>NC_137177.1:42199953-43399953 GCF_951804945.1 Podarcis cretensis | reverse complement strand
ACATGTGTCTAGGCTGTGTATGGGCTGCAGATGGGAACACGTATGCTTGATTACACCTCAACCCCCCTGCAATTTTTTTTTAAATTCCCTAATACCTAGTTTTCCATATAGAAAATAAGAGGGAATCCTTTTGTATGGAGGAGCATTCAATAATGTGAGCCCCCACCTGCAGCCTAAGCATGGGTATACCATGTCAGAAGCAATACCGTGTCATTGAACAATACCAGTGAACTAAGGGGTTTGGTCCACTGCAAGTTGCCCGAAATGTGAAAATGAGTAAATACACACAGTTTATCTATTAAAGGGACAAGGGTTGTATCAGAACCTTGGCATGTAGATGAAACATCTGAATTACACTGTATTAAATTCCAGCATCGATCATGTATATCATTGAACATTTTCTGTATCCAGTTCTTGCACTTTATGGAGTTTTTGCAAGGAAACAATACAGTGCTGTTGTTTCCTAGCCTCAAGAGAATGACTTCCATTTCATCACTGAGGGGGTAAGGAGCAGATGGGCTGGAGGAATCCTGAATAAAAATGAAACTGTGGCTTGTTACCTTTAAGAGGAGGTTGTCATATGATTACGGTTTTAATATCTGGCTGGAAAATCTCATTCTCGTTTGCAGCTGCAATTTTCACTACACCCTCCTTTCTGCCATGTTTAGGGACAGAGTAGTCCTCTTTTTCTAGGAGTTTCCCCCCTCTCATTTCTGCCCACTTTGTTAAAGATCAAATTTATCTACTACAGTTAAATCTGTTACTCTTTATGGAGCCACAAGCCTCCTTTTTCTCCTCCAATGCATACGTATTCTCTTCAGGCAGCTAATCAAGATGAAATGCCAAAGAGCACATTAATCTTACACGTGCACACAATGACAATTTAGACCAACATGCAAGTGCACAGTTTCCTCTGCTTTCAGACAGTAAAATGGTAGAACTGACTCTTCTCTGTCCATTAGGTGTTTGCACACACTATTGCATGCATAGAACTGCAAATACTGTGAGCTTTAAATAAATGAACTCTCTGTCTTGAATAAAAATGTTCAGGTTAAGGGCCTACCTGTATATATAATGAAACACATTTATGTCACAAAGATGAACAAATAAATGTCTTTCTGCCTTAACTCACCAGTTTTTTTTTCCCTGCCTCTTGTTTTACACTAAATGGTTACTTGAACACTTTGCCATTTCATTCCTCTATTGAAAAGAAATAGTTGGGTCTAGAAAGCAGATTATACTGTGAAATAGAAACGCAATGTCACACTTTTCATAGCCCCCGTCAAATCGCTGTAGTGCAATAGCCTTTGGCTGTGTGGATGGAGATAGCATTTCTTTTTTATTCCTTGCCTGAAAACCAAAGTAGTGATAAAGGGTATGGTCTTGCCCTGATGTAAGGGGTTTGCAAATGATGGGGCATGACTGCAGGAGATGTAGCCATGCTGGCATTCTTTTCCCAGGGCTATGCAAGCGTGGCTATGGTTTAATATGGGGTGGCCAACAGTTCTGAATGCAGGGGCTGCATTCCGTGGGGGAAAGGTGGTCAGAGGCCGCATAACGGCAGTAGGCAAGGCTGGAGCCAACGGATAGCCCACCCCTTTTTCCTCACAGCTTTTCCCCATTTCATCAACCATTCCTCTTCACATAAGCCAACCCCTTCCATCCTTACAACAGACATGCTTCCATCCTCCATCCAGTCTCAAACACACACATACACAAACCCCCTCATACCAGCTATTCTTCCTCTCTTCCATTCTGTTTTTCTTTTTTTTTCTTTTTTTTAATAATTTTTATTCGTTTTTCAAACAGATAACAAAAACAATATAGATCAATATAGCTTCAAAATCATCATTTCATACCCTTCTTTCTTTTGACTTCCCCATACCTCCCCATCCCTGCATCCTTGTTTAATAGTTCTTTAGCAACCCTTAGGTCCATTGTCTTAATTCCCTTTCATAAAGTTTCCTTTAGTTTTTTTAATTACTGCTGCAATTCTTTACCTCTTACCCCCTGACATCTTAACATTCCTCAATTTTACAATTGTTTTTAAGATATATTTTAAATTTCTTCCAGTCCTCTTCCACTGTCTCTTTCCCCTGGTCACGGATTCTGCCCGTCATCTCGGCCAGTCCCATAAAGTCGATCACCTTTGTTTGCCATTCTTCCAGAGTAGGTAGTTCTTGCATCTTCCAATACTTTGCCAGTAGAATTCTTGCTGCTGTAGTGGCATACATAAAGAAAATCCTATCCTTCCTCTTCCATTCTGTTTTTCTGTTTGTTTCTCTGTCGTTCATAATATTATTTTATCACCGTATTTTCCGCACTATAGGACACACTTTTTCCCCTCCAAAAATGAAGGCGAAATGTGTGTGCGTCCTATGGGACGAATGCAGGCTTTCGCTGAAGCCTGGAGAGCCCCACCGCCAGCCCCACAAACTCGGGGGACAGCGGGAGGCGCAGCGGGCCTTTCCCGGTGTCCCCGACTTGGTTAGAAGGCTGGTGGGGGAGAGAAGCCTGCTCCTCCCCGTTGCCAGCCCCACAAACTCGGGGGACAGCGGGAGGCGCAGCGCACCTTTCCCGGTGTCCCCGACTTGGTTAGAAGGCTGGCGGGGGAGAGAAGCCTGCTCCTCCCCGTTGCCAGCCCCGCAAACGGGGGACAGCGGGAGAGGCGCAGCGCACCTTTCCCGCTGTCCCCCGACTTGGTTAGAAGGCTGGCAGGGGAGAGAAGCCTGCTCCTCCCCGTCGCCAGCCCCGCAAACGGGGGACAGCGGGAGAGGCGCAGCGCACCTTTCCCGCTGTCCCCCGACTTGGTTAGAAGGCTGGCAGGGGAGAGAAGCCTGCTCCTCCCCGTCGCCAGCCCCGCAAACGGGGGACAGCGGGAGAGGCGCAGCGCACCTTTCCCGCTGTCCCCCGACTTGGTTAGAAGGCTGGAGGAGGGCTTCCCCCTCCTCCAGCCCCGCAAGCTCCCAGAGTGATGCCAAAGCTGCGTGCAGCTTCGGCATGGCTCTGGGTCCCGTTCTGGGGGCTGGGGGAAGGGGGAGCTCGGGCTTCCCCCGCCCCAACCCCACGCCTGGGGGGGGCAAAAAAAATTTTTTCCTTTATTTCCCCCCCCCCAAAAAAAATCTAGGTGCGTCCTATGGGCCGGTGCGTCCTATAGGGCGAAAAATACGGTAGTTGCTATTTTTGCCTCCCTCTCCATCTACTCTTCTTTCCCCTCACCTGTGCTATGCCCCTCTGAGGCATCTGATCAAGGCCTGTATTTTAAAATGAGCTTAAAGATTTGCAAATGTTTCATGCCAGGCAGAAAAGCAGCTGGCTAAGTACTTTGGCAGTTGTTTATCCTCCTGGACAAGGGCCCCCCTGATTTATAGCAGAAGCAGGAGACAAGTTTCTCAAAGTTGTAAAAAGGGAAATACAGGCTGGGAGCAAAGGTTACACTGACCCTACATATTACAGAATACAATCAAGCTGCAAAAACACTAATTAAGAGTTGGTAAATAGTAAGATCTCTGTTTAGATAGAACTTAATACCACGAGCCATTTGTTTTGGAATGCAGGGGCAACAGGGGCAACAAGGGCAAAAGGTGATCTGGTAATTAAGGTGCCTTGTCGAGGCAAATGTAAGATATATGGCTACTTGTCTGCCATTTATGGATAGAAAGAAATATAGCTCTTTGTCTCCCATAAAAGGTAATAGGAAATGGGTGTATCTTTTATGATTGGTTCTAGCAAACAGCCAATAGGAATTTCAACCAGGCTGATTGGACAGAGGCAGCCAAAGGAGGAGCAAGGGGGCTGGGTTGAGGAAATATAAGTGCTGGCCATCAGGGCTGGAGGGCAGGCAGAGCTTTGGTAACCATATACCACTGTGCCTATCATTTATTTGTCTGACAAATAAATTATTATTTTAATTTCTCTATTGCTGCGTTGAATATTTCATTCCAGCTAAGCGTTAACCACAAGCAGGGTGCTACACCTTCACCTCTGCATCCACAACCCCATCCATGCACTCAAAAGTAAATGAAAGGCTTGCTGTATACAGCCTTCAAATTTCCCTCAGCTCTTCCTCTTTGTAACTGTGATCCTGTGCTTCGCCACCTTGATCCTTCCCTGATCACAAAGCGCCACAATAGACAAGCATGCTAGCTGCTGTGTCTGGGGCTGACCCTCACATACTTTTCTGTCGCCAGCAGCAGCAAGAGCCAATCTGGAGAGTGTAGGGCCTACAAGGGCACTCTGAAGGAGTGCCTTCGCCCCTTGTGCCTTGACCACATGTGTACAAATGCCTGCTTGACGCTGTTTTGTTCAGTGGGGCTATGGTATTGGGGGGGGCATCAAAAATAGGTGGAGAGCCACATCAAGCTCACATCTGTCTTAAGACAGCAAGGAAGTGCTCCCTCTCTTATTCATCCCCCTCCCCCCATACCTTCAAAGCAGCTTCAAATGTTGGAAGGGATGGCAAGGGACTGGTACATTTGCCCACAGGTGGTAGTCATGTTCTTTGATAGAGGCGTTTGGAGGTAAGAATTGTTTCCAAAAAAAAAATTAACAATATGACCAAAGAGAACATTTCAAAGACTCCTCTATGTGCAATTCTGGTTATTTCACCAAACTACTTAATAGTCTACACCAAAATAAAAAGTCTTTATTTTAGCCTCTCTATTAGCAGCAAGAACAGTAACTGGAACACATCAAAAAGTTCTGCAGACTCCTCTGTGAAGCCTTGGGGTTCATCGACATTTTTGTTTGTGCCACACCTAGAAAGCTCAAGTCCAAGTGGCTTCCCCCTTGCCATGCTCGCTTTCAAGGGGAAACCAGCTCTTTAGCTTGGAACAAATGGCAATCTGGGGGAAACCCAAATTGCTGTTTGCTCCAAGTGATGAGGAGTGGGTTTTCACTGGGGGAAAGCAGCATGGCAAGAGGAAGTGTGGATAAGCCCTGTGTTTCAGAGCGCCATATATTAAAGGACAAACACCAAACCCATGAAGCTTCTTAGAGGTCATGTAAAAGGAAAAGGCTACTCATTTTAATTTATGGTTATCATACCTCTTAGAACTAAGCCTCCAAATAATTATAAGATTTTGCTGCCATGCTAAGAGAATAATTATAGTTTGAAGGCTGTACTTGATGTATCCTAACTTAATTGGTGATTTTTAAAAAAAAAAAAGTTTGTGTACTATATTTAGCCCATGTTTACTGTAAAGGAAAATTCCACATTATAAGAATATTATTTTTAAATTCTATAAAATGCAGTAGGCATTGAGCAGGGAGGGCTTTTTACTCATCAGTAGGAAGGAAGCTCTTCTGCATCTCAGGTAGGCACACCTGGCACAACTATACTGCAACACAATTGACCTATGTTTTGGGGTGAGGAGGGAAATAATTGTTCCACTATAAGCTTTTTAAAAAACAAACACACACAGGAGTTGGGGAATAACTCTTCTAACTGAAGAATCACGAAGGATTAATAGAATTATATTTTCATAACCAGCCAGAGTTCTAATGCTAAGGCTCCCTATTCTCAGCAAATTAGTTTTTGGGTATAAGCTGACATTCAAAATACCATTGCCCCAGTGTTGCAAAAAAAAAAAGTATTTTGGATTGTGCTTGATTGCAATTCTAATCTGCAACCTTACAGCACTAATATTCAGTGCCCGGTCTGCAGTCTTAATATATTGCATTTTTATTTAATAATAGTAATATATTGTAACATCAAAATTTGCAATATTTAAAACACAGCAAATTCAGTGGTTCCCCCCCCCCATAAACCTGTGAAAACTACCTGTAAATAGGTTTCTTTCTCCCCCAAACCCCAAATGCTGAATTGTGTTGGACTCAAAATACTGTCCCTTATTATTATACTGTAGCAATTCCTATGTCCCATGATTTGGTCCTGGTTTTCCTATTTTTTTGAGGAAATTGGGAGGGTTGGCACAATTGTAACTGATGTGCTGTATCAATCAAAACTAATCAAGGCATCCTTGCTTTACAAAACTGGCATGCATTGTTGTAAGATTGGCTTCATGGTTCCTTGACCTGCTGCAGAGACAGTAATTTCAGTATCCCCTGTAGCATTTGGGTCTTGCAAAAAGCTTTCATTCATAGGGAATGGAGGGATTTCCTTCTGGTGGCAGTTGTTCTTATCTTGGGGCCAGAGGAGTGTCCTCTGGAGGGCTTCCCAATGGGATGAGCTTCTCTGGCTGTTTGTGCTACCACTCAAAGGGGCAGTTGGGAAGGCCAGGTGTGCCAAGTGAAAACCACCCATGGTGTTTTGGGGCTCCAGATATTGGGAGAAAGAATAACCACCTTAATATATAGTCATTCTGAATTATAGCAACCTACTAGAACCAAAATAGCCTCACAAACCAAGAGTACCCCTTAAGTCCCAGCTCTTTGGCCTCCCTGGTTTAAAATTAGTCACTGCCAATTAATTGAGATGATCAGTCCTGCTGAGTTAAAGCTCACTCCTTATTATTAATGCAATTGCCCTTGCTACTATCACAATTTTACAAGGGCAGCACAAACCATGCAGGTGTTTGTATTGCATTTAGAATAGCAATGATTTGGAATGGAAGATAGCTTGAATGTAATCTTAATTCAAAGCAAAGGAAAAAGTCAAACAGCTTTGAAGACGAGACAAAATAGCTGAGCACCATGGACAAGTCAAAGGGCGATACATGATTTTTGTATTTGCTTTTTCACCGTATTATTCATACCAACTTTTTTTTCACTCTTCTGCTTTACTTTTTTAATTACGTGGCTATAGGAGACTGCATCCGTGCTGTCTTCTTCCTCGGTTCTCTTGACTGCCGTTGCTTCATGCTTTGAAGGAGGCTCCAGGTGCAAATTGATTACATTGCCTTCGTCTGGTCTGAAGACCAAAAATGCATTTAAGGTTATACAGCTCAAGCTGTTAGGAGGATTGCCGTGGATTACTCTGGGCAGGCCGATCTCATTATATTTCAGGATGTCAGGTTCTGTCTGCCGTTGTGAGTACTTGATTTCATATTCCTTTATTGGCAAGCTCCTTTTTTCACCTAGGAATGTTTGGATAGAATCTAATTTCCCTCTCTTTCTGTCTCCCTCGGCATGGGCTGTCATCATTGGGACATAGTTGTATGGTTTGATGCACGAAACTTCAATCTTTTTGTTGCTTGAAACTGGTTCTCCTTCAGTAAATTTGTCGTCCATTTTTTGTCTCTCTCTTGCCAACTGTGTTACCCAGGCCATGTTTTTCTTATTAGCAGGCACCATATTCTGGTGAGAGATGCTTGAGACTGTTTTGGTTACTCTTGGTTTCTTGATCTCTTTTTGGATCTTACAGCATGTGAAAGGAGTAGCTCTCCCCCAGCCTTGTTCCTGGAAGGAAAGAAGGGAGGGGAAAAGATGGTGCCGTTAAATTCAGTGTCTTGCAGCCACACCAAAAACGTGAATCTTTCACTTTCACAAAAAACACTTAATATAATGAATTTCACCAAACCTCTATACAAAACTTGTAGTGAATTTTGGCTAAATTCTTCTTAAACTTTTCAATGTCATGTTAGGTAACTTTTCCATGCTCTCTAGGACTTTCATTTGAAAAATGAAAATTTTCCACTAAATGTTATATTGGGTATGTCCTGCTGGTGATGATTTATTGAACCAAGTTAGTAATGAAATCCTATAAAAAGACCCAATGTCAGCCCTCTGGGGGACACTTGCCAAAGTGGCAAAAGTGTAAAAGCAGATGTAGTCCTTTTTTAAAGGATACATCGGTGTGGGAGTCCCGGGAGAATCACCAAAAAATATTCTGGTATAACAGAATCACAGTAGGGTGTCCACAGAACTGGTCAAGTTTTTTTGAATGGATATAAATTCAGGATGGTCTTGGGGTGCATTTGCGGGGGGTGGGGAGGAATCAAATGATTATTTGTATCTAAAGAAGGCTCTATATTTTTAAAGCTAAGTGATTATTAAATTCTGCTGTAGTCTCACATTCTTTGTGATGTACATTATCCATGCTGTTATCCCCCTATTTTTCCACATTTGATATAATGGTGATTTAAAAAAAAAAACGTCAAGTGTTTAAAAGAAAATCAATAGTATGATTTTTTTAAAAAAAACCACACAATTTTAAAAAAAAGAATGAAATCACAGCTAAATTCCACACTGTTATCATTGACAAAGTCCACAGAACTAAGAAAAAAAACTGTTAAATATATATGCTATTTTAAAAGCTAGTTAGCAATACACACTTGTGTTAGTATGTAATGCTACACACATTTACTTGCGTATGTAATCCTATATACACTTATTTTGGAGCATGCACCATTGAGTATTGAAGTCCCTACTTATTTTCAGTTAGCGTTCTGAACATGCTTAAATCTTTCCCACTGAAATCAGTGGAATATGCAGCCTGGCCCTGGACATACCTGCCCAGAAGTGGGCCCCACTGTGTTCAAGGAGGGGAACTGGAGTCCAGCCGTCTCCGGAGGGCCACAGCCTTCCCCCCACACCACACCCTCGACTAAGTAATACAAAATTCATACTTTGTTCATTGTACAGTAATGCCAAATTGCTTTTTGAAGTTTTCCTAACTGCAGCATCAGGAAGCATGACTTGTAAGTACTATCAAGCATAGCTTTTCAGTTCACTAACTTGGTTTAGCTGGTAAGTAACAAGATCAATCATTTTAGATTCGCTGAAAAGTAGCTATTTATTTTGGTTCACTCATCAATAGAATCATTAGAAAAGAAACTTCAAGTTTATTTATGCTCACAAAGAATTAAAATTTATTGACATTTTATTCTGCTTGTAATTTTGAAAAATGAAAACACATATTAATGGGTCCTTAAGTATGACATGATATTTTCTGTAAAGCCATTATTTCACAAGGTACAAGTCTACATAGGTGAAGACTGACAACCATTTAACTGTCTGTATTTTGTATGAGAGGTAAAACTTTCATCCACTTGGCCTAACAGGATCACACAGGTAACTGACTAGCAAGTGGTTACAGCTATAGCATGGTTAAGCAACCACTTTGTAAACGACTGCTTGTATCCATCCATTATCCAAAACTTTGCTTAAGCCCTGTTTTGTTTTGTTTTAAACTGGAGCACAGAATTTCACAATTCTTAGCAGTAAATGTGATGTGCAATGAGGGTAGCAGGAAGCCCTTCAACAATGTTCACTAAAACCAGCATTTCTACAGAGGTGGTAGTAGGAGCAAGAGGAAGGGTTAAGTCTAGCAGCCAATCCAAGAAAAGGCATTTCAAATAAACAGTTTATAATGGTTCGAGCAATTTTTTCTCCTATAATGGGGGGGGGTGAGGAATTCACACCATTTAATTGGTGGTTCACCCCAAAAATCTTTGCCCCACACTTGTAGAAACAGGTGTGGTTTCTTAAAGATATTGCATGTTTGTTACAACATTTCTGTCAGTCACTGTTTTAATCCCTTCTTTGTAGGCACTGATGAATCCTGAAAAAATGGTCATGCTATTGAACACTTTTGCTTTAAATAATTTCATGCCTGTTTTAAGAACAAGAAAGCAAGCTGCTTGTCAAAAAAGTTCATTTTTTCAACTAGCCTACTGTGTTCTTGCAGGAGGTTTATGCACATGAATTCCTGGTGAGAGCCCTTGCTACCATCACCAAAACCAAAAGGAAAAGGCCATTCAGCTCTCAGATTTTTTTTGCATTAAGAACTCAAAAGATTTAGTTCAAGGACTACGATCAGTTTAAGTGCAAACTTGTTTGTTTGAAACTAAAAAGAATTTGGCAAGATTTTATAATAAAACTACTTGAACAAGTTTCTGTACAGTTGATCAAATATAAGTGGATTCCATGAATCATGGGTGAGTGACATTGGGACTCTTGCAATTGGATATCCAGAAATGTCATTACCTTCCTGCTACTCCAAATGCATCAGATAAGGTGTAGGATAATTATGGCAGATGTTGACAGGAAAATCTCTTGGATTGAAATACTGAGGAACATGCTGTCACTGTGCATACAGAAAAGTATTTTATTGAAGCTATCTAGATTATAAAGCAATGTGAGTTACCTAATTTTGCAGAGGGGGACAAGTCCTAGCTAACATAAACAAATCAAGAAGTATATACAGTCAATTCTACACACACAAATATAACTAAATATTAACTTTGCTTCCTGAGTCTTATCTACACATTGTTTGAACATTAAACATAAAAGAAAACTTTAAAAATAAACTTTTTACAACATCTAAAAACAGCTAAGGCTTTGCACAAATTGGAGGGCGCTTGAAAATAGTACATCATTGTGGCAGAGACTACGCAGACAATTTTTGCTACTTTTCTAGATTCCATATGGTGAAGCACTTGGTCTAGGCCTGTATAACTGTACAACTTAGAGATAAATATAGCTCATGAGCAACTTAGTCTGACCTGACAGATATTTGACAGCCTTCTATTGCCATCCTTGACAGAGAGCAAAAACAGGCATTGTGGCTATGTATGGCTCGATGACTTCCAAATTGTACGGGCTTAATTTAGGCAAAATCTGATCCCATGCCCATCTATTCTGAGTTTGGTGCAGTAGTTCAAGTATTCCTTGAGAAGACAAACTACACAGGTCATGGTGCTTCTGCAGAGGTTCTTCCCAAGCAAAAGGACTAATAAGAACAAAACAGACCAAAGTAGCTTGCATTTACCATACATACAGTGGGGATTGGAAGTACTGAAATGCAATTTTCTAAATAAGAACTAGCTAGGTGTACTTTTAAAGACAAAAAGTTTTTGGCAAACTGGGGGCATCATCCAGGCAATGCACATTAAGGCTCATCTCTGAGAGCCTGAGTCTACACTGCAGACTCTATTAGTTCAACTAAACATATTTAAGGATCTACTGAAACCATTATCATATTGTAAGAGGTAATCAATTGGTATTTTAATTTTGTACAGAAATGAATGGCAGTCAACTCTATTCAAAATAGCACCTATGCAAATTAACAAATCTGCCCAGCCTGCTTTACAATGACTTTTCAGTATTTTTTCTCATTATACAGAGTGCTCCAAACAAATCCATGAATAGCCCAACAAGAAATTACAATTTAAAAAGTCAGGTCAGCCTAAAGGGCAATGCAGCTATTGCAACACGGCTGACCGTTAAGGAAGGGAATAGTCCAGAAAGCAGAGGGATCTCCTGTGTTTTTGACTCATTTCCTTGTTTGGTTCCAGTGTGACTCCTGCTTCTGATGCAAGGGTCTTGCATCTCATTAGCTTTGTTGATTCGCGCTCCTTTTGTATGCAGAAAATGCATGCTGTTGAGATGATTGTGTCTTCGCAGTGCAATTGAATTAGACATGGTTGCCATTTTTGTATCTGGTGCAAATGCACAATGCCAGTAGCAACGATCTGGGTTTCTTGAGATGAATGAAGTCTTGGAAAGCCTTGAGTCAAAAGAGGCTATTTCATGCATTTTTATTTGCTCCTTCACTGCATTATACATTGTGTCTATTCTTTTTTCACTCTTTTGCTCTTTGGTTTTAAAAACCTGACCACAGCAACTTGTCTCGGAAACAGCATGGAATGATTTTTCACTTGCCTGGGAAGTAACAGTCTTGCTTTTCTTTGCTGAAGGATCCAGGGTGGTTTTGAGAGTTGCATCTTTCAGAGGTGGTAGTACTAATGATGGCTTAACAGTAGCAGTTTCAGTGCCAACATGATTACATATGGGAGGCTCGTAGCCTTTTGTGTCTTTGTATTTCACAGTTTCTAGAGTTTTGGGTTTTCCTGTAGTCAGTATACTATACTCCTTTATTGGCACTGTTCTCTTTTCTCCTTGGAAGAGAGGACTCTCTTTCATTAGCAAAAATCTCCTTTCACTTAAAGTAGCTTGAGCATCCTTTAAGGACACTTTTTTCTTTTCTCCTTGGGATGTCTGACCAGAATATATTTTGCCATAATAGTTTTCCTTTTTAGAGTCTTCTGTTGCAGAAGAGTCTATGGTTGCACTCTGTAAAAGCAGAGTCTGTTGTTTTTCTGGAATACGATCTGTGGCAGCACATGTACTTAATTTGAAATCAGTTTTCAATGGTTCTGTACCCTTGGGGTCTTGTTCCAAACTTTTGTCAATAACTTGATTCAGATCTAAGCAGTAAAGGCATCCACTGACAGACTGGCATCCACTGACAGACTCACTTGTCTTTGCTTTTCTAGCTTTCTTCTGTAGCTGAAGATAAGCAAATGGGGCTGTTTTGCCCCAGCCTTGGACCTGAGAGCAAAATGATGTGAATATAAGTTAGTATTTTAAGCAGCAGAGCAACTAGATTTACTGGTAATCTCTAGCTAATTTCAACTGTGGACCAATGTGCAGGAAAAGATATTATCTGCTAAAAAAAAAGTGTAATTGAAATGAGGTTCCTAGACCATTTTAAAATAATGCCCCATTATCAAGAAAGTCAGATAAGACTGTTGAGTAAACCTTAAATGAGTCATAGTTTAGTACTAAACAAGAAGGTCCAGCACAAGTCAACTCCCGACTTTTGTTTCATACCAGTCTACTTAAATAACAAAGCTGTGCATATCATATTACGGCTAATTTTTAGTCTCAAATGGGAGGACCAAAAGCTATTATTCATGTTCTTAATGCTTTCTTTAGAGCTTCTTCACTAACACAGCATTCCTACCAATGGGACAGCAGAAGGCAGAGGATTTGAATAACTCAAAGACATTTTACTGGGCACATGGTAGCAAAACAAAAAGGTGGAAAGCGTGGTGCTCTTTTTTATTTGTCCTTTCTAAGTGCTTGTCTTCTAAGTTTTTATTATTTCTTTCCTAATGTTTCCAGTAGAAAGGAAAATACATATGTCAGTTCCAAGGCTGACATTTATTTATCTCAATTTATTTATTGGGCAGGGGTGGAGTCAGGGATATGGAAAGGATTTAGATCCAAACCAACCCCTTTCTTTGCTCCAACCAACATTTGAACTCTCACATTGGTAAGACAAATGGCCACAGTGACTTCCACAGTGGCTGGAAGAGGCCTTATGAGGTTCTCCACCCTCAACTTGGAGATTTGAAACATCCAATGGCCCCCTGGCACACCCTCCTAGGGACAGTGGGATTCTAGCCTCAGTACTGAATTTATTTTTTTAAGTAATAGAAAATATAAAATATTTTATAGAAGAAAGGAAGAGACTTGCTTTTTTAAAAAGCAGACAATGGGCTAAAGCAATTATCTGTACTTCAATGCTCCACAGACACGCTATGCTATGCTATGCTATGCTATGCTATGCTATGCTATGCTATGCTATGCTATGCTATGCTATGCTATACTTCAGTGCACAACTGGAGGTGCTTTACCTCTAGAAAACACAAGTTACTTTTCTCCAGAACAGCCCCATTGCCAGTAGTAGGAAGTCAGCTGTGAAGGCTGCGTAATCTCACCCTGGCACAACAAGTGTTCTGATCAATCCTTTCAGGGGTTTTTAAAAAATAGTGAATATTATATCTACCATGAACTTCTCAGAGCACCTTACAGTAAACTCACAAGTTATTTTCAATTCAGTTTTAAGGACAAGTCCTCCTAAGGCAGTGTACCATCACATTTAAACCAGTATCATAAAACCACACCACAATGAATATAAACAAAAACAGAATAGAGCACATGAAACAAAAGCCAGCAACACCATCCCCCAAAAGTTGCACACAACAACCAAAAAAAAACTCTTTAATGCCCATTTAAAACTCTGAAGCAGGAGGCCAATTAAGTTCTTATGGGAGGGAGATCCAAAGATGCAGGACTATCACTGAAAAGGCCCTGTACTTGGTGTCCAGAAATCTGATTGGTCTACCTGTAAAGACAGTCATAAATAGAAAGAACTTCACCCAAAGCAAAAAAAGTCTGAATAATCTGTGCCACGCAAAACACTGAAGCATGGTGGCATTGCTAGCATGGAGTCCTATGTACCATACAAAAGCCAAAATAGGTACCATCACAGCAGCCAGGCTGAGCTCTTGTAAACAAACCCTTAGGTTATGTTAGCTTTGCTTCTTGGAACAGTTATGGTTCTGAAAGCTGCCACCTACTACTCTGTCAGCATAAATGCCTTCCACAGTAACTTCTCCAGTGGTGCCTGTTATGAGCCCGAGGATTACAAGAGGGAAAGCTGGATCATGCACTCCTGACTATGTGAAAGTGTTCTTCAAGGACAGCTTTGCTGTTTGGTCAATAATTCCTGGTCTACTGGAGTAACGTAAACTACATCCTCATGCCCATGACAGACAACCACTGCAGAGTAGCCTACTGCCACATTCCTGATTATGACAAAACCAGACCACACTATGGCAAACTCCTTCAGAGATGATCCAGTCCATTTTTTTTGCTCTGAATCAGGATGCATTATCTCCTAACTAGAATCTTAGTTAATAGAACTGAATTTTTATTGTTTTGAAATTGTTATACTTGCTCTGCTACATTATAAGCTGTTTTTAAAATGTATTTTGCCTCGAAAAGTAGGATATAAAACAGGCAAAGGACACCCAGAGAAGGGTCTCTGAAGAGAATCTCAGCATTCAGGCAGCTAGTTGTGGCTTCTCAGTAGTCTTCTAAGGCATCCCTTTCCATCTGAGTCTGGATAGGTCAGTTGATTAGAGCATGATAATGCCAAGGTTGCAGGTTCGATCCCCTTATGGGACAGCTGCATATTCCTGCTTTGTAGTGGGTTGGACTAGATGATCCTCAGGGTCCCTTCCAACACTACAATTCTATGATTCTATGAAGACATTGCATTAGCTTAACATAAGAGAGTCATCAAGAGGAGGGGTGAAAACTGGCATAGCAGCTGAAACTGGCAGAAAGTGCTTCATGCAACATCTCACTTGGGCATCCAGATATAAGAACAGATCTAAACAAATCTCCAAGCTCTGCACTTAATTCTTCAAGGAAATGCAAAACCACCCAAAATAGACTCAATGTATCAAGCTAAACCACTTATAAACCAATTATAATCAGTACCTCCATCTTGAGCTTCAGTTAGTTAGCATGCATCCAGTTCATGCAACCCAGCCAGATGGACAGGGTATAAATAATAAATTTATTATTATTATTACTCATTTCAGACATCAGTTCATCTTATCCACCACCACTTCTGAATTTTACAAGAAAATGTCAGCAGCATACGGATGGCACCTTACTCCAGGATCCCAAAGGACCTCAGGATTTTCAAACAGAAGAGATTCTAAACAGCATAAGAGACAAAATAAATCCCTGCATAATACATTAGTGATAATCTCTCAGCACCACATTCTGAAAATGGCTCTCCACATAGGAACTGAAGCACAATGGCCTAGGAAATATAAACCAGAATAATATCATAACTGATGGTAACAAAACCTGCTGAGAAATTTAGGAAAAATAGCAGGGTTGCAATCAGGGTTGTGATAATTACCTGCTAGATAACTTTTATTCACAAATGAGAAATTAGCAACCAATAGATGGAACAGCCTGCAGGTTAAGAGAAGGTACATATCTGCTTCCTTCAAAGTGGCTCGGATTGCTCCCTCTCACAAGAAAGCATCACTAGACCTTGCTGGTCATTCTCTTCCCCCAACACTTGCAAGGTGTTATAAACTAGGAAATGCAAAGCATGTATACAAGGAAAAGATGGACTCTGGATGAAGCCACTGGCATGATTGCAGCCCTAAAAATAAGTACCATGTGGACATAACCACAGGGCTTCTTAATTAGATACAGAAATCAGGACACAAAGCAGAGCTCAAAAAATGTAGTAAACATGAGCCTAAAAATAGAGTAACAATGGCATGGCAGTAGGAAGAAAAGCTTTGACATTTGTTTCACAATCCAAAATACAAGAAAACTGTAAAAGTAATTACACAATTAACTGCAGTCATATGAAGACTTACTTGGGCATAAGCCCCAGTAAATGCAGGCTGACTTCTTTCCATGCATAGCGCCAGCTGCACATCTTTAAAATGACATATAATGGGAAAGTGTAGAGTACCCTGAGCAAAGAATTAAATTATTGCTACATATACTAACCTGAACCAAATCACAAATACTATCATTATAATAATTTCATCAAAAGCATTGTCTAATTTAAGGATTATATTTTATGTAAATTTTGGAACCCAACACCACTGACTTTAGTCTGGACACGGTGAAATTATTAATACCTATAATTTATTTTTATTGATTCCTTTGTAAATAGATCAACAAGATTCTTGCCATTCCTTAAAGATTAACACGTTTATCATGGCATAGGTTTTTATGGATTAAAGCTCGGTCTATCTCCCAGATGTTTTTATCACGCTAAATGGACTTAACGTGTCACAAGAGTTTTGTTTTTAAATATTTTCTTTAAAATAATTTTATCCCACATTTGAGTATATAAACTTTCTAAGCAGCTAAGAAAGTTTAAGAACTACAATACAAACCATAAGAATGTCAACAAACGTACCCAGCAGCAAAGGAATTGTTAAAATTATTAAAAATTCAGGAGAATAACAGTTGTATCAACCTCATTCTAAAGGCTAAGAGTAGGTGCCAGTCAATTTGTCCCTGGAGAAAACCTTCCAAAACCAGGATACTACTATCTGATTGCCACCCACTTTCCATCTGAAAGTGGAAGCACCCAAAGCAAGGCCCCTGATGAATGTCTTAAAAATCAAGCAGGTTCATATAGGAGCAGTCAAGCCTTCAGATACTCTGGTCCGAAGCCATATGAGACTTTATATGTTAAAACCTGTCACAACCAGTATCTTGGAAAATCCTTGGAATCTAATTAGAAGCCACCGAAAATTGGCAAGCTACATTCCAAGTGGCTTGTTCCAGTCAACAGTTTGGTTGCCATATTCTGAAGTAATTGAAGATAACAAATAGTTTCCAAAGGCCTCTCCAAGTCCACTAGAGTAGTCAAACTTGGATTTTCCACAGCATATATGGACAAGGCAAAGCTAACTCTGTCTAGGCAGGGCCATAGGTAGCATTGCAACTTAAGGTGAGGGAAGGTGCATGCATCCACAGCTGCAACATTTATATTGAAAAGATTCAGCAAGCGAGACCTGTATAACTAAATGGACTTCTGCAACGGTATCACCTGATGGATTTGAAACCAAGGATATAATTCTTATATTCATCAGAATGCACATTTGAACACAAGATGCTTCAAGTGATACTACATTTGAACCAGCCCCTAGGAGACAAGTGGTGCCCATTTATAAACTACACTATATTGTAGCAGATTCTTTTTAATGGATAATTTGTGACTGAGAGTATAAATGTTCACAACATAAAATTCTTACTCACAGCTTCCTCCCATCCTGTTCCATTAGTACAATCCAAGGACCTTTCCTCTTGTTCATTTATGCTGTTACTGATGCTTAGAAGGGTGTAAATCTGATTCCTCTCCCGCCTCTCATTTGGGTAGGTGCAGCGCAATTCTGTTTCCACAATTCTTGTATTTCCAGCGACTCTTTCAGACTCTATTTCATTTTGCTTCTGTTCAGAGGAAGTCATTACACTTGCTGACTCTGTAGGTTACACGCGCTCTGCCTGTGTTTTAAGGATTTTTTAAAACAAAATAATAATACTGCAGTTAGACAATTTATTTTATAATAGCATGAATGAAACAAAATTGGTATGTTTCTTTTTTTACTGATCAGCTGTTGCTGGGTGATAACAAGTAATTTTACCTCTAAAATCCTTTAACAGAATACAAGGACATGCTTTTTTACCCCGTCTTACAGAAGTCCTGCTGACTCAGGAACTGCATAGCAGCTCTGGATCACAGCACCTACATTATTTCTAGACTTGTATGATAAAGAAGGGATTGAATAAAATTTTGTTTTGAGATTGGAGCTATGATGGTAAGCATTCCTTATTCCTATCTCACCCTTTCTAGCCTAGAACAAAGGAGCAGGTGTTATTACTCTCTACCCAGGGCTAATTTCTCAACTCTGCAGCCAAGCTGAATGATGCCCAGGGGAAATCAATCCTGCCCAGCCTCCACTCCTGAAAAGTTTTCCAAATCTCAGTCAGGGGACACTCAGATTTCTTTTTGGAGCCCTTGGAATTCATCTAGCCAAGAGCCAAATATCCACTCCTTGTTCTCCAAGCCCCAAACCCACAAATTACTCAGTAGTGAAAACCAGGTGCCAGATTTAGACAAAAGCCTACCATAAGAAGCCACAGCAATAGATAAAGACAAATACTTTATTAAGAGACCACAAGACTAAAATAGAATCCTTTTCATACTAAAAATTACAATTTAAGAAACAAAAAAACTTTTGGGAATTCAGGTACAGACCAAAAAGAACAGCATTAGCTTGCCTCACCCTACCACCAACCCCATAGTCACAGATCCCACCAGCAAGCTACATCCAGGTCGTTGCAACACAATCCTTCATCTGAATGCCCCCCCCCCAAATAAATCAAAGGCTACTTTTTAATACCAAAAAGCCTGGTTACAAGGCAGATTTTTGCCAATCACAGCCTAGGGCCTAGTTTTCCCAACAATAGATAATGTACATACTGGAAAACTATCCAGCTGCTACTACAAAGTTCATTTTTGCACCATTTCTATGACCTTGAGCAGGGGTCAGCAAGGCTTACCGGGCATGTGCCGGATCACTCCTGCGGAGATCCTCTGTAGGCCAGGCCCGTGCAATGCAAGAAATCATGTCTGTGCATGCCTGTGGCGCCAGAAATCGCTTCTGCACATGCCAAGAGGCCGAAAATCACGCCTGCGCACACGCTATTTCCGGAGCCACAGAAGAGCGTCCCCGCACCGCGTCGGTTTAGCACAGTGTGCAGGGACTTGCCAAGTGGCCGGCTCGTGGGCCTGTTAAACAGCCTTTGTGGGCCGCTTCCGGCCCATGGGCCTTAGGTTGTCGACCCCTGACCTTGAGCAATCTGGCAGCAAGCTCTCCACACTGGTGGCACATTATACTAATTAACTGGGACCTTTCCCTCAGAAAGACTACACCCAGTAGCCCAAGATGCTTCAAACAGATCAAAGAAATGGGGATTTATTTACAGATATCATCCCTATACAGTGGTACCTCGGAAGTCAAACGGAATCTGTTCTGAAAGTCCGTTCAACTTCCAAAACGCTCGGAAACCAAGGTGTGGCTTCCGATTGGCTACAGGAAGCTTCAGCAGCCAATCAGAAGCCGCGGAAGCCCCTTCGGATATTCGGGTTCCAAAGAACATTCACAAACCAGAACACTCACTTCCGTGTTTGCGGAGTTTGGGAGCCAAAACGTTCAACTCACAAGGCGTTTGGGATCCAAGCTACGACTGTATTACTTTGTCCCCATCTTCCAAAAAAATCCTGTGGTTTGATGTGGGTGTAAGTTGGGTGTGTGGATGTTAATGCTCCAGCCTACTGCCAAGACTGGACTAGCCACACAAACTGGCACAAGTTCCCCGAGTATCGCCCATCAGCTACATGTGCCCCTGAGGAACAGTAAGGTTGTCCACCCCTGCCTTAGAATGAAAGCAGACATCAGTTCTAAAGTGTGATGGAAACCTGTTTCCTAAAGTCCAGTGAAAAGACTGCATTGCTAGGCATTTGTCTTCAATGAAGAGAAGAGCATTAAAATTTTCCCCACCTTACATAATGCTGGGGTCTGCAAAGTGTTTTATTAGTTTTGGGGATGTTTTGCCTGCATTGGACAGGGAGCAGGGTCTGAGCACTGGCAGTTCTTATGTGAAATGGGTAGCTTGTGGTGCCCATGAGTTTTTCTTCCATTTCCAAATATACTCTCAGGCCCAAAAACATTGAGTACCCTGCAGTACAATGAATTGCTGTCTTCACCCTTAGCTTCACCTCTGTCTTTCCCTACTTCCCCCATATGTTCTTCCTTCGCATAATTTAAAACCATTTCTTTTTCTTTTAGAAGACTATTCCTCCCTCAGTTACACTGTTGTTCAGAAAACAAGCTGTCAAGTGTTCTCACAGCAACCATGCCCATAGTTCAGCCCCTCATTTCAGAACATGCTGACATGTCCCAGTAACTGCAGGAGGGTGGAAGGCAGTGACTGTGCACGGTCAGGGACACCCTTGTCTTAAAGCACCAGTTACCTATGGGAAGACATTGGGGTTGGTCAGGAGCACCCTTCTTTTTAAAAATCCTAGTTGTGTATGGCTAGCCCAGTGTTTCCCAAACTTGGATCTCCAGCTGTTTTTGGACTACAACTCCCACCATCCCTAGCTCGCAGAAACAGTGGTCAGGGATGATGAGAACTGCAGTTCAAAAACAGCTGGAGATCCGAATTTGGGAAACACTGGGCTAGCCCAACCTTTCTCAACCTTAGGTCCACAGATGTACTACAACTCCCCTCATCCTTGCCCATTGGTCTTGCTGGCTAAGAATGCTGGGTGTTGTAGTCCAACAACATCTGTGGACCCAAGGTTGAGAAAGGTTGGGCTGGACCAGTGTTTTCCAAACTTGGGTCTCCAGCTGTTTTTGAACTGCAGTTCCCATCATCCCTGACCACTGGTCCTGCTAGCTAGGGATGATGGGAGTTGTAGTCCAAACACAGCTGGTGACCCAAGTTTGGCAAACACTCGGCTAGACATTCGGGTCAGAGTAAGAGTTCCAGTTACTTTGTGGGGGCGCTCTGCACGCGCTCAGAGGTCCCCCGCCTGGCCTTGCTTTCCCTTACTGTCCCCGTGGCGTGGCTCCAGTGCCGTCCCGGGTCCCCTCCTCTGCCCCCTCGGACTCACCCCATAATAAGGCCTCCTTTTGGCGTTCCTCGTGCCCCTTCCTCCTCCCCCCGCAAGTCTTGTGACCCGCCTCAGCCTCCTCCTCCTCCTCCTCCTCCGCCTGCCAGTCCCCCACGCGGGACCCAGAGAGGGAAGGAGGGGAACACGGCGACGAGGGCACACCGACGGACGGACCAGGGGGTTGAGCGGCGGCGCTGGCGCTGCTCTTGGAGGTGGGTGGGGCCTCCGCTGCGCTCACAGTCCCCTCGCCGCCCCGCGCCTCTGTCGCCGTCACCGCCCGCCCCCTCCCGCCTCAAAGCCGTTGCCCCGGGTGACGGGAGCGGTCGTTGTGAGGGAGGGGAGGAAGGCGCGGCGCGAGGGAGGGAGGGAGGGGGGGAGGGAAAGGGGCGGGGCCAAGGGGAGGCGGCGATTGTTTAGGAAGCCAGGCCTGAGCGGGAAAAGCAGCGAAGAAGGGCGGGGCGAGAGGGGCTCATTACCAGTATTATCCCTTGCATTTATATCCCCTTTTTTCCTCCATGGGATTCAAGGTGGGCCACACGGTTCGCTCTCATTTAATCCTCACAACAGCCCTGCGAGGTGGGATGGGCTGGTTACTGGCCCGAGCAAAGTCACCCAGCGTGTGATTTCCGTGTGGCCGAGTTGGGATTTTGGACACCAGTCTCCCTACTATCATGTTATCTTATCATGTTATCCTACGTGATAACAGACCGTTACACCACACTGGCTCTCAGCATCAGCATCATCCCATAAGCTCTGCAAGTTGAAAGCTAGCACATCAAGAAATGAGCCAAAATAGAACATTAAGATAAAGAGTCCCTCCATCATCATGATCTTGGCCATAGCTGTCAACCTTCCCATTTTTTGCGGGAAATTCCCTTATTCCAGGGCCGTTACCCTCTGCTTCCCGCTGCTATCCTGGATTGTTAAATATCCCATAGGCTGTCCCCGGTACAGGTGAGACTGCTCATCCCTTATTTTCGAGGCTGCTAATCCCTTATTTTTAAATCTGAAATTATCTTGGCCAGACTCTGCGTGTAACACTACTAGACCAATGGTCCTTCTTGGTTGAGAGTTGTTGGAAGAGGGAGCTTTGCAGGAGCCAGAGGGAAAGGAGAGCTTAGCTCTTCCCCTGGCAACTGTTCGCCCCATAAAGCTGCCCCTCCCTGCTCCGCATCAGAAGTCTGAACATGTGCTTCCATCGCAAACACAGATGGGACACGCCACACATGCAACAAAATTCAGCTTCAAAAATGTATTGCTACTAGCAGCGAGGGTCAAGAGAGTCACTTCTTTAGCAATTTTCCGCTATGTCGAGATAATTCATCACCTGGGAGTAAACATGTCAGTTCAGCTTCCTATGTGGCTGACTCATACAGTGAGCACAGTGCACTCAGAAGAAATCAGAAAAGTGTGTTATGAGGTGTACGTTTGAACCCACATCATGTCTATGAAGCCAGCAATACCCTACTGAGAGAAATGAAGCCTTTTGCGTGAAGTCAGGACATGTGTCTTTTTAAAATGCATATATACCTTTCACCCATATACTCAGCTAAGAACTTGTCACACCAGGAAGTATAAACATATTAGTTTATTACACAGAAACAAAAGACAGTGGGTATATGGGTATTGCTTTGGACAGCAAGTTTTACAGTTATGCAGGCGGCCAATATGATTCATAGTCACACACCTTAATCTTAAAAAGAGTTACCAGCTATCCAAAAACCTGGAGCGTGAGAAACAGATTCACACTAAAGAGAAATTAAAGAAATTAAAATAAGAGTTGGAAGTATAACTGATCTTATGAGCAAGTGTAGTGCAAAATCAAGAATTTGATATCTGTGCCTTCTGACAGGCCACATTCACACCATACATTTAAAGCAGTGATATAACTTTAAACAGTCATGGCTTCCCACAAATAATTCTGGGAGCTGCAGTTTGTTAAGGGTCCTAAGAATTGTTAGGAGACCCCTATTTCCCACGCACAGCTATGATCCCCAGTGTATCCTATGGGAAAATAAATAACGAATAATAATTTTATTATTTATACCCCACCCATCTGGCTGGGTTTCCCCAGGCACTCTGGGCGGCTTATAGAAGAAGAAGAGTTTGGATTTGATTTCCTGCTTTATCACTATCCTAAGGAGTCTCAAAGAGACTCACAATCTCTTTTCCCTCCCTTCCCCACAACAAACACTCTTTGAGGCAAGCGAAGCTGAGAGACTTCAGAGAAGTGTGATTGGCCCAAGTCAACCAGCAGCTGCATGTGGAGGAGCGGAGACATGAACCCGGTTTACCAGATTACGTCTACTGCTCTTAACCACTACACTGCATATATTAGATATACAGTGGTACCTCGGGTCACATACACTTCAGGTTACATACACTTCAGGTTACAGACTCCGCTAACCCAGAAATAGTACCTCAGGTTAATAATAATAATAATAATAATAATAATAATGATAAATTTTATTTATATCCCGCCCTCCCCAGCTGAAGCTGGGCTCAGGGCGGCTAACAACAATCAAAATAATCCAACGATTCTAAAAACATTTCATTATAAAAATTAATTAAAATCAAATTGATGGCAACCAATAAACAAAATTCTGTGCAGAACTTTGCTTCAGGATGAGAACAGAAATCACGCAGCAGCAGCGCGGCAGCAGCGGGAGGTCCCATTAGCTAAAGTGGTGCTTCAGGTTAAGAACAGCTTCAGGTTAAGAACGGACCTCCAGAACGAATTATGCACGTAACCAGAGGTACCACTGCATATCTAAAAAATAATAAAAGCATCAAGCATTGAAAACCTCCCAATACAGGGCTGCCTTCAGATGTCTTCTAAAAGCTGTGTAATTCTTTATCTCCTTTACATCTGAAGGGAGGGCATTCTACAGGGAGGATGCCACCGAAAAGGCCCTCTGCCTGGTTCCCTGTAACTTTGCTTCTTGCAGTGAGGGAACTAGCAGACGGCCCTTGGAGGAGGACCTCAGCGTCTCGGCTGAGCGATGGGGGTGGAGATGCTCCTTCAGGTATACTGGTGCTGAGACCATTTAGAAAAAGCTACAACTGTTTTAAGTCATACTTTAAATGTATGGTGTGAAGTCACCTTGGGCTCTTCCTCAGAATCCTACGCCAGCAAGGAAACAAATCTCTCACCTGTTCCTTTGGTCTGCAGTCAAGTAAAGGTAAGTAGCAAAGGAAGAGTGGTTGGAACTGTTTGCTTGGGGTTTAAGTATACAGTACTTCGATCAAACCTAACTTCTATGGGAAGGGAAGGGGCTTACCTAGTGAGTGAGTAACAGAACACCAAAACCTTTGAACTGTTGTTTGTACATATCTTCTGGTTAGACACAAGTTTGAAATGAAGAGGACACAACCTTTATCTTTACAGTTCCTGGATCATAAATTTAATCTTAAAAGAGATAATTGTCTGTATGAAATCTGGTTCCTGCTTATAGAAGGTTTATAACTAGATATTTCTGGCATATACAAAGTTAGGTTCATATTGTTACAAAGTTTAAGGTAAGAATTTAAATACCAGTAACTTGTTACTGTAATAAGAGTCCTTGAGCATGTTTTATTTTTATAAGAGGTTTGAAAATTCAGAAAGAAAATTGTCCTTTGTCCTTTGAACGTCTTACCAAAAATGGAGTGATCTATTCATGATCACAAAACTGGCTTACAATTTAGAAGTGTCTGGTCAATAAAGGTGCTAAACATGTTTCTGTGACGGAGAGTGACAATCATATATTCCCAGTGCTCAGTCCTTCAGTTTTTCAAATATTTTCTTTTCTGCTATGAACTTTTATAAACGGTTATGAACAGGTGTGTTCTGCAATAAGGTCATTTCAGTGAACATTAACATGACTGTTATTTACACAGCAGAAAGGGTGTTTCTTGTTTTAATCAAAGCAGTGTGACATAATCAAAAGTGAAGTGAGACCATTTAAACCTCCTTGGCTCATCTGTAGATTTTTCTTTTTAAAATCCTGCATGTCTGTCTAAACAGGAACAAGCCCTAGAGGAAAATGATAATCACCACACTAAGGGCATGAACACATGACTGCAGTGAAGAAACAGTGACTCAGGAAACTCTGAAAGAAGTGCCTTCATATTCCCCTGAGCTAAAGATACGTATTATCAAAACAAAGAATGTATTGTAGTCATTTATTATTTATTTATTTATCATTTTTATAGTATGCCCTTCATCCAAAGGTTGCAGGGTGGAAATGCATACAATTGAAACCAGAAGTTAAACAATAATATTTTAAAAAGCCAACATAAATTATGTGTAAACAAAACAGCAGCAGCAATTTTAAAAAATCTAGTCCAGTGTACTTCACCCTTCCCCAAAAGCCTGAACAAAGAGATGCATCTTCACCCAACAAAAAAGCAAGAGCAATGTCATGGTGAGATGCAGTTCAGAAGAGAGGTCATTCCAGAGGCAGGGAGCCAGCACTAAGAAAGCACACTTAGTCCCCACCCCATGGATCTCACTGGGTGAGGAGATCACTACCAGGGCTTCCACTAGAGATATTTGTGCACAAGCAGGGTGATACGTTCTTTCAGAAACTCGGGATTTAAGTTTGTCACAACCCTTGAATCCAGCAGCAATCCAGACACAATAGTCAGAGGCTGCTGAGGCATCAGATGAGGAGACCAACCAAGTTGAAGGCTCTGACTGGAGGTCAGGAGACCACTGCACCAAGGAGGTCAGATAGGAGCCTTCAGAAGAATATCCAGGGCCATCAGAGACACTAGATGTTGAGGCAGGATTCTGGCAGGCACCTTCCCTTCAGCCTGGGGAACCAAATGGCTCCCACAGTACCTCAGTGCTCCAGCAGGACAGGGTGCTCACAAGGCAGAAGGTGATGGAAGGGTGGAGAAGGGCAGATTAGAGGGCTGGTCCTTTAAGAATCTGAAGCCTCTAAAAGTGGGCAAAAAGGTAGTCTGGAGGCAGAGGCTAAGAAGGCCCCAGTGTGTTCTCAGCTTCTGTCAGAAGTTCAGAACAAGTCACCGACTCGGGTCTATCAGTGGTCCTGCAACCTGCCTTGCTCCATGGGAGTGGGTGTCAGACCAAAACACAACAAATGTAATCTACTGCAGACTGCTTTCTCTGCTACACTAATGTTTGTCTTACAAATAAGCTATGCTTTCTACCCAGCCACCCACCCATCCCACAAAAAAAAAAATCCATTTTCTACATGAGGGCCCTAGCTCCATGTGCCTACATGAAGTGAGCAGGGACAGAGAGCAGGGACTTCACTGCCACTGAAGTTATAAAATCACTACGCCAAAGTCTGAAGTCACACAGTTCTTGTGATTGTCTTTCAGAAAGGCTCTTTCCCAAAAGTCTCTGACAAAGTGGGCATTTCTGATTCTGCAAGAGCACTGCTACAGAATGCACAGCTTTTGGCTGTTGCCATTTATGTAATTTTAAATTGTGTTTTGTTAATATTGTGTATTTTGTTGGAAGTCATCTCAAACTTTTTAAAAGAAAGATACAAATGTTCTAAATTGTGTGTGTGTGCGCGTGTGTGTGTGTGTTTTTCAAATAGTTATACACAGAGATTACCTTTGCTAAATTATTTCTCCAGTTATAGGGGTTTGGCAACAGTGTATCTGACATTGCTCAAGAATTCTGAGAAACTAAAAAAAATCAGTGCAGTTTTGAAGTCAGTAGTTAAAAGCAATGGTTTAGAAACACAGCATTCAGTCCATCATCTTGAATCAAAATGGCATCCAATCATACCCAAACATAGAACAAAATCTGCTCCTTGATCACAGACATCATCATGCTAAATTTGGTAATGATGGTTTAAAAGGTGTCCAAATGCATAGAGAACAGATGAATGGAAAAAACTACTTTCTGAAACAAATAGATACAAGAACTGAGAGAATCTTTGTCACAGAAATTTGGCAACATCCCTCCCCGCCCCCAAAATACAGAAGGAAAAACGTAATTACACTTACTTAGTCCTCTCTCCTTCTATATTTATCCAAATTACAGTGCAAGTAAGAGACGGGGGGGGGGGGGACTTTATTAACTAATTCTGAAATACTTTAACATGCTTTAAAAGCTGCTTCTTTTCTACATATATTGCAATTCCTCTTCTGACATAAACACTAACATTAGAGTTCAGTGGTTTACACAAGATAGCAGCTTTGTAAATGATCTGAAATTCATTAAAAATTGACCATGTTTCTCAGTGTTTGAATAAGGATAACCAATTGTTTACAAAAACCTAATTAGTTTAATTAAGTATTGTATTGATGTTTGGCACCTTAGGATGCAAAATCCTTTGCCAGATAATGGATTCCACACTTTCAGCAAGCATGCCTTGCTTAGAATGAGAAGTCCCCAAGGAACACTGCTCTTTCTGCCAAAGTATGTGGACATAAAAGAGTTTTCAGACATAAACCGTTGGCTATTCTTTATCTGAGGATGCATAATTTTACATGAGCTATCACAGGCATCTAATAATCCTAAGAACCTACGATTTATTTGTACATGGTGTGCAAATTGCTCTCCTGAGCGCTGAAAGGATGACCCTTTTTACAAAAAGTGCAGAGATTTTCCAGATAGCTTCTCCACAAGCAGCTTAATAACCACCATATCAGAGAGTTAGATACCATCACCTACCTGCTGAATAAAGAGCAGTTCAACTCTACCATGGTTAAAAGGCCCAAGGTGTGATGCGGGATAATATAGGTTGTATAGACTCCCCTTTGATCAAACCACACAAGTTGTACTTTAAACAAATGTTTGTTTTATTAACAGAATATATAGAATATCTAGAACATGAAATTGTATTAAAATAAACAAAAAAAAAAGTTACTTCTCACATGGATCAGCCTAAAATCATCAATCTTTCCTTCTTCCCTCTGGCAGATGATCAGCATAAACTTCAGGCAATTGAAGACTCTGAACACAGGACTCGGCTAACCCTTTATTGTTTTTTGTGCAGTGCCAAAATTTGACACTCCATCCCAAAGCATATTTGTGGCGTTCCCAACAGTGGCGTAGTGTGGGTTATCAGAACCCGGGGCAAGGCAAGTAATTTGCACCCCCTAACCCATGGATTTGTGCCCCCTAACCCGTGGATTTGCGCCCCCTAACCCATGGATTTCCCTAACCCCCAGATGTTGCGCCCGGTGCGGCCGGCCCCCCCTGCACCCCCCACGCTACGCCACTGGTTCCCAAGGCTCCACACCCAGTGCCACCAAACTGATCATGCACCCCTAAATCTGCCTCTGATACGTGCATTTAGATCAGGAATGGCGGATAAGAAACCTACTTATTGATATTTTGGTTTGTTGTTATTTGCACTAGTATAGAAGATAATATGGAATGCCTTTGTTGTCACCTCTCTTTCTTCCATAATTATTGCTACTCTAGCCACCTCCAGAGTCCACTGCCTGAATCCTGTTTAAATTTTTTTTGTTAGATTAAGGGTTCAGGTGGAAACGACAACAATCTTAACTCAGAGATACATCAAAATGGCAGTGATGCTTGGTCTTTCCTATGCTTAGTCAAGCACAAGTCACGTAGTTGCTCCCATTCACTGTAATACAGGATTAGTTTCTCCGTTATTTATGCAATTTCCATAAATCTCCTTCACAAATCAAAACACGGAGGCTGCATTATATTTAACCGAGGAATATTGAACGGGTGACAAAATTCCTTCTGCTCCCATTGAACTAGCATTATTTTCCTCCCCTGATCTTCCTTATTAAAACCATAATTAACTTCCTTTCAAGAAAATGGAACCAATCAAGCTCATTCGGCGCCTAATGAGTACCTTTTGTTCTTGACCGTGACTGAGCAGCTCTGCACTCCCGAGCGCGGCCGATTTATTGAAAAATGCATTACATGGGATTAAACTGGATTTCCTCCTTTTTAAATCTACGCTGCCAGATCCGGCGCGCAAGCCAGCTGCATCTCCTCTCCGCCGCGGACTTAGGTTTCCCAGGGAGCCTTGATTCTGCTATTCCGGTAACAGACTGGAGCGGGGAGGGAGGGAGCCTTCTCCGGGGGAATCCCTCCCGCCGCCCCCTCCCTTTGCTTTGGGATCAAGTACTTAAGGACGCGGCAGGGGGGTGGTGAGGGGGAAGAAGAAGAGGAAGGAAAGCGGGTGGCACAATCGTCACAGTTTGCAGGGGGGGGGGCGGGTTGATCGTGAGCCGAGATGACAAGGAGGGAGGCGGCGGGGGCAGAGGAGCGAGCAGGCGAGGCGGAGATGAAGGGGCGGAGAGCGGAGCGGTGATGAATTGGAAAGATGACACGAGGCCCGGGATGCGTAGATTTTGCTGCGGCGGCGGCGGCGGCTGCCTGACTCCACGACGTCAGCTGCAGCCCGGGAGCCGCCGCGGCGCGTCCCGGTGGTCTCCCCCTCCCTCGTGCCGGGGTCTGCGGGAGTAGGGCTGCCACCGCCCGACGCGGAGCTCAGCGGGCAACTCACGGTCACAGCAGCGACGTGCGCGCTCGGTTGTTCCCGCGGCCGCGAGCGAGAGGAACGTCTTCCCAGCACCCAGAGAGAGGAGAGGCGCCGCGCCGCCAGGGGCTCCGAGCTGGATCGTGACCCGTCGCGTCTGCCAGCCGGCCAAGGTGAGCCCCGCAGCCCAGCCCCGAGGTAGCCATGGCGCCGCCGGAGAGCCGGCTGTAGTGAAGGGAGGCTCCTGCCCGACGGCCCCCGCCGAGGAGAGCGCCCCGCCACTGCCGCCGCCATGGACAAGGCCGGCTCCGTGCACGCGTCGGTGCCCACGCCGCCGCCGCGCCTCTACCTCCCGCGCAACTTCAGCTGCAGCGCCTGCCTCTACGGCAGCCTAGCCGACCAGTGCAAGGGCGGCTGCAGCCCGGAGCCCGAGCCCGTCGAGGGGCCGCTGTCGCTGTCGTCGTCTCCGCCGCCCCGCTCCTCCCCGCCGCCGCCCTCCCCGCCGGTGACCCCAGAGGCGGCAGCGGCTGTCGCCCCCCCGAAGCCGCCCCCGCTGCCCGCCCCTCGCTCCCCGTCGCCGCCGACCTCTCCTCCGCCCGCGTCGCCCTCTTCCCGCGGCCGGGAGCCCACGCTGCCGTCGGTGCCTCCCAGCCCGACCCTCCGGCGCCGGGCCAAGTCTCTGCCCACGCCGGGCGAGCGGGGCTTGCGGCCGGCGCTGCAGCAGAGCCCGTCCCGCCGCAAGACGGTGCGCTTCGCCGACTCGCTGGGCTTGGAGCTGATCGCCGTGCGCCACTTCTGCCAGGCCGACGTGCCGCGGGTGCCGCCGGCGCCGCTGGCCGCCTCGCCTTTCCCGCGCGCCGCCGACCTGCTCAAGACGCGCAAGCCGCCGTCGCTGGGCGAGCTGGAGCCGGTGCTCTTCGGGCCGCCGGCGCCCGTGCTGGAGCCGCTCTTCCCGCCGCAGCCGGGCGCCAGCGCGGGCTTCGCCGAGCGCGTCCGGCAGCACAAGGTGCGGCTGGAGTGGGTGCGCCCCGAGGCGTCGGGGCTGCGCGGCGCCGTGCGCGTCCTCAACGTGGCCTACGAGAAGCAAGTGTCGGTGCGCTACACGCTCAACCGCTGGGCCAGCTGCAACGAGGTGCCCGCCGCCTACCTGCCGCCGCCGCCCAACGGCCACAGCGACCGCTTCGCCTTCCACCTGCCCGTGGGCGCGGGCACCACGCTGCTGGAGTTCGCCGTGCGCTACCGCGTGGCCGACGCCGAGTACTGGGACAACCACGACGGCCACAACTACCGGCTGCGCGCCAGGCAGAGGCCGGCGGCCGCCTCGGGCCACGAGCCGGGCGCCGGCGCCTGGATCCACTTCATCTGAGGAAGGAGGCGCGCCGGCCACCCCGCCGAGGTTCTCCGACGGCTCGAGGGGCCTCCTCTCCACCTTGGCGGAGAGCAGCAGGCTCCTTTTCCTCAACGGATAGGGCGACACCCAGGAGAGTTTCTTTTAGGATAAGGAGCATGGTCGGACCGTCAGGACCTAGGAGGAAAATGATCCGTCGTTAAAGGCAGAGCCGTGGGGTGGCTCTTCTCTGTTATGCTCATCTTTCCTTATGGCCAGTGGATGTGGAAAACAAGAGTCCAAAAGTCCCCTTTCCAAATTAACCTCCATTGGATTGCAATAGGTAATAGCTTTGTTTGTTTGTGACTCACTTTATCCATCTCCAACCACCTTTGAGTTGCCCTCCAACCAGCCTTGATCAAATCTCTCTTGGCAAGGAGGCTTGCAGTTCTAATTAGATATTTAACGGGAGGTAAGCACCATGACAACTCCAGCTTAGTACTCACGCAGAGCAATCTCTGGGTACAGTAACACCTAGTACTGCAATGAAGGCAGGCATGATGGAATGCTCCTGTTTTAATAAGAAATCCCTCCACCATGAAAATTGGCATGTCAGAGAGAAGGTTATGATACAACCCCCTCCCACATGCTAGTTTTCTGTGTGTAGGGATTTTAAAAAGACACTCCCATCATATGAGACATTCCTGCATAGGCTGTCCAGCCCAGACATAGGTTAGCTTCCTCAGTGAGGAGTACAGTAGGTGACATACATTATACCATAAACAGAGCATTCACTGTAGAAACTCACTCGCTGCATTTTGCTTAAGTGTAGAATCTTCTCCCATATCTGGATCAGGGAGAACCAGCCTGCAACTTGCAGCAAGAGCTGGCTGTGCACAGTGCTGATTGGCTGAAAGCTAAGTGACATCACTAGCCCACATTTCCCCTTTTCGCTGAAATAGGTTTTCAGCAAGAAAAAGAAACAAATCTGCTCCTCTTTTTAAAAAGAGGAAAGAGGGAGTGAATATACGTTTAAGCTAATCAATGTGCAAGCAGTATCTTTCAAAAGATGGCAGATAGCCTGCCTGAAGCAGTGAGAAAGGGCAATGCAGATTACTGAATCAGTACAATTGATTTGTCTGTATCTCAAATGGGGGAGGAGAGGCTGAGCCAGGCTCAAGCTGCTGGGGGGGGGGTGGAACACACATGATCTGCACGTCTACTTGTATCGCCTAGTGAAATGTGTTTAGGTCTGGGTGGTTTCAGTTCACCATGATGTGAGAAGAATCTGCACAGAAACCCCAGTCTGTAGGGATGTGGTCTGTTCATTGCTAGAATTCAGCAGACCACAGCGCTGCTCTCACAGTTCCACTGAGGGTTTTGTATGTGTCTGCTTTTGAGAAGTTATCCAGTGAGGTTTCTTTCCAGATCAGGGAAGACCACCTGACTTAGTCAAGCCCCACAGCCTTCTCTTCCTCAAGCTGGTCTGGACCACGAGACCTTGTCTCCTGTTCTCATGCGGGTACCTTCTCCTCTACCGTTCTTCACTTGCTGTGTCTTGAATTGTAAGATGTTCCCTTATTTATATATACCATCAGATGATATTTTCAAAATTGTGTGTTTCCAGGTTAAATACAGATGGTTTATATTTTATATTTTGAGAAATATATTGGGGGGAGGGGAGGAGCTGTTTCAAGCTTCCGTCAGAGGAACAACTTGCAGGCAAAGTACGGGAAAATAGTGTTGTAATAACTTGCAAGGGCAACGATTTCTTACACTATAAGCTTCCTCCTTTTTTCTCAGTTGTTATGAAACAGCTGCTTGTAGTATAACAAACTAGGATATTACACCAGACTGTAACAGAGTGGCAAGATGTGTAAACCAGTGGCTTGATACTATTTTTGACTAGGTATTTGGAGCAGAACTGGAACACTATTTCCAATTCCTAAGCGTGTTGCCATTCTTAGGTGCTAGAGTCAAATTTTGAGGCACTGGTGGGCGCTGCAGATGGCTGAATAATTATTTCAAATTTCTAAGTGCTTAGGCTACCTGAGATTGTCCCAATTGTGACTGAAAAAGCAAACAACTGTTCTGCATCAGAAAGGATATGACACCCAAGGGAAATGGTGAAAAAAGCATACAGCCTAACCTGCTTTTTGGCTGTACTTGCAACCTGGGCCTATGTATATGTGTTCTGATGCAAGGGCATTAAGGCTTGCTCTCAAGTCAGTGTGCATGCAGACTTAGGCCAAGGATTTGAAAATGAAAGCACGTGTGCTCTAACAGTTGTTCTGCTGATTCCAAATGACTAGAGATTCGTGTACAAATCCTGTACCCAGCTGATGGTGCTATGGCTTCCTCTTAGCTTGAACACTTGTCCACAGGAATCAGATGCTGGCACTCTGGGAATTGAATATTTTCCTGAGCTGTCTCAGGACTGGCACCTAACAGTTTGGGTAACTGCTTACGATTTTGAAATATTTTTTCCAGCCTTGCTTTCCGGATCAGCCTATTAAAAGTCCACTGAAACTTAGGTGTTCACTTTGCGTGTGCATCAGTCTTTGGCTTCATCAAAATGTGCACTCTTGGTCAGCAACTGGTTTTCCTGTAAAGATGTATTTGAGTTATTCTGTCACTGCTGAAGCTTCTGTATGCTGTGAACCACTATTATCATGAAATGCATGCAGTATAGCCATGTTTAAGTTGGATGGGAAACAATGGCTGTGTCCACACATAACACTAAACCATGATTTAGTGCTACATGGATATGAGTCTCTATGAGCCAGAGTGAAGCATCATGCTTACGCACTCTTCCACCCCTGCAGTTGGAAGGAGCAGTTCTATCAAGTTTAGATTTGCTTTAAAAAACAAAACAGAACAAAACAAAATATTGGCTTAGCTTTATGTAGCAACCAAGGATATTGGTCATGAAACTTGCTTGTTTAACTTACTATAATTTGTTGTAAATGGGCTAGTCACACTTCTTTGAAGTCTCTCAGCCCCACTCACCTCACAGAGTGTTTGCTGTGGGGGAGGAAGGGAAAGGAGAATGTTAGCCACTTTGAGACTCCTTCGGGTAGTGATAAAGCGGGATATCAAATCCAAACTCCTCCTCCTCCTCCTCTTCTTCTTCTTCTTGTTGTTGTAAAGCAGGGTCCCTGGTTTGTACATAACACTGAACTGAGTTTCTGTGGAGGCAAAACAAAACTCAGCAAAAGTCCCCCCACCTGTGTGGGAGAAGAAGAGACGTGGTGGAAGAATAGGATGAGGACAAAATCCAATTCCTTTCTTATTTCAAGGTGAACATACCTCATCTGTACTTTCCACAACAATCTGCAAACTGAAATGCAGCCATCCTTTGAAATTCACACTTCAATGAATCTTGCAGAACAGTTCCCCAGACAAGTAATGTGAACAAAAATGCACATACTAGGGGAAAGTGCATCTGTTAATGAAAATAACATAGAATGTATTATAGCAGGAGATTGAAAGAAAGCACTGTCAACATACTTGCTCATCCCTGGGGGAGAGTGCACAAATCCATGATTTCACTCGGGCTCATGACTTTTCTTCCACATAGTGCTAAAGCCATGTTTATGTGTTACTTGTGAACTGGATAGGGGAGTATAACACTCAAACCACAGGTCCGAGTTATGTGGATACATGAAAAAAAAGTCTTGGCATTTGGAAAACAGAGCGAAAAGGAATTGAATTAGAATTTTCTTTAGGCAAGGGCTTTCCCATCAGATGCCATCTAGCTGTACCCTATTCCCCTCTAGAAATTAGAATCAGAATCTTTCTGTTTGTTTTTAGTTATGTGTGGAAGGACACATAGAAGAAATACTGTGTTGAATTTTCATTTCCCCCCCTCAGTACAGTGCAGAGGTGGTACAGATGTTTCTTTTATGAAAACCCCATTATGGGGAACCTTTGGCCCTCCAGATGGTGTTGAACTTCAATACCCTTCAGCCTTGACTATTGGCCATGTTGGCTGTGGTTGATGGAAGAGAGAGCTCAGAAACATCTGGAGAGTCAAATGTTCCCCACCCCTGCCCTATATCTTATCAGGGATATGATGAGTTGTAATCCTGTTGACTCAAGTGAGATTGCTCGCTCTTCGGGGTGAATCATGTGTGCTTTTCTGAAGAAAAGAGGCCTTATCTTGATTGTTATTCAGGTGTGTTGCAAGATGGTGGATAAATTTAAGTGAGAACTTAAACCTCACTTTAAGTCCATTGACTTAACTGCAGTGGACATTGGTTGTGTTGACTTTATTCCCTTATCAAAATCCCTCCCACAATGGATGGGCACAAAATATATCCACAAACAGAGCCTGGGCCACTGACGCTGTCAAGAGGGAGAATAATCCACTGAGGAATTTTCCTGTTGCACTCCTCGGAGATGCAGGAGACATTTCAGCAGGGCTGAACTCTTCAGCGGATTGTGGCCTGGGTCTTTTTGTGTTTATTTATTTATTTATGTCTTTGCGCCTTAAGAGAGCAAAATTAATGGAACATTTTAATGGAATGTCATTTTAAAAAATGACATTCAGATTTATTTATTTTTGCAAGCCATCTCCTTTCTTTTCTCCTTGGAACTTCTTCAGCCCTTATTCAGTGCAACTCACTAGCTATTCCTCATGGAGGGAGAGTTGCTTGGCCTTTGACCAAGTCGGCACCACTTCTGATGATGCAGCAGCCATGCATGGCAAGCCAAGAGATGCCGAGCAATTCTGCTTGCCCTGGACTGCAGAAAAAGTCAAGCACACGCAGGCAGGCTGCTGTGTTAGCTCTGTGCTAGAGCATCTGCTTGGCATGCAGAAGGTCTCTAGTCCACAGCATCTTCAGGAAGGGCTGGGACCCTTGTGTGAAACCCTGGAGAGCCACTGCTGGTCATTGTGGACGGTCGTGGGCTGGATGAACTAGTGATATGACTCAGCCTATGGCAGCTTCCTATGCTCCTAGGCTATAAGAATAAATAAGTTTGTAAATATTCCTTATGCTGCTATTTTTGAAACTCACCTTTGACTGCTGCCTGTTCATATCAGGACCAATGTTCTTAGGAAGGGAGGGCTTTTGGCTTCATGTAAGTTTTTAAGCAAAAAAAACCTACACATGGTAGAAATAACTTGCAGTTATGAGAGGGATATAAAGCAACTTGTAAAGGCAAAATATATTATAGTAGTTTGAGCATGGCTGCATCTTTGGAGCTGTTTTGAAAAACAGCCATTCTCACAGCTGTTGCTTTGGGTAGGAAGACTGAATGCAGAATCGCAGCACTGCACCAGTCAGTTAATGCCCAGCAAATAACAATCATGCTTCATGCCGCTGTTTTAAAATCTGCGTTTCTAAAGGGTATCCTTGCAGCAGCGTTGCCGCCTTTTTTTGTTTTGTGCTGTGCCTTTAACGCCAATAAGAAATTAAGCAAGTGGTACAGTTCCTGGCATGGCAGCAGTCTGTTTCTGAGGGGTGGGGGGCAGTTGAACAAGATATTCTCAGTGAGCCCCCTTCTCCACTTCTTCACAGCAGTTGCACTGTCCATTCAGTTGCAGCTCCCTCTGGACCCAGTGTATACCATATTGGAAGGGGCATATTGGAAGGGGCATCCTGTTCATTCCCTTTGCTCTAGTCAGTGCCAGCAACAAGCAGCAACAGCAAGAATTCAGAGTCTGAGCCTTCCACTGGGACACGGGCACTAGTAAATGCCCAGTGATATCCTATCCTGATGCAATGATAGGAACAGCTTGACTGCTTAATTTCTCTGAACCTGGCCACCTCTGAAGGCTCAGGAGCAACACTAGGAAGGGGGCGGAAAGGTTGCACTATTTGAGAGCTGTGTGCTGCTGCTCGTGTACTCGCATTAACAGTATCTCTCCAACGCTTACAGTAGCTTTCCAAATGTCAGTGGATTTATGTGTGCATGATAATACGTGGAACAAGCCTAGAAACAAATATTCTTTTGAGATACTTGGCTTTTGGTCCAGCACATGCTTTAAGCTTGTGTGCTAACTGTATTCAGAGGGGGTGGCAGTGCTTTTCCTCCCCTCCCCTTTTTCTTCCAGGAAGAGTCCTCGGACCACTTAGGTTGCTCGAGTTACTTAATCTGGATTGGGTCTCTTGATCTCCCAGCGATCTTTTTTTAGTAAGTGAGCTGGTAGGGCTGATTTCATACTCAAACATGCTCTGAGCCCATGCTTATATTTTTAAGCCTACATGCAAACATTTTCAGGATCGGGTTCCCAGCATGTAAATTGCAACCAGCAGTTTTCCAAGAGAATATATGGGAAACAACTAAAAGTAACAGCTAGCTACAGTCTGTATATGTTCAAGTGCAGGGCAGCAGGCAGGGAACTGCTGCAGATCTGTGCTTTACTTTCCAGACAAGGAGACCAAAACTGGCCGACAACATTAATACTTAGCAATCCCATATATTGTATCAGTGACATGACCTATTATTTGTATACAAAGCATTAGTAAAAGTTTCTTTTAAGCACTGCTAAGAACCCTGTAACACTGACGAGGAGCACTTTTAAAAACAAATTCTCTGTGTGTTTGTGTGTATGTATAACGCTGCAGTCTGTATGTAGTCAAATGCTTACAAGAGGTTACTGCCTAGCACTGTGATAGATAAATGAGCTAGAACTCAGTGGTGTTACCTACAGAGCAGCGAGCAGCACTTTTCTGTATATTGACAGCTTTTCAAGGAGCTACACTTAAACCTGGTTTTGTTGACTGTAACTTCTGTGGACCCAGGTACGAGCCAGTTATTCATGTGAACCAAATGTGTACAGTACTCTCATAAAGCAAAGCTATAAAGCTATATATTGCCAAGGTAGAGTCTAATAGATATATATATAATAGTTCTATATATTTTTCCCCTGGAAGGAAACATGAGTGTTTTTAAATGCAATATATTTTTAGAGAAACTGTCTGCTGTATCTGTCTTAATCTTAACACAAACCAGCGCACGCCAATCATCCTTTCCTCATAGCATTAGAATGTCTTCCTCCAAAGAAGAATGTTGAGCAGTGGTTTGAATCTGTGAAACCCTTTAGCTTCCTTGGAAGCTTATAAGGGGTTCCTCCATGAAGAGGAAGCAATAGCGGGCAAGCTTCCCAGATAAAGACAGCTTGCTCACCATGACTAATCTTCACTCACACAGCATAGAGCCTCTGAGGAATGCTGGGTATGTTGCTCAGCCCATGAGGGGCAGCAGTGAGGGCCAAAATATCTGGCTAGGAGAGAGCTGTCAGGGCAGGATTTTGAGATCTTAAACCGCAGGTGCAATTGGCTCACCACAGTGTGAAGTAATGCACTTTGCTTCTAAAGTGGACTTCCATTAAGTCCAGAGTCTGAAATTACCTAACTGCACCACTGCTGGCGACGACTGAATGTGTGGGTGCCCTAGAGAATGTTCCAGAATCCTTCTGTAGCCAAGTGGGGGCTCTGTAATAGATGATCGTAAGATGTGCCATATTGAAGGTGGAATGTTTGAAATCCATGGGTTTAGCAGGTTGCCGAAATGTGTGCGTTTCCTCATTGTAGATGCTTTGTAGTTTAGCTTTTGTGTTCATAAGCTTACTGCCAGCGTAATGATGTAGCTTTATGAAATGTGCCATGTTTTATTGAAATGTGCAATATTTCGCCTGGTTCCTTTCATCCATATAGAAAACCTTTAGTAATGCTCTCAACAAATACAGCACTCAGGTAAAGATTTTAGCTGCTCCTTTTTAAACTAAATGTGTTGTCAACCCATGAGCATTGCTTTTAAAAGAGTGATTAAAATGTAGAGTGCCCCCTCTCTACCTCCCTATATAAATTATGCTGTTTAACGTGAGCTTCTCTTAGCTATGTCAAAGTGATTTGAGAGCTCCTGCTCTTGCACCCCAATGCTGTTTATTGAAAGGGGAGCTACCCAGTTGCTTTTGCTCATAAACTACCACATGAACAAATGTTTGTTCATGCATAACATTGTTCTTTTATCAGCCAGCTGAAGCATGGGTTGATGAGGCTCGCAGGCAAAAATCTGCAAAATCTATATCCTCAAAAAAGAAGTCAACCCGCAGTGAATTCAGATTGTTTAGGTGCCTTCTAAGGATAATCACTACAATGTCGGATGTGGTCCTTAAATGCTTTTCTTAATTCTTAAAGAATATGTTTTATGGCTTCAGGATGAGTTTATATCGTAAACACAGAAACTGGACTAGCGTTTCCCCCCATCCTGCTGTCAGAACAATGTCCTTTGGACATTTGAGCCAGTGTTTTCAAAAGCCCAATGGGCTTTTAAACTTTTGCTTTTATTGTAGTGAAAGATGTAGCGGTGAGAAATGTCTTTTTGTGCATCACTATAAACCACATTCATATATTGAGCATAAAAAATAATAATATAGATCATAGCGTAATATATATTTGCACAACTCTTATGCAGATGTATTTTTACACACACACACATATGTAATCAAATCTTAGGTTTTTTTTATGGGGTTGATTCTGTGCAGAGTTTATTTTACAAATGTGTTGTAATCTGACACTGCATTGGCACTCCCGGGTGGGTATTATTTCTCTTGCACATTTTTTAGCATTCACACAAAGAGGAAGTTCTTCTCTGAAGGAATTTGCTTTTACATTTTTAATTGATATGCACGACTCTTATGCAAAACTTGAATAAACTTCTGTTGTAAGTGTATCTTGTGTGCACCCTGTGTGTTGTGGGAAAGGCTGAATCACAAATCTGTTTGTCACATAGCCCATTGCAAGTGTGGTAGCTGTGATCTTGTCCTTTGTAGCCCTTTTTGGGGGGTGGGAATATTTCTTTAATGATTAGCTTAACTTTCTGTAAAGAGTTCATTACACAAAACCATAAAACATTAGCATTGTCTTGTCATTGACTAAAAGTTAGCATGCAAAAAGAGTAAATGTATTTAGAAATATGGTATGTACACTAGCAGTTCCAAAGAGCATAGGTAAACTTTTCTCCATTTAAACGTAATTTGTGCAACTTTAGAATGCTTGGCCTTTGTTCTAGTTAAACATAGTTCCACAAAACATACCATCTCTAAAAATAAAAGCATATATTTACCAATGCTTTTTCTATGCAATAATCTAGTCACCTTCTGTGTTTCAGTTTTTTTATTTAAAAAAGAGAGAGGACTTGAAAAGGACATGACCCTATTGCAATTAAGCACTTTTAAGACTACAGCTCTGTGCATGTATACTTGGTTCTATTGAACACAGGGAGACATACTCCTAAGTAAACTTGCATACAATTGTACAGCAAGCTCTGTTGTTGAACTTACATTTTAAATTTATTTTCTTGAAGTTGACAAGGGGTTAAGTGTTTCTGTGTTGTGATTCCCTACAGCAAAGGGTTCAGAAAGCTTAATAGCAGTGCAATTAGTCTTAACACTCAAGCAGACACCAGTAGGGTGCTGTAGAAAACTTATTTTTTTTCTCCAGGAAAGGTAAACGAGATCCTTTCTACAATGCAAAATGCATTGTTGCCTTTTTGATAATATGGATTTATAGTCCTATTATATCCTGTGTGTGTGTGTGTTTGTGTGTGTACTGTGGATAGTGCTAATGCTAGACAAAAATAATCTGGCAATCATCCACTGTTGTAGCAATGACTAAAATTACTAATTTTAATATTGAACACTTTTATATTGGACAAATAGTTTTTGTTTTTTACTCTGGCCTCACAGGCTAAGTCTTGCAAGCCTATCCCAAGGTTACAAAAGTGTATTTGACAGACAAAGCTAAGGTTGTGATCCTGTACTCAGTTACCTGGCTGCAGGTAAGCCTCATTGGACTCAAAGGGGCTTCCTTATGGGTACACAGGTATAGGGGTTGCCCTGTGAATTTTTCTGATCCAGTCCCATGCCCACAGCAGCTATAAGTTCTGGTGAAGTAAGTGGGATGTTATTCGGAACATCCATAGGATTGGACCGCAAAGCTTTGTTTCATTTACATAAACACAGTAATTTGGTTCTGGGGTTGAGGACAACATTCTGCTTTTTGAAACCAAACTAGCCTAGTTTAAAGTAGTTATCTCCCTAGTCATCATAGCACTGAAATCCTGTGCAGGTCTACTCAAGAGTGGGTCCTCTGGGGCTTACTCCCAGGTAAGTGTGTACAGGAGCACGTTCAGTCCTGAAGCTACTATTCATTTCAGCAGGATTTGCACAGAAAAGCCTCTGGGTGGGTTATGCCCAAACTACTAGCTCTTGGAGAAGAGTCCTTATTTAGCAACATGTTCCTGTTGTGATAGTATAACTTTTTTTGTTATTTATTTCCACACATCTTGACTTTCTTCAAAGTTATTTCTTAACTGCTGGACGCAAACTGGTATCTGAATTCTGTAATGTTTGTACTTGAGATGTTGTTTGGTTTGTAGTTTTTTCTGATTAATATTACTGGTATTATTTTGGTTTAAAAAAAATACTTCATGTCATTTGATATCAATGCCTTCTACTCTTTCTGAAGCCAGTGAATACAAATGTAATATATCTTGCCTTATGACAACATTACATATCTTGTCTACCTAAAGCATTAGCCAGTCACTGGTTGTACTATTATGGTGAAAAGTAGAATTTATAAATGTGTCATTACTAATTGTCATTAAACTTGAATGGTGCAAAATGGGAGTGTGATCCTGAGAAAATATCTGTACTGTATGCGTTCTACGTTCATGGGTAACATCTACATTTAGCCTTTCTCACTAACGTATCCATTCAAAAACTTTCTAGATGGAAGGCAGAGGTTCTCTTGGTCAGAATTTCTAAAGCAGGCATGGGAAACCTCAGCCCCGGAGGCTGAATGTATACCCCTCTCACTGAAGACCAGTAGTGTGCTGTGTCTGACAATTGGTTCTAGTCTGATGTCCGTCTAAGGGTGAAACTATATGTTACGCTTAATGCATCGTGTGCAGCTATATCTTCATTTGGTCTTAATTGTATCTGCCAAACTTCAGCACAGGGACAGAGGAGGGCTAACCTTTCCCAACCACAGCAGCATCCAGAAAATTTCTCTCCCAGGGCAGCTATGAGGGCGAGTTTTTTCTTCTCCTTTAAATATTCCATTTGTGGTCTGTAGGTATGGTGGGCTCTGGAAGCAGAACCAACAGCTGTGACATGCATTATTTCCCCCCAAGCCACAGTGAACACCCACCACTTTGCAAACCCTCCCTAATTTGCAAATACATCCATGTGCAACTGCACTTTGTCAGTTCATTGCATCACTCTTACCATAGTTAAGATTCCTTAAGCATGATTTGATGTGATGTATGAATTGAGCTGTACTGGTAAGAGTTCCCATAGGCGTAGGCTATGTCTGGGGTGCAGTGGGGGGGCACCATTACTGTTGTTTAGGCTTCCCTTTCTCCAAAGGTGAGATCAGAGCACTTTCCATTGCTCCTCTTTTCCCCAAGTACAATTTTTGCCATTGCGAGCTGCAGTTAAGGCAACAATGGCAGAAGCAGAGATTTAACAAGCAACTGCAGCAGCCTATAAAATTCCTGACTCATTTTCTGCAGTAATAAAATGGAGGCCTCCCAAGGTGCTTTGCTGTTAGGACTTCTCTCTCTCTCTCTCTCTCTCTCTCTCTCTCTCTCACACACACACACACACACACACACACACACACACACACACACACACATACATGAGAGAGAGAGAGAGAGAGAGAGAGAGAGAGAGAGAGAGAGAGAGAGAGCCCCCTGCTTCACTAGTTCAGTGCTATATAACCACATTACCACCTGCTTTCTTCCTAATACCCTTTATGCAAATTCCGTGTTCAGAGCTGGGTTTTGGAGTGTATGCCAGACCCTTCCTCACCCCATTACTTTTAAAACAGAACATTGTACATGTTTCCATATTTGTTGGCTTAACATAGGCTATGCTGACATGATACAATGCTGTTTAAAGATTTCTTTTTTCCCAGAGGGGTACTCATGTTAAGTTTTTTTGCAGCAGACAAAAAAAAAGTTGAAATGTTATTATGGCATAAACTTTCATGGGCTGGAGTCTACTTGAGTCTGAGGAAGAAGACTCGAACCCACATTGGCATATGCCATAATAATAAATGGCATTTAAGGTGCCACTTTGTTTTTCTAATGTGCTTGTTCTGTAAATGCATGTTCAGGTTACCCTCCTGCTCTTACAATCTTAAATAAATGCTGATTTGCTGTTGAGACCTGCAGTCCAACAACATCTGCAGGCCTGGAGTTTCCCCATTGTAGTCTTACAGCACCCTTCACCAACCTGGTGCCCTCAAGATCCTTTGGACTACCACTCCCATCAGCCCTAGCCAGCACATTCTGTCTGGTGGGAGGGCACCGGGTTGGCGAAGGCTGCTGTAGAGCTTCAACACCATCTTTCATAACTTTGTTTACTAAATAGACAAGTAGATTATATTGGGAGCAAGGGATGCCCACAGTGGAGCAGCAGATCGCCAGAGAGTGGGAGATCCATTTCACCTCACAGAGCTTTAGCAAAACCAAAACAAGCTCTGCCTGCTTTTCTCTTGCAGCCTTGCAAAATGCTGGTCTCGGATCCCACGCTTTGCTTATTCATGAGAGCATTGGCTGCCGCTAAAGGAATATTAAGGGCATTTCTGTCAAACCATTGACTCCTGTCAGGCAGCACTTCAGGCAAAGCAGTAATCAAATCACACAAACCCATAACAGTGTCTTAAAAGCATCTGTTATCCTCGCCTGTTTTTTAATGCGTCATAAAATTATGGCAATATTATTAGCTTGGAGGAGGCCGGGGGGGGGGGGCGGGAAGGCCTTCGTCTTCCACCCCCACCTCCTGGGCCTTTTCCTCTCAGGAAGGGATTGTCCTTTTTTATATATGTACCGTGAGACTGGAACCAGAGCAGTCCTCTAGGGCAGAAGATGGAAATGGTAGCCCCTAACGTCTGGATCCTACCACGCTGAGAAGAGACCTGGATACAGCTGTGAAGCTCATTGGCTGATTCTGGGTTAGTCACTCACTACCTCTCAGGTTGCCCTATCACAGAGACTGTCCATTTATATAAAAAGCAAGGCGTCATCATCTTGGACAGCTTCAAAAGAGGATTAAACAAATTCACTGACGGAAAGGCAATCAGCAGCAGCTAGCCATGATGCTTGTGTTCTGCCTTCCCTCTCGGAGGCAGCATGCCTCTGAATGCCCCTTGCTGAATCACAGATGAGAGGAGGGTCCTCCTCGGGGTCTTCCCACTGACATCCGCTTGGCCACTGTGAGAACAGGATGCTTGCCTAGACAGGCCTTGGATGGATCCAGCAGGGCTCTTCTTATGCTAACTTACATCTTGCTTTTCAGTGTTTTTCTCTCTCAGGGCAGCTAACAAAAAAAACAGCTAAATCAGCAAAAACAATGCAAGGGGGAGGGAAATCAAATGTATTAAAGCAGTAAAAGGAATAGAAACGTAAGCACAGCTGTTGTTGGGAAAGCGCCAAAGTGCTGCCCCCCCCTTCCAAATCGATTGCCAGCCTTGAAGGTTGAAGTCAAATACAGTGGTACCTCGGGTTAAGAACTTTTTGGGGGGGGTTTTAGGTTTTTTTAAGAATAATTTTTTATTAACCGACCAATCACATCAAATCAAACCAAATTACATAAATTCCAAATTACACAGCCGAATTTTAAATTTTTGTTGGGGGTACCCATATTTCAAGTTACAAAGGGGATCCAATCAACTTCTTGCTTCTTGCTGCTGTTTTAATGTCCACAAATCTAACCATATGGTGTTCACAGAACTATCCAGTCCTTTCTTATTGTTTTTCCACATCTCTTGTTGTTATTTTCATATATTTTTCCTTTCTCTTTGTGACCTCTGATAGTACCTCGGGTTAAGAACTTAATTCGTTCTGGAGGTCAGTTCTTAAACCTGAAACTGTTCTTCACCTGAGGTACCACTTTAGCTAATGGGGCCTCCCGTTGCTGCTGCCCAATTTCTGTTCTCATCCTGAAGCAAATTTCTTAACCCAAGGTACTATTTCTGGGTTAGCAGAGTCTGTAACTTGAAGCATCTGTAACCCAAGGTACCACTGTACTTGGAAATCTTTCATGTTTTTTTCTTCTGAGCATTCAACTTCATCACCCAGAGAGTGCAATGCCAGCCTTCTTCCATCTGCCACCCTTTCCCCCTTCCCATGGTCTGAAGCACCATAGCACTATGTACATTTTTTGGGGTAAGGGTGACACACCTTCCCTCCCCACATGCCCCCCCCCCGTGTCATCTTTAAAAGAAGTATCCATGCCTTTTTCGTCCTGGTTTGTAATAGCAAAAGCTCTGTGATTGAGCTCCAATGACTTTAATTATGGTGTCCTTTTTACTTAATTGCTTTAACACAATTCTTCTTCCCTCTCAAAGCCTTGGGGGGGGGGAGAAGTGAGCTACTAATCTCAGTTCTTATTCAGAGAACTTTAGTGCCCTCCTTCTTTTAGTTAATCATCTCTCACATTTTTAAGTAAAGCAAGAGGAGGGGAGATTACCTCTATTCCCTTGAAGGCAAGTCTCTCAAATAATGGTCTTCAATCAAATGTCATTTGTGAATGAAATGTTTGGGCCAAGGAAGACCCCTACTTTCAAAGCCTGTGCTCTAAGCAGCAGCCAGGACTCCTGGAGCAGGAACTTAAAAAGGCATTGTCTAGCTTGCAGCTCAGTGTCGCTCTTAAATAAAATATGGTCTAATGAAGCACAAGTCACGTAGGCCGGTCATAGTTGGTATGCACTGTGAAATGAAACTGGCAGTTTCCCACTTTGACTGAACATTGGTGTTGCCTCAAAAATGGTGCCCAGTGCACCAAAACAGATCTGAAATGGATAGAAAGAAAAGGCGTTTTTTTACAGGGTTTTTTTTTAATGCAAGCAATTCACCATGAATTGCCCTTCACCATAAGGACAACAATCATCCATATAATTTGTCACATCTGACTGGTTTTGAGGGCTTCACATAAGCCAATCCTGAGCTGCTCTTTTTAACTTGAGCTTTCCTATAATAAAGGGAAGCACAAAGGAACACCTTGGGAGCCTACAAATGATGGAAGGTCCATTCTGGATCTCTTGACTCCATTCTTCTGTGGATACTCTCAGTTGGAGCAGCAGTGCTGGGGACAAGGAGAGGTTAATGCTCCAACCCACTATAAATCTGTGCCCTGGAACTACTAAACTTGCTGAAGAAAAGAAATGCTAACAAGTTCCCAATATCACCAGAGTAAAACATTCCCCTTTATTTAAGTTTGCAATGGCAGCGTGTGCTCAGGTTCGCTAGAACCTCTATAATAATTACTCTGGTAATTTCCCCTTTGTTTCCTCTTAAAATAGAAGACACGACACAGTCCTTTACAAAAGTATAAAAAGCGTTTACTCACATTCTATTCACAATCGGATCCCAGAAGGCAGACAGCTTAATAAAGTAATATACATTTAGAATCTATCTTATAAGAAGATAGTCCCTTTGTCCTCTCTTGGCTGGGAGCCAAGAGGGCATCTTTAGCTTAGCAGATGTTGCTTCTTCGAAAGAAGAGAAGAGAGAGAGAGATGGCTGCCCCTGCCCTGTGCTTTTATCATTACCTGCACAGGTGAGGCCACACCCACCTCTAGTCACATGCGGAGGAAGTCTGTCCCAGCTCAGAGGGAAACAGGAAGTTTACCTGCTGGCTGGACAAACATCCCTCCCCATGTCTAAACATGTACACTCTAGGAATGTTGTAATTGACTGCTCCTGTGTTTTACATCCCACAAAAAGTTGAAACAGAAGGTGTCTGCTAAACCTCTGTTTGCAGAGTATTCCACAGGACTGGGCAAATGACTAAAGACTTGGTATCTTGTTGTCCAATGAACCACACCAACTCAGGGCATGAGCAATGACACTCCTGCGGATGATCTCAGTGATCAAGGGTTCCTGTGGTACCCTGGACCTAAGCTTTGTAAATACAAGGACCTTGGACCTGAGTCAGTAGTAGATGGGCTGCCAGAGCAGATGCTTTAACAATGCCGTCACTTGTTGTCAGTCAGATGCAACCCTCAGCAATCTTGCAGCCACATTCAATACCAGCTGGAGTTTCCAAAACAAGCCCAGAGTGCATTGCAGTAATCCAGCCTCAAGGTTACCGATGCATGGACTACAGCTGTAGGGCTTTGGACAACACATTTTTTTTTACTACAATTCTCATCATACTGTCTGGAGCTGATGAGAGAAGGGCACCAGGTTCAGTAAGGCTCAGTTTAACGTAAAATACAGTTTGGCCCACGTGTATATAACAGAGAGAGGGGCGGGGAAGGAAAATGATGTGGTCCTGGGGAAGGTTAAACACTCCTTCTGCTATGGCTACTTCTCCAATAAAACTCACTCCTCCCTTCCATGGCTCCTTTAAAAAAAATAAAATATTAAGTGACAGAGATACAATCATGAATCATCTGGGACACCTTTGTTTGGGTATGACTTTACTATAGTATTTGATGCCTCTCCTGACAAGAGTCGTCAGGACTCCTAGTATGCTACCAGCACAATTGCTCCTGTTAGAAAAAATTTAAACATATGAGACTGGGCAGAGTCAGAACCCGCAGGTGCAGCAGCCATATATTTATAGAGGCCACTTTCAATAGTGGTCCAGTTATACAATCAGCCAAACAGAGTGGCCAGGCTTTTCATGGACTGTACCACTTCAGGCTGCAGGTGACAGTGGGCATGCAAATTTAAATGCTTTGTCTGGGGACACCTGCATATATACCTAGCATGTCAGGGCAAATGGTCAAACCTAACTGGGCATGCTAAGTTTGCTGTGTGCAGGGAGGGGAGGGTGGGTTTTTTATTATATTTTTTGCACACAAGCTTGCAGCCCTCTCAAGTTTTGACCATGGTGTGTGTGAAATTTGCACCAAGGATCACATGATATAGATGGACCTTTGGCCTCACCCAGCTGGACCAATGTTATGTGGTCTTACTAGCAGATGCTACAAGGAGTTCAGGGCTGTGCTACTTCTCCCTCCTTTTTTAAATCTTAACACAGCACTCGCTTTTTGCACTTCTCCCAGAGGCAAAGATGATGCCTTGTCTCCTGTTAGGCCACGTTTCTCTGGCAGCTGTGCTGCCTGCATCCACGTTCACAGAGCATGTGCCTTCCTGTTTGGAGTCACAGAGGCAAGCGGGAGCTCAGAAACATTACCAAACCAATGCCTCTACTGCTATTTTGAAACTCCTATAGTCCGGGGACCACATGGAAGCCATGGGAAACCCACTGGGATCTCAAGAGCAGAAAGGGAAGCTTTGTACTCGGCAAGATACAGACTACAAGCTGAGGTTTGCTGTTTTTGTTGGAACAGAAGACCCAGGCTAATTTCTGGCAGTCTGTTGACAGTCCCAAAAGGTTTTCTCTACTACACTTGTGTTGCCAACTCTAGGACATTTGCTGCAGCAATTTCTCCCAGGTAAGCATCCTCCGGGGGGGAAACACAGCCTTTTGGGGCAGGCAGAGGAGTGGATAAGCAGGTACTCAAATTCTGTCAAGATTGGAGAATATAAAAGTTGAGAGTATGTCAAACTATAATTAAGATTACTCTCCTTCTCCCTCAGTTTTATACCCATAGTCAATAAGAGCCAGGTTTATCCTTCATTTCAGCCTGTAATTTATTTCATTTGAACAGTACTTTTTACATGACCAGAGTTAGTGTTCAACCAATCACATGAAATGTGTCTTGTGTGAAGCCCTGGAGGACATCCCAAAACTAAAGCTTTACTATAATGGCAGTTGTTACTAGACATGGTAGGTAAAAAAAGGTTATGTTTATCATTTTAAAGTTATTGTTATTATATTTTGGGTTACTGAACTGTTTTTTAATGGTTTCTGCCTTTTCTGTTAATATGTTACATTATGCCTTCAATATTTTGTTGATATGGGTGTGCTGATTATTATATTGACTGGAATGCTATTTATAGCGTTCCTCCTTATTGCAAACTCAGGCGATGAGTCTCAACAGAACCGGAACCAAAGCTGGGCAGCTGGGAAGGCTCAGCGTGCTCAAGCGAACCCTTGGTGTGCAGTGTGAAAAGTGGGTAGGAGATGTGACTCAACTTGGCCTGCCTGCCTTTGGCTCCCAGGCTCCTGCCACCCCTTCAGCAAAGGGGAGATCTCACCTTTCCACCTTCCAAGGGCTGCCAGAGCAATGACCTGCCTTTCTCCACCTGCCCCAGCGATACGCAGTCTCTTCGTGCCCTTTAAATGTCAGGTTTGATTACTCTGCTGTCATCTCGCGGTAGAGATAGCAATCTGAGACCATTGTAAATCCCATGTCTCCCAAGGGATGGAAAGTGAAAGAGAATCTTTTATCCTCTATCAGTTGACGGCAGAGGCACCAGGCAAAGAGGCAGCCAGATTTGTCACTCATTCTGTGATGAAGACATTGAGATGCGCCAGCCACCGTCAGCTTAGCCGACAAAGCTGTTGCGGTAATTGGCTTGCTGCTAATTTAATTTGACACAGGGAGGCTGCTGCGTTGATACTCTCAATGACCCTGCTAACACGTTGAGTGCTGGTGGGGGGGCCAGGGCAATCCACTCAGCATCAGTGGCTCTGCATCCCCTGTTCATCTCGAGTGGGACTCAAGTACTTTTGGCCATCTCCACACACAGCAAGACCCGTGTTCATGGAAGACGATCTTACTCGGCTACGAGTGATTGCCAGAGGAGAAGAAGGAGGAGGACCAGGCTGCCCAGAGTGATCTGGGGTTGTTGGGCTGAGGAGTTGGGCAAGTGGCAGCCAAGCATCCCTAGTGTGCCCTGGAGAAGCAGATCCCAGCAGGGTTGAATCCTGCTGCTTTTCAAATCCTCCGCCCACATGGAATGTGTTTGCAGAACAATATCCTGCAGGTAGGGGGGTCTGTATATACGGCCCTATCATTTGCCCCTGGAACAATGCTTTGCTACTTGACACAATTTTGCAACTTCATTTCTGGAATGTATATACCACCTTTCATTTCCCGATGGAGTAACAAGGCACTTGCTCCACAACAGACCTTTATATATGCCCTACAGACACCTGCTGGACTACAGGTCCCATCATCCCTAACCACTGGCCATACTGGCTGGGACTGATGGGAGTTGGAGTCCAACAGCATGTGAAGAACCACAGGTTCTGCACAACTTGTGACTTCACCAAGATGAACTCACCCCCCTCCTACCTTCACCATTAGTTTATTGTGGCCAGATGTGGGGCTTGCAAACTCACATCCATTTTGCTGACACAGGCAAGCAGGCAGCAAAAAACAGATGGGTCACTTATAAAAATTTGTACTCCACCTTCAGTAGAAAAATACTCCTAGGAATAAAGCATTACAACAATCACTCAAAAAGCTGTTTAAGCAGCAAATCAATAAGCCTAACAAAAACAGTGCAACGGTAGAAGCAGAATAAAAAATAGCAGACACATCGGGTTAAAAATGAATTCAGCTAGCATTTTATTTATCAGCTAAAAAACAAACAGGAAGAAAGAGCATATAGTCTCATCTCCTACAAACCCAAATAATCCTAGGTCTGTTCCCCAGGATGTTGGAATTGGGCCTCTAGTGGGACATTTCCTATCCTTTGGAACTGCCTCCCATTATATATCAAACAGGCACTTTCTCAATTGTCTTTTCAGTGCCTGCTAAAGACTTTCCTCTTTTAACAAGCCTTCTAAATGGAGATCTTTATTCTAGCTGGTGTCTGCATTGGATCTGAAATGATTTTATGTGTTTGCTGTTGTTTTAACCAGGCACACACAAAAATAGATATACACATCCATATATAGGTATGTATGCAGTTGTTTTGATTTTTTTATATGTAACTGTTTTGCATGTGCTTTTATTATATTGTAAGTTGCTTTGGGTGCCTCTTCAAAAGTGATTAATAAGCAAACAAAAATGGACTAATATATGTGTTGACAGGATGCCCATCCTTAATCTATGATGCAACTTGGGCATGGACAGGCTTCTGGCTTGCCAGGTCTACTTTTATTTTTCCTTAGGTGCAACAGAGGAGGACATAGGGAGAACAGAGAGTTCCAACAGAAACAGGAGTGAAAATTGCCAGCTTGCTTACTCGTCCCATGTCCATAACAAAAATCTATCCTGTGAATGCAATCAGTGTTTGCTGTCTTTGTTGCTTGCAAATGATATGTAATTGATTATGTTCTACCCCCTACAAAGCAAGTTTTCCAAGATTCATTATTCCAATACGGCAAGCAAGCTAACACAACACAGCGGCAAATGGACTCCCAGATCGAAACACACAGCATGAAGTTCCTTGATCGTTGGGTTGCTACTTTAGCTGCTCAGAATAAGGACATCAGCACAGCCATATGACTAAATCATATGAATCTGTTGCTAAATACACCATCCAAGCTTAGCGTGGGCAGAAGGCAGAGTCTGCTGGTAGATGGCTGGATGATAGATTGGCAATTTTTTCCTTTCTGTCAAAATACTAGAATTTGGGGTCATTCAACGAAGCTCATTGTGGAAGATTTGGGACAGTACTGTAAAATGGCTTTTCCCGCATGCTGCATAGTTAAAACTCTTTGTTCCTAAAGAGGATCAGCACAAATTCAGAGGGCAAGGCTTTCAATGGCTACTAGTCATGATGGCTATGTTGAACCTCCATGATATGCCTCTATCTACCAGTGGCTGGGAGTTGCAGGCTGGTCCTGTCTGCAGGCTTCCCTTGGGCATCTGGCTGGCCACTGTGAGAGCTGAACTAGATAGGCCTCTTTTGGGGGAACACACTGCCCTGCATGCCAGCTCAGTGTGCTAATGATTGATGGGCAACTTAAAGGCCCCTCCTGCTCTCCCTTCTTAGGCTTCCTTAGCTTTAAACCAGACTTGGACTGGACAATCCTTTAAACAGAGAATGCCTTTTTGTAGAAGACTGTCCTCTGACACACGGTCACCCTACCCATTTGCTCCTTCATCCTCCTTTCTTGACTGCAGTGGAGTGCTGGATACTTGGATTGGATATATCTTTCTTTAAGCTGTTGCCTGTGTTAAAAAGAAAGGCGCAAGCACACACAATGGCTGTTCTTGAATGCTCTCCCTAGGAAGCAGCTTGGAAATAACAGCTTGTCGGTTGTGCCTGTTATTTTCCCAGCAGGCTGCACCAAGTGTTTTGCAGCCGACTGATTGAAAATTAAGGTTATCAAAGGAAAGATACATCCTTCCTCAAAGGAAGTGCCTTGTGTTTGTTCAGACTATGTACTAGGCCACAGCATACTGCTGGGTGGGGGTACATAGGAAACTCTCTTATACAGAGCCAGAGCATTGGTCAAGGTAGCTCAGTATTGTCTACACTGACCTGCAGCTCATCTTCCAGAGTTTTAGGCAGGAGTATCTCCACGCACCACCTGGAAATGCCAGGGACTCGAATCTGTCAAACAGTATCATCATAATATAGCCTTATGCTACAATCCACTATTAAAACACAGTAAGATCAACAGACCTATGTATACATGTTAACCATGTTGTATTCTGGTTTATGTTCCTTAGGAAAGCGCATTTGTCTGCTCATGTGCTTCTGCACACAAACCTGTTGCTTGGCAAAGCACCATCTCCCTCTACTGGAGGGAGTGCAGCATGCACTTTTTAAAAATCCATGATTTATTAGGGTTTTCACATTATCATCCTCCAACCTCACACTTTTTCTTTTTTTAAGCTGCAGTATTTTCATCTCTGTTATTCAGTTATTTAGCATACTATTACAGTGTTCAGTTACGCACATTCAAATAAGGATTAGGATAAGTAAGTATTAATGTTCTGCTGTAGTCCTAGATTAGCATTCATTAAGTTGGGGAAGTTTCCATCCCTGCCTTGTGCCTCCCATTGCTTCTAATTTGTGGCTGTTACTCAGTGAAGAGTTCCAAAAATGCATTCCAAATGTCTCGGAACCTTGACTTTTAATGTATGGAGTAGAATTGTCTCATGGGTGACTAGTTGCAGGGGGTCTTGTGCCCAGTTTCTGTTACTTGGTGCCATGTGCTGGCGGATGCTAGTGGGACACTCTGACCTTGACTTCCTGTGCTTGCCATCACAAATATTTCAAAGGGCAATGGAAGCAAAGGGTCAAAGCACTGGAATGTGTTAAGCAAACCTGTGTGTCTTTCAAGGTTTTAGGCTGCAGACCATAATGTTCACCTACTTGATCACATATCCTTTTCAGTGCACTATTTTTATTTATGCTGATGGGAGTTGGAGACTAAAAACATCTGGAAGGCCACAGGTTCCCCTATCCCTGCACTGAACCGATGTGCTTACACAAGGTCCTCTATCATAGATGGGCAAATTTTGACAAATTATCAGATTAATACGGTATCTAAAACCAGTGCTCCCACATGTTCAACTGGCAGGTTCCCAACTGCATGGGTAGAGCCCGGTGTGTGTATAGCTATATGCAGGGGTCCCTGTTTGGACAGTCTAATGAATGGACATCCAGGGCACCCCTCCTGTGTCCATTTCACAGAACATCAGAAAAGGGCTCACACGTCTGAACAAGAAATAGGCCAGAGGTAGCTAACCTGTGGCCCTCCACATTTCATCCAGCTGGATGGAGATGAAACATTCCCTAAACCCTCTCTCTCAAGGGCAGCTTCCTGTGGGCCTCAGGGCAGCCTGAAGTTGATGGGGCAACCTGCCTGCCTTTCTGCCAACATTCCTATGCCTTACGACATTTGCAGTGAGTGAATGACCCGCTCAAAGTCACTGACAGGAGCAATCATCTCAGCCTCTCACAAGAGGTACATTTAGACATCACTTCAAACAGTCTGTGAGAGCTGGAGCCAGGTTTGAGGGAGACCTGGAAAAATTGTTGGGGCATCCCATTTATTAATGTATGGGGGGGGGGAGTTGGGATTTACCAAAAATTGCTCTAGGAGTGCCTATCCCATTCCTTTTTTTAAAAAAACAAAACTTTTATTTTGCTTTAAACAAGTACATATAAATATAGACAACCAAAATTACAAAGGAAAATTCCTTAATAGTAATGAAAAAAACTAAAAAAAATTTTTTAAAAAATGTTGAAGTACATGACACAGAACATAAGCAACTATGGGAAACAGAAAAGAAAAGAAAAAAGAAAAATAGAAAAAAAGGAAAAGAAAAAGGAAGATGAGCCAAAGCAGGAAAGCTCATCTATTGTACACTTCCGTCAAGCTCACAACAATTCATTATTTTTATCAATTCTCTCCATCTGCATTCCAAAGGAATCCCTCATCTTGGTATCAGGGAGCATTTCTCTATGCAGTATCATTCTAAACATAGCCAGGTCTTTCTTGTTGAGCCCTTGTCCCCTAAATAATTATTTAAACATTTCCATTCTTCTTTCACCAATTTTTTAGGTTTATCTCTTATTGCATCTGTCTCTTATTGCCTATCCCATTCCTGTCCCACTCACTGATGCTTTTTGGGCATTTTTGAATTTGTCTGCAATGGGTTTAATTACTTCAAAGCCTCTGTGGGTGTTTTTGCTCTTATTGTTCTGAGTATAAACTTAATGAAGACATCAACCTAGTGTGTGGCAGCAGTGAAAAAGGCAACATTAGGGATCACTACTGAAAGGGACTGAAAATAAAATCCCATACCCTGTATCACAGAGCTTTCCAAACTCTGTGTGACAACTCGTTAAGTGTGTCAGCTGCAGTGTGTATGTGTGTCACATGAATGCTCCCCACGCTCCTCCCAGGGCTGGAAAGGGGTTAGGGTTGTTTTTTTTGGGGGGGGGGAGAATTTATATACCACCCTATACCCAGGGGTCTCAGGGCAGTTCAGTTTAACCTCCTGTTTGCTAGTAAAACTGAATTACTGTATCGTGAAATGATGCATGTCTAAAAGTGTCACCAACATGAAGTTTGGAAAGCTCTGCTGTATCATAATGCAATTATACTAATGTGTCTGTGGTGCAGTCACACTGGGCAGAGCCCCGGTCCCCATACCTGAAAAAGGCTGCTGTAGACCTGGAAAAGGTTCAGAAAACGACAGTGAAAATGATTCCAGAAGTTGGAGCAACTCCCCTTTTGAGGAAATGTTACAGCACTGGAGGCTTTTTAGTTTAGAAAAATGGCAAGTAAGGAAGGACATGATAGAGGGGTAGAGAATACTAGGGTCACACTGCAGAGTTAAAACTCTGGAACTGGCTACAAGTAGTAGTGATGGCCACCAAGTGGATGCCTTCAAGGGGAGGAGGTTGATAGCACAGGAGTCCACCCATTCTTGCCTTTTTCTTAATGTCACTGAGGAAGAACAAAAATCCATGCATCAACCCCACTTTCCCATCTGCAGAGCTGATGTGCCAAGGAAAGATGAGCAAGTGTGGTATAGTAGTTAGAGTGTCAGATTGGGAACTGAGAGACCTGGGTTCAATCCCCACTTGGCCATGAAGCTCCCTGGGCGACCCTGGGCCAGTCACTGCCTCTCAGCCTAACCTACTTCCGAAGGTTGTTGTGGGGATTAAATGTGGAGGGGAAGAACCATGCATACCATCTTGAGAAAAAGGTGAGATATAAATACAGTAAGTGAATAAAATCATAAATAAGAATACAATAAGGGAAATGAAAAACTGTTTCATCTGTTCCCAGGCTTCCAAAAGCCGTTTTTCCTGCTGTGTTCTTTACCCTGGACTGTTGCTAAGCCAAGTAAGTCTGCTGCGCAAGAAATTCAAGAGACCTATCCAAAAATCCCTCACATTGTCAGAGGTGGGTAGGCACAATCTGAAGGATCCCCGGGCACATGCCTCAGATCACATGCTGCTTTATCAGTGCCATTAACACAGCTGATACCCCAAGCAGTTGGAGTTCTATTCATTACGGATTGACTGCCTGGCCCTTATCTTCATTGCATCTTTGCCAAGGAAAATGCTTTCAACAACAGTTATTAAAAACATAACTACAGTGGTACCTCGGGTTACATACGCTTCAGGTTACAGACTCCGCTAACCCAGAAATATTACCTCAGGTTAAGAACTTTGCTTCAGGATGAGAACAGAAATCGTGCTCCGGCAGCGCGGCAGCAGCGGAAGGCCCCATTAGCTAAAGTGGTGCTTCAGGTTAAGAACAGTTTCAGGTTAAGTACAGACCTCCGGAACGAATTAAGTACTTAACCTGAGGTACCACTGTACTACGGATTATTAGACTTATCTTTGACTGCCATTTAACTCCACCACAGGCTGCACACTGACGTTTTCAGTTCCCCAGATAACTGAACCCAGCTCATTTGACCGTTTCAGAACATTGCTTAGAATTTGTAGGGCAGACACTCCAATCAGCCAAATGCATTACACTGCAGATTGATCCTGCACATTCCAAAATGCCACCTGAAAGCTCATCATTTAAATATTAATCCCAGAGAGGCTACTGTAGAACACACACAAAAAGAACAGCAAACACACTTGGTAAAGTCAGGATTTTTTATTAACTTCTGTTATCTGTTCCAAGGCAAAGCAGGGAGCCTTATCTGCAGAGGATGGCGACACCTCCACAGTTTCACTTAAAAAGGTGAAATCTGGTTCTGCTCTAGTCACCTGGAACCTTCACTAATTCTGAAGGCAGCGATGCAGCCTTAATATTACAAAACGTGATTGAAAGCAGACTGCCGTCTTGGGGAGGGAATAAAACCCGTGGAGCGGAGAAGCACAGTTTGTGCTGTGAAATTAAGGCTGTTACAGTTCTACTTTATCAATGCTTAGGTTTATTTTAGGAACAAAGGTTATTCTACTCCAGATGTAATTATGAACTTCAAACTCTTGACATCCTATAATTACATTTATTTGACTAAAAACAATACATGTACTAGAAGTGAAGATAGACACGCTACCCCAAATGAAAATGTTTTGACTTGCAGTCACTTGTGGGCATAGATCAGCACAATTTGAATCAAAGGCAGCATATTTTCCTTGAAAATTTCCTGGATAAGCTGCTCAGAGTCGAACCTTCTGGACACCACTAATTTAGGACAATCTACAGTGAAGAAAATGGTCTGCACTGGTTTACTGTTAACATTTGGATCACTCCTCAATAGATTTTATGTATTTTTCATATGCATCTTCACTCATGAGTTCATCAAATTCTGAAGGGTTATCCACAGTCATCTTGATAAGCCAACCTATGAGCATAAAAGCAACTCAATTAGAAGCAGCAGCAGCAGCAGCAGCACACACAACTCCCTGGAGCTCTAGTAAAATGCTGGCTCTTGACCCTAGCAATTTCCATTCGTGTTGACAAGCATAAAAGTCTCATAGGAGATAGGTAACTTTTCACTAGTTGAAGATGAGAATACATATATAAGCCATTCCATTCGTGGCTACAGGAGAAAAGGAGATGGATGGAACTGCAGAGCCTCTCTGCTGAAATATCAGCAACTCTTGGCTCTCCCTTTCCTTGCAATCTTTTCAGAATGGTCATTAAAAGAACTCTGGACTTAAGAAATAGTGCTGAGTTTGCTTTGCTCCTCCTCTCTCCCTGTCCCTTTTCCGTCAGCCTGAGAGTACGGACTACCTTATCACTGATATCTATAAAATGCTTTGTGAGCATTTTTCAGCCGATGAATGGGATAAAAATGCTTTCAAATAAACCTCACTGCCGCAAGCACAAGACAATACTAATCAAGTTCCACTGTTATCCTTCCTACTCAGTGATGGCGGAAACACTTTTGCAAAGTTAAGATGCCTCCCTTACCATCTTGGTAGCAAGATTTGTTGACAAGCCCTGGATTATCAGCAAGGGCAGTGTTGATTTCCGTTACTTCTCCTGTGAGTGGGGAATAGAGTTCACTAGCAGCCTTCACACTTTCCAAAGCACCAAACTCATCTGAAATACAGAATTGAAGAGAGCAAAGCATTTAATTTAGAAACTGAATTAACTGGGCTTCGAGGAAGTTGAGAACTACTTTGCGCTGCCACAAGAATTTTCTAAAGGCAGGGAGCTCCAGTGTTGAAAGATTAGGAATTCAGGTAAATCCAAGCTCAATTTCAGCCTAGGTGGTGTACACCTTTACTCTGCATCCAGTGCACTCCCTATATGAAGCCGTGTACACATAGTGTTAGCTACGATCCTGTAGTTTCTTGAGAAATATTGCATTTTTATGTGTTTCCCCCCCAAGCCAGCTTTGATCCGATTAGAAAAACATAAGCAATAAGAAAACATCCACATCCCCTCTCCATCCATTAGTGCAGGCAGACAGCAGGCCACCTGGCAACACATCCAACTGTACCGATGTGTGCAATGATGTCCAAATGTGGTTTGAAATGCAGCAGGAAAGAAACAACGCTACTTTGTTTTAAAGCTGGTATAATGTGTACACAACATTAGGAGAGAAAAAACTATGTTTCCTCTCCCTCTTTACAAGAGTGGAGGCTATGAAAAGGAGAAGGCTTAGATCTCAGTGGGTGCACAATTAGATCTGCTTGCGTAAGCAAGTCCAAAGATGCAATTTCCAACAACAGGACCCCACCCACCCCAATTCCACATGACCAACTTTCCAAAGTAACGATCTTTTAAAAGTTGCTTGTGCCATAACATTGGAGGTGGGGAAACAGAAGGAGCCTTCTATTCAAAGTCCTTAAACACACACACACAAACAACTTGGTATGCTCAAGCTGTTGAAAAAACCTAAATTAGCCTTTGGGGTTCTAATCCAAGAAAGACGCTACCGTTTAAATCAAAATGCATTGCTTTCTGCCAATGTTGCAATGTGTTAAAAGTGCCAAAAAGTAAAGAAAATTGCTTACCCTGTTTGTTCAGCTTTGTTCCAATTTCTGGAAGACTACAATAAACAACATCTCCTAGTGCTTCCTGAAACAAAAACATTCAGACATCAGCAAAAATTGTTAACTGAGAAAGCTATCAAAAAGTTGGAATCCCACCCCCCGCCTTCCCCCTGGCAAGAATTTAAGTAAGGAACAAATGCACCTCGTTATAATCCACACACACTCCAGAAGCTGGTGGCACTATTCCTATTGCAGTTCCCAAAAACCATATCAAACATGGGCTGCAAAGCTTCCCACACCTGTCTCTGAATACGCTTTAGTCTGGCAAATGAACTGTATCCCAAACAAGTCATAAACATGACTGATTTCTCAAGGATAATATAACTGGCTTCTCATACACAGCAAAGTCAAACTGGAGGGTGATGAATGAAGAGAGAAGCAGCTGTAGAGTCTCTCAGCCACACCAGCTTAGGAGCACCTGAGACACACAAAGACCCATGTTACCACCATCCAGCCACTTACAGCTGTTGCTAGGGAAGAACCAGGCCCCCTTTCCCAGACTACCTTTGTGTATGCGTTGTATTGCAGCAATGGCTCCAACCTCCCTCTTGTAATGAAACAACTGACTGCAAGGGTCCCAGGAGAGCAACACTGGTTGCTGATTTTGCCACTGGGCCTGCTTCAAGGTTCACAAAGCCCTTACACAACTTGGGCCCAAGGTACTTTAGGGACTGCCTGATCCCTTGTACTCTGCCTTCATCCCTGAGACCCTCTGATCATAGAATTGTAGAGTGGGAAGGGGCCCTGAGGGTCAGGTCTCCCCTGCCTGCTTTGTGGAAATGCCCACCTGTAGAGGTTCAGCAAGAACCGTCCCTTCTTTCAGTTATCTTCTGAAAACTGCACTGTTCAGACAGGCCTTTACTGTAAGAATTTTTGTTTAAGCCAACCAGCATATACTGACTTTTAAATGTTTTATAGAGAGCTAGAGACTGATTTTATTTAACCTGTTGCAAGCTTCCTTGTTATGCTGTGAACTATAAATGTTCAAGAAAACAAACAAATAAATAATAGGTTGTGCACCAGGCATATCTAGGTTTAGATAAGCAAGAGCAATGAAATACCACAAGATCTGTGGATGGGTTAAACATGGCTATAACTTCACTGGTTACAGTATCTCTGGCTTTGGCATAGCATAGGGCAACCCCTGCCAACCGGTTGCCCTCCAGCTGTTATGGACTACAACTCCCAAGAGCCCCAAGAGGTAGGCATAGGGCAAGGATCTGCCTATGTGGCAGTCTGTCTGCTGGTTAAGGATGGGTGAATCCGTCAATTTTCTCTCAGTTACAGATAGGTAGCCGTGTTGGTCTGCCATAGTCAAAACAAAATAATAATAATAAAAAAATTCCTTCCAGTAGCACCTTAAAGACCAACTAAGTTAGTTCTTGGTATGAGCTTTCGTGTGCATGGTGTATCTGAAGAAGTGTGCATGCACACGAAAGCTCATACCAAGAACTAACTTAGTTGGTCTTTAAGGTGCTACTGGAAGGAATTTTCTCTCAGTTTTTCTGAAATTTAGCACTCCACATTTTTATATCAGTTTGCAATTTTTAAAAAAAGTCTTCATGAAAATTAATCAGCATTTTAGTACAAATTCCTCCTAATTTCTGTATACTATTTTGTCTAATCTACATGTTTTTGCAAAGCAATATTCCCTAATATGATGCATTTTCTGTACTATTTTCACCAATACAACACGTCTAATTATGCACACTCTGCCCTAGTATATGCATTTCTGTACACGTTTTTTGACACAATAAAATTTGGCCATGTGCTTTTGGGCGGTGAGGAAAGCCTTTTCAAACAGCTGCTCTTTATTTTTACAGATGAGGAATGGAGGAACTTTTCAAGCATGCCATGAGAAAGCTCTGCTCTGGGTCTTGCGCAAGTTGCGACCAGCCAAGCTGGATGCAGACCAAATGACACTTGCAGTCCCAATCTCATTTAAGAAATTACATGGTTCCTATGCAGAGAGCAAAGGTTCAGGTGCTATCCATCACCACCACCACTGCAAACGAGGCAATAAATATATAAGCAGGGCAATAAACATTTCTATTTCTTAGGCTCCAGCACACACACAGCCATTTTGTTGTTGTTCTGTCTGCAAAATCATAGACCCTACTGAAATATTTAGGTGCATAGGGAACTAACCAAGCACTTGGGGATTTTCCAACTCCTGTTACAAGGACGTATTCAGCCCTATAAACACTTGCATTAAAAAGTCTTATCAACAATTAAACAAACAAAAAGCAAAAAATGCTTTGAGCCAAGGTTCCCATTGAGTCCTAAGTGTAAGATACAGAGCCAAACTGCTGAAGGGAGGAGAGGATGGTTTAAAAGGGCCAATAATGTTGGAGTTCCAAGTCTACAATTTGGCTCTACATGCAGAATAGGCAATAAATGAGCCAAAGACCAAGGCCAACAGAACAGGCTGATAGATGTCAATTTTGCAGCACAAAGCTGAGAGAGAGAGAGAGAGAGAGAGAGAGAGAGAGAGAGAGAGAAGCAGTACCTGTGCAAAGTTGCTGATTCCTACGGTTCCAATACTGTTTTCAACTGTTATCCATTCATGCTTGTCTGTGAATCGACGGGCTGAATGAAGCAAACAGAACATTTTAACACACCTTGCTTTCTCTAAACACATTTTTTGCCTCAATGTTTTACCTTAAAAAGTATCAGCATAAAAAAGGACTTGATTTCCTAGTTCCAAGTTTGCAAGCAGGAATTAGAAAAAGATAGCCTGCTTTCCTATTTCAAGTACAAAAAAATACCACTCCCAAATCCAAGCTGTGCATCAATTTCATTCATTCATTCATCACTACATATCCAACCTTTCCTCCACGAAGGTAAAAGTGGTTTTATACATAGTTTCCCCCCCTCCATTTTATACTCACATCAGCTCTGTGACGTAGACTGGGCTGAGAGACTGTGACTAGCCCAAGGTAACCCAGTGAGCTTCATGGTCAAGCGGGAACTAGAACCCAGGTCTCCCAGGTCTTAGTCTGGTATAGAGGCACACCTCCCTTTCAACTGTTCCAATTTCAGAGGTGGAAATTGCACAGCAGTGTTCAGAGTGGATGAGTCTTTTTACATGGGGCAGAAGTAAAAGATCCAACTTCCTGAGCCATCCCAATCTGCAGTCTAAATTGGTAGTCTTAGAAACAATTTGCCACATACTATTTCAGTACATTTGATTTACCACATATTATTTCTACAGTGGTGATTTTTATTATTGTTCAGGACTAACACACCAGAAGTCCTAGGGAGTGAAGCTCCTTTGGATAATGTCCATCTATGAATTATGTTTGCACTTCCCTGCAGTTTATTATAACCAGCGAGAAAAGCTGGGATTCCAGTCAACACACCACAGTCAAATATCATAAAATAGCCCACAGTGCTATAAATCTGTGGGATGCCTGGACTCCCCTTCTAATTCTAGACCCCCTTTCTAAATCTGGGGTGCCAAACATTGAATTTAGCCTGTTAAAAAAGCCACATTAAAAAAAAGCCAGGCTGCTTTTCTGATGAAGTAATTGCCTAGAGAGATGGACCATTAGAAGGCCACAAAGAAATGGTTGATCAAAGAGGCTATTCACAGAGACTCTCTGGGCAGGAAAACAAATGGTAAAATCCCCTCCTGAGGTGAGAGAGAGTTAGCAGAGACAAAAGCCCAGTTTCAGAAGGGAGGGGCACAACTGTGGTGGGCTTGCAGTTTGGCAAGCAGGAAAGTAGAGGCCAAGTCAAATGTTTGCTGGCAGTTTTTGGATCCAACATGGCAGCCGTGAGAGGAACAGAAGATCTGTTCCGGCCCCTATGAGAGAAGCAAGAGACCCCCTTGGAGTGTAATGCTGGGAACTTCCTCTATCTAGACTCAGGTTGTAAATACGTGTAAATAAACCATATATGATCAAGATGCCACAGTCTCTTCTGCACCTCATTGTCCCAAAGGAAACACAGACCCTGGGCAAGGACGCCTGGTTCCCTTGAAATCTCACACCACTCGCACAGAGTCCTTTGCCCAACCTTGCGTGAATATAAAGCTGTTCCTCCCCTCCCGGGACCCTCTCCCTAAATCTTTCTCCCCCTTTTTCCTCCACCATGAGCAAGCACATCTTAGTGGTCCCACCAATATGCATACACCACTTGAAAGAAGTTCTGCAGCACAATCTACCATTCAAGTGAATGAAGCCTTGCAGCACTTTAAATAATACAGGGATGGCAGGGCCTTTTTCAGCCCAAGGGCTGCACTGCCTTGTGGGCAACCTTCCAATTGGGTACAAAAGCAAAAGTGGTGTGGGCAATGGATGCAACTCTTACCTTTGTACAGTAGGTTACATTCCAGCCATCAGAGGTTTCCACATAAACACCCCTGCTCCGTCCAGGCAAGCAATAGGAATTATCAGAGTTCAAGGACACATTACAAGCAGGTAATAGTACAGAGCAGGGCTGGTGGGATGTGGCCTAGGGAAGGCATGTAGCCAGGAAAGAATCCTGAAGGTCATACAGAGAGGCATAGAGGGTTGCATTCAGCCACCTGGGCCTGAGGTTACATTAACAGTACTGTCGTGTAAAATCTCATGACCCTAATTCCACATGCCTGCTGCAAGACAAAAACAAAAAAACCCTCCATCCCCATCTTGCAGAATTTAATCTGAGAAAAAATGAGGGTGCATAGGGAATGATAAGCAATGCAATAAATTACTATGCCGCACAGCAACACAAGACCCAGTCCAAAGAGTCAGATCCAATCAGAGTGGGTGTGTCACTGGATATGAATGGCAAACTAAGCAAATGCTGCAATAAAATTAACCCTGTACGGACCACAGTGTTTCCATGGATGTTTATTAACATTTATGGGGTAATGAAGGAATGCAACCCTGACCTCTATTCTTTGATTAGGTCTTGGGCATGCAGGAAGCATGATTTGAATCCTGCAAAAATGCAGGGTAAAGACTGCATAAAGTCAGCCTATGAGCCAATAACAGCACAAACTCTGTACTGCACACAAGACAGATTTTAAGTTTGAACACCCATAGCTGGGTCAACCAAAGCAATCCCTTCCCTCCTGCCTGAATAGGTTAAATATCCCAATATCTCATAAGTTTTGCACAATTAAATCCTAGGCATGTTACTCCCACTGTGTTCAACAGTGCTTACTCCCAATAAATGTGCTCAGGATTGCAGTACTGAAAAGCTCCATCCTAACTGTGTCTACTCAAAAGTATGTCCTATTGAACTCAATGGGGCTCACACCCAGGTGTGTTTAGGACTGCAGTTTTTGAGGCTCTGTACACATTTAACTGAGGGACGCAAGTGGCGCTGTGGGTTAAGCCACAGAGCCTAGGACTTGCCGATCAGAAGGTCGGCGGTTCGAATCCCCGCCACGGGGTGAGCTCCCGTTGCTCAGTCCCTGATCCTGCCCACCTAGCAGTTCGAAGGCACCTCAAAGTGCAAGGAGGTACCGCTCCGGCAGGAAGGTAAGCAGCGTTTCCGTGCACTGCTCTGGTTCGCCAGAAGCGGCTTAGTCATGTTGGCCACATGACCCAGAAGCTGTATGCCGGCTCCCTCGGCCAATAAAGCGAGATGAGCGCTGCAACCCCAGAGTCGGTCATGACTGGACCTAATGGTCAGGGGTCCCTTTACCTTTACTTACACATTTAACTTATATCCCCCTACCCCCCCCCCAAAAAAAGAACTTCAGGAACTATAGTTTTTTAAGGGTGCTGGGAATTGTAGCTCTGCTCAAACTGCAGTTCCTAGGATTCACTGGGGACAGGGGGTGTGCTTTAAATGCATGGTGTGTAGCAGCAAACAAGCTGCAAATCTATGACCGGCTGCTGGGGGAATAAGCCACTTTGAACTCAAGTGAGGTAAACCAGCACAAGTTTGGGCTGCCCAGCTGCACTCTTAGGCACGCTTACTTGGGAGTAAGACGCCTCTCGATTCTCAGGGGCTTCCTCCTGAGAAAGGCAAGCGCGGGCTTGGGTGGCAAAGCAGCAGCAGCAGCAGCAGCAGCACCCCCTCCCTCCACCCAGCGAGAGCGACTGAAGCTCCTCCGCAGCTCCCATTCATTGCAAAGGCTTCCTTGCGCAGGAGTGCTTGCCTCCGGATCGGGCCCCTTGCACTGCACCCTCCGCCCCCCACTTCTCCGCCCCGTGGCCCACGGCCCCCATTCATCCCTCTCGCTTCCTCTCCTCCCCGCCGCGACTCACCGGCGAGCAGCAACGCGGGGCTGGTGCTGAGCCTCCGAGCCGGGGCGGCCTGGCTGCTGCTGCTATTGGCCCAGGCGGCCTGGGAGCAGCCGACTAAGGCGCGACGGGGCCTGGCCAAGCCGGCTGCACAAGGAGCAGCGGCGGCGGCGGCGGCGGCGGCAGAAGCCGTGCCAGGCCCAACCCGCCGCAGCGCTCGCAAGGCCGCCAGTGCCGCTGCCATGGCGGGGCCGCTGCACAGAGACGCGGCCGGGGCCAGAGGGGACAAGCCGGCGAGGGAGGCGGTGGCGGAGGACAAGGGGGAGGCGGGCCTTTCGGAAGGGGGCCTGGCCTGGCCTGGCCGGCGAGGAGGAGGAGAGTGCGGAGGGGACGTGCGGGAAGGGGGTTGCCGCGGCAGCTGCTGCTTGCTTTATTTTACTGTAGGCATTTATTAACCGCCCATCGACCGTGTCCTCTGGGCGGCTTGCAAAAAAGAAAAAGTGGCGTGTGTTTTTTACAAAAGTAACTGTAAAAAAATTAAGAGCAGTAGCATTTAGCACAAATCACCCCAGAAGAAAGAGCCAACACAAGCAGCTCGTCATCCGTCTAAAAGCTTGCTTCAAGCCATATAAACACTATTCTGACAAAACCTTAGGAGTTTTGTTTTTACTCTCGCCGGAAACAAGTTAGAGGAGTGCATCCCATAATAAGCGGAGGAGTGGTACTTTTTGCACTTTAGAAGCCCATCGTGACAAGCTCATAGAGCCCTGTTCCCCCTAATGAGAGTCCCAAAATGCAGATAGCTGTGTGCCGAGGAGCAGTGTGGTGTAATAGAGTGTTGGGACTCCGAACTGGAGGACCAGGGTTCAAATCCCTTCCTCAGCCTTGAAGCTCACTGGATGACCTTGGGGTACTCAGTGTCTCTCAGCTTACCTACATCACTGGTTTGCAGCGGAGGATAAAATGGGGAGGGGGAGAATCATGCACTTAAGGAAAGGTGAGATATAAATGTAATACATGAATAAATAACTAAAAGCATATAGCATAGTGGCTAATTTATTAGGAGCAGCTAAAGTGCAATCTAATAAAGCATTTTGCTGGGAGTAAACTACATTGCTTACTTCTGATTCCATAGGTTCAGCCATTAAACACACACACTTTAAATCTCCAGCCAGTTGAAATGCAAACTGTGTGTGCAATCAATACATGTCCTAGCATTATTGTTTGTGTCTTACTATGCTCTGTGGACATCACTTCCTCAGTTAATGTTTTAGGATAGAGGCGGGGAACCTTGGGCCCAAGGGCCAAACGTGGCTCTCTAGACCTCTCTAATGGCCCTCCCCAGGCCAAAGGCCCATCTAGTCCAGCAACAATTCTCCCAGTTGTGAACCAGATGCCCCTGGGAAGCTGACAAGCAGGACATAAATGCAACAGTGCTCACCCCATCAACTGGTATTCAGAGCAGTACTGCCTCAGAGACTGAAAAGTGAAAGTAATCATTGTGGCTAATAGTCACTGATATCTTTATTCTCTTTGGATTTGTGCAATTTTCTTAAAGCTATCTAAGTTGACAGCCATCTCTACATCTTGTGGGGAGCAAATTCAACCATTTAATGATGTGCTGTGTAAAGAAGTATTATCTTTTGTCCTGAATATTCCAACATTCAGCTTTCTTGTATGGTCCCAAGTTCTAATACTCAGAGAGGTTTCCTCCTCATCCATTTTCTCCACACCATGAATAATTTTATACATTTCCAAATAAAGCATTTTCTAAGAATAAATTATGAATTGAACTGGTAATGATTTTATAATTTGTTATAAACAATGAAGCTGAACAATGCTTTGGATTCTTAGCTTTTATTATACTACACTGTGGAATAAGTACAGAATAAAGCAGTATGCATAATCAAGCAAGCATCAGTTCTATAGTTCTGTCAAGCACTCATTTTCACATCTATCAGTACAGAGTTAAGGCCAGTAGCTTAGTACAATTATTGGAGAGCACATCAAGACCTCAGTCAATGGAAGTAATTCTGCTGTCTGCCACAACATTTCACAAACATGGAAGCCACAATATCTAAAGGCAGCTGCAACAGATGTAAGTTGAAGCGGGTAAGAAGACCAGTTTTTAGTTGCTCATCACAGGTTCTTCTAGTTTCTTGTCACAGGCTGGTTTATGGTCAGTTTTACATTTTATTCCAAGGAAGCTGCAAATTTTCTTCAGCATTAGGTCAACAATCTCTTCCTCTTCAGAAGCCTAAAAAACACACAGACACACACAATACAGTTTGTATGAGTATAGATATAACAGTGAATTGCATCCTGGGCTTGTGTAGAATTTGTGGTGATGATGATAACTACAGGCAGGAAAAAGTAGAACACAAAACAGTCATGTTAAACATTGTAGTAGCACACTGCAGTAAACTGTAGTGTGGCCAGGAGAATATGTGAATTTCAGTATGAGTAGATTGTCAGCCAAACTGAACCTGCTGATTAATGTACATGTGATTAGGCTGCAGACAGATACTGAATATTACTGCCAAAAGAAAGGAAGACAAACAGGAAAATGTATTGGGGGGTTATTCTTAGTTCTAGTTCATAGTTAGCAAGCTCAATCACAAGATGAGGTTTGGACAGCACACTGAGCCATACCGTGGCTTAGCTTAGTGCAGGAAGGAGTAAAAAGACTGGGGAGAAGCAAAATGGATTACTGTGTCATATGAACCAGGCGCCAGGGCCCCACACTTAATGCTAACACCATGAGTTGTGGCAAGTCCAAGTAAAGAATTAGGCTTGGATTCTCCCCTTTCCTCCTCCTGCACAGCCAGTAGGCAGAGATCTACAGATGTTTGTTCTGTAAGAATTATCTGTTTGTTTTGTTGTATGAACCAGGAATCCTGGCTTTAAACAAACCAGTTACTTAAACAAACCAGCATCACAATCCACAGTTTGAAACTGGCTTGTTCTGAAATTTACCACAGTTAGTTGTATGACAGGTTTCCTGGTTCATAAAACAGGACAACATTCTTTGAAAATGAAAGTAATGGGAGGAGTGGAAGGGGAGCAGGCAAGCCTGATGTCCATGTACAGTGGTTACAAACACGTTAGGTTACAGACTCTGCTAACCCAGAAGTAGTACCTCAGGTTAAGAACTTTACTTCAGGATAAGAACAGAAATTGTGCGGCGGCGGCACAGCAGGAGCAGGAGGCCCCATTAGCTAAAGTGGTACCTCAGGTTAAGAACGGTTTCAGGTTAAGAATGGACCCCTGGAACGAATTAAGTTCTTAACCAGAGGTACCACTGTATGTAGTACTAAACCATGGTTTAGTAGTGTTACATATGAACTCGGCCTGTGCAGGTCCTTGATTTTTCGGATCTCCCAGTATGCATATATATGTATAGACCAGGGCAGATGGCATCCTTAAATGTGGAAATTCACATATTACTTCTGTGGACAAACCTGATAATGTTTCTGTTCCTCACTGAAAGCGACAAGGATCACAGAAATGAAGAGATTCAACACCACAAATGTCATAAAAATGATGCAGGAGCCAATTAAGAAGGACCCCAAGATAGGATTGTAGTCCAAGACCTGAAAGAGACATATATGTTGCAATAAGGGATATTGTTATTGTCTTCAGGGAAGAGAACATTATTTTCAGGGACAGTACTTGTGAATTATTTAAACACTTCAGTTTGCTGGTGTCTTGTGTAAGCATCATGTTTGCCCAAATGCACTCTGCCTTAATACTGAAGAGAGTGCTTCCTTGTATATTTTGAAGATAAGTAATGCTTAAGATATGTGTTGCTGTTTTTTTATGTACAAGTTATACTACCGTACTTCAGTGGGAGCAGGGGGTAGCATTATGAAAAGTAAAAAAATTGTGTTCCCTCTTGCCTCTCCCATTCCAATGCGTGATTGCCTGTGACTTTTGCTCCTCCTTTTCCACCACCCTCATCTGTCCAAAGGTCTCTTCCTGCTTAGTCAACTTTCGTCCTTTCTTCCCCTTTATACCCAGAACTGCTTTTCAAAACCCCAAAAGGTGATTTCACCTTTATTGCTTTGCTCAAAACCCGCCTTTTCATGAAGCCTTACAGTAGTCCCAATACCCATCCACAGTCTTTCCCAACTTGTTGCCCTCCTGATGTTTCAGACTCCCATAATTGCTGACCATCAGCCATGCTGACTGGGGATGATGGGAGATGGGAATCAAACAAGGTTGAGGAAGGTTGTCTTATGATAACTAGGGATGGGTGAATCTGTACATTTAATTTTCTCTCCATTTCTCATTTTTCTCTTCCTAAGTTCAGTTCTCCACATTTCGCATTACAGTGCTACCGCGGGTTACAGACACTTCAGGTTACAGATTCCGCTAACCCAGAAATAGTACCTCGGGTTAAGAACTTTGCTACAGGATGAGAATAGAAATCGTGCTGCGACGGCGCAGCGGCAGGGGGAAGCCTCATTAGCTAAAGTGGTACCTCAGGTAAAGAACAGTTTCAGGTTAAGAACAGACCTCTAGAACGAATTAAGTTCTTAACCCGAGGTACCACTGTAGTTTGCATTAAAAAAAAAATGTCCTGAAAATTCACCAGTATTTTACTGCATTTCCCCCCATAATATGCATTTTATATGCATTTTCTCCCCAATATACACATGTTTGCAAGGCAATGTTCCCTAATATGATGCATTTTTGAATGTTACTTTTGCTGATAGATGCATGGCCATCCACACTTTACCCTAGCATTTGCTTTGTGTACAGATTTATTGGCTGGAGAACGGCATTGCAAAATATAGATAGTTTAAGATGGGGCTGGAAAAACTATGTGTGTGGATGGTGCTAAATAAATAAGACAACAGATATGTGGTTCATTTCATTTAATTCAACCTTAGTTACAAGGAAAAAAAAACCTCTGAAGGATAAACCATACCTCTTCATAGTTGAAGATTCCAAGCTGAAGACTGACCATTGTCTCCGCAGAATCAAACAGGGTCTTGTAAGAGTTCAACTTCCAGCCGTATATCAAGTTTGTCTGCAAATTATAAAAATGGGAGGAAAACAGTTTCTCACCCAAATCACAAGGCCAGTTAGCAAGTGACACAGATTACTGGGCAGACTAGGTTCTCCATAATGCACATGGTTATTTTTCTGCTTAGACACAGGGTGTATTGGAGCGGTTGGTGTCTCTTTACTGCAGAGATGAAGGTTTAGGTTAACGCTGAGGTTGCAACTGAGAAATGAGCCCTGCTTGAAAACATAATTACTGTTGCTGCCAGTTGCTTTCACAAGCCCCCTGCGCTTTAGGCCTCAGGTTCTGCATATGTTAAAGCGCTCATACCGCTTTAAGAGTCATGACTTCCCCCCGAAAGAAACCACCTTTGGGTTGAAATTTGTTTCAAGCTGTTTGTAATGTTGTATTTTAAATGGCTGTAACCTGCTCTGGGACCTTAGGGTGACGAGTGTGTGGTAAGTTGAACTCATTGTCATCATCCTTGATATCTGGGGCTGATGGGAATTGTAGTCCAACAGCACCTGGAAGGTACCATTTTGACTACATCTGTATAACAGACAGGACTCTAAAAAAATATATGAGCAAACTAATCCAAATTACAGAGGGTGGGGAGGGGGAGAGGGGAGAGAGAGCGAGCCAGAAAACCGACTGGGAATAGATGGAAGACATGGGTACTCACCGCTATGGAGTAGGCAAGGAACATGATTATAATCACAGTTGCAAATCCTGATATGTCCCCCCAGGCCCTCCTCAAGGTTGAGGTGATCATGTTCAGCTTTGGGTTCAGCCGCAGGAGATGCCAGAGTTTCACAGTGGCAAGAAGAACCAGAAAGGCAATCAGGTAGCCCAGAACTGCATCAACAGTTGCTGTCTGATTGAAGCTTGCAAACCTGAAGGAATATGGGAATCGTTATGACATTGTGGAGGCTATTCTGTTAGGGCACATGGAACACGGCTCCACCAACCTTAGTTACCCTCCACCTGCTTGCCTGCCTGCCCCTCTCCTTCCTTATAACCAGTCCTGGGGCTCTCTCTAGATGTCAGCTTCCTCCTCCTCTTTTGTCTCAGTGTTGCTTTTTAAAACTCACCAGGGAAGAGGATAATAATAATAATAATAATTTTTTATTTATACCCGTCCCATCTGGCTGGGTTTCCCCAGCCACTCTGGGCGGCTCCAACAGAATATTAAAAGCACAATAAAACATTAAACATTAAAAAGTTCCCTAAACTAGAATTAGTTGGCACTGCCTGTCATTGACCTCCCTGCTCTCTGCTCTACCAGTCCCAGCCAGCACCGGTAATGAGGCAGTGTTGTGTAGTGGTTAGAGTGTCAGACTGGGACTGAAGAGACTTAGGTTCAGATACTGGCTCAGCCACAAGGTTCACTGAATTTTTTTCTTTCTCAGCCTGATCTGCTTCACAAGGCAGGTGAGAATCATGTTTGTCTCCTTGAGCTGCTACCTGGAGGAAAGGTGGAGTTGGGCAAGTCAACCAATCCGTTCTTTTCCAGTTGAAACACAAGTCCTTAAAAATTGGGCAGCTTCTCTCAGAGCAAAAACCTGGGAGACGCATATTAATTGTATTTTATATAAACTCTATAGATGCAAGCAGGGACGCAGGTGGCGCTGTGGGTTAAAGCCTCAGCGCCTAGGACTTGCCGATCGAAAAGTCGGCGGTTCGAATCCCTGCGGCGGGGTGCGCTCCCGCTGCTCGGTCCCAGCGCCTGCCAACCTAGCAGTTCGAAAGCACCTCCGGGTGCAAGTAGATAAATAGGGACCGCTTACCAGCGGGAAGGTAAATGGCGTTTCCGTGTGCAGCTCTGGCTCGCCAGAGCAGCGATGTCACGCTGGCCACGTGACCCGGAAGTGTCTCCGGACAGCGCTGGCCCCTGGCCTCTTAAGTGAGATGGGCACACAACCCCAGAGTCTGTCAAGACTGGCCCGTACGGGCAGGGGTACCTTTACCTTTATAGATGCAAGCAGTAGCTATTACAAAGTTGAAAAAATGCCTTGCAAAAAAAAAAGATCTATGTGAATTTCATGCGACCCATCCCATCCATTTTGAGCCTGCAGTTTAAAAAAAAACCTCCACAAAATTATATAAAAAACTTGTATTTAAAAACTTTTTTTCAAAATAAAAATAAAAATATCTAAAGCCACATTTTTCTAAAGACCTTTTTCTGAAACCATACGTTTTTATTTTAATACATTTTGGTACTCTTTAATGCCAAGGACTGTACTGCAGCATTTGTACAAGCGCCAAAATCAAAGGATAATTATATTTGGGGGATGCAAATCAGGTCAGTTTGCATTGGAATTCACAGAGATCAAATTCCACAGGGAGCATCCACAGATCACAAATGCTGCTTTAAAATTCTTCCCTTTTCTACCCCTGACGGGATGGGGAGTTTGCAAAGTGGCAGGATGGGGAGCCCTTACTCATCCTTGTGCTCCTGATAGTAGCTGATGTCCCGCAAGCCCAAGATTGTCCGTCTTACAAACACCAACAGGGCGCTCCAGCTGATGGAAATGATGGCCAGTTCCAACAGGTTCCACTTGCTTCGGAAGTAATTCCATTTCAGAGCGCGCATGAGCTTTCCCTGCAGGAACAAGGTGTTCAGTTCCAAAGAATGCATTAAGTGATTGTTAGGGAGAAAGGCAGATTGTGTTGCTACAATGCAACCTCATTTCGATGCCTAGCCAAGCATGACCTCATATCCAAGGATCACACAGTCAGTTAAATGAGAGAGCTGCTGGGATGCAGAGAGGGTCTCCAGCTTTTTCTGGCTGGCGGCTGCCTCTCCTTTCTAACAGCTGCCTGACCTGCAGAGATTCAACATGGAAAAGATGATAAGGAAAACACTTCTGATGACGAGCCTATTCTGCAAGGAGCATTCTGCTCTGAAAACTGTTTGTTATCTATTCCCAACCATATTTACGATGCATGTGCAGAGACTTGGGGTGGCCTAAATTTTAAATGGCAAGTAGGAACTGTATGCAATTTCCTGGGTTAACATGGCTGCAAATAAAATCTTGCTGGAACCAAATAAGAAGGAAAAGACACTAAATTTATTCTAGATTTCGCTTGTTTTCCAACAGTGGCTTTTACTTCATGTGAAAGTTCACATAAAACGTGGAAATCAACAGTTAAAGAAATGACAGGAAAATGGAGCAAAGTACTGTCTGAAGGCAGTCTTAGGTACTCCTTTATCTCCAATGATGTTCTGGAAATTCCATGCGAAAGAGAAAGCCAATCAGTTTGTAGGACAGCATCCTAAAACTTCAGGGTGGTCACAAAAAGAAGGACAGCTGTCTCATTACAAGTCTTTGGCTGCAGGCCTCTGCACACCTACCTGGACAAAGTGTGGGACTTATTTCTGAGAAGACATCTATACAATTACACTGTCGGGGTTACTTAGTCCCTGCCTGCAGGGTGTGGCAGTTGACTGGCAGCAGGAGTTACAAGCACTATAATAAAGTGTCAGGGCTGGTGGCAGCCAGGGCTGCTGATAGGATTCGCAAGCCCTGGAACATATGTGACCAAACAATATGGGTGTCTGGTCTCCAGAATGCATGGGGGACCTGTGTATTCTTCAGATGTTGATGACTTCCAACCTGCATCAGCCTCAGCGAATATGGGCAATGGCCAGGGATGGTGAGAGTTTCACTTAAAAACATCTGGAAGGATTAATTTGTGGAAGGCTGGTTTAGCAGCATTGTTCTCAACTGTGGCACAAGAAATTCCAGGTTCATATCACCAACAAAGTTCGTTTTCCTGGCTCAGGGTGGAAGAGCATGCCTTCCACTGTTCAGAGGTAAAGGTAAAGGTAAAGGTACCCCTGCCCGTACGGGCCAGTCTTGACAGACTCTGGGGTTGTGCGCCCATCTCACTTAAGAGGCCAGGGGCCAGCGCTGTCCGGAGACACTTCCGGGTCACGTGGCCAGTGTGACATCGCTGCTCTGGCCAGAGCCAGAGCCGCACACGGAAACGCCGTTTACCTTCCCGCTGGTAAGCGGTCCCTATTTATCTACTTGCACCCGGAGGTGCTTTCGAACTGCTAGGTTGGCAGGCGCTGGGACCGAGCAGCGGGAGCGCACCCCGCCGCAGGGATTCGAACCGCCGACCTTTCGATCGGCAAGTCCTAGGCGCTGAGGCTTTAACCCACAGCGCCACCTGCGTCCCATGCCTCTAAATACCAGTCGCTGAGAACCAAGAGCAAAAGAGTGCTACTGTGCACAGAGGCATGTGGCTGGCTACTATTGGATGCTGGAGCAAATGGACCATTGGCTTGATCCAGCAGGGCTTGTCTGGTATCCTTACCTGTCCCACCATGTAGTATATGACAAAGAGGAAATAAATGACTTCTGCTGCTATCACAAAGATATGCAGACCATCTGTGTATGGATAAAGCCGGACACTCTGCAGCTCAGACCTCGTAAAGAAGGCCCCTGCAAAATCAAAGCAGAAGTCAGTATTCTATTCTGTCGGACAGCAGGTGCAGCTTATTGCGGAGGATTAAGACAAAATGTACAAATCTGAAATGCCCTCTTCTATGTATTGTAGCTGTATGGAAACCCTGTTCCTTTTTCTGTCTGGCTCACTGTATCCATGTAATATGCTGGGTTGATATTGAATTACTACAGTAATGTGGAGACAAAATGTGCCAGGCAAACTCCCAGAGTAATGTAGGCACTGCTTTTTTCTTACATGAAAACATTGGTGCAGATGTCAGGCTCTTACCTAAGGCATTGGTTTCAAACATGAGGCTTACAATGCAGAAGAGGTTCACATTTGCATTGTAGACAGTGAACTCAACAAACACAGCTCTCGTAAATGTATCCAGCCAAATGTTATTGAAGAGGTACTGGAGGATTCTGCCAAAATACAAAGTGAGGAATGTGTAATCTCACATGCTGTGGTCCTAAAAATGTTAAGATGCTAATGAGTCAAGAGGTTGCCAAATCCAGCAGAAAAGAGGGTGGAACTCCATTTCCTGCAGTAACAAAGCATTCAGTCTAGAACATTTGAGATGCCCTAAGATCAGCCATTGGTCTAAACTAGCCTTTCCCAACCTAGCACCTTCCAAATGGTTTGAAAGACAACTCCCATTAGCCACAGCCAGCATAGACACCCTCAACCCCACTTTATCTGGCTTGACTGTGCTAAAGGTAAAAAGAACTCTATAGCTCCAGGAGAAGAATACAAATAATATCAATACACTATTGAAATGCAAGCCTTGCCTAACAGCTATTTAAAGTCCCAAACATCAAAATGCAGTCACACCCTGGAAATGGCATGTATGCAATTAGAAAATGCAGAAACGCTGCATATTTGAAAGGAAACGTAAGTTTATCTCTCTGCTAAGACTTTTCCCAATCTGTACCAAATCTGGAGCTGCAACTGCATGCTTTGCAAAACACCAACACCCCATCTTCTCTCACTTAGTTGCTTCCCATTGAACTGCTAATGGGTGGGATGGGACCCTAGAACCAGGTGGAGCCAAGGATTCCCAACCCCTGTATTAATCTAACTGATTAAACTACTGCTGCTGCTACCACTACTACAGTGGAAGCACAAATAAGCAGAGATAAGCTACCTGGAGGCATTGTGGGCATCTGTCCCCAAGTGAACCACATATCCACCACCTCTGTAGACAGCCAGTTTGCCCCAGATTGGGTGCCCTCTCAGTTTGGACTGGCTCTGATACTGCCATGCAGAACTGAGTTCTGACGAGTTATCAAGGGAAGAGATGTTCCAGTGCGCTCCATAGTCTGCCATGTCCTCCGTGTCGAAAGAATAAGAAGCATGGCACTTGCCAACCGTCAGCTGCAGTTTGGGATCTATTGGGCAGGTGTTGCCCTTCACTCGCACCTGGCGAATCCGGGCACTGCCCACCAGCTTGGAGTTGCCATCCGTGATAAAGCCTTGTTGAAATTTAAGGAGGGAGGGGGAGAGAAAGTGTTTGAAAAGGCAAATCCTTCCACAGTCATTTGCAATGCTTTCAAAGTTAATTTGTACTCCACCAACAGTTTTATATTTACTCATTTTATTTATTTTATTTATGGCAATGTCGTCTGAGTGACAAGCAAACCCTCGTAACAAAAGCACAAGATGCAAAGAAACAGAGACTAAGAAGCAGCAACTGAGGCAGCACAATGCAATGCTAACTGTATTTGCTTGTATAAAAACTTCAAAAGGCAAAATCCTTAAAAAGGCAGATCTTTTTCAGTTGAAAAACTGCATCTCCTACTGGAGAGTCAGAGTCTGAATGCCAGACAGAGCCCTGGTGGGGCACATTTGGTCCCTAGGTTTCAGTCTCCTCATCGCTACCATAAGGATAAAAAAACACAGCCAGCTGAGCCTAAAATTATTCCAGTAATAAATTAAAAATATGTCCATGCTAAAACAAGAAAGCCCTTAAAAAACACAACTTGGTGAACTGAAAAGTGTCTGGTGCCAAAAAAATAAATTAATGTAAGCACCGGGTGAATATCCCAAGTTATAGCACTCCATAACAGAAGAGCCACAAGAGAGACGGTCCCTCTCTCTTACAGCCACTTTCTCAGGGGGTATTTGCAGAATGGCTTCCACCGATGACTTTGGGGTACAGACAGCAGTATATTGGAAGAGGAGATCCTTTAAAGCAGAGATGGGAACCTAAGGCCGAGAGGGCCAAATGCAGCCTTCCAAGCCTCTTTATCTGGGCATTGGAACTCTTCCCAGCCTTTGGCTCATTAAATAATATATGGCCTTTTTGTTTGTTACTCTGTTATGTATTTTTGTGTTTTTATATTGTAAACTGCCTCTGATCTTTGGATGAAGGGTGGTATAGAAATTTAATAAATAACTGAAATGAAACAAAATGAAATGAATTTCTGTACCTTGGTGTGAGCTGTACAAGTTGCTGACTAAGGTGGTTCTGGCCCATTTGAAGAAGTCCTGATAACTGAAGACGTCTTGGAATCCGTCTGTGAAGCTGTTCTCAATGTGTTTGTTCAGGTAATAGGAGTTAGGATCTCGCTGCCCATAGGCAACCAAAAGCAGCATCCACAAGAAACCCAAGTAGGCTGGGGAGAGGAGAGCAAAGCAATATGAAAGCAAAGAAGAAACCTAATAGGTTTCTAAAGGTGCTTTCAGACAGGGGCTAATACTTTGCAAATGGCTCATTCTACTCTGTGCAACTGTAGTACGAACATAGGTTTTTCTGTACCTTTGCAAACACACCTTAAAAAACAATTCAAGAAGTATGCAAGAACACAACAGCAAACATTGCAAAAAAGGTAAAGGTAAAGGTACCCCTGCCCGTACGGGCCAGTCTTGACAGACTCTGGGACCTAATCCTATTTGAGTTACCTGGAAGTAAGTCCTATTGAATTCTGAGTAGATATGGTTAAGGTTCCACTGGTTAGGATTACGGCATAATGAGTGTGGCATATGTTTTTCTGAGGGGCAATATCCATTTCCATTTGGTTCTAATTTTTAAATACTAAGGTCTTGGACACACACAAAATTGTACTGTGCTTACGGTCCCTAAGGTAACATCCCATGTTTACTTTGTGGACCACTTAAGAGAATAGCTTCTCTAAACTGGGCTTGTCCTTGTTGGTTTGTTTTTAATGGCCCAGAGGACAATCTTCTATTTGAAGAGTTCCCTATTGCCCAGCCCAAATTCAGTTTAAAGATAAAGAACCCTATAAAGAAGAGAGGGCCTTGTTTCAAGGCAGAAGAGGCATTGAAAGTTGTCCATTAACAGTGAGAAGTAAAAAAGGTAAAGGTAAAGGACCCCTGGACAGTTAAGTCCAGTCAAAGGCAACTATGGGATGTGGTGCTCATCTAGCTTTTCAAGGCCAAGGGAGCCGGTGTTTGCCCACAGACAGCTTTCCAGGTCATCTGGTCAGCATGACTAAACTGCTACTGGTGCATGGAGGACCGTGACGAGTGCCAGAGTGCATGGAAATGCTGTTTACCTTCCCGCTACAGCGCCACCCACTCCCTTTACGTTTACCTTACCTATTTATTTACTTGTACTGGTATGCTTTCGAACTGCTAGGTTGGCAGAAGCTGGGACAGAGCAACGGGAGCTCACCCCATCGTGCAGATTCAAACTGCCAACCTTCCAATTGACAAGCCCAAGAGGCTCGGTGGTTTAGACCATAGCACCACCCAGCACACAGCTCACCTGATCAGTCTTCCCCATGATGAGATTATTGTATTTCTATTTATGTTTACAGTAATCATTTCTGAATGTGCATCTATACATATAAATTAGACAAGCACATTTTATGTGAATCAGTGGCGCCTGTTGTCCCCGTCTTCTTGACAAGGAAATAAGTAACTCCCCAACTCATGCCTTCTTTTAAAGCCCATTATCTCCCCCCTCACAGTATGTTTAGAATGCAATCATAAAAGTACCCAATATTTCTCTAATCAGGGCAAATGCTTTCTGCTCCTTGACACGGTTATTCTTCATTTTCTCAATGTCAGTAGAAGGGGGAGGCTGGTAGATGTTGCTTCCGCTGTCCCTGCGGGCTCCAAAGATAGGGTTTGAGTCACCTGTACAGGAAGAGGAGGCAGCAGCCTATTACTAGCCGGGAATTTATCAGCTGAAAACAATAGGAGAGGGACAATATTTGGAGACTGTGAATCAATGGCAATAGGCCTGTGTCACCAATCTCAGGTAGCACATTCTTGGCTGTATGAAAAGTGCAGTTTCCATTGGGAAAGCCTAATTTAGACTAGCCCTAGAGCTAGTTTTGATAGCCTACATCAGGGCTGGTGTTATGTACTGAGTCAAATAGGATCCAAACTGCAGCAGTCTGATTGGTCCTAGAACAATAGGATCCAAAAGGCAGCAGTCTGATTGGTCCTAGAACAATAGGATTCAGAATGCAGCAGTCTGATTGGTCCTAGAACAATGCAGCAGTATGATTGGTTGGCAGGAACCACCCAGTCATGCTCCAGATTGAAGTGAATCCACAACCTGATTGGCTTACAGTAGAATTCCGGAATTAGCCAATCATGTGCAGCCCATTGTGTAAATAATGGATATAAAGCAGATACTTTGAGGGGACATCCATTCCTCCTCACCACTATGAGCTGAATAAAGAGCATGAAATCACTTTGCGACTCTGAGTATATTTCACTGGCGACGAAGGTGGGATCCCGCTGAGCTGACTGCCACACACAGCACCGCAGCACCGCCACCTGCCGCACCGCTGCCTCGCACCGTGTATCCAGGCTTCAGCTCCGGGACACAAGGAACTCAGAATGGCAACCGACAGCAGCTTCTCGCCGTTCAACCCAGCATCCGGAGACTGGGAAGCGTACGCCTCCCGTTTCACCTTCCTCCTAGAAGCCAAAGGGGTCACCGATGAAGAAGACGCCAAGAAGAGGGCAATATTCTTCAGCGTTTGCGGAGAGGAGACATTTGAAATCGCCCGGGCTCTCCTTGCGCCTGAAGACGTTGCTACTGTTCCATACAAAACAATAATGGAACAGCTGAAGGGGCACTTTTCGCCACAGCCCTCAGTGGTAGCTCGTCGAAATGCCTTCTATGCAAAGCGGCAAGCCCCTGGGGAAACCATAACTGGGTTTGTGACCTCTCTCCGCCAAGCCGCCCGGTTCTGCAACTTCTCAGAGCTGGAGAACATGCTTCGTGACCGCCTCGTCGGTGGCCTGAGGGATGAGAAGCTGCAACGACGCCTCTACGCTAAGAAGAACCTAACGTTCCAGGTCGCTCTGGAGGAGGCCCTGGCAACGGAAGCTGCCGAGAGGTCGACGCAAGAGGCACGGCCGAGCCAGCCATCCCAACCGAGGGTCCACCACGAAGACCTCACCGACGACTCAGGATCTGACAGGGAGGAGGTGCACCGAGTACAGCAGCGCACTCAAGCAGCCCACATACCACAGCTGCCTCGACGAGAAGGAGGGAACTGCGCAAGCTGTGGAGAAAGTCACGAGAGGAGGACCTGCCGTTTCCGCAACGCAGAGTGCAGGCAGTGCAGAAAAGTGGGACACATCGCCCGGGTGTGTCGGGCTCGGCCCACCCGATGCCAGGCATCAGATGACCAATCCAAGAACCCCAGGTCCCGGGGCCCAACGCACCAAGGCAACTCGACGGAGCTCACGGACTTCCAGGTATACCAGTTGCCCCACCCCAACGTAGAAAAAATTTATGTAGAGGTACAGATAGAGGGGGCCCCATGCCGCATGGAGCTTGACACGGGTTCAACTCTATCCATAATCTCGGCAAGGACCTTAAGGAAACTGTGTCCTACTGGGGGTCCCAAACTCAGGCCGGCCCCATTCACCCTCCGGGACTTCCAGAAACGTAAGGTCCCCACAATGGGGGTGGGGACCTTCAGGGTGCAATACCGAGGGCGGACGCGGCAACTGGACTTACTTGTGGTCAAGGGCCCCTACATTAGCCTACTGGGATTGTCATGGTTTGGACCACTGGGGCTAGCTGTCACCGGGGTGAACCACACTAGCTTACAAGTGGACGTGGACGCCATATGCAAGGAATTTCCGGGGGTTTTCGATGGGAAATTGGGACAGTATACGGGCCCCCCCATTGCTCTACAGCTTGACCCCGCAGTACGACCGGTCAGGCTCAAGGCCCGCCGGGTCCCGTTCGCCCTGAAACCCCGTATAGATGAGGAATTGGACCGGCTCATGGAGCAAGGAGTGCTGGAACCGGTGCCTAATGCCCCCTGGGAAACCCCAATCGTCACACCTGTCAAGCCTAATGGTTCAGTCCGCATCTGCGCAGACTACAAATGTACTATAAACAAGGCCCTCACGGCCCATGCATACCCTGTGCCAGTGGTCAGCCATGTCCTTGCCACCCTGGCTGGGTCGAAAATTTTTGGCAAGCTGGACTTGGCCCAAGCATATCAACAGCTGCCAGTAGATGAGGCCACAGCAGAGGCACAGACGATTGTGACGCACAGAGGAGCATTCAGGGTAAAGCGGCTGCAATTCGGTGTCAGCGTGGCACCAGGCATATTCCAGAATCTAATGGACTCTCTCCTTAAAGGGATTCCTGGCGTCACCCCCTTCTTCGATGATGTGTTGATTGCCGGGCCCACACCAGAGGAGTTTGAGGACCGCCTCCGCACCGTTCTGCACCGTTTCCAGACAGCAGGTCTCAAGGTGAAGCGGGAAAAATGTCTACTAGGAGTGCCCCAGGTGGACTTTCTGGGATTTATGGTGGACGCAGAAGGGGTCCACCCGACTGGGGACAAGGTACGGGCCATTTGTGATGCCCCAGCGCCCAAGAACAAGACTGAACTTCAGGCCTTCTTGGGACTATTGAACTTTTACCATTCCTTCCTTCCCCACAAGGCGGCGGTAGCGGAGCCCCTACACAGACTCGACTCTGAGTATATTTCAGCTGGGGAATCTTTTTCAGCCTGAGGAATCATTCTCTTCTAGGTATCCTTCCAATGGTCACATTTCAGTGGTGGGCAGGGTCAGAAGTAAAAGTGGGTGGAGCAACAATGCTCACACATCTCTGTCTATCCAGGCAAGCAAGAAGCATTATCAGGAGCTCAAAGGCACATTCTAGTTATCAAATCCCACCCCAAAATTGCAACAGTCTGGGGGCAGGGTTTGTGGTTGTTTTTGCACAATGTTCTTACTTATTTTTCATGCTACAGAAAATACATTTTAATAGCAACAGTACGATGTGCCCCAAGCTACCAAGGACATTCATACTCCTTTAGGTACCCAGCTCATTTAGAGCTCTGTAGGTCAAGGCCAAAACCTTCAAAAATAAAGTCAATGAAAGCTTCTTTGGTTTCTTGACCATTTCCAGGCACAACTATAGACAGACAGATAGGAAGGATTGCAGGCTACTTTGTATATCTCCTTGCAGTCACTTCCTCAGCACGTGGGAAGCCTGTGGTCCTCCAGTTGTTGTTGGACTGCAATTCCCACCAGCCCCAGTAGCCTGGTCAGGGATGATGGGAGTTGGAGTCCAGTAACAGGTCGTCGTCCCGTCCCCCCCCCCCGCACTAGCTGATTAATAGTGTGATCTTATATATGTTTGTCAACTCAGAAGGAGAAACCAGTGACTTCAGTGTGACTCACTGTTCGGTTAAGCATGTATAGCAATCCTAAACACACTTACTAGAGAGAAAGCCCTACTGAACACTATGGGACTTACCTCCAGATAAACATGGATTAGATTGCACTTTGCCTCCACAACATCTATCAGTATATTGTTAATTATAAAACAGCAGCACGATACTTTGATTTAAAAAAAACAACTCTCTATAAATACTCAGTCTTCCATCACCAACCGTAAGCTGGTTTTTAATGCTGACTGCAGTTCTGTTTTAGGCTAAGATGCTTATTTGATATAATTGTTTATGTAACCTGCACTGGGTTCCTACTAGGAAAACAAAGGATACACATTTAAAAACCCCATTAGGAACTTCAATGGAGAAGCTGAATTATTTAGAAATGGAAAATAGCACAAACTTACCTAGTACCTTGGATTATGGACAAAAAAGCATAGACTGATTGGAGCAAAGAAAAGGTCATCGATATCAAACAGTGCATGTGATCTAACACCCATCATGGCTATTGAAATGGGCAGGAGAGAATATGTTTGGCTTAAGGTGAGATAAAAATAGATCTCTGCACAAGCGAGAAAAGGGCCTAAGTGGAGCGAGGAGCTCTGCTGTACAGGCAGTGAAACTTCCACTTTTCAAAGATGACAAGGAAACTGGGCAGGTGTCCAGTACAGCGTGCTAATTTTGTGACAACGAGAGGCAATTTCACAAGGGAAGCCTGATGCTCCTGAGTCCTGGTTTCCCCTTATGGTCCGCAAATTGCAGAAGAGGATGTCCCTTGATATCAGGCTTGTTCGCATGATGTACTGAACACAAGTTCAAACTGTTTCTACCCATGTTCCAGTGTTTGCATGAAAGAGGGCACACTTGTTGATCTGTACAGCTCAGCAACTATGTGCATAGGTACACAGACAGTACAACAATTGAACATTATGAGGCATCTAATCATAAGCCTGCATTTTTATTGAGGCTTGATCAGGGCCTGTATTTTAAAATGAGCTTAAAGATTTTCAAATGTTCATGCCAGGCAGAAGAGCAGCTGCCTAAGAACCTTGGCAAGATGTTTATTCTCCTAGACAAGGGGGCCCCCTGATTTATAGCAGAAAACAATTCTCAAAGTCGTAAAAAGGGAATTACAGGCTGACAGCCAAGGTTACACTGACCCTACATATTACGGAAGATAAAAAAGGAGATAAACATAATTAAGAGTGGGTAAATAGTAAAATAAAACCATGTGCCTCCCATTAAACTTGAGCCATATTTTCCTAAGGTTCAAAGGTCAAGAGCAATGGAAAAGCATCTAGCTGGCAGAAAGGAAGAGAATATTTTGGGAAGTCTTTTTCTAAAGTTGTTTCTTTCTTAAACTGAGATCCTTTTAAGATTTCTTTTCCTTTTAAAAGGTTATTTATGTTATGTATTAAATATATTGGCTTAAATGTAATTATGCAAAGGAATTAGAAACTAAGAAATGTTAAATCCTTATACTAGATTCTTATTTCATATAGTTGGAAGAGATCACAGGGGCCATCAGCCACCAGCCCAGCCCCCCTTGCCAAGCAGGAAACATCATTAGAGCATTTGTCAAGCTTTTGTTTAGAGACCTCCAAAGGAAGGAGATCTTTCAATGATGATCCTTGACATCTGTTTAAGATAAAAATTTAAGATTAAACCATCTGTTTTGGAGGGCAATAGGGCGAGGTGAGCTGGTAATTAAGGTTCCTTGTTGAGACACATGTAAGATATATTACTACTTATTTGTCATTTATAGATAGAAGAATATATAGCTTTTTGTTTCCCATAAAAGGACAGAAGGAAATGGGTGTATCTTTTGTGATTGGTTCTAGCAAACAGCCAATAGGAATTTCAACCAGGCTGATTGGACAGAGGCAGCCACAGGAGGAGCAAGGGGGCTGGATTAAGGAAATATAAGTGCTGGCCAGAATGGCAGGAGGCCAGGCCAGAGCTTGGTAACCATATACCACTGTGCCTCATATTTATTTGTCTGACAAATAAATTATTATTTTAATTTCTCTATTGCTGCATTGAATATTTCATTCCAGCTAAGCGTTAACCACAAGCAGGGTGCTACAATTACACGTGAATAACAAGAGTGCGTAACTATTTGCACATGCAGGTTACACAAATTGTGCAGTTATTGCTAGACTTGCCCCTATTCAGCACTTTGCTCTTCCTCAATCCTTTAGAAGTTGAAGGGCAAGTCTACCATATGAACCTGCCTAGCTGTTAAGAAAGTCCTCAGAAGGCCTCCTCTGCAGCCCCCTTCTTTTGGGAGCTTGATGGGTGGCAAACAGAAGGAGGACTTTAAATTGGAACTACAACTACTTCTAGCTTTCTCTGTCCTACCATCAAAGCCTGGTCGTGATATTTTGCAAAGCCAGGGGAAATAAATTATAGGTCAATTTTCCCCAATCAGCAGCCCTCCAGATGTTTTGAACACCAAATCCCATCAGACACAGTCAGCATGACCAATAGCCAGGGCTGGTGACAGTTATAGTTCAGCTACATTTGGAGGACACCAGATTAGGGAAGGCTAATGTTATTCTAGGCCATGTTATTAAAATAGCTTAATAAGTTACCTGGGGCAGACAATGGGCCATTGATAGATGTGTTTTCCTCATCTTCCTGTTCCACCTTTTTAAGAACCAGAGCAAAGAAAGCAGCAAACCCCAGTACCTAGAAAACAGTTGTTGCAGATCTAGAAACATATTTTGGCACAGATAAGCTTAGTGTAAAATATCTATTTCTGACACCTTGCATCGGCAGAAAAGATATTGTGTTTTCTAAATGCAGATGAAGCCTATGGAATATTGGAAAATTTGGCCGCCAGGAATCTGTTTCACTCTTTCTGAAGACAGCATAAATAGTATGCCACTGATTAATGAAGGCTGCCTTGCACATATCAAATTAAGATAATGCACTGTTAGAACTATGGTTTTTGAAGGTGCCAGCAATTCTATAGTTAAACCAATAACTACAATTTCCAGGCTTCTCTTTGTTCAGACTCATGCTTAAAGAGATTTGAAACCAAGTTAACATTTGTAGTATAGACATTAAATTAAAAGACGAAACAAAGCCCTGCAATTCTTCCCACATATATTTAGATGGCCTCTTGGTACCCTGATTTGGCCTTAGGCTAGGAATAAGTAGATAAAAGAAAGTGCATATCCAGAGGCGCCCATAGCATCCCTTCTGCAAGTGGTCCACCGAAACAAAACCCTTGGTGAGCAATGCATATCTCCTCTTCATTTCCAAGCCCTGAATATCCTGCTGTGACCATTCACCGACATTCCCACTTGTGTGCACACATGTAAATGGAGCTTCTGCCATTGAACCTTATGTAACTAAAGCCTGTGATGAAAAGGAAGGGCAGTCTTCAGTGGTAGAGTATCTGCTTTGCATGCAGAATGCCCCAGGTCCCCTCTCTCTGGAATCTCCAAGAAGGGCTGTGGAAGACCCCTGCTTGAAACCCTGGAGAGCTGCTGCCAGTCAGTGCAGACAATACTGAGCTGGATGGGCAGCTTTCTAATGTTCCTAGGGGAGCCTACCTTTAAGGGTTGTGTGATGAAAAGGCTTTCAAAGAAGGAGATGGCCATGGAGATCAGCCACTTGATGGAGTTGTCCTTCCCATAATGCAGCCCGTACAGCATTGTGAAGAATCCCGATACGCCACTGGTGATGGCCACCAGGGACCAGCCAATGAAGACACACCACCAGGGCAGGCCTTTGGGTGTTGGTTCCTTCTTGCCATCTCCGAGAACGCTGGGAGTTGGTGAGCCTCTGGCGAAGCAAGAAAGCTGGGTTACATGACATATACAAGAGCTCAAAGCAGTGGTAAAAAAATGCTAAATAAGCATCTTAACTGGGAGGGGGCAGAATGTTGAATGAAAAAGATAACAAGTGTGTAATAGTGCTTTAAAAGTTTGGTAGGGATATGGTCCTTGTCATCCCTCAGTCATTCACTCACTGTGTGTCTTAGATAATAAAAAAAATCTCTTGACAGATTAACTACTGAATTTTATATTCTCAAAACAGGGGATTGAATGTCTGCTTCCTTGGCCCACATTCCATCTTAAAACATCTTAATTCCATCCTGCAGACTCCATGACTTCACATGAGCTAACTTTTTTTCCTCATTCTCCCCACCCCGTTTTCCTCCCCCACTCTGTTTACTGTCTAGCTTGATGAAGTGTTCTAGTGAACTCAAAAGCCTGCACGCTACTTTGTGACATTTTGGTTAGACTGCATCTATTGCTGGCCATACTCAGAGTAGATCCACTGAAATCAGTTGACATGATTAACTTAGGTCTATTCATCTCAGTAGGTCTAATCTGAGCAAAGCTTAGCTGAGTACAACCTGTGGCCCTATGGTGGATTTTTGGCCTCAGTTTTCCCTTCCCCAAACTGTAAACTGAGACCTATTTCATAGGAGTCCTATGAGGAAAAAGCCAACAAGATAAAGCTTGTAAATGTTCTTATGTAAGATAAATGCACGGGCAATGGCATGAGGCCTCTGGACCTTCCCCAAACTCATCATTTCACCTCTCGCTGATGGATGTTGCAGAGCACAGCTGGCTTTCCAGGAAGTCCTTCATGTGCCGAACCTGCCTCACAGCCTGGGAGTAGCTTTGTGGGCTCTGGAATCTATGAGGCCCCAACAGCTCCATCTCCATCTCCACATGCTGCAGCTGCATGTAGAGGCAGCGGTTGTAGTCTCGGTGCTTCAGCCTTTCACCCACTCCTTTTTCTGGAGTTGGAGTCCTTGTCTTTTCTAGAGGGGAGAGAAAAACTAAAACTTGTTTACTTGGAAATTAAAAGAACACAATCATTTGTAGGAGCTGTTTGATTGTGGAACGGACTCTCCTTCACGGGAGGCTTTTGAACAGAGGTTGCATGGCTACTTGACAGGGATTCCTTACCTGTGATTCCTGCATGTCATCTCGAACTCACCTTTTCTGTAAACTAGGTAAAGGTAAAGGTACCCCTGCCCCTAAGGGCCAGTCTTGACAGACTCTGGGGTTGTGCGCCCATCTCACTTAAGAGGCCAGGGGCCAGCGCTGTCCGGAGACACTTCCGGGTCACGTGGCCAGCGTGACATCGCTGCTCTGGCGAGCCAGAGCCGCACACGGAAACGCCGTTTACCTTCCCGCTGGTAAGCGGTCCCTATTTATCTACTTGCACCCGGAGGTGCTTTCGAACTGCTAGGTTGGCAGGCGCTGGGACCGAGCAGCGGGAGCGCACCCCGCCGCAGGGATTCGAACCGCCGACCTTTCGATCGGCAAGTCCTAGGCGCTGAGGCTTTAACCCACAGCGCCACCTGCGTCCTATGAAAAAAAAAAAGTCCTATCCTGTAAACTAGAATGCCTCAAACGCAGCAAACTTTCTCCATAGGGAGTTGCTCCACCCCTCGATTGTTTTGGTTGCTCTTTTCCTGAGCCTTTCACAACTTTACACTGAGCTTTCTGAGTTAAGGTGGCCAGAACGGTACAAATGCAGTCACACCATAGATTTGTATAAAGGCATTATGATATTGGCAGTTTTATATTCAGTTATTTTTCTAATCATTCCTAACATGAAAATTGCCCCCTTTTCACAGTTGCCTCACACTAGAATCCCAAGGTCTCGTTCCTGGTCAGCCACCAGCAGTTCCAACCCAATGAACATATGTGTGAAATTAAGATTTTTTTTTTTGCCGCAACAGGCAGCAAAATGTCTCAGGCTGGCCCTGGTGAACTGTCTCAGAGAGTGAGCATGTCAGCCGCTAGGACCGTGTTGCCTGCCAGATGGTTCTGTGTCCTTGGGAGCTGTTATCACCTTCACTTACCGGAATTTTGCCGCATCGGAAATTGCCAGCTTGTAACTTACCTTGTAAATCCACCAAGCCGAGGGTGATGATAATTGGATCATCTTTCTTCTTGCTCTCGTCATAAAATTCCTGTCCGATCCTGTTCTGCTGGCAGATAATGTCCTCAACCAAGGCCAAGAGCTTGTTGATGTCAGTCGATTTGCCAAAATCAGGGTCTGGGGAAGGCAGTGGGGCCTTGAGGGTTTTGAACAGGGAGTTGGCAATTCGCCTGATATCCTGTATGGAATCAAAAGATATGGTGGCAATGGGAAAGAAAATCCAAATTTGCCAAGATTATGAAAATGCCATGTGTTGGTTCATGCAGAAAACATGCAAGGTTTCCCCCATCTTGATCCAGGCCCAAACCCTAAAAAAACCCCATCCCCCTCTTACCCAAAAAGAAAGATGAACAGAATCTTGCAATTAGGGGACATGCTACAGCTCAGTGGTAGGGCACCTGTTCTGCATCCAGAAGGCTCCAGTTTCAATACCCAGCATCTCCAGTTAGGACTGGGAGAGAACCCTGCCTGAAAGCACTGTAGAGCAGCTGCCAGTCAGTGTAGACAATACTGTGCTGTATGGACTGTTGTGTCTGGCTCAGTATAAGGCAGTTTCCTTTGTTCCTATATACAGTACCAGGGACGTCCAACTCCCAACAGATTGTGATGTACTCACAGTATAAAAAAAACTGACCGTGCTCTACCCATTGTCATCAGATGAATTAAAGTTGTTGGGCTTTTTTGGAAAACCAAAGTTGTTCAGCTTTTTTGGGAGAGGCAAAGTTGTTCAGCTTTTCTTAGGAAGCCAGAGTGGTTGAGCTTTTTTGAGGAAGCAGTAGTTGTTGAGCTTTTTAAGTTATTTTTTATTTTGGGAGGAAGGAGATCCAGAGATCGACCAGTATCTACCAGAAACACCCCACGATCTACCAGAACTTGAATTCCTTTTCCAAAGAAATAAAATGCTGGAGGAGAGAAGCGACTACATATTATCATGATCATGAAACTGAGCCTATACTGCTCAGGCATTGTGTCCTTGATTGCACAGGCACAGTGGAGCCATCAAAGGAGGATTTTGGGGTAGAAATCCCAGGCCCCAAGGCAGTCTGCAAAACCAGAACGGCAGTTTACCAGATTCTCAAATCAAGAAATACACATTGCACTTTAAAGAATGGGGTGTGTGGGTGGATAAAATCATCATGCCCAGAGTCTTGTTTGTTTATTTATTTAAATTTAGGAGAGTTTATAAACCATTTCATCAGAGTCCCCAGTGTCAGGTGGAGCAACAGGAACATGAAAGCTTGCCTTGTCACCAGGTCAGGCTATTTCGTTCATGTAGGTCAGTACTGTCTCTTCTGACTGGCAGGATCTCAAACAGAGAACATAGGAAGCTTCCTGATATTTTCAAGACTGACTAGCAGTGGCTTCCAGAGTTTTAGGCAGGAGCTTGTTTTCAGCCCTACCTGCAGGTGCCGGGGATTGAAACTGCGACCTTCTGCTTTTGTCCTTCCCTGACCCTTCTAAGTGGAGAAGGCACCTTCTGTAGGCAAAGCATGTTTGACTCAGCATAAGGCAGCTTTGTATAGTCACGTGGCTTGCCTTGATCACAGCCTCCGGAGTGAGTGACACATTCTGGGTGGCTTGGTGCAGAGGTGCAGGTAGGTCGGGGGACACTCGCCCACTTTTCCCTGGCTTCTTCTCTTTCTTAGGCTGAGACCGGATGTTCCTGAAGATCTGGACGATGAGCAAGTTGATGGGGAACATGAGGAGGGAGCTCTCAAAGCCAATCATCACCTCCTGCCACGTGAACTCTATTTTACCTGGCAACATCAGATAGAAGAGAGGCTTTGCTGTTAGGGATCAGTTAGAATTTTCATTTTCTTTGCATTTTAATGAGAAACTACCTAATACGTACTTCTAGAACAACAGAGTCTTTCTTTCAGGAATAAAAACAAATTCACAGAAAACTGAAGACTGGGATGAAAACCATTAGAACTACTATTTTCCTAAACCCATTCTCATTCTGCTTATTCCCTCTATTCTCCACCCTCTTTCAACAGCAACCAGCTAAATTCCTGTTAAAGTCCCAGCATTCCATACCTTAACACTCCAACATTCCAAACATATATGCAACATTCCTCCCTACCTAACATTCCATACTCCAAGCAAACTATCCTCCTTTCCTAATACAAATCCCAAACGTGGTTCATTACAGAGACATTTCATTTGGGATGTCAACACTCTGATCTGATGAATCCACGTTCTTTGCTTAAGAAGCTGAGCCATGCATGCTGGAAAGCTTTTCTAGTAAGCATTTATATAGCAGGTTTCACACACTCAGAGTGCTTCACATGGATAATCTCAGAAACCTCGCAAACAGCCCTTCAGAGTAGGCCAGTATGGCTATTCCCAAATAACTGAAGAAATGAACAAAGTAGCAGCTTGCTTAAAGTCACCTAGCAGTGATGCCAATCCAAAGCAAGAAGAACCCTTCAGATCTATAAAACCCCTTCCTTGTTCATCATTCTGTCTTAGCTCTCACCACAGTTCCAATTCAAGTGGTGAGGCTGGCATGCAGTTACCTAAATCCATTTTCTGGTCAGCTGGATCCTTAGGCACACCCCAGAACATGATGCTGGTCAGCATGGTGCACAGAAGCAGTGAGAAGCAGCAGGATACCCTCTGGGCTCGCGTGAAGGAGCTGCGCGGTGAGCGGTTGAAAATGGAGTACCAAATATGCCCATCACGGAAACCCTTTGAGGTCTTCATGAAAAACAGATTGCTGCGGAGGAGCAAAGAAGGTGTCAGGCTGGACCATGAGTAACGTTTATTGTAAGCTAAAACGTAAGACTGTTTTGTGGATACATGGCTTCATGACAACACAGACAAATGAAACCACCAGAGTCGCATAAATCATTCTGGTGTGACTTGTAGTCTTCACCCTGTTAATGAACTCTAGCTGGGTGGGGAGCATCTGTCTTCCCAGACTGGCCCCTGGCTTGTTGTTCTCTTACACCTAGGAAGACACGACCTCCAACCAGGGGCCAGGGAGTAGGGAGAAGACCTTCCGCCTCCTTCTGTAAGTTTTACTAGCTAGTCATTTCTATGGCAACAAACCTATACTCGGCCAATTCTTCAGTCATGTAAAAAGATATTTAACAGTCTTGGTGGCCATTAACGTAACCGCTTCAGTAGTTCCTTCCACTATACAGTTACAGATATAAAACCACAGGCTTGCAGGGGACACAAAGATAGCATTCATACCAAGCCCACTACACTATTTCTCTCTCTCTCTCTCTCTCTCTCTCTCTCTCTCTCTCTCTCCTGCATTACCTACAAAACCCATGTGCAAGGGAATCTCTACTTCATAACCAGTGGAAGCATTTCTGGTAGGGACAAAGCAGCCAGAGGAAACTGCTCCTTCTGGTCCAGCCTAACATACCTGAACTGCTTCATATCTTCCTCAGTAGCTACGGGGAACACTTTATCGAGGACACAATCTCCGACATCAATGGCTAGCCAAGAGTTGCAGAGGAAATACCATTTCTGATCCGTGGCCACATCATGAACCAGCACACGGTTCACATACCTGTGAACAAAAACAACAGAAAGAAGCTAGCAGCACTGACTTGGGATAGGTTCGCACAACACAAGTGCACCAGAGCCCCCGTTGCAGTATTTTGTGCCATGGGTGATTGTTTTTATGCAGTTGGGCACCCTAGCCAATCCACTCTTGACCATGATTTACCAAGCCAACTTCAACCCTCTCCCTCTCAGTTACCAGCAGCAACCTCCACATTGGGAAAACAGGTGAGCAGCATCTCCTCACCTGGCTCTGCCTCAGTGGCTGCTACTGCCCATGGGGGAGCTCAGCATCCAGCCTATCAGCTGGCTCCTCTTTCCCAGCCCCAGTTTAAAGGATGACCCTTCCCCTGTTCCATCTCTTTGCCCCTTGCATACCAGGACGGGCTGCCTCCTGAATTGTCATGCCACAGCCGGATGCTCTGCAGTTCCCCGAGAGGAAACAGTGTACACAGTAGGAAGACATCCACTCCCCCTCGCTCAAAGACTGGCATGTCGGGGTCCACCAGGTGGTGTGGCTCACTCTCCCCTTCCTGGCCGTACAAGGTCAGAGTCACCTGGAATAGCAATTGTTCATGCTTGTACTGTACTTGCATGCCACCAAATCCTGAGCTGTGAATAGGTGTCTGAATGGAGCAAATGCAGGTGTGCGTGAACACGACCAGGGGCTGTCTCACTATTTACTTATTTATGATTTGCACTTAATAGCCTCCAGGGTTTCAGGCATGAGCTACCGCTCCTTACTCGTGTGCAACAATGCCCAGGACCCCACTGGTACCTTGGAGGTTGTAGCTGAGCCTCGACGGTGTCCGGTAAAAACAGTCACCAGGTAGCGATACTGAGCAAAGGGGTCGTTGTCCTCCAACACCGTTATCTTCACCTGGATATTTTATGGCAGTATCAGCAAAGACATGCAAATGACGAATGAAAATATGTAATGTAGGGAAGAGAAGAATGATTACTAGATCTGAATCTAAGGCGTACCTGGATATAGGACCAGGTGTTGTTGTTTTTTGCTGAGGGATTCCCCACCCCACCCCACCCCATAATTTATTTACACCTCGAAGGAAACACATAGGGTCTTCAAATGGAATGCTGATTACATCTTCCTCTTTGCACCATCTCAAAAATACATATTTTTAAAATATTTCTTAACTACCCTTCTTCGAGAGATTTCAGGGCAGTTTAAAGAAGTATGAAAACAAGTCATATACAAAGGCACAGCTCTATGTAACAACTACAAAAATGTGCCGAAAGGCACAAGACTGTAACATCAACGTATTAATGAGAGGAAGTTTACGATCAAGTAGACAAAAGTCTATTACAATTGCAAAGTGTACATTTCAGCAAGGATGACAAAGAGCCGCACAGTAGAAAAATATTTATTATTGTACAGTTGTACCTTGGTTCTGGAACGCCTTGTGACTCGAATGTTTTGGCTCCCGAACACCACAAACCCAGAAGTGAGTGTTTTGGTTTGCGAATGTTTTTTGGAAGCCGATTGTCCAACACGGCTGACGTGGCTTCTAATTGAGTGCAGGAAGCTCCTGCTGCCAATTGGAAGCCACGCCTTGGTTTCTGAACATTTTTGGAAGTCGAATGGACTTCTGGAATGGACTCCAAGAACCAAGGTACCCCTGTATTGAAGAATGTTCAGTTGAAGAATGCTGTAAGCAACCAACAGCTTCCAGATAAAAGTTCTAGCTGAGAACAAGACTTACTTTGGCATCATCTTGGATGTCTTTTCTTCTGGCCCAGATCAGAACCAGCAGGTACACGAGGAAGATGCTGCCCACAGTTGTCACCACCACAGGGTTGTCCACAAAGGTAGCAAACAACTCCACCGTTCTGCTGACGTCGATGGAGTTTGGCATCACAAAGAAGGAGCTCCCAAAGAATGTCAGGTGGTTACAGAGACACTGAGTGCCATTGGGGTTTGTTTTGGGGCCAACCTGCAAGCCAAGGAATAGTTGTCTTTATGACTACCTATCTATCCCTACATTCCTATAAGAATCCAAAATTACCCACTCACAAGCTTGTGACTTTGTGCAAACCTTGTGAGTAGATTTTTTTCCTTACAGGAACGGAGGAAGCTGCCTTATCCTGAGCCAGACTATTGTTCTGTCTAGCTCAGTACAGCCTACTCTGACTGGCAGTGGTTCTTCAAGGTTCCAGGCAGAAGCCTCCCTCTGCCCTACCTGGAGATGCCAGGGACTGAACCTGGGACCTTCTGCATGCTAGGCTGGTGCTCTACCACTAAGCTGTGGTCCTCCCCCAAATTTCATTACTCAGGATGCCCCTCCACTGCATTATATTCTGTCTACTCACGTGGCATCCATAGCTGTTCCAGTTCCCTTGGTGCTCATCCCAGAATACACATTGGGAGACAAAGCAAGTGACAGAAACATTTATGTCATGGGTGGCCATGGACTCCAGTTCTGTTTCTGGTCTCACAATGAAATAGTAGGTGCCTTCTCCAAAAATAAGGTCTTCTGGGTGAAGGATCCAGGAATATACAACATCTGGAACAGATGTGGTTGAGCTGAAGTCTAGGGCAGTATGATCAGATTAAGCAATGCTTATTGCTTTACTGTATTTATAACATTTTTACATGGTTATAACATGGCTTTGAAACATTAACAAGAGACCACAAAGGTTTTATAAGTCATGATTAAAAGTCTACTAAAAAGATTAAAAGGTTGTTCTTAGTGGGAAAGGTTGTAACGTAAGAAAGGTTACATGTACACAATGCAAACCTCAAATGGACCAACAAGAGTATAGTGAAATAAAGAGGTTAAATGCACCCAGCTTTCCCTCAGACTAAAGAGTCTCTCAACATAACATTCTCTCTAAAGATTCTTGCATTAGAGTTGCAGCTCCTCCTCCTTTTTTGGAGTCCTGTCTTCCTTGTCATTGGGACACTCACTTTGATCTGCCTTTCTTTCATCTGGTACCCTCAGGCTACCCAAGCCCCTTAAAGCCCAAGCCACAAAGCACTTGCAAACATTGCCTACAGTTTGTGTCTTTCTCAATGGTTTTACCACCTTCCAATTGGTTTCCCAAGTAAGGTTTTATAAACAAACCCCTTAATTCTCAAACTAACCTGCATGAAAGATTTGTAGTTTTTACACAGGCTTACATCACCCTTTGGTTGATGAGCAAGCAACCAGACCTCTATCAGAGTGTTTATTTTTACCTCTTGAATTTCTGTTGAGAGGAAGGTGTGTCATCAATTCATAGTCAGTCTCGTTGGGGTGATAGCCATATCCCAAATATAGGATAAGTGGAATGTCTTGGTCCAGCTGTAGATGGATCACTAGAGATGCATTTACTGAAGTCACATTGACTTGGAGAGCACTGAAGTTTCCCAGATTCAACACATTCAGGTCATTGTCAGTTGCTGAATTCCTTGGCAGCATTATCTGCGTTTAATGTCAACAGTTCAATTCTGGAAATGCCCCCAAACCCTGATAAATTTTTAAAAACCTATGCTGTCATCAAGCAGGGAGACCCAGCTGAAGTATAAATGCAAGTGTGTGTGTGTGTTTGTACATTAAATTTCTACCCCACCTTCTTTCTATGGAACTCCAGATGTCTTTAATGGGGTTTCCCCTTCCCAGGCAGTCTCAAGCCAAGCACTGCCCAAATTCAGACTTGTTTGGCTTCAGCAAGGTGCCTGCATCAATACCTTAAGACAGAGCTTTCCAAACCGTGTGTTGTGACACGTTAGTATCTTGGCTGCAGTGTGCAGGTGTGTCGGGCAAATGTTCCTTGCGCTCCTCCCAGGGCTGGAAACAGGTCAATTTAACCTCCAATTTCCTAGTAAAACTGAATTACTAAGAAGTATTGAATGTCTAAGAAGTGTGCCATCAACATGAAAAGTTTGAAAGCTCTGCTTAAGACCATGTCTTGGATGCTGTGGTTACAGATGGTGCTGGACTACAACTCCCATCAACCTGACCATAGGCCAGAAGTGAGGAATTGTGGCTTGTAGCCTACTAAGTCCTGCTTTGTGTAGACCCATTTAAATTAATAAAGGTAAAGGTAAAGGTACCCCTGCCCATACGGGCCAGTCGTGTCTGACTCTAGGGTTGTGCGCCCATCTCACTTAAGAGGCCGGGGGCCAGCGCTGCCCAGAGACACTTCCGGGTCACATGGCCAGTGTGACGAAGCTGCTCTGGTGAGCCGGCACCAGCGCAGCACACAGAAACGCCGTTTACCTTCCCGCTATAAAGCGGTACCTATTTATCTACTTGCACTTAGGGGTGCTTTCGAACTGCTAGGTGGGCAGGAGCTGGGACCGAAAGACGGGAGCTCACCCTGCCGCGGGGATTCGAACCGCCGACCATGCGATCGGCAAGTCCTAGGCACTGAGGTTTTACCCACAGCGCCACCTGCGTCCCCTTTAAATTAATAAGGTAAAGGTAAAGGTACCCCTGCCCGTACGGGCCAGTCTTGACAGACTCTGGGGTTGTGCGCCCATCTCACTTAAGAGGCCAGGGGCCAGCGCTGTCCGGAGACACTTCCGGGTCACGTGGCCAGCGTGACATCGCTGCTCTGGCGAGCCAGCACCAGCGCAGCACACGGAAACGCCGTTTACCTTCCCGCTGGTAAGCGGTCCCTATTTATCTACTTGCACCCGGAGGTGCTTTCGAACTGCTAGGTTGGCAGGCGCTGGGACCGAGCAGCGGGAGCGCACCCCGCCGCAGGGATTCGAACTGCCGACCTTTCGATCGGCAAGCCCTAGGCGCTGAGGCTTTAACCCACAGCGCCACCTGCGTCCCCTCCTTTAAATTAATAGATCTTAGTTAATAATGTCCACCAATTTCCATGGCTTTACTATAAGTAAGACTAATGTTGGATCCAAGCCTGGATGTGCTTGGTGGGCTGGGCTTCCCCCCTCATCACAATACAGTTAGCAATGATGAATGAATGAACTGGCCTGTTTTTAGAAAAGGACATGGTCCTGCCCTTCAGAAATGCACACAAGGAAAATTACCTCAATGTCTTCTGTAAGGTTCTTAACTGGAATAACCAGTCCATCCAGGCTGGTGAGGGAGAGGCCTCCCACAGCACCATGGATATCAAAGCTGTCACTTGTGGAAAAGGGGTTCACAGACAAGCTCACCATCTACAGGAAGAGATTTTTAAGCACCAAAAAGATTTGATCATAGAATCATAGAACTGTAGAGTTGGAAGGGACCCCACAACCCCCCACAATGCAGATGACCATCCAATCTATGTTTAAAAACCTCCAATGTACTACCACTGCAACAACTTCTTCTCCTCCTTCTCCTTCTTCTTCTGCTTCTTCTGCTTCTAACTTGCTAGTTGCTTGTTACACAGATGTCTCCAAGCAACTTCCAGCATTTTTATAAGTATAAGTAAAATACAATATCAACACATTCATACAAAACCAGATGAAATTCCTACAAAATACAAATGCATAAAAATTCTTCTGCTGCTGATGTACTTCTTTTCTGCCCCTCAAAGCACCTGAACCTTTTCTTTAGTATTCTTTTTCTGTACTTAGCCTTGTAAAATGTACTTCCTATTTCTGTTTGTTCTAGTTCCCTACACCTTTCCTCCCCCCCCCTTTTCCACCCTTTATTGGGCAGGTGGGGAACAGGTGGGTCAGTTTCTATGGTCCCATTGTTTATATTGTTATTTAAGCCAATAAAAGCCTTAATAAGAAAGGAAGAAAATGAATTCCCAGAGCAAGCTAAAGCGCAGTAAAAATGGGACACTTGCCCTGATGTCTACTGTCTCGTCTCTGTCTCCTGAGATGCTGAGAGAAGAGGCAGAGGGCAGAGTGAAGCTGGCAGAGCTGGAGTCAGAGATATGAATGGATGTGCTGTCTGCGTTGTCTGTCTGCAACCTTTCCAGAGAAAGATCAGAAAAAAGTCAGAAAAGATGGAAGGAAAGAAGAAAAAATCATAGAAGTAGGAACCAAAACATAGGAAGTTGCTTTATACCAAGTCAGACCATTGGTTCATCTAGCTCAGTATTGTCTACACTGACTGGCAGTGGCACTGACTGGCAGGTTTCTCTCAGCCCTACCTAGAGATGCTGGGGATTGGATCTGGGACCTCCTGCATACAATGCAGAAGGCATAGGAGGCTGCCTTAAACCAAGTCATACTATTGTTCCATCTAACTCTATATTGTCTCCATCACAGGTGGGCAACCTTTCTGGGCCTGAGGGCTACATTTCCTTCTGGGTAACCTTGTTTGACTCGGATCTTTCAACTGACTTACAAATGAAACACTCCCCACTGGAAAATCCAAAGTCATTTTTTGTTGTTAGGGTTGTTGCTTTGCCACATAGTTAATGGGATGCTAGTTGCTGCAGTTATGATACATTTTTCCTGGAGGGTGATGAAAAAGCAGTATAGCAAAATCTGTTTACCGGTTGATGTACATAGCTGCAGAGGGGGCTGTGAGCACCATGGGTTCATTGTCAGGCAACTTCCCAATCAAGAGAGCACTCTGGAGGTTTTCAATGGTGTTTAGAAGCTGCAGTGACACCAAACTCTATGATAGAAGAAACAAAACACACTCTGAACCTTCTTCCTTTGGGGGTTCCCCAGCTGGTGCCTTCCACCATTCGTCTGTGTGTCCAGCCAGTCCATGACACCCTTCCATAGCCACAATATGCTATATATACATTTACATGCCATAGGTCTTTGACCTTTCATAGTTATGCGCCCACCTGTGCAGTCTCTGGTGCAGCAGCATCCTCTGTCCCATTCTGCACAGCAGCTTCAAGGACGTTGCTCACTGCATTGAACAGATAGCTGGCAGCCTCCTTGCGCTTCAGGTCATCCTCGCCATCTTCAGCATTCACAATCAGCAAGGATTCACTGACATCCTTCAAAGTATTACCGGCTTCCACCTGAACAAGAAAAGAGGCCTCTAAGTGGACATAGCTCTCCAGGCTAAAGAGAACAAACTAGCAGGTGTTTCATAGCTCCCTTCTTCCCAAATTCAGGTGATAAGCAAATGACAGGGCAGCACCTCTCACAAACCCACTGTAGATTGGTGAGGGCCCTCTGCCAGGGGGTACTCGACTCACACACATGAGTGTGAGTGTGAGTGTGATGCTTCCATCCAATGAAACTGAACATTGGGAGAGTCAGGAACAAAAAAAGAAAGCATTCCACACAGCTATGGAATCTGTTCCCAAAAAAGGCTGTGATGATGGACACCTATTTGAATGGCTTTAAAATTTGAATGGTTTTAAAACAGGGTGAGCTCCCATTGCTCGGTCCCTGCTCCTGCCAACCTAGCAGTTCGAAAGCACGTCAAAGTGCAAGTAGATAAATAGGTACTGCTCCGGCGGGAAGGTAAACGGCGTTTCCGTGTGCTGCTCTGGTTCACCAGAAGCGGCTTACTCATGCTGGCCACATGACCCGGAAGCTGTACACTGGCTCCCTCAGCCAGTAAAGAGAGATGAGTTCCACAACCCCAGAGTCGTCCGCGACTGGACCTAACGGTCAGGGGTCCCTTTACTTTACTAAAAGAGGACTAGACTAATTCATAGAGGATAAGGCTATCAAGGGCTACTAGGCATGGTGGCTATGTTCTACCTCCACTGTTGGGGGCAGTATGTTACTGATAATACTAGTTGAAGAGAATCACAGGTGGGGAGAGGGCCATTGGCTCCTGGTTAGCCAATATGAGAACAGGATCTTGGACTAGGAAGACCTTTGGCTGACCCAGAAAGGCTCTTCTTATGTTTGGTACAAGGTGGAGGGTTCCATCAGTCATAGGTGGGTTCCTTTTCCTCTTTGAAATTTCTGTCCCAACTCCAGTTATCTAAGGCCACCAAAGAGGTGACCAACAGTTTTATAAGTACTGCCTTCCTCTAAGAATTAATCATAGAATAGTTCCTTCAATTTCCCTCCCTCCACCCCACTTTCCACCCCCCGCTACCAGTCTGTTAAAAGCACCACTAATCTCAGATTCTCACATTGTCAATACATCTGTTGCCTCTTTGCATGAACCACACACAGTTATGAAGAAATGCACATCGCCCAGCCACTCACCTGCGCAGAGGAAGAGAGCTCTTCACTCCTGTAAGTGATTTCCTTGAGCACCTCTGACATCTTAAGAGCCGTCTGCATTGATGTTACATTTACAGCAGAGAGGGTTGTCAGCATAAGCTCTCGCAACTGGGGATGCAAAGACAGATCATTAGAGACAATATAAATACTGGTTATTGATGGTCATGTTTCTAATAGACCTATCCCTGGCAGAACAGGATCAGCTAGTACAGAAGTTGCCAACCTTTCTAGGTCCATGGGCACATCTGGATTTTTGAGTGAGTTGCCATGGGTACCATCCACTCTGATCACTTCCTTCTATCTCCCCCTGGATCATCCTCCTACCCCAACACACAGAAAGAGAAAGTGCAGAGACACATTTCACATTTCCATGTGATCTGACTAAAACATCAGATCCAGTAGAATTAACCTGAAGCTTGAAGAGCACATAGTGGGGAAATCAGGAAGTGGCAAAGGGTGTCCCTTCCAGCTTCCTCCTCTATGTACTTTTCAAGCAAGAAAATGCTAATCACCTTTGCCACTCCAGGATCAGGTGGACAGTGAAACTGGGGGCTCAGGGTTTCACAAGCACCAGACGAAGACCTGCATCTAGAGGTTGTGCATTGGTGACCTGTGATTTGCAACAAGCTACTGAATATCATAGGGTGGTGACTCCAAAATGGGCATTTTCAGCTGCTGCCCTTGTTCTGTGGAATGTCTGTCCCTCAGCCATACATAAAGCATCTCCTCCTTCAGATGTCTTATAAAGACTTATCTTTTTGCGCAGCCTTTCCCTGTTTGCCACAAGATTGACTCCTGATTTTTCTGTATGAATCCCCTAAATCTGCTTATAAATAAATGCTTTTATATTTTTATATCTTTCTATTGATTTTAGCCTATATTTTTGTTTTAATGGATATTGTTTTTATATTGTACATAGTGTACACAGCTTTGAGATTTTTAAGTGGTTCAGAAATGCTTTTAAATAAAAATATACATATAGAATTTCCGGCTTCCAATGGTTTAACAATAGCAACAACCAAAAGTCTTTCTCTCCTACGCCCTTCACCTCCTCATTTGGGCTGCCGAAATCAAGAATGCTTGAGAAAGCAGGAATAGATTTGTGGGTAAAATAATTAGGATGCGAGCCATTTTCTGCTACTGAAAACAAATTTCTGAGCTCTGCATGTGCTCAGAGGCATCTTGCCTTGCAATTCTATGTGCACCTTCTTGAGCCAATATTTTGCACTTGGCTTCAATTGGGGACCTCAGAGTCCCAATGGGAAAAAGTAGACCCTCACCAAGCTTAAAGTTTGCCCACCCCTACTGTAAATTATAGGGTGGGAAGTGGTTTTTATGTCCAGTCTGAGTTGACATCCACTCTAATTGCAAATTCCCAGATTATCTTCCAGTTGACTATATAAATAGAGGAATATATTAACTCCATGAGAGTGAAGGGAATTTATGACTGTGGAATAAATCCATTTACAATAACAAGAGTTCCTAGTGAGATGAACATGTAGCCTTTTTGAGCATATGTAAGTACCAGCTTCCCCGCGACTTTCAAAATGATCATTATTAATGCCAGTTAAACAATTCTTTACACTTCTCTGGCTTCTTTTATTTGCACATCTAGAGCCATTTTGGCAGTGCCAGACAGGATTTGGATCCCCAAAGCACTAAAATAATACAAACCCTATTTGTGACAATTGGCTTCCAAACCCAAACAATGCTTCAGGAACTGGGGAACAAGGCCATATCTGAGGGATATCCTGCTTATTAGCAAAGGACACATTAACAGGATGAGCTGTAATTTCATTATTTCACACAAGATTACAGCAAAGGTGTCTATGCGGGGACAACTTTGGAAATAGACCGCAAGCTTCATTTTGTGCAAAATGCTGCTGGCATTTGAAGATCAGAGCATATAAATCCAGACTTATTCCAGCTGCTGTAGTTATCTATTTGTTTCCAGGATTAACATAAAGTGTGAGTATTGGCTTTAAAACTGAACAGCTTAGGGCCAGGTTGCCTTTCAGAAACTGCCTGCTCCTCCTCCTCCTTTTTTTTTTTTTTTTTAAAAAAAAAGTTTAAATAGTTTTTATTTTGTCAGAGAAACTGCCTGTTCCTTCATGAGCCTACCAGGCCTTGGAGATTGGCCTTGGAGACCTTGCTCTCTGTAGTGCCTGTATACGAGATCCTGTGTGCAGGCAAGAGAGAAGGAGCCTTCTCAGTGCTGGGGCTCGGATTGTGGGGCTGGTGGAGATTTGCTGGACTCCATGTTCCCATCTTTTAATGGGTGGTAAAGCTCTTTTTATTCCAGTTAGCTTTTAATTAATGACCCACTGGTTGTTGTTTTTTAATTTATATGTATTTATAAAAGTAATTATGTACTGCCCTCTCATAAAATATCAGGCCAGTGTACAACAATATGTACACCATTAAAAACAACAAAGGAATCATTAAAATAACTGTCTGGTGAAAAGGTTGTAAACAGCTAAAACAATTATTTCTTTCCTAGGTAAAGGTAAAGGTACCCCTGCCCGTACGGGCCAGTCTTGACAGACTCTGGGGTTGTGCGCCCATCTCACTTAAGAGGCCAGGGGCCAGCGCTGTCCGGATACACTTCCGGGTCACGTGGCCAGCGTGACGAAGCTGCTCTGGCCAGAGCCAGAGCCGCACACGGAAACGCCGTTTACCTTCCCGCTGGTAAGCGGTCCCTATTTATCTACTTGCACCCGGAGGTGCTTTCGAACTGCTAGGTTGGCAGGCGCTGGGACCGAGCAGCGGGAGCGCACCCCGCCGCAGGGATTCGAACCGCCGACCTTTCGATCGGCAAGCCCTAGGCGCTGAGGCTTTAACCCACAGCGCCACCTGCGTCCCATTTCTTTCCTACCCAACTGTTAATGCTGTTAGCTGAGTGGGGGGTTACATAGGGGTCACTACCATTGGGCAAAATGCGCTGATGTCACAGAGGGTGTGGGCAGCCTTATGCCCCCACAGCTGAGAGGTAGGGGAAGCAGCTGTGGTCTGCCCAGATCAAGCAATGGCACCAGAAGGTACTGATTCTACATTCCATGAGTACATTCCATGAGTAGCTTGTAGTAGCTAAACTATACAAATGCTGCTTAGACACGAAAGGAATGGTAAAAATGGTTCCAGGATGCAATATGTGCAGCTAACCTCTTTCCGTGTATTTGTCCGCAGAGATGAATTAACACTCTCTTTTTTTGTTTCTAGATTAAGGACAGAAGACACTGACTTGTACAGCTGGAACAGGGTCATGCTGTTGTTCTCGCCTTTGAGGATGGTGTTCGATTTTTCCGAAATAATGGCTTGCAAGGTCTGGTTTCCGCTGCTTATGTCCTGATGTTGAACCTGATAAAGCAAGGGGGAAATGCACACAGTTGTTCATTCCATAACCACCAAGGACATTCTTGCTGCTGAATGCCAGAGTAGATGTGTTGTTATTCTTAGGCTTAGTCCCCTCCTCTTAGCCCTTGTGTGGCTAGAAAACAAACAGCAGATGCAGATGCTCAAGGCTGAGGTCAGGACCATGATATACAGCAGAAGGCTTTAAGCTTTTCATCTCATTATAGTCCTGATCCAAATCAGTTCTCTGACACCTACAGTTTGCAATGAGAAGAAAGTTTTCAGATAGGGGCTTAATATTGTAAATGGGTTGTTGACAACATGTTTCTATAATAGAGGAGACACATCAGGTGGAATTTGCTTTCTGAGAAAAACCCACCTGCTGTGTCACCTCTTTCTTTACTTTTCTTTTGATCCCATCAAAATTGGTGGGATATCAGGAGGGATATTAGGTGGTATATTTGGGGGGGGGGGGGTGGAATGTTCAGGGGGACCAGATCAAGCCCCTGAACTGTGTGGGTTTGTCATCCTGAATTATCTGTTCTGTGGCAGAGCCTTCCTGTGGAGAAAAGACAACCACTCACTGGGCTGCACTTTCTGGAAACAATTGAAGACAGTTTTGTTTTGACAAGATATTGCAGCTGGATAAATGGTTGCAGGCCTAGTCGCCGTTCTCCCCAGTCCTCTACCCCCAGAGAAATGAAAGACAACTGAGACTAGTTATGGATTGAAACAGGCCACAACTTTATTGAATACAGATGAGAGAGGTTTGGCTTGGGCATGGAGCAAGTAAATACTTCCAGCCTGCCTGCCAGAAGTGACACAATGGTCAATCCACACAGGGGTTCCTAAGACTTACATCAAATAGGGACTGCTGTCTGGGGGAGAGCCAAGGGTCCTAGGCCCCAGCTGGGCATGCCGACATGGCCACTCCCCCCGGATCCCTTTAACGGGATGTCCAGCATTTGGAGGGGCAGGCAGAGACTACAACCTCCCCTCCATCCCAGATTGATATTGCCCCAATGACCAACCAAGTTGTGATTATTGCTATGAGGTAGGTAGGCAAAACCAATAGGCTGGTGACCATTTGCCTGGTGAACAAATTCCTACCCAGCCCCAGAATACAGCGACCACCTTAGCCACCCTCTCCTCCCATCAGGGCAGGAGGCCAATCCTGGGATTCCTTGGGGGAGACTCTGCCATCCAGCAACACCGTGAGGGTGAGTGGACATCTTTGCCTTGAGTGTCTATTTTGTACAGCCTCAGTTTTGTTTTAAATGTATTTACTCGTGTGTGTGTGTGTGTGTGTGTGTGTGTTTAACTGTGTTTATTGAACATCACCTTAAGACAGCTGTATAGAATGTGATGATAATAATATAGATAGCAAAGGCACAGACAGCAGAAGCCAGTGAAGTCACACCTACCCTGGCAGTGGCATTGGTATAAACAGTGTCACCATAGATGTTGCTCACACCAATTTTAATCCATAAAAGAAAGTTATCGTCTGCTTCTCCAAGTGGAAGGTAAACTGAAGGTAGGACAGGCTCTTGTCCGCAGTGTAGAAGAGAATCTGGAGGAGGGAGGGAGACTGGTTCAGGTGACAGAGTAGGAAACCAATTTTTCCATGACCCAGTTTGACAGCAGCAGCAGGGCATTTCATGATCCGTGTTAGACTTGGATTGCAATGGCCAGATGCACATTTATTTGTCATTTTTCATTTTCTATTTATAGCCAGTGGTTCTAACACAGGGTGGGGTGGGAAGCCTGTGGCCTTACTGTTGTTGCTAGACTACAATGGCCTACAACTGAGTAGGGAGGGGCAAATTTCTCAGTTTCGGTTTCTCATTTTTCCAGTCTTAAGTTCAGTTCCCCACATTTCCACATCAGCTTGTGATTTATTTTTTAAATTCACCATGAAAGTTCATTTTAGTGTGAATTTCTCCAAATACACACATTTCTTATGCAATTTTGCAAAACAATTGCCCCGATATGACCCATTTCTGAATGTTATTTTCACCACTACACACTTTAGTAGTAGTTTAGCTACTACAAGCTACTTGTGGAGTGTAGAACCTGACCACTTAGCATAAGGGTGGGGAACCACAGACCCAGCATCCAAATGTGGCCCTCCAAGCTTCTCTATTTGACCCCTGAGACTCCCTCTAGGCCACACCCCTTTCCTAGGACACGCTTTCCCCTGGCTCTGCTCTGCACCCTCTAGGATACTTTTGCCAGGCTGGGATGTGTCATTGAATTGTGAATGTTTATTTTATTGTATATTATTTATTTATTTCAGTTATTTATATATATATTAATGCCTCTTGCTTACCGGGATGGATGCCCAGAATGTGCCTTTTACTGAAATATAACCTACTGTATAAAAGTAAAAAGCACCCTTTTCGTTACACCACTTCTGCCTCTAACCCCACTAAACACTGGCATGCCATCCCTATGAGAGAATACCAGCTACAGAGGTGCCTTCAGTTTGAACATGTGGACCAGAACCAACCTTAGACAAACAGTGAATGCAAGCAGCCACCTCTGACTCTTACTTGTCTCCAGGTAGAAGCAGTATGTGAGTGAGGAGCTGTCAGCTGGAAGGCACTGATCCACCAGACAGGGAGAGTGGCAGGAGATGGAGAAGCTGGTGAGCACTGATCCTTGAGCAGGAGATACAGTACATACTGGGGCAACAGGTGGAGGCACGGTGCTCACAGTATAGGTGTCTTCACCATATTTGTCCTCACTCATAGCTGGCAAATTTAGAAAGAAAACAAGTCAAAAGTGAGTTTGCTATGGTTTGTGTACTATTGAGACATAAAAGGAGCACTTGGCTTTTGGGATTAATACTACTTATACATTTTGCTGCACTGCAGCAACACCTGTGTGGTCATGCACTGGCCATGCTTCACCCTGCCTCCCCCCCCAAAAAAAAACCCCAATCACACCTTAGTGGCAGCATTTGTATATAGGCTCCCATCCGTGTCAGCTAACAGCCATTTTAGAACCCCCAAAATGCCTCGGTCCAGTATGTCTGAAGGAGCGTCTCCACCCCCATCATTCTACCCGGACACTGAGGTCCAGCGCCGAGGGCCTTCTGGCAGTTCCCTTACTGCGAGAAGCCAAGTTACAGGGAACCAGACAGAGAGCCTTCTCGGTAGTGGCGCCCTCCCTGTGGAACACCCTCCCACCAGATGTCAAAGAGAACAACAACTACCAGACTTTTAGAAGACATCTGAAGGCAGCCCTGTTTAGGGAAGCTTTTAATGTTTGATGTATTACAATGTTTTAATATGTTTTTGGAAGCCGCCCAGAGTGGCTGGGGAAGCCCAGCCAGATGGGCGGGGTATAAATAATAATAATAAATTATTATTATTATTATTATTATTATTATTATTATTATTATTATTACCTGGCAATCCCCCAGCAGCCATTCCAAACACTCCCACAGGTCCAAAAAAGGTTGGAGCCCTGGAAGAGTTTGTTTCAATGCCCATTGTAGGTTTCATCCTGCAGGGCTTTGAAATATTTGTCGTTCTTTGCACCAGGGAGAACTCTGAACTGCACATTTGTTTTGCTGTTATAATGCTGATAATAATATGCTAATCTTCTACCTGAAGATGTCTTGGAAACTTAAATTGGTTAAAAATGGAGCAGTCGTATTACTGGCTGGGGTTCTGTTTAGTTCTTGCATAATCCCTGCTTTAAAACAGCTGCTTTGGTTGCCGGTTCATTTCCAGGCTCAATTCAATGAATTAACAGGTTTAAGGTTAAAACCTTAAATGATTCAGGCCCTCAAAACCTGAAAGACCACGTCCTTCCCTATAGGTCAGCAGAGGGGACCCTCTTGGTTGTTCCACCACCCTCAGAAGTTCAGTGGGTAGGGCATTCTTTGTGGCAGCCCCTAAATTGTGGAATGCTGAAGCACACATCTTTTCTCTTGTTTTTGACACCTGAGATGTACCCACCTTATTTCTGTGATTTCTGTGTTTTAAACTGTTTTTAACATTGTCTTTCAATTGTTTTAAACTGCCCTGGAGCCTTTGAGTGAAGGGCAGGTAATTAATAGTAATAAAAATAATACTCAGTAGTGCTTAGAGCAGCTTACAGGTAGAAAACAAACAATGCTTGATAGCATGCAGTATTAAAACTACCAGTTGGAAGCAAACAATTACTCCTAAAGCCATAGTAAATGTTGATTATCCAAATTCTGGCTCTCCCACCTGTTACTTTAATTCGAAACGCTTCTCCCTGGGTTTGCAAGAAGGAGCTGTTTAGCACCAACATTGGTGTGCCACTCTGAAGCAAAGTGAGGGAGCTTTGTGGGAAAGCATTCAAGGTACAGCTTGGTGGAAGAGGATTGGGCTGGTGAGGGGAATGAACCACAAGGGAAAGAGAGAGAGAAAGCAGAAGAAACATGGATTAAAACATGTCCAGTTCTCAAACAACAAGTTCTCACCTAGCTCTCAAACAGTTGTATTAATCTCTCCCTTGTCCCTTTTAAAAGGATAACCAGCTTTTGATAGCCTTGCCTTCTTTCTCTAAGGGCACATCCAGACTGCAGCTGATTTCAGGTCATCTAGCCTCCTCACAGAGAAATCAAAATTTGATTTTTAAAAATTTTATTAAATAGATATCTTGCCTGGGGCAGCAAACCCATCAATGATGCAGTATTTTAAAAAAATATTTATGTAAAACATTTTAAAACAACTGAAAACATGTAAAAACAAAAATCACAATAAGAACATAAAACAAATTTAAAAACAAATGTAACTATATCATGTGTCTAGATAGGCCTGCTGAAAGATAAAATGGTCATTAAATAGCCAATGTCATCTAATCTCCCTGCAAACAAATCAAGATAAAAGCTCAATAAGCAGGTTGTCTGCTGCTGGCTATTTAGTGAACATCCTTCTGATTTGTTTGTCGGAAGGTTACATGATGTCATGTCAAACAAATGTCATCTCACACACAGGATGGATCTGTCCATTTCTGTTCTCTCAGTTTTTCATTTTTTACAGTCTTAAAATCTGTTCCCCACATTTCTGCAGCCATTTGTAGATTTCTTTGTAAATAATTCTCATGAAAATTCATTAGCGTTTCAATGCAAATTTCTTCAAATAAACACATTTTTAATGAAGTTTTGAAAGTAATTTTTCCCAATATATTGAGTTTTTGTAAACATTGTTTTGTTGGGGAACTGCATCATAACATTCAAATAAGTACAAATTTTGAAAAATGGCTGTGTTTTGTTTTTCACATTGTTTCAGAAAGTGCAAATTTCATTGATTCAACTTTTGTATGTGTACAGAATTTCTGACATGGGCAACAGGCTCACCTTTCTGTGGAACGTATAATCTAAGTACCACTTGTACAGCGTAGCCTTTGAGTCTGTCCCCATGGATGCTAGGAGCGTCACGTCTTCAGTAACATTCACTGGTTTGCAGTTCATTTTGCAGCTAGGAGGAAGGCAGGACCTGCAGTTAGCAAGCTCAAGGAGCAAGCTAAGGGGAGCAAACTGTGCTTGCCTACCAAATGAGCTCTGTGCTTTTGGGTGGAATGATATAATCAATGCTGTGCATCTGTGATACTCAGAACCGGGATTCTTGAACGTCTTCCTGTTGAACAGATCTACTGTTGCCTAGTTGGCTTCCCCAAGCACACCTGACCTTGCCATCCTTCACCCTCCCCATGCATCTAAGAAAAGAGTCTGGCTGCTGGATCAGGCCAGTGGCCCGTCTAGTCCAGCATCCTGTTCTCCTGGTGGCCAGTCAGAGGCCCTAATGGGAAGCCTGTAAGTAGGTCCTGAGCACAATGGCACTCTAGTCATTTAAGATTCACAGCAAGTGGAATTCAGGAGCAAACTGCCTCTGACAGCTTCTGTATGAGGCTTTCACCTGACACTGTCAGAACCTCAGAGCGCAAGGAAATAAATAAAGTGCAGCACACCTGATCTGCAGGCTCACATCCTGCTTTGCTGTAATGTAGAGGCATTGCTCATCCTGTTTTTCTTCTTTCTCTGGGCTTTTGACTGTAACTTTCACTGTCACTGCAGAGCTGGGAGGAGGTAAGCAAGCCGGTGGGATCCGGATCTCTCTTTGGTCTGTGAGGATGGAATGCTCTTGCACACATTGGTCCCATTCAGGCCAGCAGTAACCTTCAAAGGCAATTTTCAGCTGAATCATTTGAGAGAACCCAGCACCCAGTGTTTTTATATTGGACACTTTAGCCCTGTATATGCATTTTTGTACACATTGTGTGGCTGGAGAACTGCGCTGCAAAATCAGAATGTGTGAATGTGTGAATTAGGTAGGTTCACCTTTAAATGTGAACTGAATCAAACGGATCTCCCAGCCCTAAACTTGGATAAACAAACCAAACATATCAGCTCACTTAGAACATGAGGATGCTTTCATGTTCTTTTGAATGGAGAGTTCTGGTCACAATTGTAAAGGGGAGAAGGGCAGTGAAACGCAACATACATACCACAAGACCAGGTGTAGGTAGAATTAGTGCTGTCATCAGGCCAGCCAAGAATGATTGTTGTGAAGAGGTTGGCATGGCGGCTGGGCTTAATGTAGATCTTGTTTTTCCCTTTGTCATCCTAAACCAGAAATGACGAAGGAAAGTAATTGTCAGAGCAGTTGCATCTTCCATGTGGAAGCAGACACAGAAAAGAGGTAACCAGAATGAACAAGAGGTTGGAGCAACTCCCATTTGAGGAAAGCCCCCACAATATCTGGGACTTTTTAGTTGGGGGAGGGGAGAGTAAGAAGTGGCATGATAAACAAGTGCAAAATTATGCTTGGTGTGAATAGGATGGAGGATACCTTAATCTGGGGCTATCCAGTTAAACTGATTGGCAGGGGATTCTGCACAGACAAAAGGAAATCCTCCTTCACTCAGCACATAGTTGAAGCATGGAATTTGCTCCCACAAGAAGTGATGGCCACCAACGTGGGTGCCTTTAAAAAGGGGGTTGGACAAGTTCCTGAAGGATAATTCTATCAGTGACTACTAGCCAAGATGGCTGTATGTTACCTCCACTGTTGGAGGTAGCCTGCCTCTGAATTCCAGTTGCTCTTGTGAGCTTTCCAGAGGCAGCTGGTTGCCCACTGTGGGAACAGGATGCTGGGCTAGATGGTCTGATCCAGAAGGGTCTTATTCTTAGGTGTGTTATGTTTTGGGACAGGTTTTCCTAGGTTTAAGTACCTCTCGCCTCCTTGATGTCTGGTGAGAACCTTCTTTTTAAAAAATCTTGTCATGATATAAGCCATTATCCGTCCCACATTCCAGACAGGGAATGAAGGCTGGAAGAATGGACATTACCAAGGCTCCATAGTAACTTCACAGACATGCAGGAATTTTTTAGCCAAGCAAAAAACGTCAGCTTCAATACTAACCCCACTTACTTGGGAGTAAGTCCCATTGAGTTCGGAAGGACTTACCTCATAGTAAGCATAGTTAGGATTGTAGCCTCAATAAATACAGTAGCTTATACCCAACATTGGTCGTACTCCAAGTAGACCCACTGAAATTAATGGACATGACTAACTTAGGTTTATTCATGTCACTGGATCTACTCTGAATACAACTTACTTGGATACAACCCAACAACAGCGCAATCAAATGCATGCTTTCTTAGAAGTAACTCCCACTGTGTACAATGGGGATTACCCTCAGGCAAGAGGGCATAAGGTATCAGCTTGAATAAATCCAGTGTCTTAACCATGTCATCACATTAAGAAGAAAGAAAAGCCGTTCATTAATCCCCGTGAAAAATTTTCAAAAGGATTTTTTCCGTTATTTTCATTCTTTCTTTTAATAGATACTCACAACTCTTTTTTCACCATTTACATTGGACTGTTCTTTGTCCTCAAGAGGATCTGTTGAACACAAAGAATAAATCAGAAGTCTTCAATAGCACCTGAAAATGCCATGCTGACCTTTTCTGTATAAATCAAGGTTATTTTTTCCAGGTCTGTGTGAAAGTTGCAGAGCAATTGGTAGAAATTGCTCCCCGAAGCATCACAGTGTATAAGGATTCAGCTTGTTCATGGGAAGGGGGGAGACAGACTTCATTTATCGGGGCCTCATGCTGCCTCATACTAAGCACCCAGCTGTTCCATCTGGTCCCATGTCTTCATTATATGGAATCTGTGCACGGCCCAATGCAGAGGGGGAGGGGCAACCCTTTTCAACCAGTGTGTTGAGGGTGGGCCCTACCATAAGGCTTGGGATGGAAACCTTTTCCAGCCTGATGGAACATTACCTTGTTAGGAACCTTCTGTGGACTCCACACACCAATGTGATGTATGTGTGTGCAAGAAACGGGGTGGGGGCGGGGCAGAGAGAGAGAGAGAGAGAGAGAGAGAGAGAGAGAGAATGGGAACATTGGAACCAGAAGTGAAACAAATGGAACCAGAAGTGAAACCAGGGATGGTTCCACAGGGATATGTTACCAACTGCAGAATTGCTTGTTTGTTTCCCTTGTCCTCTGATTACCATACTTTTCCATGTAAAAGACTAGGGTTTTTTTTACTTTAAATTAAGGTTAAAAATCTGGGGGCATCTTATACACGGATAGTGCATATACCCATTTTCTAAATTTGGGGTCCCCTAAAGGAGGGGGTGTCTTATCATGGGGGCATCTTATACACAGAAAAATACAGTATATACAGTGGTACCTCGGTTTAAGACCAGTCCGGTTTATAAACTCTGCAAATCCGGAGAGTTTTGGTTTGGTTTGAGAACTTTACCTTGGTCTGAGAACGGAATCCGAATGGTGGAAGGGCACCGGCGGTGGGAGGCCTTATTAGGAAAAGCACGCCTCGGTTTAAGAATGTTTTTGGTTTAAGAAGTCTCTGGTGCCCTCTCATCAAAAGGATACCAAATCCTGTAATGCTGTTTTTGTGACTTCTTACCACTTGGAAGTGGGAAGCACACAACAGTATGAATAAAATGCAATGGAAAAGAAGACAGAAGTATAATTTTAAAAGTATGATTGCTCTTCATTTTATGAAGTCATCATTTGGCATAATCAAGAGCCTGCTATTACCTTCTTTATGAGAACTGTTAGATGAGACGATTACAGTTCCTGCATTAGTGCTCATGTTCGAGAAGGCATTAACAGCAAACACCTTGACCTGGAAGGTACCTGGAAAGAAGACACGGGGAAAGGTAAATAAGGGCGAATAAGAAGCTGGGAACCAAAGATCCACGGGGCCAGGCAGATTAAGGGGTGAAACTTCTTAGGGCAGGTGCAAAGTCTATTGGTGCCAATCAGGGAAGTGTACCACCTTGTAAAAAGGGGGTGGGAACATGGCTTCATGTGGCTTGATGGACAAAAAATGGAGCCAAAAATATTAGTACAAGACAAGTCCCTTTCACCCATGATTTTATATCAAGGTGCTTTAATTTATGTGATATCTATATCTGTTATTTATTAATGTATCAGCGTAGACCTCTTGGCAATGCACAACAATTTAGTAAAAAAATAATGAATTAAAACACAAATCAAATATCCCATTCCTTGGAACAGTGAAGCAAGGGGGGGGGGTGCTATACATCAGCGGTAGAGCATCTGCTTTGCAAGCTGAGGGCTCCAATTTCAATCCCTGGCATCTCTGGGCAGGGCTGGGGAGACTATACTGTGCTAGAAGGACCAGTGGTCTGATTCATTATAAGGCAGCTCCCTATGCAACATCTGGAGGGCCACAGGTTCTCCATTCATAAGATTGGGCTTTGGTTTCATCCAGCTGGGTTCTTCTTATCTTCCATCTCAAATACTGGTCATCTGACCAGTCTCAGGGCCAGCCTCAGTTTTGGGGGTCCCCTTGTGCCAGATGACCCCGGTGGGCCCATTCCTCCTCCTTGCTGTTGCTCACTTGCTTTCCTTCAGCCACACAGAGGGAAAGGGGATGGGAGCTCCTCCTTCTCATCCCCATGTGGTGTATGTATGGTACACTGCAAATTCCCCCTTCCCTTCTCTTTCTCTCTCATTTTTCATACTTTTAAAAGAAGACTCATCTAGCTCAGTTACACGTTTGTGCTTTTGTGTGGAAGTACCTTCAGACTTCACTGGGATTCTGTAGGTCTCGGCTTCTCCTTCGGTGAAGTCCTTCAAGTGAGAAAAGGTCTCATTCAGCCCGGTCACCTCAAACCTCAGTTTCTCAGGAGACCCATGACGTACAGAGACTTTTATCTCCAGATCTTCTCCCAAAACCACAGAGTAGGAGCTTAATATGGCCTGAAGACCAGAGATTGCTTCGACTAAATGAACCGTCAGGATTTCCGAAACGTCTGCTTCTGTGGTGTTGCTGGACGCAACTATTTCAAGATGATGTACGCCAGGACCAATCAGCCGTTGGGATGCGCCATCCAGGGTGAGATTGTGAGGAGCAATTCCTTCCTTCACCCTGGACTCCAGCAGAGTTTTGTTATCAGCCAGCACCGTATAGGTCACTCCACTACCTGAAAAGGAAAAATGGTTTCCAAAATGTGGTGTAAATTATATCTCGTTTCGCATCCTTTTGCAAAACATTTAAAACATTTATTTTAGGTACTAAATACTGTATCAGTTTATTTACCGTAATACTATAGCAATGGGGTTTATTTACTTATTTGGCACCATCCATGTGCATGGCATTACAAAAGAATCAAATATAAAAATAATAAAACCGATTAAAAAGAAAGCAGAGGCAGATGTCAAACACAGCAGCACTGAAACAAGCAAAAAAACAATCCATCAAATTTACAGTTTTAAATGACAGAAATCAGCTACAACATGCCTTTGGGAATAAAACTGTTTTCAACACCTGTCTAAAATGGGAAGTCAATGGACCTTACCTGGTTGGAGAACCACATTTCAAAATTTGGAAAAGTGTTAATTTCAAAGGAAGACTGTGCTTTGGGACGTGCATGGTTTAAGAAAGTCTGAATTACATGGATTTGCCTTCAAATGCAAACTGAATTGAATTTCTCCCTAAGCATGAAATGTGTTTTGTTTTTTAAAAAGGACAGTTCCAGCAGAGGTCTCTCCTATGTGCTCTGAAAATTGTACATTGTTCAAACTACTATTGATCTGCCAAAGAATATATAAACAAAAACGAAGTGATGGCTCTGACCTCCATTAAGTTCCACTTGAATCCATAACACCTCTTCATAAAGAGTCCTGCAATGTGAAGTGTTCCCTACTTCATATTTGCTGAAGCACCCGGTCACCAAAAGCTCATCCATTTTGTCTTGCACGGTGATCAGTTTCTGAGCTGTGACGTGCCACTCGCTGGTTGTGCACTCCACAAAGATGGTGAATTCGCCAGGAGATGTGAAGCGATGGGTCACATTGCTAGACAGGCTTGAGGTGCATAATGGAACATGTTAGAAGCAGAACAAGCCAAACCTGCAACAAAATGTTGCAGCGCGAGTGCTCCTGTTTAGGATTTTAGTCAACCAGCAACCACACCCTGTTCCAGGATAATCCATTCCATTCTCCAACAATGCTCATATGTGCATTTTTCAAGTTAAAACTGCATCATTTTTGCAGCATTTAAAGCATTCATCTCATTCTTTTGCTGTGGCATTGGGAATCCTTTCTCTCTCTTCTACCTAGAACAGTGTGTTTCAGTCTGAGAGCCAGGGGGCAACCACTGACCCTCAGTCCACTTTCAGGTGGGCCTCAGCACTGCAGCCTGCCCACTCTGTCCTGCTTGTGCTGTGGCCTTTGGGCTGAACTGATGCCAGCACCATACCTGGCAAAAGCAGAATGCAGGCCAGGGCCATCTTACCCAAAGACGCTAGGGGTGAGGGGCACCCGGGCGCCAGGCTCTCAGGGGCACCAGGCCGAGAGTCTGGGGTCCGAAAGTTGAGTCCGGGGAAGAGTCCACCCGTCAGTCGGAATGCCACAGCGGGCTCTTCTACGGGCAGCTCTGCGCTGCAAGTTTGGGGGCAACCGAGCCAGTGAGACGGCTGGCCGGCTCCACCCTCCTGCGCACCTGGGACTGTGCAACCTGGGGGTGGGATGCCAGGCGGATCTTTGCACCCCTGGGCCGCATATGCTTAAGACAGCCCTGATGCAGGCATATTGTGGGAGCCCCTTAGAGACATGAGATATAGCATGCTGTACCATGAAAAGCTAGAGGGGAATGAAAGAGAGGAAATGGATGGCAGACAAGCAGAGAAGCCAGAGAAGTGTGAGAGAAGAAAAGGGAAGCGTGGGAAGGAGGGAGGTGAATGGGTCAGGCAGACCAAGGCAGAGAAAAAGTAGAGCTGTTTGGAGCTGCTACTGCACCTTTCTGGCCCCTCCACTTCACACACACACCCCAGTCATCCTTCTTTCCAGCCCCTTCACTTTATACCCTTCTGATGTTCCAGGGGCTGCATGCTGGTGGTGGGCAGGGGCGCCGACTTATAAAAAATATTGGGGGGGGCGGGGGCCCATACCGACTTATAAAAAATATTGGGGGGGCCCAAGACCTCCAAGGGACGCAGGTGGCGCTGTGGGTTAAAGCCTCAGCGCCTAGGGCTTGCCGATCGAAAGGTCGGCGGTTCGAATCCCTGCGGCGGGGTGCACTCCCGCTGCTCGGTCCCAGCGCCTGCCAACCTAGCAGTTCGAAAGCACCTCCGGGTGCAAGTAGATAAATAGGGACCGCTTACCAGCGGGAAGGTAAACGGCGTTTCCGTGTGCGGCTCTGGCTCTGGCCAGAGCAGCGATGTCACGCTGGCCACGTGACCCGGAAGTGTCTCCGGACAGCGCTGGCCCCTGGCCTCTTAAGTGAGATGGGCGCACAACCCCAGAGTCTGTTAAGACTGGCCCGTACGGGCAGGGGTACCTTTACCTTTACCTTTAAGACCTCCAAACCGCTGCTGCTGGGGGAACGAAAGGGGCGAGCCCCGGGCTGCCCCGACCTTAAGTGAACCTGTGAGGGCCCGCCCTTTGTGGCAGCCGATTGGCTGCCGCCATGGGCGGTGATTATTAATGAGCTAGGGGGAATCCCCGCTTCTCGCGGGGTTGACGCCAGCCCCGCGAGATTATTGATGGGTCGAGAGCCCGCAACCCCACCCCCTCTCTAGATCGGGAGTGGCTTTGTTTTAACTCATTACTGAATGTATTTTAAAAGGTAACTATCGTCAAACAAGGAAAATAAAAAATACCAACATAATTTTGTGATTTTACAAAGCATAATATAACTAATAATTTTCTTAAATTATTGGGGGGGCAGAGCCCCCCCCAAACGAATTTTTGAGGGGGCTCGGGCCCCCTCAGGCCCCATGGAGTCGGCGCCTATGGTGGTGGGCATGGCCAGAAGCAAATGTGGGCGGAGCAATGGAAGGGACTCTTACTTTGTACAGGAGGCTACATTACAGCCATGCAAAAGCAAGATGTCTCGACAAACATACACCATTCCATCTGCATCCGGGCAAGGAAGATGCAGTCTGACAGCTCAAAGACACATCCCAGTCAGAGGTAAGGTCTGGGGTGATGGGGAGAGTCTCGAGCTGGGTAGTCCTTAAGCTGGGTAGTCCTTAAGGGATTCAGTCCCCAAGGATGAGGTTCTGCTCTCCTGATTTTGGGCATCACTGACAACTTGAAAGGTGTCTTCAATCATCACCATCATAAGAAAACAACAAAACATTCACTTCTTCATCGCCTGGCTGCAAAAACTTACGTTGGAGGGTAATATGGATCAATAGTGTTTCCGTCTCCGGTGCTAATGATGCAGGAGAGATTGCCAGAATAAGGAGAGAGTAGCCACTTCACTGATATGGTGATGTTTTCAAAGATGAAGCTTTCCTCCGTCACAGCCAGCCGCAAGCCTGTAAAATAGTGCACAGAATAACAGCACCTCTCTGCATGCTTGGAGAGGTCATGCGGGTGAAATTGCCTTGTACCGGATGAGGCTGAACTGGTCCATCTAGGTGCAAGCTGGTCACTGGAAGATGCTTCCCAACTTGCTGGTGGTACCTGTGGGTCTAGAAAGTGCTGCTGCTTACCTTCCATGCAGTGGTATTGAACGGACAGGTAGCTTCCCAAACTTGGACAAGGATCTCCAAAGAAGGTCCCATCAGCTGCCACCTGGCATGCTTGGAGTCCATGGCACTGCCCTGCAAGGTTTGATGCAACAGCATGTCATTTTCGCTAATATAATGATTTCCAATGTACACTTTACCACAATGTATGCCTTTTATATGCATTACTTGGCTAGAGAACAGGATTGCAAAACTTGGAGAAGTGCGGATTTTGAAGGTTGGCTGCGTTTCAATTAGCGTCTTGCTTTGCCACATAGATTTGCCTTTAAATGCACACTGAATCAATTTTCTCCCCCATCTGTGTTCAAAACACTGAAGTCCCCTAAGCCTTACCTGCAACTTCATCCTTTACACTTATCCAGCTACATTCCTCTTCAACATCAAACTGCAGGGGAGTCTCTAGCACACAGAAGTGAGGTGTTTTCCGTCCATAAAAGCTTTCTCCAATCTGAATTACTTCTCCTGAGCCACACTGCACTGTGGCATTGAAGTTGTCGCAGGCAATGCTGTGGCCTGATTCTGTGCGCGCACATAAGAAATACCATGAGTATGTGGCATTGTTGGCTAAAGACACAGTCCACTTAAAAGCAAGTATACATACCATTAAAACAAACATACATAGAACCATCATCATTAAAAACAGAGGGTTTTAAAATAGTGCTCTGTGGGATTGTGGAAATTTAAACAGGTTGCTCCAAGCTGACCATTTAAAAAAATGCGTACAATCCTGGAGAAAAGCACACTAGCATTATTTTTCCTCTTAACCCTTCCCTGCCCCAGACGACTAATCCCATGCCTTTACTTTTTCCAAAAAGTTGAGTGGGAATTTCATAGAGTTGAGAGCACTTTCAGAATGATCCTCTAGGTGGCATGAATAAGATTCAGAAAAGAAGCAGGAGAGAAAATTCTAGCAACCACGAGTGAGACCTGCAACAAGATGTTGCAGTGTAAAATGCTTCTGTTAGGGTACAACCTTTTGCAGGATGCCTCATCCCACATCCCCTGCAGCCCCTGATTTGGGTGAGGGGTTCTTCAGAAATCATTCAAGGTTCTGTGGCCACTCACCAAGCTCACTAAATGGGACTCCATCCTTCTTTTGTGCTTCTCCAAGCCCCCCAGGGTCTGACCAAGCTGCGGGGGGCAGTGGAGGACAGGAGTGCCTGGCGTTCTCTGGTCCATGGGGTCACGAAGAGTCGGACACGACTAAACGACTAAACAACAACAACTCCCCAGGGTCACCTGAACATGCTGAAATGGGGCTGATTTGGCCCATTACTGCTGACACTCCCCATTACTGCTGACACTCCCCACTTGTCTCCCAGGACATTCTATACAAGATCTCAAAGTAGCTGTTCTATTACAAAGGAATTTCAGAAATAGACTGGAAAGAGAAGCTGCTGAATTGCAACTTATCACCAAACTTAAAACCATGGAGGGACCTGGTCTGAACAAAGACACTGGATTCTTATCTCATTATACATGACAAAGCCATTTTTCACCTTCTCACCCCTTGCTTTTTCCTGTAAGACCTATTGCAGTCATTAAGAGTCGTCAACAGGCTCATCACAGCTATCTGCCAATCACCCAATCCCACCACCCTTCTGAGTAATACACCTCCCCACCTTCTCACTATATAGAAGGGTCTGGTGACTTCTGTTTCAGTGTATCTGAAGAAGTGTGCATGCACACGAAAGCTCATACCAAGAACTAACTTAGTTGGTCATTAAGGTGCTACTGGAAGGAATTTTTTTATTTTGTTTTGACTATGGCAGACCAACACGGCTACCTATCTGTAACTCCCCACTTGAGTTAATTATTGGAGGAAATGAGAGCATGGTATTGTGCACACACTGAAACTGCTAATAAACATATTTAAGGGAATAGCACTAATCAAGCAAGCTACAAATATACATTCTCAAATGCATGGGTTAGGTTGTTTTACACAGGACAGCCTTCTATTTTAAGTGTTCTGTGTTGCACCTATGATTATAAATAAGTATATGCGTTTTGCTGCAGATCTGTGTTCTGTGCAAATCTTATTTTTTAACTCTTTTGGGGTGATGTGTGGTGCAAGTAGTTACCCTTAAGTTGAGTTCAGGACCTCTTACCAAACTCGCAAATAAAGTCAAACTCCTGGCTGCAGTTCTCTGTTACACCCCAGTCATAGCCGGCGTTTTTCAGGATATAGCCACATGATGACGAGAGAACGGAAGGCAGGTCTTGGTGCCACTTGCTGTAGGTGATATTCGAGGTATCGAGCCAAACCATGGACCCTGCATGGAAGGAAGCTGCATCATGAGTGCACATGCCGCTCCTACTTGAACAACTGGGATGAGTGACTCTGTCAATTTATGTTTCTCTCAGTTTCTCCTTGTTCCAGTCCTGAATTCGGTTTAACACATTTCTGCACGAGTTTGCAATTTTTAAAAAAATCACAAAAATTGGTCAGCATTTTAGTGCACTTTTCCTAGCAAGCAATTTTCCTCAGTATAATGCATTTTTGTATGTTATCTTCACTGTTATATGCATTTTCTGAGGGGTTTTCTTTTCTTTTCAATTTTAAAATTCAACCATTAAAACCAGATACTTGCCTTAAGAAAATAAGATGGAAGTGGAAATATCCAGTATTCTGCATTTTTCATTAGTTAGATATTGATTGTGGGAGGTGGTCACATTTTTGCATATCTTATGGGTTCAGCTCATATAGGACTATGTTGCTGGGACTCAGCTGGCTAATATTTCATCAGTAGCACAGTGAAAAATATCTTAGCATAATTTAATCCACTGACATCCAGTGTGCTTGTTTATTACATTTTTACTCTACCTTTCTTCCAAGGATCTCAAGATAGCAACATAAAGTTCTTCTCAGCCCTTGTTTTATCCTCAAAACAAACCTGTGAGGAAGACTAGGCTGAAAGAGTGTGACTGTTGCCCCAAGGCAACCCAACGAGCTTCATGGCTGAACAGAGATAGGAACCAGAGTCTCCACAGTCTTGGTCTGGTACACTAACTAACCAAGGTGTAGCCAACCATGGTGCTCTCCAAATCATAAAATCATAGACTTGGAAGGGACCCCAAGGGTCATCTAGTCCAACCCCCTGCAGCCTGGCCAATGGCCAAGGGTCATGAGAGTGTAGTCAGCAACATCTGGAGGATCCCAGATTGGCTACCCCTGCTCTAACCTCTAAACCGGGAGTGAGACACCTATGGCCCTGAATATGCTGTCAGACTTCAAATGCCATCAGTCCCAGCCAGCATGGCCAATAGTTAGGGATTATGAAAGTTATAGTCCAGCAACATCTTTAGGACCGCAGGTTCCCCACCCCTGCACCGCACCTTGCCAACATGTCCCCCCCTTCAACATTTCACAAAACAGGGATACTATTTTTCCCTACCTTCAGTAGTTTCATTGGAGGAAGAACTGTAGGTTATGCCGATCCACCATTCGTTGTCCTCAGAGATGTGCTCCTGCAGAAACATCTGGGTTTCTTCATTTTCAATAAAGACTAGGTGGCCCCCTCCTCTCTCACACCAGCTCTGGGCACTCGTGAAAGTGCGCTGGAGCCTCACAAACTCATAGCATGAGCTATTGAAAGCCACTTGGTATTTTGAACATGGTATACCCTCCACAAGGGAGAAATCCTCTGCAGTAGAACTGACGACAAGAGGGATGATGAGGCTTATGATGAGGAGCTTCATGTTCGATTCAGCTGCTTACCAAATCCTGTTTTGGAACTGATGCAGCCCACCACTCTTTTTGACCTTTTCTGCAGATATTTGAGGTGTCATTCTACTCTGGCATATGCTTTTCTCGCCTCAACCTTCCCTTCCCTGGACAATACTAGCAATGGCTCTGTGGAATAGCTTGCTCCCAATAAACAAAGGTTATTGCACAGGGGAAAACATTTTTTCTTTATGCCAAGATGTGCCAATGGATATGAGACAGGCCATTGTACAATTGTTCAAATAAAGACGGTATACACAGTGGGCTTTAATTTATAGCTTTTCATGTGAGTAGAGAAGATTACTTTGATATATACACCCACTGGACATATGGCAACCAGAGATAAAGGACCCTATAAAAGAAGCTATTGTACCTTACCAGCTGGGCATTCAACCTCAAAATAACCATTTAGAAACTCAGAAAGCTGGTGCACCATAATAATCAAACAGAAATTCTGTATCTGCAATGAAACATTGGAGTTGTGTTTTTCCATTCAGTGTGTGAACCAGGGCATGCACTAGAGAAGGGTGCATCCATCCATGTTGGTTTCTTGTTTTTTTCCTCAATTAATTTCAGTTTTCCACATTTCCACATTGATTTACAATTTTATTTATTTTGAAGACGTCATGAAAATTCATCAGCATTTCAGTGCGAATTTCTCATGAAATACACATTTTTATATGCAATTTTGCCTAATATTTTCCTTGATATTTCCACTATCAATGCTTATGCACACTTCACCCCAGTATATGCATATTTGTTTTATTTTATAATAATTTTTATTGGTTTTTACACATATTTTCCAGCATATCATTCTTTTAAACATCATTTCAAAATCTTTGGCTATCACAGCCTAAGACCTCCCAGAAGTCCTTCACTTTCTTACATTCCCACCACATATGGTAAAAAGTACCCTCCTTTTCTTTACACAGTATATACATTTTTGTACATATTACCTGGGTGAAGACCTGCAAGGAAAAATTCAGAGAAGTGTGGATTTTGAGAGACGGCTGCAATAAGCTTATTCTGCAGGCTTTGCTTGATGTACTGGGGGACAGACAATTTCCTCCCCTGATACCAGTTATAAATGTGGTAGAGATGTATTGGCCAGTGCCCATGCAATTACCAGCACCAGTGAGGAACTAGACAGTCCATCAAACACATAAGGAGAGGGATAAAATTCAGTTGTCAACCCAACATTCAGCTTTTGTTTGTGTGGGGTTTTTTTTGTGTATATATATATATATATATATATATATATATATATATATATAAACTTTGCTTTTGAATAGTTTTGTGAAATTGGGACAGGGGGAACAACACTAACCGATGCAGAAATTTGATCAACTGAACCTCAGACTAGAAAATGAGAAACTGAGAGGAACTGAAACTGGCAGATTCGTCAGTTTCTACTTGGTTGCAAGTACTTTACCACTTAGAAAAGGATGCTTTGATTACCAATAACTGGTAAAAAAGAAGATTATTTTCAAAAGATGGACTCACACTGAGACAGGAAATGTATCATGCTATATGACTTTTAGCCTCTGACATACTGGTACTGGCAAGTACCGGTATTTACAATAAATACTCTGACCTTGCCTTGATAACTAGCCTGGTGGTTGTTATGCTTTTTACCAGACCTGTCATCCTAACAGAACATGCTTCTGTGATGCTAAGCTCTCATAATGTCTTTATACCTGTGCTGCTCCTAATCAGTTTCGCAGCTGGCAACTTAGGTGGGACTGCTAAATGCTTGATCAGCCTTCTGTTATTATCATAATGCAATGTCTGCTGAGGGATGGAATCAAGGCCTGCTGCATAGGCACCCCAGAGTCTAACTCTGCAGAAGCCTAAATCTACCCTAACTGAGCTTGCACGGGTACGTCCACTGTTAGTCATGCTTCCTTTCTCTTCTCTAGCTTTCCGAAATTTAGAATATACGATCACTGGAGCACCAAAAATTAGGGAAGAGGCAGAATGGTGGCCATTAGTCAGTGCTGCCATTTTTTTTTATTTTTTTTTTTGTGGCAAATCCTATTTTCCTCTCAGAATATCCTGGAATGACAAAATGTCCAAGATATTCTGGAAAAATAAAATGATGGATTCTGGGAGTCAACAACTAAAAGAAGCATTCCATACCCAAAGAATTCATAACTTTTTTCATATTGCATATGTCCCTATCCTTTCAAGAAATCACCCCCTTTGATATGCAACTGCGTGAGTTGACTCTTACACAGAATGAGCATTTTTTTCAGGACATAACACCTGCTGTTCTGAAATAATTTCCTCCAAATAGTCCCAAAGAAATTGTCCCAGGACAGTGCCTCATTCCCCACAAGTTCTTATTATACTTTACAGCCTCTTGGCTCATGGTATAGACTGCCCTCAATGGAAGGACTGTCTCACGCCACCCCGTTCCAGCCAGCTCAAAAGGGCATAAGAGGACAAAGGGACTTTAAGGTAAAGCATTATATTGTAAGTCACATCACAGTACACAGGCATGCATTGTTTAGCTGGTGGACTCCTGGTATGTTTTTCATTATGTTCCCTTAGCCAGAAGGGGCCATAGCTCAGTGGCAGAACACACACTTTGCATACATAAATGTTTTGTGTCAGCTCCTGGTGTATCATGTGGGTTGTGAAAAACACAAAGGAGAAACACTCCTGGTCTGAGATGTCAAGGAAGAAGTCCTGGGCAGACTCCGTTTAAGGCAGCTCCATATGTTCCTGGAGGCAGGCAAATGTTGTCTCCATCTTCAAAAAGGGGGGAAAGAAGACCCAGGTAACTACCAACTGGCCAGCTTGACGCTGATACCAGAAAAGGTCCTAGAACAGATAATTAAACGATTGGTTTGTGAGCACTTAGAAAAGGATGCTGTGATTACTAAGACCCAGAATGGGTTTCTCATTCGTGGCAGACGAATCTCATTTCTCTGATAGAGTTACTAACTTGATGGATCAGGGGAATGCTGTAGGCATAGTGTATCTTGATTTCAGTATGGCTTTTGACAAAATCCCTCATGATAGTATTGCTGAGAAGCTGGTAAAATGTGGGCTGGACAAGGTAACTGTTAGGTGGATTTGTAGCTGTTTGACTGGCTGAACCCCAAGAATGTTCATTAATGGATGCTCATAATCCTGGAAAAAAGTGACAAGTGGGGTGCCACAGGGTTCTGTCCTGGGCTCGTTGTTATTCAACATCTTTATAAACGACTTGAGTGAAGGAATTGAGGGGATGTTAATCAATCTGACACCAAGCTGGGAGAGGTAACTAATGCTGCAGAAGACAGAATCAGGATTCAAGATGACCTTAACAAATTGAAGAACTGGGCCAAAACTAACAAAATGAATTTCAGTAGGGACAAATGTAAGGTTTTACATTTAGGTAGGAATAACCAGCTGCATGGGACGCAGGTGGCGCTGTGGGTTAAAGCCTCAGCGCCTAGGGCTTGCCGATCGAAAGGTCGGCGGTTCGAATCCCTGCGGTGGGGTGCGCTCCCGCTGCTCGGTCCCAGCGCCTGCCAACCTAGCAGTTCGAAAGCACCTCCGGGTGCAAGTAGATAAATAGGGACCGCTTACCAGCGGGAAGGTAAACGGCGTTTCCGTGTGCGGCTCTGGCTCGCTAGAGCAGCGATGTCACGCTGGCCACGTGACCCGGAAGTGTCTCCGGACAGCGCTGGCCCCTGGCCTCTTAAGTGAGATGGGCGCACAACCCCAGAGTCTGTCAAGACTGGCCCGTACGGGCAGGGGTACCTTTACCTTTACCTTTTTAACCAGCTGCATACATATAAGATGGCAGACACCTGACTTGCCACTAGGACATGTGAAAAGGATCTGTGGTCTTCGTAGACCACAAGCTTGTTGTTGTTTAGTCGCGTCCGACTCTTTGTGACCCCATGGACCAGAGCACGCCAGGCACTCCTATCTTCCACTGCCTCCCGCAGTTTGGTCAGACTCATGTTTGTAGCTTCGAGAACACTGTCCAACCATCTCGTCCTCTGTCGTCCCCTTCTTCTTGTGCCCTCAACCTTTCCCAACATCAGGGTCTTTTCCAGGGAGTCTTCTCTTCTCATGAGTTGGCCAAAGTATTGGAGCCTCAGCTTCACGATCTGTCCTTCCAGTGAGCACTCAGGGCTGATTTCCTTAAGAATGGATACGTTTGATCTTCTTGCAGTCCATGGGACTCTCAAGAGTCTCCTTCAGCACCATAATTCAAAAGCATCAATTCTTTGGCGATCAGCCTTCTTTATGGTCCAGCTCTCAACCACAAGCTTAACAACAGCTAATTCTATTCTAGGCTGCATCAAGAAATGTATAGTATCCAGGACAAAGGGAAGTAATAGTTCTGCTCTATTCTGCCTTGGTCAGAACCCACATGTAGTACTATGTCTAGTTCTGGGCACAATTTAAGAAGGATATTAACAAGCTGGAACATGTGCAGAAGAGGGTGACCAAGATGATCAACAGTCTGAAAACAAACCCCCATGGGGGAGTTGGGTATGTTTAGCTTGGTAAAGGGAGTTGGGTATGTTTAGCTTGGTAAAGAAGAGAAAAGGTGAGAGAGCACCTGCTTTACAAAGAAAAGGTCCCAGGTTCACTCTCCAGCATCTCCAGACAGGGCTGGAAATGTCCTGTCTGAAACCCTGAAGAACCACTGTTATTCATTGTAGACAATAGTGAGCTAAATGATCCAATGGACTGACTCACTATAAGGCAGCTTTCCATGTTAGCTAACCAAAAGGAAACTAGGTTAATCCATCCGCCTAAGGAGAGGATCAGAAAAGGTACAGACAGCCAAGGGGACTGATAGTAGCAGTTTTCATTTTTACACGTTCCCATTCACCCAAATGTCCCCCCTGCCCTCCACTTCCAAGGCACCGTGCTGAAACATGTCCCCTTTTTCTGGCAAAGAGATTTCCTTGATTCCTCAAAGCTCATTTCACAGTATACATTCTTCTGTATTGTATAAGCTGAGTCAGCTGCTCCAGCTAGTGCTGTCACAAGGTTATTGAGGTGTTTATCTTAATTGGTAAGATGTAATAAACCTTCCCTTGATAAGCTATCTTGACTGGGTACAAAAACCAACACATTCTCAGTACACGCACCCAAAGTTAGCAATGGTGGGTTAGGCTGGGAGACTGTGGCTGACCTGAGCCCACCTAGTGAACTTCATAGCTGAGTGGTGTCCCAGCTCCTAGACCAGGCATGTCCAAAGTCTGTTTCGGGGGCCTAATTTGGCCCACCAGTCAGTTTAATCCATCCCCTGTGGCAGATTATTTCCTGGGGTAAAATCCTAAAAAAACCTCAACAACTTCAACTTCAATCCAAAAAAAGGTCAACAACTTTGATTGGCCCTTTGGCCAGCCCTCACGCTCCTTCATCAAATCTGGCCCTCTTTTGAAAAAAGTTTGGACACCACTGTCCTAGACACACCCTCAAAGTGTGGCAAATAAATGCAAATAAATAAATAAATAAATAAATAAATAAATAAATAAATAAATAAATAAATAAATAAATGTTGCTTAGCTGTCTATTGAAAGATTCAAGAGCCTCATAAATATATGATCTGTTTACTAAAGAGCTGTTCCGGTGACACTTGTGGGTGGAATGAGTACATGCTTGGAGAGCAGAGTGGCTGCAGCTAGGGTTTCAAATGGGTTTGTTTGAAGGTTTGAAGAAAGCCTATGTGTGTACAAGCATTCCACTCTGGAAGGCAGGATGGCCCTGAATGCCATTTGTTCAGCATCACACATGGGGAGAGTTGCATTCAGGCCCTGCTGGCGGGCTCCCCATAGGCATCTGCTTGGCCCCTGTGAGAAAAAGATGCTGGACTAGATGAGTCTTTGGCCTGGTTCTGCAGGGGTCTTCTGATGTTCTTAAGCGTACACACAGAAACCTCTCAGCAAAATCAGGAACCTTGGATCAGCCCTCAGCTATTACCGGTAAATACACTTTTACTTTATTGCCAACAGATATCACGTCCACAAGGCAATCTCTAACAATGATAATGGTTAAACCTTGCATCTCCTGGCACAAGGAGATAACAACTCCCAATCAATTTAGTAAATATATTGCTATGTTCTGAACTTACCAATTTTGCTGTTGCATCTGCTGGCTCATAACACACTGCCCAGGCAGATTCATATATGCATCAAGCTTGCTAATACTTTTGTTTACAGACCCTGCTTTTACTACGGAATTATGCAGTTTTAAGTGCACTTGATAAGAGAGCCACGTTTAAAACAGTTAAGTCTCCTCTGCTCCATACAGCAACAGAGATAAATGGCAGGTTCAAAGGTAGCTAGCTGTTACCTGTTGTCATTCAACTGCTGTTGACTATGATAAAGAGAAGAAGAAATGAACAAGTAAGACCTGCAGTAAAATGTTGCAGTGTGGAGTACTCCTGCTCAGATTTCCAAACAGGATACTCCATTTTCCATTCCATCATCCGACCACCAGTGTTTTGCACTGGAGAAGGCTGTGCACCTTTGGCACCCAAAGTTTGCCAGCTTTCCTTTTCTTTGCCATGCTCTGGATATGCTTTTGGGATTAGGCTGTTATAGACACTGACTGGTCCTGATAGCTCCACTTTGAAATATGCAATGGATAGCTTAATGCTGGAGCACAAACATGGCATGCAAAATGTCCCAGGTTCATTGCTTGTTTGCTTTGATTATGTCTACTGTACTCTGCTTTTCAAATCAATTTCCAAAAGCAGCTTCCATCAAAAACCAAAATATAACAATAAAATACTGCATAGAAATAACAAAAAAAAAAGACGTACAGCTGTGCTAAATTCCAGCAACCCTTGCGCCTGCCCCTGGAATAAAAATATATTCGAACACTATATAAAATTAGGAAGAAAGAGAAAGTCTGTCAGCTTCCCATGGAGAGAATTCTATAACTTGTGAAAGCCTAAATAGTGTTTTGTTTATATTGGAGAGGCTGATGCTGTAAGTGTATCTTACATATTGATTAATTGCCACAGATTATGTGGGGGAGTGATTAAAAGCAGGAGGACAACACAGAAAGTGCAGAAATGCAACAGACTAACAGTAAATTTGCCTGGATTCTCTGTAAAAGCAGAGATGCTCCCACTTACTCATTTTCCACAGTAACATATCTTTCTAGCCTTGGTTTTACAGCCAAAGGAAAAGATCAGCATTAGGGCTCCTGTGGTTTTCACATAATATGTGGTGCTGCCCTTCAACAACCTAGGAAATTTTTTTGCAGATCTAAAATATTCCTGGACCTAGTTTCAAACTTATGCAGCAAGAGCCTTATTCAGTAAAAACTGCCATTTAGTTCTAGCAGACGCATATGTTAATTGTTTAATTGGTTATTAAGAGAGATTTAAACACATTTTGGGACAGTGGTTAATAAGCTTCTGATTTTCTAAGTCTAATTTACATGAGATTTTGTGACATGCAATGGGTTGTGCAGAGTCTTCATGTGGAGCATGTAACCTCACAGTTAGCAATGTTCAAGTTTCAGAAGGGAGAGTAAGAGTCAACAAGAGCTATTTTTACTAGCATTCAAAATTAAATTATATTATTATTATTATTATTATTATTATTATTATTATTATTATAATAAATCATCTGAAAGCCTTTGTTGTGACTATCTTCTATTTTCTGATACAAATTACTGGTAAATCACTGTTGGATGGATATGTGGGGGGAGCGTGCAATTTTTGAAAAGTTGTTAGTGTACACATATTTGCCTCAGTTTCCCTTACGTCTCCCTCTGCTCCCTGTTCCCTGCCATAACTGTCTGTTTTCACCCACTTAAGCTGGTCCCTTCCTTGTAGAACAGATCTGGTCTCATGACCCCAGACTTGAGCAATAGCCAAAGCACAAGAGACTAGGGAGGACGAGCCAGTCAAATGTGTGGCTGCAGTACTGCCAGCTGAAGGCCATGTCCAGGTTCTTGATACCAAACCTGTAGGGTTGTGGTAGAGCATCTGCTTTGCGTGCTGAAGGTACCAAGTCCCTGGCATCTCCAAGCAGGGCTGGGTCCTCCAGATGTTGTGGGGCTCCAAGTCCAATCAGCCCCAGCCAGCATGGCTAATTATTAGAGTTGTTGTTCAGGAACATCTGGGCATCCCCAGGTTTCCCACTTGACCACTTTGATCTGCAGAACAGGCATTTTATAAGTGTAAAATAATGCTTGCTGTGCAAGCAACTGATATTTTAGTGTGGCAGTTCCTATTCTCTGGAATACACTGCCTAATAATATTAGGCAGGTAACTTCATTGTACACTATTTAAATGGCTGCTAAAAACTTGCCTCCCCAGATGCGTACAGTGGTACCTCGGGTTACATACACTTCAGGTTACAGACTCCGCTAACCCAGAAATATTACCTCGGGTTAAGAACTTTGCTTCAGGATGAGAACAGAAATCGAGCGGCGGCATGGCAGCAGCAGGAGGCCCCATTAGCTAAAGTGGTGCTTCAGGTTAAGAACAGTTTCAGGTTAAGAACGGACCTCCGGAACAAATTAAGTACGTAACCAGAGGTACCACTGTACTTTAATTCTGTACATTTGTGTTTTTATTTAAAACTGTTAATTTTATCTACCGTATATACTCGAGTATAAGCTGACCCAAGTATAAGCTGAGGCACCTAATTTTACCACAAAAAACTGGGGAAACTTATTGACTCAAGTATAAGCCAGTTCAGCACACCAGAGGCTGGTGGCAGCAACGGCGGAGGAAGAACAAGCAGCCCTAAAGGGGCCGGCTCTGCCGCCTCCGCTGACAGCAGCAAAGGAGGAGGAGGAGGAGGAGGAGCAGCCCAAAAGGACCCTCACTCGAATATAAGCATAAAAAATGTGCTGAAAAAGTCGGCTTATACTCAAGTATATACGGTATGTTTTGATTATTTTAATCTGCTGTTTTTAAAACCTGTTTTTATTGCTATTTTTAAAATGGATATTTCATATGCCTCTCTTGATATGAACATAATACTCAGACCCTTAGATTTTATTCTATCTGTGGAATGCTCTCCTCCAGCTGCCACCATCTTTGGCATTGCTCCAGTGCTAGGAAAAGGTTTACACTTCCCCCCAAGGCTTTTGATACACTAAGGCAGTGGTTCCCAAAGTTGGTGGTGCTATGGGATTACCCAGGCAGGCGCTAAGAGGTAATGGCATGGGGTGCTGGAGGTGCCAATGACTATCAAACTTTGAAAAGCTGGTATCCCTGGATCAAGTTCATCAGTTTAATTGAATCAATTAAACTACATAGTTTTAATTGGATATTGAATACAGTATGTGCAAATGTTACTGTTTTGAATTTCATTGTGTAATTATATTCCTTAGTGGGTGGTGCAAATTGCTATTCTGTTGTTTTTTTTAATAATATTTATTAAAGATTTTCAAATATAACAAAAAAAAAGAAAAACATCCAAATTTAAGGCCTTATTTTCAATATCATCTTTCCAGGACTTCCCCCTCCCCACCCCCTGTTGTATTCCAATTCTTTCAAATAGATTCAACAAATTCTTACCCCAAATTTTAAAATTATTATCATTAACCCAATTTAAAAAATATTTTCCCATCCCCTAAAATCGACCTGTTCCCTTCCACGAGTTCCCCTCTTTAATATAAGATACAGATTAACATAAAAGAATTAAAGAAAGAATAAAATATAATTTAACACCCTTTGGATTCCAAATTTCCCTCCCCCCTTTCCCGGTTGCGTTCCCAATGTCCATCAAATCCACTGTCTCCTGGAGCTCCCACATCTGAACCATAATCTAAGCCATAATCCTTCACCAGTCCGCTTTGCCATCTTTTTAGTAATCTTTACGGTCTTTTAATCATCTTTAATTTCAAATGTCCAATCTTAGAAAGGGTCTATCTTCCAACTTTGTCCAGTTCTTGTTTTTCTTGTTGTTCTTGAAGTTCTCTCTTCTCCTCTTTTTTTTTTCTTTTTTCCCCCTGCTCTCCTGCACAAATGTTCTAATTCCAAAAAGCTTGTAATTCCTCTACAGAGGCTTTGTAATTCAGGAACAAAACATTACGTCAAGTCCCTTCCATTCTTCAATAGATAAATCTATTGTCTCCTTTAGTGTGTAGACCTCTGTAGACAAAATAGTGTTCCATTTCTGCAGTTTCCCAGGAGATAAAATGTCCGATTCAAATTCCATGCCAGCGATACTTGTAATAACCCACAGCTCCTCTAGAGGGATTATAGTAACTCAGTTTCATTCCCGATCTCACCCACCAGTCAAAGTAACTTATTATTCCTTGTTTTAAACAGTTTATATCCAATTTATAACAAATGTAACCAGCAAAGTCCTCGTAACAAAGTTCTCTTTTTGTTCTTCAGTTTTGGCAGCTCCTTTGACAACCGGGGGGGGTTGTATTTTAATTCACATTCCACTTTTCTCCTCCAGCCCAGCTTATAGTTTTCCATCGCGAAATTAATAACTTTATAAAAAAAAAAAAAAGGTTGCACTCGATCCTAGTTGTCAGGTCCTTTGCTTTAGCTCCTCTACAACAGGGGGGAGGCTGACTTCCTTTTTATACCTCCCCCGCTCGCTCCGAATTTAAGAAAAAATTTATTCCCCTTTTTAATCCAAGTTCCAATTACTCACGGGTTGTTCTTTTAAGTCCAGATTTTCAATGGAAGAAGTCAGCGCTCTCCGCCAAATGGCATGCGGCTTCGCTCGGCAGGGGAAGCGGAGGACTCACAGCACCACCACCACCCCCCCGTCACCCGCTCCGCAGCCTTTAAAAAGGCTCCTTCGCGTGGTCGGGGGGGGGAGGCAAACGGTGCCAGCCGAGTCACCATGCCCATGGGTTTCAGCGCCCATGGTTTTTGAGGGTCCCCGCGTCGCCGGCGCGGTAGAACCCAGCCCCTGCCGAGCAGACTCCCTCCGGAGCTCGGAGGGAGTCCGCCATTCGGCGATGGCGCCAACCCGGAATTGCTATTCTGAATAATGCTTTTCATAGAGAAGGCTAAGGGGTGCTGGGGGAGGGAGTTGTTACTGGTATACTCCCAAAGCATCCTGTGGCTGTTACGGGGTTTGTTTTGTTCCGCTGTTGTGGTATAATGTATATTTATTTGTTTTAAACGTGTTGCAAGTAACCTGGAGACCTTTTTGCAACAAGCAACTAACACGTCTAATAATAACAACAATTAATAATACCATTTTATGTAAACCACTATGTGGTATATTAATCTTGCCAAATAACAGTATGATTATAGCAGAAGTAGTAATCTATTACATATCGAAGCAGTGGAGACAAGACACGCCGAATGAAGCAAACTTCCCAAGCTAAGGAGAAGCCGATGGCGATTTGGGAGGGATTTCCTCTCCTCCAAACTAGGTGATCCTAAACCCCGCAACTTCGGGGCGCGCGGACTAGCCTTTGCAGAGAAAGTGTGAAGCTCAGCAGAAAAGTAAAGAAAGTCCTGCGGATTAATACTCAGCCGTTTAGAAACCACATGGTCACCCTTTGGCCACTAGCAGTCGGCTGGGGGCGGACTTCACCCTTTTACCCCGTAAATATAAATAACCAGAAAAATCGGCGGGTCCCCCCCCCTCCTTCTCCAAAGCCTTAGATGGGAAAGGAAAGCTGCAAATCGCACCGTCAGTAACGCCGGCTGGGACGATGGCAGCACCTGTAGGGATGATGGAAGCGATTTTTGCCAGAAATAAAGAGGAGCACCCGGAGCCCCTTCGAGCAGAAGTGCAGGGTAAGTGCAACAGGCAGCTAGCCAATTGCGAAGGAACTCAGGTTTTTTTTTTGGGGGGGGGTGTTTCTGCCTTTCTCCAGAGAAGACTTCTTTTTCCTAGATGTGTTTACTCAGAGGCAGGTCTGCCTGAGCTGAATGGGGTCCACTTCCTAGTAAACAAATATCGGATTGCAGTTTAGGGATCGCAGATAAATTAGATTATTTCTCTCCCCACTTCCTGTTTATGTGCATTTCCTATCACCGTCTGGGAGGGAATGTGGCTTCACTGCCCTTGGACTTGAGCCTCAATGTCCGGCTGAGGTGGACAAGTGGCGTAACACTTGCCCAAATACATTTAAACGTCCAAAACAGCTAGGGCAGGTTGGTTTCCTCGGAGCTAAATAGGGGGAGGGGAGTCGTACTTTCACTTTTCCCTGGTGGTGGTTTAACGTCGTCTTCTTCCTCCCCCTCGCCTCTCTGAGCTTTCATCTGCCTAGTCAGCAAGTTGACCATTTCCTCAATGCTTGCACCTAGAGATTGCTACACCCCCCCACGCTCCATTTTTCTTACAGTTTTATTTATCTAAGGCATTTATATACCTAAGCAATGTACATGAAGTAAACCACACAAAATAAAAATTCATCACCTTAAAATACCCGCTGGAATAACTAAGGACGTTTTAGGCATGTGCGGAAGTTTAGCGAGGAGATTGAAGTGAAAAATCTCTCCTTCCTTGCATTTGTTTACTTACTTCTTTATTTCCCCCCTCCCCCCCAAAAAAAACCCCCTACTCAGCTCCTCCAAGAAGTTCAGGGCAGCATACATGATTATTCACCCATCCACCTGTGATCCTTGTCTAACAACAAACCTGAGAGGTAGATGAGGCTGATATATAAGAATTCTGGGAACTGTAGTTTGTTAAAGATGCTAGTAATGGTCGCATTGTGATAAGAGAATCATAGATTCTTTAGGGAAGTAATGTGCTTTCAATGTGATTTAAATGTGTGCTGTGTACACACACACACACAGAGAGAGAGAGAGAGAGAGAGAGAGAGAGAGAGAGAGAGAGAGAGAGAGGCTGGTTGGGGGGCTCAAGTACGCCCAGTGAGATATTCATGGCTGAGTTGGAGATGTAAACCTCAGTCCCATCATGGTTTGCCAACTGCTACACTACACTGGCTTACACAACCAACAACATACACTAGACAACAGGTATAGGGAACTTGTGTCTGTTCAGATATTTTTTGGACTACAGCTCCAACGAGCCTCAGGCAACCTGGCAGATAGTTAGGAATGATGGGAGGTGCATTCCATCAACGTTTGATGGGTGAAAGTTTCCCCAACCCTATATTAGAATAATATGTAGTATAGATTTGTTGCTCTCTCTTTTAGCAAACTCAGGTGGTAAGCGCCAATAGGTTTGTAACCAAACTGGGTTCACAGAGAAGCAACCTCAGAGGAAACTACAGTTTTGCAGAAGTAAAAAAAAAAAAAAATTTCCCCAAAACTTAACCTCTCCTTCCAGCAAAAGAATTAAGCATGTTCAGTATCCACAGAAAATTGACTGTTGTGGGGGACACACAAAATGAAGGTGGGGATGGAATGGAGAGTCTTTGTGGCCATGGCTGGCTGGCACCCTAAAGCTTTTAAGAGGTGTGACTGTGCTGCAATCTTTCGTTGTGGCTTGCACGCTTGGAAATTTAAAAGTGTGTTCCCAATATTCTGCCAGATTCTAGCATGATCCCAGAGGAAGTCTATGCAGATGTTGAGGCAAAGCTATGTAGATAAGGCCAGACTTGATTCTCAGTAGCTTGATTTGCCAGAAGTCGATTTTCTAAACCTAAACAAATGATTCAGGTGTGTGGAGAAAGTTGTACCCAGCCGTTGGGCCATTACTGCAGTGTGGGCAAAGTCTTGTTTCAACATTGCAAATGAACAGGAATCTCATAGCATGGGTGCACAGCAAGTGAACCCATTGAGATGACCAGGATTCCTTATGATGCACAAAGCATTCCTCCACCTGTATCCTACCCATCATAATGACAGACATTTTGCTACTTTAGTAAATAAAATCTCATTGTTCTAAAGAAAGGCCTTCTCCTATTTTTCCTTCAAAACGACAACCAACAACTAATGAGGGAATACGAAATATTCTTCATTGCATTAGCATACCAGATCCAAAAATAGCTTCAAAGCCAGACAAGTTCAAGATCCATCAGCACTGTGAAAGATTCAGGTTTAAAAGATTTGGTTGACTTCCACTGTGCATTGCCATTTTGATTTTTTTAAAAAAAATAATTTTCAAAATTATTACAAATCAAACCAAATTAAATTAGTTTAATACAAGTTCTTAAAATCCAAATTACAGAGAAACCAACCACAAATCATGCTGGAGACATGAAAATATTAGCTCCCCCACCAACCCCTGCCACACATACCGTAGCACCAATCCACATCAGGGACTCTCACAAGAATAAAGCTAAGTTTGGCATTTCAAACCTGAGACACCAACATATCCTGCAGTCTGGACTTCATTCCTTCCCTAGGGACAGGAACTAAACTGCCTTCCGGCAAATCAAGCTACTGAGAATCAAGTCTGGCCTTATGTACATAGCTTTGCCTCAATGCCTTATGCATGTGGCTAAAATCCCCATATAAAAACAGAAGAACAGCATCTTCTCTGCCTGCCTGCCTCCTGTCTCCCTGTTTGGTGTGTGTGTGCATTTGCACGTCTTTCACTGTCAATCATCATGTAATGCAAATAAGCATGTTAGATAAACCTAGCTCTTTCATAAGGCATTTATACTGGATTAGATCAAGCCATTTTATAAGAAATATGTTGCTGTTGTAAGAGGGTAGCTTGATTTGGGTTAAATATTAGGGCAAACGTATCTTGGCACAAAGGATAGTTAAGTAAGAGAAAAGTTGCCTCAAGTTATAAAAGGAATAATAATTAGGGGGACACACAAGTTATGAGATTGACATCATTGGAAATGTTTGTGACTCAGACAGGATAAGTAAGCATATGTAGTATTGCTGAGGAATGCTGGGAGTTGTAGTTTGAACCATCTGCAGGGCACCAGGCTGCTGAAGGCTGGCTGAGTGAGATCCAAGAAGAGGTGAGCTCCCTTGGATAATTTTCCTTCTTTCCTTGTTCCTTTGAACAGCCAAGTTCCCTTCATTTTCAAAAGCACTTCGCAATGTGGCATGAGGAAGAGGGTTGTCGAAGGAGGGGAATTATCTAAAGCTCCCTTGAGTTTCACTGGCCTAGTTTCAGAGCCTTTGGATGCTGGTTTCCTTTTTCTGACATGACCAACGGCTTGAAGATATTGCTGTCATAAATTCTGCCATGGTCAGTGCGTCATAAGTCTAGCACTGGCATTATTACTGTGACTTGGCTCATCTGGGATTTACATCGGCATGAGTGCCTTTGTGAAATGTGTTGACATCCACTTCTACAGATACACACAGAACTAAGTTAAAGGTGGATTTAAATAGACAGTGTGATTGTCTTTACAATAAGAGAGAATTCCCCATTTGCCACTCAAGTGAAGATTGCAGGGATGTAAAGAGGAGCGCTCCTGGTGTCAGCTAAATCTACAGAGGTAGTCTCTGTTTCACATACAGAAGGTTCCAGGTTTAATCCCATGTAGGGCTGGGAATGTCCTTCATCCAAAACTCTGGAGAGTTAATATAGACATTACTAAGCTTGGGCCAAGGTTCTGACTCAGTATATGGCAGCTTCTTATGTTCCTATCTAGTCCAGTATCCAGTTTCTCATGGTGGCCAATTCTGTGTAAGGGATGGTCCACCACCATTGCCTCTAAACATGTAAAGTCCATAGAGCCGCACTTTAACTTTTTATGGTCAGAATTTGGGGGGAAAGTGCGGCTTATATTCAGGCCAATACGGTAACAAGTAGGACCTACAACAAACAGTTCAGGATTCCAGCCACTTCATTCTCTTCCCCCTGGTTTTTCATTTCTGGCCCCTGCCTTGCAGCCACCAGTCAGCATTCTGTGGCTGCTGAGTTCTCATTGGTCTGCTTTAGATAGTTCCTCCGCCCCGCCCCCCCCCTTGAGGTTATTTCTCAATATTTATTTGCTACACTTGCAAAGTTCTGGCTTCTCCAACTCTGCTGATAACACCCTCTTGCATGTGGGTGGTGCCACTTTGGCTATATAAACAATGGCACTCACAAACAAAACATCAGAAATAGAAGAGATTATAGGCCTACCCTCTAAAAATTCGTGTAATCCATGATAATTGCTCAGCCAAACTGCTTTATTCCCCAGACTGCAGCTGGATGAGATAGGTTCAAGGGTTAAGCCTCCCTTTTGGTGATCTTCCACTTCAGACTGTGTTGCCAGTGGCTGAATGGTTGGGGAGGAGTGTCTAAACATACTTACAGAAATACATGCAGTTTGTAGGTCCATCCTAACAGTTGGGAGAACCAGAAGTTTGAGTAGTATGGGGTTTTTGAATGGTTTCTTTATTGGGATGGTGCCACCCTACTGACTTAATACACCTTTTTTGCCTAATGCATCCAACATCTGGTAGCATCCTTACATTTCTAAAATCACCAAGCAACCTTCATCCTGTCACTTTTGACACATTGCAAAATTGATCTCAGCATGTCATATTAATTTGGCAAGAGTGAGGGCTGGGCGATTGGGGGTCATTCAACAGAAATACTTCTGGAGTTCCATTGAGGCAGAAACAAATATCCTACTGCAAAAAGTCCCTTTCTTTTCCAGGTGAGATCCCAAGCTGGATGGAGGGAATCCTTCTCCGTAATGGTCCAGGCATGCATACAATCGGGGAAAGTAAATACAATCACTGGTTCGACGGCATGGCTTTGTTGCACAGTTTTACAATTAAAAATGGTAAGCTTGTTTGTATTGCATATATATTAGTAGTAGTAGTAAAAACCTATCTGTCCACCCAGGCTTTCCCTGTTGCCTTTGGTAACTGTTGTTTACTAAAATCTATTTTTCTTATTGAATTTTGTGTGGTTTTTTGATGTGAAGCTGTCTTGGTATTTTCTGGCATAAGTTTAAGGCATAGCTATCTTGGTATTTTCTGGGTTGGCGGAAGCAGTACAAAAATCCATTTTATAATTATAATAATAATTGTTGTTTAATTAGTATTATTATTTAATGGAGGGCACCCTATTGACTGGACGCAGGTGGCGCTGTGGGTTAAAGCCTCAGCGCCTAGGGCTTGCCGATCGAAAGGTCGGCGGTTCGAATCCCTGCGGCAGGGTGCGCTCCCGCTGCTCGGTCCCAGCGCCTGCCAACCTAGCAGTTCGAAAGCACCTCCGGGTGCAAGTAGATAAATAGGGACCGCTTACCAGCGGGAAGGTAAACAGCGTTTCCGTGTGCGACTCTGGCTCGCCAGAGCAGCGATGTCACGCTGGCCACGTGACCCGGAAGTGTCTCCGGACAGCGCTGGCCCCTGGCCTCTTAAGTGAGATGGGCGCACAACCCCAGAGTCTGTCAAGACTGGCCCGTATGGGCAGGGGTACCTTTACCTTTACCTTTACCTTTACCTTTACCCTATTGACTGTCTCTGGTTTCATGTATCACCTTCCTTATCTATTCAAAGTCCATTTTGGTATCTTCAACTAAAACAATGCCACGGATCTTATAGTCAGAGGCATTCTGAGATGCCATACAGTTAAAATTGAATAACTCATTGTCAAATGCCTACAAGGTTGTGCCCAGCCTTCTCTTTTCTGCAGGTTTAAAATATTCAGTTTTGCGAAGTGTTGGGCTGACATAGAGAAGGGTTTTGTCCAATATATAACTTGCGGGTTTATGAACATATGCTTTTAAAGAAGGAAGGCCAACTTCCATTCTGAACAATGTCTCAGGTGTACAATGTGGGACTACAACTAGTGTACACCATAACTTATTTTTGGTTATACTGAATTCCTCTCTACTAGGGTTATCCCAGATTTCTGCACCATATCACAAAATACAAGTTCAGCAACAAAAACACTTAATGCCAGTTTTAACAAAACATAGCCTGCTGTATAATACAATATCTTTGTTATCCCTAATAAATAGGCAGAGTGCCACTGAGTGATTTTGCAAAAATGAAGTCCAGTCAGATGTTGGATAGAGCCCCCTTCTTCCCCGCTACCGGCTAATAGTCAAACTGAAGAGGAACATAGGAAACTGCCTTCTATTGAATCATACCATTAGTCCATCTACCTCAGTATTGTCTGCACTGACAGACAAGGGCTCTCCAGGATTCTAGGCAGGAGACAGACCTGGAGATGTCGGGGATTGAACCTGGGACATTGCATGCAAAGCTTATACCATGCTTCCTCAACCTCGGCTCTGTTTTTGGCCTACAACTCCCATGATCCCTAGCTAGCGGGACCAGTGGTCAGGGATGATGGGAATTGTAGTCTCAAAACATCTGGAGGGCCGAGAATGAGGAAGCCTGGGCTTATACTCTGTCACTGAGCCCTTCTGCACACAAATGTGCAATGCACCTGAATGGAAAGTGAGTGCTCAAAAGGCAGATTTTACCTCCAGTTACCACAGGATGGAGACACACCACAGGAGAAGAGCAGCAAGGTGTCTTATGCCACAATAAATGCATTAGTCATTTGTGATGCCAGAGACATGCCATAATTAATGTGCTAAAGCTTTTCTGGGCAACAGGTCATGGCTATCTCTGTCAAGCTCTGCATGGATGTTTCCCAGAGGCATTGACTAGCCACTGTTGGACAGCGAATGCTAGTTTAGGGGAAAAGCTGAGATCTAATCCAAAGAAAAAGCTTCTCAACTTCAGATCCAGTGATGGCAATCTCCCGTTCGTTGTTGTTGTTGTTGTTGTTTAGTTGTTTAGTCATGTCCAACTCTTCGTGACCCCATGGACCAGAGCACGCCAGGCACTCCCTTTCTTTAGCATACATTATAAATATCTAGCACTGTTTGGGCTCAAGGCTTAGATCCTGTTTCCTTACACCCTGGTGCAGTTTAAAGGAGGAACTGCAACCCAGTGGAAGAACAGCTTGTTTGAGTGCAGAAGGTCCCAGATTCGATCCCTGTCATCTTCAGATATTTGCTCAGCTAGCAAGTGATGGGCAAGACCTCTTCTTGAGACCCTAGAGAGATGCTACCAGCTACCAGAGATGATAGGAGTTATAGTCCAAAACACCTGAAAGTCTCCAGGTTGGCAAAGTCTGGCCTATGGAATTGCCTGCTCGGCTAGAGGACAAATATTCTGACTTGGAATAAGACAGCTTCCGAACTGTACATGTGATGGTGGAAAGGTACTTAGTGACTTTCACTTCTGCGTCATAAAGAGAAAGTACTCCACATATGTTAAGAGGCATAGCGTTTTCTCTGCTCTTGCCTTTTAGGTTGAAAGTCAGTGAATTATTTTAAACAGGGATGTGGAACCTTTGTCCTTCCAGATGTTGTGGGACCCCTGTCCCATCAGCTCCAGCCAGCATGGCCAAGGGGTGATGGGAGGGTCATGAATTTCCCAGTCTTGTACAGCTCTTCAGCTATTTGGGACTATACTGCCCATCATCCTTGACCTTGGGCCATGCTGGCTTAGGCAATTTGGAATTGTAGTCCAAAACATCCGGAGGGCACCAGGTTGGAGAAGATGGTTAAAGTCATTTTCTCTGAGCTTTTGAACCCAGTTGCTGAGGTCTTAACTCTACTCCGTGATCAACAGACCTGTCCAGGGAAGCAGGTCTGCACTGGTGATTTCTTTCCTTCCTGCTTCAAACCATGAAGTAGAAGCCTCTTTATGGAGGCTGGGTGTAGCACCAGGGAATGCCAGGCTGCCCATAAAAAAATCTATAAGATTCACCTTTATGGTGATGCACACAAGATGTGATGGGTTTCCCAAAGGTAAAAGGGCAACATGCTACATTAGCCTAGTTTTCAGTGACTTAAGTCTGCCCTTCTGCAGTTTTTTTTTAGCTTCTGAAGCCAAGCACAAAAGTAGGCCACTTGTGAAACAGGTTTCACTCTTCAGCCTATTCATTATATAGTAATGAATGACCCCAATACAGGGAGTAGGAGCAGCCAAAACAAAGTGACCTTGGCTTGGTCAGGAGCAAATAGTTCACATGATCCTTTTCTCTGCCTTCCCAATTACTTCTGGTCTGAATTTTGCCACAATTCTGAACACCTGAAAAGTAACCACTCTGTGCTTTCTGTTTAACACAGCACAAACTTGAAGAGTTTGTGTGTTTCCAGGACAGTAGATGCTGTCTTTATTTGGGATTTCACTGTTATCATATTCTTATTCTGGTGTTTTCTTTAGCTTGTAAACGTGTTTCCACAATTTGCATTTTTACAATGCAGCCAGTGAAGTGAAGTGAAGTTTGATTTTTCTAATCAGGGTCATTGGCAGGCCCAGCAGATCTGGAATTGTTATGGGTTTTCTTCCTTGTTCTGAAACAAATGCCTTTGTGTGCTTTGATTATAAAAGCTTCTAACCTTTTCTAGACCCAGTACCTTCTTACACAACCTGGATAGCTCAGTCGGTTAGAGTAGGCCGCTTCCCTTCCCAGGGGGGCGGTGTTGCAGGCAGGCCACACGCTCTCCCCGTGTACAGTGGGGGGCGTGGTGATGCCGCCATGTCACAGGGAGTCCTGGCTGCATCACGCCCCCCAGCCGACCAATCTGGCCGGTCAGGGGGCGTGGCTTGCATTATTTAAACAGCCGCGCAGCCAGAGGGTTCTCCCTTCTTACCTCCTCTTTCGTCGGATCTCTGCCGCTGCTCCCATTCTGCTTGCCTCAGCTTCCCGCTTCACTGTGTAAACAAGCGGTAGTTTTCTTTGTTTCTGCCTCTTTTGGGTGCTGAAGCAGCCGGTTGCCTTCGCGTGCAACTTGTGGTTAAGCATTGGTAAAACCTGGTTGACCTGTCCCTCCTCTTTAAGAGTATTCCGTTAAAGGGATCTGGGGTGTGTGGATCTTGTCCGAAGCCTGGGTATGAGCTAGGGCCATGCCACGACCCCATCGGGGACCCTGAGGGAGCTCTCAGTTGATGTATATCAACATGGCTTCTCCTACTGGTGGTTGACCCTTACTAGACTACCTGCATGGTGGGCAGGAGTCAGATATAGTCGGTTCAATTCCAGTGCCTAAGCCAATACCACTTGTATTCTGTAACCAATAAAGTTGTGGCCTTAATTATCCCATTTACCTGAAATACTGGTGGCCGTGTGTTTTATTATTCAACAAATGGAGGAGGACTCAGGGCCTTGACATGCAGTAGTGCTGATGCTAAGGTTGCAGGCTTAATCCCCATATGGGACATTTGCATATCTTGTAATTGCAGGAGGCTGGACTAGATGATTCTCAGGGTCCCTTCCACCTCTCCAATTCTATGATTCTAACCCTTGCCCTGCATCATGAGATTTGTTTTGTATTTTTCATGGTAAATATTTAGGATAGCCTATGTGATGCCTTCCAGATGTTGTTAGACTGCAATTCCTATTGGCCCCACTGGCTGGGGTTGATGGGAGCTGGAGTCCAACAACATCTGACTCACCTTTAAATGTGAAGTGCATTGAATCTCTCCCCTACCACAAGCTCAAGCGCTGTTTGCAGGCTTCCCATAGGCACCTGGTTGGCCACTGTGAGGACAGGATGCTGAATTCGACAGCCCTTCGGCCTGACCCAACAGGGTTCTTCTCCTGTCCTTAACATGTGGTCCCAAAATCATGCTTAGAACTATGTCTGCTGAGGTCAAACTAAGGTGTGCCTTTTATACAAAAGTATCAAATTCAGTTTGCATAATGAGTGGGAAATTGGAACCATATTAATCAATCTATGTGTGGGATTTATGTGTTCATATAAAGCTTTTTCTTTTCTTATCAGGTGAAGTTTTCTATCGAAGTAAATACCTCCGCAGCGACACATACAATTGCAATATTGAGGCAAACAGGATCGTGGTGTCAGAATTTGGAACGATGGCTTATCCAGATCCATGTAAAAATATATTTGCCAAGTAAGCAAGTCTTTCTATACACAATGTGATGCTCTTCCCTGCTTCCCTTTGAGGCCTAGCTCCTCAGTGCCCCTTCTCTCAGGTCCTTCAGGAGAAACCAGGGTTGCCATCTGCCCACCCCCTTGTCACCATCCCCATTACCTTGCAGGAGTGGGAGGGCAACCATCTGCAGCACAGAGCCTCCTGCACTCAAGGAAACGCCCCACACAATATAGAACCCTGATTTTCTACCCTCATAGGAAGACAAGAAGCTGCCTTACTGAGACAGACCATTGGCCCCTCTAGGTCAGTATTATCTACACTGAGTTGCCACAGCTCTTCAGGGTTTTAGGCAAAGAGTCTTTCCCAGGCCTACCTGGAGATGCCTGGGATGGATCCTGGGACCTTCTTCATTGCAAAGCAGATGCCCTGCCACTGAGCTACAGCAAGCTGCAGATGGTCAACTTCACAACTCATGGAAGTTGACACTAGCCTGGTTTGCACCTAATGCTAAACTATGGTTTATTAAACTATTGCTTAACATTACGTAAAACTCTTGTTTACTTAAGATGTTTACCATTAACCATGGCTTAGCATTACATGTGAACCAGGCCACGGTCGCGGCACAGCGTTGGCACACTCGTCCCTACTCTCCCTATTCTACTTACTTATGAATATAATGCCTCCTTACAAAGCGCTGTTTTTCATATAGACACAGACACCTGCCCCTTCAGTTGACAGTGAACCACAATGAACCATTATGGGCTATTAACTTCTAGCTATAGGTTTAACGAAGGAAATTGTTGTCCAGCCACCTTAAAAATACCTGCGTGAGAACAGGATTCCTCTCCCACCTTCATTGACTCAGAGGTCTCCACCTCCCTCTGCATACATAACAAATGCAGGAATTTGTTTAGTCAAATTAACATAACCATATCACTTGCAAACCCAACATTGGCATAAATCGGAGGGTATGTATGTATGGAATTTTGCCCAGGTCACAATGATTAAATTGTAATGCAAGCTCTGCATACCTGTCAGATACAAATACTATTTGCCACCAATCAGCTGAGTCTACACCTCCCCTCTCTGCTATTCCACTTGTGCTGATCAGAGGGAAACAGTTCAACAGCAAGGAAAAGGGGGCCTAGGAGGAGAGGCAGATGGAGGAGAGGAAGTAGGCCTGGGAAGTGGCTGTGAGTTAGAGGGGGAGGCCCTTTGGGCCACATAGAACCCTTGAGCCAGAAGTTCCTGGCCCCTCCCCTATTTTTGATTACAATTACATGTAACATATAAAGTAGAGTGGGGAATGTATGGCCCTCCAGATGATTTTGGTATCCAACTCCCATCAGCTCTAGCCATCATGGCAATGGCCAAGGATGGGAGCTGTAGTTCAAAGCACCTGGAAAGCCAGCAGCTCCTCATTCTTGATACCAAGGGTCACTACTTAAGCTGGGAAATGTGTGTTTATGTTTCAGCATTACAAAGATACCTGGGTGCTTTCCAACATGCATTTTGCTGATGTTAGTAGAGGAATGTGACATCCTCGCTACCCAACAGTCCATTATTCAGAATTTCAAAAATTTAGTAGATACTAGCAACATGACAGACAGGACACACAAGAGTATCTACTGAATGCCGTTCTTAGCTCAACACACCTGGTGCCATCTTTGTCAGTTTTTAGGTGCCAGGCTAAGCCCTCTCTGTTTACCCAGGCCTTTGGTTAATTGATGTTGCCTCCTATAGTGGTGCTCCTTGGTCCTTGGATTAGCATCTTATGTATATTACGTTGCCAGTGTTTCTCAATTTTTCTGGCCTTATTTTGTTTCTGTGTGTTGTATTTTTAGTTTATCAAGTCGATTTGACACTTTTTAGTGTAAAAATTATCCGATACATAAAATATATGACATTTAATCCACCAATAGGCCGAATTCACAAACACACCATCCCTTGAGTATTGTACAAGTGGTTCCTTGCATGTGTGAATGACCTATCACAGGTGTCTTCCCCCAACCTGGTGTCTTCAAGATGATTTGGACAAACAACTGCACCATCCCTCCCTTGGTGGCTTGGGCTGATGGGAATCATAGTCCAAAACATCTGAGCAGCACCAGGTTGGAGCCATAGGTAGAATTTTGTTGCTGCCTGAAGTACCGTCCTATTGAATGTGGTATATTTACAAGTTCAGCTGCAGATTAACACACATTGTCTAACCAAATAATGTGCATGCATATGTACCACACCAGTTTTTCACATTTTCTTAGCATTTAAAGATGTATCCTGATGAAGCTGATAGGAAAGATTATCACTGTGATGCAATTTCCCCTCCCTCCCCTTGTCCACAGGGCTTTCTGTTATTTATCCCACACAATACCTGAGTTCACAGACAACTGTCTCATCAACATAATGAGAAATGGTGACGATTACTACGCTACAAGTGAGGTTAATTTCATTAGGAAAATCAATCCTCAGACTCTGGAGACCTTGGAGAAGGTAAGCATTGGTGTCTTACAAGTAGACCCCATAAGGCAAAAGGCCAGCAAATGAGAGCAATGGTGGAGTTGGTAAAAATGCACCTCAAATGATAAACCACTTTGCTGCAAGGAGATGATTTGACAGATACAGAGGGCATAGTTGTAAACCTAATTCCAAAGGAACTTGTGTAGGGGACCCCACTGTGCTGGGCCACATCTGCACTATTGTACCACAATCATGGCCTCCCCCAAAGAATCCTGGGAACTGTAGTTTGTTAAGGCTACTGCGTGAAATTAAGCTAAAGGCCACATGTTAAATACCATTGTTTTAGTCTTTGCTCTTCCTGGTGAATTGCCCAACAGAATCCTTGGCAAGGGTAGCCGTAGGTTCAGTGCAGGCTGGTTCTCATTAGGACTGGTAGGACAGAAAGCAAGGAGACAAACAGTAGGTGGAGCCAAAGCCAATGTTAGTCAGAGTTAATATTTTCCTGATGAGTTCTACAAGGGCAACACTGAGGCTAAGGAAGAGGAAGGCAGCAGCCAGTGCCACCCTCTGAACTGTTAGTTAAGTAGGAAGGGAGGCAGGTGGGAGTTGCATGCGGGTAGATGTGAGTCTGGTGGGGATTTGCCCTAATGGACCAGCCTCCCCTGAACAGATTCCTTAGCAAAGGTACCAGCACTTTCTGGGATGTGAATTATGATCCTTAACACATCCCATCATCCTTCTGTCTTCTTTTGCTATCCTGCGGTAGGTTGACTACACCAAGTACGTGGCCATCAATCTGTCAACATCCCATCCCCATTATGACAGTGCTGGAAATGTTCTCAATATGGGTACCTCCATTGTGGATAAGGGGAAGACAAAATATGTTATCTTTAAGATCCCTTCTTCAGCACCAGGTAAGAGGCACAAGGAGCTGGCATCTCTGAGCTCCTTATTAATGCGAAATAAAGCAGGATCAGGTGGATTTGTAGAACACGTTGTGCTTGGAGAACACGAGGGGCGCTTCCTCTCCTAACAGAAATAGCAGCTTGGGGGAGGGGCATTTTAACCAGGATCATAGCAAAGGAACAAACATGTTGTATGGGTAGGTGGTCTATGAATAAAAAAATGACCACGTGTGGATGAGCAGGGTGTGGGTGTGTGTAGGGGATGAAGGATGAATCTGAATCTGCATTTTAATGGGAAACTACCTGAGCCATCCTTAAGAATTCACACTTTATTGAATTTTGCAGTGCAGTTCTGCAGCTGTTATGTGTACAAAATGCATGTGCTCGATCAAGTATGCATAAAAATACATACAAAATTGAACTTAAGAGGGGGGGGATAAGAAACTGAGAGAAACCGAAATTGACAGATTTGTTCCTTCCCTACTAAAGGGTTGTTTTCCTGGCCCCCTCCCCTCCTAAATTCATGCTTGAAAGAAAACTTCTATAACTGATAGAAAGCATTATTCAAGTCTCATTATGGCAGGGGGTATGGTTGTAAGGGAAGAACTGGTGTGGCAGTTCTCTGGTTTGCAGAAGAGCTCACAGGCCCCAAAATGTTGACAGCCCTCGGTGTATGTGTTCTTTTATTTATTTAGCAAGCGAAAAGAGGAAAAAGAAGTCTTGCTTGAAACACCTGGAAGTCATGTGTTCCATCCCCTCTCGCTCCCTGCTCCACCCAAGCTATTACCACAGCTTCGGCCTTTCGGAAAATTACATCCTCTTTATAGAGCAGCCCTTCAAACTGGATATACTCAAGATGGCAACAGCCTACATCAGAGGGGTGAACTGGGCCTCTTGCCTCGTGTTCCATAAGGATGACAAGGTATATATATATATATATATATATACCTTTCCCCCACCCCCTCCTTTCTTGCTGAGTACAGCAGTAGTGAATTTTCTGTAACTGCCTATTAGTTTTATACAGCTCCCTTACTCCATCCAACATATTATTTGTTATTAGCATGGGCATTTCTTTTGGAATGCCGCACCTCACATTAAATTGCAGGTGCCAAAGCCCATATTTTCCTGAGAACATGGCTAAGCAACAATTGGCAGGCTGTTTGCTTATGTGAGTTTTCTTGATGTGATGACTCGGAAATCAATAAACCCCTGGAAGAACATTCATGCAGTCTTGGCTGTCACCTCTGCAGTATAAGGTGGTCACATCTGCATGTTGTCTAACTAACATTTGGAAATTTATTTCCTTGCATTGGATTCCATTATTTTATTTCAAAAATTATATATTCAGAGCCAGTAACAACATAAAGAGCCCAACACTGACTAAAACAGCCTTTCCTCACCTGATGTTCTTCAGATGTTTTAGACCACAACTTAGGATGGAGAAGAGATTTGATTCTGCTTGCATTTTAATGGGAAGCCAGCTAATTTGCACTCTGCAAACCAATATATGAACTGAAACACAATTAACCTTCAAAATGCACATATCTATGAATTTTGCAATGCGGTTCTCCAACCCAGTAATGTTTTTTTTAAAAAATGCATATATTTGCAGCAAAGTGTGTAATTTAAAATGCAAATTTTAATGAAAATAGCAAAAAAAAAAAAACATTATATATGTTCAGAACTGCATTCAAAAATGTGTATATTACCAGAAAAATCAGATATGCTGATGAGTTTTCATGAGGATTAAAATAAAAATTACAAGCTGCTGAGGACATGCAGAGAAGTGAATTTAAGACTGGAACAATGAGAAGTTGAGGTAAGCTGAAATGGACACTTTCATCCATCCCTAACTGTAGTTCCAATCAGCCCCAGCGAAGACTTGATGTCATTGGCATTAAACTGTCAGCTCGTATTCCACTCCTCCCTTTAATCTGGCATTATTCTTCATGGGTTAAAACTCTGACTTGGCCATTGAGCTCATTGGATGACCTTGGGCCTGTCACAGTCTGTCAGCCTAGCCTACCCTACAACGTGAGTACAGGGAGGGGAGAACAATATACACATCTTCAGCTTCTTGGAGGAAAGATGGAATATAAATGTAATAAATAAATAAAAAACTATTGAGATTTATATGCTGCCTTTCAAACAGCAGTCCCAGGTTGGGTTAGAAAAGCAGACAACATAAAATAAAATACAACCCATATACAGTTTTTAAAACAAAGTATCTAAAATGAAAATACAGAATTATTCAGTTTGATTGAGTAATGTAATTTCCATCTTTATGACAGCAACATTCTTAACCAGAAGTTGTGTTGCCATTTTGTAGACCTGGATCCACCTTATTGACAAAAGGACCAAGAAACCTGTTTCTGCCAAGTTTTACACGGATGCCATGGTCCTCTTTCACCACGTGAATGCTTACGAGGAGGAGGACCATGTGGTTTTCGACATCATCTCCTATAAAGACAATAGCTTGTACCAGATGTTTTATTTAAAAAACCTGGACGGTAACTTTGAAAACAACACCAAACTCAATTCTATACCAACCTGCAAGCGATTTGTGATTCCTCTGCAATATGACAAGGTAATTCTAAACTGTATCTTTTGGTTCTGATTCACATAGCAATGGTGAACACAGCATCTACAAGCATAAGAACAGAGAGGGCAAGTTTTGTCAAGGCAATGCAATGCAAACTTACATGTTGCAAACTTACATGTTGCAAAATGCAAACTTACATGTTGGATCGTTTGAGTAGGGACATTTCCAGACTATTGCTACTTTGGGATGGGATTCAATCGCATACAGTGAAATTCAGGTTGCAAAATCAAAGTTGTTTTGGAGTTCTTACACAACAAATTCACATTTTACAATAAGCAAAGTGACGGCAAAATGCATCTTTGCTTGACACATCATCTAACCTCTGCAAAGAAATCAGGATAAATGCTCAATAAACAGGTTATCTGGATGCAACCTTAGATTGCTCTTCTAGAATGTTATGTTTCCCCAGGAACAGTCTTATATAAAACTTTCTGGTGCTCCCTGCAATGTCTTCTGCTGCTTACATGGAAACTCTCTATAAGCTGAATTAATGGTAGCACACACAAAAAAAATTCTGATGAGGCCTGGGGCACTGCAAAGAGTAGCGACAAACTTCTCCAGCCAGGCAACACCTCTGAATCAGCTCTCTAGGAGCTGGGCTCCGGGCCATAGCTATGTCTCTTAAAGGGGCACCATACCTGATATAGTTGATAATGCTTACATTACACTTCCTCCCCACATCATTGGTAGTTAAGACCTGGCAGGGCCAGGCCAACCATTAGTCAGAGTGGGGTGAGTATCTCAGGCAGCATATGCTGGGAGGCAGTTGGTGGTCCTCAGTTATTCCTCCTGAGCTCCCTGACTATACCCTTCTGTTGGAGAAGAGAGCTGTGCATCACAAAGCTTGCCCTCCACCCCGCTTATCTCCCTCCAGGGCAGAGCAGTGCCCGGTTGCTAATACTGAAATAGGATTCACTGCTATATGTGGAATGGGTGCATGTGTGAACCATACTGTCCTTTGCCTCAGGCAACAAAATATATTGGGCTGGCTTTGAGACCTGGGCTCTGTGGGTGAATCATTGAGACGGTATGCATTTCCTTCCACAATCTCCAGCTGACCTGGCTTGTTTCCTGGGTCAGCCAAAAGAAAAAATTGTCAGAAGCACGTTGCCTTCTGAATGACCTGGGCACAACCCAGGTAAGCCAAATAATGAAATTAATTCATTGCATTATTTACTTCTACTGCGCAACGTGTTTGTATAATTCTGGCAGCCAATGTTTCGGCTGATCTATGCGGAAATCACACATATATCCACACACCCATCTCCCACACTTGGGAGAATATCCTTTCCCCATGCAGTCTCTCTTGCCTAGCTTTTTCTCCCACAAAATCCTAACTCCACTCTTTCCTACTCCCTCCTGCCCCAAGTCCCACTTCCCAGGTCTCAACACCATAAGAACAAAACTAGGAACATACTATCCATGACATTCATAACTGCATGAACCGTTTTTAAAAAGTGAACTGCAGGTGCAGGGAGGGGTGAATCAAGAAGGGAAGAGTGTGCCTCACTATCACTGGAGCTGGATCCATTGTTAATGGGACATCGACCTTCTAATTTCAGACTACCCTCAACCAACCCCTATATGCCTGCCTTCTTACTTGTGCACTGTTCAGTGGGCAGCACTTCCTAGCAGCTTACTCTGAGGTGCCCCTTGTAGAATTCAGCAGAGAGGAGAGTTGGCTCCGCCTTTCATTGGCTCTGGCTCCACCTACTCCTGGCTTCCTTGCCTGTTGATCTACCAGTCCCAATGGACAACAGTCATCAATGAACATCATTGCAGGTTCAGAAGCTGACCGGAATGGTAGTTCAACCTTACTTCAACATTAGCAATGGGACAATGTCCGCCACAGTGCTTAAGGGCAGCAGCCTAGTTGAGAAGGTGCAAAATGTGACCCACATAGCTCTGTCCTCCAATGGAGGCAGAAGACTGGAAGGAGGGGCCTCTGGAAGGATAGATGGCATCTGTTGCCACTTTCCTCCACCACTCAGCATCCACTACCTGAGGCATCCGCCTTGCCCTGTTTAACAGGGCCGGTCCATTGTGCCACATTTTCTTTCAAGGTCACATCCATACCATACATTTAAAGCACATTATTCCTCCCCCCAATCCTGACAACTGTAGTTTGTTAAAAATGCTGGAAATTGTAGCTCCATGAGGAGTAGACTACAGTTCCCACGTTTCTTTGGGGCAAGCCATGTGCTTTCAATGTTATAGTATGGATGTGACCCTTCTCTACTTTGCTTGGGATTTACATTTTCTGAGAGGTCACCCAGCTGCATTGCACACTGCAATTAAATACACCAGAAAACAGATTTATTTTTAAAAACATGAGTTTAAGTGAACACAATGTGTGGTATGTTCATGAAAAAACTGCCCATTATTTCTAAATTGTTTATTCAGAATCAGATCCCATTTGTATAAGAATGAGGAGGGGGAATAAGATCACATTTTGGTTAATTCTAAGGTAACTTGAAATGTATTTCTTCATGTTTCTGAAGAGTGGCGAGTGGGGCACTGGCATGGGAGTGGCTTGTGCATAACAAATGCACATGTGTCTGTTTAGCTGCATGTATATGCGCTGGGGAACCTCAGTGGGCTGTGGCAACCAAGGGCGGCTGCAACATCTATTACATGTGCCTGTGCATCTGAATAGCAAAATAAATACCGATGGTGTAATGCTACATAGCATTTATTATAGTACTTGAGGGAGTGCAAAACACTTCACCAAAATTTATCAGCATTTATTATCGCCAGGATCAAACTGCATGTTGCGTGGCGGTTGCAAGACCGGAATGCCCTGCAATTTTGTGTTTCTTAAAAAGTATCTGGAGGCAGGGGTTAATTGGATTGAGGTGGGAGTAGAGAAGTCTAACCCTTTGCCTCTGAGCTGGTTTCCTGTATTAAATCCCCTCCCACTGAAGCTGTACACAAACTTGTACGTTTTCCTCTATGCAGCTAGTACCAATTTCATCAGAACATAGGAAGCTGTCCTATTCGGTATAAATCAGGCTATTGAACCATCTAGCTCAGTTCTGTCTACACTGGCTGACAGTATCTCTCCAGGATTTCAGATGGGGGATGTTCCCAGCCTACCAGGAGATGTCAAGGATTGAACCTGGGACCTTCTGCACACAAAGCTGATGCCTTACTCCTGAGCTACAGCACTTCCTCTTTCAAGCAAGAGGAGGAGGCAGATTAGGGCTGAAGTGGGAGGACAAAGATTTAGACCAGGAGTGGCAAACCTGTAGTCCTCAGGCCATACCCAGGCCCCTGCGAGTTCTTTTGTGGAGCTCCCAAGACCCAACTGCAGAGCTCCGAAATACTATGTAACGTAGCTTTCAAAACACCCCTGTAAGGTCAACCAGCATTATTATAAAATTGTAGATGGAGGGATATAAGAGATGATGGTGCAGTTTGGTAATTTTAGACTCAGGGTTTAATGGCCTTATTGCTACCCCACTTTAGATGTTGATACAGCATCTGCCTTGCATGCAGAAAGTTCCAGATCAATCCCAAGAATCTTCAGGCAGTGTTGGAGATGTCCCCTTTCTGAGGCACTGCCAGTTTAGATGTCTAGATGGGCCTGACATCATATAAGACAGCTTTCTATGTTTCTATTCTGCTTTGTTTAAAATGTACGAAGCCACCCAAGCTGGGTTTTGGGACCCTCGTGCTCTTTCTATTGAGTGGAGCCCTGGACTTCTCCCTTCCACCTCCCATGGTACCACTGAGGACACCAAGTGAGTTCACAGCTGCAGTGAGGTTTGCCCTGGGGACTTCCCAGTTCACAGTCTTAACTGCCAGCTCTCATGTGACATAAACATGATTTCCAACAGGGAAGTGGTACCTGTGTCAAGAATCCCATCACATCTGAAGCAGTCCTGGAACTGCCTTGTCTTTATTACATTGTTGTTTTGTAGGGACGACTCATTCTGCCCATCAACCTGTCTGACAAGTTTAGGCCTGCTGCACTGTGGAATGGCTGAGACAGTGTTCCTTGCTACGCCTTTGAAACAGGGCTATACTAATGCTATGAAAACACAGCTCTGTACTAATAACTGAGATTGCATCAGTTGTTGCCCTCGATATTTTTCTTCCTTCCTGATCTGTAAAGAATGAAAGGCATGGGGCGGGGGGGGGGGTTGGCCAAAGTGAACTGTTTTTAGTATTTTCCCTAAAAAAATCTGCATAGCAAATCTCAGTGCCTTCAAATCTTTTATACTATGGCGAGTGGATCCTGCAGCACACTGTCTTGATGTATTATCATCTCTCAATAAGTATGCTCCTGTTCAGAGTGCTGTCTAGCCAGCCAGGGCCCTCCCTCCAGCAAGCCATTCCATCTCCATCCCAGACCCAATTTCATCATCATTACAATTATTATTATTATTATTATTATTATTATTATTAGTTAGTCACTTATCTTGCCTAGGACAACCCAAAGCAACTTACAACCAATCAGATAATAAACCCCACATAGGTACATTAAAACCAAAAAGGAAAGAGAATTACATTAAAAATATCCCACCCACTTAAATAGTTAAAGGCCAAAGGTCTGGTTATAGAGGAAAGGTTTTGCCTGGCGCCTAAAGATATATAATAATGGTGCCAGGCAAGCCTCCCTGGGGAGAGCATTCCACAAATGGGGAGCCACTGCAGAAAAGGCCCTTTCTTGTGTTGCCACTCTCTTGGGGAGGGGGCACATGAAGAAGGGGTTCAGATGATGAGTGTAGGGTTCAGGTCAGTTTATATTCTCTTTTGAGAGCCAGTGTGGTGTAGTGGTTAAGAGCGGTAGTCTCGTAATCTGGGGAACCGGGTTCGCGTCTCCGCTCCTCCACATGCAGCTGCTGGGTGACCTTGGGCCAGTCACACTTCCCTGAAGTCTCTCAGCCCCACTCACCTCACAGAGTGTTTGTTGTGGGGGAGGAAGGGAAAGGAGAATGTTAGCCGCTTTGAGACTCCTTAAATGGAGTGAAAGGCGGGATATCAAATCCAAAACTCTTCTTTTCCAGGTGACACTCAGCATTCCATGGTTACTGTGCATGCTCAGTTCTCATTGGGTTTACTAAAAAATAACCCATCTCTGTGTTTGAAATTGGCCTCGTTGAAGCCAAGTTGCTTCTCATCCCAATTCATAATTTTGTGAGCTGTTTTATACTATGAAATACATCCTAGTCCAAATTTTACAAGCTTCCTTGGTTCCTCTGTATTCATTTGGCACTGGAAATGCACTCTTTGCACTATGTCTTTCTTTCAGGAGGCAGAAGTAGGCTCGAATTTGGTCCAGCTCCCATCCACCACTGCAACTGCGGTGAAGGAAAAAGATGGAAGCATCTACTGTCAGCCTGAATTACTATATGAAGGTGAGAGGCCATTGCATCTTCTAAGTCTCATAATTTCTATAAAATATGACTGTGCTTGAAAATATTCCACCACCTTCCTTGTGGAATGCCCATTGAAATGATTAGCGACCTTATAGGACAGGGCTAGCTAACATGGTGCCCTTCCGTTAGTTCCAGCCAGCATGGCCAAATGCCATGGAAAATGGCTGTTGGAGTCCAACAACATTTTGAGGATGCCATGTTGATACCCATGCTCTAGGAACTTGACTCCAGATATGATCATAGTTGCAAACATGACCAGCTCCCAGAGGGATTACACAGGAAGTCAGTCTTACTGTATTCAGTACTATAGTCTCTTTAAATATATTTACCCGTATATCAGCAGTGATTCTGTTTACCTCTTGTTGTTTATGAGTACAAATTGTTCTACTTCCCTTGCAGGAATAGAGCTGCCTCGCATCAATTATGACTACAATGGCAAAAAGTACAGATATATCTATGCCACAGAGGTTAAATGGAGTCCAGTTCCCACACAGGTATGCTGTCTAAAAGCACACTACCTCTTATAACATGTCATTGTGCAATGCCAATAAACATTAAACTGACTTTATTATTTAAACAAAATCTGTTTAAAGCTAAGGCTACCTTTCCTCTGACCTACAACTTTGCAAGATACTCCGATTGCCATTTGGAGGCCAGGGAGCTAAGTACAAGCACAGCAGTGTTTGAAATAAGCTGCCTAAGGAGGAGGTGGCATCTCCTTCCTTTCAAGTTCTCCACAGAAGTGCTTTAGATTCAAGGTGGGGAACCTGTGGCCCTTCAGATTTTGGAGTCCAGCTCCCATCAGCCCGAGAAAGCATGGCCATTGGTCAGGGATGATGAGAGCTGTCGTCCAACAACATCTGGAAGGCCACAGGTCCCCCACCCTTGCTTTAGATGCTTCACTGAATCACGTCCATTTCTATTGTCTGTGGCCTATTTTCTTTCTCTTATAATTGATGATGCCACCTAACACAATTATATGCATAGATCACAGCTTTAGCAACAACCAAAGGGCCCTGAATTAAATTTACTTGACATGCATGTTTTGTTAACCCTTAATTAAGGCTGTTGCTTCTTCCTGAGTTAAGGTCAAGGAGGACAATAGGGTGAAAACAGAGCTGAGAAGAAACTTCCTTTCATAGCTGTCAACTTACAGATTTGAAAATAAGGGACCAGCAGCCAAAATAAGGACCTGCAGCCTCACCTGTTCCAGGCACTCCAGTCTTCCTGTCCTCTTGCAGTCTGGTCAAACTCATGCTGGTAGCTTTGCGAACACTGTCCAACCAACTTTGTAACCAGAGGTTCAACTGAATAGAATCTGAATCACATGCACTACAAGGCCTATGCAGCCTCAACTTAAGATGGCTCCCTGGCTTGGCTTTCCACTGCAAAGTTTGCAGCAGTACGTGCAACAAAATGGCGTCCAGCATTCAAAACCCCCCTCAGCTTGCATTAACTAGCCACACACAAGGCATGCAAGCTCCACCCCCCCAGTCGTTCTTAGACTTCTTATTGGGTGATCAACACAGCCAAGCAACACAGTTGGAGCCTCCCTCCTCTCTGGCCAGCAGGGAGGGAGGGAGAGGAGCTGCTTCCTTTGAAATTTAAGGGACATCATTTAAGGGACCCGTCAATAAGGGACAGCAGCGGGACATAGCGCTGGAATAAGGGACTGTCCCTTCAAATAAGGGACACTTGACAGCTATGCTTCCTTTTTCAGCAGCAAATCTGACCCAGAGTTCAAAGGTTTTCCAAGTTATTTTGGCAACTCTGGAAAGTTGCATGAAATGTGACTTTCATTCCATAATTATTGATCAAGCCAGAGATACGGAAGTGGGACCATGAAGTAATATCCATTTGTCAGGACCATATCCTGTATTCTAGACTCCATCTTAGCATTGCCATATTTCAAAAAGTACGAACCAGGACACCCCCAAAATTGTTGAGCTTTTTTAGACAAACCCCAAAGTTGTTGAGCATTTTTTTTTAAATGCAATTTTTCAGTTGACTTGCCTAAGATCCAGGACAAAGTTCTGCCTTTCGGAAATTCCTCCCAAACATCAGTTCTGCCTTTGAAATCCCAGTAATGTCCGGGAAAATCCAGATATATGGCAGCCGTACTCTGTCTACATATAATATCTAGGGGTGGGCAAATCTGTCAATTTCCATTTCTCTCAGTTTCCCATTTTTCCAATCTTAAATTCAGTTCCCCACATTTCCAACTCAATTTTCAATTGTGAGTGTGTGTATTTTTTAAAGTCCTCATGAAAATTCATCAGCATTTTAGTTCAAATTTTGTCTAATTAACATGTTATATGCAATTTTGCCTTAATAAAAATAATACACACATTTTGGGGAAGCAGTTTCCCCAAATATAATGCAATTTTGTATGTAATATATGCAATTTCATGCACATATTATCTCAGTATGTGCATTTTGTACACATTACTTGGCTTGTGAATTTCATTGCAAAATTCAGAAAAGTGCAAACTTTGAAGGATGCTTATGTTTCAGTTCATGCATTGCTTCAGGAAGTGCAAATTAGGTAGGTTCACTTTTGAATGTGAATCTGAATCAATTGCAATATTTCTACAAATAATAATAATAATAATATAATGGGGATGTTGGACAGAAAAGTTAAATGAGTATGTTGTTTGATTTTTTGTTACAATCCTAATTTTAATCTCACCTTTCAGGATATAAATCTTTCCAAGGTGACTCACAATGAAATATTAAAACAATAATAAATATATTTAAAGAAATTATATATTTTATTTACTACCTGTATATACCCCATTTCTGCTCAGGGTAGGTCACAGTTTAAAATCATGACTTATAATCTAATAGACACAATATAAATAAAAATGGGGAAAAGAAAGAGCAAAATACATGAGCTGGGAGGGGAGAAACAAAATGGTAGTAGCTTCCAGCCAGGCCAGCTAATAAGTCGTTGCTGTCTCACATCTTCCTCAGTTGTCCCCAGACACATTGAAGGGGGTGGGGATTTGCTGCAGCACCCCTCCCTCTGAGTCAGGCAGTTGGAATGGGGATTAATTTCATTTTGGGGAGGCATGCAAATCTAAATCAGGAAAATATTTGAAGAATTCTATCATAAGAATGCATTTCCCCTCTTCTTTGTTCACCTAGGTAGTTAAAGTTGACACTCTGACGAAGACGGCACTTCACTGGGAGGAAGAACATTGCTGGCCAGCTGAACCAATCTTTGTTCCTAGTCCTAATGCCAAGGAGGAAGATGATGGTAAATGACATGATGGTTCTAATGAGGGAAAGTGTGAAGATTTGCAAAAGTTAAGACCCATTTTAAAGGGAATGGGATTTCATTAGTCGCAAAAAACAATATTTTTATTTAAAGTCTTTCTCTTTCACAAATAGAACAGGCTTTAAGAAGCTGCTTTTACCAAGAATGGAGGCAAACAGTTTTTTAAAAGGGATTTGAAGGTAGCATAATACAGGCCTTGTTTACCTTACTGTGATGTAGATGCTCATTTATTATCCTGCTGCTGTCTCTGGTCAAACAAGTTTGGGAGGCTTTGGGAGTATTACAGAAACCTGCAAGACCAGTGACTAGACAGCCAGCTTTCTCTCTCCCTTTCTATCTCTCTGGTTTTGTTGTGGGAGAAGAAACTGCTCAAATTCTGCTGGAATCACAAATGCATACATGCATCATTTTATCGGTATGCTGCCTTTTTATAGTTAAGACCATGCTCAAGGCAGTTTACAACATTTAAAAAAATATTACAAATATAACAAAGGTAAAGTAAAGGTAAAGGGAACCCTGACCATTAGGTCCAGTCATGACCGACTCTGGGGTTGCGGCGCTCATTTTGCTTTATTGGCCAAGGGAGCCGGCGTACAGCTTCCAGGTCATGTGGCCAGCATGACTAAGCCGCTTCTGGCGAACCAGAGCAGCGCACGGAAACGCCGTTTACCTTTCTGCCGGAGCGGTACCTATTTATTTACTTGCGCTTTGACATGCTTTCGAACTGCTAGGTTGGCAGGAGCAGGGACCGAGCAACGGGAGCTCACCCCGTCGCGGGGATTCGAACCGCCGACCTTTTGATCGGCAAGTCCTAGGCTGTGTGGTTTAACCCACAGCACCACCTGCATCCCTATAACAAAGGTAGTCATAAACAATAAATAAAACACATCAAAAAGTACAAAACCAAACTGAAATAATTTCCACATAAATCCTAAGATCTAAAAATAAAGATGCTAAAAAAATAATAATCAATAACAGCAACAACACCCTGCCAAACAAGAAACCACTAAACACAACCCCAACTCAGTTGCCAGTCAGATTTATTTGTTAAAATATATTGGTCATCATGCCAAAAGTACAAAATGTATTAAGTGCAGATAGGACCTGGTATTCAGAGACATGTTGCCTCTGATCCTGGAAGCAGTATATAACCAACATGATGAGTAGCCACCAACTCTTAGGTGCAGGAGAGGGAATCTATCTTCCAGTCATGCAAGTCAGTGAGTGTCCAGAATCTCAGGCAGATGGATTTACCTGATGTTCTTTCAAATAGGAAGTATTGAATTTATGAGCAGTTACTAAGGTACTGGAGTAGGTACTAAGATACCTACTCGAAATGGAGAACTGGATTTTTAATGACTAGATTGGCACATGTCATCCTTCCATAACAGCCCCTAAACCTTGTTTGTATCACCAGTAGAAATTTCTCGACAATGCAACTCACTTATCCACTGATAATGCACAACTCAGAACAAAGCAAAGCTACATTTTGCCTTGACAGGCACAGAGGCATGTACAATGGATCTTTCATGCAGCCTATTGGAATGGCTTATCATCAAAGGGCCTCATCTTAAACTGTGTAATAGTCCTGGAGATTAAGGCTGTTTTGTCTAAGCTAAACAGCAGAGTCAGCAAACACAATAGCAGTTGTTTCATCACACTCTGCCAGTTCTGTTTTGGAAGAACTGCAGATAGGAGCAAGACATAAATATATGCTATAAGTAACTAAGGCTGTTAACTAGTTGAATATATTTTAACTGACAATATCTGCCTTTTAATTATATATTCATTTAACTGATTACATGTAAATATTTGAAAACCAACAAAACCTCAACATAGGAGCTTTGGAGATGTGAGAAAATCCAATTTAATAAACAGAAGTTCCTGCTCAAGATTATAAGGAAAAGTCATAGTTAATAGTTTCTCTACTTATTTCAGTAACTTCAGTTTTCAAGCAAAATACTGCAGGTGATCCTTGGAAGCTTATCAGGGTGAACAGTCCCTGGAATGTGCAAGGGGTTCTTTGCTAGAGAGTTTGAAAACCACTACAGTAACTAATAATAATAATAATAATAATGTGTGCCATTAACTTTGCATGGGTTCAAATCTCCTAAGTAATATTATAAAGTATTATTATTATTATTATTATTATTATTATTGATTCAATTTCTTTCCTACCCTTCACCATAATGTCCCAGGATGCAACTCTTTGGATTTAAACTTTGCAGGCTTGTCGATGACTCACTTAGTCCATGGCATGTTGGCTAATGTAGTCTGAAAACAAGTCTTTATAATCTGGGCTACATTCCTGCTTAAGTGAGTGCTCAGCATTTGCACACATGTTGAGAAACCATTCCAAGAAGCTGCATGGAACCATTATATACTTGCGGTAATGCTGACTTAATTGGGAATCTTGACATCCACACATTGCGGCTTTTGACACATGTCACTTTCCTTTGTCAACTGTCCCCATTGCATTTATTTATCACGTGTGCCCTGCACATCTTTCAAGAAGCTCAGGGTGATGTATTTGGCTTTTTCCCATTTTATCAGCATAATAACAGCTCTGTGATATGTTAGGCTAAGGGACAACAATAATGATACATAGGATTTTATTTTTAAAATCTTTTTAGTTTATATCAACACAACAAACACAGCTATAACAGAAAAAGAAGCTGCCTTACACCCCTTTCCCATCTCCCTCAGGGCTGTCTACTGTGACTGGCAGCAGATCTCCAGGGTCTTAGGAAAAGAGGGGTCTTCCCAGTCACCTGCTCTCTTTTTATGAGAGCCAGTGTGGTGTAGTGGTTAAGAGCGGTAGATTCGTAATCTGGGGAACTGGGTTCGCTTCCCTGCTCCTCCACATGCAGCTGCTGGGTGACCTTGGGCCAATCACACTTCTCTGAAGTCTCTCAGCCCCACTCACCTCACAGAGTGTTTGTTGTGGGGGAGGAAGGGAAAGGAGAATGTTAGCCGCTTTGAGACTCCTTTGGGTAGTGATAAAGCGGGATATCAAATCCAAACTCTTTAACTGGAGATACCAGGAGCTGAACATACAGGCTTTTGCATCCAAAGAAGGTGCTCTACCACTGAGCTATGGCCTCTCCAGTTTCTTTACTTGGGGAGTATGTTTTTATTGTAATTTTATAATACTGAAATCATACAGGCATGCTACATATAAGAAAAACAAACAAGAGAGTATCAGTGAAGAAAACAATGCAGGGCATATAAAATCATATCAAAGAAGCATTTGCATTCTCAGGTGTTAACATTACATACTCCATTAAAGTGATCATTCAGATTTTTCCATCAAATAACAGTTAGCTTGTTTCCAGTTAATTCTTTTGCTTTTTAAGCGGCCAGCAGGCTATTTCTTCCATGCAGCAACAGTGCTTTCTTTTTCATTGCAGTTTAGTAGGAAACTATTAACTCCCTGTGCCAGGGCAAGCTCCAAAAGTTAAGCATAAATTAATATCCATTCCATGCCCCCACTGCCCCATCTTCTTAAAAAAAAAAGCCATATTTCAGGAAAATCTGTTTTAGCATATATTCTGTTGCAACTTTAGGTATCATCTTGTCACCCATCGTAACGTCAGATCCCCAGAAGCCACCTTTCCTGCTGATACTGGATGCCAAAACGTTCAAGGAAATAGCTCGGGCCATGGTCAAGACAGATCTGCACCTGGACTTACATGGTCTCTTCATACCTGAGAAGGATTTGAAAGTGGAGCCTGAGGCAGATTTGGACAATGAACACGAATAAAATAGACTGTTTCATGCTATAATCTGAACATTAAGTCTTGCTGCACACTGCTGAAAAAATTGCTGTGATACTCCAATCTTCAGCACATGCACCTGTATATTTACCTGCAATGCTGGACTAATGGCCTGGTTCTTGGCATATGGTGCAAGCTGTCTGCAGTATTTTCTGGGTGCTTTTGCCAAGCTTTGCAAGATGTCTGTGCGATGAACATACAACTTAGTTGCTTGAACAAAGTGTGTTTACAATGTGGTGTGTGCACCATGAATCACACTTTCCAAAGTTTGAAATCTTCAAGGATTGTGTTCAGCACATAATTAGAAGGAAACCCTCGATAATCTGAGTTTGTCAGAAATTCTGGTGTTTAATCGCAATTCACTTGAGATTCATTGTCAGCTGATTACTTTGGTGCTTCATTTGCTAAATTCAATGACCAAAGTGAAATGTCAAGTTAAGGTGCTAAAAGATTTCTTGACCTGACATTCTGTATTATTTCAAAAGAAGGCAAGGCTCATCCTCCTTCCTGTGTGGAAAAATGTTTAAATCCAGAATGCTTTTATATTATTTTTAATTATATTGTAATTATATTTAAAGCAAGCCTTTTTCCTTTGAATCCTTCAGATGTACTTATTTTTAGATCTTTTCTTTAGGAACTTCTAATGCAAGTTCAGTGGGCTTACTGTCTCATAAGTAAATTATGCTTTGCTATTTCAGCAGAAGCGAGTTTGTGCTTGTATATTTTTTTCTGTTTAAGAGAAATATAACCAAGCTAAGACTAAGCACCGTATCCAAAGAACCTAACAATTAGTAGTGACAAAAGTAATTTTACATGCCGCAGACAGAAATATTTCTCTCATATGGTATTCCCTAAGGTATATTAAGCAAAATATTGTAATAAAATAAAGATAACCTTACCTAAACATACTGTTCTGAAGCCAAGGGCAAAAGAAACCAGAATATGATTTGACTTCAACTTTAAATATGTCTGACTTTAAAAAGGAAAGGTCCAATAGGTAAGTATTGCAACAAATGCTTAACAAATGGCATCTGTCATTTTGCGAGCTGCAAAATACTCATGCAGAAGTCTCACTTCTGAATACATATAAAGACCATTGCACTATTGATCTCAGATTCCCCCTCCACCCCCAACTGCACCCCACCCCCGGCATGTCTTGTTATTATTTTCAAATATCCAAACATACCGGTAAATAACATTTTCCTAGTCGTTCTGCAACAAACCCAGTTCAATCACTGCCTTTTCATTCGAAGCACATTTAACTCTGCACCTCTTAAAGAAAATGAGCTGCTGGGAAAACTAGCCACCCATTCTGTAAAAGGGTGTGTTGTTCTGTGGGCTTTATTTATTTACTTCATGAAATTTATACACTCTGAAAAACCTCAAAGCAGTTTACAAAACAGAGAGAGAGAGAAATCCACAACAAACATAAAAAAGTTAAAATACTAAAACACGTTAAAATTACCTCGACTTTCTAAGCATCTGGATAGGCTTGTTTTAGCAGGTTTCTAAAGGAGTACGCAGGTGGCGCTGTGGGTTAAAGCCTCAGCGCCTAGGACTTGCCGATCGAAAGGTCGGCGGTTCGAATCCCTGCGGCGGGGTGCGCTCCCGCTGCTCGGTCCCAGCGCCTGCCAACCTAGCAGTTCGAAAGCACCTCCGGGTGCAAGTAGATAAATAGGGACCGCTTACCAGCGGGAAGGTAAACGGCGTTTCCGTGTGCGGCTCTGGCTCGCCAGAGCAGCGATGTCACGCTGGCCACGTGACCCGGAAGTGTCTCCGGACAGCGCTGGCCCCTGGCCTCTTAAGTGAGATGGGCGCACAACCGCAGAGTCTGTCAAGACTGGCCCGTACGGGCAGGGGTACCTTTACCTTTACCTTAAAGGAGTACACTGAAAACGCCTACTTGATCTCGAAAGGCAGGGAGAACGCTAAACAATTGAGTTCTTGCAAAGGTGGATTAGGTATTATGTGGCATCTGTAGTAGTGCCAATTTCACCGACTGAAGTGGTCAAGTGGGCACCTGTGGGATAAGGCAATCTCATCTGTAAGCTGGTCCCAAGTTGTTAAGGGCTTTACAGTGGTACCTCGGTGTGATGGTTGTGAGGGGTTACTTGTGCGCAAATTGCCTTCAGATTAGTTCGATTGCTTGCTCAATCATGTTTAGGGTTAGAGCTCGCCCTCCGTGACCTGTTAGTCACTTGCAGAGTCCGTCAGTGGGCGTTTCTTGAATCTCTTCCAGCATAAAAGCTGTTTGACCCCAAGTCTCCTCCTATGTTCCCTGCGCGGAACGCGTCTGCGCAAGTAAGGGGAAGGCAGGGGCGTGCCAGCGCTCTCTCCGCTAGTTTCGGTTGAAGGGTCTTGGAGCCCTGACACCGATTCCTCTATCTCCCTATCCTCTCTATTGGTGTCACGCTGAATTCCTTCCCCCTTGCTGGTTCCCTCTCCGGCATCGCTCTGGAGCCCTGCCTCCGCTTCTCGCTCTGATGTCAGTTCCCTGACACTCGGGTTACATATTCTTCAGGTTACATACGCTTCAGGTTACAGACTCCACTAACCCAGAAATAGTGCTTCAGGTTAAGAACTTTGCTTCAGGATGAGAACAGAAATCGTGCTCCGGTGGCGCGGTGGCAGCAGGAGGCCCTATTAGCTAAAGTGGTGCTTCAGGTTAAAAACAGTTTCAGGTTAAGTAAGGACCTCCGGAACGAATTAAGTACTTAACCTGAGGTACCACTGTATATGCAAATAGTGGCACCTGGAACTTGGCACAGTAGCAAATCAATAGCCAATGAAGATCTCTGAGCACAAATGTTATGGGCTGACAAGGTCTCTTTGTTCCAGCCCCCCTCACAGCTCAATCCAACGCATGTTTACTTGGAAGTAAATTTCACCGTAATCAATGTTCTTCGTCCTTCAAAAGGATGCATTCTTAAGCACTGTACAAGATCCAGCCCTTTAGAATAGCATTCTGCCACCATAGCAGTTGACTTGTCTGCGATCCTTTGAAATTATGGACATTAATTCAATAACTCGCTGCCCATTTTTCTATAGCAAGAAAAATGATATCCATAAAGCTTGGAAAACAGCAGAGGGACACATAGCTCTGACGTCTTCCTGTTCTCATTTGAAAGCCACCATTTTGTGGCAGGGTCATTGCCATTCTTATATTTTGACCCTCTCCTTCCTCCAGGTTCGATTCCCCGGCATCTCCAGGAAGAGCTAGCAGAGACCCCAATCTGAAATCCTGGAGAGCCACAGCTACTCAATGTAGAAAGTACTGAGTATATCTGGCAGTTTCTTATGTTCCTAAACAGCCTCTGGAAGGCAGTTAAGGCTCCTCCTGCTGTTATTAAATCTTCATTCTTCCAGTACTGCTGCATACTAAAAAATGGATACAGTTGCAATTTAAACCAGCTTTCCTCAACATGGCATTCACCAGGTGTTTTGGACTACGGCTCCTAAACCAATCCATAGGAGTAGCATGCCAATTTTTTAAAATAAAAGTACATTGACTGTACAATAACAAATGAATCCTCAATCTGGAAAGGAGGGTGATTTGGATACTGTATTCTAACTGGGTGGCTGTTCATGGACAGAAATCAAACCTAATTCTGTCTTAACAAGGAACTTGGCATGGTGCAAGGAGATTACAGCCCAGGTGCCATTGCATTATTCTGTCTCATGCTAGCTTTACTTTCACTTCAGCTCCACCTAGAATTTGATAAATGTCTTTGGAGCTGAAGAATGTTTCAAACCAGAGGTAATTTGGGAAATCACCATAATGTATATAAACACAGTAAGCTGTCAGATGCATTGAAATTAAGTTAAATATCACACAGTTCATGCTTCATTTGTTCCAATTAACTCCAGGGGGCATGGTATATTTACTGAGGGAATTTCTGACGGGAAGCTAAAATTCCAAGTATATTCAATAGAAACCAACATGTTTATTTTAGACTGTTAGCAACTGAGTACAGTTTGCATAATCCTTCAATGCTTTTTTAAAAAAATTAAAATTACACGTGACAAAGGAAAAGGTCTGTGCAAGTGTTCCCCTGACCCACAGAGTCCCAGTTTCAATGCTCAGCCTTAACAATGTGGTAGCATCATAGATTGAGTTGGTTTGAGTTTGTTTGACTTGGGTCTCTTTTTCTCAGAATAAGTTGTCAAGATTTACAATTCCTGATGGAGTATGACTAAAATGAGAATGACTTTTTTTAAAATGCAGATAATTATGTCAGTTCATTTGGTGAAAATGAATATATCGATATTGCAGCATAATTTTGTTATGATGGCCAATGGTGGGGGAGCCATGAAGTAGTCTGCAAGCGTTTGTGTTTTGTTAAGTGACAAAACAAATTTGGAAGGGAGGAAAGTTTGGAGAGAGAAAAGATGTTGTTGAGCATGATTTTAAAAAATAAAACAAAAACAGTCTACTGTCACAGCCACACCATACATTTAAAGAACCCTGTGGAACTCCCAAAGCTATGATTTCCAGCACCCTTAACGCAATATAGTTCCCAACATTCTTTGAGGGAACCCATGTGCTTTAAATGTGTGTTGAATGTGCTTTAGTGACCAAAGATGGAATAGAGGAGTTATTATGCAGATCAGGGCTGGTTCTGGATTTGAGGGTAGCCTTCTTATTAATATGGGAAGAAAGCCAAATATGAAGGGTCATGATGATAGAACTATATAAAATTAAGCATCCTGGACTATGGAGGAAGTGGATAGAGCATGCCTCCACAGGGCATTTTATAGTGGAGTTTGCGTTGCTCACACAGGTAGCTTTTTTGCAGTAATCACAATACATTGTCTTTCTCAAAATGCCATCCCATCCTTCCTCCCCAATTAATTCTGGATTTACCATTTCCATGTGAGTGTTTTGTTTTGACTTACTGCATTTTATGTGTCTATGGTAAATCTGGATTAAGTGGGGAAAACATATGGGATGGCATTTTGCTGAGGATCACTTCATGTGGATGCTGTGCAAAACTTTCATGCATGAGAAGCACCGAATCCACAATAAGCTGCTGTGTGGAAGCACTCAGATAGCTACCATATTTTGCTCCCTCTGTCATCATACTAGAAGCTGAATGGTGGTAGATTCAGGTCTGGCAAAGGGAAATACTTTCACCATGCAGGGATAGTTAAACTACAAACTATGCTTCCACAAGATGTAGTGATGGCTACCAACTTAATGACTTTAAAAGGGAATTAGCAATATTCGTGGAGGATAAGGCTAAAAACTGCTGCGACATCATGTGTACAGCACCCCAAAAAGCTTGCGAGCTTCTAATCAGCATCTGGTTGATCAGAATGAAAACTAGATTATGGACTAGATAGACTTTTGCTCTGGTCCAGCAGGGCTCTTACTACAGTATCCCATTTTTCTTCCTCCCTAAGAAGCCCAATGGGCAAATAGTAAAAACAATGCAATTAAGATAAAACATGTTGTGAACAATTAAATACAATTAAGAACATCTAAAACATGTTTAAAAAGCCACATACAACTAATAATTTCAAGGTTGGTGAGAACAGTAAGTTGTAGCCAATACTACTTCTGCTCCGAGTAGTTCCATTGTAATTAATGGCCATGACTAATTTAGGTCTATTAATTTCAATGTGTTTGCTATGAGTAAAACTTAGTTGGAGACAACCCACTATCTTTCAACCATCAAATTCCTGGGTAATCAGGAAATGTTTTTAATTTACTCCTGAGTGTTAATAATGTCTTATTTTGTTCTTAATACTGAGAGTTAGCTTTTAATTTATAAAATTAGATACATAGGGCACTTCCAGACATGCTATTTGGGAAAATGTAGGTTGCGCAATTAAAGCTAATTTGGAGCTCTAACACAACACACCTCCTTTCCTGAAATATCCAGTTTTTGCACTACGTAAAGTGATGGGGAAATGCACAGGAAAATGTGGGATAATATTTGCTTGATGCAACATTGTCTAACTTCCTCCAAACAAATCAGAATGAATGCTAATTAAATAGCCAGTGTCATCTAATTCACCTGCGGTCAAATAAAGATAATGCTCAATAAAGAGGTTGCCTGGAAGTTCCATGCTTTGGAAATAGAAACTGAACCAAAGAGGGATGGATGACATTACCCCACATCATCCCCACTGAGTTAATGGTTAAGTAGGGTTTGAATTCAAGTTACCCAGATCGGACTATTAACATACACCCATAGGATATGCTGGATCTTACAGGCCTTTGGGCTTTCTACTTGAAGGGGTTTGTGCAACTTGAAAGCCTGCTACTCTAATCAACAGGTTCAATGCAAATGTGAGGAGTAGGGCTCAGCCAACCATGGCCTTGAAGCTGTGCTATTGCAGGTACTGTTGGTTTCTGCTCTCTTCACTGTGCAGCGAAAGGCTTGTCACAAGACAATGTTTACATTCCACAGACAGCATTGCTGTTGTGTTTCTCACGGGAAAGGGAGACTGGATGTGACGTACACTGGTTTCCTGTTTTTCACTGTTCTCACACAGTGTGATTCTCTCCGTGCTTCAGAGGAGAGAGGATGCATTTTCTGCTCCGGCAGAGGCAAGATGCATTTCTGTAATCTACCAGCTTTGAAATGTAAATAAAGCAATATAGAGTATGAGCACGTATTCCTCATCATTCCGCTGTGCACGGACACTGCTACAAATCAACATTTTTGGTTATCGGGCCCAGAAGAAAGACGCAGTCATCTGAATGCCGGCAAAAGGATCGGAATGCAAAGGGACGGATCGGACGCTATCTCTGTGCGTCAAGATGATTGATGAGGTATGTGCTACTGCTCCGGGCAGCCTGCCAGCATCTAATTAATGGCTTTATGGCTGGACTTTGAACTTTTAAAGCCGTTTGCCGGACACAGGCAACGGATAAAAGGATCGGATTCCTATGCTGGGGAAATCGAAAGTAACTTTTAGAATGTGCTTTTGGGCTGAAGCAGCTGCAGATAACAGTGACGCAGCATGATTTAGGGCAGCAGAGAGAAAGCACTTTTGAACTTGCCTTTGGAATGAGGCTTGAAGCAGCAGAGACGCAGCTTGTATAAAGCAGCTTGTTTAAAGCAGCAGAGATGACGCAGAAGGCTAATGCCAGAGTCATGATGGCCCTTGTGGGATTCCCAAGCTCAATAAGAAAAATTATGCGGACTGGGTTCTCTATGCAGAGGCTATTCTGCGGAAAGAGGGTCTGTTTGAAGTTATTACAGACACCCCCCCAGCTCTAGTTACAGATGCATGGGAAGCTAAAGATTCCAAAGCAAGGGGAACTCTTACATTGATAGTATCCCCAGAAGAGCTCTGTCTATTGCGTGATAAGACCTCAGCCAGAGAAATTTGGGATGCTTTGAGAGAGGCTCACTTGAGGACAGAAGCTGGATTTACTATGTTTTATTTTAACAAGCTGCATAATATGGCTCTTGCTGAAGGTGGAGATGTGCGTACACATCTGATGGAGATGCAGAATCTGAGACATGAGCTGCAACAGAGAGGACTCAACTTTCCAGAGGCTGTGTATTCCTTCATGATATTACAATCTTTGGGTTCAGGTTGGGAGTCTGTTGCAACTCAGATTGCTGTACGGCCTACCGCTCAGCTGACAGTGGATTATATTACTGCCGTGATTCTAAATGAAGCAGATCGCCGGGGTGCTGGCTGCATGGGAAAGGGGGAGTCTTCACAGACGTCATCCCTGAGTGCAGTGGAACCACCAGATGGCGCCAAAGCTTTGAAGGCAGTGAAATGCTACTCCTGTGGACGTCTAGGCCATATGAAGAGGGAATGCAAATATCCCAGGGCCAAGACAGAGCAGCGCAGCGGAAGCTCATCGCGTGGAAAAGGCCGAGGCAAAGGCAGAGGTCCGGTGTCCAGGACAACGCAACCCAAAGCAATGGTCTCACGCTTCACTCCAAAAGTTGCAGAGGTCCAGAAGACGTCTAGATCTTTCTTCGTTGTTGATTCAGCTGCAACCCATCACATGTGCAACGATAAGCGACTGTTTGTGTCTTTTACACCGCAGGAAGGTGCGATTCACCAGGCGGATGACCACACAATTCCCAGTAAAGGCTACGGAACTGTTGTTCTTCACAGTTTGGACTTATCGATACAGAATGTACTTTATGTGCCAGATGCCAAACATAATCTGCTCAGCGTTGGACAGATGAATGAGCGGAACATTGACATTTCCTTTAAGAACAAAAGGTGCATCATCACAAAGAAAAATGATTATGTATTGTATGCTGAATATGTTGATCGTTTATATGTTTTGTATTATGATGATGTTGTGCAGGATGACACTTGTTGCATTGCAGGTTCTAACAAAAGTTTGCATGCAGAATGTATTCATGATTTTCATCGAAAATTTGGTCATTTGGGTTTTGAGGCAGTATCTAAAATGCCTGCCTTGGTTGAAGGTATGACTATTAAACCCTGCAGGTACCACATGAAGTGCAAGGCATGCGCAGCAAACAAGGTGAAAATGGCTGCGAAAGGTAAGGTGTCTAGTAGGCAAGCTACAGAACCATACCAAATTGTTCATGCTGATTTGGTTGGACCACTAGCGCCCTCTTTGGGTGGAAATAGGTACTTCATGGTTCTCATTGATGCATTTTCCCGGTATATTTATGTGTACAATCTCAAGCAGAAATCAGAGGCTTTTCCTAGGTTCAAGGAATTCTGTGCTTGGTTGGAAAATGTGCATGGTAAGAAGGTAAAGACTCTTTTCAGTGATCGCGGGGGAGAATTCACTTCTCAGCAGTTTGAAGCTTTTCTGACTGAGAAAGGAGTTCAACACGATTTGTCTAGTCCTCGCTCGCCATGGCAGAATGGACTTGCGGAACGAGCAAATCAAACATTGCTTCAAGGGTTAAAAACCTTGCTACATGATGCAAATCTTCCAGAGAGTTATTGGGCCGAAGCTCTCTCATGTTTCACTTACAGTTATAATCGCAGGTTATCTTCAGCGATTGGTTGTACCCCCTATGAGAAGATGTTTGGCAAGAAACCATACATCAAACACATGAAAATTTTTGGTTCAGACATGTGGGTTCACTCACCACAAAACTCCAAGTTAGACAAGCGTGGTTTGCATGGTATCTTTCTAGGTTATGAGAAAGGTTCTTACAGAATAAGGATGACTGACTCTAAGACAATTAAGCTCACAAGAAGTGTTGAGTACAATGCCAAGTGGGGGGAGAATGTGGGAATTTTCCAATGTTACCCTGATGACAGTGATGAGACTGAGGATAGTCAAAAGCAACCACAGCCACCCACACCCACTGATGAAAGTACTGATTCTGAGTCTGAAACTGAATCAGCTGATTCAGAGGATTTCAAGAGTGCGAAAGCCTCTATGCGACCCTCTGAAAGTTCTGATCAAGAATTGGAGGAACCATTGTTCACAATAGGTCACTTTTCTCCTAAGAAGGAAGAGGAGAGTGTTGAAGACTTAAGGCTAATTCGCAGGTCACAGAGAGCTACAAAAGGCAGACCTCCAAAGAGATTTGCTGATGAGTTTGCTAAGATAGCAGTAACAGCTGTTAAAAGCTCCAAGAAGGTATTTGAACCTTCAAGTTTCCAAGAAATCCAGGATTTGGATTCAAAGGAAGCTGAGCCATGGTTAAATGCCATGAAGGCTGAGCTTGATTCCTTGGAAAGGAACAAAACATGGGAACTAGTTCCAGTAGTTCCAGGAATGAAACTGCTTGGAAGCAAATGGGTCTTCAAAGCGAAGACTGATCAAAATGGCAAGATAGTCAGACACAAAGCCAGATTGGTAGCCAGAGGTTTTGCACAGGTACCAGGTGAAGACTATCACGAGACCTACTCACCCACAGTGAGGTATGAGAGCATTAGGCTTATGCTCAAGCTAGCTGCAGAGGAGAATTTACACATTAGTCACCACGATGTGAATACAGCTTTTCTGTACGGATCTCTAGATGAATCACTTTATATGCTTCCACCTGATGGCGTACAGGTAAAACAGGGATTTGTTTGTGCTCTGAAAAAGTCCCTTTATGGTCTCAAACAAAGTGCACGGTGTTGGCACACAAAACTCACTGAAGTATTGTTTTCTCTAGGTTTTAAACAAGGGAAAGCTGATCCATGTGTATTTGTCAAAGAGGAGGGGCAAAAGAAACTGTATTGTTTGTTTTATGTTGATGATTTATTATTCTTTTGGAAAGATGTCACAATGTACAATAACGCCCTAGCTCAACTGAAAGAACACTTTGACATGAAAGATCTTGGTGAGGTAAACAACTACCTATCTCTGGAAATAGAGAGAGATCAAGATGGTAACATTCTAGTACACCAGTCACGGAAAATTGCTGATGTGTTAGGCAAACTAAACCTGATGGATGCTAACCCTGTAGACACACCGATGACAACAGGTTATCAGGTAGATGACACGGAAGAAGCATTTTCTGACACTACACTGTACAGAAGTGTGCTAGGCAAGCTAAACTTCATTGCCAGATTTTCAAGACCAGACATTGCTGTTAGCTGTAATTTGCTAAGCAGACAAGTCAACAATCCTACTGTTAAGGATTGGAAAGCTCTGAAACGCATAGCGCAGTATTTGAAAGGCACTATGCATTACAGACTGAGATTTAACAATCAGAAGTCTGGTGGTCTTGAGATATTTGCAGATGCAAGTTTTGGAAGTGACACTACAGACAGGAAAAGCACGTCTGGAGTTTGCTATATGTACAATCAGGGTCTATTTGATTGGTCATGCAAGAAGCAAACAACAGTTAGCTTAAGTACTTGTGAAGCTGAACTGAATGCACTGTCTTATTCACTTAAGGATTGTGAATGGTTGTTACAATTGTGCAAAGACATGAAAATTCCTGTCAAATGTCCAATCCAGGTTTACCAGGACAACAAAGCATGTTTGGCTTTGCTGAATTCTGAAGGTTGTAAGCAAAGCACGAAGCACTTGCAATTGAAGTTGCAACATGCTAGGGAACGTATTCAGAAGGGACTCGTAACAGTGTCCTATATGCCAGGTAATGAAATTCCTGCTGATGTATTGTCCAAGATTGTATCAAGGGATCAACACTGTACCTATGTGCAGAAGTTGGGTTTGTACTGATATTGTACGAACACGCTGCCCAGTGATGTTCACAGAAAGGGGGAGGATGTTGGTTTCTGCTCTCTTCACTGTGCAGCGAAAGGCTTGTCACAAGACAATGTTTACATTCCACAGACAGCATTGCTGTTGTGTTTCTCACGGGAAAGGGAGACTGGATGTGACGTACACTGGTTTCCTGTTTTTCACTGTTCTCACACAGTGTGATTCTCTCCGTGCTTCAGAGGAGAGAGGATGCATTTTCTGCTCCGGCAGAGGCAAGATGCATTTCTGTAATCTACCAGCTTTGAAATGTAAATAAAGCAATATAGAGTATGAGCACGTATTCCTCATCATTCCGCTGTGCACGGACACTGCTACAAATCAACAGGTACTACTAGAAATCAACACTGGTGGGCCAAAAGTGGTGTTCTATAGCAGATGGCTGAAGGAACGCGGGTGGCGCTGTGGGTTAAACCACAGAACCTAGGGCTTGCCAATCAGAAGGTCGGCGGTTCGAATCCCCGCAACGGGGTGAGCTCCCGTTGCTCGGTCCCTGCTCCTGCCAACCTAGCAGTTCAAAAGGACCTCAAAGTGCAAGTAGATAAATAGGTACCGCTCCGGCAGGAAGGTAAATGGTGTTTCCGTGCGCTGCTCTGGTTCATCAGAAGTGGATTAGTCATGCTGGCCACATGACCCGGAAGCTGTACGCCGGCTCCTTCGGCCAATAAAGCGAGATGAGCACCGCAACCCCAGAGTCGTCCGTGACTGGACCTAATGGTCAGGGATCCCTTTACCTTTTATGGCAGATGGCTACTGTTACCGGAAAAATCTGAGGGCTCCCTTGGACAAAAAGTAAAGACACCAACCAGAGTAAATTGGAGCAAATCAGCAGCCTGTAGGCTTGGTCTTTATTGAAGAAAGACTGTCGCGACAGGGTGCTCCCCTCACTTGCCGGTGAGAGGAAAAGACCCAGAAGAATAGTGTGCAAGGTCTTATAAAAACTTTTGAAATTCCCCTCCTCTAGGTCTAGCCCAGCCCCAGAAACATCATGCATACATTACAGAAAGGAGGGGTTGAGGGAGGAGTTGTGGTGGTAACATCATGCATACATTACAGAAAGGAGGGGTTGAGGGAGGAGTTGGTGGTAACTTGAGTGTCTTGTCACCTGGCTGGTTCCTCCTTTCCCCCCTCCCCATGAGTCACTTCCAGGAGACAAAGGGGAGTTTGCAGTTTCCTGCCCCCTGAGGGAAGATCTGATCAGTGTCCTTTGTTTCAGTCCATGCTGAATCCACTCCCATATGCAAGTTCTTTGTGATCTTGATTGTCTTCTGTCTGGGACCATCAGGGTTGGCATAGCAACTGGGCAGGGCACCTGTGTATGTGCTGGGATGCTGAAGGGCTTATAGCTGCCCTGTATCAAGCCTGCCCCATTTTGTAGTCTTTCCTTCATGGAGTAAAATAAAAGTGGAACAGTGCAAATCCAATGTATGGTTGATTTTCTATGAATTTATAACAGAAGCATAGCGTATGTAGTGTGTGAGTGTGAGTGTGTGTGAAGTTTGTACAAACAGAATGATTGGGGTGGGGGGGTTCCTGCTACACTACCTTGGGAATATGCCACCCTGTGCAAGGCCATTGGATGCACTCACAGTACCTGCTTAAGCTGGGCTTTGGGAAGGAGGTACAAGGCTCTGGCAGGGTCCTAGAGCCCACCTATCTCCTTCCCAAAGCCCAGTAAGAACTTGCCTGGCTTTGGAAAGGTAGAAGGAGCACTCTAGGACCCTGTCAGGGCCCACATGCCTCCTTCCTGAAACCAGGCAACCACTGACCAGGCTTTGAGAAGGTGCCCTTTTTGGTTGAATGCCCGGTGCGCAACCGCTTACACTGCCCTAAGTCCACTCCTGCTGGTGTGCTCTTAACCTCTCCTCTCCCTGGCTACATAAAGAGCTGGGACAGCAGGTAAGGCAGTCCTGAAGCAATTTCACAGAAAAAGCAGAGGATAGGTAGGGTAATAAGATCAAGAAATTGGAAAATCCAGGTTGAAGGCACTTGGTGGAAAGCCAGTTTTGGAGCAACAGCAGTGTTTTACTCTCTTATATCACAGCCAGAGCCCTACATCCAGCCTTGCCTCAGATCAGTGATTGCATCATAACACAAGGTCACATCCATACATACCAGAAAATAATGGGAACTGTAGTTTACCCCTTACAGAACTATAATTCCCAGCATCCTTAACACACTATAGTTACCTCAACATTCTTCGGGGGAAGTCATGTCCTTTCAGTGTATGATGTGACCTACGTCCATAAATCACTTTGCGATGTAAACAGTCTTGAGTCCAATAACATCCCTTTGTACTGAAAGCTTTTGTCAGACAAACTTGCTTTGGGTGTGTTTTAGAACCTTGATTCCATTGCCACTGAAGTAAATGGCCAGATCTTTGTCTTCAGGGATGTAGGGTCAGAACATAAAGCTCAGCATACAATTAGGGCTCTTGAAATCAATACAAGCACTTAAGGAGTTGCACCATACACCAATATCCTGGAAGAAATCTCAGGCAGAGGATTAAAATCAGGGTGAAGCTGAAAACATACCATCACTTGCAGGCAGGCAATATAAAAGGGTGTGTATGTTTTTGTGGAGCAGGGCAAGGCTAGTCAGGATAACCTGCTTAACACCAAACCTATGCCACTGCAATGACTATCCTAAAGTTAGATCAGGTGATCCTGACATTAATTTGCATGAATAAAACAGGACGGCTGTTTCCCCTCTGACCCAAATGTTGCAGTGCAAGCTACTTCACGTGATGTTTTTCCTGCACAGGGATCATTAAAAAACTCACACATGCCCTACCAACTCCATCCTTGCATTTAAAGTGTAATGCTGAGGTTTATTATGGACAGTGGCTTCCTTGCCTTCTTCCTGTTCCTCGGCTGTCACCTAGCAATAGCCTACAGCAGAGTGAGAGAAGGAAAGCAGAGCCACTCCATCAGATCTACTGAGAGCCTTTGGGCTCATCCACACTTTCTTTGGGGCTGCATTTCTAAGCACATGTCCAGGCTTTCCAGATTCAGGTTTGATCAGTGGGGTTTTTTGTTTTGTTTTGTCCTGGCACTTTCCCCAGGAAAACTTGAGTTTTACCGCTGAATCGGAGCAAATGGCAATAGAGTTTCTGCAGATTGTCATTTGCTCTGATTCTGCTGTAAAATGCCGGTTTCGCAAGAGAAAGTGACGGGGGGGGGGGGGACAGGGGACAGACAAACCCTGCTCAAACACGGACCTGGAAAACCTGGAACTGCATGTAGCAAAGGTTAGTGCAGACAAGCTTTTTTCCTCAGTGGTCACTTAGCAATAGCCGCTCCATCAGGCTGTAGCAGAATGAGATAAGAGAAAATAATCGAGGCCATTCCATCAGCTCTACTGAGAGACAGTTCTCTCAGCTATATCCACCTCAGCTGGTCAACCTGCTATCTAAATTTTGGAGAAAATCTGGAAAAGTGCAAATTTGAAAGGATAGCTGTGTTTTGGTTTAAGTAGTTTTGGAAAGTGAGAATTAGACAGATTAACCTACATAACTGTGAATTGAATCAAATTTCTCCCCCATCCCTACCTTCAGACCTTATCCTTCCTTTCTTTTCTCCTGGAGGGAGGGATGAAGGAAGAGAGCCAGTTGGAAGAGGATGGCTGGCCCATTTCCTGTTTTGTTTTCAACAGGCCTCTTTCCCATTTTTTGCATCTAGGTTTGTTCTTCCTTGATCCATCTGTTACATCACCTGCTTTCCTTGTTGACCTATATAGGTGACTTGAGAAGCCAAGTCATTGTTTACAAGCTGAAGGGAAAACCAAAAACACAGTTCTGCTTCCTTACATCATAATCATTAACAGGTGACAGCAGAAACAAATTACCATACTTCTCTTGAAATAATGAAGACAAGGTCACCCAAATTATTGGCTTTCACATTACATGCAGTCAAAGCACAACACCCTTGGTTAGGAAATTTCCAAAGCAGCTGTATTAATGGAGAAACACACAGGCCTTCTTACAGGTGAAGTTCCTTGAGCATCCTCAGCTTTGGGAGTTTATTGAGCACAAGGCATTGGGTTGTTCCACATTTCTTTCTCTTCCAAGCTGACTGGGACAGATCATATTCAGTGCAGCACACCCCATCCCACACCCAAAGGAAATCATTGCATTGTGTGCATGCATGCATTTGTAGGGTGTAATTCTTTGTTGTGCTATGCCAAATGTTCTATCTACTCAAGCATTTCTGACCACCCAGAGCCAATTTTGGGGAAGGAGAGGGGGAAAGCCCCATTTCACAAGCTAAAATCTTTGCACAGGGCTCTTTAGGCGAATCCTGCCTGTAATGTCTGCTTCTTGTAATGTTATGGACAGATGCAGAGTACCAAAGTTTGCGCTTTATGGTGGGAACTAGAATACTAAAAGCTGGTCAACTCCAACACACAGCCTCAGAATCTAGGACAGAGGTGGGGAAATCTCAGGTCTAGGTGGGCGAATCTGTAGGCCTCTCTATGTGGCCTTTGGGACTCACTCAAGGTCATACACACTCCCCAGCTACACCCCCCACCATCCTTGGGTGTTTTTGGTTAGCTGCAACATGTCCTCTATCTCTGATAATGGCTCTTGCTTGCTTGGATGGAAGACAGAGGCATGAGTGTGAGTGTGTAGAAACCAGTCTTCCGTACAAAGCCAAATTTACATTAATTATTCTACTCATTTTTGTCACTGGCCTCACAAAGGTTTTGTGACCCCCATAAAAGTTTTCTAGAATGAAATGTGGCCCTTGGGCTAAAAAATAGTCCCCACCCTGATATGAGATGAGCCTTAGGATTTATTTAATTGTTCTTTTTATTAATATTTTTAGGCTGGTTTTCTGGGCAAATGCCTTTCCAAAGGAGCTTACAAGCAAAATAAAATATAAAAACGGTACAAAAAGTAAAACTTTAAATCACTCCACATCAACTTCTAGGTGCACTATGGTGATAGCTGCCAGAACTAGCACTAAGAACCTGCAAATCTCTGCATTGTTGCCCATGTGGCAAGGTACAAGGCCTGTGAGTTACAGCATTCCTAGGGTAGCAAATGCTTCCTGGACTTCCAATGCACCCATGCAGGCCACTGGCTTTAGAAATGTAATATAAGGCTTCCTTTTCTGACTTCACCTGGGCAACAACAATATCCCCTGGCTTTTGATGTTTGGGAATGAGCCTGAGGGTGAGGATTGCATCCCTCCTCCTTTATGTGTACAAGTTTCAGTATGGGCCTACATGTCCAAATGCAAACACAGGTTTTATTTACATATGTACTACCCTTTCATAAAACATCAGGGCTGTGTACAGAATTGTAAAAACATTTTTAAACCAATAAAAGCAGCACAAAACAATCATTAAAAAGACTGGCTACTCAAGAAAAGTTTAATTGGCTGCATAGGCCTTTCCGCATAATAAAAAATCTTAAGAGATGTCTGCCAAATGTCTCTTTGAAGCATGTTCCACAGAATGGGATCAGCAATACTAAATGCCCAACTTCTGGTTGGGGCCAGTGTAATAATTGGGTTGTATTCAACTATGTCCCAGGCAGAATGCACCCACTGAAAAGAATGAACTTGTTAATTCATTTCAATGAGTCTACTGTGAAATTACTTGGGCTGCATTCAGACAGCACTTTATTCCATTTTTACAACATTTACTTACCTGACGATTTCTGCATTTTATCTTATCTTATATTTCACATGATGCTAAAGTCACATTTGGAAATCTAGAGGAATCTAATGGAACTAGCACTCATTTCTATGTTAAAAAAATCTGTTTGCAGCACCGTTAACCTGGGAAATAGTAGGAGTTTTGTGTGGCAATGTTCACCACCGTTCATGTGATGAAATGGAGTGGTTTATGCCACACAATACAGATTTTTATAACTTTAGCATGAAAAATTATTGTCTTACATGACAAGATAAATCATGCATACAAAACATGGATCCAACTCTGAAATAAAGTCGAGCAAATGGATGAAGGCGCTGAAGACACCAGGCACCATTTAATCCAGGTCTGATGTTTACAACAGCATTCTTCCAAAGAATACATGCATAGTCTCAGCATATAACAACACACTCCTATGCACAATTAGAAGTACATCCTATTAAGTTCACTGGGGAATACTTACAAGTAAATATGCATAGGTTTGTGCTGCAAATCTCTGAACATTATTTGTTGCTTAATGCTGTGAGCATGTTCAGAGTGTATCTTCCACTCACTCCACACATCAGGAGTTTGGGCATGGCTGGCTAATCTTACACCCCTTAGAGATTCTAAATATTAAGCAGTATAGAAACACCTACAATAAATAAATAATAGCCTATGGCTCCCCAGATGTTGCTGGGCTCCCATCAATCTCACAAACACGGCCTCAGGGGCAATTGTATTTGTAATTTATATATTTATAATTCATTTGGTTTTTCAAATTACAGTTTTACAATCACATATCCAACATACAACAGAAAGGCAAGATTCCATAGAATCTCCTGGACTTCCCTCCTCCCCTTTGTGGGTCCTATTGTTAATTATTTCCTCCTGCATCTTTTACAATAACCCAAATCTTCATTTATATTATATCCAAAATCCACCATCAAACTACAAGTGTTATTCTAACCCTACTCACAATTTTAACTGTTTACAGTAGTTTTTAAGCTAAATTAGTCAATTGGGCAATTGTAATTCAGCAACGTTCGGAGGGCCATAGGTTATGGCGCGCGCCCCCATAACCTAAATGAGCAAGCTCAGCGCAAGGCAGATGGAGAGCCGCCTTGGTGCCTCTGAGCATAAGCAGAGCGCCCGCCCTGCTTTGCGCGCGTGCCAGTATAGAGGATAAAGCGTATGTTTTTGTTGTTGTTGCTGTCATCCCGCGTGGTGTTCATGACACATGCCGTCCGTTTCGTCCAGCCTGGAGGGGATAATCGCGGCTGCCCAGTTCCTTCCCCTCCATCCCACCGGCGGCTCCTCCTCTCCGGCAGGCGGAGCCGGGATGGGCCGGCGCGAGGATATGATGTCAAGGCCGGAGCCGGGGCTGGGATGTATGGTGGGGGACCGGCTCGGATGCGAGGAGCCGGAGAGCGGCTGAGGCGAGAGAGAAGACGCGAGGCGCGGAGGCAGCTTCGGCCTGCTGGGCGCGTGAGGAGAAGGAGGAGGAGGAGCGGAGAAAGGCCGCCTTGGCCTGGCGGAGTCAGGCCCCTGAGGAGAGAAGGAAAAGGCGCGAAGGGAGAAGAGGAGGCGGCGGCGGCGGCGGCATCGGCGACCACCACCACCCCTTAACTCCTGCTGCTAAGAATTGGGCTCCGTCCGGTTGGGGACGCCGCGATGTCGAGCGGGGCGGCGGGCAGCGCCGTGTCTGACCCCCAGCACCCGGCCCGGCTTCTGAGGGCGCTGAGCTCCTTCCGCGAGGAGGGCCGCTTCTGCGACGCCCATCTGGTGCTGGAGGGCGAGGAGATCCCGGTGCAGACCAACATCCTGGCGGCCGCCAGCCCTTACATCAGGTGAGGCACGGCCTCGTCGTTGGGTCTTACTTAACCCCACGAGCATGTGCAGAGTGCACCAGGCGGGTGTGTTTGGAGAGGAGAGCATTTCCTGGCTGCACATGCGCAACACACGCGTGTCATTGTTGTCGTTATTACCACCATCTCGGAATTAGCTGGCAAGCTCGGCTCGAGGCAGTGCGGCGTAGCGGTTAGAGCGGCCGCCTAAAATGGGGGGCGGGAGGGCGGGACCCGCGTCCAGATCCCCGTTTGGCCGCGAAGCACCGCGGGTGACATTGGAGCAGTCAGCCGAAGCTACCTCACAAGGTGGTGAGGATAAATTTTGGGGAGAGGTGAACCATGTAGGCCGCAGTGAGCTCCTTGGAGAAAAGGTTAGGATGTAAACACAATAAATATGAAAATCTGCTCCTCAGTAAGGAACTTGAGCCCTAGGAGTCCTTGGTCCTGCTCTTTGTCAGCAACAGGGAGTGGCGAGATGTCTCTGGGAACCTGGCAGGTAGCACCTGTTGTTTAAAAAACACCGTTTGTTTTAAGAATCAAACAGTTGGTTTGTTGGACCAGGACTTCCAATTGTAGCTTAAGGCAATACTTGCTAAGGACAGCAGGAGAGCCTTGCTGGATGAAACCAGGGTGGGTCTATCAAGCACAGCATTTCCAACCGTAACAACCAGAGGCTTCTGGAAACTTGACCTGCAAGTCCTGATCTTTCTAGCAGGATTCATCATGGTTTCTTAAAATGTGTTGCTGCTTGTGAGCTTCGCAGAGGCATGTAGCTTCTTGACCACCGTTGACAACAGCTTTCAGTTAGTTGCCTTGGAAATTCAAAAGTAGGTGATGGTAGTGATGGCCATCTAATTTTTTTTGTGTGTGTGTATGCCGAGAACATACTTTTTATGAAAAAATGGAGGTCTCATTTAGATATGATTGGTATACAGTGGTACCTCAGGTTAAGAACTTAATTCATTCCGGAGGTCCTTTCTTAACCTGAAACTGTTCTTAACCTGAGGTACCACTTTAGCCGCCACGCGATTTCTGTTCCCATCCTGAAGCAAAGTTCTTAACCCGGGGTAATATTTCTGGGTTAGTGGTGTCTGTAACCTGAAGCGTCTGTAACCCGAGGTACCACTGATGAATTATTCTCTATACTGATGAATTGCGACCCTCCACAAACACATCTTCAGGATTGAAGAACTAAGACTCCCAAGATGGCTTGAACCCCATCACTCCTTATTAAATGCTGTGTGCCATGGCTGAGCCCAATATCTTTTGACAGAACAAAGACTTATTCTTGAAACTGTGTTGCCAGCTTTTAAAAAAACAAAACAAAACACTGCTACTGTTTATGACAGACAGAAAGTGTTTCCTGGCTTGTTTTCCCTTAAGCATGCATTTAAAAGGTGGAATAATTTTTTTAACTCTCTTAACCACTCTGGATAGTTAATACTCCTTACAGATATGCAGACCATATTTAGTAATCTTGGGATGTACACTTAGTTAATCCTTTACAAGTCCCCACAATACTGGGGTTCCATTAGAGAGAACATTTATTTGATATATGAATGCTGCAGCTGCATGCCAAAGAATTAATGAAAACAGGGGGCGTGGGTTGTTACCTCCTTCCACTGTAAAACATAGGAAGCTGCCTTAGACAGACCATAGGCTTATCTGGCTCAATACTGTCTACATTGACTGGCAGCAACTCCATTGGGTTTCAAGCTGAAGATGCTCTTCCATTGAGTCACAGTGCTTTGCAAAAGAACTAAAGTGAGACCTGCAGTTCTAAATTTTCTCTCTCATCCAGACACTGACCAGGCCCAGACCTGTTTAGCTTCAGCAAACATACTGCTCAGTGCTCAGTCTCCCTCCATACTATGCCCAGGGACCATGGTTTATGGGAAAGTAGATAAGAGTATATGAATGATTAAAACAGCAAAAGGAGCTGTCTGTAACAGGAACAAGACTATTAACTAGCCACCACATTATGGATTCAGATCTTCCTCGTTATTAGCTTTCATGGGTTTTCTCATTTCTTGTTGACCCAGTTGGTTAGCTAACAACCTAGCTGCTCACTCCCTTTTCTCTTTTTCTCTCTCCAGCCCTGCCCTGGCCTGCTGTTTTCCTCTTATCCACACATTTCCTCAACAATAGAAAGAGAATAGATTAAAAAGTGCAGACAAAGTCCTGACTGTTTTAATAAAACACCAACTAGGTCCATACACAGACCCACAGAGTTGTATAGCTCAGCACTGTCATTTTGACCCCATCTTGTATTGCATGCCCTTTAAAAATTTCTGAGCTACTTTAAAGCACATTAATCTCATTGTGCTGTAAACAGGAGAAAGCATGTAGCTGTGCTTTATGATTCAGAAAGGGAGGCAGAAGCCTAGACTTGGACCAATTCCACAGGTGTGTAGCTTCTGGGGGTGAGTGCTTGCCATAGTCAGGAGGTTATTGCCAAATTCATGCTCCCAAGCCACTTATACTTCCTTTCGCTAGAAAGGAATACAGGAAGTATAATTTCTTTCTTTAGCAACATTACTTATTGACATCACTGTCATCAATCCCTGTTTGATGTGATAAACAAATTCTTGCAAAAATAAAAAATGGCAGTTTTCATGGTGAGCGGTGGTTTTGAAATTATTGGTTAGCAACTAACTGAAAGGCAGCCACCTGGGGGATTCATGCTTTGTGTGCTAAAAAAGTTCTTTCATGTATATAGAACTGACATTATTAAGACTGACAATAAATAGTAGAGATGGGAGTTTCACAATTTGTTACATATATCTTGCAAATGCAGTACTTATGCATAAGGCTAAAGTTGCTGTCTTTATAATGTTAACTATGTACTTCCTGTGCTTCATTTTAAATATATGCTTTAAATATGCTTTAAATAAAACAACACACACCTGTCTAAAAGCTGACTGGACATTTTAACTTTAAAATGATATCCTTCGTTATAATATGCAACTTGGTGTTTACACAATACAGTGACACCCTTAGAGAGAGAGAGTGGTGCTTTGTTATTTCCTTCTTGTGATGAACTAACAAATAAGCTCATCATCTTCAGCTGCCTGACTAAGCAGGAAAGGCCTGTCCACAACATTTTCAGCATTAGATTGTTCTCTGCTCTCCCTATTTTGATAAGTAGTTTCAGATCAAATGCATGCTGGATATTTAATCATCACTCTTTGCATAATTTGCATTGAAGCCACTTTGCATCTTTTTGAAGTGTTATGACAAATAAGCTTTGTTAAATATTGGTATTTTGACAACTGACATTTCATCACATAGTTTATGGTTCTGGCAGCTTATAGGGCAGTTACTATCCTCCTTTATTGGTTTAAGTGTAGAAAAAGAAAAAGCTTGCTTTAAAATTATTTAGATTTGTTGCCAACACATTTGATGTCATGTTATGCTGATTGCCAATGAATATGCAGCCTAGATACTGAGGCCATGTGCACATTACCGATAATTCTGCCTCTAGTGCATTCCTACTGCCAGTGTTTAAAGCTGTGTACATATGACATCAGTCACAATCCATATCTGTTTTGTAGATTCTTGAGAAATGTTTGGTGCATTTCCACTCAAACCAGCTGTTAAACAGAGGTGTGTACATTTGAGACAGCCATTGTGCATGCACAGATGACAGCTTCATGAATAGGAGGTTGGGGTGTGTGTTGCAGGCATGGAGAAATAAATGGGTAGCACGCACTAGGTGAAGACATCCCTGCCCCCTCTCTGGTGTGTACAGCAGCATGTCAGTGACACTTGAAATTAAGCAGGAGGAAACAACCTTGCTGCGTTTTAAATGCTCTAAAATGCCCTAGTATGCAACTAGTATTAAAAAGTATTTGGGTGTCTTCTAAAGCCTCAGTTGCTAATCCTTAACCACTGTGGTAGCATGTAGTTTGAGTTCACTGGAGAAATCAAAAACATTGTGCCTAGCATAGGCAGTCTTTTAACTGACAGAATTTTTAGCATCAGATAGAAATAATCCGATAATGAATTATAACAATATATAAAAACATGTCTCTATACAGTGGTACCTCGGGTTACAAATGCTTCGGGTTACAAATACTTAGGGTTACAAAGTCCGCTGATCCGGAAGTAGCAAAAGCGTGCCTTGGGTTAAGAACGGTTTTGGGTTAAGAACAGATTCCAGAACGAATTAAGTTCGTAACCAGAAGTACCACTGTAATCTGTATTGGTCCAGAAAACATGAACAACTGGCTCAGAAACATGAAAAGTTAGTTTATCTAGTGGGACTTGTTCAGCTTTAGCCTTAGTGAGCTAAAGTATTGATGCCTAGTGAAATAAAGAGTTCTGTAGTTTTTTTTTATTGTCACAACACACACAATAGTTTTAGGGACAATAATAGGAACAACAAATAAAATATTTGTAGATGGTTGTAAGCATTTGTATCCACATTTGTTCCAGAGAATTTGAGAAGGACAAGATAAGATCTTTGTCATTGAATCAGTTATTATGGGTGCAGGAGTGTGCAAGTGTTTTTTAATGCATAGGGTTTGTTTTAAATTTGGAATGGTATCTGGAAAGGGAACAAAAGTGCATATTTTTAGTCAAACTGCATGTTAGATGATGCTAGGTGTACATTTTTAAGTGTTTTTATCACTGCCAGTACTTTTAAGAAAAGAAACTGTTGGGGAACCTAATCAGGAATGCAAAGAAGAGCTTTCAACCCTGTTCCCCTCAGTGCCACACCTTTACAAAACCATTCACCTCTGCTACTTCTCCTGAAGGTGCTTTCTGCTGCGTGTAGTAGTGGGGCTGGGCTGGGATTTTCAGATGGAAATGGTGTGAGAGGAAAGGATTAACCCCTTATCATGGGCTGCAGTCCCAGCCCAGATCTAGGACCTGTGTAGCTACTTTTTCTAAAAATAGGTGCTTACCATAACATGTAATTTGACCTGCTGTAAAAATGGAAAGTAGCTAAACTAAAGCAAATTTCATTGAACAGTAAATAGTTTTTTTGGCCTAGCAGAGGACCTATTCCTTAATAGTTTGTGGCTAACAGAAATACAGCATATGATTTATTTATTTATTTTAAGTTTCACTTTACTGTACATCGTTTATATTTACAATGTCCTTTAAAGGCTCAATACATCTTGAGTGCACTCAGGAACAGACTCCTTTGGAAGCTTGTAGTCTCTCCTTCCCTGGAGGTTTTTAAGCAGAGGTTGGATTGCCATGTGTCATGGATGTGTTAGCTGCGGTTCCTGCATTGCAGGGGTTGGACTAGATGACCCTCAAGGTCCATTCCAGCTCTACAGTCTATGATTCTATCTGCAAAGGACCCAGGCTAGGAGAAAACCTCTGCATTTTCAAGTTAGTTCAGAGTTTTGTTTTCCCATTTCATAAATAAGATTTCTGAATAGATTATAAAAATTAGTGTTTTATAGATGTTACTAAATTATAAGGAAGGGGTTTATTTAGATGGTTATTGTATTCTGGTACAGCTGGTTTAATAAATATAACTGTGCATAATTTAGAGGGTATTTTTGCAGTGAAATCCATTATGCATATTTGAAACCAAAACCAGGGTTTCCTGTTAATGCATCAGGATTCTGTGTAAGGAAACTCTTCCTCCTGAAGATATGTTTTATAATAGGGCATTTTGCTAAAGTATATGTAATGTGCCCCTAGACATAATGGGGAAATGGAAATGCTGATGGATGAAAAATGAATGTCAGCCCACATGTCTAATTAAGAAAGGGAGAGGCCAGAACCAGACAAAAAGCCTGTTGCCTGAAGCAAGGGGACAAGAATGAGAATTAAAATTGCCTGAGAACAAATCCCAGCTGCACAGTTGCTAGAAATCATAAGATGCTGGTAAAAGATTCAGAACAACAGTTTTCAAATTCAGCTGGGAAGAATTGACTGCTTTTAATGAAAGGGCTGGTGCCATGCTGCTTTTATTGTAATTATTTGTATGTTTTAAACAGATTTTATATATGTATATAGTTTTAATTCTATTAACGTTTAACTGTTTCAGTGATTGGTTTTCTATGTTCATGGCAATTCTTGTTGTTATTTGTAAGATGCCTTGAGTCCCGTCAGGGAAAAGGCTGGGTTTAAATAAATTATTAATAATAATAATAACAACAGCAGTAATAAGACATTATCATTTTTAATTGAAGCACTTATTTATACTGTACTGTTAGGCATCCTGGGCAACACCCCTGAATTTACTCCACCCTTGGATTTGTTTACATTTAAATTTTTGATTCAGAAACAGAAGTGAGTCAAAAGAGAATCAAGAACAACTGGCAATGACTTTTTTAAAAAGAACACCTTCTCTTCATCCCAAGATCCGTGAACTTTGGAATGTGTGTTTGTTATTGTTTTTGAAAAAAACAAAGGGAAAGGTTGATGTAGCTCGCAGTTTTGTAGAGAAGTATGTGTACCTGTGAATGACTTGGAATAGTCAGCAAAATGATGTATGGATTAGTCACCTGTGGATTAATGCTGGATCTAGATTGAGTAAGCAACCATTAAGGGTTTTTTTTATGGCTATAACAGCCTCCCTTTGTATCCAAGATAATATGACCATATCATCCAACCCAAAATAACAGTCCTGGTTCATATGTTGCAGTAAGAAAGAATTTGACTTACCATGACTGTGCTAATGTATTGGCTCCCGGAGAGGAGCTCACATCAGCGTTGTTCCTCCCTGGAGTCTGACTCTAGGTCAGCACAAGACAACAGCTAAGCCCAAAGTTTGGCTTTAGTGTGCTGTCCAAAGCTGTGGGTTTTCTCTCCTGCTTAACCATAGAACAAATCTTGGCTACAGATGATGGTTAAGAAGGAGAGTTCATCACCATGATCCTGGGTTCAGACAATACTTGGGCTTAGTTGTTGTGTTATGCTGGCCTAAAAAGCCCAGGGAGGGGTAAAACAAATGTGATCTCCTTTTCCAGAATGAGCATGTTTGTACTACTCCATGGTTTGGCTTAGTGTGAAGGTACAAACACAGCCAGTGAGTAAGTCCCAGGTTCTAGTTTCATCTCTACCACAAATTCACTCTCCCATGACCTCTGCTCCCTATCTTCAATATGAGAATACAGTGGTACCTCGGGTTACATACGCTTCAGGTTACATACTGTCAGGGGCTCAGGAGCAGAGGCACAGGGGAGAGAGGAAACGGAGAGCGAAGGGGAAGAATCTGAGGGCAGCGTAGGGGAGTATGACAGTGGCCCGAGAGATTCCATGAGCTTCTCCAGCGATTCAGGAGATTCCCAGAAGGGGGCGCCGATGGCCAGGGCAAGGGGGGTCCCAGGGGGGACGCACCAGAAGCAAGGGGCCAGCGGGGACTCCCAAAGCAGCAGCTGGAAATCAGGACCAGCTTCCCCACCAGAGCGTAGCGGGGGGGAAGAGTCCCATGTATCAGGGCCAGCGTCCCCTCCAGTAGGGAGAGAAGATGAATCAGGGTTGACCATGCCTCCATCGCAGAGTGAGGGAACGGAGGGGAAGTCAGATCCCACTAGCCCCCCTGAAGGGGGAAGCAGTGACAGGAGCAGTGTAACGGTCAGGAGAAAGGTGGCCGGCTGGGCGCGCGCGCCAAGTTCAAATGTACAGGCGCGCGGGACAGCAGAAAGCCCGAATTGGGAACCAGGTCCTAAAGCCCGCCGGAGGGAGGGGGAAGACTCAGGGGACTCAGCGTCAGAAGAGTCTAGAAAGGGCAAGACCCCAGCGGACAGGCGGACCCAGAGGAGGAAAGAGCAAAGGAAGAGGTGGAGCAAGGCTAGAGTCTTAAACTGGTGTCTAGGGGGAGGAGATTCAGACGGAGCTTCAGCGGTCTAGAGTTTAAGACGTAGAGCTGTGCGCTACGGCTTTGAAATCGAAACTGATCTTCAATAAAGACTTTTGTATATAACAAGAACTGGTGTTGGTCCTTTGTGACCTGGGACCTCGGGCAGCTCTGACACATACGCTTCAGGTTACAGACTCCGCTAACCCAGAAATAGTACTTAACCCAAGGTACCACTGTAATAATGCTAGCCTACCTTTTGTTGTGTAGTGGTAATAGGGCTGGCCTGCCCATGAGGCAGACTGAAGCAATTGCATTGGGCAGCAGAATCCTGTGGGGTGGTGTCCCTCCCGCCTCTGCTAGGGTTGTGCAGCTGCAGTGGTGGCTTCCAATGAGATCTCACAAGAATTCCATGATTCTTGCCAGAAGCCACAGCTGTGTGACACCAGTAAGCAAGTCTTCGTTGGAGTGGGGGGCATCTTTCCCTTTTTTCTCAGGCGGCAAAACAGAATGGGCCACCCTGGGTGGTAAAAATTATAAGAAACTAATGTGTGTAGAGTGCTTTGAACATTCAAATGTGCTATACAGATGCTAATTATTAGTACAGTGGTACCTCGGGTTAAGTACTTAATTTGTTCTGGAGGTCTTTTCTTAACCTGAAACTGTTCTTAACCTGAAGCACCACTTTAGCTAATGGGGCCTCCCGCTGCCGCTGCGCCGCCAGCACGCGATTTCTGTTCTCATCCTGAAGCAAAGTTCTTAACCCGAGGTACTATTTCTGGGTTAGCAGAGTCTGTAACCTGAAGTGTATGTAACCCGAGGTACTACTGTATTGCCATACATCCTAAAGGGGCAGGTATGAGTTTAGTGGTTGGCAAGTAGAATACAATTCAAGCTATTTTTATGCTGTGTAAACTATTCAGATAGCCAAGATATAATAAGAATCATTCTCTTTCATTTTATAAGACATCTAGCCATATATTAAATCAGTGCTTCAAGTATTCTGAGAAAATGGAAATATGTTTGATATGACTTGGATACACTGAGTGTGCCAGTGAGTTGGCATATTAGCATATCCATAGAGAGCCTTGTCTGAGGGGTGGGTGGGTGACTTTCAATTTTTTTCTTTTCTTTTTTCTTGGCCTATTTCTGTTAGGTGTGGGTCTGTAGAGCAGAGTAACATGGGTTCCCACTGATTTATCGTGAGACTGTTTGGATTACAATTCTAAATTCTAAATATAGTTTTAATATTTCTACATCTTAATGTAATGTTTTTGTCCTGTTGTTAGCCCAAAAGGCTCAAATGATTCTTGAGTAATTGTGCTGTAAACTTGTTATTTCTGATGTACAAATATCTTCCTAGAAGACTTGGTTAAAAACTACTAACATAAAAGAACCATAAATAGATCTAAAGTTGTTGCTATCTGCTGTGGCTGCAAGAGGGTGTGGGCCTGCCTATTCTGTCTCAGACTTCTTTCTTCTTTCTACTTGGCATTGTCTGATTTTTATAGCATTTTGATTGGTTTTTATTGAAGCTTGTGAGAAGACAGATGACTAAAGCTCCTTAGTCATTGCATAAATTTGGTGGTGTGCATCACTTGGCTCCTAATTTTAATGACTGAGTGAGATTTAAATTCAGTTCTGGAGATTATGTAAGAACATAACTGGGTGAGTAATAATGGTAGTCGTGCTGTTACTTTGAGTGTTTTTGGCTAATGGAAGTGTTAGGCAACATGGGTTAGCACATTCCCTTCTGCCTTTATATGTGGAATTACCATTTCTGTTACATCTTGGCATACTAGGTTGTATTTTGGTTTTTTAATGTGATTTGTAGGCTGTTGCAGTTTAAACTCCTAAATATCATGTTTACTTTAAAAAAAAACTTAATAGATCAGAGGTTTTGTGTAGCGGTTTGTTTAATGAACACAGACCCTTTTTATTTGAGCTAGTTATCCAAATTTGCATTAATATCTGAAAGATAAACATATCTCCCCATATTTATCCTTTAAAAGTTGGTGTGATAGCTAAGAACATTTGTTCAGGATTACTTTTGAACATAAACTTTTGTTCCTTGCTGGTCAGTGGCAGCCATTTCAGAAAGAAACCATGAAAGAGGGGGAGATTGGACAAATAACGGATTAGAAATGTTCCCACAGGAAATAATGGAAATTGTCAGCTTGTTATGTGAACACTTGCCTAATGAATGATTTCCTGGGAATTTCATTGTGTTCAGAAAGGGAGACCTGCATGTAATATACACAGTTTCAGTTGTGAAAAATGTCCAGGGTGGACCCTGAAATTACAGCATACAAATTGAAGGAATGTCAACTTAGGAAGGTGGTAGCTGATCTCTCTTGTTTTATCCTGCCCTGCTAGAAAAGCAGGTCTTGTGTTTGTTGTACATTTAATTGTGCAGAATTCCTAGTCCCATTTTCTTATGACATTGAAAGTGCATTAGCTGCACTGAATGTACCCCTTGGCCTTGATTGAAATTCTCTGTTGCTCTTATCCTAATTTGCTATAACCATATTTTCATGCTGTGAACACAACAGGTTTTCCAAGTTCATGCCTTTAGTGTCTGCAATATGCAGGGGGCTTCATGGCAAAGGATTCTGGGGTTAGATGAATGTTGCAGGGTGGACATTCATGTGGGGCGCTGACCATACCTGTTCAGTTTGGCAGCCTCCTCCCTCCACTGCCAGCGCCCAGCACATGGAAGGTGGAACAACCGAGGATTGCCCCGGCTCTATGGGGCGCTGGGTGAAACCGCTGCAGTTCTCTCTGGCGCCAGCACCCAATTTGCAGAGGTAGGAAGCAGGTGGAGGAAGGTAAGGTGCAAGCAAGTCTCACCCATGATATGCTGCCAGGTGAAGTTGGCATCATACTCTGGCCCTCAAACTGGTCCTGGACAATGTATTGATACATTGTCCAGGCCTACCCACCACCCACTCTTCCACCATGCAGCCCAAAGCCTCCCAACAAAAACACGGAAGCCAGTAGCTTACACCGCCTAACAGACTTCTACAGAAATGACAAACCCATACCAGCACAAGAAATACTAGGGGACACCCAAATACCCTGTTTGAACCAACACCAACTACACACCTCCTTAAATAGCCCAGCAATCAAAGCAGCAGGCACTAGACCTCTCACCACCTTTGAAAAACTCCTCCTGACAGCAGAGGGGCACAGCAAGTGGATGGTGTCCACAATGTACAAAAAACTACTCCAAGATTCTACAAAGCTCCTCAACACAATCAAAGACCAATGGGAGCATCCTATAAGTTATGAAATAAACCCTACCCAAACTGTGGTCTAAACTACCCTTTTAAGTCCATCTCATCCAAAAGAAGGGAACTCAGTTTGAAACTAATTTATAAATAGTACCTAATATCTGGGAAGCTAGCACTGATACATGCAGGAACTTCAGCTATATGCTGGAGAGATTGTACCACCACAGGAACATACCTCCACATGTGTTGGGAATGCCTCCAAATTCAACCCTTTGGAACATCAGTCCTTCGAGAAACCTGTAAAATAACAAAGCAGGTACTAGAAGCAATAATAATAATAATAATAATAATAAATTTTATTTATATCCCGCCCCCCTCAGCCGAAGCCGGACTCAGGGCGGCTAACAACACTAAAACAGTGCAACATTATAAAAACATTATAAAAATTAATTAAAGTCAAAATTGATGGCAACCATAAACTAAAGTTTTGTAAAGATTGCCAAAGGAGGGAGTCAGGCTGCGCCCTGACCAAAGGCCTGGTGGAACAGCTCTGTCTTGCAGGCCCTGTAGAAAGATGTCAAGTCCTGCAGGGCCCTTGTCTCTTGTGACAGAGCGTTCCACCAGGTTGGAGCCGCAGCCGAAAAAGCCCTGGCTCTAGTTGAGGCCAGCCTAACCTCTCTGTGGCCTGGGACCTTCAAGATGTTTTTATTTGAAGACTCTAAGTTCCTCTGTGGGGCATACCAGGAGAGGCGGTCCCGTAGGTACGAGGGTCCTAGGCCGTATAGGGCTTTGAAGGTTAAAACCAGCACCTTAAACCTGATCCTGTACTCCACCGGGAACCAGTGTAGCTGGTATAGCACCGGATGAATGTGATCTCGCAGCGAAGACCCCGTAAGGAGTCTCGCTGCGGCATTCTGCACCCACTGGAGTTTCTGGGTCAGTCTCAAGGGCAGCCCCACGTAGAGCGAGTTACAATAATCCAGTCTGGAGGTGACCGTCGCGTGGATCACGGTGGCTAGGTCAGGGCGAGAGAGGTAAGGAGCCAACTGCTTAGCTTGGCAGAGATGAAAAAATGCCGCCTTTGTTATAGCTGCAATCTGCGCCTCCATGGAGAGGGAGGTATTGAAGATTACACCCAAACTTAACGGACGGTGCTGGCGCTAATTGCACCCCCGCAAGAGATGGGAGTTGCCTCCTCAATCCCATATCGTCCCATCCCAGCCAGAGGACCTCTGTCTTCGAAGGATTTAACTTCAACCGGCTCCCACGTAACCATCCAGCCACAGCTTCCAAGCATCTGATCAGTGTGTCTGGGGCCAACTCAGGATGGCCATCCATCAACAGATAGAGTTGGGTGTCATCAGCATACTGATGGCAGCCCAGCCCAAAACTCCGGACAAGCTGGGCGAGGGGGCGCATAAAGATGTTAAAAAGCATTGGGGAGAGTATCGCACCCTGGGGCACTCCACACACCAAGGAGTGGCGGGATAACAATTCCACCCCCCAAGCGCCACCCTCTGTCTCCGACCAGAGAGAAACGAGTGCAGCCATTGAAGGACTGTGCCCTGGATCCCCACGTCGGCAAGGCGGTGGTCCAGGAGTTCGTGATCGAACATGTCGAAGGCTGCTGACAAGTCTAGAAGAATCAGCAGCCCTGACCCGCCTCGATCCAACTGCCTGCGGAGATCATCTGTTAGGGCGACCAGAGCCGTCTCGGTCCCATGACCAGCGCGGAAGCCGGACTGGAATGGATCCAGAGCCGATGTTTCATCCAGAAACCTACCAAGCTGTTCAGCAACCGCTCTCTCAATCACCTTACCCAGGAATGGAAGATTCGAAACCGGGCGGTAATTGGATAGATCTAAGGGATCTAATGATGTTTTCTTTAAAAGCGGACGCACCACTGCCTCCTTCAGTTCCCCTGGGAATGTCCCGGTGCCAAGGGACAGATTGATGATATCCCCCAGGGGGGCCCGCACCTCGTCTGGACACGCTCTAATCAGCCAGGATGGGCACGCGTTGAGAGGACAAGTGGTGGGCTTTCCAGCTCGGAGGAGTCTGTCCACATCGCTTCATTTTCTGGAGCTCCTCGGTAAACCAGGGAGCCCGGTTTCTGCGGGGTCGCAGAGGGCGCTTAGGTGCGATCTCATTGATGGCTGCCAGGAGCTGGGTATTCCAACCCTCAACAAGCTCAGTCAACTCCAGAACTGCCCTTTTAAACATTTTCCAAGACAACAATGCACACTCAGATGACAAAGAGCTCATAAGCCACTTACTCTCAGCAGCTAGGAGTGTCATAACTAGACACTGGAGGGACCTGTTAGGAGTAAACATGGACCACTGGTACCAAATTGTATGGGAAACAACCCTACTAGGAAAGCTAACCAACAAATTGAAGCTAACCAGGGGACAAACAAAAGAGGATGCCTTCACCCTGATATGTTGTTGTTGTTGTTGTTGTTGTTGTTGTTGTTGTTGTTGTTGTGGATGCCTTCACCCCGGTATGTTGTTGTTGTTGTTGTTGTTGTTGCTTAGTCGTTTAGTAAGTATTGGAGCCTCAGTTTCAGGATCTGTCCTTCCAGTGAGCACTCAGGACTGATTTCCTTAAGAATGGATAGGTTTGATCTTCTTTCAGTCCATGGGACTCTCAAGAGTCTCCTCCAGCACCATAATTCAAATGCATCAATTCTTCGGTAATCAGCCTTCTCACCCTGGCATAGTTCAAACAAACAAAACCCACTGCAGTTGACTAAATGCAACCAACTAAGCTGTGGATTCTCCAGTCTTTTGCACCGCCTTCAAAGAAACAAACAGACAAATGAAGGACCTATCTTCACAATGCTGACACAAAAACTGCACGTATACTAAGCAAAAGAATGAACGTTTATCCCCTCCTTTTTTCTCCCCCCTCCGATTATTTCCCCCCCACAAACTCACAATGTGTATGACAGCAGTGTCTCACACTAACTGTAACTGACCTGTAGAAAGGACTCTGTGAATTGAAAACGGAAACATTGCATGTACCCTTGTTAACTATGGAAATCCTTTAATACAAACATTTTTTTTAAAGACTATGTTGCTAAACTCTGCTACTAGTCCAGGCAGTGCCAGCTCTTAGTTTTGCAACATTGTAATTGATATATTGAGACATGACCAGCTATGTCATCATTAGCTTGCCTTTGGCCTATTAAATGCTACAAATTGCAAACTTTATAATACAGTACCTTGTTTGACTTCACAAATTCTGAAAGATTAAAAAGCTGACTTTTTACCAGTTGAAAACCAATTTTTTTATTCCTTATTTTAAGAATTTGTAAGCTGTTTAGTATAAACTATCTAAGCAATGAACAAGAGTATACAAAAATACATAAAATATAATCAATAATGAAGCAGAATGACAAAACATAATAAAAATCCATCATAGATGTTATCAGCTGCAAACTAAAACAATAATTCAGCTTGGAAAGGGCCAAGTGGGGAGAAAAAAAGATAAATTCCATAATTCTGGTGACACCATACTGAACACATGGCACTGCCAGGAAGGCCTCACCAGCTGAGTGCAGAGACAAGTACCCTGGTTTTTATACAGAGATGCTGCAAGGATTTATTTTTATTTCCTTTGAGTTCTGAGGTTGCTCATCATGTACAGAGCACCTGAAAACAAGTACGTAAGCAAAATATTTGGAAAATTGCCACTCAGAGCAGGGTGTGGTGAAAGTTGATATCTTTAATGTGCACTGCCAAAAGGCTAGGGTGTGACCTGGAACAGAAGGTGAGGGGAGACAGAAATCCTTGCTAATTTGTTGAACAAATCTTTATGGGGAAGGGGTTTAACCTTAAAGTGCTGCATCATGTTGATGTGGAATATAATACTCCCTGAAACATTTTCATGAGCAAAAGGCAGAATTTACAGCAAGGAAGCATTACAGGTATAAAAACAATAATGATGGCTTGTCATCTTTTATATAATACAATTAAACAATACTTCATTAGGACTAACATGGGGATGTTTTCTGGCAGATCACAAATCTTCATAGAAATAAGTTAACCTAACTGTGTCTTGGTGCCGTCAGTTGATACCAAAAGCTACCCATATAGACTTCAGCAGTAGAGAAATCTGCAGTCATTTACATTGACTTGCAGCAAAGGGCACCTGGTGGCTTTGGATCTGTGTGTGTTAATGTGGATCTGCCCCCATAATAACTGAGGGGGTGAGATATAAAGTGCAAAAGGCTAACATTGGCACAGAGTGCTATTCACGCCCCTCCTTCAGCCCCCTCAAGGTGATTTTCTTCAGACTTGGATAATTTCCTGTATCCTTAGTGTGTTTTTTTTTGGGGGGGGGGGGAGACCTTAGACAGTAGATGGAAGGCGAGGTAAAAGTGGCATAAGTAGAGAAAGCTTAGCACCTCAATCTTTGTGTTCCTTTTGTGGTTTCGATTCCATACCTGCCCATTGTTTTACATATAATTGAGGCAGGTTGTCATTTAAAGCCGTGTATCTTCAGTCATCAAGTGTAGTTGGGCCCTGAACTTTGTCATTAGTAAGATAACACATGATATAGAGCAGGATTGTTAATTACCTCTTCCCTGTGGTAAAGGAGTTGGGTGTATGTGTGCCTGAGACGCAAATCAAACTGATACTTCTCTTTAAATTGCAACACCTAAACAGACCCTGAAGTGTTTCCAAAAGTGGCTAATGCTGCCTTTGAATATAGGCATGAGATCTTCATTCCAGGTCCTATTTATGCCTGTGTAATGTGTTTACTGAAAAAGATACCATTCTTTTGTTCAACCTTAAGCAATAGCATTCTGCTGACTCAGTGTTTACTTGAGTGATTTGTAATAGATTTGTATATCTGATATTACTAACATTTTTACTTTGTGTTTTGATATCCTGCCTGGTAGCTGATCTTTCCTTAATGAGGAGATGTAATTTCAGAAGTATATAGCTTATTCTTCCTATATGCATACACACAGAGAGATAGCTAAAGAGAGAGATGCCTAAAGACACTTCACAGACCACCTGTAGCTCTGTGTTATGCAAATCCCACTTCGTGTTATATACAAACACTTAAGGTTAAACATTAAAGGTCATTTTGATGATGAATAAGACTTGTTAAACTTTCAGCAAAATGATTGCACGGGTTTAACTTTGTAACTATGCCCTCTATAAGCTTTCTGCTTGAAATGGAATGCAGGTCATTACTTGTGAGTTGATCTACTGGCCAGTAGGCAACCTAGCCTATTGTTTAAATCTGGAAACCTTCAAGTCAGTTTTACTCCTAAAAGAAATGAAATGAGAATAAATTAGAGGAAAACTCTTCCTGATGTGTATTTCTTTCTCCTTCCCATTTTGTTTTTCTGAGCTGTTTTCAGTTGCCATTGAAAGCTCAGAGATGATTACTTCATTACTGCTGAGGCCTGTTGGCATAAAACCTCAAAGGCCCTGCCATTAGCTGTCTGAGATTACACATTGTGATAAGATGGAACTTGCAATATGACTGAGAGACAGTATTGGACTGAAACCTGGGAGACTGGGGTTGTAACCGCCACTCAGCCTTGAAGCTCACTCCGTGACCTTGAGCCTGTCACTGCCTCTCGGCCTATCCTACCACATAGTGAGACAACACATGTGCACCTTGAGTTCCATGGAAGAGAGATGAGATATGAATGTAATAAAATGTGTGAATGAATGGTGTCTCCAGATCAAAAAGGACATGTGGGAATGAGCATTGATTTGCTGGATCAAATTAAGGACCAACTGATTCACAATTGCCCCCCCCCCCCCAGTTGCAGCCAGCAGCTCACAGACCTAAGGCTTCACATGCCCCTAATGGATGGATAATAATTTCTCATTATAGCATATATCAAGACTATTCAATGCAGGCATTGCTAAGTATGTTATATTCTTGTTCTGGCTATCCCTTATATCTGCTCCAGTACAACTTATGCCTTTCCCTATTCCAGGCCTTTCATTGTGGCTGGCAAAGTGTGGTCTCCCTTAGGCATCCAGATTAGTGTGTGGTCATTAATGAACGTTGTTTCCCAGGAAATGTGTGGATTGTTTTGCAACCTTAGGTTTATATCTGATTGGATTTGGAAAACTTTATCTTTTTATCACTTGAAATAATTCTGTACAAATCCTGTGCTATGAACTGAGCAGATTTAGGGAGTGTATGCATAGCAAATAAGAAATAATGTGTTGATCAAAATTCCTGTTAAGAAAACAGAGTTAACTTCCTATATTTAACAGCTGGCATGAAAGAATTTTATGCTGTGCACTAAACATCCACAGGCTGATACCATTAAGTGATACTACAGACTTAAACAGCTGCTTTTTCTCCTTTTCTTAGTACTTCTGTTTAATAGTGTGTGTTCATATGTAATTGAAAAACCTATTCTGAAATCTGAGAAATTTTTGTATGTGACCTTCCTTTGTTTATGTCTTGTTCTAATCATTTTGTAAAAACAGCTATGTTTTCTGATTTCAGAACAAAGCTGAACTATAATCCTCCAAAGGATGATGGCTCCACATATAAAATTGAACTTGAAGGGATATCTGTTGATATTATGAAAGAGATTTTGGACTACATCTTCAGTGGTCAGGTTTGTGTTTCCAAGGTTATTCCTACATATCTCTGTATGTCAGTTCTAGTCATAATCTACACCTTCAAAACACCCTTTGAATAGAATGGGCAGAAAGTAGATTGAGGCAGGATGTATTATCAGAGTGGCTGGTCAGATCCCAGCCAAAGTAAAAAAAAATCTCATGCAAGTGCAGCTTGAGCTTGAGCTGCTCTAACAGAAAGAGTTCCTTTATATCGCCAACTTCAGTCCAAGCTTTGGTGTTTGCTGATACCAGTGGGGCTTCCTGTAAACTCCGTTCAGCAGTTCAGTGCTAGTAACAAGCCCTGCTTTGGGCAGAGATGATCTGTGCTACAAAGTTCCTAATTGCAGCTGATACCAAATAACACAGCCAATCCCATGGGGTTTGCTTTCACTGCCAATCAGCCACATTGACAACAAGCCTCACTTGCAATTAGGAGAACACTTCAAGGCTCCTGGTGGTTCCTCTGCATCTGCCTCTCTCCCTGCACCATACCTAATGTCAAATATGGTGGGTGTTGTTTGGGGAAAATAGTCTTGCAGGCCAAATTGTTAACCAAATCGTCAGGCCTAATTTGGTCCACAGGCCAGAAGTTCCATACTCCTGAAGTAGTGGATTGCAGACCAGTTTCCCATGGACTATCTCATCCCTGTTGCTTGCTGAGATTCTTGCAAAGTTTGCTAAATGAGGTGGAAGCTGGTCTGATCCTTACGTTATTTATCAAGAGGGCACATTGCTTTGGTTTAACAGTTGAGAGATTGTGAGCATGATCTTACATACAGTAAAAGCACAAGAAAACTGCTGGATGAGACCATGGGTCCAACTAGTGTAACATCTTGTTTCTCGTAGTGGCTAGCTAGAAGCTTTTAGGAAGTCCAAATCCTGGGTGTGAATGCAAATGCTTCCCCATGTTTCTTCCCCCGTGACTATACTATACCACCTATCAACCTGCAGGTTTTGTTTAGGTGTCATGGCTAGTGTCTTTTCACAGACATATCCTCCATGAACATTTCTGATCCCCGTCTTAAAGTCATGTAAGCAAGTGGCTCTCACCACATATTGCAGCAAGCAAATTCCAGTATCATACTGAAGTCATCCTACCTCTGACTCCAGGATGACTTCAGAGATGATCAATGTGTAAATGTGTGACAAGTGACACAGGCAGTATACTGGAGGTGGAGGAAAGAAGGCCCATGGCATAAGTACAGCATACACTTCTACTTCCCTCTCCAGTGCTGTGCTGTTACCTTCTCACTAAAGTAGAGGCAAAACTCCACCAAGCTACGAAGGGGGAAGACAGTTAGTTGCAGTAATGGACACTAGTGCTGCCCTTTCATATTTGAAACTGAACTAGTTGTAATTTCCTCTCCTCCAAAATAAACCTTTTGCAGATCAAGCTAAGTGAAGACACCATCCAGGACGTTGTGCAGGCTGCTGATTTATTGCTGCTTACAGACCTAAAAACTCTGTGCTGTGAGTTTCTGGAAGGTTGCATTGCTGCTGAGAACTGTATTGGAATCCGGGACTTTGCACTACACTATTGTCTGCGTCATGTTCATTATCTTGCCTCCGAATATCTGGAAACACACTTCCGGGATGTTAGCAGTACGGAGGAGTTTCTGGAACTGAGTCCTCAGAAAGCAAAAGAAGTGCTGTCCTTGGAGAAGCTGAATGTTGGGAATGAAAGACATGTTTTTGAAGCAGTTATTAGATGGATCTCCCATGACCCTGAGTTAAGAAAGGTACAGAATTTGAAGTTACGTAATGCTGCTTCAGAAAAAATAACCAGCACTTCATTGTACTTGGGTGCTTCAAATTGCAATGCATTGTGGGATTTGGGTCCATATTGTAGACTACTGATGTTACCAGCATCATTCTGTCTGTACCCAGACATTCTGCACCAAGAAAAACTGAATTCTGCAGCATATATAGATTAATCTGGCCAAAGAACTTTACATGTTTTGTTTACATTAATTTCCTTAATTCATTCTACATTTTACTAATTTGTATAATTCTAGCAATGCCTAGTCAGAGAGAGGAGCAAGTTGCTGTATAGTGGACTCCTGTCTTCCCCAACTATTCAGCTGCCCCTTGAGATTCTGAGATGTAGGAAGGTATTCTTCACTCACTTTCTAGCCTATTTCTCAGCCATAAGGACTATGAACTTGTTTTAAAATGAAAAATTAGATTAAAGGAAGCTGATTTGTACTCCTAGTGCCATATTATGTACTTCTGCAGAATTGCAAAATAGAGACAGCCCTTCATATTACCAAAATAATCCATATGCTGTGGCATTTTTCATGTCAGTGCTTCCTCTTCCAAGTCAGTATATCCTGGTGTTGTATAAGCAGGGATTCTGAGAAATAAGCTTTCCATAAAGCCATATGCTCTTGTGACTGTTCTATGATTTGGCTTGTTTGTTTGCCTAAAATATCTTTCTGCCTCTTCAGGTTCACATGAAGGATGTAATGTCAGCTGTGTGGGTATCTGGGCTAGATGCTACCTACTTGCGTGAGCAAATGATGAATGACCCACTGGTACGGGAAATTGTCAAAGAATGTAGCAACATTCCACTCACTCCGCCACAGCAGGGGGAGGCAATGCTAGCATCTTTTAAACCCAGAGGATACTCAGAGTGCATTGTCACTGTTGGTGGTGAAGAAAGAGTGTAAGTGGCTCAGGCATGCTATTTCAGATCTCAGAAGTGGATGGGGGTTGGAGAGGGATGATACTCGAGTAATTGTCCTATTGTTGGTTATATTTGAGATTAAGCTGCAAAACTACATTGTGCTTTATTTTTTCTTGTATGCCTTATAACTATGAGTTGTATCCAAAGATGCACTTCCATTTGTGGGAGGTTTCTTCTGTTCACCAAAAGGGTAGTTTTGTGCTTGGACCAAGGTGTTGCACAAGGAAAATAAATAAACCAATAGCAGATATGTTCTTCTGTTGTGCCACCTCTTGCACAAGTGGAAGCATGAAAACTACTCTAAAGCCTACCTGCTACAGTGCTGTGTGCACTCTTATGCAAGTTAATGTGCAAATGTTTGTGCAACAGGGCTAACAGCTATTATCCTTCTGCCCACTGTTCCTTGAATCCTGCCCTTTAGCAGTGTTACCAGTGCAAGGAAACAGGCATTTTTCTTCTGAAGCAAAGGGTTATGTGCCTTTGACATGCATACTACACATACCACCATTTAATTGTTTATAATATCCATTCAACATGAAGAACTTGTAAACTGGCCAAAGACAGAGGTATGTGAGCTGAAAAACATGGAAGGTGACTGACTTATTCAGAGTTCATTTATTTGTACAAATTATTGTCTAAGTCACCAGTGTGTGAAGCCCTGTGGAAAACCACCTCCTCAAAACACTAAGAGGGAACAAATCACGTTTTATTTCTATAGGAATACTTCATAACCCATATCTCACCATGCTGGAGTACCAGATAACCTTGCAACCATGTCTACAAAAACTGCCTGCTCACTGTTACAGATAGGTAGCCGTGTTGGTCTGCCATAGTCAAAACAAAATAAAAAAATTCCTTCCAGTAGCACCTTAAAGACCAACTAAGTTAGTTCTTGGTATGAGCTTTCGTGTGCATGCACACGAAAGCTCATACCAAGAACTAACTTAGTTGGTCTTTAAGGTGCTACTGGAAGGAATTTTTTTATTTTGTTTTGCCTGCTCACTGTACTTGTATGTACAGTAGCCTGAAAGATAGAAAGGAAATGTGCAGCTTCTGTGACTTGTTGCTTAGAGGCAGTTGTCACTCAACACAAGTGACTAGACAAGTGGCTCTCTACAAGCCTGGTCTAAACACACGTGCTTAGCAGAATAGAAATGCCAGGCCATAACATCTAGCTCAATATTGTCTGACAGTGGTTCTCCAGGTTTTCTGACTGCGGACATTCCCAGCCGGGCCTGGAAGTGCCAAGGATTGAACTTGCAACATCTGCGTGCAACCTATGTGCTTTACCACTGAGCTCTAGAGCCTTTCTCCTGACTTGCCTGACCTATTGTGCCACCCTCCTGCCACACACACAAAAAGGATTTAAGTCTCAAACAAAAGTCAGTATAAAGCATACAAACAGAATGGATGCTTCTACACTGAAGTAGAAGATTTGCTGTATGGGGCAAGGTTGCTGAGTTAATTTATTCTTTTTCTCCTGTTCAGATCCCGGAAACCATCAGCAGTAATGAGGTGTATGTGCCCTCTTTATGATCCTAACAGACAGCTATGGATAGAACTGGCTCCTTTAAGTACACCTAGGATAAATCATGGTGTGCTTTCAGCAGGTAGGAAAGTTATTTGTTTCTTTAGTAGGAGAATACAAGGCTAAATCTGTTAACTCAGGGGTCAGCAAACTTTTTCAGCAGGGGGCCAATCCACTGTCCCTCAGATCTTGTGGGGGGCCAAACTATATTTGGGGGGGGGGGATGAACAAATTCCTATTCCTCACAAATAACCCAGGGATGCATTTTAAATAAAAGGACACATTCTACTCATGTAAAAACACACTGATTCCTGGACCGTCCGCGGGCTGGATTTAGAAGGCGACTGGGCTGGATCTGGCCCCCGGGCCTTAGTTTGCCTACTGATGAGTTAACTGTTTTCAAAACCAATATTGTTTGTTTGTTTGTTTTGCTTCTTTGATCACAGCCTTGGAGAATATTAACCTGTGAAATACTCAAGAAGGTTCTCAAGTATTTTGGAGGACAACCAAAGGGTAGAGACTCAGTTAGAGTCAAGATTGGCAACATATTTGGTAGATCCTGCATCTGTCGTTTGTCCTCCCCTGCCCCCAAAGCTCAGGCAACTTTCCATGAGAAGCAAAGTGTCACCACCAAAAGATAACATTGGCAAAACATATGTGTATCAACTTCTTTGGAACTTCCTCATATAGTATATACTGTATACAAATAAAATAAAATTCGACAAACTTGGCAATAGGAAAACTACACTCATTCCAGACTTTCTGTGTTGCATCACATATTCAAGCATCAATAGATTTTGTAGGAAAGAATTTAATCAGTTTAAAACTGGTATCAAAACCCATGGCTTTGAAGTATTCTTATAAGCTTTGAACTGCTGTTCGGTATCTAGTAGAAACTTGTTAAACATGTTCTTACAAGAACGTTCTGCTTTAAAACAACTGGAATCTTGCTCTGTGTTATCTCCTAAATGAAAGAATAAAACTGTTCCCAGTATAACATTTTTATTTTTATACGTTCATTGGAATATAATTTCCACAAACTAGTGTTCAAGCCATCTTTCACCTGTTGCAATACATATATTATAAGGTATAAAGACTAAGCAGCAAAAAGAAAGAGATATCAACACTGATTTGGACCTGTAACTGCCATAATTCTGAATACCTGATAAAAGATCATGATGGTCATTTGTGATTATGGCTTCCTGGAACCTCTATGTTCCAAGGCAGTATGAATATCCATTGGTGGGAAGCAACCACGGAAGAGGGCTGTGGCCTTCCATGTCCTGCTTGTGGGCATCTGTGGGTGATAGACCTCTGGTCTGATCCAACTAGGCTCCTAGTTCTCACGAATACCAGCTAGATGTGCCACCAGTGCAACTTGCATTTCCAAATCATTTTGTCGTCTGTTTTTCAGAAGGGTTCCTGTTTGTACTTGGAGGTCAAGATGAAGATAAAGCCACTTTAAACTCTGGAGAAAAGTATGATCCAGATACCAATTCATGGAGTTCTTTACCACCAATGAACGAGGCAAGTTTGCCTTTTTGTTAGCCGTCACCCCCACCCACCCCAATTTCTGCAGTTTTGTTCTGATCAGATCTTTGGATATCCATTTATGTTGGTTAACAAAAACTAGAATAGTTATTTCTGTTAAATTCTTCAGTTTCTTTTGTAAGTGAATTTAATAAATGCTACTCTACTTATTTCCAATAGGCACGGCACAACTTTGGCTTGGTAGAGATTGATGGAGTGCTATATGTTCTGGGAGGCGAGGATGGAGAACGGGAACTCATCTCTATGGAGTCCTATGACATTTATAATAGGACTTGGACGAAGCAACCGGACTTGACAATGATTAGGAAGGTAGGAACTAAGCAAAAACAGGATGCTATTTTTCAAACTGTTTCTAAACTGCTGCATTTGGTTTAATGTTACTTGACTTCTGAGCTGCTCATTTCTACACTTCTTTCTCGTGTTCCTAAGTTCAGAAAGGTGGCTAAATCTCAAGCTGATACAGAGCAAGGTTGAATTCCAGAAGAGCAATCTTGAGCCAGATAATGGCTCAAAACACTTACCTCATCAACTGTTGTATTTTCTGTTTAAATTGCATTAGGAATGGTAAACTTATTATCTGTTGGTTAATGTGTGAGAGAACTCCTTCCCCCGCCACATAAGTATTTTGATTTTAAAGGGCTCGTGCTTCACTTTATTTTTTTCCTTATTATTATTACTGTCTGACATATACATTAACCAGATGACAAACGGTGCATGATAGCTTTGGATTTTGCTTTTTTAAGATTGGTTGCTATGCGGCTATGAAAAAGAAGATCTATGCAATGGGCGGGGGTTCGTATGGCAAGCTTTTTGAGTCCGTTGAATGTTATGACCCAAGGATCCAGCAGTGGACAGCTATCTGTCCTCTAAAAGAGAGGAGGTTAGTAAATTACTAGTAACACGTATCATTGCCTTAATCCTGCATACCATCCAGTGCTCCACAGGTGAAAATAGAGGCACATATATGCGTTTATAAACCACCCTTATTTCTTGCAGCAAGGATCGTTTCCTGAGATGCTACATCTCCCCAATTTACATGGTCTACATAACTGACCACAGTATTGTTGTTGATGTTGTTATTGTTGTTGTTATTAATTTAAATTTATATGCTGTCCTTCATCAAAAAACTACAGGGTAGTTTACAACATGGAATGCAAATGAAAGTACATAACACGATAGCTATACAATGTGAAAATCAAAACAATTATATAAATTATTATAATAAGAAATATGTAATAAAATACAGATTCTCATAACAGCAACATCATAAGAACTAATGGATTTCAGAGTGTAAGCTGCAACTCAAAACACTGTCTATTGATAGGCAGTTATGGTTGCAGATTTTGTCTGTGGGATGTTGTCTTTAGTTTGTGCAGTTGATTGTTCCCTTTTTGGAAAACTGAATTGCATTTTTTGAAAATAATTCTTAGTGTTTAAGTTGCTGCTACCAAGGTAGGAACTTGTTAGGTCTCAGGAGTTATGGTAGGTTTCAATGGATATGAGATTCATAGACAGATGAACAATGGGGATGGCAAGGCAGCTTAGAAACAAATAGTTATACTTTTCTAAACAATCAATAAACTTATAAGATTAAAATAATGGGAACGAGCAAGTGTGAAAGGCTTGTCAGCTCAGGTAGCTGATGTTGTGGCTTTTACATGTGTGTGATATTGTGATCATACTGTCCTCTTTGGTTTTCATGCCTTCACCTATACAGCATGTATTACAGTGGTACCTCGGGTTACGAACTTAATTCGTTCCGGAGGTCCGTTCTTAACCCGAAACCGTTCTTAAACTGAGGTGCGTTTTCGCTAGTGGGGCCTCCTGCTGCCACCGCCGTACAAATTCCGTTCTCAACCTGGGGCAAAGTTTGTAATCTGAGGTACTACTTCCGGGTTAGTGAAGTTTGTAACCTGAGGTGTTTGTGACCTGAGATACCACTGTTTTTTCCTTGACTTCATGTTGCTTTTATTTTACGAGTGACGGGGTCTCTCTTTTTTATAGCATATATCTCATTACATTAGGCCATAGTTTGTTTGTTTTAAATCACTCCAAATGTTAGTAGCTCTGTGAAATTCTGCTTAATGTCAAGAGAGCAGGAATTCTGAGGTACCCTGGACACCCAAGATTCCTCTTACATCTTTTTTTTTTTAAAGGTTTGGGGCTGTGGCCTGTGGAGTTGCTTCAGAACTCTATGTCTTTGGTGGAGTGAGAAGTCGTGATGACAATCAATCCAGTGAGATGGTGACGTGTAAATCAGAATTCTATCACGATGAATTTAAAAGGTAACAACTGCTAAGATAGCTCACTAACATGATCTTCCAGCCTCTAAAATAGCTGTTGACCTTTTTATCACTTACAGTTTAATTGAATAGTTGTAATGCAACTGCATAGGGACGCGGGTGCCGCTGTGGGTAAAACCTCAGCACCTAGGACTTGCCGATCGCATGGTCGGCGTTCGAATCCCTGCGGCGGGGTGCGCTCCCGTCGTTCGGTCCCAGCGCCTGCCAACCTAGCAGTTCGAAAGCACCTTCGAGTGCAAGTAGATAAATAGGGACCGCTTACCAGCGGGAAGGTAAACGGCGTTCCGTGTGCTGCGCTGGCTCGCCAGATGCAGCTTGTCACGCTGGCCACATGACCCGGAAGTGTCTGCGGACAGCGCTGGCTCCCGGCCTATAGAGTGAGATGAGCGCACAACCCTAGAGTCTGGCAAGACTGGCCCGAACGGGCAGGGGTACCTTTACCTTTACCTAATGCAACTGCATATGTGGAGGTGCCCTGAATCTAGCCCAGCGCAGTCTGCTCTGATTGAGAGTTTGTAGAGGTGCTGCCAGACTGATATATTTTCCAACGCTGACTGTAACCTGATTGTCAGGGAACTGCCATCGGAAGGACAGGTGGTGAGAAGGCTTCAGGAGAATAGGAGAGGCACTTCTTCAGCAGAAGAGGGAACCAGTAGGGGGAGTGCGGGAGCTCCAAAGGAAAGGGAGTCGGAGGGGAGGCTCTGGGATACTTCCAGTGAGCACAGTGAGGAGGTATCAGGACACCCTTTAAGGACCCCCACCCCTCGCCGGAAACTGTCACGCAGGGAATCCAGGAGGCGCATGTCCGTGAAACAGCTTTTATGTTGGAAACGTTTCCGCAAACGCCCACTGTCAGATTCTACCAGCGACTGACGGAGCCACCCCGAAGGGCTCCGCTCAAGGCAGGGCTTCACTACACTGAGTGAGCTCTGAGGGATCAAGCTTTAACGCACAAGCAGCTCATTATCCCACCACAGCAATCTGACAGTCCCTGAAAGCAGCTTGTGCAAAGAGAGGCATCATGAGCAACCCAGCCGGAGCCGGAGATGGGGGAGCAGCTGCAGCCGGTCCTAGCCTGGAAGAAAGGTACAGGATGTTGGAGGTACAGTTAGCTCTGCAAACGGCGAGGCTTGAGGAGAGGAGGGCTCATGATGCAGAAAAGGGGAAAGCCGCCCAGCTCTCGAGGAAAGTGCCTGGACTGGTGCAGAAGTTTGGGGGTGATCCCAGGAATTATCAAGCCTTCAGGACAGAGATGCAATATGCCCTCAATCTGCAGTTTGATGATTTTCCTGATGAGGATTCGAGGGTTGCTTATGTGATTGGGCATCTCGAAGGCGGGGCCAAAGATTGGGTGAGGCCACTAATGGCAGCCAATAATGAAGCCCTAAGGGACACAAGGAAGTTTTTTCGCGCCATGGATCTGATGTTTTCCAGCGAGATTGAGCAGGGAGTGGCGCGCAGGCAGTTAATGGCGTGTAAACAAGGGAACCGATCTGTCCGTGAGTACTGGACTGAGTTCACCATGTTGATCCATAAATTAGGTTGGGATTTGTCAGCGGAACCGATACAAATGCTGTTCGAAGAAGGACTATCTTCGGCAGTGAAAGACGAACTTTCCCGGGGGCCCAGGGCGGAGTCTATGGACCATCTGACTAAATCAGCGCTGGCCATAGGATCACGCCTGGAGGCCAGAGCCTTGGAGAAGCGGGAAGGGAAAGGGGAGCGTTGGAGGGATTTCCGCATTCCAGAGATTCCAGAGCAGCCTTCTCTGCCAGCAGAGCCGATGGAAATCGGAACAGCGCGCGCGCGCGCAATTTCAAACCCCAGTGAAGGGCGGAAGAAGGAGGGAAAAGGCGCCAAGAAATGTTTTCTCTGCCAACAGCCAGGTCACTTTGCCAGAGTTTGTCCGCAAAGAAAGGAATGGCAAGGAATGGCGGGAGCTGTTGGGGAGGAGGGAGAAGGAGCTAAGGAGCAAGTAAAAGCCAACGCCTGGCTGCCACCGACGGGGCACAGCAGCCAGGCCAAGGAACAGTAAATGTGCCCACGCCAGAACCCCCAAGACCAGCTCTTGTAATAGAGGTATTGCTGGAGCTGGCAAACGGACACCCACTAAAGGTGAAGGCGCTATTAGACTCAGGCAGCTCCTGCAACTTTATGAGTAAGGAGTTTGCAGCCGCACATCAGATACAGACCATCCCTTTAAAAAATCCCCTGCAGGTGACCACGATTGATGGGAGGGCGCTGTTGGGGGGAGAAGTAAACCAGCAGACTGTCCCCATGACAATGAGGGTGGCAAGACACACGGAACTGATAGCGTTTAATATAGCCACTTTGGGAGGAGCGCCCATCATTTTGGGGATGAGCTGGCTAGCGCTGCATGATCCGCTTGTGGGATGGCATCAGAGAGTGGTTTCCTTTGGGTCAGCACATTGTATGGGACACTGCACAGAAAGAGGGGGCCAAGTAGGCACTCAGGCCACGTTAGCAAAGATAGAAGCAACGGATCAAGGTAGGGTACCACGACAATATGCAGATTTTGCCGACGTCTTCAGCGAAAGGGAAGCAGATAAACTACCCCCGCACAGACCCTTTGACTGCCAAATCAACTTACTCCCAGGAGCACAATTGCCAGTGGGCAAGGTGTATGCAATGTCTGACAGGGAGATGCAGGAGCTAAGGGAGTTTATTGACAAAAACCTCAAGCGTGGGTTCATCAGAGAGTCACGAGCGGTGGGGGGTAGCCCAGTGTTCTTTGTGGACAAAAAAAATTCGGACAAACCGAGATTAATTGTGGACTTCCGGGCCCTAAACGCAGTGTCCGAACCCGTGACTTTCCCTATGCCCAGAATCGATGACATTCTGACCCGGGTGAGAAAAGGGAGGATTTTTACCAAGCTGGACCTGAGGGGGGCGTATAACCTGATACGTATGAGAAAGGGAGATGAGTGGAAAACCACTATGTTCACCCCCTTGGGAGCATTTGAGTACTGCGTTATGCCTTTCGGCCTCCAGGCGGGATCGGCAGTATTTCAATCATTCATGAATCACGTACTAGGACCATTGCTGTACAAGAACTGCGCTGCGTTCTTGGATGATGTACTGGTGTACTCAGAGGATGAAGAGCAGCATGTGCGAGATGTACGAGAGGTACTGAGGAAACTGCAAGAAAACCAGCTGTGGGTGAAACTGGAGAAGTGTCAGTTTCACACCAGGGAGGTGGAATTCCTAGGGTACCGGTTGTCGGACAAGGGGCTGGCCATGGATCCTAGCAAGGTGCAAGCGGTGCTGGAATGGAGGCCACCGAAAACTAAGAAAGATGTGCAGAGGTTTTTGGGGTTCGGAAACTTCTATCGGAAGTTCATCAAGAACTTCGCCCACTTAACAGCCCCCATCACGGATTGTCTCAGCAGTAAGAAGAAATTTGTCTGGACGGAAGAAGCGCAGCGAGCTTTCGAAAGTTTAAAGAGGGCGTTTGCTTCGGAAGAACAACTCTTACACGTGGATCTGCAGCAGCCGATGAGGGTGGAAACCGACGCGTCTGACAGAGCGGTGGGCGCCGTGCTCCTGCAGCCAGGACCGAATACGTCAGAATGGAGACCGTGTGCCTTCTTCTCGAGGAAATTGAACAAATCTGAGAGGAATTATACAGTGTACGACAGAGAATTACTCGCCGTCCACGAAGCGTTCAAGAGATGGAGACACCTGTTGATTGGGGCGCAACACAAGGTTCAAGTGCGGACAGACCACAAAAATCTAGAATACTGGAGGACAGCCCGAGTATTGAACCAGAGACAAGTAAGATGGGCGCAAGAGTTCTCCAAGTTCAATTTTGAAATTCGCTACGTGCCAGGGGCTGAGAATGTCAGGGCGGACGCTCTCTCCAGAAAACCTGAGTACTTGGAGGGGGAAGGAGGGGCGGAAGAAAGACATATCATCTCGGAGGACCACTGGGTTTGTGGGGCGGCATTGGTGGGGCAAAGAGAACTGGTAGAGGGTATTGAGAACGATGAATATGCCCAAGAAAAACTTAGGGAACTCAGGGAGACAGGTGAGAACGCAGGGGGTTTTGAGGAAAAGAACGGAAAACTATATTACAAAGGGGCACTCTACATACCAGATGGGGAACTAAGAGGGCGGGTGCTCAAACAGTTGCATGACAGCCCCACGGCGGGGCACTTCGGGCAGCACAAGACCATGTGGTTGGTTACCAGGGAGTTTTGGTGGCCCAAGGTGCGGGAAGACGTGCGGGAGTATGTCAGGGGATGCGACAGGTGCCAAAGAGCAAAGGGAGAGAGGTTGGCGCCAGCAGGGTTATTAGAACCCTTACCCACCCCAGAAAGGCCATGGGAGATGGTATCCATAGACTTCATGACCGATCTACCGAGATCCAAAGGGAAAACCGCGGTCATGGTGGTGGTAGATCTACTAACTAAGATGTGCCACTTTATAGCTTGTTCACATGCAGTGACAGCGGAAGAAACCGCAAGGTTGTTTGTGAAGCACATTTTTAGGTTGCATGGCGCCCCCTTGAGGGTTTTGAGCGACAGAGGAAAACAATTTACTTCCAGGTTCTGGAGGAAACTAATGAGCATGTTGCATGTGGAGGTAAGTTTTTCCACCGCCAGGCACCCAGAAACAAATGGGCAAGCAGAAAGGGCAAACGGGGTTTTGCAACAATATCTGAGGTGTTATGTAAAGGACAGAGAAACGGATTGGGTAGACAGGTTACCTCTGGCAGAATTTGCCTACAACAACGCGGAGAACGTGTCCACAGGGATGAGTCCCTTTCTAGCCAATTATGGGTGTCATCCTCGGGCGTTTCCAGGAGAAGGAGGGGGGAGGTGGAGTGTACCTGCAGCGGAAAATTTTGTTGAAGAGATGGAAGCGATCCACCGTCAGCTCCAACTCAACTTAGAGAAAGCCAAAGAAGAATATAAGAAGCAAGCAGACAGAAATAGGAGGGAAGGCGAAACCATAAGGGTGGGTAACCGGGTGTGGCTATCCACCCAAGGACTGCCGTTCAAGGGAGGGTGTAAGAAATTGAGACCCAAACGGTTGGGACCCTTTGAGGTCATACAGCAGGTCAACCCAGTAGCATTCAAACTCCGATTGCCCAGTCACATGAAATTGCACCCAGTATTTCACAGGTCATTACTGTCGCTGTACAGAGAGGGACGTGAGTGGGGGGAACATGAGAGGGAGGTGACCCGGACACCCGTCATAGAAGAGAGAGAACGCAACATGGATGTGGCAGGGATCATTGATTCCAGGTGGAAGGGAAATCAGGTGGAATACTTGGTAGAATGGGAGGGGGAGGAAGAGTCAGAAAACACATGGGTACCGGCAGAGGAAGTCAAAGACGAGATTTTAATAGAAACGTTTCATCGGCGTTTCCCAAGAAAACCACAACCAGTGGCAAGATTTAGGAGGGAACACTTCGGTACTACAGATGAGGAAGGGGAGTTTGAAGGGTTCCCAGAGTCGGGGGTGGAGGTGGAAACAGATTCCAACGAAGGAGAGGAAGATGGGGAAAGAGACGGAAGGCCGTGGTTAGAAGTGTTTGAATCCTCGGAGGATGAGGGGAGTTCCTTCCAGGGATTTCCGTCCTCGCCGCCAGTAAGAGAAGAGGCGGGAGGGGGTGAAGGGGGCCCTGGGGGGGAGGTGGATGTCAGGGAACTGCCATCGGAAGGACAGGTGGTGAGAAGGCTTCAGGAGAATAGGAGAGACACTTCTTCAGCAGAAGAGGGAACCAGTAGGGGGAGTGCGGGAGCTCCAAAGGAAAGGGAGTCGGAGGGGAGGCTCTGGGATACTTCCAGTGAGAACAGTGAGGAGGTATCAGGACACCCTTTAAGGACCCCCACCCCTCGCCGGAAACTGTCACGCAGGGAATCCAGGAGGCGCATGTCCGTGAAACAGCTTTTATGTTGGAAACGTTTCCGCAAACGCCCACTGTCAGATTCTACCAGCGACTGACGGAGCCACCCCGAAGGGCTCCGCTCAAGGCAGGGCTTCACTACACTGAGTGAGCTCTGAGGGATCAAGCTTTAACGCACAAGCAGCTCATTATCCCACCACACTGATATTATTTAGCTTGAAATTCCAGCCAGGGACCGTCTGCATGCAGTACATGGGCTCCATTGCTGAGTTATGGTCTCTCCCCTTTGGGGAAAAAATAAATATATATGCCCTGTTGCATGAGTAAATCTAACCCCTGGCATTTTTTCCAGATAGAATAATAGATTTATTGTTATGAAGTATTAGTGTATGCCAACCTTGTTTGGTTTTTCATTTAAATCTTAACTTGACCTGTAAGCTGCATCTGCATAGTTTTCATGAGAACTGGTTCAAAGTTCTTGCTTCTGTGGGTTATGCCTGAAATAATAAGCAAGACTGAATACTTAACAGTGGTGCCATACTAATTGTGTAATGTTAATCTTCCTGTTCTGGGAGCATATCTTTCTAGACATGTGGTTCCACTTGTTTACATCTGTTAACCAGAAGATGGTGCTATTTTATAAGGATAGACTGTTTTTTCGACCTCTCTCTCTCTTTTCTCTTCTTATAACTGTGTGCCAGACAACCATTTTTGTATCCCTTCTTTCTTCCTATACTGGGACTGCAAGCTGCTCGTTTGTTTGTGCACATCTTTAAAGTTACTCAAGCAGCTCTGTGCTCTTAAACACATGCCAGCAAACCTGCTGGAGTGAATACAGCAGAGGAGGAAGATTGGCTCAACAGTGAGGATTAGAGACATTGCAAGAAATTAATGAATACAAATATTTGAAACATATATTTAGATTTTGAGTTGCTGGTCAGCCTAGCACAGCATTGTCTGCTCTGACAGGTGGCGGCTCTCAGATGGAGTTGTCATACCACCTGAAATCCATTCATTTGAAGATGAGATTGCACCTACGACCTTCAGAATCCACTGAGTAATGAAGCCTCCCATCATGTAAAGGTTGACGCCTGTTAGATAAGATGCTAGTATTTGCACTAAAAAATGGAGCACTGAGAAGGGGAGGACACAGGAAACAGTGTACATTTCAGGCACTAATTGTACAAAAGAAAGCTTGTATGGACATTTTTACATCCACCTGCTTCATCCACGAAAAGGATTCTGGTATGCATTCAAGACCCAACCTAGATGAGTAGGGAGGTAGGCCTCGAGGTGTAACACAACATCAGGTTAGAAATCCTATTCTTAAGATATCCACAGACTTTCATTCATTTTTTTTTGCCTGGGGTGAGTAAATTTGTGAGGCGAATATCTTTGGCATCTGTGTGTCTCTTGGTTGCGAAAAGCCCTGTACAAATTATACTTTAAAGGTTGCCTTTTCTTGCAGGTGGATCTACTTGAATGATCAGAACTTATGCATCCCAGCCAGTTCTTCGTTTGTGTATGGAGCTGTGCCCATTGGGGCTAGTATCTATGTGATTGGGGATCTTGATACAGGTTAGAATCTAAACAATATATCTTGTGGGTTTTTTCCTTTATTGTATGTATTTGTTTCTCAGAGGACATACTGTAAGGCAGAGGTAGCTAATGTGCTCCTCAAGAGTTTTGCAACTTACATTTTTGGAGTACTGATAGTATGAAACTCTTTCGTGATTCCATGTTTAATTCTTTAGTTCTTTTGTAGCTTGTTCCACTTGCTTAAAATTAAATCCCACACTTAAAATATATAAGGCAGATTAGGGGAGGAGACTTCATTCATCACCTTTCTATCTGAGTGCCTTTTGGAGAGCAACCATGCTAACATTAACAATGTTAATGAACATTGTTGATGTGAAATTATAGCTGGGAAAGCAAATTATCTTGTTTTCACTTATTTAAAATAAGTATAACCTAGCTTTCTTTCTTTCTATTCTATCATGCATTTTGTTCTAATAAGCTTGACTTGTTCAACCAAACTGAGGGTAATTCAATTTTGCCACCGATCCCTGTCGCTTTGAAAAAAGTAGCCATGTTAGTTCACTTCAGTAAAAATGACCATTCTGTGACATCTTAAGTAATTTGTTATGTAATTTGTCACTTGCAGTTCACAAAAGACTCATGTGATAAAGTTGACTCTGGTCAATGAAAACTCATTGCACAATAATGCGTATTCTGGGATTTGAAAGCACCATGTACTACTTGAATTGCATTTATCTGCCTTGTTCATTTATCTGTTTTGGCCAAGGCCTTTTTTTGTATATTCAGAGCAGTTAATCTTGCCAAAGGATTAGGATATCGGCATTCTCTCATCAGCTTGGCAAGTGAGTCAACATAGGCTCCAAAAACCATCTGTTGGTCATGTTCAGCCTTTACTCATCCATCCAGTGTTTTCCTCACGTCTTTAAAAACAGTCACTGAAAACTATGACATAAAAGGAAATTTTGAAGCTTTCTGCAGTATCACTGCTAAACCACTTGTCTGGCTTCTTCCCAAAAGACAAGCCCAAATGTCATCTCAAGAGCCAAAGGTGTCCATTAATGCTGCGTTTGTTGCATCTTAGCCTTTTAACATTTTGCTATAAAACCTTTTCAGATCTGGCTATACAAACTTGAAGGGGGAGGGGTTGTTCTTAGGATTTGAATAGTTTATATGTTGCTAGCTCCTGTTCTTAAATGGTCCATCATTGAAATACCACATTCTGTATTCTCAAATAACATTTTACAACTAACAACTATCTCTTTCTTGGTATGTTTAGGGCACAGCAAATAGGGGAGGGGGTTGGGTAAAAAATGTCAGAAATAAATATATCCTTAATCTGCATATTTGCAATAGAGCCTTCCCATATAATAACAGTGTGTGATGCAAAATGCATTTGTTTTTGAACTTGGTATTGCTTTGCATTTTTTTAAAGTGAGGGAAACCCAGTTCGGCAACAGGTTTCCATTTCGAATTCCACTGGTGCTATTGAGTAAATCTTTTCCCATATGCTGTTTAAATCCTAAAGCTAAAAATATATTTCCTAATAGGTACCAATTACGATTATGTTCGAGAATTTAAAAGAAGCACTGGAACTTGGCACCATACTAAGCCACTCTTTCCATCGGATCTTCGCCGTACTGGATGTGCAGCTTTGCGTATAGCAAACTGCAAGCTTTTCCGGCTCCAGCTCCAGCAAGGATTGTTCCGCATCCGTGTTCCTTCTCCTTGAGAGAACTTCAGAAAACAGAGGAGATGGGAATAATTTGAGAGGCACTCCACCATAACAATATATCTTTATATAAAGGAGAAACAAACATCTTGCGGCAGAAACTTAAACTGTATGCTCGGCTTTGGTATGGTATCTGTCCTGTTTTTTTAACTGCTTAAATGCTTAAGCCTCAGCATTTGCTTTGGGGCAAGTCATTGTACATTGAGAAACATGGTTGAGGAGGTATCTTAAGTTCAGTTTATCTAAAGATACTAAACCATGCTATTGAAGCAGTTCCTTTGCTTCAAACCAGGAGGAGTGGATTAAAAAAAATGAAACCTATTGAAATTGGGACGGTGGGGGAATCAGTAAGGGACATTTTCATCAAGGAGAATTGTTACAAGTAACTTTGCTGTGTTGACATTAGATGACATTGATAACACAGGAAATCCTGTATGAAAACCGATTTCACTAGTATGCCAAAAGAGACTGTTTACTGTGGAGAAAGATGGGCAGTTGCACCTTTTACTTCAAGGCCTTCCTGACAATTTAAGGCCTGTGCCTGAAAGGATAGAATTGTACATATGTCACTTTTCAGTGTGTTTTCACTCCTAATAATCTTTTTAAAAACATACCAGTATGTTTAAAATGGACTAAACTGAGCTAAAGATTTCAGTACAGTAGAGAACTGAGAGTGACACAGATTTTTTTGTAAATCTTGTGTACGTCAAATGATCTAAAATGGTGTGTCATATGTGGACCAGCACAAAGCCTCATGCTGCAGCAACCACTCACTTGAAAAACAGTGAGTGAGGTTGGGTGGGTGGGTGAAGGCTGGGTTTTCCAGAATTGCCATGCTATTACTATCAGCCAGTTTACGCAGCACACAAATCTGATTCTGATTATTATAATAATTTTTAAAGAGAAATACAATGAGTATTTTTCCAAACAACTTGAAAGTTGCTGCAGGTTTACAGGGCTGAAAACTTTAATATCTATACTAGTGCAAAAAGTGAGGAATGTAAAAGACTGATTTTTAACTTGTGGGGAGGGTGGGAGTGGAACTATTGAACAGTAATACATTTCAGACTTGCTCTGGAGAATTATATTGGGATCAAAAGCTGGTGTACAAATGACCTATTTCTAAGATATAGTCTTACTGAGTACTGTTGAACTTTAGAGTGCAGTTATAGTGAAGTATTTTTTTCTGGGTTTTTTTGTAACTTTTTGCTCACAAATAATAATATTTAATTGATAGCAATTTTTGCTGGTAGAACACTGTTTACCTCACTACTGAAACTTTATTTTGTTACTTTGTTAGTGAAACACAATAATTTTAAAAAAGAAGAAATGGAAAAGGGCACAGTCTTGCACTACAACCTTTGCAAACTATATCCTTATAAGATTTAGTGCTTTACACTTTGGAAAGTTGTAGGACCTCAGCTGTGCCTGTTGTTTACGCTACCATAAACCCAGAGGGGTGCCTGCTGTCTTAGAAGGTAACACTGAAAGAGAAGTGACAACTAGTACCACACAACAATGCTGTATTAATTCTGTTGGAAGAGACTCCAGAATCTAGGAAGTTTTGACAAGAGTAAGCACATTTTAAGCCTCATTTAGTTCAAGAGAAGAGATTTACCACGCAATTTTGTGCATGTCTACTGTGAAATAAGTCCCATTAAGTTCAGTAGGTCTTGCTCTTCAGTAACTGTGTTTAAAATTGCAGCCTTAAGGACATGCTCAACATGTCCACTATATGTTAGCTTGATCATGGCATTCGTTCTTAATAAGATAGGTCAATTATGTCACACTTACACAAAGAGTGTATTCTATGCATTTGTGCCATTGCGGATACAATTCAGAAATTGAAGTATCAGAATTCTGACTCTGCTCAGAGGTTACAATCCAAAATAACATTTGTCTTGACTCATTCAAGCAATGGAACCACAACTCTGCCCCACTCCCCAAACAGTGGGAGCTGAGAGATGCTTCTAAGTGCATTCATATAATACTATAAACTATTTTCTCGTCAACTTCAGAAGTTTTGCAGAAAATCCAACGGCTGCAATTCTCGAGTAAGCCACCCTCTTTTATAGTCTCCCAATTTTCCCTCTCAGCGGCAAGTGGCCAACTTATTCTGTAGCAGCTACTTATTCCTTACAGGCAGCTATGCCCCACCCCGTTATGCTTTGTGCTTTTGTGTTGAGGGATTCTTCACATATTTTCAGGCAGAACAAAGGACTAGCGAGGGATAATCTTGAGTTGCTTATGATCCTATTGGGGTGGCAGCATAGGGAATTTACCAGATAGTTTCCAACTGAATCCTTACCTGTGTGTTGTCCTCCCTTTGGAGTTAACTGAGATGCACTCCAGTCTAAACATCTGGACCAAAGAAGACCAGTTTATGTACAAAAGTAAGAGGGAGACAACTGACAAAAGGGGGAGATGTGTCTATTGTTTGCTTAGCTTGTGAGAAGCTGGTTCATTAGAGGTGATTATGAGTTTCGTTCATGAGTTATGCTCTTTCGGGTGGAGTTTTTGGTGTGTTTGCAGCTCTGCCCTCTTAAATTTGCTTTCTGCATGTCTGTCCCTTTGGAAGTTAACAACTGGGAAGAGTGCAGGAGTGGCCAAACCACTCTAAGGAGCCTTTCCTTTCCATGGCCCAAGGCTGCCTGTTTCGCCAAGTAGCAGGGAACATCCTAATTCAGCCTTCTCTAATCCAGTGCCATCCTCGCAACTGTTTTGACCTACACTCCCATCATCCTTGACTAGCTACCACAGGGTGATGTTTGAAAGTTTAAAAATCTGGAGGGCATCAGGTTGGAGAGGGTTGCTAATTGTTCGGAGAGGCTGTCCTTGCCCTGTCTGTGTTTATAATAGTGAAATTTTAGTGCACCTTACTAAGGAACAAAATTCCATACAGTGAATCTTGTGAGGAGCAATCTTATTTTGATTTCGCTAACATTTAAAAAAATAAAATAAATGCAAGGTTCTTGTTGAAAGAGAAACTGAAAACATAATTTATAATGTATTCCTAAGGAGGATATCTTAGGGACGCAGGTGGCGCTGTGGGTTAAAGCCTCAGCGCCTAGGGCTTGCCGATCGAAAGGTCGGCGGTTCGAATCCCTGCGGCGGGGTGCGCTCCCGCTGCTCGGTCCCAGCGCCTGCCAACCTAGCAGTTCGAAAGCACCTCCGGGTGCAAGTAGATAAATAGGGACCGCTTACAAGCGGGAAGGTAAACGGCGTTTCCATGTGCGGCTCTGGCTCTGGCTCTGGCCAGAGCAGCGATGTCACGCTGGCCACGTGACCCGGAAGTGTCTCCGGACAGCGCTGGCCCCTGGCCTCTTAAGTGAGATGGGCGCACAACCCCAGAGTCTGTCAAGACTGGCCCGTACGGGCAGGGGTACCTTTACCTTTACTTTAAGGAGGATATCTTAGTCTTCTTGCTTGTGAGCTGCTGCACAGGAAATATTTAGGGTGAGATGCTGCTACTGCTATGTATTGCATTGTTAAAGCACACTTAATTGCAGAATACAGTCACTCAAACCAGCATTGACAAAAAGCTTTTGGGTACATGTAGTTGAACAGAGGGGCAGCGTCTGATTGGGAAGTGACTAGTAATGAGTTGCATACACGGGTACTGTATTGACAGTCACTGCAGAGTCAGTGCAATTTTAGGTACCTAATATTTGGTTTTGAGCTTTTCTAGAAGAACTTGCAGCTGATGAGTTAGTACAGTAGGACTAACTGGTCTCATTTGCCAGCCTTGGGATCCTACAGTTAGCTACACAAGGAAAAGCTTCTTTGTCTACCATCATGGCCATGTCTGTAGAATCATTTTGCCAACTTGGATCTTGGAACCAACTAGATGTTGTGACAGCAGACCTGTGTGCTGGAATTGGATTGCTGCCTCATAAAGCAGTGTTGTAGCAGCGACTTAAAGCTGGTGGGAGTGAGGGCGGAAAGTAACCTGCCCCCACCTTTTCTCCCCTCTATCACCTCTCTCTCTCTCTCTCTCTCTCTCTCTCTATTTCTCCTAGGGAGAAGCAATTTCAAGGAGAAAGGCATTGGAAAAAGGGTCCGTTTTCTACTTGTGGCACTACCATTTCTAGTTTTGGTCCCTTAAAAACTAGGGTGCAGTTTCTGTTTATTCCACTGGACCCTGCACAGAATAATATCCAATCCTTGGTTTTGATGGCTTGATCTGTGGCTTTGGTTGCATAGCAACTATTTATGCTTCATTTTGATTGTGAAGTAAGCCTTAGTTAGCATCGTGCAATAGGTGTGCTTCTGGATGTAGATCAAAACTACTTGTTTATCTTATGCAAACTCTGCTTTATGTTCAGTTTGGAAAGAGCAACCAAAGCCTGTTGAAAATCTGATTGGAATCACCTCTGAGATCCTGGTTTAAAATACAGTTATAATCAATTTTATCTTCACAATTTTAAAAGATAAATGGAGAGAATATGAGCCACATTCTGCAAAGATTGGGATGTATATCAGAATCCTTAAAGAGACAGCCAGTGGTACAAATAGGAATATTTATTTATTTGTTACCGTTTCTCTCCTCGATACTTTTGTCAATATAAAGCTTCTGAAAGCATGGAGCCTGCATTTGTTGCACATAATGCAGTATGCAATAACGAAAATAAGTGCCAAGAGTTCTCTTTCTACGCAGGTATTGTGGATCTCATCCGTTAGAGCACAGGGATGTTTAAGACCTTGAGCTGCAAAAAGAATGGTGGAATTCTTTAGTAAAGAAACTTTGCACATCTTAGAACCGTTCAAATCAAAGTTCTGCAGGGTCTTATTATTTTGTCTTAATTTATACTCCAAAACTGCCTCAGAAAACATCGCTGCCTGTAGGGCATATGGGCACTCTACTGCCCCATTGGTATTCTAGTGCCATGCATTTAAATAGTAAATGGCAGCTGACCATTTTTATTTTTAACTTCATATAAATATTTAAAAGTGTGAACTTGATCCATTCCCTGTGGGTGTATTTGGACTCATGGGAAGGCATCATCATAGGTCTCATTGCAGCCTGCTTCTCTCCATCTCCTTTCCATGTGCTCTGCAGCATGCCAGCAATCACTCTTAATGACAGCCTGTTACTCACAATGAGTATTTCATGGCCAGGGCCCTTAGAAGAAGAGAGATGTGGCTGGATGTGTATGTGAGAGCTGCATACAGGACTCTCATTGCAAGTTATGGCTGAGAGCAGCAGTCCACATACCCCAAGGAAGAGTGAAAAAGAAGAGAGTCCTTTGTTGATCCCCGTGTCAGTCCCCTCCTGAATCTGCAGCTCTTTCCACTGGGCAACAGATCATGTCCAGTGCAATTTATTTTAACTGATTTTGCTTACAGAAGGAAAGTTGCACATCTCAGGTTCTGTAACCCTAAATGTGAGTTACCATAAAGGGGCAAGAAGTACTGATCAACTATAAGATTCATGGACCTCATGATGAGTATACATCATTGTGCTTCTCCCCTAGCCTGATTGTTAGACATTAAAAATGCTTCCGAAGCATTCTGGCATATTTGGAGATGGGGTCGTGTCTTGTTTTTATTTATTTTATTTATTTATTGGCCTTGGTATTCCACTGCAATATCAGTAGGAGCAGAAATGAGGAACTGAAAAGAACTGCAATTTGTTCTTCATCCTAAATTAGCCTGCTATTAACTTGTTAACATTATGAAATTGTCAACATTTAAAATAGTTTTGAGGTATTTTTCTTCTAAAGAAGCCTCAATAGTAAACAGGAAGGTAGGATTTTTAACTGTTACTTAACTTATTTTATTAAGTGCTCTATATCCAACTGTAAAGGACAGGTGTAAAAGTACACCTTAAATTACAAATGTTTTACAGTGGTGCCTCGCAAGACGAAAAGAATCCGTTCCGCGAGTCTCTTCGTCTTGCGGTTTTTTCGTCTTGCGAAGCAAGCCCATTAGCGGCATAGCGGATTAGCGCTATTAGCGGCTTAGGGGCCTAGCGGATCAGCTGATAAGCAGCTTAGCGGTTTAGCGGATCAGCTGATAAGCGGCTTAGCGGATCAGCTGGTAAGCAGTTTAGCGGATCAGCTGGTAAGCGGCTTAGCGGCTCAGCTGTTAAGCGGCTTAGCGGATCAGCTGATAAGCGGCTTAGCGGATCAGCTGATAAGCGGCTTAGCGGATCAGCTGATAAGCGGCTTAGCGGATCAGCTGTTTAGCAGCTTAGCAAAAAGGGGGGGAGGAAAAAATCCCCGCAGGAACTCGCAAGACATTTTCGTCTTGCGAAGCAAGCCCATAGGAAATTCGTTTTGCGAAGCACCTCCAAAACGGAAAACCCTTTCGTCTAGCGGGTTTTCCGTCTTGCGAGGCATTCGTCTTGCGGGGCACCACTGTACTTGCTATGGGTGCAGTCCAGAGTCATTAAAGTCGGTCTTCCGTTTGACCATCAACTTGACATGCATAGGATTTTAATGTTGTGGTCTTTGCCTTTTTATTGTAAAATCATACTGACTGATTTTAAAGTCTTGGTTTGTTTTGAAAGTTTGCTAACTAGGAATGAAAGTGTAGCTGCCCCTTCTGAGTCCATACCTAACATACACTAGATTCTCCAAATAAAACATTCCTCATGCTCTTTGTTAGAATTCACCATTTTAATACTGCTTTGGCTGATGTAACTATTTAGTGTGTTTGAATCACCTGGGGCAAACTAGGCAATGCCAGTTATCACTGGCATTTAATGCTGCAATCCCATACGCCCTTACCGAGGAGTAAGCCCTGTTGAACACTGTGGGGCTTACACCTGAGTTGACATGCACAGAATTGCACTGTAAGTATTCTTGCTGGACAGTTAATGTGTTAAGTGGGTATTTCTCTATAGGCGGCCTGTGGGTTCCCTTTAATACTCTTAGTAACACAAAAAGGAACAGTTACTTAGCTTAACAGGAAGAAGATTGCGGAGTGGCATTTTTTCTTCTGTTATTTCTTTGGAAGCTAGCAGAAGGCCCATCATTACAGTGGTGGTGTGTGTGTGAAAGTAGGCTTTGCATATTCCAAAGGATGCAGAGCACATAGATGTTGAATCCTGCCAGGAATACAGTGTGCAGGACACCCAGAAGAGAGGTTTTGGTGTTACTGTGCCATTATCCCCAAGTGAAGAGGCTGATGCTCTTCTACTTCTCTGTTCCAGCTGCCATCCAGACCCTCTGAGTCTCCATCACTTACCAACCCCTCTGCAAAAAAGGGGGAGAGGGCAAGACCCCTTCCATTTCCATTAACCCAGTTGTGTTATATCTAGTTTGTTAATCACCTGAGACTAAAAAGTGGTTTGATATAAATAAGCTGAAAAGCTATAGTTAGCTGTACAGTGTAAAAATGAAATTCAGCATTCTGCTCCATATCATGTTTTGATTTCAACTGCACTGAAGTAAAAATTACTAGTGTTATGTCATAGCTTGAATTTTTACTATTAACTATAGCAAAATAAAACAACCAACAGGCTAAAGCAGGAATTTCCAGCCTTTGCTTCTCAGGAAAAGCAGAACGATTGCTTAACATGTGTGCAAAGACAACCTTTTCTTACCCTGTGTGGTACAATCAGTTGTGTTTTTGTTCTGCTTGATACCAAGAGCCTTGTTCTATTCTTTAAAGGTGCTATTTTGACATAACTATTGAATTCTTTAACACTGTGCTTGAAAAAATCGAATTGATCCTTTACTTGAATGTTAGCTATCAATTGATGGTGAGTGGTTGCTCCTTTGTTCTTTCTTAGTTGAGGTCAGGGAAATTGTCCATATTTAAGGTACAACTTTTCTCTGTGAACAGCCTGTATACTGTCCATACTTACACCCTTCATGAAATAAAATAACTGCCCTTCACTGAACAATAGGCTTTTTTATCTAAGTATTGCTGTAAAATGTTGAAGTTTTCAATTTACATGGGGACTCTTTCCTCATGTATCTCATTCCTGTGAAATAGTTTTCTTGAGTTGCATCCAGTTCCCAGGAGGTGTCAGATAAGTATGAAACATTTACCTGATTGATTCTTTTTTTAAAAAAAAGTTACTTTGAATGCACTGTACCTTCCTCTTGTAGGCTTTTGAGAAGTCCTATACCATTTCACTAACTATTAATCATGGAAAGTTAAGCTGCCCATCCCCAAATACAGTGAAGGTAGGGTATTAAAGAGAGGCAAATTGAATGTTTGTGAAGTTTTCTGAACTTAATTAATGGGGGAAGGAACATGCCCAGGGCAGTTTCAGGCAGGTTGATTTTGGTGGCAAAATTATTCCCCACCTGCTTCCCCCTGTTTGCATAATGGCCCCACTCTGGATTGAAGCCAACTGTGGCTGCTCTTCTTAAAAAGGAGAAAGGGCAGGCCAACAATGACTTGTCTCTTTTGGAGGAAGTTGAGTGGAAGTTGTGCCTGTTATGCCTAGTTGAGGAAGGAGGAGGCTTTTGTAGAGGTAAGATAAAAGCAGGCAGCAATACTTTAGGTTCCCTTCCCAATTTTGGTGACAGTGGAAAAATATGAATATAATCTTCCATGCCATTTATGATCTCCCTGGGTAGGCTTGGTGTGGGGAAAACCTTTCAGTCATTCATTATTATTATTTTTAACCAGATGTCATAACCATCAGGGTGAAAAACACAATACAGTTAAATCGATTGCTTCTTTGTCCTCAGGTTGTCCTTGCAATTTCACTGCATCAAGGCAAGGCTGCTATTTTAGTAGCTTTCTTATCATTGCCTGATAAGGGAAAGAAAGAAAAAGAACGTAACATGGATCAATAATTTGTTCATGTGTTCTGAACCCTCTTAGTGGAGCCTCTCATTTATTGACACCTCTCTGACTAAGTTTTTTGTTTTGTTTTTGCACTGGGATTTGAAACTTTGTTTTTATCAATAATAATTATAGTTTGTCTTCTTCAAGCACAGATCCATTCCTGGCTGCCACAGGAAATCCCACCAGTTGGAGGCTGCTTCATATTTTGGCAGGATGTTTCCCATCAGATCTGTATTTCTTCAGTGTAGGTTTGGTTTGCTCTATGTCAGGGGTAGGCAATCACCTTCTAAATCCGGCCCGCAGACGGTCCGGGAATCAGCATGTTTTTACATGAGTAGAATGTGTCCTTTCATTTAAAATGCATCTCTGGGTTATTTGTGGGGCATAGGAATTTGTTCATATTTTTTTTCAAAACTTGGTCCGGCCCACCACATGGTCTGAGGGACAATGGACAGGCCCATGGCTGAAAAAGGTTGCTGACCCCTGCTCTATGCTGTAAGGCTGCCTGCTATTCTGAGCTACACATTTGCATCCATCCAACCATTGGATACAAAAATGAAATGTCCTCAGACTTTTCTTGTATTCAGGATGTCATAGCAAAAAGACAGATTGTGTGGTTAAATTTTTTTTTATATAGAGAATATGGGCCCAATTTAATGATAAATACATGCATGTAACAAACCTCCAATAGATCTCCACCCTCACCCATTTTCAGGGGAAAAAGTTTTGGTAGGGCTTAACATCTTCCCTACCTATCATTTATCTACCTTTCCAATTCTCCTCTCCGCCAGGCAGATGTGTATTTTGGGGGGGGGGGGTATTGAGTGTCTGTTGCATGTGTTTTAAATGCAGCATCTAATTCAACCCTCTCTTTTCCAGTTGGAACTTAAGATGTTTATTCAACTTTAGAAAGACCTACTTACATTATCTTTATAAGCTAATGCCAACTTATAGCAAATTCAGGTAAATCTCTTTTTTCCTATACAAATCCATAGTGGGCAAAACTATGACAAGAACTGTATGCAAGAGGAAGTTAGTAAACCATAACCACCTCTCCACCTTCTTGTTCAGCTAAGCTATGCAACTTTTGTTTGTATGCTCTTCTGAAAGGACTATGCAGACAAAAGAGAGCAACAACCTCTAACTTCTCTGTAAATACCTGTGCTAAGAAATGCCTTCTGCCTCACCTCATTTGGCTATTTAGCATCTCCAGTCAAAGTGATTAGTCCAGATTTGGAAGGGAGTTGGTTTCTTGTTTCTGCTGAAATGCGTTCAGAAATGCAGAGGGGCGGGCAGGCAGACTGGCTAGTGGGTTTTTGTGTGTGTTCCATTTACCTCTGAGCAAGTATTTCATGTCATTTGTCGTGTTTGAGCTGCTACACTGTTTCACTTAGCACAAATGAAACTAATTGTTTTGTGGTCTCTTGTTAATCTAAAAATTGCCTCCCAGAGAAAGTTGTATGCATATAAGCTTTGTTGAAATAAATGGGAGAGCACTGTTTTTAACCCTGTATTTATAGCAACATTTGTTTCAACAGGACTTCAGTGCAGCTAATTTTCTGTGGATTGTGCTCACAGCTTTCTTTCAATGAGCTCAAAGAGAACTTAGATTTAAATATCATGTTTCTTTTCTTAATTGAAAAATGCATTAGATACTAGGATTTTAAATGTAGTTTGACTCTGTATAGCCAAGCCAAAAGGTAATTATACATTTCTTGTTCTTCCGACACATCCGCAGTGTGTGTTAACAGAAATGCAGGTTATTTAAGGAAACATACAATTTTTGTACTTTGTCAAAGTGGCCTTTTTAGAGGAAGCACACAGTACATTGATTAATGTTGTGTAGCTGTATAATTTCAGAGGAACTTTTTTCGTATTGTATTGACAGAATTTGTATACATTTTTCAAAATAATATGCTATTTTGTTTAGAAGTGTGTAGACATAATGGGCAAAATCCAAAATACTCCATTCCACAATTCCCATCATTATATATTTTGCTTGGCTCTGTATATGTTGTGGGCAACCCCACAGTGCTCAGTGGCATGTGTATTCTCTAAATACTATTCCCTAGCAGTGAAGGGAATGGACCAGCTCCTTCCTCCCGTGCAACATGAGACTTACAAAGTATCAGGGCTGTTGGATGTCTATGAGAACGCTGTTAACTCCATCCACTTAGTTTGTATATTTACCATATTAAGGTAGTGAATTGTAGACATGAAGTGCAGCTTTAAGACCCTAGATGTACAGAACAATCTCGTAAATGTATGATGTCTTCCATTGGGGGAAGAAGAGAGTTTCAGAGTTGTCAGACACAAGCAATTTGCAAAAATAAGAAGTTATCACTACACATAACCAGCCTGGGGGATGCAGGCCACTCCCAGCTTTTGAGACCCCCGGCCATAAAAATAAAATAATACACAAAAACATAATAAGGCACCAGAAATAGGAATTGAGTATAATTAGGGGGGTGTATTTAACAAATGTTTTTCTATCCTTTTTTAAAATTCATGATACTTTGTTCTTGATGTTTATGGCTGACCTGCTGAATTTCCAAAAACTTTATTTTTCTTGCCATAGCTGCTGCTTGTAATTGCCATCTTGACAGTTAACATGAAAAATCCAGAAATTTTAATGGTATGAGAATTGGAATCAGACAAAATTATCTATGCATATATTATGTTGTTTAGTGCTCAGTTTGCTTTCGTCTATGGATTCTACTAGATAGCATTAGAGGAAATGTTGGCAAACTGAATAATTGGAAGAGTCTTACAAGAATAGGTTTCTGGGTTGGATTTTAAAATGGGATGTAAATGTCCGTTAAGTTATTTATGCAGTTCCACTGGAGTGTTTGCAATGCTAAGTAAGGCCTGTAGAATGCCAAAAATAATAGCAGTAATAATATTAATACCCTTGATGTTGTTGATGCTAATTCACAATTCTCTGCAAACCATAAGGGAAGTCAGTGTTTACTAGTGGACCTCCAAGATCACTTTTGTTTTGTCAGCTCGGTCAACTGGGTTTGTTCAGATATCATATGTCTCCACAAGACACTCCGAGGAAGCCCCTCCTGTGCTGAATAGATGGCGCAGAAGATGAAACCAAACCAAGATGTGAAGATATGGCTAGAAACTACATTGAAAGCTGTTGTGTGGAGTCAGTCCTGAGCTAGCAGGCCCAGTGCTCCAGACTTGGACCAGTAGCAACTTTCCCATCTTGGGCTCAGTTTTTTTTCTAGCCTCACTAGCCAACATTCCAGCGTACCACATCTGCATCTACATACAAATCCAGGCAGAAGAAGTTTCTTTTTTAAATATATATATATATTTACAAAGTTAGTGGCATGCTGCTGGCTGTGTTTTTTATTCCTCTTACTCTTTGTATTTCAACTATCAGTCAGTGCTGGTGAGTATAATATATTTACTCTGCTGTGGGTGTCCCCAGCTCCCTCAGTCATGGGACAAAGCCCATTCCCATGGCTGCTCTTCCCATGAATGACGACGTGATTTTAAGCTTCCAGCAGGTTCTTGGTAAACTCATATGGCATCTGAACAAATCCATTGTTAAGTATGCATGGCTTGTTTTTTCCTGATTTTGTTGTGTAAGGGATCCTGCATCTCTTGCTAGTTGGGGAGGGGGATTAATTTTATTTTTTAAAAAATGTAAGAACAGCTGAAGTTGGGCTAATTTGAATGTAAGCATGCTTAAGTTATAAGTAAGAAAAGGTCGAAATTTAAGGCAACAATATGTTTAAATTTAAGGTATGAGTAAATGATAAAAATTATCTTAAATTTAGAAGTATAATATTTGGAAAGTACAAAATAAGGTATGAAACAAGGTAATAATTTGCTGATATTTTTAATATAAATAATGCAGGGTAAAGGAGATGTGAGGAAGTCCAGTTAGTTATATATAAAAAAATTGTATTGAATGGTTGGTTTTTTTCTTTTTCTTTTTTATTTTTTATTTCTTTTTTTCTATATGGTTTTTTGGTGTATTTGTTTTGGCTTTTTTGTGTACTATTTTTTGGTGAAGGGATCTTGTATGAAAATTTAATAAAATATTTAAAAAAAAATGAATGTAAGCATGCTAACTTGTACGGTTATGTTTGAAGAAGAAAAACGTGCAATTCTGAAGGCACTTTGTGATCGGTTTATGAAAAATGGGCTTTGCAATGGAACATATGATATTAATGCGTAATTAATAAGTAGTGTTGTCTTTGCTATCTGTATATCCTTCTCAAGTGTTTTGTCAATGCCTCTTTTTAAAAAATGTTGTGCTTCTGAGAAATCTTGTTCAACTTTGTTAATTAGCTAAGAAAAAACAGTGGCTGTGATTCAATGTGATGCGCACACGTAACACTTAAGTACAGGGGTTTCCCCCATTCTTTGACCAGTGGAATTCTCTGCTCCCAGTGGGAAATTGCCTTATACTCGTAATGTGTTTCTCTTCCTAGAATAAATATAGATGTAACATTTGAACTGAGGTCACAAAAGGTCTTTCACCTGTATCTTAATCTTATCTAAAGCAAAACTACAAATATTTCATGAACAGCTGCAGTATTGCTACAGTGAATTTGTGGGGAAGAAAGGAGTGTGTTGGTGACATCTTAAGTACTAGCCAATTGGCACTGTTCACCTAGGATTTTTCTGTGTCCACCTGCCCTGGGACGGGAAAAGTTTTATGCTTGGATTGTTCAGATGCTCCCAACCCTCCTCTTCCATAAAAAGAGCCAAGTTGGATCAGGCCAAAGGCCCATCTAATCCAGCAGCCTGTTCTCACAGTGGCCACCCAATGAGAAATCTGTAAGGAGGACATGAGTCTGATGCACTCTCCTACCTGTGTACCCTTGCAACTGGTATTCAGAGCAATACTGCCTCCAACAGTGGAGATAGAATATAGCCATCAGGGCTAGTAGCCATCGATAGCCTTAAATTGATATATACACACACTCATTGCTCTGCAAAGTTTACGTCAGCCTTCAGTCATCAAAGAGAATGCGGTCTGTGAATCAGAGTTTATGGGGTGTTGGATCATGCTGAATATCTGAGTTTGTTTGCTTTAGGATCATTTTCACATGTCCGTTGTCCATCAGTCTGTTTTCATGGATAGCCTTGCATGGCAGGCTTTTAAAAATTACAATTCCTTCATTCTCGTTGGTAATACTTTTGAGGTTTACATATTCTAAAGATGCAAAAAAAGGGATACAAAACAGTTCTTGGATTAAGTAGCACTTTGTTTACATGTTCAGTATAATGTTGGGCAAGTAAGGGTCTTTTATTTTTTATTTTAATTTAAAGCACATAGATTGTGCTCCAGGGGCTTTGTAGCCACTGTGTGTAAATTTGGTGTAATGATGTTTTAAGGACAGGTGAAAGTGTGTGATATTTTTTAATGTAGTTTGTATTGACCGGGTTTTATAAAATGTAAGAAAAAGAGTGTTGTATTTTGACCTGAAATCTGTGTACGGTAAAGTCACTTTGCTTTATGTATTGGAGGTTTGTTGAAAACTTGAACTATTTTATAGAAGGGTGCAGACCAAAATTGAATTGTCTTAAAGTTGAACTAACCAAATAAACATTTTATGGTTTGCGTACATTTATTGTCTCTTGCATTAAATATTTTCTTTCTTTTACTAAAAAAAAAAAAGGATACAGTTGAAAATAGTCTTGAAATGAAGCTGAAGTTATGTAGAGAGCCACCCTGATCATGTAAAGAGGGGTTGTAGAATCAATTTGGTACAGAGATGGCCAGCATCTGTCTTTTTAGAGACCAGTTTTGATATATTCAATTACTTGCTCTGGGAAACGGAAGTGTGCTTTGCCTCTCAATCTCCTAAAGCAGAACTGGGGAACCTGTGGCCTTCCAGGTGTTAATAGATTCAAGCTCCTATTGGCATCAGCCATCATGGCAAATAGTGGTGGGAGTTGGGAGTCCAGCAACATCTGGAGGCCTACAGCTTCCCCAACCTGTCCTAAAACCTCTATAATCAAGTCAACACCACTTATTATAGGCATGTCATAATGGCCACAGTGTTACATAGAAAACTTGCAGATTAATCAATTTATAAACAGCAGCCCTGCAGTCAGTTGACAGCCTGAATTCAAACCCTAATAAATGCAACCTTTCCTTTGTGGGTAAAGATGGGGAAATGGTCAATAACCATTTAAGAGCAAAAGAAACTGCTGCACTTAACAGTAGCAACAAATGTTTATCCATTAGGATGCTTTTTATCAGCAGGAAAGGCTGAACATTATATCTTGGAAAAAGGGTATGAGTCCATTCCCTAGTTCTCAAATTCCCACTGACACAGCTTTCCTGTTACAGTACAGCTGAATTATTTTAGGAAAATGGAGTGTGGTTGTGTCTTGCTTACACTTGTAAGCAAAATAAAGGTTTTACCCCTCAAACCAAGTTCCTGAAATAACCTGTGTGAAGCAGCATTGATATGCAGGATATTCGATAGAATTATGACACTAATGTTTAGTGCTGATTTCCACTGATATATCAACTCTCCATACACACAATTTGAGACGTACAGTACTGTTGCTTTGTGTGTTCACAGTTCTGTGTGCATTGGTGAGGGAGAGAAGTTATAGTGGCCCAAAGGGTCGGTGCATCTGGCTGTTTACCAGACGGTTTGGTTGTACGAGCCAACCCAGGGGAAACTGTCGGCAGGATTGCTGCATTGCAGAGGGTTGGACTAGATGACCCTCAGGGTCTCTTCCGATGCTACAATTCTATGATTCTCAATCCCACAAAGATCCTTGCTTCTTGAACAGGAACCTCCTGTCACCTCACTTCACAGGAAATTACAGGAGTGGTGAGCTGTGTGCGTTCACATGATACCAGAAATATTTAAATCTGGGCATTCTCAGAGTGTATATCTCTTACTATTCTTTTGTTATTATTTCCTGTGATCCAGAACCAATCCTGAATTTTTTTTGCATAGCAGTTAAAACAATTAAAAAATGTTGTGGCAATTAAGACCATAAAAGGCGCTGCCTTTTCTTCCATTACTGTGCTTTGATCCATGAACTGGGCCTATTGATTCCACCTCCTCAAGATGGCACCAGAGCTCAGCATCACTGAATGCAAACCTGGGACCCAAGCAGCCATTACTCTGCTGTAGAAATGAGATGAGAATAATCTGGGGATTACATGTGGATTTTGAATAGATAGGGTTGTTTGGCTGTCAGGTGTTTAGCAGGAAGTTTCCTTTCAATGAATGGTTAGTGCAGGGGTAGCCAACATATGCCCTCCAAATGATGTTGGCCTACAGGTCCTATCAGACCAGACCTTTGGCCATGTTGGCTGATGCTGATGGGAGTTGGAGTCCAACAACACATAGAGACCACTGCATTGGCCTCGCCTGAGTTAGTGTATACCTGTGAGATCTCGGTCAGCAACTGATTCTGCCTGTGGCTTGCTTTGACAAGGAAGTGGAAGCTTGCAGAACATGGCCCTTTGCCCAGCCTCAGAGTGGTCTGCCGCCAGGTGGCATTGCCACAGAAGTTGCTCTACCATGCTTACCTTTTGCTTCTCAATTTAGAAATGATGACTAGGGGACCACATGCACAATTCTGGTGGCTGGTTTGGCCCAAGAAGCTCCCCACATTGATATTTGTGGAAGCATCATGACTCATGGTAGTAATTACCCCTGAACACCTTTCAAGCATTCAGATGTCCCAGATATCAGGAACCATGTTTCCAAGGCCTCTTATTTCCAGTTACAAAAAGTTTTCATGGAATTTGAGGGTTAAAATATTACATGGTTTGCCACCTGTTCATTCTGCACATGTGTGAACAATTGGTATCTGTTTCCACCTGTAAAATGTGTGGCGAGTTGAGTAAGAATGTGGAGGTACACATTCAAATGCTAGAGGGACAGACTGCATTAGAATTACGATGCAGTTGGTTTTAGCCAATGATGTACACATACTGAAGTCTGCCTAGATCTCCATATTTGGGATCTCCAGAGACTCCGGGTTCTTTCAAATCTAAATCTTTTTGCAATCAAAATTAAACAACAACAAAATAATGGTAATTGAATGGTGGTGACAGACCTTTTTGTAATGCAATGGAACTGTGTTAAATGTGCATGCTTTCTCCTTAAAACAAATGCCGCTCGAAAAAAACAACAAATGCCTCTGAATGCTGCAAAGGTGTGTCCTAACTGGAATACAGTGGTACCTCGGGTTACATACGCTTCAGATTACATACGCTTCAGGTTACAGACCCAGAAATAGTACCTTGGGTTAAGAACTTTGCTTCAGGATGAGAACAGAAATCGTGCTCCGGCAGGGCGGCAGCAGCAGGAGGCCCCATTAGCTAAAGTGGTGCTTCAGGTTAAGAACAGTTTTAGGTTAAGAATGAACCTCCAGAACGAATTAAGTTCTTAACCAGAGGTACCACTGTACAGTCATACCTCGGGTTGAATATGCTTCGAGTTCAGCACGTTCGAGTTGCACTCCGCGGCAACCCGGAAGTAACAGCGCGTTACTTCCAGGTTTTGCAACTTGCGCATGCGCAGATGCTCAAAATGACGTCATGCGCATGCGCAGACGCAGCGAAAAGCGACGCGTGCGTGCGCAGACATGCCGTCGCTAGTTACGTTCGTATCTAGAGGTACCACTGTATAGGAAACTGCTTTATACCAAGGCAGTCCATTTTTCCACGTAGCTCAGCATTGCCAACACTGACTGCCAGTGGCTCTCCAAGGTTCCACACTAGAGTCTTTTCCCAACCCTACATGGAGATTGAAACCTTTCACATGCAGAGCATGTGTGTACCACTGAGCTTCCACCACACCTTAGACTATGCACCTGTCATTTGCCCAGATCACCAGGCACTAGTTAAAAGCATAGCCGCCCTCTTCCCTTTGGGCAAAAGCAACCATTTTGTCCATAACATATGAGCTGAAAGTTGCACGACACGGACAAGCTTGAAGGAATGTGATGTGCCCACGAAGAGCTTTGTGAAACCGCTGGTGTGGAAATTGCCCGTGAGTCGTGATGGAGAAATGGTTTCTCCTTCTTTCCTCCGCCCCTCTCGCCTTCTCTGCCTCTCCAGACAAGTGAAGAAGAAATGTGAATGAAGGGGATGAATGGAAAGAAACGAGGCAAAGCTCCTTTTGACATGAATGAGAGAGACTTGGGAGTTGTCTAAGGACAGGCAAGCTGCGTCTGAGCTTCCTTTCGACATGTGAGGAAGTGGGCCACAGTCCTCTGCACGTGGAGTTGCTGCAGCTAGAGCGATGCACTCCCTGTAGCCCAGATCCTCATTCTGACAGGATTTAGCATTTCAAAGCACAGTGTTGAATTGCAAGTCCCGCCAGAGGCTTAAAAATAGCTTTATGGTTATTTATAGAAGCCACACAGCTATTCTGCTTGGGTATCCTGATAGGGATTGCATGGCAGGGAGTGGGGGAGAAACCCTTTCCCCCCCTCCCCTTCTCTCAGTTCCAACAGTCTGTATAGGAAATGATGGGGTGGTTTTGAGGTTTTGGCTTGTGCATCTTTTCAGCATCTTTTTAGACAGGACTGCAGGTCAGAGACGGTGAGGGATAAACTCTTTGGCCTTCCTTCCACTTAGGTCTTGTGAAATTCCTCGGAAAGAGAGGCTGCCAAAACCATCATCTTCTAACATTTTCTCAGTGAGGTGTCCCTTTTGTAAATGGATGCGCTCTACTTACAAACGTCTCATTCACAAAGAGGCCTCATTCACAAACAGGTGACAAATTTCCTTCTTATTTTTAGTCAAAGTCTTTATACATCCCTTTTCCCCCATAAGCCCTTCTCTATGTGCCGCCCCAATATGTTTGGAACGTGGCAATAAAACAGACCTGTTCTGTGGTAGCCCCTCATGGATGGAAAGCTCTTCCGAGGAAGGTCGCCTGGCAATGACTTTTGCCATCCATCGGGCTAGAATATTTTTGTTCTCCCGGGTAGCTTACAGGTGCTTAGCTTGTGCACAGATCCGACACTGATGGCAACCCTTTGGCATCCACTGCCTGAGGAGACATCTTTATGTTACTTCTAAACCCCAAACTGGGAGAAAGGCTGCAGAACATGCTACTTCTCTGGACATATACAGGAAGTTTGGAGCGAGCACAGCTGGCTAGGATGTTACACTATTTCTGTGGAAATTGTCTCATTATTTGGCTGTTGATTATCTTTTCCTGGGATCTGACCAATGCTTAAATTGCATTGTTTCACTTTTTTAAAGAGCGGGGGGACGACATTGATTTTCTTTTTTATTAAATCACACATACACAAAAACAGTGAGTGAGAAATTATGCACCCCTTTCCTTTGGGGTCCAATCAGAGCAACAATGATCAAGTTTGTAGTTCCGTGTGTGTGTGTGTGTGTGTGTGTGTGTGTGTCTGTTCGTTCCCCACCCCCACCCCGTTCCATGTTCTTCCTTTGATCATCTTGAAAGAGAAAAGGACAAAACTCGGTGATGAAATGATCACTAGAGCAGAAATGCCAGCATGTCCCTGGCTCCTTTTTTAAACTTCTTATTACGAATGGAAATCCAAATGGTAAAATAAGAACATTTTACTTACTTACTTACTTATTTCCTTACTTACCTATTGCATTTCTATCCCACTATTTTCTCCAAGAAGCTCAAGTACATGGTTTGCTCTCTTTCTCATTTTAATCTCAATATTAGGCTGAGAGACTGTGACTGGACCAGGGTCACCCAATGAGCTTCATGGCCAAGTGGGGATTTGAACCCTGGTCTCCCAGGTCTTGGTCCAAAACTCTTACCACTATACCACATAAGAAGAGCCTGATGGATCAGGCTGATGACCCATCTAGTCCAGCATCCTGTACTCACAGTGGCCAACCAGATGCCCATAGGAAGCGTGCCAGCAGGACCTAAGCACAAGAACCCCGTCCCCTCCTGCAGCTTCCAGCAACTGGTATTCGTCAGCAGACTGCAGTGCCTCCAGCCAGAGAGACAGGGTATAGATGGCTTGTGTAAGCAAAACAGAAGCAAAACTCAGATTGCAGTTGGGGCGCATTGTGTAACTGCCCACATTTTTAGAAGCGAGAGCAGCACAAGGGAGCGTTCTGCAATACCCCTTCAGGTGTAGGTTGCTAAGGGCTAAGGGCTCTAGTTATCTCCCGCTTGGACTACTGCAATGCCCTCTATGTGGGGCTACCTTTGAAGGTGACCTGGAAACTGCAATTAATTCAGAATGTGGCAGCTAGACTGGTGACTGGGAGTGGCTGCCGGGACCATATAACACCGATCCTGAGAGATCTGCATTGGCTCCCAGTACATTTCCAAGCACAATTCAAAGTGTTGGCGCTGACCTTTAAAGCCCTAAACGGCCTCGGCCTAGTGTACCTAAAGGAGCATCTCCACCCCCATTGTTCAGCCCGGATACTGAGATCCTGCGCCGAGGGCCTTCTGGCGGTTCCCTCATTGCAAGAAGTGACGTTACAGGGAACCAGACAGAGGCTTTTTAACACTTGATTGGGATTCGCCCAGAGTGGCTGAGGAAACTCAGCCAGATGGGCGGGGTATAAATAATAAGGGCAAGCACTTTTCACTGGGGAGAAATATACTGCGCTATCTGCATGCTGCACCCTAGCACAACTCATGACATTGCATCAGCCCCGGGACGTTTTATGAATCAGAGACACAGCACTTTAATCCACTTGTATTCCATCCCTCCGTATGCAATGCCTGTCAGTTTCAGAACCACGCCCAGGTTAATGATTCAGGTATGTTCTAATCACACCGTATCTTTATGACCCCTATAACTTTACTTTATCGGTGGAAATTATGGCTGAAACTCCATCATCCTCAATCCATGTTGATGAATGGTGAGCTGCTTACCTGGAAACTCACCTCTCCTTTTAACAATTTATCGTGCCTGTTTGTTTCAGATGAGGTAAGAAGGAAGATAGCATGCCACCTTATGTGAACTTCTCAAGATTTCATTTGAACTGGGGGCTGAGGCCAAGCATCTGCTTGTGATGGAAAGTTTCAATAGTAGGTTTTAGGTAGCAAAAACAAGGTTCAAATCCCTTCTCAGCCACAAATCTCACTGGGCTGGTCACTCTTATAGGCTAACCTACTTTACACAGCTGTTGTGGGAATAAAATGGGGAGGAAAAACACATGCAGCTCTGAGTTTCTTGGAGGAGTATAGACAATCTTTCCATGAATTTGTTTAGCTAGAAAATCTGTGCTCTCCTTTAATAAGTTAATTCAATCAATGTCACAATAGACCAAATTTTCTGAAACCAGTGGGTTGTATCCAATTAAGCTCTACTCAGAATTGACCTATTGAAAGAAGGGGGCACAAGTTAGTTGTGTCCACTAAGTTCCAAAGGTCTACTCTGAGTAGGACTTTGTTGGATGGAACCCAACATTTTTAGCAGCCATTCTATGTGGTTGTACCCGATGGAGAGAAGGGAAGCAGGGTGACCCTCATCAGCTCCACTGAAAGACCAGCTCCATTTTGTTCCTCCTCTCCATTTAGGCTGGTTATTGAAAACTACTATATACTTTTTAAAATGTGTCAAGTTTGTTTTCTTCCCTCCTCATTTCCTTTTCTTTTGGTGTGTCTTTTTGATTATAAGACTGGGTAGGGTTTGTCTTATTTTTATTGGTGGTGGGGAGTTCTTTGTTCACCTCAAGTTGAAACAAACTGCAGTAAAGTACACTATCCTTTACTATCCCAAAGGCATAAATCCTGTACACAAACACAGCAAGGGGAGAGTAGTTCAGGAGTAAGGTGTGTGTTACTTAAATTGCCTTCCATTGGGCCTGTCCACTTGGCTCTTGGAAGGTTGGCCAGATAAAAATCTGGCCCTAGGACCACCAAAGGTTCCCCAGCTCTGGACTAGAGTGCCCTGCCAGTCAATTATGTAGCCCCACTGGTATGGCAACTACCAGTTGGAAATATTCTCCTCATATTATCATTTAGCAAATTGGGGAGGTGTGTTGTGTGTGTGGTTTGATGTATTACGGTATTTTAATATTTTTTTGGAAGCCACCCAGAGTGGCTGGGGAAGCCCAAACAGATGGGCGGGGTATAAATAAATTATTATTATTATTATTATTATTATTATTATTATTATTATTATTGTTGTTGTTATTATTATTGTTATTATTATTGTTATTATTATTGTTATTATTATTGTTATTATTATTGTTATTATTATTATTATGTGCTGGGTCTAAGATTGGAACCAGTGACAGCCTGATTTGCAGCCCAGTCTCTTTGCTGCTTTAGTAGACCATGCCTGGCAAGTCATTGCAGAATTTCTCAAAAGGGTTTCTGATTCTGCCTTCCTCCAATCCCCCACCCCAATCCCTTTGTACCTCTTTCTTCAAAAGCCAGTTGCGAAAGTGACTTAGTTCCAGATGAATGATTTGCGTTTACTGTCTTCTGGCCACGAAGAGTTACGGAGGCTTGCTGGCCTATATGACTGCCATCATTCCTTTGATATGTTTACTCCCTTTGCAAGTCAAAACAAGTTTCTCTCTCTGCTGGCTTGCTCTCTGTAGCCTTCATAGTTATCAACCCTGATGCACTCGTTACTATTGTCCATGGCCAATTAGTATTTACGCTTTTCTGATGCTGTGAGAAGCATAAAACCCCATGATCATGATAAGCGGGAGAGGCTTTGAAGATAATGCTTGATAAAGTCTCTTCTCTTAATGCAGAGGGAGGGAGGGGAAAGGCCTACAGAATGATTTTAAAGCTGCCCCAGAGTCAAACTAATAAGACCAAAACCAGTTGAAAACTGAATGTGAAACTACCATGGAACAATTGCTGTTGCCCGTGGTTTCCAACAAATGGCATTGAGAAGCATACTATCTCCAGCCGTGGAGGCAGAACAGAATCACCATGGACTGCTGACCTTGACAGCTGCGTTCTCCCTTCGTTGCTGTAGGTCGCTGGAAACCACAGGAGTGGAGAGTGGTGCTGTGCTCAGGCTCTGCTTGCCGGCATCCCATAGGCATCTGGTTGGCGACTGTGAGAACAGGATGCTGGACTAGATGGGTCACTGGCCTGATCAATCAGGCTCTTATTTATTTATTTATTTATTTATAATTTCATTTACACCCCCACCCTTTCTTTTCTCCAAGGAGCTCAAGGTGGCATACATGGTTCTCTCCCTCCTCATTTAATCCCCACAACAACCCTGTGAGGTAGATTTGAGCTGAGAGGCAGTGGCTGGCCCAGGGTCACCCAGTGAGTTTCGTGGCCAGCTGGGAAATCAAACCCTGCCCTCTCGTCTCCCTGCCCTCTCGTGTCTTTATACTAAGCACAGAAACATAGGAGATGTAATGCATTTTAAAGATTAAAAATCTGACTATACCATCATAGCTGACTTTACCATCAAAGCCCTGCTGCTGGTTGTGCAAAAGCTAAAATCTTCCCCTTAGCGTTGATGGGCAGCATTGAGCAACAGTATGTCGTCCCAGTAGATCATGCTGACCCCTTAAATACGCCTGAAAGTGAATTTGAGTGCTGCAAAGAACTGTTAGCCTGGATATGTTTGCCTTGCATGCATAACACCACACCCCTCCTTCCCCTCTCCCACAATCTAAGCTTCAGTGGCCAAACTTGTTTCCTGTTGAAAACAATGCTCTGAATCATACTTCTGAAGCAACAGTAAAACGAAAGCCCGGGGGGGGGGTTCTTGTTTGCATATCAGTCCACCTCCCAGCCTTTGCATCTAGACGGGATACAAGTATACCAGGGGTGGGGGACCCCCTTCAGCCCAAGGGCTGCATTCCTTTCCAGGGGCACATGCCAGTGCTGGGTGGGGATGGAGGCAAAAGTAGGCGGAGCAACAAATACACATATTACTGTTGTACAGTAGTCTAGTTTCTACACACTGCACTCTATCCTCCATCCAGACAAGCAAAAAGCTGTATCAGAGTTCAAGGACAAATTGCAGCCAGGCAAAAGGGTGCAAAGCAAGGTCAACAGAAGGTGTGGCTGAGGAGGGGGAGTTGACTGAGGAGACTCCTGAGAGCTAGACAGAGAGGACTGGAGGTTCCCTAAACATGTTGTATACCTTGACTTCCGGCATTTCATAGACTGAAGCAGGTACAATAAGTGAGAGCTGCAACATAATGTTGCAGTATGAAGTGCTCCTGCTTTCCAGGAATTCCATTCCACCACTCACCCCTATTTTCCTCCCTTAAACCCTGGCAGTTCCCCCAAGCCAGGTGCTGGGAACCTTTGGCTCTCTAGATGTTGCTGAACCCAGCATGCATGGCCAGTGGCTAGGGACAATGAGAGTTGCAGCAAAGGTTCCCCACACCTACCCATGACTTCTGATACCTCCATCTTTTTTCTTTCTTTTTTGTGAATGGTGGTGCTGTTTTAGTTACACAAACAGAGACCTCATGCCAAGGATCACTTCCCAACCCCCGACCGCACTATTACAAGTTGCAGAAGGCTCTGTCCCATCTGCATTATGAGTTTACTTTGTCAACACGTATCCTTCACTGATTTCAAAGCTCAGGGGGTGTTTGTTCATCTGGGAAATGATATCTTGGCAGTGGCGGGTGTGTGTGGCAATTGTCATACAATCTGTTATCCACAGTTCAAAATGTACCTCAGCAGCCAGCTGTGGAGTGCGTGAAAGGGCAGGCTGTGCATTGCATGGTTCCTTGGGGTTTATGTGTGTTCATGCGCATGTATTGCTATGGATGTGTGCTACTCACAAAAGGCCTCTGTCCTCCCACTAAATCTCTTAGCTTCTAGGTCGGAGTAGGGAAACCTGTAGCCTTACAAAAGTTGTTGTTGGACTCCAACACCTATCAACCCTAGCTGGCATGGCCAGTGGTCAAGGATGATGGGAGTTGTAGTCCAGCAGCATCTGGAGGGAAACCCTGTTGCACAGGAGCTGGGAAAGCAGCTAACTCTAGAGGCCCTGTGGGCAACTCTATAATTTTATGTTTCTAGTTGGCTCTGCTTGTCACTGGATCTGGGTCCATCTGTCCTATCCTGTGGTTCCCAGCAACTGTCATGCCATCTCTTACAGTGGAGTTAAAACACAGCCATCATGGCTGTTAGCCTGTGACAATCTATCATCCATTAAATTTATCTGATTTTAAAGGCATCCAAGTTGGTGGATATATACTTATATATATTAAAGCATCAGGCAGCACTTCAGACAAGTTTGTTCTAGATCCCAGAAGGATGCAGTTAATCACTATGATCATGTATTTATTACAGTGACTAATTACACTTCTAAATATTCCACACTTTGCATTCTAAAAGTGCCCCTAGCTACCATACCCTTTTATTCGCATCGGGAGGTGGGAGCAGAAGCACTTTGCTTTAAGAATTTAACATGTATGTTATGTTAGTACATATATTTGCAGATAGGTAAAGGTAAAGGTACCCCTGCCCGTACGGGCCAGTCTTGACAGACTCTGGGGTTGTGCGCCCATCTCACTTAAGAGGCCAGGGGCCAGCGCTGTCCGGAGACACTTCCGGGTCACGTGGCCAGCGTGACATCGCTGCTCTGGCGAGCCAGAGTCGCACACGGAAACGCCGTTTACCTTCCCGCTGGTAAGCGGTCCCTATTTATCTACTTGCACCCGGAGGTGCTTTCGAACTGCTAGGTTGGCAGGCGCTGGGACCGAGCAGCGGGAGCGCACCCCGCCGCAGGGATTCGAACGAATTTGCAGATACTGATTTTTAATTATAGTGAATTTGATGGATATTGGAAGTGTACATTCTATCCTATTGATGCATAAGACTATGTCTACTGATGGAGCAGATGTTATTCTATGATTCTTAAGCCTCCCTTGTGAGAAGGAAGTTGGAAAGAAAATGCTGGGCTTTTTAGTCCTTGGAATCAGCCAACAAAGTCAGTTATTACGTTTAAAAGGAACCCCAAATTTATGGGATGAAATATATCGTATTTTTCGCTCCATAAGACACACCTTTTCCCTCCTAAAAAGTAAGGGGAAATATGTGTGTGTCTTATGGAGCGAATGCAGGTGGGAGGGAGGCGGGAAAAGCCCCCAAGAGCCGAAAACACATTCCATGCAGCTCTTTTCCCCGAGGAGGGGGAAAGCCTGCAAGCGCCGCACACACGCTCCACGTGGCTCGTGAAAGGGAGCGCTGAGCAGATCCTGTATGCATCGCAGGATCTGCTCAGCGCTCCCTTTAATTTTTTTTTCTTTCTTGCATTCCCCTTCTAAAAACTAGGTGCATCTTATAGTCAGGTGTGTTTTATGGAGTGAAAAATACGGTAGTTTGATTCCCATGCCCAATTAGCAAAGCAAAGGGATGTTGGAGATGCAGTGATGAAGCTGGCAGCATAAGAACCGAAGGTGAGCCTGCTGCATCAGACTAATGTCCCACCTAGTCCAGCATCCTGTTCTCACAGCGGCTGACCAGATGCCTGCAGGAAGCCTGCAAGCAGGAGATGAGCACAACAGCCCTCTGCCCACCTGCGATTCCCAGCAACTGGTATTAATCATTAATACTAAGCAACACGTAAGTGCCAGAGATGAGCAAAAGGTTACGGAGCTTTCCAGAAAAAATATACTCCTGCCATGCTTGTTGCTGAGATCAGAGTCCAGGAATCATTATGCAATGTCCAGAAACGCACTCAACTGACTTTCATCCCTAGGTTGCTAATCCTCTCGGGATTTCCACACTACTTCCCCACCAGAAAGAAACTGATCTGGTTTCTGTTAGGTCTTTCCGAGTTCTGCCTGGCATACATATCAGCCAGAGCTGGAATTGGTTTAATGGGGATCGCCTGCCTCTTTGTCAAAAGCAGGAAGGCTCAGAGAATGCGTGCGCTGTTTGGATCCTTTGCTAGAGCAAGGAACACGAGGGAGAAGCTCCGACTCTTCCCAGGAGAAAGAAACATGCTGTTCTGGCTCCTGCCCTCAGAGACACAGTACTTGGACTCCCGGCTTGAGGAAACCTGAAAGAATCAGCACACGGCCTGAACCTCAGCTCAGAGCACAGGACACACAGTTCAAAGGTCCATATGCAGGTCCATATAGAATATCTTCCCAATAGCTGACACGCCCTTCCCACTCCACTTTTAAAGAGTGGGGCAGAGTATATCATTTGTATGGTTCTTACGCTTAAGCAAGAAGACTAAGCTGCGATCAAGTGCTTCTTTGGCAGTTGCTAAATCTGTGCACGCCAGTGCAAAGAGCAGCAACAGGGCCTGAGTCCAGTTCTCTAGCTGCCTCCATCCATTGGCCAACCGGCTTTTCAGCTCTCTTGGGAAGGTCATTCTCTGAAGGCAGGGTGGAGACTGACTCAACCAACTTTTCCCTCATGGTGTCCTGTGATGGCAGGACAGAGCCCCACCCCTCTCACTGCCTGAACTCCAGTCCTGGGGCCCTCCTCACAGACAGGTCCTGCCCTGCCATTCTATCACAGTTGACAGCACAGGGTCAAAGATGCATACCCCCTTCATTTGTTAATTGTACATTGCAAATGAAAGAATCAACGTACGTTAGGGTAATGTTTTACTTATATCTGTATCTTTTCTTATTTACACACAAATAAGGGCTGCAGCAAACAATTTTTGTATAGAGTGCTCCTGTTCAGGGTTCCAGCCAGCCACGACCTTTTCCAACATACCTTATTCCATTTTCCTTCTCCTCAGTTTTCCCACCCAGTCAGTCATCCAGCATTCCATGCCCACAGAGGACTTTTAGTCTTCGTTGTGCTATTTTTGAGTCTTGCCCTTGCTCCCTTAGGGCTTTGCCCCAAAATATTGCTTGTACTTTGGGTTCCCCTGACCCTGCTGATACCTCTTTTGTGCATGGGTAGTGCCATTTTTGCTACATAAGGAACCACATTCGGCAAATAGGTTCACAACTATTCTGTAGACCAAGGATTGCTGAACTTTCTGAGCCAGTGGGCACATTTGGAATTTTGAGGAAGTGCTGTGGGAGCCAGTTACAAAATGGCTGCCATGGGGCATTTAATAACACAAAATGGCTGCCATGGGTGCATGGCATGATAGCTGCCACATCCAAAAGAAGCAGGATGACACAACTGAGGAGAATGCCCACACTCAGCTGCCCTATCAAAGGTGGGGGGGGGGGAGACACCTATGTCAGTCACTGCAGACTCACTCACTGAGATAACCTCTCCTCTGTGTAGGACAGATAGGAAGGTAGGCATCCAGTCCTGGGATCCAATGAAATATGGGCATGTTTAAGGTGGGGTGTCCAATTTAGGAGAGGCTGAATCAGTGCAAACAGGAGTCTCTCATGTATTATAGACTTTTGAGGAGAAATATCTATCTGGCTCAGCTCATTCTTCTATTATCCCAGTGAAATTCAGCTGATCTCTGTTAAGGTATTTCACAGCAACTAAACCTCCTCACAATCTCAGGCCTTCTGTGGAGGCCATGCTCCACAGTGTGACATCATCTTGTAAAGCTAAGCTGGGAGCTGCGAGGAGTGGCAAACCTTTCTGTCATAGCACCACCGTCATGGAATTCCATCCCTAAAGTGACTCATTTGATTTTGCTTACCTTCCAAAGGAGGAGGGAAAACCTCCTCTTCAAGGATGTCACTTGTTAAATATTTGTGCCATGTTTCTGTATTTTAATATCATTTTGTTGTGCCTGTGCATTTTCCTGATATTGGCTTGCTTCACTAGAAACAATTATGCTTTTCTTGGTAAAACAGGAAGTGGCATTAAAATGGCTGTTCTATGGACCCCCTTTATTATCCAGCAATGCCCTTCTTTATGGTCAAAATCCTTCTGCCATATTTATTATTAAGGACATCTATTCAGCAAAGTTCCCCTGAAATGTTAATTAAATGTTTTCTCTTTGGATGTTCAGTTCATGTTATTGTTCCATGTTCAGTGTGGCTGGGGTACTTAGGAGTGAATTACCCTCTAATTAGTCAACTGACGTCTTTTGTAACGTGTGTGTTTGTGTGTTTGTGTGTGTTTGTTTGTTTGTGTGTGTGTGTGTGCTTTAATTGCTTGTTTTCTTTCATCATTTCCCTCCTTTTATTTCTTATATAGTGAAATAGCATAATTTTGTTTCAGGGAAAAGAGGGGCAAAGCAAGGAAACTGGTAACTAAAGCACACATAGGAAGACTGATGGGGAACAGCAGCTGACTAATTAAGGGGCAATTCATCACTAAACATGCAGCTGTACTAATCAATAAACAATAAAACAGGCTGAACCTGCAAACAGAAAGCTTTTGGTTACAGGCGGAGTAGCCCTTAAAAGCTTCAATAGCACTTTGCTTGTTGACACTGGACAAACTGCTCTAGTTGTATTTTTTTACAACCCCACCAATCACCACAAGTCAGGTCTGAAAAGAACACAAGAGGGCCACACAGAAAACAATGGACTGTAGAAATTTGGCAGTGATGTTATCTCTCAGCAAAAAGTGGATGAACAACGGATGCTGATTCCAGAGAAGTGAAGATGCAAATGATGTGTTGAGAAAAATTGGCTAAGATGACTACAAGAGAGACCTGCAACAGCATTTCATGTACAACTCTCCCCACCCCTGCTTTTCTTGCTCAGGGTTGCAGACAGCAAACCATGCTCTCTACCATGACACTATATGGAGGGCACTGTTTTGATTACCTTTGTTTTATAGTATCCTTCATTTCCCCTCTGCCTCTTCTGGGTCCTGCTGCAAGCCTGTCTTTAGATTACAGTTCTGGCTTTTTGGACCTGGGCCAGAAACTGGACTCTCAGTAGTGATCTGTCTTTAAAATGTGACAAGGAAGCCAGTGCTAATGGCTTCAGACAACTAAAGAACCCTGAAAAAGAGCCCTATGCACCATGTTAATCTCCCCAGTGTATTGGTAAGTAACAGTGGACTTAGCTATACAGCTGCAAATAAAAACTTTTAAAGTGTGTTGTAAAGTGCAATATACTAATGTGACACTAGATGGCGATGGTGAGCTATGTCAAATTCAATATATTTTTCAAAACTTTTTTTAAAAAAGCATTTTCACAGTGTTTTTTTTTATATATGTGGAGATTCCACCAGTGACCTGGTTGCCATGAAGCTATCATAGTGGCTCCACTCTACCTGGCAAGTCACTTCTGACCTGCCTGATGTGAAACCATGTTGGTAACATGTATTCTTGCAGAGTACCTGGTATTTTTTTTCCTTTTAGAGGTAGGAGTGATTGAGAGAAGAAGTTGGGGGGTAGGGAGCCCCAAACCACCCTGATAGATTCCATCAAGCTCCACCCACTGCAATGAATGTTATGGCTGAAAGAATGGGAACATGTGGAAGCAAGTGCACCAAACATGCACACAGAGAAAACCAGATAGGAATGTCACACTTGCATATTTGGAAGCACCCTAAAACAAATACACACAGGTTCTGCTATGCTATGCATACAAAACTTCAGTTTTCTGCACGTAAAGGATTTCTACCCTATTATCACTAAAAAAAGTTTCTGATTCAGGTATCTGAACACAAATCAGTGAGCAGTTTTTCAGCACTTGGAAAGATTCTCCAGCCTAGTGCAATCTTGGGAATCGCAGTCAGAGAGAGAGCATTAGATGGACAGGAACGCCTTGGTTTTCTCTATAGCGAATAATGGAATTTGCCAGCTCACTATACAAATGCTTGCCTTACAAACTATCTCTTGGAAACCGATTATGTGCACATAGTAGGACCTGCGTCTAGTAACAAAAACACCAGTAGTTTTGCCTTGCAAGGAAGATGCCATAGGACTTCCTGTTGGAAGGAGGAAATGGGCACTAAAGGCCAAGCGCAAGGGGTGGAAAGGCTCAGCCACAATTCCCTTGAAAGGTTGATCACAGGAGTCTCCATTAGTCAAGAGGGCTTATGGGAGTGTGAAGTACAGTACGGTACTTTATTATCCTTCTGGCTTTGACCTAAGAGTCTGCAAACTCTGAAGAACTTAAATAAACCATCCAGCCCCACCACTTCCTCCTTCTTCATCCAAATATTTTGTTTTGATTGGAATCAAACCTTCTGAAATGCTCTTAAGCTATTGGGATCTATTGGTGCTACAGAACGCAGATTTTCTGTTCCATGTTCCTTTGGCTCACCTTTTGGCATGGGCTCTCAAGAAGCCACATTTCGATGTAAGGTGTTGGGTGCCTCATATCATATGTGAGGGACTAACCTTATTCTTTAGTCAGAATTCCACCCCAGCATGTTACCCGCAATGCAGAATACATTTTCAGCAAGTTAAGAACCAAAGCCAAAAGTGACAGCAACATTTCTCTGCGGTTAAATGCAGAAGTGTCCCAGCTCACTTAGATCGTAAGTGGGTGGTGTTGGTGGTCTGGCTTTAACAGAAAAAGAAGTTTGCAGGTGAGGAGAGGAGGGCTTCCTCACATGCACAACTTACCTCCCCATAGTTTCAGTTCCTATTAAGCTGGAGGTTGTAGACTGGCTGGTATACACAATGGCAGATCCCCATTTTTTACAACATAAACCCCAATTGTTACACAAATGGTTCAAACATGTGTTTTTCTTCTTCCCCCACTACCTGGAGTTGGATCATGCATTCAGATGTTTTCCAAATTTGCCAGTCACATGCTTAAGTGATATCAACTTAAATTTTGTATACAAAATAATTTTGGTCCCTGGTTTCCAAAGAAATTGTTGCAATTGCTAAGGAGTCAATTCAATCATTTCCCCTTCTTGCTCTCCTATAATAATATGGTTATATTAAAATATTTAGTTATCTTTTTATTGGTTGCTGCATCCTTAGCCATCATACAAACATGGGGGGAAATTCAGGACTTGGACCTTATGCTTTGGTACAAGAACGTTTTGAATATTTCTATTTTGGAAAAAGTTACATCTTTGAACATTGCTAGGCACAGCTACACTGGATACTTCTTATGTAATTGGTGAAAATTTATTTTGTACATGAGCAAACACCACTTACAAAAGCAACTTAAACTGGGTTCCTATAAAATCTGGAATGCTTGAGTAATTATTACTATTTTATTACAAAATATGACATCTGATTTGTGCCACCCATCATTCCTGTAGTTCCTATTGGGTTTTTGTTTCCCCCCTCCTCTCCTTTTTCTTTGTGTAATACAGTTTATATTACTCTGAAATAATACAAGCGATTGTAAAAATATTTTGATTTACCAAATCAAGAGGTGACAGGGTTGCACATTGCTGGAAGATGAGTTACACACGTTGAGTGGTATTTTTGTTTCCAGTATTTCAGTAAGGCAACGTTTAGAGGAAGAACAGTGGTCAAAAGGCTCACCACAGATACCGGCTTCCTATGCCTTTTTCTGCAATGGTTGTAACATACCCTGATGCAAAATGTAAGAAAATCAGCTTGTGAGGCTGGGATTTTTGCTTGGTTACTGCATTTCAGCAAACCCACACAGATGTCTAAACTGTCTCAGGTGAGCAGTTTCTCAACCCAAAGTAACTAGGTCAGAGGTAGCAAACATGGTGTCCTCTAAATGTTGCTAGACTACAACTTCCACCACCCTGACCATTGGCCATACTGACTGGGGCTGATGGCAGTTTGGTCCAACGATACACGGAGTGCATTAGCTATGCTTGAACTGTGCAGTCCTACCAAACGGTGAGGTAAATTTCAGCACACATGTGATAAAAACTTACCTATCTGTAGTAACTAATGAGTGGGGGAAATTCCGGAAAGAACACTGTGTTTCGTCATCAGACAGTCTCTGAATTTTAAGTCTAACATACTTTCATTTAGATATACATGAATTTCATTTTACTTGATTTAAAATGAGGGTTATTTGTTTGTTTGTTTTAATGGGCACGTTGTGATTTGCCAAGGAAATCTGACACCTGAAGTTTGTTTTTGCTGTACATGGTGTTATTTGCATCTGAGTGAGGGTGGGGCCAAGACATTATGCCACTTGAGACCAAAGAGACAATGGCATCCACCCACCCACCTCCTCTACTGCCTAGGAAGCGGCCCCAGCACCCTGAAGGTGGTGGGGGATAAAAATGAAGGGCAGAGAGGAGCAGGTGGTAGCAGCAGTGGCCCTGCTCTTCTCCAGGTGGCAGTGCTGCGAATACACAACCTGTGAATACACAACCTGTCTGCAAGGGATTCCCACACTGCAGGGTCAATGTTCCCAGCCTTCATGTCGCAGACATCTTTATAATGCAGTTATAAAGGGCTTTGTACACAAGCACAAAACCAAGTCTAAAGAAACACATCAGAGCACAACAGGTTGTAGAAGGCTGATATGAATAAGATCTCACTGACAAACATTCTTGCAAAAACATTTTTGCCCCACTACACCCTTTTCTATGGAAACATGTTAAGTTTGGGAAATGCATTATTTCATAAAATTGATCAGTAGCAAAATGAATGAGCAAAATTCAAGTCAAATTTGGCAGCTGTGATGGAAGCACATATATTTATATGCACTGCTCTTCATTCATGCTAACATCGGTATGTTAACAGCTTTCATTGTCTTTGTGCTTTTTTTCCTTCAAAAAGGGGAAGTTGTAATGAGTTGTCATGTCCCAAAAATAGTTCCCATGAAGAGTTCTGAATTTGTTTTGATTATAACATGTAAATCAAGAGTTGGGGAACCTCTGGCACCCCAAATGCTGTGGATTCTAATTCCCATCAGCCCCTTCTAGCATGGCCAATAGTTGAGGATGATTTGAGTTGTAGTCTAACAACATGTGGAGGCCCACAGGTTCCCCATCCCAAATTTAAACCATACTGGACAGCGGATCTGTATTATCCATGTGTGCATTAACACCTTGGTGTGTATACCACCTTAGTTTTGCTTGTTAGTCTGCATTTGTTTTAAGGTTGTTGTTTTTTTAAAAAAGAAATCTTAAATGATATTTTAAAATCCAGCATGACGTGAATTTGGAATTTATTTTATGTAAGCTGCCTACCATGTATATTTTTGCAAAAATGTGGGAAATAATAATAATTTTACATATTTATTTGGTATTACATTGGATTAATGTAAGCTGCCTTGTGCGCTTTCTAAAAAGGCAGGGTATAAAATATAATATTTTGATGTTTACATGAGGCTTATTTGGCAATTGTATTATTTTTAAATTGCCTTGTGCACTTAAGTAAAAAAAAGGGTAATAAATAATAGTACTAGTACGACTATTAGTACTACTAATGGGTTGCATTCAGCTAAGTCCTACTCCAAGCAGACCTGCTGAAATTAATGAACCTAAGTTAGTCACGTTTAACTAACTTCAGTGGGTCTATTCTGAGTAGGACTAGCATTTAATATGGCCAATAGTAATAGTGATTAATAATATGACTGATAACAATGCTTGCTGATTTCATATAAAATATATAAAACATTTATAACCCACCTTTCCATTCAAACAATCAAGCTGATTATTACAACAACCGTAAAAAAAAGAAACTCACATTAAAAAGCACCCTCCCACACAAGGTGAGAGATCTTCTTCTTATAATTTATGTTTTATTATAATTTAACAACAATAATAATAAAGAAAAGAAGAAGACCACGATTCATTACACTCCTTCCCCCCGCCCGCCCGCCGCGCCTTCCTTTTTTCCTCCCAGAGCAACAGTCCCCCTCCATCTATACCCCTGAGCTGAACCCCCCCGCCCCACACACTTTGCAGCGCGCGTGCCACAGAGCTTCCGCGCACCCTCGCGGCGCTGACCCCCCTTTCGCCCCCAGTCTGCCTTAAGAGAGGGAGAGAGAGCAGCAGCCCTGCAAAGCGGCTCTTCCAGCTGGCATTGACGTCAGAGCGGGCCGCACATGACCGAGGGGACCAATCAGGCGAGCCTCCGGAGCTGCTCCCGCAACAATCTTTCAGCGAAGCTCGTGTCTCTTCCTTGCCCAGCTGCAGGAGGAGCGGCGGCGGCGGCGGCGAGAAGGAGGAGGAAGAGGCGGCGGCTCCACGCGCCTTTCCTCCCTTTCCCACACCACGCGCACCCATCCACCCGTCTATCCTGACGCGCGCCCAGCCAGCCCTTCCCTCCGTCCCCCGCAACGCGCGTCTGTGGAGCCCATTCAGACGTGCACGGCAAGAACAAGGAAGGAGCCGGGGAGACAGAAACCTTTCACCCATTTCTACTCGCCCCCCCCCACGGCCCCGCGCCTCCCTTCCGCTGCTTCCACTCGCACAAAAGAGGATTCCCACACCCTGCCTCTCCTCGCCTGCCTTTTGGATGAAGCCTGCCTTTTGTCTCCGGCTTCCTGTGCGTCGGGATCGACCTTTCCTTTCCAGCATGGATTTGGGAAACTGAGCAACAAGATCCTCCGCCACCCCCTTCCCCACCTCCGCAGCCCCACAGACCACAGTCAGAAAACAGAGAAAGGGAGGCGAGGATCAAAGCGGCAGCAACAGCGACGCAAGGAAAGAAAGAAGCTTTAATTTTTGAAGTTTCCAATAAGGATTTCTCTCCCCTCCGGTCGCTTCCTCTTTGTGCGGGCGCGCGCGCCTGTCTATTGGGTTTGTTTGGTGGTGCTTTTTTTTTTTTAAGGGGGGTGTTGCTTTTCTCACCCCTCCTCCTCTCTCTTGCTCTTTTGTAGGGGGGTAGAAAAACCCCTGGATTTTGTATATGTTTGTGTGTTTTTCTACGTTTTTGAATTTCCTGGACGATTTCGGGGGAGGAGGTGGGGGGGAGAGCAAGCAGGCGAGTGGTGGGGAGGGGTGGGGAGCCAAAAAATACCCCAGAGGGTAATAATAATAATAATAAAACAAAGAAGCCGAACGGACCGTCTCCCTCTTAAAGCTGTGATGGATTTCAGTAGCAGCTGCGGTGGCGGAGGAAGCGACCATAGACAGATCGAGGAGAGCAAGCCTTTGCTGGGCGAAATGTCTGCAACGGAAGGGAATAAAATGGGGGCCGCGCTGTGCAGGCGAGGCGTCCACTGCAGTGGGATGAGATATAAGCTGCTTCAAGAAGGAGATATCCAGGTTTGTGTCATCAGGCACCCCCGGACATTCCTCAGCAAGATCCTCACCTCCAAATTTTTGAGGAGGTGGGAACCTCATCACTTGACCCTGGCGGATAACAGCCTCACGTCAGCAACAGTAAGTAACACGTTTCTCTCCTCCTATGTGAGAGCTGCCTTCTCCCCCTCCCCCCTGCTCCAAAAGAATAGGATTCTCTCCTTTCTGGGAAGGGAGGGATCTCTCTGTGTGTACTGTATTCACAATCTCGATATTGAAGCGTCGACTTCGTTCTCCCCCTGAGATGTGGTGTCAGGCGAAAATGGTAGCAACGGATGTCCACCCACCCACACGAATGATTCTTGGGTTGTGTATCGGGAGGTTGTGCAAACCTTTCTTTTACAGAGGAAACGTTTCCATGCAGCCTTAGCTGCTCTAAGTGGTTTTGGCTATCTGTCCATGGGGCTTGTAAATGTGGGACTCTCAAAATAATAATGCAGTTTTTTTCCTTTTAAAATCGTTTTTTGTACATTGCACGTCAAATTTTTAAAATAATGCAAAATTTAAAAACCTGCGAGTGCATATGCATGGAAAAATCTGTCTGATCTTATCTAAAGACCAAAACATAAGAGGCAACACTTAGCTGAAGATTGTTTCTACCTTAGGCCAAGTTAATAAAATAAAATCTTACAGAACTCTTCCTGCCCTTGAGCAACTGGGATATCTGATGTTAATGTAGGTTGATGAAGTCTTGTCTTTTAATGACTCTTTTTTTCCTGAGCATATTTGTTAATGAGAATTAGCCCAAAGTAACATCTCATGGTGGAAGGTTGTGTTTTGGGTCTACCGCACCCCCCTCCAAGTACAGCATCTATTTTTCTTTTTTTAAAAACCTTAACCTTTGAAATAATAAAGTGTGCATTGGTTTAGAACTGTGATGTGAAATTAAAGTTGACTTGAAAACCAAACAAATAACTTGTAGAGGAAAACTGTAACCCTTTATATGTCTGTTTATAGGTAAGCCTCATTATTTTCAATGGGACTTACTCCCAGGTAAATGTGTGTAGCAGTGCAGCTGAAGATAATGTATTGAATGTGGAAAGGCATTGCATAGTTTGAATGGATTGATAGGACTTTTGTAATGTTGCTGTGCTGTGCAGTACTTTTACGATGAGTGGTAAAAGTGATTTGGGCCTTGACTTTGGTTCTAGGTCCCCCCCCCAGCTTGTGTTTATTCTATCTCTGACCCATCCCCATCATGGATAGCACAGGAATTTAATTCACCATCTCCCTCCCTCTCCCCCATCTTTCATTGAGGATTAGTCAGGATAAGGAAGAGAAACTACAACAGAAAGGTGCATTTCGTCTCCAAAACTTCCTTCTGCTACACATGCTCCATTGAGATGAATGGAAGAATGGAGCCTCTCCCATTCATTAGAACAAAGCTTGCCTAACTGTGAGTCCAAGAAGCCCTTCCCCATTTTTATAGCATGGCATGCTGTAGATTGTATGTAATGTAAAAATTTGGTGCATATTCCATACAGCTAAGCCAACATCGTAAATCCATGCCATTCAACCTTTCTTTATTATTACTACTTTAAAAAAAATTCTTTTTTGCCCACCTTCCCTCCAAGGAGCTCTTAGTGATGCGCATGGTTCCCTCCCTATTTTATGCTCAAAACAACCCTGTGAGGTAGGTTAGGCCGAGAGACAGTGACTGGTTCTAGGTCACGAAGGCTGCCCATGCATGGGAGCTGCAGAGTTATAGTCCCCCAGCACCCTTAAACTACAGCTCCCAGGATTCTTTGGGGGGAGTAATGTGCTTTAAATGTACAATGTGTATGCAGTCCCAGTGAGCTTTGTGGCTGAGTGGAAAAGTGAACCTGGTTCTTCCTAGGCCTAGCCCTCTAGCCACTACAGTCACACTGGCTTTTCATTTCCACTTCTGACTCACACATGCAGTATGAAAGCCACTTTTACAGCCCTGGAGTCTCCTAAAAATCAATTAGCTAACTTCTAAGCAAGTGTGCATAGATGGCAGCCTTCATTTTCTTCTTATTATGTTTACCTTTACTGTGTGTCGCAGTCTGTGTCCCATGTCACCCTTTCCCTTTCATCTCTGTGTTTTTTCCCACCCATTTTTTTCTCTGTCTACAAAATATGGTTACAGCCCATCTTCAGTTCAAGCTGCAACCCAATTTGAGGATTGTGACCCCTACCAGTTGAATTTAAATATATATTTTAAAAGACAAGCTGGCACCACGTGTAAATGATACAAGCTTATCAAATTGTAGTGACCTTTGACATGTTTACAACGCAGAACTGCAAACATGGGTGAATTCACATTGGTTGCTTTATCAAAGCTTTGTTTATTTCTCCCTCTCCCCCACTCCCCAGTTTTGTATACAGTAGAACATCTGTGAAGGCCTTGGTTTCTCTTGACGCAGAAACAGATGATTTTGAACTTTCCTTCCATGATTTTTTAGCAAGACTTCTTTCTCTTGGTGGTTGTGTGACAGGTTTTTACATTTATTTCGCAGTATTTTTATACCACTTAGTTGTCAAAACCTCTAAGCTTTTTTACACAAAATGCCTTGTTATGGTTGTATGCTGCTTTGGAGGGGGGCATATTAAAACCAGTTCCTGGGGTCCTGCTTGTGGACATCTGATGGGTTGCTGTGAGAACAGGAAGCTGGGCTACAATGGGCTGGTGGCATGATCCCACAGGGTTCTTCTTAAGTTATTAAGGCCAACAGGTGGTATATAAATAGTTATTATTATGGTATAAAGCACACAGACTGGATGGCCTGCAAGCCCACTCCCAAATTTCTGGGTTATATGGAATTCTAGTTCTACCTGGAGTAGACCCACTGGAGTTAACACACACGACTAAGATTCAGTAGTTTCAATGGACTTACTCTGAGTACAACTGACTTGGAAATAACCCCATGATTTTAAGTTGAGTGGGGAATCTATGACACTCCAGATGTTTTTGGACTACAATTTCCATCATCCCTGATAGCTGGTTGATGGGAGGAGGGCCACAAGTTCCCCAGCCCTGTTCTAGGTCTAGAGATGGACCATGCATAAGAAGTTTCTTGAATACATTTTCTGATTTAATGTCATGCCAAATAAGCAGCTGTGGATGATGTCATTGTTTACTGCCATTTTGTCAGCCATTCTAGTGCCTATAACATTTGCATCATTTTAGTAAGATGCTGGTACTGAAAGTGAAAAAGGGCCAGGCCAAGGCCAAAATCAGTCATGCCAGGAAGCAGATGTGGGCAGGCCTGTGCAGAGTCAAGGGCAGTCAGGTACACTTGTCCCAGGCCTTGGAGGGTTAAGTTGGCTGAGGCCTTCTGTTAGGGGCCTGCTGGACTTATGCTGTCATGCCAAGAATGCCCTGTGCCTCTCAACCAAGTGGAGACTCCTGTCCCAGGCCTTAGATAAGCCCTGCATGAGTCTGGATCTGATGTAGGATGCAACCCAAGGTGCATGCAGTGAATAGCCACGGCTAAAACTATAATGGGCAGAACTTGACCAGGAGAGGAGGAAAGGCCAGACTCCTAATATTTATTCCAGACCTGGCCAGTCCAATGGCTTCATATTACATATTATTGTGTGAGACAATTCAGCAGTGAACTCACCTGATCTGTAGCCACTGATTTTATTTGTGGATCAGAACATGATCTGCTGTGGAATCTCCACAACTCTGAATCCTCTGACAGCTTTTTTTGTTTTTTTAATGCTCCCCACCCCCTGACATTACAGCTTGGAGTTGCTAGCAGTGGGACCAGGGATGGTCCATGATGAACATGCTGTTCCTCGCAGGTACATCGTTGGGGAGAGGGGGAAACAAGATGGCTGCCCTCATGTAAGTATGGGGACAGTCATCTTTTTTTCTGTGAGTAACAGCACATGATCGTGTCTCATCATTCTCTGGGCATTTCTGGTCCCAGCTCAACTCAGTGTAGCAGGTTGGTAGAACATTTTTTTTTCTCCTTAAAAAATAAAATTAAAAATTCAATAGCAACCCTCAGACTGTCTGAAGACGTTATTAAAAGATGTTTTGCATGGATTTTTATTTTTGTTTAAAGTGCACAAATGCTTCTTGAATCAGGATGGAAGCAGTCATCTGCAAACCATGCATGGTTAAACTATGGAATTATCTCCCACAAGAGATATACTGTAGATGGCCACTAGCTTGTATGGCTTTAAAAGAAGAATAGACAAATTCACAAAGGATAAAGCTATCAATGGCTGTGAGCCACAATGGCTATGTTTCTCCTCCAGTGTCAGAGGCATTTTGCACCAGAATACCAGCTGCTGGGGATTGTCACTGGCTAGTCCAACTGCAATGCCTGGTCCGTCTATTCCTAGTCAGTCAAGAGTGTCCAGTGTTTTCCATTTTACCTGCTCCTGATGTCCTCACAGCTTCTCTTCCCAAGTTCTTTTCTCTCTGTTTGGTTCACTTCCAGTATTAGAGGTTCCAGGTGCCCTTACTGGACCCACATCTTTCTCACTCATGTCACTGCTGCCTCTTTGTCCAGTCAGCACAACCACCCAGAAGGAGAGTGTCAGGCAAATGGGGTGTGAGGGAGCTGCTACTGCACCTCTTTTCCCTCCACTGCATGGTGAGAAGAAGCTGGGGAGGAGTCACTGGGATTGGCAGTGAGGCCCCTTGCAGAGTGTGGGCCCTGACAGGTCCATGGCAGTCTATTGAAACTAAAATGTTCACTGCACGATCTTTTGGATTCAAAAGCATTAAATCAACGTTTTGCTCATAGACGTACCCTAGCAAAAGACAGTAGGCCTGTTAACAGGAGATGGCCAGATTAGGTGCCTCTTCTTCACAATGACTTGTTAGACAGAAATTTCTTAAGATGACTCTTGAGAAGGGGCCTATGCAGTGGTACCTCTGGTTATGAACTCAGTTTGTTTTGGAGGTCTATTCTTAAGGCGAAACCATTCTTAACCACTTTTGCTAATGGGACCTCCTGCTGCTTCGCTGCTGACGCCTGACTTCTGCTCGCATACTGGGGCAAAGTTTGCAACTAGGGGCATTTACTTCTGGGTTAGTGGAGCTCGTTACCTGAAGCGTTCGTAAGGAGGACGGTATGTAACCCAAGGTTCCACTGTATAGTTCTCTATCCTGTTACCCACAGAGGAAGCTGTGCAATTACCTCTGAGGTGCACCCAGCTCTCAACAAACACAGGCAATAAACTAGCAACTTTTCAGATACAGTGGTGCCCCGCAAGACGAATGCCTCGCAAGACGGAAAACTTGCTAGACGAAAGAGTTTTCCGTTTTGGAGGTGCTTCGCAAAACGAATTTCCTATGGGCTTGTTTCGCAAGACGAAAATGTCTTGCGAGTTCCTGCGGGTTTTTTTCCCTTCCCCCCTTTTTCTAAGCCGCTTATCCGATAAGCCGCTAAAAGCCGCTAATAGCGCTAATCCGCTAAGCCGTCAATGGGCTTGCTTCGCAAGACAAAAAAACCGCTAGACGAAGAGACTCGCGGAACGGATTCTTTTCGTCTTGCGAGGCACCACTGTATTGTTCTTTCTTGTCTTTCAGGTTTATCTGTCGGACAGTTTGTGTCCTTCCAATATATTTTCCCGTGCCATACCTTTTTCAATTGAAAGTGATGTTGACTATCCCAACTGTTTTGATGGATACTAACCACCTCTTTCCCCTCCCACTCTATACACAGTATTTCATATAGAAAATTGTATATTGGATACAGATAAGTTCTGTTAGAATCCATCATAGTTTTGCCACTGATTTAGTGAGTTGCCTGTTGAACTATTCTATGAGAACTGGTTTTTCAGAATGTAGTTATCAGCATGGGATATAAATTATTATAGTATGTGTTTTCCTGATCTGCATTATTATCTGTTCTTTCTCATTGTGCAAGAGACTTCAAACAAGATGCAGGTTTGCAAGGCATGCATGACTCCTGGGTGGGTTGTTTTTCTGTCATGCAGGAAGATAATTCATAATAATAATTTCATTTTGTGCCAATGAACAGAAACATGTTGGGTTTTTTTTTCTTGGTTCCACTGCCTAATGTCCCAATAGAACAATTTAATATTTACAAACTTTTGTTTTCTGTATAACTGGTTGCTCAGGGACATAGACAAATTTTCTCCTCTGGGCCAGATGAAGTTTTATAAAGCAAACACCAGAGGAGTCTAAGTATTTGTTTATTTCTAAAATCCATTACGGCATTTGTGCGCATGCTATCATGTTCATATTCTTTGCAACAGCAGCACTTGAACCAATGTAGCAAACTATAATAAACTAAAATACAACAAAGTTAATAAAAACTACATGTAGATACTCCTGCGTCTGCCTTTCTGCCTAATATTTTCATTTTTGTTTGCCTAAGTTTGAATTTTGAGTCTGCACTTAAAGGAGGGGATGGCAATAGGCTTTCTCTAGCCAAGGTACTTACTTTTTGGTCTGGCAATTGCAACTAGAAAGCTTCCAGTTTAGATTTTTTGAAACAATTTCCTAGCCCTCACAAGTGTAGAGATGCATTTTTAAAAGCCAAATATTCCCAAGGATCAAAACCTGAAAGCCTGGTTCAGACATTTGACCCAGCAGTTAGCTCCTGCATCTGATAGGAAGCCAGCTCAGACTTTAGGAATTCTTGGTACATATGAGCTGGGTGTGTTGCACATAAATCTGTAAAAGAAAACCCACACTCAGTATCACCTTTATTTATTTATATATTTACTCATTCATTCAGTAGAGTTACCCTGTGTTATAGAGTGTGTCTCTCAGAGACAAGGCATGGAGAATCCAAGAAAGGGCGTCAGATGTATATACTAATCTTTATTTCCCTTCTATTTAATTGATAAAATTGTCTCATTTTCATTGGAAAAGTTGCCAACATTTATTTTCAGATCCGTGTAGATTATATTCCAGTAACAGGCTAGGTAGCAGCGTCACTATGATTCCAGAGATTTATTGCTCCCCAATTTTCCCCCTTCTTTGCTATTTTTAGATTCTTTACATTCTTCTGTTTCTTCTTTCTTTCCTTTGCTTTAACTACGTTATTCCTGTGCCCAGCATAGTAGCTTTAAATCCCCACTGTTGTGAAATGAAAACGGCCAAGTGGTCTCTTTTACCAGTTTGATAAAACATTCATGTATTGTACTCTGCTTGTAAAGCAGGGATTGCGAACCTCAGTCCGGGTGGGGGGCTGATTGCAGACCTCCAGACCTCTGGATCTGGCCCTCAGGACTCCACCCCCTCTCCCAGTTCACACCCCTGCCTGGCCCTGGTTCTCACCCTCCTTGAATGTTTGCCTGGCTGGAATGTGTTGTTGAACTCTGATAGTGCCTGTTGTCTGCCTGGATGGAGGATAGAGAGGGTCTGTGTGTGCCTACTGTATAGAGGGAAAATTCGTTCATGGATTACATTAAATGTTCCACCTACCTTTCCCTCTGACTTGTCCCAGCACTGGCATGTGGCTCCTGGAATGTTGTCCGGAGAGGAATGTGGCCCTCAGGCTGAAGGTTTCCTACCTCTGTTGTAAATGTTGGAATATAGGATGCTGGCTTAGAGCAAGGCACGTGGTTTGTTCATCTAGGTTAATATGGCAGCAGCTCTTCAGGGTCTTTTCCATCACTTGCTATCTAATCCATAGAAACAGAACCTGGAGATGTCAGGAGTTGCACCTGGGACCTTCAGCATGCAAAGCATGTGTTCTGTAGCCACTGAGCTACAGCTGGTTCACACAGGTATGGAGGTCACTTGATGAACTCATCACTTTGTGAATGGCAGCTAAAGGCTGGTTCATTCATGTGAGCTGGATATATGGAGGATTTTAACTGCTGAATGAGCTACAGCAGAAGAGACACTATAGAATCCTTTTAATGGTGGTTCACGTTCTCTACTCTGACTCTGCATATTTTGAGTGATTGAGTGGTGAGAATGGAAATCATCTGGTGTCCATTCCTGAGTGGATTAGCTCTAAATGATGAGTCCTCTGCCTCTGTTTGAGGCAGCATTGAGTGATGCATACTTTCTCCCACCCTGCAGATGAAAACGGAGACAGGCTTATAATCTCTGTTCTCCCACTAGCAATGAGTTCCTGAGCCCTCTCTACACATAGTGGAAGCTCTTTGTTGTTTTTGTGTGATGCGTTCATTTGTTAAACAGTGACCCTGTGCTTCTGTGACTTAAAAAGCCAAGAGCGAGGTTGCTCTTTTGGTAGAAGATAAGACTTTTTCTGGCATTTGTTACCAACTGTGCAAAATATAGCTTGGTGACTGCAGTGTGTGAAATGGCACGGTGCCTTCGTGTGCATGCGCTCACCCACCCACCAGTGATTTAGTAATCACCGGGAACATCAGGGGGAGAGGTTGAACTCTTAAAGAATGGTGATGTTAGCAATTCATGTTGACTGAATTTGGACAAGGCGAATTACCAAGCACAGGGACTCGAAAAATAGGGACTGTCCCTATTAAATAGGAGCAGTTGGAGCATATGGTGCTAAACCAGAGTTGTAAGCCTTCTCTTGACAGTACTGTGATCAAGTGCAAGGAAGGGCTGTAGCTCAGTGGATAGAGGATCTGCTTTGCCTGCAAAAGGTCCCAGGTTCAACCCCCACCACGTAGGACTGGGAAAAGAGTCTTGATTTGAAACCCTGGAGAGCTGCTGCCATTCAGTGTAAACAATACTGACTCAGTATAACACAGCTTCCCTTGTTGCTATATATATGAATCTTTCTTAAGGTCTACATATAATTTGACAAAATATGGCTCAAAATACACATGACTTTTGTTTTGTTCTCTCTTATCCACCTAGGGAATCAATTTCTATGAATTCCAATGCAAACCGACCCGATGTTTTCTTGATCTATTGTGTGGATCAGAATGTAATTATGCTTCATATTGTGCAGTTTGATAATTTTGTGGTAAAGGTTTTGGCTCAAAACATGTACCAAAATCAATATTTTAAAGTAAATTTAGATATATTTGATGAGATAAAATAAATGATTAAAAATGCAGTTTGTAGTTAAAAAATAGGTTTAAAATAATTTTTCTGCATAGGTTTTTTTTAAATGGCAGATTAAAGCACAAATACAATATAAGAAGTGTGAATGGACACATGCGGAACTGACACACATTGGAATTAGACTGATCCAGCCGTCCCTACCTCCACCATGAATTTTGACAGAGTTGCTTTTTTGTATATGTAAATCAAATTTATATAAAAGCTTAAATTAGTGGTCTCTGTTGCAAAAGAGAATTATCTAACAGCATAGAGCAGCAGCTACCATGAACTGTTTTCCAATTCTCCCAAAGTGCTAAATAGTATAGCTTTCTCTCCTGCTTCCCTTCTGCCGTTAAACTCAAGGTAAAGCTCATGGGATTCGAGTAAGAGGGCTGCTGTGCTCAAATTTTGCATGCACCATCTGATAAACCACTGCGAGAACAGGCTAGTGTACCAGCTGGGACTTTTGCTTGATCCAGTAGGGCTCTTTTTGTGCCCTAGTCTCCCATCCCAATACTAGCCCAAACCCAGATCTGCTTGGCTTTAGCAATGCTGCAACGCTGTGTGCTTTTAGTCCTTGCATGCATGTATATGCTGACGGCCTGGGAAAAATAGAGAGGGTGAAAGCCTATATTTTTTTACTTGCAGGAATCTGGTCAACTCTCTGTCTGTGATTAAGAAGGACGGGGTGTGATTGCACAATAACAACGAAGTTACCAATTAACCTCCATCAAGGAAGCGAAAAGTGGATGTTGATACATTGTTTCTAGTTTCACTTCTGTAGTTGTGGGAGGCGAAGCTGGAGATAATTCTTCTGAGAAGTAATTCTTGTTAGCAGCAACATCAGGCTGCTAACCTGGGTCTAATTCTAGAGGGGGCAGCTGCATTAGTCTATTCGTACTGTACAAAAAACTAGTATTGTGGTACCTTAAAAGACTATAACAGGTGTGTTTTTTTAACGGAACGAGCTTTTGTGGAGTATGATCTGCTTCATCAGGCATTGGTCCAGCTAGCAGATTGTTGACAAAGGAGTGGAATTTATATTTGAGTGGGTTCTGGTGCTAGGAACATAGGAAGCTGCCTTATAATGAGTCAGACCGCTGATCATCTAGCTCAGTACTGTTCACACTGACTGGAAGCATATCTCCAGGGTTTCAGACAGGAGATTTTCCCCAGCCTTACCTGGAGATGCTAGGGGTTGGACTTGGGACCTTTTGTGTTTATCACTGTGCAAGATATGTACCAGGGAATGTCTTGCATAGGAAGATGCCTTCCTGTCTTGCTCAGCATTGTCTGTGTCAAGCAAGACCTCTCCAAGATTTTAGGTGGGGGAGTTTTCAAGCCCTACCTGCTGGGTATGGATCCTTGGACCTTTTGCATGCAGAGCTTGTGCTCTTATCAGTCTTCCCTTGTCAGTTCAGCCTGTGCCTTGTCAGCATAGCTGCTCTCCTAATTATAAGAGCAGCCTCCGTCGGTTTTCAGAAAAACTGATTGGAAAACTACATGGCACAGGAGGAAAATGCTCCCTGGAAGAAACCAAGTAAAGTGAGAATGACTTTGATCCAATGTGTACAAATTCAGATGATGATACTGCTCAGTATAATTTCCCTGTATAAGAGACATTTATATATGCTTTTAAACCTTATTTGGCATGGGAGCGAACATCCAGGCCCAGGCGTTGAACCGTAATGATGGTTCCTATGCCAATTGTCGTGTGTCTGGCAGATGGAGGGAGCAGGAATCAAGCTGCACCTCACAGGGTCTGGCCTTCAGGATGGTGAGCTCATTTGTTTGCTTTTTCTCAGCAAAGCAGCTCAAAAGGGGGGGGGGGGGAAGCATTACCTCATCTAGTCCAGGATGCAGATTGATTGTGGGACATATGCAAAACATTTCATGATTTCTATGAACTTAAAATATTAACTTAAGGAGTTGTGGCTTTTGCTGCATTATCCCCTTGGGTTTGATGGTTTAGATTTAGTGCTGTGCTGAACATTTCTCCTGCATTCCACCCCCCCCCCCAAAAAAACCCCTCCATGAAATAACAGAATCTTCAAAAGGAGAGAAAATTTGGTGATATTCTCATGAGTGGTGGGGTGCAAGGTTTTTGTTGCATTTACCTTATTTTTGAAAGATTTTGAGGGGTGCTTGTATCTTCTCTTTCATTCTGTAAATCAGAAGCGGAACCTCTGAAACTAATGCGCCCCCACCTCCCAGTTCCAATTTTGCCTGTGAGTTATTTCCTCAAAACTGTGCCCACCTGTCAGTCAGTTGAGCTAGTGGGCTAAGTTACATGCTAAGGAGACTGTAGTCATCCTCTGGACTCATTAGCCAGTCTTCCCAACCCTAGATATGATGAAAATTCAGTCCTGAGTAAGAGGGAATCCTTTCACAGCAGAGATGTGTGAGGATGTGGAAACCTGTATCAGGTATTTGTGACTTCAAGTGTTTCTGCTTTGGTGGGGCATGTTGAGAACCTTGGCTCTTTCGTTTCTCTATTCCACCACCGTCCCCAAGGTTGAGGTAGAGAATGAAAACTAGCAAGTGTGATGGTCTGGGGAGGAGTTAGAAAAGGATATCTGATTGCACTGTTAGTTTTAGTTGTTTCAAGGAACCTTTAAAAAAATATGCTTTCCAAGGTGGTCTCACAATATTGAGCCTAGTGGGGTTAGTAGCTGGGGACACCCATCCACTTCAGCTGGCTGAAATACTCAGCTGGCGAAAGAGGACCCCTTGCATATCCCAGCAAGCCAGGGATTGTTTCCTGAAAACAAGATGCTCTGCAAGGCAGAGAGCCAAAGGTTTGCGGCTCGTGTGGCACCACAGAAGGGTCTCATGTTTACCAGTGGCAGCCAACGTCCTCCTGCTGCTCTCTTGCAGGTGTCAAGTTAGGAGAGGGACCGTAGCTCAGTGGCAGAGCTTCTCCTTTACACACAGATGGTCCCAGACTCAATCCCTGGCATGTCCAGGTAGGGCTGGGAGAGACTCCCTGCCCCCAAACCCTGGAGGGCTGCAGCTTCCTCTGAAAACCTTGTGCCTATGTAGGCATCGACTGCACAGGTCCGCTCCTGGTTTCAAACTCATGATGGGCATATGAGATGGCCCTAGGGACTTCACGCTTTAGCCTATCCTAGAATTCCCTGGGAAGTGATTGTTAAACCACTCTCGGAATTGTTGCTCTGTGAGGGTCTCCTAACAATTCTCAGCACCCTTAACAAACTGAAGCAGTGACTGTTTAAAGCTTTAAGTGTACAGTGTGAATATAGCTGTAATGTGAGCACACCAGTTCCTCTGTGTTGGTGAAGAGGAAAACAATCCTAGGTAGACCCTAACTGACTGAGGCCCTAAATATCTGAAAGATCATCTCCATTCCTACAGACTCTCTGCAAAGGGGTCTCTTATGGAAATACAGAAATACAGAGAATGGCAGCCCAGTGGAGGGTAATCTCTGTGGCAGTCCACAAGCTATGGATCTCCCTCCCCACAGACAAGTGTCTAGTAAAATCATTGTTCAGCTTTCACTGTATGCTAGATGCATTTCTTAACCCTGGCTTTCAACAGTTAAAATATCTTGTTTGGAGGAATCTACCACTTTTGCTGAATTTTGAAATTGTTCTGTTCTGTTTTGAACAGCTTTGCTTGTTTTTATAGTGGTTAACTGTTCTGTCTGTTTTTATAACTATATATTATGCTGCTGTCATTGGCCCTGGGATGATATGGTAACTCCCCCCCCACCCCCGTCACAACTCATCAAACAAACAAACAATCAATCCATCCATCCATCCATCCATCCATCCATCCATCCATCCATCCATGACAATATCTGATACAACATGAGCCTGCATCCATCACCTGGGATTCTCCTCTGTCCCAACCTTTCAACCCCTATCTCAAATTAGGCAGGTGCTGTCCACCTTTTGGTGGTTATACCCCATTTACAGATTACCTGCGGTTTGGGGAGATTCATCTGACACAAGCTGTGTTTGTCCTTTCAGTTTTAATGCTGCTGTTTTGCTTTGGGTTGTTGTAATTGCCCTAATCATGAGTTTTTATTACTTTATTGTGTACACGATCCTCGGAGGTGGAATGTAGGGGGTGGGGAGTACATATGAAGATCTGCGTAAATTGGAAAAGAGTTGTTGTTGGTTCGTCAGGATTAATCACCAGTGAAATATTGCCTCTATGTTTCCTTCTGTCCAGATTATGAAACCTAAACTGGTTAGTTTGCTTTCCTGCTTTATGTGCCTGCCTAGCACCAAACGTTCAGAAGATGGTCTGGGTGTTTTTTAATGCTGCTACAAAAGCTGGTGTGTAATTGAAGATAGCAAATCAAAGCTCTCTTTCAAATTGGAAAACCAACCCCTTGAACTGTTTCTCTAGGAATTAGGGTTTGTAAAACCTGGTGTACTAGAACATCACACTTAATACAATAAACAATGCCCGAAGGTAGTGGAGACAGGAGATGATAGACTATGTTCCTTTACTAAATATATGGTAGGAAATGTGTGGTAATTTTCCAAGTTATTGTTTTGTTTTTGTTCTGTTTTTTCCCCCCCCTGCAAAAAGAAGAAGAAAGTAAAAAGACTTGCAGTTGCTCTAAATGAACTCACTTGAGCTGATCCGTCAGAATTAGGGGAGAGGTTTGATATATTTTTGGGGTGGCTTGGAAAAAATACTTGGCAAGCATTTATGGTGAAAGTATTGGTAAATTAAAAGGTACCACCCAATCCAGAGTGTGATGACTGCTGCTCCACCCTTCCTAGATCTGCTCTGTACATTTTTCTATTCTATTCTTTATTTTAACAAATTGTAATTGGGGAATCATTTGCCTTTAATTTATTGACATTAAAATATACTTCCATATTACTAAAATCTCAGGGTAGGTGCCTTTTTGACATGTTGAAAGTATGGGAGTCTTGAAACAGCCACCATGCATTGCTAGATGAAAGCTTTCTTTATTGCAACAGCACAGCAACCCAGACAATCTAAAAGCAAACTAACCACAAGCCCTTGATTCTTGGTCATCCTGATATTAAACTGCTCCCACCTGATTAATCAACTAAAGTTCAAGTTAGCTAATCTGTCAGCTTGCAGCCATATTTGGTTTTTTTTGCAGGGAGGAAGAACTTGTGGCTGTCCTAGATGTTGCTGGACTCCATCTCCCAGCACCCTCAGCCAGCATTGCCAATGGTCAGGGATGATGAGAGTTGTAGTTCAGCACCATCTCTGGAGGGAAACTGGGTCCCAATCTGTTTTATAGTGGTTTATTGTTTTCATACCAGTTTCCCCTGTACAGAGTGCTTTATAACTGTTGTCAGCATGCAACAACTGTGAAAGGTAGGTGAAGTTTGGGTGTTGCCTGTCCAAACCAGGAGTTTGCAAAACATTAACTGAATGTTATGTTGTGAAGATCTAAAAATGAAGGGTGGTATACAATTTTTAACAACCACCACAACAATTTGTTACGATGAGGTGTCCCGACTTTCTCACTAAACTTTTAACATTATTTTCCCTTTCTAAAAAGGAGTAGAGCAGCCTTGTTGAACCTTGTTATTATTCAGCTGAGACTTAGTTTCTAATTAGAAAATACAGCAAGAGACTAATGATTTATAGCCCCTTCAGATTCCATCTTCATTACAATAAGTCATCAACAAATCATCAACAATCTGTTCAATAGTTTCATTTTAGAGGATAAAAATTGTGGAAGGATTGGAGCATCTTTTTATCCTAGTTCAGTGGTAAGATTGTGGAGAGAGAGAGAGAAACAGAATGTGTTCATTCCCTAGCACCCACATTGCAATGATTTCCAGTTAGCGAGTTTGGGCAAGAGTTCTTTTTGAGAGCTGGCTTTGAGATCTCAAGGTTGCTCATGGACAAACAATACCATTCCAAATGTGTCATTGGTTTGACTCAAGTTGAGCACCTCTCTTTCTGTTCTCATTGTTGCTCCAATGTAGGAAATGTTTGTAAAGGAAATGCAGTAAATGTATGTGGATGGGTAGCCTTTCTGCTTTGCAATTGAATGTATGTGCAGTGAGACACTTAACCATGTGACTAAACCTGTGCACAGTCAGAGCTGTAAGCAGTGGGGTGAAGTCACAAGCTTGCACAGTCAAGGTAACCTTTAAACAATAAGTGATGTTGTAAAGGGCAAAGCCGACTCTATCCCCTTTATAATTGAATGAGGGTCACTCTGACCTAGAGAATTCCACGGCTCAGTGGAAGAGCACATGCTTGGCATGCAAAGATCCAGGTTCAGCCTGTATCTTCTCTAGCTAAAAGAACCAAGTGGCAGGTGATGTAGAAGAAGTCTGTCTGAGGCCCCCAGAAAGCCATTGCCAGTCAAAGCACAACACTGGGTTAGATAAATAAATATCCTGGCCTGGTGTAATGTAGTGTCCTGTGTTCCCAAGGCTGTGTACGCATTACCATTTCTCCTGCCACTAGTATTTGAAACCGAGTCCCTGCGGCGGGGTGCGCTCCTGCTGCTCGGTCCCAGCGCCTGCCAACCTAGCAGTTCGAAAGCACCTCCGGGTGCAAGTAGATAAATAGGGACCGCTTACCAGCGGGAAGGTAAACGGCGTTTCCGTGTGCGGCTCTGGCTCGCCAGAGCAGCGATGTCACGCTGGCCACGTGACCCGGAAGTGTCTCCGGACAGCGCTGGCCCCTGGCCTCTTAAGTGAGATGGGCGCACAACCCCAGAGTCTGTCAAGACTGGCCCTTACGGGCAGGGGTACCTTTACCTTTACCTTTTACCCAAGGCATTACCCATGATCCATATGTACCCTGTATTTTCTTGAGAAGCACAGCTGTTTGATGCATTTTCCTTTAAGCCAGTTTCCATCCAGTTTGAAAATGTAAGCCATGGCTAAGCTGAGGTGTGTGCATTTGAAGCATCTGTTGCACATGCGCAGCTGACAGCTTCATTGAATAGGAGGTTGAGGTGTGCATATGTTGCAGTTGTGGGAAAACAAATCAGGTAATAAACACCAGATGAAGACATCCTTGCCATCTCTCTGGTGTGTACTGCAATGGAAAGATGTGGCTTGAAACTCAGCAAGGGATTTTGTTTACATTTCTTAAAGCTAAGAAAGGTTCTGTCTATGCTACAGACTTGTGTAATTTAATCTTATTTTAGCTCAGCAACCAAGCTGAGCTGAAAGCTTTTTATTCTAACTTTCAACTCAACTTGGCTGTTGGAAAAGTGTCTGCACTGTCACTGACAGTGTCATATAAATATTAAATCTAAGTGCTGAAATTGAGGTTCTCCTTCAAACAATTGTGTGGCCTTATTGTTTCTGAGAATTCCCCAAAGTTTCCTAACACCTCCTCCCACCAAAAGTACAGGGTTCCCTGTAGATTTATAAATTTATTAGAGAGAGAAAGAATGCTTGTTAAACCAGTTGGTGCAGATGCCTTAGTTTGACCAGTAACTGGATGGAAAATTAACTAGGGTTCCAGCTTCTTTTTAGTAGCTTTTTCGTCTACCACTTCATAGCACCTTTGACATGCAGGTGATAATGCTTTTATCCATGCCTGAGTACTGCTGAGTCCTGAATACCTAGCTGCTGTTAAAGGCACAGAAGCAGACTACTTGTTTTCCTGGCCATATGGCAAGCATAAAACATTACAGCCTTAAAAAATGATGGCAATTGTTTAAAAAGGCCTCAGGAGCCCTTGGGCCCATATTTCTGCAGGAGCACCTCTTCCTGTTACAGGCAGTTTGTTCCTTAAGATGGTGGTGGGGACTCTGTGTTCCCTGTCAGGATTCATAGTGAGCAGATACATAGAAGGACTTTTTCTGAGGTTTAATCCCAAGAAGCAATATGTGAGTCATTGTTTTAATGATATGTTTTTTAAAATGTTTAGTCCGTATAGGTTATTGATGTTTGATGTACTTTTGTATTTACATTTGTTGGATATCTCCTGGAACTCCCTTTGTATGGTGGGCAGTCTCCAAAGAAGTAAATATGTGGGAGCCCCAGATCTTCCAAAAGGGAACTGAAAGGTAATACAAATTAAATACTTGGGAGAGAGACAGAAGACCTGTGATACTTTGTGCCATAACCTATAGGACAGGAGTTGGCAAGGTTTACCTCGCCTGGGCCGGTTCACTCCACCAGAGATCCCTCTGTGGGCTGGATTGTACGTGCGCGTGAGTGCGTGCGCCCGCGATTTCCGGCGTCTGCACAGATGTGATTTCTGGCATCTGCGCAGATGTGGTTTCCGGCGCCACAGAAGCGAGTCCCTGTGCTGCACTGCACTGATTTAGCACAGTGCGTGGGGACTCGCCAAGCAGGCGGCTCAGTTCAGGGGCGGCTCGTGGGTTGATTAAACAATCTCCATGGGCCTCTTGTGGCCCATGGGCCTTAGGTTGCCTACCCCTGCTATAGGACAAACCTTGCTCATAACGCGCGCTTAGTCTGGAGCAGGTTGCCACCTGAGGCGAAATAGGGGTTTCTGCATCCTGGCCTGTTGTGCTGTGTCCCACTTCCACTGGGGTGCTCCTTAGACCATTGCCAATCAGCTTCCCTACCTCCTAGCGGCAACCGGTACACTCTGTGGGAGCTACTCCACTCCTCACAGTATTGCTGCTCACTTGGTTTCTCTGTCCAGGGGCGGGGAAGGTGGAACGCCTCTCTCTCTCAGCGGTGGCAGTGATGGTGGTCAGGGTGGAGTGCCACTTCTTGCATTTCCATCGCCTGAGGCAGGTGCTTCACCCCACATCATGGGTAGGCTGACCCTGGTCTGGAGACAGCTAAAGCATGAGCCATGATATGATATGCTAAACCATGGCGTAGCTCTTTGCAGAAGCAGAAAGACAGAGGAGGAAATAATAATAATAATAATAATAATAATAATAATAATAATAATACATTGTTATTCATACCCCACCCATTCGGCTGGGTTTCCCCAGCCACTCTGCATGGCTTACAATATATATAAAATATTGTAAAGCACCAGACATAAAAAATTTCCTGATACTGGGCTGCCTTCAAATGTCTTCTAAAAGTCTGATAGTTGTTTATTTCCTTGACATCTGATGGGAGGGCATTCGAAAGTGCAGATGCCACTACTGGTTGCAGTCTGCTCTTCTGTGCTGGCAGGCTCACAATAAACCATGGTTTGGCTTAGCATGATGTGCAAACAAGGCCAGCATAGGTTAAAACCATATAACCCTGTATCTCTGTACAAGAAAGCCAGCCACCTGAAACTCAGAGTCTCTAACGCTTGCTTAAAGGGTTGCAAGGAAGAAGCCACCAGTGGTTTGTCTTGCCATAGCTGTCATATGAACAACTGCTGTTCTTTGATAGCAGTGCCCCGTGATTCTTGATGTTTCCTTGGTCCCACCCAAGTGGCCTTCAAATAACCTGTCTTGATGGTGCGGCAATGCAGCAGTGGTGGTCACTGTGTTTGCTGTTTCCTCTGTGACTTCTGTAGAATTCTACCAGTGGCTCCACTGGCTAGCTCTCATTATGATTTCCTGCCTGCTTTATCATGTTGAAACTGAGACAGTGGCACCGTGAAATTGAGAGACTCTCTCATTCTACTTCCTCCTTCCCCATGTGCTTTAAATGGAGTCTTGACTGAACTGGGGTGGTTGTGGTGGGAGGTGATGTCTGGTTTGCAAGTAAATAACTGGAATGCCATGTGGAAGTGTCAGAGGGGTAAAAAGGGGAAGTGCGTGTGTGTGCAAGACACCTTTTTGGCTTCATTTTTGTTTTCACTTTCAGCAACCAGCACAGTTTGCTTAAAATGGAGTGCAAGATCCCTGTGAGAGTGAGGGAAGCCTAGCTTGAGCAATGGCTGAGTAAGAGAGGCTTTTGAGTTCTGCGGAACTTTGCTTTGCTTGCACAGACATGCCATGCAGCATTGTTGCAAAAAAAATGTTGTAATAACCGAGTCTTAGGATTTTTGCAACTGGTGGTTCTTTTAAAAAGAAGTAGTAGTCCAAACTGATTTACAATCATTTGTCACTGGGCATGTACATGGTCTTCACCATTCCAACCCCCTAAATTATGTGGGATGATAGCTAAGGTTCTGCACCCCCACTTGCAAAATGAGACCATACTGTATATAACATAATCTAAAAGCTGCCTTCTCGTAATTTTTCAGAGGGTGAAAGGGTGAAGGACTTGGAAATCACTCACCAGATTGATTATTATATATGTTTTTAAAGCACTCTACGGAATAACACATGCACATAGCACATTTTTTCCATCAGCTTCGGCATAATGATCAAAAGCAGTATCATACTATGAGAGCCATTGGCTTCTGAGAAGACCCTTTCCACTGGCAAATTAGTTCTGTCTTACAAAAATCACAGGCCTTAGGCCAGGGCCTTCAAGGCTTGGTTAGTCTGTTTGATAAGTCAGGCCTGGTGAATGTGTTCGTGTTAGAAAAAAATAAATCAAATGCAGGGACATGTACGCTGCTCTGCGGACTACCTGAGTGGAACTTGTGGACTGTAGTTTGAGAACCTCTGGCCTGTTTTGATTGGCAGTGGCTCCTAGGGAATGAGGTCTTCCTTTGCAGTTGCTGCCAGAAATCCCCCTGACTGGAGATGTCCGAAGACCCAGCATAGGACCTTCTCTCAGCAATGCCTGTGCTCTACCATTAAGCAATGTCCTCTCCCCTGTGAATTCTTGTTTCCATGCTGCTTCCAGCTTAAAATATATGTTTGCTGATTCTTACTTGACCCTTTTATTAAAGCTTAAAAAAATGTTTTTAAGCCTCTTCCCGCACACATATTTGGCCTTTATCTGTCCTTTAAGGGGGTTGGGCAGCATTAAATCATAGGCAGCTGAAGTGCTTCAAGTTGTGTGTGTTAAAAAAAAAGAGTCTTAAACTGATTATGCCCCCAAAGTAAACGAATTGTCAGTTAAAAGAACACGTCAAAACACTGTCAACATGAAAAATTCTTTTTGAGCTGATGGGTACAGTGTGCATAAAATCGGAGAGCCTCGTGAAAGGAGGAAAAACAGACTAAGACTGGACCACGTGGAGAGCTGGATGCTATTGATGCTCTGGGGATTTCAGTGGCCTTTTGCAAAATAATAATAAGGGAGGGGGGGAAATACCATTGTACTTCCGCTTCTTCTAGGGTGTCTTATTGTTTCTGTAGTCACATGGGATGTCGCCTGTGGAGATTGCAAAGCAAAATACTGTGTCAAACTTGGCGTTTGTTTGTTTGTTTGTTTGTTTTGCATTGCTAAATCAGGATGAGTTGGGGGAGTGGAATTTTGGGGAAAGAAGTGGGAAGAGATGGCTAAAAATATGTGTCTGGCAGCACTTGTGGCTTGGCAGACCTCTCCATTGTTTTTGCTGACAGCGTTCATCCCTTTTGCTGTCGTTGTTGGGAATCCATCTTCCACCACTGGTAATCAGATGTCTTAACCTCACTAATAAATCTGCTCTCATCTCTGCTGCCCTGGCTATCTGCTTGTGAATGAAGGAATCTGGTAGCTGGCTATTGTTGACCTGAGAATATGAAACAGGGAATTTGAAAATCTCCAAGGGTCTCACTTTCATTAGTGGGGTGTTGTGCTGCAGGAACATCATAACATAAACAACAACATCAACAATGCATGTGAGTTTTTCTTTAGCAAATAAACAAATATCAAGGGACCAATTAATTCCATGAGTTTGCATGGATGTGTATGAATAAAAATCCTTCTCTGAAGTGAACTGTGGGGATGTCGAAACAAAAAAAACAAACAAACAAACAAAATTCCTTCCAGTAGCACCAACTAAGTTTGTGTATATGTGGAGGGCCCAAACCCAGCAGCGCACAATTTTGGGCCAGTTCCCATTATACATACCTGTCACTTGCAGAATGTTAACTTGCAGAGCTGTTGCAGATCAAATATGACAGGTGAGAGTTTTGTATCAACCTGGCATTGTCTTTACCACATATCAACCACTTCAGTCTGTAGAACTGGCACTGTTACAGGTGGCACGTAATACACATTCTTCATTTGCAAGAAATTTTTATTTTAGCATGGTAGAACCTACACTTTGGAACTCCCTGCCTATTGACATAGGCAGGCACCCTCACTGTACTTATTTTGGTGCCTACTAAAAAGTTTTTTGTTTAGGCAAGCCTATCCAGATGTGTAGAATATTGGCATGTGCTTTAATTTGGTTTTTAGCTTATTGCTGATTTTGTTTTATTTTTTGAATGTTTTAAGTAGTTGTTTTAACTGTGTTTATTAATAATGTCATTGTTTTATTTCTGTAAATGAATTTGAGGGTTTTTCCCTCCTAATCAACTGGATTAGACACTTTGAAATGAATGGACTTAGGTCCATTAATTTTAGTGGGTCTACTCTAAGTAGAACTTTTTTGGGTTCAACCTAATAATAAATTTCACATTTGGGGTAACATAATTAAGCAGCTGCTAATAATAATTAATTAATTGATTCCACATTTTAAAAAACATAATTATATAGTGTAAATATCTCAAGTTGTTGATTTACATCTCATTCTCTCTCTCCCCCCCCCATCTCCCTTTATGCAGAGTAGACCCACTGAATTTTATGGAGCTAAGATAGTTATGGTGGTTAATGGGTCGATTTTGAATAAAAGTTGTTTGGAAGCCTATAATCTGTGTTGTTTTGAATGGATAATGATGTATTTTGTGAAGGGGGTGCCCTGTTCGTTCAAAAAGCTGGCAGCATGTATGTATAAAGGAAAGTTAACTCTTGTCCCTCAGAAATAGTGAGGGTCAGGGAGGGGGGGGCTGGAAGAAGTTGTGTGGCTTTGTACCGAGTTTCCTCTTTCCCTCCCCTACCCCTGTTGGTTGTCATGGAAATGTGCCAGTCTGTGTTTTTCTCAGACAAATTCAATAGAAAGGGTGGCTAAGCGGGGATGTGGGTCTTGTTTCAGCTGCAGCATTTATGCTTGAACAGAACGGAGGACTCAGTGCTGCTACAACACCAGGGTGTCTGTGAAGGAAGAACAGTTCCCAGTTGTGCGGTTCTTTTGTTACATGCACCATGGTCTTCAGGATTAAGCTAAAAACAAAGTAGATTACTATCTCCATTTCACTTGTTGCGGCTGGAAAATTGATGTATGTGTGTGTTTTTTTACCACCCTGATAATGAGCATAGGAAGTGGTTGAAGGATGCTACAGGATCCATATTATAGCGATCTTGGGTATGCAACACAGAATGCTTGGAGCAGTCTATATCCAGGCTGAATCAAACAAACTTGTGGGTGAGGGCAGACCTTAAGAGACCTGTCTGGGCCTGTGGCAAATGAGGCCATTAGAAGTGATGCTCTGGGAGGCTCTTGTTGATGAAGCTGCTTTAAAGACTTCCATCTAGGTCTGTTTTGAATGCTGCTAAGCCCTAGCATTAAACACATCTGTGCCGGCTTTGCTGTTGATCCGAGTTTTTACTTGTTTCTTTTGCCTTGAGTGCACTGTTAGGAAATTTCACTGGGAGACGAACTCTTTGGTGTGGGAGGTTGTAGAAGGATGGAGATGTGCTTTAACAACTCCAGTTTCTTTTATTATTTTTGCCTGTCCAATGTGTTTGGAAACTGCTCTGGGTAGTCCAGAGGCATGCAGAGAAGATGCATTTCCTCATAGTGGATGGCAGGGGTGGAAGAATTTAGAATTGGTCATTGAGGAATTCCTCAAATGGGAAAAGGTTAGAAGGTCAGACAGTGACCGGAGGAATAATATTAAACATTTGCTTATCTGTTGGCAGTTTTCTGCAAAAAGGAGAGCTGGGGACTTGGCCAGTGTAACTGGAAATCTCCATTGTGCGGACAAAACATTCCCCAAAATAAAAGAGAGTGGTTCAACGTACACATCATGAGTCCCACAGAGAAAAGTGATGGTGACAGACATGGTTTTTGTCATTGGCCTAGGGCTATGCCCATTTCATTATCACCTGCAGGTGAGCCGTGACCACTTGATCAATATGCCCTTATTGTCCCTTGTTTTGTTATCATTATAGTGCTGCTTGCCAATCTATATCTCAAAAGGCCTAAATGTGCATACCTACTAATATTACTCTTATAGAACTCAACAAGGAGGAGGATGGAGACAAAACTAGAATTAGCTGGCTCCACCTCTCATTGGCTTTGGTTTCACCTACAGTTTGTCTCCTTACCTTCTTCCCTACCAGTCTTGATGGGCACCATCCACCAACGGCTGCCACTGTGCTTCTCAATCCAATTCAAGGTGCATGGGGTCAACCTTTTTAAAGCCCTAAGCAACTTGGAACATGAGTACCTTAAGGATCGTCTCCTTACATACGTTCCTCGTTGTTGCTTTGACCATCTTCTGATTCCAGTTCCTTTCACCCAGGAAGCATGGTGGGCAATAGTGAGGGTAGCACCCTAGCCCTGTGGAATTCCTTGCTAAATGAGGTGCATTGGTCCCCATTGCTATTTTTTTTTTTAGGTGGCTAGTAAAAATGCAGGTGTTTCAAAAGGACTTTAGCCTGGTGACTATAACTTTGGTGTCTGAGTTTTGATGGCTGTTTTGGAGTTTGTTATAGGAGCTTGGCTTTGATGTCAATATTTGAGAATTAAATGGGAATTTTAAGATTTTTTATTATTGGTTTGGTGTTTTAGACTATATGCCTCCTCCAGTTTCTTTGAAAGATAGGCAGGGCGTAAATTTGTGAAACAAAAATGTGTTATTAAGTTGTATTACATTGAGTGTCACACTTTTTTGTCTCTCTTAATGTTGTGGGCCTCTTTTGTAGGAAAGGCCTATGAAGAATAATACTCACAGTCCTCCTGAATCTTGTTTCATATGACTATATGTGATTCTCAGGAAATGAGGGCTGTGGCTTAGATTTTAATGTATGTATATAACTCTGCTGGTGGCCTTCTCTTACTTCCATATGTGTGTGTTTCTGTGTGCATATTTTTTGTAAGAAATGGGAAATACCTCATATCTATTGGCTTTTGATAGCACAGTTACTCCTTGGCTTTTGTAGCATGAGATGGAGAAAACGAAACCCCACTTTTCCCTGTACAAACAAGCTGCAGTGGTAAATAGTAATGTAGTCAATAATAGCCAGTTGACTTCTCTTGAACAACACTGTGCAAAACTGGACTGTTCTATAAGTTGTAATTTCAGTTGGTCAGCATTTTTAGGTCACATCCAGACTGTCATCATTTTGCGGGACGTATTCCGGCTCATACCAGAAATTTAGGTTTGTGGAGTTAAAGTGCTTTAAAGCACTCAAATCAGCTAAAAATGACAACACCTGGACTTTTGCAGTTAAGAAAGTGATGGGGAAATGCACTCAAAAGTGCGGGATGAACGAATGATTAGTGGGAAGGTGTATAAACATCCCACAAGCAAATCTGGGTGGATGTTCATTGCCATATAACTTCCCCCCCAAACAAATCAGAATAAATGCTTAGTTAAGGCAGGACTGATGCTCAAGAAATGGGTCATCTGGGGGAGTCCCAGTCATTACTTGGGTCTGGATGGAAGTGTAGAGAGAAGTACAATGTTGCTAAACTGTGTTGGAGCCTTGAGGGTAGTGCTCTGTGAGGAAAATAGCACTTGGCTTTAAAGGCCGAAATTAATTGGAAAGGGAACAGGTTCAGTGTAAGATCATCCACATAGCTCCCTATACAGATTAGTTGTCATGCCATTGTTCTTGGTTTATAAATTGAGAGTGTTTTCACAAGTCTTCTGGTTGGTCAGCTGTGGGTGTGTGTGTGTGTGTGTGTGTGTGTGTGTGTGTGCTGGGAAGGGGAGGGGTAGAGTCAAAAAATGTTAGTGTGAAATGCTGCCTGGGCATTCCAGCTCTTTTAAATAAAAGCAAGAAACATCTTCACTTGAAGCAAGAATATTCTGAAGAACTCTCTGATTCTAACTTTTCCAAATGCTATCCAGATGTCTCCTCTTGCTAGATCTTCCTGTGGCCAAAGTGTAATTTGGTTTTGAACTCTGTCCAGTTGGTATTGCAAGTCCTGAAATAAAGTAAATCAGCGAGTTGTTCTTGGACGCCTTCCCCTAATCCAGAGCGACCCAAATCAAACTTTTGGTCTAACCTCAGGCCTGCATGTTCAAATAGTTTCCTTTGCCTCAAAAGCAGCAAATGGCCGGAGATAGCCACTTTGTGGTGTTTAAACAGACGGCTTGTGCAATAGCCAATGTAGCTCAAGCAATTGCATCCCTTGGGGCAGCATCTCACAGCAGGCAAAACATTCCTGGGGAAGAGGGGATGGCGTCCATATGAAACTCAGGATTCCCCATCATTGTTTGCTGTCGCTAGCTGCCTACTGACCTAACAAGCACAGCCGTAGAGAGTATTGTTGCATTTGTCTTGACTCCTGAACCTGGATAAGAGTGGAGATTCTGCCTGGCAGTGTGCTGCTCACCCTAAACCTTTAGCACAGTAATATGGCAATAAAACAGTGGAGTCTTGTCCATTAGGGTGATTGGGGCACTGTCCAGCCAACCTCTATCTGTGCTTAGACAATCTCCACCTGCCTGGCTTCTAACTAATAACTTAGAACTTAGAATTTATAACCAATCCAGGGGACTGTACTGGCAGTCAGGCTCCACCTCCTTAGTCTCATTATTGCATTTGTAGAACTCAGAAGGGATGAGGATGGGGGAAACTAGAATTAGTTTTGCCTGTCAGTGCCCCTGATTTTGCCTGTCATTGGCTCTGGCTCCACCTACTGTTGACCTCCTTGCCTTCCACCCTACCAGTCACAGAGGACACCAGCCACCACTGGCAGTGGAGACCCCCCTCTCCCTTTATCCTCAGTGTTGAAGGAGTACAGTGGTACCTCGGGTTACAGATGCTTCAGGTTACAGACTGTGCTAACCCAGAAATAGTACCTCAGGTTAAGAACTTAACTTAAGGATGAGAACAGAAATCACGTGGTGGTGGCATGGCAGCAGCGGGAGGCCCCATTACCTAAAGTGGTGTCTCAGGTTAAGAACAGTTTCAGGTTAAAAACGGACCTCCAGAACGAATTAAGTTCTTAACCCGAGATACCACTGTAAATCATGGCAAGACCTGTTGATGGTGCCACACACCCCTGAGGTAAAAGAATTGGGCATGTGCTTTAAGCATTGTGGGGCCAGTTCTCTGGAATTCCCTCCCCTTAGAAGTGAAGCAAGTCCCAAAATTTCCATGTTGGCTGAAAACTTCATTTCTCCCAAACTTTTCCAACGTATTTTATCTCCACAGTTTTTACTTTTTAAAAATGGCTTAACAGTATCATGGTTGGCATGTTCTGCATTATGTTTTGTTTCCATACTCCTTTTTTCCAACTCTAGGCTTTATTCTTTAGTTTTTCTGTATTCTGTATATTTATATTTTATTGTCAGGTGGGAGGTTTTTTTTTATTGGAGATTGTAAGATGCTTTGTGGAAGAAGGTTCTAAAAAAGCAGTGTATATATTTTTTAAAGAAAAATAATAAAGAAAGGAAAGCACACGTTTTGGCTGGCTACCATACGTTGCCACTAAAGCAGCACTTCTGACATCCCCACGCTGTTGACTTAGCGGGGAGTAAACAGCGCTGGCAGCATGAACAATGTAGAAGTGATTGAAGCACTTTATTGCAGGAAACTCCTCTTGTACCCATGGATACAAGTCTTGCCACTGCTTTGCCAGAGCCAGGAATCAGTGAAGCAACCGCCTGTTTTTGCCAAGTGTGCCATTTTGGATTTCATTCTATGTGTGTGAGATTCAGCAAGGTCCAGAAACTCCTGTGCCAACATTATGCAAAAAAGGGGTGGGTGGGGAAGGAACATGTTATGTGCAGCTCATGTGTCATTATGATTTTTTTTTAATTGTAAATGTCAGGGTAAACAGCATTCAGATTTCCATCCCATCTCTGCATTGCATGGGGGGTGGGGGGAGCAGAGCGGTTGAGGCTATGATAATGGCCTGCTCTCCCTAGGAAGTGTAAATGGGTTATATCCAATAATAGGGTAGACCCACTGAAGTTAATGGACATGACTTAGGTCTATTAACATTAGCGGGTTTACTCTGAGTAAAACTTGTTCTTCCCTCTTTGCTAGTAAAGCCGTATGTTCTATGCGCGAGGAAATGGTCTCTTGTTCCTCCCAGTTACAGATCTGCTTGGTCTTAGCTGGGAATGGAATGTTTCCACACAAGCATACTGGCTAGCAGGCTGTGTGACAACAGCCCAGCAACAGCTATGGAACCCATTATGCAGTAACAAGGATGTTGATAAACTGAATCATTTACACAAAAAACTCCCAACAACCCATAAAATGCTTGGGAAACAGATGATGCGAGAGCCCAAGGCCCTTCCTGTAATTCTTTCATCACTTTTCCGGTTTGCATGCATCTGTTCTTTCCTGTGATGCCTTTCCCCTTGCCCCAGAATTTCTGCAGAACCCACATGCAGATCTGTTCTCTGGATGCTGTTAACATATAAGCATAGGAGTCTGTTGGCGCAGGTCAAGGGGATCAGTTTTAACTGGTGGTGCTGAGAATGAAGGGCACAGTTTTAATTTTTGACAGTATTTTATTCTGGCATACTACTGTGTTAGAGAGTGCAAAGAAGGGGAGAACATCAAAAAATGACCTTTCTTTCTCTTAACGTGGCAGCTTTTGTTTGTAAATTTTGCGCTTCCTTCAGTATATCAGAAAGGCACCCATGTTGAGGTTTTAAAGACCAACAGTTTTATGATGTCGCCCACCGAAGCTTATGCTGTAATAAATTTGTTAGTTTTGTAAAGTGCCACAAGATTCTTTGTTGTTTAATTTGAGTAACTGGCCTTTTAACTGATTGATCAACTGAGTAAAAGAATTCTTCCATAGGTTGAGGGTTGTAATTTCAATGTTTCTTTCGGGTTACAGATTACAATATTTTTGAGAGTTCCTGCTGGGTTTTTTTTTTGGTGTGGTTTTTTTCCCCAGGCTTTGGTTTTGGCCAACCAAAGGAAGCTCAGTATACCTTTGCATATTAGTAGCGTGATAAACATATTTTGAGATTTGGGTTTAATTTCTCCATTTTGCAGCCAAGCCTCTAGGAAGCTTCACTGGCAGCAGGATTTTTATTTTTAAATGTGAATGTGGGAAAACTGAATGCATGTCTGCTTAATGCCAAACACACAACAGGTTCCTCTTTCAGGTCCCTTAAGTAGTAGTAGGAATGTGTTTCTTCTGCACCCCGTCATGGCCATGATAGTAAACTGTAACAACAAATACATTAGGACTTGATCTAAGCCATGACGTACTAAGGACTAAATCATGGAACTTGTTGTGGATTATTATGCATGTGAAAACACAGGTGGTGTTTCACAAGCCTGTCATTCTGGATTTTGCGTTCATGAAGTGCACAGAAGACTTTTGCAGCAGCAAAATATAATATCTAGATCATAATAGAAAGTTATAATAGCTGTCTATTCAGCCTTCGTCAGACCCCCCACCTGGATGGAGTCTTGCATCCATTTCTGAGCACCACAGTAAAGAAGGATATTGACTAGCTGGAAAATGTGCAGAGAAGGGCGACCAAGATGACAAAGGGCCTGGAAACCAATCCTTATGAGGAATGGTTGAGGGAATGGGATATATTTCACCTGGAGAAGAGGAGACACCAGAGAAATCCTTTGTGGGTGCCATGGTACGTATGGGTGCCAGGTTGGTGACCCCAGTTCTGATCATCTAGTCTAGGAGGTGGGGGAACCTCAGACCTGGGGGTCTGAATGTGACCTTCAAGACCTCTCAATCAAGCCACAGCCCCTCACCAGCTCTGTGCCTTTCTTGAGTACTTGCCTGGTTGCAATGTGCCCTTGTGCTGCAATATTGCCTCTTGTTTGTCTGTATAGAGGTGTGTGTGTGTGTGTGTGTGTGTGTGTGTGTGTGTGGAATGTAACCTGCTGTACAAAGGTTAGAGTGACATCCTGGCCTCATCTGCCACTGGCATGTGGCCCTTGGAAGGCTGCCCATGGAGGAATGTGGCCCTTGGACTGAAAATGGGCTCCTCACACCTGATTATCCCTGGTATGCAACTGAGCAGGAACATTTTTCATGAGTCTGCATGAAGGATGAGGTTGAGGAATGTGGGTGGGTCAAGGAAAGTCCAGCCTGAGTTCCTTAGCCATAGTCCCAGACTGTTCCTTTTGAGGAGGTGTGTTGTGAAACACAAGGAGTGGCAATGTTTTGTTTATTGAAAATGGTTTTTTGCAAGAGTCAAGGCATCGCTGAAACCGATGTTCTGTTTTATGAGGTGCATAGTTGGAAGTTCTGGCAGATGTCTATATACGAGGATTACTTAGAGGTTCTTCAGCTTGCTCTCATTAACAGAAAAAGTGTGAGTGTTTCTGAAGAAATCCCCCATTTCTTTGCTGCGGACATTAATATAGAATAGAGGCAGGAGGAAAATAGGTCAGTATCAATGAAGATTTAATATTGCAACACCCAGTTTTGCTCTACACCCTTCACAAATTATAATGCTTCCTCACTTCAGTGCCTATCAAAAGTAATTCAATGCTTATATTTATTAGAGGGTCCAAAAACCAGCTTTACCCAATTGGAAGGTGCATTCAATATAAAAATTAATGGGCAGTGAAATCCAGTAAGTATGTATGATGCTACTGGGACCTTTGCCCAGATTCAGGTCCAGATTCAGTCTTGACTTGATGCCATTCAGATGAGATGGCACTGGGCTATATGACTTGACCTTGTGTACCATAAGTCACAGGAACCTAAGAGCCAGTGAAAGGATTCCAAAAATATTGGAGAATTATTCATGGATGTGCTGTTATTAATCCCCCTATTGTGTCAATGTTTTGTTTCTTCTGACACAGTAATGGGGTTTGATGGCTTCCACCCATGAATAATTCTCCAGTTTGGTTCCAAAGAAGTATGAGACGAGATACAGTTCTGCAGATCTCATCAATTATTATGTGTATTGTTTGGAGAGCTACTTTGCTTTTCCTATAGTGGCTGTAGCTTAGAATTATTATTATTTTTGCATTTGATGCACATATATCCCATGCATGTGTAGCTGTTCATGTTTAAATAATCATCATTATTTTTCATTGTCCCTTGGGTTCCTGTGACTTTGTCCTCCCCTCCTGTGTTCTGCTGACCTGTGCCACAATGCTCATATAACTTCTTTCATAGAAAGAGAGCGGGAGGTGCCTAAGAGACACTTTCCTTGGACCATTTGATAGGACACAACAGGAAAAGTTTTGATCAGAACTGTATACAAATCTGAATTCTGCACTTCAGTCATCTGATTCATATTTTTCTAGCCATGGGGAGTGGTAAGGGGGAGCACTTAGACTCCACTCCTCAAACCCAATGAAGTCCTGCAAACCTCTCTTTCTGGCTTTGGACATTTTACCAAGCATGGGCTTGATGATATTTAGTAACATGTTTCTGTTTAGTGATTAAAACAGGTTTAGGCAAGGTAAAAGGTAAAGGTAAAGGTACCCCTGCCCGTACGGGCCAGTCTTGACAGACTCTGGGGTTGTGCGCCCATCTCACTTAAGAGGCCAGGGGCCAGCGCTGTCCGGAGACACTTCCGGGTCACGTGGCCAGCATGACATCGCTGCTCTGGCGAGCCAGAGCCGCACACGGAAACGCCGTTTACCTTCCCGCTGGTAAGCGGTCCCTATTTATCTACTTGCACCCGGAGGTGCTTTCGAACTGCTAGGTTGGCAGGCACTGGGACCGAGCAGCGGGAGCGCACCCCGCCGCAGGGATTCGAACCGCCGACCTTTCGATCGGCAAGCCCTAGGCGCTGAGGCTTTAACCCACAGCGCCACCTGCGTAGTCTTCCTAATAAATCATTAAGCAACTGAGAGGCAAGTGAACTTGAGAAAACAAAAACTGAACCGCTTTCTAAATGCTCCTAGAATGGGAGTGGAGGCCCTGTGGCCCTTCAGATTTTGTTGGACTCCAGTTCCCATCTGCTCCAGCCGGCTTGGATGGTGAGCAGAGGCTGATGCTAGTTAGAGTTTCACAGCAATTGTGGAATCGCTGCAGGTGCCCCACCCTGATCTAGAATTAGGAGTTTTAGAAAATGGCCCTCCAGTTTCACTAGCGATACCGTACCTCACCAAAACTCTTCAGAAACTTCATTCCTATCACACTCGTTAGGGCCATTTCACATGCAATGTTCTTGAAGTGTGTTAGTTAAACATGTGAAGTATGACTGCAGTAAACTAAGCTAAACAACTCTCTTGCGTATAAGTGTGTTTGTCACTGAGGCAAGCTTTTGCTCTTGCAGTGCCTTGTTAAATTTGCACTTGCGGCTGGCTAGAGTTTGCATTGGTTCACAACCCTTAGTGAAGAGCCACACAGATAACACTGTAAGTCTCTCACTTATACTTTCTGTTGATTCATTGTTAACTTTAAGGAGGAAAGGATGTGAAAAACAAAACCACCCAACTGTTTTACCTCTTTGACGTGCAAGAATACGGCATTATCAACTGCAGCCTCATTATTTGATCTGTAACTTTTATTTCCTGTTGCTGGAAGTCTAAAACACTGTTGCAAATGTGAGTGATTCATAACATCCACCCTCTCCCTGTGCAATTGATGTGTGTGACCATCCTGCATTAAATCTCCCTCTGTGCTCCATTTTAATCAACTGCCTCCTCTTGTATATATGTGTCTGCCACACAGCATTATGGGAGTGACAAAGATCTGAAAAAGAAAAGCAAGGGCAGCTGAAAAACCTCCTAAAATTGCTTGTAGGTCCCAGTTGAGCCTTCTGCTGTGCCTTCCTTTTTATATACCATTGTTTTAAGGGATTACCACCTGTTCTGGGTCATAGCCCTTGTGATTCTCATGCAAGTGGCCTTTTAAGTAGGAACTTTTGAACTCTGCCAAAATCCCTGGAACACGATTTGGCCCCTACATTTTTTACTCTGAATTATTCATCTAGCCTTTTATATGTTTCCCAAATTGAAACCCTGCTTTTTATTACTTCCTCATATATGTCTGCGAAAAGGGGGTGGCCTTTTTTCCTTTATTTTTTAACATACGTATATAATTTTAGCTTGATTGTTTTGAATGTGATACATTTTAACATTGCAAAGAACCCCTGGTGCTAGGGGTGGGGCTGACTGCAAAGCTGAATAAACCCATACATTATCTGGAAGTATGCCTGTGATTTGGAAATAATGTTTGCAGCTCTGCAGTTCTGCGGCATTACAATTCCGTGGTCACCAATATGACACCCATGGTTGTCAGAGTTCTCATTAATATTTTCCATGGAACTCGTGATACGTCTCAGTAAGTATCCCCTCAACAAACCACAATTGCACCAAATACTATGTGCTGTTCCTGCCCAGTCCTGTTTGCACTTGCTCGGTCTCTCCTGCATTAAACAAACACCAATAATCATGCCCCTCATGTAACTGGATGCCAGGATTGGACATGTACTTTTCATTCTATTTTGAACAGAAATGAGATGCAAATAACATCTCTCTCTGGGAGCACAGGAAGCACCTTTTACTTAATGATGGATGGGGGCATGGCTACACAATTTTGTCCTGTCTTTTTTCATGTGGCAGCCATTTTGTGACTGGTGCTTACAACAGTTTCTCAAAATTCCAAATTGTAGAGTTGGAAGGGACCTTGGGCCAGGACCCAGGGCCAACCCCTGCAATGCAGAAATCTCAACTAAAGCATACATGACAGATGACCATCCAACCTCTGCTGAGAAACCTCCAAAGAACAATAGTGCACCACTTCCCAAGGGAATCCATTCCACTGTCAAACAGCTTGCTGACCTTACCTTATTTAGATCTTACCGCACTGGAGGACAAAGTAGTTTGTTGCCTCTCGGCAAGCCTGCCTGCCATTGTTGTCAGATACGCTTGGGCAGTTGACCCTTGCTGATGCCTGGCCTAGGTCTGCGAACTGTCACTTAATAATTTTCCACAGTGCCCCTGATACAGCATTGCTGCAGGTCATTGTGGGAAATATATAATGGTAGCTTGTAGATGGTCAATGACGCCAAGTCAGCCCATGGTCAGGGGACCAGCAAAGAGCACTTTTTGTTGAGAGCATCTCTCTAATATTGAGATGGTTCTGGGCATCTGCAAAGTTTAGGTTCCAGGCCATAAAGCTCCACAACATGGTGAAACTTGGTACCAGTTTGAATGAGTCAAAAAACATATAAGTTCTAGACTCTAGAGCATCAGACAAGGGTCAGTAAGACTGGATGCAGTCAAAGCCAAGCAGGGGTTGAGATTCAAAACAGCAATTGGCTGCCTTGACGGATTCACTTCAGAAAACTGAACCACATGGCATTAGTGCTATAAGCAGGGGCTTATCAGCCTAACTTTTAAAAAAACAGGCAAGTTCCCCTGTGTCAGCTACTATAGTACTTCTGTTTCAACCCCCTCACCCCCACCCCAAATCAAAACCAGTTGCTTAGAGGAATTCCATGGGGGATGATGGTAACTCTTCAGCTTAGTGGATTTGGAGAATGACACTGTTGTTTTGAGACTAAGGAAAGTCCTAACAGTGTGTGAGTTGAAGCAATTTGACAACAAAAGAAGAAGGGAAAAAAGAGGAACCTAGAAGGAATGACGCACATACAGCAATTATCCTTCCCAATTCCTGATGTGTTCTGGCTCTTGGGTTATTTGAATGCTGTAAGAAGCTTTTCGTGTAGAGAATGTCCCATTTTTTCTATTGCCTTTGCGGGTGGCACTGCCTTGCAAAGCCTTCTCAGCCAAGGTTGAGAAACACGTTTGGGGTGGAGTCTTCCCACCACCTTGAACTCTGAGGGCATGTGTTTGCACGTGTTTGCTGATGAAATGGTCAATTGTCACCTGCCGCAAACTCCTCCCATCAAGCATGCTGTGCAGTATGGGAGGCAGGAGATGCTTGCATTTTGTTTAGATTTTCTTTTATTCTAGACTTTCTGTCCTTGATTTGGTCAACAAGCCCTCTAGGCAGCTTTTGCTAAAGAATAATCAATATGTATAAATTGCAGCCAGTAGGACAAATTTGTTAAAAACAACCTTTTTTGGGTAAAACAAATTACTAAAGACAGTTCCTAAACAAATTCAACAGCATTTAAAAATACGTAGACTAAAAAAAATAAAAATAAATTGAGACAGACTTGGGTAAGTATTTTTGGGATCTCATTGGGCACTTTCTGCATACTTTTGATTTTCTTCTTATCTCCAGCAAGGCAAGAAGCTTGCTTTTTAAAAACCAAAATGGCAGCTCCCAAACCTGAAATTCTCACGCTCTTCAGTCTTCCCTGTACCACATTGTGTACTGGGGCGCTATAGCAGCAGAGTTGATGCCACCTTGTGTGAGCCTAAAGTTGTTTACTGGAAATAGCATCTCTTCCTGCTGTTTGAAGACATGCTCCCCCCACCCCCACCCTGCTATGGGCGTGCGATTCTAGCTGTACACAGATTCAAAATGTTTACCAGGAATAGTATTTAATTACCTATTTATTTTGCACACCAACATCCCAAAGTGGGATGAGCAGTGACAATTTGTTCTGGTGGTGTGTAAATCCTTTCAGCATTTAATGTGGTGCGATGCAGCCAAGGTAAAAAAGAAGATGGGCAGGTGGCCATGCCTGGAATCCAAGAGTTGGTTTGTGTATTAAAGGTCAAAAAAAGTCTGATACATTTTTAAATGAGGAGGCCTGGGTGCATTTAAAAAAAGTCATGTGCTTCTAGGCAATTAGATTTTCTTTCTCTATAATTGATGTAAATTTGGCAAACTTTCCTGATGTTTTGCATAATATATTCTGCAATTTTTACTGTTTCCCCCTCAAATAATTTTGTACTGCTAGTCATGAGAGAAAGAGCAAGGATATGATACTGAGATCTGATCCTTAACCACTAGAAATCTTATTCACGCTTCTGAGATTTCAGGCTTCTGCGGTTTCAGTAGGTATTGTCTGCACATCTCAAGTATATCATTTCACCCATAAGGACTCAGATATTTTAAAAATTGTTATAGTTTTTGAAAGCTGAGATACTGCTGAAAACAATTCCCCAGGCTCAGAATGTGCTCAGAAGGCACCCTGTTCTTTTAGGTGGAGGCCTTCCTGAAGCTCTCTCTTGAATCAAGCTTCTTATCTGTCTTTTGGGTTGTTCTCCACTACCCCCTCCCTGGCCAGAAACAAGATGAGTAGGTTGGCGAGTCCTTCGCCAAGAACTCTTGAGGATTCTTGAGAGATGCCTGCTCTACCAGATGGATTCTTTGATTAATTGGAGGTGGTGGTAACTTGGAAGGGGGGGAGGAATTGAGTGACACCTTCCGACGTCAGAGCTGCAGTAGAGTTCAGAATCTGAGTTGGAGGGTCAAGCAGATACTTTCTCCAAGGCCGACTGAAATGTGATCATCTGTGTCTTGCTCAAGTTCAAAGCAGCGGGTCTCCTTCCTCTCTCTCTCTCTCTCTCTCTCTCTCTCTCTCTCTCTCTGTGTGTGTGTGTGTGTGTGTATGTGTGTGTGTGTTGGTTTTTACTCTGCTGTGATCCGATACCTGCAGTAAAAGAAAACCCACCAGCCCTTGTCCCTGTTGCTATGTTAGGGTCAGATCTCAGGATGATTTGCAGCAGATCTGGAAAAGGTTTCTGACAACCAGATTGTTTTGACAACAGCAATGCCAAAATCACTTTTTCCACCTAAACTAGGGCTGCTGAAATGAGGAAAGCTAACCAGGAGTGGATGTTTGTGAAATAAGGACTATGAGCCAATATATTTTTTTATTTATTTTAAAGAAAACATTTATTCAAAAGTTACAATACAGTTACAATACAATACATTTTCAATCAATATATCCCCTTGTAAAAATATTTGTATACTGCTATATCATTAAAAGTTTATAAAAGTTCAGTTCTGGTACTGAAAGCAAATTCATTCTGTGTGTCAGTTGCACCCAGCTCAGGTTGGTAGGTCTTTGTGTTCTAGTAGATCCAAGAAACTGAAGTCTGTCCTCCACTGCTGTTAACACTTTATTCGTCCTCCGGCAGCAAACACCCATTTGCTATTGTGTGTACATGCGGCAGGGAGGTGCTTCAAGCAGTTTTGACATCCTGGCACATGTATTTGCAGGGTACATGTCTCTAGAAGATCACGTTGCAGTGTGCACATATTACAGTTTTATGGAGAGCAATATAATCTTTTTATGTGTAATAATTAAAAAGGTAATATTTGAAATAGCCCTGCTATACCATTTGAATGAACAGGAACATAGGAACATAGGAGCTACTTTGTCTGATCCATTTAGCTCAGTGCTGTCTACATCTGGGGCAGACCTGTGGGGTTGTGGTGTATTTGCTACCCTTGCTTAATCATCCGTTCACCCCCACACTTTTAAAGTGCATTTCCCTGTCACTTTCCTAACCGCAGAAATCTGGAATACTGCATAAAGCAATGTTCTGTGCCCTTAGTAATGTGGCTTTTCACATCCTTCATTGCTGGATAATAGACAATTGTTCAGTTTCAGCAGAACTGAATTAAGTGATACATGCAAGTAACACACACACACACACACACACACACACACACACACACACACACACCGTGATCCCAGGGAGAAGCAGCAACTTGATGTGGCCTAATTAGAATGCTGTGCAAAATCCACTTGGTTGGTTTTTTAATTTTTTATTATAAGGAATTGTTCCTGGAAGGATCTTTCCCATTTTTTGATAGTGCAAAAGCAAAAAGGAAATTTTGGGTTGTATCCAGTGTTAGTCATACTTGGAAGTAGCAGTACAGACTCATTGAAACTAATGGGCATGACTATCTTAGCTCCATTAATTTCAATGGCCGTTCGTTGAGTTAGCCTAAAGTTTAATACAGCCCTCAGTCATTTAATCAAACTACTTTGAATTGGACTGTGCAGCAGCTGACGTAAACCATGCTTCTTTCAGAGATGGTATACATCTGATCTTAACGTTTCACTGTTGTTGCAACCAAGGATTACAGCTTTTTTGCTTAATGTGGAGATCGCTAGTGTTATTTTAGCACTTGAGCGTTGGAGCGTGGTCCGTGCCTCAGCCAGTGTGCCAAATAGCTAGGATCAAAAAAATCAGCTGCATCCAATATATTCCTGTCCCAGAGGTCCCTCATGTAATACAACCCTACAATCCTACAAATACTCCATGCTTAGTATTTGGCATAGGATTAAAGCGCAAGGCCATTACTCTGCGTAAAACAACTGAACAAATTAATTGACATACAGGTTTATGTCAGAAATACTGTCTGTTTGCCTATTTTGGGTGGGGAGGACTTGATCAAGTAGGATCCTGAGCAGTACTAAGGGACGCTATGTGTCCTCAGGTGCCACTTAGAATTATTGGGAACTGGATCAGCCAGTGAGGGAGTGTAGCACAAAGGCACTGGGCATGTTTGTGTGTCCTACTAAACCATGGTTTAGTGCTACATGAGTACACTGGCCAGGGTTTGAAATTAGCAGGGCGCCAGGCACATTTTTTTTTTAAAAAAAAATATTTATTAAAATTTTAAAGGTTACAGAAAGAAAAAGTAAAAATACCACATTAAACAAAAACAAAACAACACATCACAATATGAAAAAACAGAACAATAAAATCCATTAAACAGAAACAAAAACGCAAAGAAAAATACAGCAAATCTTCTCATTACTTCAAAAAGTCTGGGTGCCATTTTTTGTGCCTGGCTGCCACTCAAGCATTACTGAATTGAAGATGTGCTTTGAAGCCTCAATGTATATGTTTAGACAATATGTTAAGGAGTTTAACAATAAAGAGTAGTGTGTTTTGAAAACTGAAGTATGGTACCAACATTTTTATTGTAAACACCAAATTAAACATGTATTGACGATTTCTGCTAAAAAGAATGTGATAGTAACAATGTGTCACTTATGTGAATTGCGTATTAATTCATGCTTATCAAAATAATAAATAAAAAGTGTTGCTGACCCCCCCTCCCCCAGTGGCAACTAGACATTCTGTTTTGGAGCCCACAACCTAGGTCCCAGAAGCCACTTGGCTCCTAGCTTTTCTACCCCAGTTTCTAACACTGACACTGTCTATGTTTGTATGCCATGTTCCTCTTTTCCTTTTGTGTGGTTAGAAGCAGGTGTTGGAAAGTGTTCACTTTTATTTTAACTTAACCAGCTTGGACCACAGCGGTCAGGCTATCCCTGTCCTAGAATGGGTGTAACTTGTGCAGGAGCAATAGCTGGTAAAAGGCACTTTTGTGTCTCTATTGACAGTGGGGGATCTAGGAGCACCTGCACTCATACCCACCTGCTCAGAGACTCTGCACCTGCCCCTTCACAGAGAGTGCAGCCCTGTCCTGATCAGGCCGCTTCTGTAATTGGTTGCCAGTTCTTCTTGGGGTCCAACATTATTGTTTAAATGACTTAGGCCCCAAATAACTGAAATATAGCCTCTTCCTTATTAGCCCTTTCTCAACCCACCATGGCATCCGGACACTGGTTCAGGACCAGCACAGCCTCTCCTGACTCAGATACTACAGATAAACAGAAATCCAACTCAGTATATTATTAAGAGTACATGAAAGGGACATACTGTACTGTGAACAAAGGATAAGTTGGACGCTTATGCATGTGTTGCATTTGATTGAGCAAATAGTTGTCCAAAGAGAGTAGGGAAATGTGTCATGTTGTTCCCTTAAAAGCAGGCTGTGGCAATCCCTTTTGGCACACACATGTGAAAATACGATTCTGGGCAATAAAATACTTAATAAAATCTTTCTCTTTTTTTGAGGGGGTAGGGTTTATATCTTGATGTTTGAAGATGTCTCCCAAAGTGTGTGAATTTTGAATTTCTCTGCACGCAGCAGTGAGCTGCAGAATTTATCTTAACCGAAACCAAATGTACTTCCTTGAAACCTGAAGATGTATCCAGGTCTCCTTGAGATTTGATGCATTCCACAGGTGACAGTCGCCTGGGGTCATTTGCTGTATGAGACCTTTTGAAATGGATAGAAGCTGCACAAAAACCCCAAATCTGTTTCAAGAAGGCTTGTGCACGAAAATTTCCAGGTTTTTTTTTTTTTTTTGCCCTGTATTGTTTGGCACATCCCATCTATATGGTATGTTCCTGCTCATTTCAAAACACTTGGGATATCTTGATGTTCTAAAGATTAAGAGCAGAGCTACTCCCTTTACACTAGCTAGTTTGAGCCAAATGTAGGCTCTAGGAATTATATGTAAACGGATTCAAATCCAACATTTTTATAGCCAATAAAATTGGGGCCCTGCTTGGGCACCTTTCTGTGGGCCGAGAGAATGGACCAGGAAGCATAGTTGAGGCTAAGTAGGTGCAGAACAGATTGGTGCCTGGGTAGAAAACTGATCTGACCTTTTCAAAGGAAGAGTATATACCCCCCCCCCCAAAAAAAGTCACACCCCAGATATCCTCTTCAGAGTTTCACTTGCCCTTCCCTTCTTTCAGTTTAAGAAACTGTTTGCAAAACCTTGCAAAAAGAATTTGCCATTGACCCTGTTCAGTGGTCTATCTCAAGGTGAGTGTTATCTGTACATGCCATCCCCCCACCCCCACTGCCCAGTGCTACACTAATGCCAGGTTGCTGCTGTGTCACTCTCTCCCCTATATACTATGACAGGCATAGGCAAACTCAGCCCTCCAGGTGTTTTGGGACTAACATCATCCCTAGCTAAAAGGACCAGTGGTCAGGGATGATGGGAATTGTAGTCCCAAAACATCTGGAGGGCCGAGTTTGCCTGTGCCTGTCCTATCGCTTGCCCACCAGATCTAGTCACTCTCTCTGTTTGAAGAGGTATATATCACAGCTTACTTCTGTCTTTTACACATCAGTAAATGATCCCTGAAAAGCAACAGAGTTCAGTCTTCATCCACTGTTGTGAATTTTCATCTTTGTATCTTTCAATTAGCTGGCACACAGAGGTACAAAGGTGGCCTGTGGTCTGCTTTCAGGGCCACAGGTTTGAACTATATGGCAGTTCATGCTTAGCAAAGTCATTCTTAGCTTTGGAGCTCTGCTTTGATGCATCATGCCAGCTTTTAATTTGATTGCCAATGAGCTGTTCTGCCTTACAAGTATGGCAGTGTGAAGACATTTTGGGGTATTTGTTTTTGGAACAGACTTGGAGTAATTTGTAATCCAACCATCTGAATGTGACCCATGCTTGGCTCAAAAAACTGATGCAAACCTTTGTGGTGGATGGGCTGTTTTTGGCTTCATGGTCCATACATTTGTTCTGACCTGGTTTTGTAATAGGATTTGAATGTGCAATACATTATACCAGGTCTCAGGCAGCGGCTACAGAGCTTGGAATTTATTAATAAGGATAAATTGCTCTTTTGCAGGGATTTTCAAAAGATATGAAGCAAAATTCTCTCCTCGGGGCATCAAGCTGTGGAGAAGATCCCATCTTACAAAGAAAAGGCACTTTGCCTTTTGCTTGCTTTTAGAACTGCTGATTCCAGTAGTAAATTGATACCCAAAGCTAACACAGTTCTGTCATCTTATCTGCCATTGTTATTGACACAGCAGTACCATGTTGCATAGAAGAGGCATGAGGGAAATTAAAACAAACATTCATCTCTGTTGTAGCGTAGGATGGAACGGGGGTTGGGAAACACCCTCTCCCTTCTGAAGGTCGCCTTGGAAATGTTTCACCAAAACTCTCCTGGCTTTCCCCCTGCTCTGTGAATTTGCCCTTGTCTTGCCCTGTGCCTTAATACGCTGCTGTGCTTGCATGGGGGTGCCAACTGGTGAGAAGGTCTGGTGTCTGCATGGCTGAGCAAATGTGGAATCTACGCCCTTTAGTGGGGGGGGGGGCGTGTTTGCTGAAGTGGTGTTTGCAAGGTGCCCAGAAATCTCTACCAAGCTGAGTGCATTTTCACAAAAAGAATTAATTATGCAAAAGTGCATGCCAAGAACAACATGGTTTTGGAATTTATGAGTCATTAGCAAAGCATAATGACCAAAGCTTGAACTTAGTGTGCCACGGAGAGGGCATTTAAAACAATTAGGCATTTAAACTCTGAGCCGTTAATGGCAGCAGGCAGAAGCAGAATCGGCAGAGATTTTTTTTTGGTCGATACTGCTTTTGGATAAAAAGCAATTTCATCTACTTTTGCCAGACTGAACTTTGTATGTGTTATGTGAATCATGCAAAACACAACAGTAGTTCTGGTGGAATTTTCATGCGCAAGAGTGATGATTTCATCCCCAATATCTTTGCTTGCAAGTTGGGCACTGCCCATCAAAGGCAAAAGAACATCAAGTCCAGTCAACAACAGACCCTGTGGCATTCTTCAACTAAAAAGACATGAGACAGTTAGAAGACTGACGCCACCATGTTTCTAGCTCTCATGCCATTGGTCCATGGTCTGGTCCACTGTCACAGATTGCTTTGTGTTGTTCATGGAATTGGCTATGCTTTCTGCTGGGCAGAGTGCACTCAGAACTCCAGCAGCAAAAGCCCTCCTAAGTCAGAAAAAGGCAGAGCCTGCCTTCCACTCATTGGCAGCCATTTGCATTTGTGCACATGGATCACATGCCTAGTGCACATGAACATAAGCAAGGAGGCCATGTATTCATCTTCTGGTCTTGAATTTTACTGGATGGGATGATGTTGGAATTAAGTGGTAGCCACTTTTTTTTTTAAGGAAGTGAGCCAGATATCAAGTCCAAAGTGTATATATTTACATTCCACATTTCTTCTGTCATGGAAATCAGGGAGGTGTACTGAGGGTTCCCAGGCCGTCCCTATCTAGGCTCTTGCCAGACTCAGACTTGTTCAGTGTCAGCAAAGCTGTTGCTGTTACCATGTGCCTTCAGGTCATACCCAGGGCAAGCACTTCAGTCCACCAGAACTGATTTTCTCATTGAGACTCTGACGTACTTACAGGTGAACCCAGGATTCCCCAGAACACAGTTCGCAATCTTACCACTCTAGAGCAATTGCAGCAGGTGGTCTCTGGGTTATTTATTTCTCAAAATTTATATACCAATTGATAGTTGTTTTTTTTAAAAAAACCCTTATGAACCAGCAAACTTAATTCCTACTTTTCCTTTAGCCAAGGTGACTTTGGGCTTCAGGGATATACTTTGTGGAGCTTTCCTTTTTTTCCTTTGAAAACTGAGATCCACCCAATAGTGTCGTGAGTACAGTACTGGGCAGAGCCAGATTCGAAATGGTGCTGAGGAAATGGTGCCAAATACCTACAGCACCTCATGAGTCATGCACTGGAATGACGTACCTCTAGAAGCACAAATCTGCATCTGGGTTACGGTAGGTCACGCATTCTAGCAACCTAATTTAGGGGTCAGGGAAGCCTTTTTGTGTTGCTGTTGTAAACCAGAGTCTAGAAACCCTTGCAGATCTACTGCATGAGCCATCACGATCTTGTACAGGAGTTGCCATCCTTTTTGGGCTCAAGGGCACATTTGCAAACTGAAGAAACTGTTGTGGGCACCATAGTTGAGCATACCCCACCCTTATTTTATTATTTTAAGAAGCCTAACCAGATTACATGCTCATTGTGTTGTGACTATGTGTTAAGGTTAAAAGGTTGTGGGATTTTATTATCTAAATCAGACTTGTAGGTCTCTCTTGTTCCCCCTCCTGCCACTCCCCCCAAAAGCCCCCGAAATAGTTTGTCTCTTTGGATCATTATTTGCAAAGGAAAAGATAGAAAAGGCTACTGCAATGTTACCATAGTTTCAGTGCAGGATGTAGTTTCTATGGTTACAAGTCACAATGACATAGACAGTGGAGAACTACCTCTTCTGGGTGAATTTTAAAATCTCAATCGACTCTTTTTTTCTAAAAACAAACAAACAAAAACAAAAAACAACACTATCCTGTTTGGATAATGACAGTATTTTTTGTTTGGTCTCAATACTTTCTCCTGGGAGTACTTTAATCTGAAAATGAGTCTCTTGTCAGAGGTTGTCTATGAGTTCAGCTGTCCCTTGATCAGATGTGGAACTGCTAGGGCAAATTGCCACAGATATTTGCTCCAAGAAAATCAGAAGTAATTATCTGGCTCTGTGAAAGTGTCCTTTGTGCTGCAACGAGACAGAGTTGTGTAAACAGACACACACACACACACACACACACACGAGCTGACCAACATGTTCAGGATCTTGTGTTATGGACCTTTTGGGATTATTGCCACTTCAGAAGTGGTAGACTATGTCATGGAAGGTGTGTGTGTGTGTAGGTATGTTCTGTGCCTAGAGAGGACTTTTTTCTTTTAAATGATGGAGGGGAGACTCCCAACTTGAAATCCCCGACCTGCATTCTGAAATGGAACACTTTTTTGAGAGTGATGCCACCTCAGATTTAGGATGGCTGCTTTCATGTTGCCAAAAAGATTTGCATATGACAAGTTATATGTATAGGTGCCCATATAGAAATAATGGGGAAGACTGGGACCAGGTGAGCTGTGTACCTGCTCAGTCTGCTGTCCAGATGTTCCCTGTAGATGGGCAACTTCAAGGCCCCTGCATATCTCCCTTCAGAGTGATCCTTCAGATATAGGATGGTTTGCAAATTTAATTAACTTTAGAAGTTGTTCACCACCACTGCCACCCTCCGAGAGTGGAAAGTTCTACCATATTATTTTTGCCGCTGACAGTAGTGAAAACCAAATAGAAAGCGGTAATTAATTCCCCTCCCCAAGTGACTGTCCCTTGGAAGTGTGTATTTTTATCTATACAATTCCTTTCAGTGTGCTGAAATCTAAGGTTGCCATATATCCAGAATTTCCTGGACATAGCTGGGATTCGGCTGTTGTCAACAGTTTGTGGGTGGAAATTGCTGAAAAATTCAGGAAAATGCAGACGTATGGCAATCCATGTTGGAAATGTAGATTTCGCTGAATTTCCTTTAAAAAAAAGCTCAAAAAATGGTTTTTGTTTTTGTTTTGATTTTGCAAGAAAAGCTGAACTTTGGCCAAAAGCCAAACCAAACCAAAACACCACACCTTCCCGAAAGCTCAACAACTTTTGCATCTTGATTTTCACTCTTTGAAATATGGCAGCGCTATTAAATTAGACTGGTCTAAAGTTTTCCTTGCTCCCTCTTAAAATCTGGAACACTTTTTTGAGAGTGATGCCACCTCAGATTTAGGATGGGCTAAAATTCCTATCTGAGGTGACAAATGTTGTGTGCATCTTTCCTTTATATGAATTATGCTACTACCTATGAGAGGTTGCCGTTCATCCACATGCCATGTGGATCAAGGCACATTATATGTACATGAATCATGAAGGGGGGAGGCTAGAAGGGGGGTGCACTCCATAGGCAGGATTCACCTAAATAGTCCTGTCAGTGGAAGCCTGGCCTGGCACAAGTTTTCCCACTTCTAGTGTTGCATGGTCAGCCGTGTGTGTGCATGTGCTTTGCTAAAACAGAGCACAGGTGGTGGGTGAAAGAGACTCTGATGTCCAGCTATCACTCCCTCTCCAACGTGTTTGAAACATTTTCTCTTCACCAGGTTTTTAATGTGTATTAATCCAACCAGCTGTTAGTCATCTGTGTTGCTTTTTATTCTCTGTTCTTCCCATTGCTTTTTTTCAGTTTGCTGCTCTAAAGATTTTTGTTGCTATAAAAATGCCCCGGAAGGAGGGAGCATTGCAGCCAAAATGCATTATAAGAAATACAGTGGTACCTCAGGTTACATACACTTCAGGTTACAGACTCCGCTAACCCAGAAATAGTACCTCGGGTTAAGAACTTTGCTTCAGGATGAGAACAGAAATCGTGCTCTGGCGGCATGGGGGCAGCGGGAGGCCCCATTAGCTAAAGTGGTGCTTCAGGTTAAGAACAGTTTCAGGTTAAGTACGGACCTCCGGAACGAATTAAGTACTTAACCCAAGGTACCACTGTATTAAATTAAAAACGAGAAGTGAGAAAAAGAGTGGTGAACTGGATTCATGTTGTCACCAAGATCCTCAGGTGGCAATCAGCAACAATTCACTCACACCGCAATTTCCACGAATTTCTGCTTTTGAATGGGAAATATGATACACAATTGTGATTTAGATTGGTGTTGTTCTGTTTCTTACAGAACCAGGAATATGGTGTGCAGCTAAGCCAATTGTGCATGTAATATGGAGCAGTGATTTGGATCGGCACTGCTGGCTGTGCTTTTGAACAAGGAACACAGTGTGCAATTAAGCCAATTATGCATGCGATGTGCAACAGTTTTTCAGATCCATGTTGCTTGTCTGTGCCTTGGAAAGAGGGAACATGATGCACAGCTGAGTGATAGTGATTTCGATCTGTACTGATGGTTTTGCTTTCAAATGAGGAACATCATAAAGTGTGAATCAAATTGCAGCTGGTGATAATCGGCAGGTCCTTGTGGCCCACCAATACATTCTGACCTTTGCATGTAAATTAGGCCTTAGAAAATGTACAGGGGTTATGCAGCAACTCACTCACTCACTCATTCATAAAATGTGTACACCACTTGATTGTAAAAAACAACAACAAAAAACCCCTCAAAGATAAAACAATAAAAGCCAGAAAAATTCACAACCATACTTTAAAATATGCAGAAGTTAAAACACTAAAACAGATTTAAATTATCAGTTTTCTAAGCATCTGGGTGGGCTTGTTTGAAGCAAGAATGTTTTAGCAGTCGCTGAAAAGAGTACTCAAGTGGAGCTGCCTGCTTGAGCTCAATAGGCAGGGAATTCCAAAGTGCAGCTGCTGCTGTTGCTGCACTAAATGATTTGAGTTCTTAGAAATGCAAAATGGGTATTATGTGGCGCCTTAAGCTTTATGTCCTAGCAAAGTTTATGGCTTCACTCTCCCTACATTTATGACACTGACAAAGTTGTTTGGGTGGGGTGGCAGTATACCTTTATAGTATTTGCTGGATAAATAGCAAGCAGATAAATAGCTTAAGCAGAACTTGACACTCCTTGCCTTTCTGGTAATGTTTGACTATGAGCAGCCCGTGGTTGGCCTCTTTTCCTTGCTCCTCTTAACAGAGGAGAAAATCAGTTCTTCTTTGTATGCTATGCCCATTTTGTGTTTATGAACAGGCCACACGTACATAAGGCGGGGGGGGGGACTTCTCTACTTGGCAAAAATGTTTTTGTTTTTATTTACTTAGAATAACTTTTGGGCCTCCTTTTTGGGGGTAAAAGGTAAAATGCAATATTATCATGAATTGAAAAGGCATACTAAAACCTATGTAAAGGTAAAGGGACCCCTGACCATTAGGTCCAGTCGTGACCGACTCTGGGGTCATCTCGCTTTATTGGCCGAGGCAGCCGGCGTACAGCTCCCAGGTCATGTGGCCAGCACGACTAAGCCGCTTCTGGCAAACCAAAGCAGTGCACGGAAACGCTGTTTACCTTCCCACCAGAGCGGTACCTATTTATCTACTTGCGCTTTGACGTGCTTTCGAACTGCTAGGTTGGCAGGAGCAGGGACCGAGCAACAGAAGCTCACCCCGTCACGGGGATTTGAACCACTGACCTTCTGATCGGCAAGTCCTAGGCTCTGTGGTTTAACCCACAGCGCCACCCGCGTCCCTATACTAAAACCCACTAATAGTTAAAAGACCCCACTAGCCGCAAATCTACAAAAATTCAATACAACTGAGAACCCTCAGTGATACAGTAGGAATTGCCTTTTCCAACCTGGAAAAGGGCTATTGAGAATGCCTGTAGTTATGAAATCTAGTGGAACCCCAGTGGCAATGCATTTGAAAGTTGTAGGGCCACTACAGAAAAGGCCTTCTCTCCTGTGCCTGCCAACCTGACTGCTGTCACAGGCAGACCTGTGAGAACATAAGGATATTAGAAGAGCCCTGATAGATCAGGTCAAAGGCCAATCCAGTCCATCATCCTGTTGTCACCGTGGCCAACCTGATGCCCCAATAGGGAAGCTTGCAAGAAGAACATGAGCACAGTACCACTCTCCCCACCTGTGAATCCTGGCAACATGTACTCAGAGGCATACTGCCTTCCTGACAGTGAAGGTAGAACATAGCCATCATGACTAGTCATTGCTAGCCTCTGTTGAAGGGCCTCTAGTCATGGTTTTAACTCATGGGCAGACTCATATGTGTGAAGATGGGCATTTAGGCAATTCATTAAAATGGTAGCAACAGAGTCTAGGAAATTGGAGTTGCATTTAAGAATAACAAGCAAATTTCTATACCGCTTTGTTGCTGTAAAGTGCTGGCATGATTTCTGTTCTGTGCTTGGAACAGGAACTTCTAAACCACATATCAAAAACTATGGCAAAGAGGAATGTGGCCTGTCCCTCTTCTCCCCAGAGAAACCCTAGATAGCCGTTGCTGCAAATTTCCTTATTGCAGCCCTGGCTGTGTTCTCTGGGGATATCTCATGTTAGGGGGCTCTGTGGATTTTGCTTCTGTGGTTACACAACAGACAACTTTCTACTTATTCTATCCTTCATATTGCAAACTCAATATGTAGCCAAAACATAAAGGGGGAAAGATGGAGGCCACAGATGGAGGGACCAGGTCTTGTACAGGCAGCCCAGGGTTTAAAGCAGGCACACCCAAACTCGGCCCTCCAGAAGTTTTGGGACTATAACTCCCATCATCCCTAGCTAACAGGACCAGTGGTCAGGGATGATGGGAATTGTAGTCCCAAAACATCTGGAGGGCCGAGTTTGGGGATGCCTGGTCTAAAGGGTCTGAGGTAGATCATGTGCTGGAAGACAGCCAGTAACATCAGGTTCTGGATTATGTAGGCAAGGACTCAGTGACAAGCTACTTGGGTTCCTCAGGTCACCTGGCCTTGACTGAGTTGATGAACTGCAGGACCCTCTCTGGCCATTTATAAGGATGGTGCTGTAACACATGGGATATCAAGTCTGAAACTCCTTCAGCCTTCAAGTTGCTTTTCTGGAGCAGGAAGTCAGTGCCTGACCCTGCTACTTGGGAGGCCCCAATTCAAGTACTTTGGTGCCTTACACCTTATCACAACCCTATAAAGGAGGTGAATACTATTATCCCCACATTGCAGATGGGTGGGGATGAGACTAAGAGAGGTAGAGTCACTTATCTAGGGGTAGCAGAAGTAGTTAAGGGGTAGCCCTTGTCAGAGGTAGCCCTTGAACTCAGGACTCCCTTATTTGTAGTTCAGGCTGTCGTCCCATGCAGTCTTAGCCTGAGGAGACATGTAGAGTTCAGTCAGTGGGCCATGCCAGTTATTCGAGCCGTTCATCTAGGAGTGAGCAGTGACAAAGTGGTCAGAGTTATTTTTCCCCACTCACTGGTTGCCGGCAACTTCTCTAACTTCTTCAAATGCATGGGGACGTTGAACAGGCACAGCTTGGAGTTGAACTGGCTTACCTTTTGTATGACGCCCATGTGGTTAATGTGTTTCCTCGGCTTAAAAATAAATCAATTGACTGCTAGCCACAACTGCAAAATGTATCTTTGATGCCTCAAAGTACAGTAAGGGCATGTATGGAAATATACTTGGCAGTCATTAACAGCTCTGATAGCAGCTGGAAGGGGGGGGGGGAATTAGCCACTGACCACCTGTGCAATCCCAGTATTGTACATTAACCAGCTCTCAAATCAAACACGCAGTTTATTTTCATAATCCCTCTGACCCAGTACAGTAACACTGCAAGGTTGCTGGTTAACGTGAACCTGTGTTCTCATCTTGTTCTCTCTCTTTCTCCTAAATAAACACTAAACTTCGGCCTGCTCTCTCTTTTTGTTAACCTCTTCCTTCTGGAGCAACCACAGCATTTCACAGCAAATGCACCTTGAATTATGCAATGAAAGCAGAAACTTCAGTATCTCTCTCCATTGTAAGGGATGTTGTTTTCAGGTATCTCTTGCGTGCAGCTGCAGCGGGAAGGGTGCAATGCTACTTCAGGTTTCTGTTGGCTGAAAAGCAGAGGACAGCCTGTTCGTCCTGCATGGCAGCTTGGCAGCAGCTCAGTAAACCCTACTGTTTTTGCTGTGTGCCCAGGATTGCAAAAACTAGGGAGTTGGCAAATACATGGCAGGCTGGGATTCAAGCCTGGTGAGCTGCATTTAGGCGGCTGGGTTAGATCTGCTATAGGCTAATGTAATAGACTATGTTCAGCCAGAATACCAGACCATGGTTTGTAAATACATACTATGGTTTTTTGATGCCTCTCTGAACCTATGGTTTATGAAGGGCTGCTAAACCAGGCGTTTAAACTGTTATCATCATCATCATCATCATCATCATCACTATCATCATCATCATTTAATTAATTAACCATGGTGGTTTGCTGACCACAGTTTGTGCTAACTGGATTGCTGCTCTTCAGCCTCAAGAAGCTGCTGCACCATGAAGATGGATATGAACTTAGGAAACTGGAGGGTGAAAGCTGTAAACTGTGGCTTGCCTGTTGTAGATCTGGAAGTATGGGTTCTTAACTAAGGTTAGCAAAACAATATGCAGGGGTGATGTTCAAACTAAGCCCATAATAAGGGATCTGAGGTGCTTTCAGGAAGGCCGCCTTCTGTTTTTTTCTTTATTTCTCCCCATATTAAGATGTCTATTTTAAGTTGTGTGGAATCATACACTGGAGAAACCTGTCCAGGTAGCCATGTTGCTTCCCGCCCCTCTGCCCACCCTGTACCCTTTCCCTTGTGTGTCGTGCATTTTATATTACAAGATGCTTCCTTGTTTTAATTGACTGCATGTAAGCTACAATAGGAGCCTTTATGGCTGAAGAGGCTCTAAATAAATAATAATTTCCAGCAAGGTCCCAGAGTGACGTTTGATGGGTCCCTTGGGGCACCACAGAGGAATTTTAAAGCAGCCAGCGGCTTCCTGGACCCAGCTGGTGCTATCAAATAAGCCTTCACGCAAAGAAATAAACCAGCTTGGCCGCACTGGTGGTTCCTGCTGGACTGCTTGAGCTCCAGCTGATTCCAAAGGATGTTGGTGCTGATGCTGCTGGCTCTGCAGGAAAGCCCACTTAACTCCTCCTTCACATTGCTCCATTTCTTCTGGCAAATAGCACCTCCACTGCCCTCCATTTTGCAGGAAGTGAGATATGAGAAGTGTTCATCTGAGTGTGGTGTAGAGTTTGGAGTGTCAGACCAGGATCTGGGAGACCAGGGTTCAAATCTCCCAACTCAGTCATGAAGCTCACTGGGTGACCACAGGCCAGTGACTATAACCTATCTCACAAGGTTGTTGTGAATATAAAATGGAGTAGGAAAGAAGCCATTTTGAGCTCATTGGAGGAAAAGTGAGAGATTGAGTGATTATTTATTTATTTAGTACATTTATATTCCACCTTTTATTCCAGGGAGCTCAGGGTGGTGTACATGGCTCCCCCCTTTCTCATTTAATCCCCACAACAGCCCTATGAGGTAGTTTAGGTTGGAAGGCAGTGATCTGCCCAAGGTCAACCAGTAAGCTTCATGGCCGAGCCAGGATTTGAACCCTGGTCTCCCAGATCCTAGTCCGACATTATCCCATCCTTTCCCAACCTGGAGGTGCCCAGATGCCCTGGACTACAGTAGTCCAAAACATCTGGATGGCACCAGGTTGGGAAAGGCTGCTCTAACCACTTCACCTTACTGGCGCTTGTAAATGTAAATATTTAAATATAAATGAATGATCCAAAATAACATTGAGGACGTCTCCCCTAAAGAACTGCGCTGAAAGTTGCCTTGGTATAAAAACAAAACACCCTTGGCCTTTCCCTCTGAAGTCAACAGTCGTTAAAAACCCTCCCTCTGTAAATTGCAAGCAAATTACTTTTTCCATGAGCTTTCTCTCCAATGTCTGTTTGCACTGCTTGAGAAACTAAGCCTTAGCAAAATCCTTGCCACCCTCCCACCCTTCTTTTTTAATTGAGAAACCCTAAGTCTCCCTCTACCTGTTGATACTTTCTACTCTTTTGAATCTGAAGCAAGCATTCTGTGTTATCCGTGCTAGATTATATAAATAATATACAGTGACTGCACTCTGGAGGCCCTGGGGCTGACCAGCCATGTTTGTGAATGATTCCCATCTCCCCCCAGCAATGAAGCCATCTGTGGCAGCCTCAACCTACTCAGGGTTGTTTTCCCCCCAGGGGGGACTCACAGGAACTCAGTTCCGGCACCTCTTCAGGTGGGCCATTGTAACAGAATAAGGAAGGTATTCATGGTGACCTCTTTTTCTAGAAAAATAGCACTGACTCACCCTTTTTCTTATTTCTGTGGTGCAAAATTGGCAGAGGTGCTTCCTGTAGGGTAGGTAACTGTTGCAGTGATTTGCCAGAGTCTATAAGAGTACATTTTTGGTTGGTGAGTGGGGTGGGGAAGAAAGCCTCTCTTCTAAAGCTTAGGAAGGAGAATTAATCTCCCTGCCCACTGTTGCTACTTCACTAGATAATACTGGCTTTGAGCATATAGGAGTGGAGAAGAAAGTAGAGGAGGTGCTGACGGCCACCCACGTGGATGACACTATAGCAGGCCGAGATAAATTCATGGAGGATAAGGAGATCAGAGGAGATTGCAAGTGGGGAGAGCGCTGTTGCCCTCAGGTCCTGCTTGGGGCTTCTCCCCACAAGCGTCTGGTTGGCCGCTGTGAGAACTGGGTGCTGGACTAGGTGGGCCGTTGGCCTCTTTTTGTCATTTCCCCCCCTTGCCAGCAGTGTTATACCACTTTAATTGTTATGGCTTCCCCCAAAGGTGCATGGGAACTGTAGTTTGATAAGGGTGCTGAGAGTTATTAGGAGATCTCTATGCTCATCACGGGACGCGGGTGGTGCTGTGGGTTAAACCACAGAGCCTAGGACTTGCCGATTAGAAGGTCTGTGGTTCGAATCCCCATGACGGGGTGAGCTCCCGTTGTTTGGTCCCTGCTCCTGCCAACCTAGCAGTTCGAAAGCACGTCAAAGTGCAAGTAGATAAATAGGTACCGCTTCGGCGGGAAGGTAAACAGCGTTTCCATGCGCTGCTCTGGTTCGCCAGAAGCGGCTAAGTCATGCTGGCCACATGACCCGGAAGCTGTACACCGGCTCCCTCGGCCAATAAAGCGAGATGAGCGCCACAACCCCAGAGTTGGCCACAACTGGACCTAATGGTCAGGGGTCCCTTTACCTTTACCTTTATGCTCATCACAGTTTCAGAGTTTCCTGGGAGGTGGGATTGTAAATGCACTCATTTGGGAAGAATTAAATTGACATTGGCAGAGTCACAGCATGGCCGGTTCAAGTTGCTGTCTCCCTGTGGTGGCCATTTCCATTTTTTTTGAGAGAGAGAGAGAGAGAGAGAGAGAGAGAGAGAGAGGTGTTTTAATGCCCTTCTAATCTCTAGCTTTTGCAAAACAGCTGTGACCAAAAAAAAAAAAAGTTCTTCAGTGTTGCAAGGGAAGTATTCTACTGTAAAAACCTCCCCAAGTTGTGCATAGATTCAAAGGATTTCTACATCATGAAAAATTACATCTTCTGCTGATGTGTAGTCTCTTAAGCCACAACAAAAGGGTAGGGTTTCTGTGCTCCTGCTCACTTGCTTCCTGCCGTGCACTGCCAATACCCACCCCCTCTGTGCCAGATGGTCCCTGATGTGTAATCTGTCAGGTTTTCCTCGATGTTTGTCTCCCTCATGCAGTTATTCTGAAAAAGGCACTTGACCAGCAGCAAGCTAAACAGCACAGTCCCCAGCGCCAGATCACTTAGACCTGCCAAATGCTCTGAAGTGTGGACTTCCTTGTGCATTGAAACCCCCTCACACACCAAGTCTGGGAACCTAGGTCTGCTAGCTGTTCCTCCTGTCCTTTCCCTAGTAATCGCTAGCAAATAGCTCAAAGGTGTCAGTAGCATAGAGTAACAATAAGCATAGTCTCAGCTTATTAGAGGAACATCTGGGACCTGCAGTGACATGTTGTAGAAGGTGTGGGGAACCTCTGTGCCTTCAGTTGTTGAACTGCAACTCCCATCATCCCTGGCCATTTTCAGTTCTTGCTGGAGTTGATGGGTCTTGCAGTTCAGGAGGGACAAAGGTTTTTCAGATCTGTGTTATGGTGTACCGTCTCCAAAAACAAACAAACAAACAAACAAACAAACAAACAAACAAACAAACAAACAAATAAATGAAAAAAACCCCAAAGCAGCAGTGCTCCTGTTCAGGATTCCAGCTAGGCATTCCATGTTATCTCTTTTAATTCCCTGACTGCATTCTCTTCCTGTTGTTGTTGTTTTAAATTTTATAGTCAACAATCAATGCTCTGTGGCTACCAAGGGTGCTCGGTGCTCAGTCCTCACTGGGCTCTGTTCTGAGATTTTTGCTCCCTTAGCTATTTTTTGGTGGGAGAGATATTTTCTGTACCCCAGCAGACATTGGGGTTCCCCTGAGCAGTGCTATTTTTCTAGAAAAACTCACCATGAACACCTCTCTTGCTCTCTTATAATGGCAATGGCGCCCACCTAAGAGGTGCTGGAGCTGGTTTCAGCTGAAAAAAACCCTTGCCCCAGAGTATGTCCCTCTCATTTCTTAGTGGCAGCATATCTGTCAGTAGTCACAACCTGAGTTCGCTGTCAGAGGGAGTGCTCTGTTGCTGGAGACAAATTATGGGCTCTTCAGAAAAATGAAGGGGTAATACAGTATGAGACAAGCAGTATGGGCTCATGATTATGTACATGTTTGTTGCAGCATATTTGCTTGGTGGTACTTCAAAAACTTGCAAAAGCAGAAGAAAATTTAGTGCATACACTATCACCTCTGCTACATCAACTTGAGTTCACTTGAAAATGGAATGCCCGTCTCAGGCCTCTGTTTAAATTTGTCAGTTACAACAAGACAGTGCCAAAAGTGGAGTTGGTCTGATTTATGTCTGGGCAAATATGGAATGCACGAAAGAGCATCAGGACCACTGCTTAAGAAAGAAATCATTGTGAGAAAGATTTTTGTGTGTGTGATGGTGGTGGTGGTGGTGGGTGGGAGATGCTTACTCATGTTAGTAATGCCACTTAAATAATGCAGACCGAGTCCTGATAGAAAAGAAATCCTGATAACGTTTTACTGAGGAAACCAAACAAAAACCATGTACATTTGAGGAGAAAAATGCAGACAGGTTTTGTATTTTTCTTCAGGTCTTTTACATAGCAGGGAGACATTCAACCAAACATACAGAATAAAAAATCTCTCAGAACTACACAGCCAATCAGGGCACATGCTACCTCAGTAAACACCATGCCACTTTGCCTGGTGGCTGCTAAGCAACACCTCCACCCATCCTCCCCTTGGCCGGTTAACTTTAACACCAACAGAATTAACTCTTGAGTCAATTTATGTGGTTGGTTGTTTCCAACCAGTGTTCGAAACTCAGATATATAAGCTAATTGCCAAATGGCACCTTAAAGCTCGGTTGCGGTCACCACAACAGTAAATTTAGGCACCGTTCCCGTCTCCCTCGAACTTTATTATTATTACTTTCATTTCTATACCATATATATATATATATATATATATATATATATATAATCTCAAAGTGATTTACAACACATTGAAACATCAAATAACGCAATCCAGAATAAAACAAATAAAAGTTTCAAGGAAAATATTTCAGATCCTTCCCTAAATGACATGTTGCTTTCCCCATATTTATTTACCTACCTAATTTATAGAGCTGCCCCTATAGCAGAAGTACTCTAGGAAACCAGTAGGGTTAGTGTGTTGGATTAGGACCCGGGTGATCAGGGTTCAAATCCCCACTCAGTCATGAAGCTCACTGCGTGACCTTGGGCCAATCACAGTTTCTTAACCTATCTAACAGGGTCGTTGTAGAGAATAACTTCCCACAGGCTTGAGGCGTACTATTAACCATGCCGAAGTTGTCATAATAATAGAGAAGGATGGCAAGGGAGTAAAATCTTTATTAAAAGTTATCATTGTTTGTTATATATTTGAATAACTAAGAACAAGATGGTGTGCAAGTATATAACTTGATGGGAGTTCTGTGATAGATCATAAGGAACTCTTATTACTATTCTGTTTCCTTTCCTCTTGCATACAGAATGTGAAATTAATTGTATCTTTTTTTAATTAAAAAAATCATCTCTTTATCTCTCTGATGTTGTGGATTCACAAAAGCAATTCTACACTTGCATTGCAACTATTATTTTAAAGTTTTTTTTAAAAAAAATGCCCACCCCCAAGTGGAGTACAGTGGTACCTCAGGTTGCAAACGCTTTGGGTTACAGACTCTGCTAACCTGGAAGTAGTACCTTGGGTTAAGAACTTTGCTTCAGGATGAGAACAGAAATTGTGCGCTGGCGGCGCAGCGGCAGCAGGAGGCCCCATTCGCTAAAGTGGTACCTCAGGTTAAGAATGGTTTCAGGTTAAGAACAGACCTCCGGAACGATTTAAATTCATAACCAGAGGTACCATTGTAGTTTAAAATCTGGTCTTCCAATCTATTGTGTGAAACAGCAATAGGAGTTATTGGCCCTGTTAAAATGGATATACTCATTTTCATTATGTTATACTGCAGCCACAGAAAGCTTTCTAGGACAAGCTGTGATTTCTTTCCCCTTTTTTCTAAGAGAAGCTTTTTAGCACAAAATGTGCTGGTGTTTTTAACAGTGGTTTTCATACTGAATCTGATAACTGATCTTCCTAGCTTATCTGCCTAGGAACAACTCTCTTCGAAGCTGCGCTAACAGGAGGTGCCAGGAATTGAATGCAGACATGGAATATGTGTTTAACTTTGCAAACTTATGCGTGTTTCCATGTTACTCCTGTGTAATTGTGTTTTAGAACTGCAGCTGAAATATATTAATTTCCGTGTCTGTCTTCTTGTTTCCCATGTTTAATGCCTTCAGCACAGCCCACAAATTATTTGTGATACTTTTTTTCTGAACTGAACATGTTTTGCTATGTTCAGTATTGTACAGTCACATAAACACAACACATACAGTGGTACCTCGGGTTAAGAACTTAATTCGTTCTGGAGGTCTATTCTTAACCTGAAACTGTTCTTAACCTGAAGCACCACTTTAGCTAATGGGGTCTCCTGCTGCCGCTGCACAATTTCTGTTCTCATCCTGAAACAAAGTTCTTAACCTGAGGTAATATTTCTGGGTTAGCGGAGTCTGTAACCTGAAGCGTATGTAATCTGAAGTGTATGTAACCCGAGGTACCACTGTATTTCACATTTTCCCAAAAGGAATGGTATGGGGGGGGGCGGCGCAGCACTAAATTAACTCAAAAATTCTTTTTAAAACCCATGGTGCTAATTACTGAGCTGTCAATTGCTGAAAATCTTAAAAGTTGTAGGTGGCAGTTGAACCAAAAGAGTCTGAGATCTAGATCCCAATTTAGCTCTCTTTGCTCGCAGTGTCTCACACTGAATGTTGTTGATGTGGTACAGGAAATAATAGCAAGGTTTAGAGTGAATATTTAATTTTGGGAGCTTCCAAACTTTTGCTGTTTGTGGATGGGACTCAAGTGCATACCAGTGAATTTGGGTTGTGCAGTTAAAGTGGATTCGGGTTCTAGTGCAACTTGCTGAACTACCACACCCCCTGCCCTGCTGTTAGCATCCATCTGTCTTGGGAGACAATAGAAGAGTACAGCTTTGGGGGCGGAGTTAAACCATTGGAGAGTTACAGTGCCTGCTGTGGATGCAGAGACCAATATGGGAGAGACATGTTTTGTTGCAGGTGGGACAGAGGAAGGCATCCGGCTTTGCTGCCAAGGCGTTCCTTCTCTCTGCGCTCAGCAAATGCTCTATGACTGAGCTAGAGCCATCCTACATAAACTCCCCAGCCCCTTCCTACTTTAGGAGGCAGGTTCATCTGAGGCCACATAAACTTTCTTGTTTTGTCTTGGCTCCACCTCCCACCACCCCGCAAAAGGAAGCAGAAAGAGACTGTTACCAGTGGGTGAATATCTTCATTTGGAGCATCTCCGCTTCTTATTCTTTATCCTGACAGCCTCTTGCGTTACTTTGTTTCAAATCCTCCTTGTTCCTGCCCCATGACTTTTCTGAGTTCTCCTTGTCCCCATCCTGCTGACTACAGAAGGATCCAACTCTGGAACTCACTTCCACAAGATGTAATAATGGCCACTAACTTGGATGGCTTTAGAAGAGATGTAGACAAATTCATGGAGGATCAGTGACTACTAGCTGTGACAGCTACGCTCTGCCTCCATGGCCAAAGGCAGTACAGTGGTACCTTGGTTTAAGAACAGCTTAGTTTATGAACAACTTCGAATAAGAACGCTGCAAACCTGGAAGTAGGTGTTTTGGTTTGTGAACTTTGCCTTGGAATAAGAACATGTTTTGCTTCCTGTTGAGTGTGTTCCATTTGTAAATTGAGTCCCCCACTGCTATGGGAAAGCACACTTTGGTTTAAGAACACTTTGGTTTAAGAACGGACTTCCGGAACAGATAAAGTTCGTAAACCAAGGTACCACTGTATATGTCCCTGGACACCAGATGCTAGGAAGCACAAGTGAGGAGAGGGCTGCTGCACTATGTAAGAATGTACAGTACATTCAAAATGTTTACATTGGGAGCAGGAATGATGAGCACCCTATACAGTGTGAGCCCACACAGTTTCTTAAAAATCCCTGCAACAGATTTGTTTAAAAGCAGAGCTGTCAGTGGCTACTGGCCTCTGCTGGAGGCATTATGTCTCCATATGCCAGTTCCTGGGATTCGCAAGTGGGGAGGGTGATGGCTTTTAAAGTGATCAGGATGGGCTTTTAAAGTGATCTGTCCACAGTTTGCTTCTTTGCAGCTGTGCCCTTGGCTTGGCTCTGGCACCCTTTGACAAACGGTTGGTTAATCATCCATGTGCACACACTCGACCCCAGCTCTGTTTTCCTTGAGGTCTCTTTGTCACTGGGTATGGAATACATTCAAGCTTTTATGCAAACAAGAAAGGAGTAAAGTCTGGCTTCAGAGGGGAGCAAATGTTTACTTAAGCTTTGTCATGGTAGTTCTGCTGATTAGAACATGGGAAAGTTGGAACAAAACACTCACTTCATATGAACATTTGCCATATTCAGGTTCCTTCTGCCTGTTTTCCTCTGCCTACCTTGGCATCTGCACTATAAATTCAAAGCACTTTAAACAGTCACGGTCCACCCCACCCATGCAAGAATTCTGGGAACTGTAGTTTGTGCCGAGAACTGTTATGAGGCACCTATTCCCCTCACAGAGTTACAGTTCTCAGAGTGACTTAATAATTGGTCCCCCTTCCCAGGGAGCTCTGGAAATTAAACCTCTGTGAGGGGTATAATTATACCTCCACACTCAGTGGTAGTGCAATGGTTAGAGCGTCAGACTAGGACCTGGGCAACCAGGGTTTGATTCCTCTCTCGACTCTGAAGTTCGCTAGATCGCCTTGGACCAGTCACCACCTCTCAGACTCATATGTGATTGCAAATGAAAGAGCCATTCTCTGGTGAATGAAAGAAATGAAAGAGCCAAACCACCCGGTGGTGGCCAGGATTGAAGCTAGGATGACAGGCATAAACATACTCATTCAATACTCACGTTTATATCCCACCCTTATGCCAAGGAGCTCAGGACATGGTTCCTATGTTGCTTTTCCCTCCGAATGACCACCTGAGGTTGGTTAGGCTGAGGAGGGGTGGGAGGCTCAGACCCAAGCCAAGCTTCTAACCCTGGTTATTGTCCCATATCAAATTCTTAACCATTATATTGAACTACTATACTGAATTTGTGAGAATCAACAATCCCTGGAAGTACTTGCACTTTTGAGATCTGGAAACAGAATGACCGAACTTACTATTGTCAAATATCATTTCCTGAAAGAAACTTTTTTAGAATCTGTGCTCTGGGTGTTTATTATATACAGCGTGACAATGATGGTGATGATGATAAAAATACAAAATATTCTTCTTAAGGTTTGCTCATTGTGTGGTTAAAGCAAGAGGACACGTGTTAGCACAAACGAAGGTTTTTGGTAAAGCAAATCATAGCTTACAGGAAATGATGTAGACACAAGCTGTATTCTCTACACTTCCTCTTTAATTTTAAATAGTGACATTTACTAGAAAGGAAGCAAATTCCTGGAATATGAGATTAAAGGTTACAGCCTGAAAGAGGGTATTTTTTTTTTTAATGCACAGTCAATTTCTGCAATTCACATGATATTTAGAAAGTTTCTCATTACTTCAATCACTCTTTACCCTGTCCTCCCCTTCCCCTACTCTCATGCACCACTTTTACAGAAAGAAATAGCCATGTTGTCATTTGGACTTGCTGAGAGACTTGCTGAGTGTTGCCTGTTCTGACTGGCAGCAACTTTCGAAGCAGAGGTCCTTCCCCAGCACTGTTACCTGAGATTTTATTGTGTGGTGATTACTGGGATTGAACCAGGGATCTTCTGCATGTGTATGTACTGTGACAGAAGGGCTGTAGCTCAGTGGTAGAGCATCTGCTTTCTATGCAAAAGAGTTCCAGGTTCAATCCCTGGCACCTCCAGGTAGGGCTAGGAGAGGCCTGAAACCCTGGAGAGCCTTTGTTGGTCAGTACAAAGCAGATGCTGTATCACTAAGCGACATATAGCCCCTCCCAGAACATCCTCTTAGAAATTAAGGACCAGATTCTCACTCAGCACATGCTCAGCCCAGGAATTTGTTTTCAGTACCAGAACTGAGTTCACAGAGCTGTTGCACACTGTTTTAATTTTAATTTTTAAATCCACTCCTCATTTGAAATCCACCATGCATTTTAAAATTTGTTATTTATTTGATTTATTAAATTATGGAGTGGTTTACAATATGATTTTTATACAGTTAGACAATTTTACATCCACTCCTCACCTCAGAAACCTAATTTAGAAAGGGGAGGGAGAATGCCTTTTTATTTGTTCTTGCTAGGGCTGGCTCTCCCTATATGAACCAGCCTAGACTCCGCAGTCTTCATAAGATAATCTTATCTATGTGCCCTGCCCAAGGGAGGTGCAGAGGGATAGCCACAAGAGTATGGGCCTTTTCAGGGGTGGCCCCTGTCTGTGGAATTATCTTGCCAGGGAGACATGTATGGTACCATCTTTGTTGGCTTTTTCAGGCACCAAGCTAAGACTTTACCCAGGCCCACTGGGGGAGGAAGAGGAGTGCGGGGGGTGCGCCCCGCCCCTGGCAGCATGATGCCCAGGGTGCCATCGCGGCTGCCCCCCCCTGCACTTGGCGCCCTGCCCCCAGGATGCATCCCCCGCCCCCACCTGCTCTCTGCGCCCCCGGTGCTGGAGCATGAAGCTCTGCTACTGCCCAGGCCTTTGGTTAATTAATGTTGCCTCCTATTGTGGTTCTTAATTCTTGTTAATATGCAGCTAGCTGAGCATTTTATGTATTTTGTGTTGTTGGTGTTTTACATCTTCCTCACCCCTGGATGTAAATTGCTTTTATGTGTTGTATTTTATTTTTGAGGAAATCTGCCATTTTTTTACCAATTCCAGGGAATTCCGGGATTTCTGTGAAGCGCAGTTTGAAAAGCTGCTTGAAAGCTATACAAACACACACACACACACACACACACACACAGCCTGGCAGTCAACCCTGAGTATTGTGTATTTCGGAACATTAATCTCCTCTTGAGCCAAGGGTGCAGTATCCTGTTCTCAGTGAAAATGGGACAAAAGCACAATTTATGGCTTGGTTGCTGTTGAATTAGATTGACCGTTAACATGGTTTGGGAGTTGGTTGCATTTCTCCCAATGGATGCAGTCTCAACACAAAGGACTTTATTTGTCCGTGAGAGATGTAAACCTGCCCCTGGCACAGAGAGAGGGGGGCGGAAATGGGCTTGGCATATATAAAATGTATACATTTCATAGCATAGAAGAGTTTGAACACATTAGTACTTTCTTGTTCCCAGTAGCATTGACATTGACATTTCCAGAGCAGTCTTTAGGCTGCAGTAACTTTAAGTGTTGCCCAGTTGCAAACAACAACAACAACAAAACAACAACCTTTTAAAAGTTTGAATCATGAACAGAAAGACTGCAAAATAATTGCAGCTCTGAATCCATATCAACTGTAGCTCAAAGGCCTAAACTGAAGGTAAAACACCATAAACTACACCATATGACATAGCATTTCTCTCTCTTTTTTTGCTAACAAATTACTGTATTTGTCGCTCTGTAAGACGCACCAGACCACAAGACGCACCTAGTTTTTGGAGGAGGAAAACAAGAAAAAAAATATTCTGAATCTCAGAAGCCAGAACAGCAAGAGGGATCGCTGTGCAGTGAAAGCAGCAATCCCTCTTGCTGTTCTGGCTTTTGGGATAGCTGCGCAGCCTGCATTCGCTCCATAAGACGCACACACATCTCCCCTTACTTTTTAGGAGGGAAAAAGTGAGTCTTATTTCCAGGTTCAATTTGAAGTGTTGGTCTTTATTTGTTCTCTTCTTCTGTACTGTACTGTATCCCCAGTGGGAGTACAGAGGGATAATGGGACATGATTGCATACAGTGGTGCCCCGCAAGACGAACGCCTCGCAAGACGGAAAACCCGCTAGACGAAAGGGTTTTCCGTTTTGGAGGTGCTTCGCAAAACGAATTTCCCTATGGGCCTGCTTCGCAAGACAAAAATGTCTTGCGAGTTCCTGCAGGGTTTTTTCCCCTTTCCCACCCCCCTTTCCTAAGCCCTAAGCCGCTTATCAGCTGATCCGCTGATAAGCCGCTTATCAGCTGATCCGCTAAAAGCCGCTAAACCGCTAATAGCGCTAATCCGCTAAGCTGTCAATGGGCTTGCTTCGCAAGACGAAAAAACCGCTATACGAAGAGCCTCACGGAACGGATTAATTTCGTCTTGCGTGGCACCACTGTACATGGAAGTACAAAACAGTAATAATAATAATAATAATAATAATAATAATACATCATAGAAACAGCAGCAGCAGTAAAGAAACAGAGTCCAAGGACACATTCCAGTCAAGGAGAGTCCTGAAGGCATTTTTTCCACCAGGCTAGGGGTGCATCTCTCCTGTCTTGTATAGACCTGCCTAGGCATGAAAGTTCGCCTTGAAAACCCAATAGCCAGGGCTGGCCCTACCATTAGACAGAGTGAAACAACTGCCTTGGGTAACGAATGCTGGAGGGCAACCACCACCGCCGCAGGCTGTTTCTTTCAGAGTCCTCTGCTATTTCCCTCTGTTGCCCATGGTCTCTTTGGGCCCCCCTAATTGTCTCACTTCACCTTCTTAATCTGGTCTGCTGTCTTAAGTGTGATGTGGAATGTTGCCCTGTGAACTGTGTTGATGTCAGATTCAATTGCTTCTGTACATGGGAATGGGAGGTGGCTCCATCTTGTCCTCACCCCGGGCAGCAAAATATATCAGGGCTGCCTCACCCATAGCTCTGGAACACACTGGCTTTGCTATCTCTTGGAAATTGAAGACATGTTTATTTCAACAGGCTTTTAATGTGCCATCTCCTTGGCTGCTTTCAGGTTGTTTTTTTAAAAATTATTACTGCTTTTAGACTGTATTATTTAAAATTTATATTGGACGGCTATGAATGTTTTTAATTGTTTTGGATTGAATTCAGTTGCGCTGTTCCATTTGTGTAAGCGCTTTTGATTCAGTAGATGCCACAGTTAATGGAAAAGGAGGGGAGACAACCTCCCCCCTCCCCATTTCCCCTTCCAACTCCTGTCCCATAGTCCATGCCATGCTATTCTGCATAGTTCCAAAACCTACTGGAGCAGATTTTCAAATGAAGAATTGGCAAATATCGCCTTCCCTCCTCCCTCTAAGAAAAGTTGTCTACTGGTGCAAAATTAAATTCAACCCATTGTGTTTTCTTTTTGAAGGCTCCTTGGGTGCTCTATGAATGGGAGAGCTCAGGATCCATATCAAACACAAACTAAAAGGCCAGACTGAAGCCACTAGGTGGCGGGGGGGGGGCCACTAGGTGGCGCATCGGAAGATGGCTGACAATAACATCTCTCCGACCCACACGAGGTAATTTGGAGGCTATGATGGGGGTAATTAGCCTCCTTAACCCCCCCAGGATTATGGGGGGGACGGCCCTTGCCTGCTGTGCCCTATACCACCCCCGAATTTGTGGGGGTGGGGGCACTAGGCACAAAGCCCTCCTGTGGGATTTTCGGCACTCCTCGACGCCGTCCCCGATTCGCGCCGCTGGTTGCAATGATCTTTAAAAGAAATAATTTGGACATGATTAATTGCACATACATCAAGGAAAAAGGGGAGTAAATACTGCTGACAGAAGAGATCTCTGATAACAAGACAACAATAAAATACGAGAAGAACGTCAAGATACGGTAATGACTGAGCGGGGAGGGGGGGAAAAACCTGCCTCTACCTTTTTATGTGATTTAACAAGAATCCCCCTCCCCTAATGAGTCAGAAATTAAGGACTTAAGCTGTGGATTTAAGGCTGTGTGGAGATAAACTTTCGATCCAAAGCAATGTTTCAAGATGAAGCTGGAAAGCTAAGAGTTTTGGAGTGACGCAGTCAGGAAAAAATGCCGTTCGCCATTTTGTGAGGCATTGTGGGAGCTCTTGGGTCTGGGAGGGGAAAGAGAGAAATAGAGTTGTTTACATATCGTGAATCAACTCCTCGGTGGGACTTAAGAGCGACAAATGCCAAAATTTACGATGGACAAAGTGATGTTATCTACGAAGGAGATATATGGAAACCATCTGGACTTAGTGGAGGAACGGGAAATCCACACAGGATTATTACACTTGCTATCGGCTTAAGGAGACTAACAGAAGAGATCGTAAAGGAAAAAGAGAAATTATACGAACAAGATATGATGTGGCAACACCAAGATAAGACTGGATAGAATTATGAACTTTGTTTGGACTGATTGGGACTGATTTGGACATTAACGCAGTAATAAGAAGATGATCTGAATTCCCCTTTGGATCTTGAAGTATGGGTTCCCCCAACAAAATTTAAAAATTTGGCTTTGTAATTCGGAATTTATATGATGTGATTTAATTTGATGTGATTGGCCAGTTAATAAAAATTATTCAAAAAGAGTTCACCATTAGGAAATAATCAAAACTTTCTCAAAAAAGAAGGAATTTTAAATTTTAACTCTGAATGGAAGAGTGTGGTTAAGATACTAAAATAGAACAGCCCAGGCCCCTGCCACCTTTACTCAGATGTAAAGCTTGACTTGGATTACTCCCGAGCATGTGGGCATAGGTTTGCAGTCAAACAGCAGGCTTTCTCATCATAATGGAGTCTTGCATAACATAGACTTGCCATGTATAAGGACAGGCAGAACTACATCAAGTGATACATTGCGGTCAATAGTTTGGATTAGTCGTGTGCTGCTAGGATCAGACCAGGAGTGCTGTGGGTTGATGCCTTTTCCCTGCAGCACAGCCTACTGATTGTAGGAAGTAACTGCAAGCAGTTCAGGCCTGGATGTTTGCACCATAGCCCAGAATCCCCCTGGTTCTCAGAATCAGGTGACTCCAGGCAACCAATCCTGTGCCACTGTCAGCTATAAAGCTGGGAGAAAGCTGCTGTGTTTCATCAGTTTGGTTGTTGCCAAGGGATGTCAACAGGTGATCACGCCAGCTGCATTCAGACCTAAGTTCCTGTCAAGCTTATCCAGTAGCCCCCTCTGCATGGGTTCCTTGCATCTTTTGTGGTGAAGCAAGGGTTAATTGCCCACAGTCCCTGCTTTGCTAAAGCTGTGATCTTAGGAATCTGCCTTGAAAGATGCGTTCACTATCCCTTTGCATTAAACATTTGACTTTTGCTGCAGTTTCAGAAACAAAAACCATCATTCTCTCTTATAACTCTGTCTTCCAGTGGAAAAAAGAAGGCAGCATGAGTGTCGTTTGTTGACGTCTTTTGGTTTCTGCAAAAGTCATTAGGGAATGTTAATGGCGAAGTTCATCTGCACCCATACTTTCCCTCTGGGACTGTGGAGACCAAAGTATATGGATGGGTGGGCAAATGGGAAGGAACTGTGAAAAGTCAAAAATATTTCCACTGTCGCAGGTAGGCGTCTCATGGCCTCACAGTAAGCATGACTACAATGATTTAAAAAAAAATTCTATTTCACCTTTCCTCCCAAAGGAGCTCAGGGTGGCTAACATCAGAATGTTAAAACAATGCCATTAAAAATAAGATAACAATCAATAATTTCAAGGTTGCCCGGAACAGTATTTTTCAGCTGTCAAACACCTGCATAAACAGGATGTTTTTAAAGTGGGATATGAGGCTGGATTTCACTATGATGGTGGAGTTTCCATTGGTCTTCCTTGATACATTCCTAATGTGGACCTTTAGATTATGGAGGCCAACAGTTTCTGTGGAGATAGAAAATGCATTTCTGAAGGAACACAGGGACCTTGGAAGCTGCCTTATACCAAGGTCCATCTAGTTTGGTTATTGTCACTGACTGGCAACATCTTTCTAGGTTTTCTGGCATGGCGTTCCCTGCCCTACCTAGAGATGTTGGGGATTGAACTTGGGGCTTTCTGCATGCAAAGCAGATGCTGTGTCTGAGACTTTGGAGAGCAGCTACCAGACAGTGTAGACAGTATTGAGCTAGATGGTGTGAAGTGAAAAAATTTACACATCACTTGGGAAGACAGGCGAACTAATATCAGTGTACTGGAAGAAGCAAAGATCACCAGTGTTGAAGCAATGGTTCTTCAACATCAACTTTGTTGGACTGGTCATGTTGTTCGGATGCCTGATGATCGTCTTCCAAAGCAACTACTCTATTCCGAACTTAAAAATGGAAAGTGTAATGCTGGTGGTCAACAAAAGAGGTTTAAAGACTGTCTCAAGGCAAATCTAAAAAAATGTAGTGTAAACACTGACAACTGGGAAACACTGGCCTATGAGCACTCCAGTTGGAGAACAGCCTTTACCAAAGGTGTCATGGGCTTTGAAGACACTCGAACTCAGGACGCAAGGGAGAAACGTGCTAAGAGGAAGGCACGCTTGGCAAATCCACACCGTGATCAACTACCACCCGGAAACCAATGTCCCCATTGTGGAAGGACGTGTGGATCCAGAATTGGCCTCCACAGCCACTTACGGACTCATTGTTAAAACCGTGTTTATGGAAGACAATCTTACTCGGCTAGGAGTGATCGCCAAAGGAGAAGGAGAAGAAGGTGTGTTTTGGTACAAGGCAGCTCCCTGTGTTCCTAACTTGCTGTAAGATTCTTCTTTATAATGAAGAAATGTAATTACATCCATTTGAGGAGGGAAAGTTGCCTTTTTCTTTTGAGTGCTTTTTTAAAAAAACGAACCTAGCAGCTCCTCTCCACGGAAATAGTCAGCAGGATGGAATAAAATTGGCTTCATATATCAAATAATAAAACTACAGCTGAAGTGTTTAGTTTGAAGTGGAAAACAAAGCGTGAAACCACAGGCCCTTTTTTTTCCCTTCCAAGGATTGTGAAACTCACACAAGAGAGTTGCTAGCTCTGGCATTTGGATGCTTTTAGATTGCAGTTCTTCAGAATTATACAGTGGTACCTCGGATTACAGATGCTTCAGGTTACATACTCTGCTAACCCAGAAATAGTACCTCGGGTTAAGAGCTTTGCTTCAGGATGAGAACAGAAATTGTACTCTGGCGGCGAGGTGGCAGCAGGAGGCCCCATTAGCTAAAGTGGTGCTTCAGGTTAAGAACAGTGTCAGGTTAAGAACGGACCTCCAGAACGAATTAAGTTCTTAACCCGAGGTACCACTGAACTCCCAACAAAGAAAAATGGACAGTGACTCATTTTTTTCAAATGTGTCTGGAAATACTGTTTTTTGTGGGATTATGAATGGCAATAGCTAAAAGCGTGACTGGAGTTCAGAGGACCACCAACATTGAGATGACTTAATTTGGTTGATGGTAACGAGCATTAAAAAAAAAAAAGGCTGGGAAATGATGGACAACTTTGAATGGTGGTTTCTGCTGCAAACTTTAGTTGCCTATAAGGGATTTCAGTGTCTTAACTTTGAATGCTGAGGATCTCATTGTTTGAGAGCTGGTGTAGCATTCCTCTTCCTAAACCCTGAGATTTGCAGAAGTTCCAATAACTTTAAGAGGAAAAAACTGAAGGGGCCTTCTTGTAAATGGTCCTATAAAAATGAGCATACTCAACAGCTACAGAATGTTAACTTTCAGTTGGGAAATAAAACAGGGGATCAAGGGAATGGAATGACCAGCAGTAGAAGGGGAGGGCTAGCAAGTAGAACCCTGGAACCTATTAAGGTGGCATAAAACAGACTGAAACAATACAACCCTTCCTCCACCCAGATTGTCCACATCTACATACATACAGTCACTAATCTGAACACCCATTGGTATGTACCTGCAGCTTCTCAGTGAGATTTTGGAATCCAGTCTGTCAGTCGGATCATACAGTCAACCTCATAAGAATGTCAGAAGCATTACTAATTATCTAGAATTTCAACACTGAGTTGAGTAGAGCAATAGAAGACTGAAGCAATGGTGGTTGTTTTGGAAGAAAACACCACAAAGAGAGGCAAAACAAACAGCATCTCTTTGTTACAAGGGAATGAATGAGTTAGTGTATCTGCGAGACAGGTTTCTAATTCATTATATCATTGTGTGAACACTGTGATTCATGGGGAAGGGATTCAAAGTCCTCCCCAGGGAACTGTTTCAAATCTAGTTCTTATACTGTACAATGGACAGCTTTTCTTTTTTGGCGTCTGGCACGGGGGTGCTACAATTCTGAGTTTTCTGAATTATTTGTGTATGTACTCATGCAAGAGAGAACAGTATTGTGTTTTGGATTGATAAGCTGATAGATCAATCTCTTTAATCAATGCATTAAACTCTAGTCTTGACTGTTCTTTGAAGTACTTGGTGCTGCAGGTGATTTGCTTGATTTTGTTGTTGTTGTTTGATGGTTTTTTGTTTAATTTAGGTTCCATCTGCACTATACATATAAAGCAATATCATATCACTTCTTGCCAGGGCACCCAAGGAGTTTAATAATTTTACAATTCTACAATTCTCCCACTCATCAGCTGATAAAAATAAAACACAAACAAACACAGACACAACTCCGCTATTCCCTTCACAGAGCCACAGTTTTCAGAGTGGTTTAACAGTCAATCCCTCTTTCCAGGAAACTCAGGGAATTGTAGCTCTAGGAGCGGAATTTTGTTTTGGGGGGGAGTGTCTCCTAACAGCTCTCAGCACCCTCAACGAACTACAGTTCCCAGGGTTCTTTGAGGGAAGCCATGACTGTTTAAATGGTACAATAGTACTTGATATGTGCAATGCAGATGGGACCAGCCTTCCTTAGACATTTTGGACTACAACCCCCAGTAGGGGAAGGCTGGTGCTGGTATTTCATTCCTGATGAAGGCATAGCTACTATCCAGTAGGGAGCTATGGCACTTGTACAGTCCCGTTCCCCATAATACAGCTGAGAAGGTGCACTAAGTGTTGGTAGGGTTAAAAGACCATGCATGGATCTCAAGTGGGCAAAGACTAGGTGAGACAAAATTTCTTAATCGGGTGTTTAGGACTTGGACTCCCATTAGCCCCTGACATCTGGAAGACACAAGGCTGGAGCAGGCCGGAATGAGAGGGGAGTCAAAAAAACAAGAAGGCTGTCAGGCTTGCATCTACCTCCTCACTTGCTAGGTTGCCAACATGGTGCCCGTGGGCAGAAATATGCCTGCAGTAACCATCCCTGGCACCCAGAAGTTCCCCTGCCTCTGCTGAAATTAGGCTTGGAAGAAGCATCCTACTGTAGCCAACAGAGTAGTTGTGATGTGCACATGGTTGTGGTGTGGAGCCTACAACAGTTTCTCCGGTTTGCAGATACAAAGGGTTGGCCCCCCTAATCTAAGCCACGTCCATTGGACAGCTGGTGTATGTGGGGGAAGCAAGGCTGTATTGCCCAAATCAGGGCATCCAAGTATTATTTTCACCTTCTCCATGTGCTGATGAGTAATGGGGAGAGAGGTTACACCAGCTGGCCCTGCTCTCATTGCCTGCTCATGTGAACATTTCATTTCTGAAGAAGGGGCGCATGGAAATGACACGGGTGGTGGCCACTCCTTTTTAATGTGGACCCATGTTTGTTTGTATAGCAAAATAAATAAAACAGAAAAGAACTTGAAGAAAACCTTGAAACTCTTGTCTGCATTGGTTTTGTGATTTATGAGGCTGCTTCAATCTGAAATAATGAACATTTGCCAATTAATGATGTGACTCTGAGGGCTAGTAATTTATATTGGATGCATTCACACATATTGATACTCTATGGTTTACTGATACATGGAGTAGCTTCCTTGAGCCTGAGCAAAACTTTGAGCTCTCATGTGTACTCCTCCTATCCCTGGTCCCCAAGATTATTTTCAACTTCAGAGAATCTTTGCTTAGTTTACATACCTACCAGGGATCCTGGCTTAAAACAAACTTGGGTCATTTTCTAAATAAGCCAACTTCAAAGCATGGGTAATGAGGCTGGCTTGTTTCACTAAGCATTGTTTGTTTTAAACCAGGATCCTTGGTTCATACAAAACGCTAAACTGAGATTCTTTGAAACTGAAACAAAACTCAGCAGAAGGCATCCTTTTAGTTCTATAGGAGAAAGAAGGGGGAGGATGGAGCACATGAGTCCAGTGCTTGTGGAGGCTCGTCCAGCTATCTCCGAACTGTTGTTTAGCATCATGCACAAGCTGCACCATTGTCAATATTAAACTTCTTATTGCCAGAATGTTTGCAGTGCAGCTTCTATGAAGGAAGGGGAAGTTGCCTGTTTGGATGGGATCAAAACCCTCTCACTTTCGACCTTTCACTTTTGGCAAAGGCTAAGAACTAGGAAAGAAGTTCCAGGAGCTAGAGAAACTATATAAGCAGGGAGCCCAGAGGCTGAAGGAAGGGAGGATTCAAAGAATGTGATGTCCTGAGAAACAGGAAACTAAAGGTAGGGAAGAGGGTAAGGAGAGAAGGTTGAAGTGAGCAGAAAAGATAGGGAGCTAAGGTCATTTCACATATTGAACTTTGAGACATTCTGAGAATGAGATAGTTTAGTCTATTATTTTCTACTTTTATCATCCACACGTGTCTATACTTTTTATGTATTGGCTTTCTACTGCTAATAAATCTGGATTTTCTGATTGATTTTATTTGTTGGAAGGGCAGCCGTGAACTACATTGTGAGTCAATCTTGTCTGAAAAGCAGATTATAAATAAAATGGTACTCCACATTTGTATAGCAAATTTCAAGTATTAAGAGCAATTCACAAGCAATATCTAGTTATAGTTTAGTTTATTTGGTCTACAGACCATAAACATCAGATACAGTACAGAGTTATCAAGACAATACAGCAGGGGTGGAAACACAAAGTACACACAATCCACAATCAAAAAGAATTTAAAAAAATAGAGACAATTTTGACTCAGAACTCATCTTCCTTTTAACAATGTGCCCTAGCTATGAAGGCTACAGCAAGGAACTTTGCTATATATTTTGTAAACTAAGTATTGAAGTCTGCCATTAAAACTGAAATGCAAATTCCCCCCCATACCCTCCAACATGTCTCCAATGAAAATAGGGATGTCCTATTCCATAATAATAATAATTTTATTATTTATACCCTGCCCATTTGACTTGGTTTTCCCAGCCACTCTGGGCGACTTCCAACATAAATAAAAACATTAAAAAAATATTTTAAAAATCCCTATACAGGACTGCCTTCAGATGTCTTCTAAAGGTTGTATAGCTACTTATCTCTGATGAAAATAGGAACATCCTAAGGAAAAGCAGGACATTCTGATCAAATCAGAAACCAGGACAACTTCTGTAAATCCAGTACTGTCCCTGGAAAATAGGGGCACTTGGAGGAATTGTCCTTTGAGTTCTCAAAGTGCAAAGGAAATCCTGGGGAAATAAACCGGGCTGCTATAGCACGACAAAAATTATAATGTAGAACAGCTTTCACCAACCTGGTGCCCTCCATATACCTTGGACTACAACTCTCATCAGCCCCAGCCAGCTTATAGTCCAAAATATCTGGAAGGCACCAGGATGACAAAGGCTGATGCAGAAGAGCATGGGCAAGATTTTTAACTTGAGCCACTTCTGCAAGGCAAACCCTCAAATGCGAAGGCAACCTGGTAGATCAACCTTCCATAACTACAGATGGCAGAACATTGAGACACCTAGTTGTTGAAAGCATTCTCCTGTGTCTAGGAATATTTAGTGTTCTTACCTAGTTTCTTTAATGTACATTACCTAGTTGTAATCCTTACGGCAACCCTGGAATGTAAGTCAGTATTATGTCCCTGCATATTGCAGATGGGGAGGGATGGAGGCTAAAAGAAAACAGTTAGCATAAGCCCACCTTAATGTTAATGGCAGGTGTAGCCTTTGAATTGGAGACTTCCTAGTTGACAGCATATTCTCTTAGCCCATAACTCTGCACCATATTCTAATATAATTATTACATAGCAGTAAAGACTAACCAGCCCAGTTATTTGTGTGGGGGGGGGGGATGTTGGCTGCAGGCATCTAGCATAGCTTTAATACACCCTATATACCGGTAAATATGATTTTGCTAGCATTGATCATGACAGTGCAGGTTTCAAGACAGATGTGCCATCATAATGACTCGCTATACTGTATTGAAATTTGAGAGACTGTTGCCCACACCTTCCCAATTTATTTTCCCAACCCCTTGCTGACCCAGTTTGACCCTATTTAGCTGATGCAATTTGACTGTGGGTTGGCTTGCAAGTACACTCTAATCCACACATCCTAAATATACGACAATTGGGCTTTTGATCCTTGCGACTAATTGATAGAAACGGGTCATCCAGTTATTATTACTATTACTATTATTATTACTATTATTATTACTATATGCAAATCTTTCTTTCCTCCCCAAGAAACAGCCACTGCAGTTAATGCCAAACCACAGATAATTGAGAGTGAGAGGGAAATGGACTAAACATATTTTGCAGCATTCTCAGAATATAAAAATATATATTATATGTATATACACACAGAAGAGTGGCCGTTTGTGACCCAAACTGCTTGTGATTTTTCTTAGGTTGAAGCCAGTGGGATGTTTGCCTGTTGGCCTTCATTCTGGCAATTAGCAAAGCCAGGAATGTTCATTGATTATTCTTACATTGTCGGCTCTAAAAGCATCTTAACTGCACTGTGCCAGAAGCCAGGGTGTGGCATAGAGGATATTAGTTCCAACTTCCTTAAAACAACCACAACAAATCACTCATTTTTCTTTAGATTTCAGAACATAGGCACCTGCCTTCTACTGAGTCATTTAATTCCATCTTGTTCACTATTTGTCTACACATGGATTTGCTTTGCAGGTTGGAGAAGAATCTTCTCTCACTCCAGCTGGAGATGCCAGGGCTTGAACCTGGGATCTTTTGCACGCAATGTAGGTGTTCTACTACTAGCCTAGATTTTGAATCCACCCCATCTTCAGAACTTGGAGCAGGTGGCGTATTGCCATGGCCTGGTTATTATCAGCTTGTGTTAAATGGGGACCAGCTTTTTCATAGTGGCACCAGTATTGTGGAATGCACTTCCTACTTAAATATCGGAGGCCCCACATCACTATTAGCATTCTGTCATTTTTTTGTAGACACACCCTGTTTAGATAAGCCTTTCCCTGATTTTATTTTTTGATGGTTGTTTTAACTGTGATGCTGTTTTCATGAACTTGTTTATTACATATATTTTAATCATTTAATGTAGTTGTTTTACTGTGCGTTATAATTGCACATATCAGAATTTTTTATCATTTGATTTATTCTACTTGTTATTTTACTTCAGGTAGGTAGCCATGTTGGTATGACGCAGTCGAAATAAAAATAAAAAAAAATTAAAAATTGTCCAATAGCACCTTATAGACAGTTTGTTCTGGTATAAGCTTTCGTGTGCATGCACACTTCTACAGATACCTATTTTGCTGTTGGATTTCATTTCTTTGTGAACCACCTCGGTCTTTCCTTTTGAAATGAAAGGCTGGTTATAAAATTAATAATTATAATTTATATAAATTTCATAATTTATACTCTCAGGTTCTGCAAGGGGCTTGGGCTAATGTAAATACAGTTGTACCTCAGAAGTCGAACGCCTTGCGACTTGAACGTTTTGGCTCCCAAACGCTGCAAACCTGGAAGTGAGTGTTCTGGTTTGCGAATGTTCCTTGGAAACCCGAACATCCGACGTGGGTTCCGCGACTTGGTTTCTGAATGTTTTGGAAGTTGAACGGACTTCCAGAACGGATTCCATTTGACTTCCGAGATACGACTGTAGTTAACCAAGAGGTTGATATTAATGAGCTAGCAGGATAGTGCTAGAGGCAGATTCAGGGGAGTCCAACCAGTTCAGTTGCACTAGGCACAGTGCCTCAGGGGCACCACAACTTTGATGTAGAATGGAAGGCAAGAGGCAGTGAGCACCAAATTTTGGTGTTACACAGGGCACCTCTGAAATTTGAGGCCCCAACATCTATCTCTAGTAGTGCATCAGTTGTATACCCAGGAGACTTTGATTCAAAACCAGGGCTGGTTCACTCACTAAGCAAAATGAGGCGATTGCCTCAGGTGGCAGGTGCTGAGGTGGTGGTTTAACAGCAACTTTTTAAATAAATTTTAAAAGAAACGTCTAGTCACCCTGGAAAAAAAGCAGTGGTGGGCTTAGGCATCCTCCCAGGCTTCCTCTCACAAATGCCTCACTCTGAGGAAGGAACCTCCTTCCATTCCTCAGAGCAAGGCAGAGGGGAGGGGAGGTTTGCTGCATTAGCAGCAGCAAAATATTACAAGTAAAGAGAGAGGGGAAGGAGAAAACAGGAGGGGCAGCATTGGCTTACAGGCATCTGACAAATAGCAGCATACAAGAACAGAAATACAGATAAATGGAGCTTGCTTTTTGGCCTTGGACAACCTTGCCGGGGTGATGTGAGGATAAACATGAAATAACCTCATCACCTTGAACTCCTTTCCAGGAAATGCAGCAGTGAGATGAAATAAATAAAATATGTGTGCTAGGCAAGCAGAAGAACCAGAAATGATGTCTGGCAACATATCCCACTGGAATTGCTTTGCAATTACAATTTCAAAATATGTAGGGCAGGGTTGGAAGCTGATTTAGGACATTGTTGTACATCTCTTCTCCAAAATGTAGGGGTTTTTCTCCTCCTCCTCAGAATCAAAACATTTAGAACACTGTGGCAAGAGGTATAAGATTCAGTTTCTGTTCTTCCACACCACAAAAACTCAAGAGCCCCTAAGTTTTGTTTCCAAACATTCAAAAGAGCAGCCTCAGTTTTGATCACCATATGTAGAATGATGTAGATAATAATAATAATAGTAATAATAATAATAATAATAATAATAATAATAATAAATAATTTTATTTATATCCCGCCCTCCCCAGCCGAAGCCGGGCTCAGGGCGGCTAACAACAATAAAATAGTACAACATACCAAAATTATTCATTATAAAATTAACTCAAATCAAACTAATGGCAACCACTGGGCCAGAGCTCTGCGAAGATTGCCAAAGGAGGGAGTCAGGCTGTGCCCTGACCAAAGGCCTGATGGAACAGCTCTGTCTTGCAGGCCCTGCGGAAAGATGTCAAGTCCCGCAGGGCCCTAGTCTCTTGGGACAGAGCGTTCCACCAGATCGGAGCCACAGCTGAAAAAGCCCTGGCTCTAGTTGAGGCCAGCCTAACCTCTCTGTGGCCTGGGACCTTCAAGATGTTTTTATTTGAAGACCGTAAGTTCCTCTGTGGGACATACCAGGAGAGGCGGTCCCGTAGATACGAGGGTCCTAGGCCGTATAGGGCTTTAAAGGTTAAAACCAGCACCTTAAACCTGATCCTGTACTCCACCGGGAGCCAGTGCAGCTGGTATAGCACCGGGTGAATGTGATCTCGCAGCGAGGACCCCGTAAGGAGTCTCGTCGCGGCATTCTGCACCTGCTGGAGTTTCTGGGTCAGTCTCAAGGGCAGCCCCACATAGAGCGAGTTACAATAATCCAGTCTGGAGGTGACCGTCGCATGGATCACAGTGGCTAGGTCAGGGAGAGAGAGGTAAGGAGCCAACTGCTTAGCTTGGCGGAGATGAAAAAATGCCGCCTTTGTTATAGCTGCAATCTGCGCCTCCATGGAAAGGGAGGTGTCGAAGATTACACCCAAACTCTTAACGGATGGTGCTGGCATTAATTGCACCCCCGCAAGAGATGGGAGTTGCCCCCCCAATCCCATATCGTCCCGTCCCAGCCAAAGGACCTCTGTCTTCGAAGGATTTAACTTCAACTGGCTCCCACATGCTTCCAAACATCTGATCAGTGTATCTGGGGCCGAGTCAGGATGGCCATCCATCAACAGATAGAGTTGGGTGTCATCAGCATACTGATGGCAACCCAGCCCAAAACTCTGGACAAGCTGGGTGAGGGGGCGCATAAAGATGTTAAAAAGCATCGGGGAGAGTATTGCACCCTGAGGCACTCCACACAGCAAGGAGTGGCGCGATGACAATTCCCCCCCAAGCGCCACCCTCTGTCCCCGACCAGGGATAGATCAGGGATAGCCAATGGGGTGTTGTCCAGATATTGCTCCCATGATCCCTTACAGACACCCATGCTAGCTGGGTCTTATGAGAGCTAATGTCTAACAACATCGGGGGGGGGGGCACATTGGCAACTCTTGGTATAGAATTAGGCAGCTGGCCCCAACATTGGGCTTGGCTAGGGATGGGAGGGAGGAATTCAATTCAGTTAATAAATAAAGACCAACCTACTTAATTCACACTTTCTGATACAATACAAGAACTGAAACATAGCCATCCTTCCAAATTCACACTTCTCTTAATTTTGCATAGCAAATTTCTGATCAAGTAATGCATACGCTAGGGTAAAGTGTGCATATACAGTGGTACCTCGGGTTACATACGCCTCAGGTTACAGACGCCGCTAACCCAGAAATAGTGCTTCAGGTTAAGAACTTTGCTTCAGGATGAGAACAGAAATCGTGCTCCGGCGGTGTGGCAGCAGCAGGAGGCCCCATTAGCTAAAGTGGTGCTTCAGGTTAAGAACAGTTTCAGGTTAAGAACGGATCTCCAGAACGAATTAAGTACTTAACCCGATGTACCACTGTACATGCATGTAGTAGTGGAAACAACATTCAAAAATGCATTATATTGGGGAAAATTGCTTTGCAAAAATGTGTTTATTGACTGATAAATTTTCATGAGGACTTTGAATAATAATAATAATCATAATCTCAAAACTGATGCAGAAGTGTGAAGATCTGTATTTAAGTTCCTTCTCAGAATCAAACCATTTGGATGAGAAACAAAGGAAGCAAAAGCAACCTATTTCCCCATCCCTAATCCTTCGCGTTTGTCAGTTTTGCAAGGAATGAAAATAAAGTTGGCATTCCATATTTCATATCCCTTTTTCATCCGGGATGATATTAAGGCAGATGACTCCCAAGCAAGGAAAGGTTTGCTGGCCTCAGCTTTTTTGCATTTGTTGCCACAGAAGCCCCCAAGTATAAAGCAGATGAAATAGCCTGTTGTCGCCATGGGAATCAAGCTTAACTCTGTTTGTTTTTGCTCCTCTTGTTACTGTACAATTTGAGAGTGAGGATAAAGAGCTGTCTTTCTCTCGCTCTCGCTCTCCCCCGCTCCCTTGTTTTCTTTCCCTGGGAATACAGGGCTTTGGCAAGGACTACCTCTGTGAGGGATATTCTAGGTATTTTTTCCTGATGACAGTTACCACCTTATAAAGCACCTAAAAATGTATGAGGCTGTATATAGAGATGAAAGTGAACTAAATGGGCCAGCTGGCTCCATCAGGACAATGGAGATTGGATTTCCAAGCTGCCTGTCTGCTTCGTTCTGGTGAAGGAGGCAGCAGAAGGAATGCTGGGCCAGTTGGCCCTTTGATTTTGCGCCCAGGTGTTTTTGGACTGTATCTTTCATCAGCCCCAACTGGTATGGCCATTGTTCAACAATGGTGGCAGTTGTCGTCCAATAACATTGGTGTGTCTGTGAGTGAAATTGCCTATCTCTTGATAAAAGCATAAGACAGAGCCTGCCTGCAGGCTTATACTGTAATAGACACAATATTAAAGGAAATGGGCAAGGGAGGCTCCCCCTGTCCCCATAAGGTAAAGGTAAAGGTACCCCTGCCTGTACGGGCCAGTCGTGTCCGACTCTAGGGTTGTGCGCCCATCTCACTTAAGAGGCCGGGGGCCAGTGCTGTCCGGAGACACTTCTGGGTCACGTGGCCAGCATGACGAAGCTGCTCTGGCGAGCTGGCACCAGTGCAGCACACGGAAACGCCGTTTACCTTCCCGCTATAAAGCGGTACCTATTTATCTACTTGCACTTAGCGGTGCTTTGAACTGCTAGGTGGGCAGGAGCTGGGACCGAAAGACGGGAGCTCACCCCGCCGCGGGGATTCGAACCGCCGACCATGCGATCGGCAAGCCCTAGGCGCTGAGGTTTTACCCACAGCGTCACCCGCATCCCTTTTCCCTGCCCCCATAATGCCTAATAATTCAGGAACATCTGGCAAAACTGATGGGCAAGAGATTCAGCGGGGTTGGGAGTGTACTCCTATACTCAATACATAATTGTCTTCTGGAACATACTACCACTAAATGTTGTGATGACCACTGGTATAGATGACTTCACAAGAGATTAGACTAATTCACTGAGGTCGGAGAGGTTTATCCACAGCTGTTAATGTTAGCCCTATTGAGTCTACAGGAATTGGGTTGGAAACTGGCTAAGCCCATTGAACTTAGGCCTCTTTAAAATTAATGGGACAAGTCAGTCATGGCTTAGCTGAAGCCCCATTGAGTTCATTTGGAACTAAGTGAAAGCGAGTTGGTCTGGATCCAATAATTGTTTGCATCATCAATGTTCATGATTATAGAGTTTCTCCACTTGAAAGAACTCTTACAACATCAGGTTGAAGTCCTGTTGCATCATCTGTATTTCTGAACTTACACATTTCTGGGACTGGCTGTCCCATTTCCTTGTCTAGATTTTTTATTTTCATTCAACTCCTGCATGGGGCAGACATTCTGTGATGCAGTGATCTTCTAGACTCTTGAACAAACAGCTCAGCTTCCTTAGTATTCGAACAAGTCATCGGGAACTATGACTAAGATCAGCAAGAAGAGAGGGGGAGGGAAGATACAATCAATAGGGCAGCTCGTAACAGAATTAATGATAATAATAATGATAAAGCGATAAAACACGAGATATTAAAAACTTCCCTAAACAGGGCTGCTTTCAGATGTCTTCTAAAAGTCAGATAGTTGTTTATTTTCTTGGCATCTGACAGGGCGGTCACCACTACCGAGAAGGCCAAAGGTAGTCTATAACAATCAGCATAAACTTAAGCACTTTTATTCTTTTGAAAGGTGGAGCTAAAATATTAAACAGGTATACAGGCAACTTCCAATTTACGCAGGGGTTACATTTCAAGGCACTGCACATGTAAGTGAAATTGCATGTATTTGAAACACCATTGGCAAATGGTCAGGGATGTTGGGAGTTCCAGTCCAAGAGCATTGGGGGGGGGGCACCATGTTGGCTACCCCAGAGTACAGGATAACTTGGACAATATGTGTATCAAATTCCACCTTTCTGTATGGTTTTAAAGCACCTTAACTGTTACATTCCTCCCAGACCTACTGGCTCAGGAAGTTACATAGACAGGAAGTTACACAGATACCCCACTTGTGGACATGGCTATGTAATTAACTGGGGTTTCTTGGGCTTTATGGTGGAATAGACATGCATATTTGTAGCCACTTTAAATGTGATGGGTATGATTTCGATCTCTTAATTCAATATTGAATTTCTGGAGACCTTGGTTTTTCCAGGAATGTCTTTGTCTCTATTCAGCTCTTCTTGAAAACCAATGTGGTCACAGGAGCCATTAGGGCACGGGCTGGGGGACCCTTTTCAGCCTGAGGGCCCTCAGGAGCAACCTTCCAGGGGCCACATGCCAAGGGTGGCTGGCACCAGGGACAAAAGTGGGCAGAGTAATGCATGTGTGCAGTAGCTACTTTCCAGCCATGCAAAAGCCAGGGGTTTCTATGTAAGCACACATCTCCATTCAGCAAAGCATAACAGCTAGGCAAAAGCACTCCATGAGGATGCCCTATGCAGAGCAGGGCCTGGGAAGTTACAGAGGTGTGTCCTGGGAAACAGTATAGCTTGGGAAGAGTCCCGAAAGCTAAATAGAGAGAGGCTTGGAAGGCCACATTCAGCCACAAGCCTGAGATTCCCTGTCTTGGTGCTACAGCATTGGATTTGGATTGGGGAGACCATGAAATTCTCTGGATGGTCTTGGGCAAGTTGCCATGCTTTACACCTAATCCAATAGTGTTTCTAATTTTTTTTAAAAGGTGTTTAATATTTTAAAAATCTTTAAAAATACAGTATTTTTAAAAATATACAAGGCCTTTTACAATGTCTTCCTCTTTTAATCCTTGCAGCTCTTCCTGTTCTGTATTTATACATTTGTTGTTAACCAATTTTAAATATTGTTTTATTTCTTGTTGTGCTCCGTGCTTAGGACTTTTGTTTCAGGGCAGGCTATAAATACTGCAAATTAAAAAACGGAAGACTGAGAAGAGACAGAGACAGAACAAGATTTGTAGACCGGTAGAGAGATATAATTACAGGTGGCAACCATTTTGTTCACATCCAATTAACACATGGGTCCTTTTGGATCCAGATGAGGGCAAAATGGGGGTGGGGTGTAATGGGTTGGGGTGGGCTTAGGCATGCTCCTAATGGTCACCTCTTGTATATATAATTCTTTTTTCTTTTTTTTTGCTTCCCCCTGGCAGCCATCTTGTGCTGACACCCAGAGAACTTCGATCAGGAAAGGGGTATTAGTACCTCATTTTTTACTAAAAAAGAGAGCACTGAATCTCTCTCTCTCTCTCTCTTCTCTCTTCTCTCTCTCTCTCTCTCTCTCTCTCTCTCTGTGTGTGTGTGTGTGTTTGCATGATAGATAGATAGATAGATAGATAGATAACATAAATAAATAAATGTGGTTTCCGGATGGAGTTAGAGGCAGGTTGTTGATCTGGAAAGGCTGAAATCACTACTGTGGAGGACTCATTCATATCAGATATCCTGTTTCTTCATTTCTTTAACTTTCCATGGAAACAACTGGACAGAATTTCTGTGTCTATACTGTTGCTACTTCCTGGAATAATTCTAAGGAAAAAGAGGCTGGCTGTTCCACTTGGGTATCAAGCACATCACACAGATTCCAAGTCTATGATTTACGCAATCTTTTGGCATTGCGGTTGTCATGAGCCAAAGACATCCCTTGGCCTGAAAGCAACAAAGATTTATATGTCAACAATTTATAAATCTTTCTGAAACTGAAAGAAATGCAAGTGTTTCTTTTAAAAAACAAACACACAGTTAACTAAACTAAACATGTGGAAAATACGTTAGCTTATTAAAAAGGAAGGAGACCATTTCTCAGTGGTTAAAGTGCATACTTAACATGCTGTGTGTGTGTGTGTGTGTGTGTGTGTGTGAAAGAGAGAGAGAGAGAGAGAGAGAGAGAGAGAGAGAGAGAGAGACTGAGACTTGGGCAAGACCACCTAGTAAGCTTCATAGCTGAGATATGAACCTAGAATTCAGTTGCAGGTTGACAGCCTGCTCATCATAGCACACTAGCTGTCAGTTAATCTTGTGAGTGGGAAACTCCCTTAAAATTTTACCCTGTCTTTTGCACTCCTTCATTGGAAGTTGTTCTGCATTTTCTGCATGTAGCAAATGATCTGGAAACTCCCTTCTATCTCTTTCATTCTATTATCTTTTGTAGTTTCTTAGCCCTGCAGAATTTTGTTGTTCAGTAGATACCATATTTTTCGCCCTATAGAACACACTTTTTCCCGTCCAAAAATGAAGGGGAAATGTGTGTGCGTCCTATGGGGCGAATGCAGGCTTCAGGAAGCTATCCGCAAGCTGTGGGAGCCCGCGGGAGTTCCCCCCGTGCTCCCCCGGCTTGCGCAGAGCTGCCTGCATCCCAAAGCCCCGGCGCGCTGAGCAGTCGCGCTGGGGCTTTGGGTAGCTCTGCGCAAGCCGTGGGAGGGCTCCCCTGGCTTGCGCAGGGCTGCCTCTTATCCCGAAGTCCCGGCGCGCTGAGCAGTCGCGCCGGGGCTTCGGGTAGCTCTGCGCAAGCCGCGGGATGGCTCCCCCGGCTTGCGCCACACTGCATCTTATCCTGAAGCCCCGGCGCGCTCAGCAGTCATGCCGAGGCTTCGGGTAGCTCTGCGCAAGCCGTGGGAGGGCTCCCACGGCTTGCGGAGAGCAGCCTGTTCTGGGGGCTGGGGTCGGGGGAAGCTCGGGCTTCCCCCGCCCCAGCCTCGCGCCTTGGGGGGGGGGGAGAATAATTTTTTTTCTTTATTTCCCCCCCAAAAACCTAGGTGCGCCTTATGGGCCGGTGCGCCCTATGGGGTGAAAAATACGGTACGTTTTGGTACGGAGCATCTCAAAAGCTCATATAGTACAGTTGCTTCTTCATTGGTTGCATCTACTTAAGGAAAGCACACACGCACTAACTGCTTACTGCCTGGGTTACTTGTTTATGAAAGCACAATGATTCATGCTGATTGGCATTGCCATTCCTAGGCATCAGAACTAGTTTGTGCTTGATTCAGATCCACAGGTTTTCCTTTAGCTCGAACTGTTTCTGGCACAGGATCCATCTTGAGCACTGCTCAACAAGTACATAGGAGTGGGAGAGTGGTTTGAATCACTACTCATGTCCCTTACTGAAGGGTTGTGTGTGTGCATCAAAGGTGGCTTTGTTCTTGAATCTGAGAGGTCTGTAGACACACTGAAATTAAGTTAGACATGTCTATTAAGTTTAGTGGGTCTACTCTTGAGTAGGACTAGCATGAGATTCAACCCATAGGTTTGTTCTGGGTTTGCTAAATTCTTAGGGTTTGTTTGGGAGAGCTAAATGGTGAGCCCAAACCACAGTTTAGCTCAGTGCAGCAGCAAAATGATAGGGGAGCAGTAAAGTGTCTGCAATAAGTAAGCAAGCAAACAAATAAATAAAACAACCTGCCATGTCACCTCACAGTTGAAGCCTATAAGAAAACTCCAGTTCTTTGACAATTCCATGTGTTTTTCATCATGGTCTCTATGGGACCGCATGAAAATGCATCAGAGATGGCAGTTTAAGCCAGCTACACTGAAGTATATATCTCCTTTGTTTCCTAAATACTGCAAATGCAAATCACTTCTCATCATGAGCATTCTATATGGACTTTGCAGTCTTGGGACCAACTTGTTCATCAAACTCCTGGCAGCCTAAATTACTTTTTAAAGTTTGAGAGAGTGGGTATCATTTGAGGCACTCATTAGACGAAAGGGAAAATGCTCCCCCTCCCAGAAATGTTCCATTGGTATTTATTGCCTCCTGGTGCTCTTATGTTTTTAGATAACATCTCCTGAGCAAAGCAGACCCTAAGCGTGCTGCTTTTATATTCTTCAGTGTTTGTAATGTTGCAACCATTGATCACCAAAGGATCTTGGGTCTCTGGCTTCCTGTGAGAACGAGATAATTGCTCTCTAGCAGGTTGTATATGACGTTGGTTATCAGGAGAAACCCCTGGGACTTCAATCACAAGAGTGGGATGATATTGTGGGTAAATGAATAAACAGAAGGTTATCCAGCTTCCTGCAAAACAGTTGCCTTTGTTTGAAGGAAGTGAGGAAAATAAGTGCCTCCCCCCCCCTTTTTTCCCATACACTGTGTGCAAATACGGAAATTATAACACAAAAAAATATTATTTAGGAAATGCCACTTAAGAGGTTCTCAAGCCAGGAAGAAATTATGTGATGCAGAAAAACAAAAAAACCGCCCCCAAACAAAAAACTACCACAGCCTCTCAAAAGTAAAAAATATGATACCGTGTTGTGTGTCTTTAAATATCAGTGGTATTTCAGCAGGGATTTTCTATGCGTGCCATAACAACATATCGCAGCCTGGTGCCCTTCAGATTTTTACACTACAGTTCCCAGTTGACTAGGCTATAACTTTTCATTCTGGTATGCTAGCTTTCTGTTTCCAAGGAAACTGTTTCATTAAGCAATGACCTCTCCCACCTGTTGCACAGTCCATCTCGCACACTTCAAGATCCTATCACCTTATTCTACTGTAGGATTTCTACCTGGAGTTAGAATGGTGTCCAGCACTATAGCTTTTGCTTGGCGAGTTTTTCACAAGATAGGTACCGTATGTCTAGCTGGTACTGACTATGGTTGGTGGGGAAAGTATTTGCACTTTTTTCCAAGGCTAATGTGGAGAGTGTATTGGGGTGGAATTAACTGTGGTGGGGGATGGGACCCTGTGGGCACCAGGGAAGGCCTCTGAGGGCACATGGGCATCCATGGGCACTGTGATGGCAACCGTATGTATACACTGGTATCTGTGCATTTCTTACCACCTTCCTGTGCCAAGCCTTGCTTGCACACCAAGGTCCTACTTTTATGCTTAACTGTAGCCTGCATTTTATTTTTAACAATTGTGACTCACACCTGCTTGCAAAGATGTCATGGAGAGCCCTGCAGGGAGTGGAGGTTTGCACTGATGCAGAAGGGGCTGTAGCTTGCACCCAGGCTGCCTTGGCTTCCCTATATAAATCGCGAAGCTGCCTGCCACATGTGCAAATGCCGATCTCTGCCAAGTGGGTGGGATTCATCTTCGGAGGCCTAAGACTTGCTGACAACTTTAATGTTTGGCTATCTGGTGTGTGTTTGATCCTGCTGCTTTGTAACAGTGGAACAAAAACAGGAGGGAAGAGATCCGGTGTGACATGCACAGGACACCTTCCACCACTTACTTGCTAATCCCAAATAAACACCAAAGGATCCCCCCTTTTTTGAGATTCAAGATTTGGTTGTGAGTCTTGCGGCATATTAAATATTGCTAAGATTCATACTCATAAGAAATCAATGATTTCTTAGCACTGACACATAGTCCTTCCTGTTATTTTCATACCCTGCTTGTAAATGAAGACAGGCTGTGTTGCTTCACCAGTGCTACCCCTACCTAAACTTAGCATGTACGTATGTCTGTGTTTGTTGCTTAGTTAGCGCAGATGGGGGCAACTTTGTTCATCCCCAACCCCAACAAGTATAAAATAGTAGAATACTTCATAAACCTTTTCTTATGTTTCTCTTTCACATTGATTTGGGTAAATGATTTCTTGCAAAGAACTATATTTTTCATGACTAAACCCTTATTGGGAACAACAACTTCTTCTTCTTCTTCTTCTTCTTCTTCTTCTTCTTGATGTGCTAAGCTAAATCTCTTTTATCTCATTTGTTTTTCCTGCAGCCAACCGGGTACATGGAAAACTCAATTTCCTACAGCTCAATTGAAGATGTTCAGCTGCTCTCTTGGGAGAATGCCCCTAAGTATTGTTTACAGCTCACGATCCCTGGAGGCACAGTCTTGTTGCAGGTACAGTAACCGCAAAAAACAAAACAAAAACAACCCCTGCTCCTTGCTTTCCAGTGCTGAATTCAATTTCTCTGTTTGGTGAATACGAGGATGAACTGATGATCATTGCCTGTGATTGGCTTTTGTTATTTACTAACAGATTTGTGCCAGGATGAGAAAGCTTTTTGACCCTTTGGGGAAGATTTTGGTTGCCCTGAGATAATAGTACCAAGTAAACATCTATCTGTAGCTGGTGCAGAAAGAGTTTACCATTAAACAGAGATGATTTCGACCATGCAGTTTAAATTCCTAAATTGATGAAGAGGGTAGTGTGAAGGTGAACAGAGTTGGGACATGCACCCCATCCCTTACAAAGCACATAGCCATATATTCATACACATCTGCACATCTGTTTCATACCCAAGACACACACCCATTCGTTCCCCCCGCCCACACTCTAGTTGCTCTCTCTTGCACGCAAGCACACATACACCTATTCATTCACACAGACTTTTGCTTTTCCTGCCCAGCTGCAGTCTCCAAGAAGACTGCCACACCACTGCATGTGTAGCAGTTACCCTTGCAGAAATCCTTCCATTGGACTCTCTGGAATTTTTTTTCCCAGGCCTCATTGCTGAGCATGGGCAGGAACAGGTGGGGAAGCTGTGGGCCATGTGGGGATGCCCTCCTGCCAGTAACTGGTCCACAGACCACAGGATGAAGCTTTCTCTACTTGGCAGAATTTCAGCCATCAAAATGAATATTGTTTTTATTCCAGTCAATCCTGATTGATTAGCTGCCTCTAAGAATGGAAAAAAATATCTCTAAATTTGTCTGGCAGGGGGGAAAGCCATGAATTAAACATAAGATTTTGATATATACAAAAGAAAGAGGAAGTTTTGCCCTGCCCGACTGCAATTATGTTATGAGGCATCCTGTTTGTGTTGGTTAAGGGAATGGATTGTGTTGGAAAATGCATACATTTTAGATCTGGAAGGTTATGATTTAAAATTTGGCTGGCATGCATGTTGTTGGTATGGGAAAGCTAAAATTTATAAAAGTTTTATAAACCATGTCATTAGAAGAAATTTGTATCGAGTCTGGGAGAAATATAACACTTTGTTAGAAAGAAAAACACTGTTATGGTTATCCCTGATTGAAGCAATTACAGTTAAGAAAATCAACATGGATAGACAATGGGCCACATATAGAGACTTGTTGGACACAGGGAGTGAACCCAAATTGAAACCAATAGAAGATTTAAGGAGCCAAGTTACAGATTGGTTACAATACCACCAGTTACACAATATGTTTAAATTGGATAAGAAATATGGGTTTTTGGACCAAAGCTCACAATTTGAAAGAGAGTTAATACAGAATAAGGATAAATCAGTGTCTAAAATGTATAAATTACTACTGGAATGGGAAGCAAAAGATGAGCTGGTTAAAGCCTCAGTGACACACTGGGCAATGGATACAGGGCACAACATAGACCTAAATTTTAGGATAAACTTTGGAAGAATGATTTGAAATTTACTGCATTCTATACTTTGAAAAAGAACTATATAAAAATGATTCATAGATGGTATCAAACACCAAGTAGATTGGTTAAGAGGTATAAAGCAGAATCAGATCTGTGTTGGAAATGTAATGAAAGGGAGGGAACTTCTTTCATATGTGGTGGGCATGCAAAAAGTTTAAAGAATATTGGGAAATTATTTACAATGAAATGAAAAAATGTTTAAAACAACTTTCCCAAAAAGGCTGGAGGCATTTTTGTTAGGGATAGTATAGTCGGAATTTCCCAGGTATCAGAGAAACTTCTCTACGTATGCAACAATGGCAGCTCGTGTTCTGTTAGCCCAAAAATGGAAAGTGAGAGTGGTCTTAAATTGATAGAATATACGGAACTAGCAGGTTTAGTGAATAATTAAGAGAACAAGAAGAATATACATTTAAAGAGGAATGAAAATCTTTGCTGATATTTTCCATACAAATGAAAGTGTACACATCTGAAAACGCTGGTAACATTAAGATAAGGTTACCAGATTTTTTTCAATGAATCTGGGGACACTTTTCAACTTCAATGGATTTTGTATGCCGACTGCTTTGTAAATCCAGGGACTGGCCCCAGGAAACGGGGACGTCTGGTAACCTTACACTGAGATAAATTCAACAGTTTAACTAATAAGATGTAAAATTGGAGAGCTGACAAAAATGGACATAGCAGAATATGCAGGAATAATAGTTAAATAAATGAACCAGCGAAGGGGAACAAGGGAAGTCATGGATTATATGGTATTATGTAAACATTTATTTCAAGATGTTAAAATAAGGACTTAATAATAATAAAAAAAATTTAAACCGTAACTGGGCCACAGACCAGAGGTTCCACCCACCCTGACTTAGCAGGTCAGGGAAAAGATTAGGATGGGACCTTCTCCTTGACATGCTCAGAGTCAAGGGAATGCCAGGGAAATGTAACACTCCTACCCTCAAAATTGTTCTCATCCCACACAGGCAGTCTAAATATCTCCACCCCTAAACATGTCAAATGCTATAACTATCAAGTTTCAATTACCAGATGTTATCTAATATTCGTTAATACTGCATACCATTCATCAAATATTGTCAAGGACCATATACTTGGTGTTCTGAACTATCTTCTGGGGAAGCCGAAGAAGCATCTTAGGGGCCGGCAAACTTTATCAGCAGGGGGCTAGTCCACTGTCCCTCAGACCTTGTGGGCGGCCAGACTATATTTTGAAATGGGGAAAAAAGAACAAATTCCTAAGCACACTGCACAATGCACCGTATTTTTCGTCCCATAGGACGCTCCGTCCGATAGGACGCACCTAGTTTTTTTGGGGGGGGGAAATTTTTTCCTTTATTTCCCCCCCAAAAGCAGGTCGGGGAAACCGAACCAGGTCGAGGAACAGCGGGATGTCTGCGCTGCGCCTCCCTGCTGTCCCCCGAGCTTGTGGGGCTGGCCGATGTCTGCCCGGCGCGAGGGGCGCTCTGCTTCAGGGCGCCCCACCCACCGGGCGGCAGGCTACTATCCGCAGCCTAGACAGCCCTGCGGGAACTCCTGCAGGGCTCCCCACGCTGCGGATGTCTTCCTGAAGCCTGGATGTCTTCCTGAAGCCTGAAGCCTGCGCACCGACTCCTCTCGCTCTCCAAGCTTCAGCGAAAGCCTGCATTCGCCCCATAGGACACACCCAGATTTCCCCTTCATTTTTGGAGGGCAAAAAGTGCGTCCTATAGGGCAAAAAATACGGTATTTGTAGTGCACAAAAAAACAAGAAAAACAATACAATAATTAAAATGAAGAACGATTTTAATCAACATAAACTTTTAAGCAAGGACACATGTAAAAACACCAGGCAGGCCCCACATATAATTCAGAGATGCATTTTAAATTTAAAAGGTAAGCCATATCCCCCACCGACTCTCCCCTCCCTTCTCCACAGCACCAGACGAGCTCTGGTGACTGCATACCTGTGTCTCTTGCGAGCGGCAGGGGCGGGTGGTGGCGGCGGCAGCGGGACCATGAAAGGCGTGAAAGGGCTGGCTCTGGAGTGGCGCTGCTTAAAATGGCGCTCAGCCAACTGCAGCTCAACCAAGCCCAGCCCCCTTCCTCCTCTAGGCAGGGCGTAGAGAAGCCAGGAGGAGGGAGGGAGGAGGCGGCGGCGCAGTGTGTGTGTGGGGGGGGGGGGAATGGCGCAGCCCGATCTGAATCAGATTCATGCCAATCCACACAGTGATTCCCGGACTGTATGCGGGCCGGATCCAGAAGGCAATTGAGCCTGATCCGGCCCACGGACCTTAGTTTTCCAACCCCTGCTTATGAAGAACAGTCACTAGAAATTGAAGGAGGGGAGACTGCTCTTGTGCTCAGGTCCTGCTTGTGAGTTTACCCCATAGCCATCTGATTGGCTACTGTGAGAAGATGATGCTGGATTAGGTGGGCCACTGGCCTGATCCTGCAGAGCTCTTAAGTTCTTAACATCTCATTCAATACCATTCACATATCAATTGTTGTCAAGAACTAAAATTCCAGATCTGCTCCAAGTTATTTCCAGAATAACTTGGAAATAACTTTTAAAAAATGATTATATAATGATTTCACACTTTAAAAAAAATCCTTATCCTTCTGCATTCTCATTTTTTCCCCTAGTTTGATTCTTGTGTTTAAGGGGAGTTGTTGGGATAAGGAGGGGACTGTTTATGGTGAAAAACGATAAAACAACCTTTAATTCAAAGCCTCTGGCCAAGTATAAAGGGAGTTTGGCAGGCCTGGTAGATTTTTATCTGCTGCGGACGGCTGTGTTTTGTTGCTGTTGTTCTGAAAGCAAATTAATAGCATTCGTGAGAAATGGGCATCAGAAAAGGAATGATTTGCTCAGATGTTTTCCTCTTGGGGACCTGAGGTCATAATATTGTTTCATCAGCACCGATAATGGAACTGAATGGATTCTGGGCTGCCATGAATGTTTATGTTGGACTCCTCTAGCAGAGGCTGAATGGGGCTCCCATACAGAATAGCTGGCGTCACAGCGCAGACACAATTGCTCCCGTATGTTTTCACTCAGAGCTGTTGCGTCTGGATCCGCGATGCGTGACCGTCTGCGGATGCAGCTAAAAGAATGGGTTTTCCCTTTGCAAGTGGGTTCTGCTGGATAGAATCCCGGTGCTCGACAAGCCAGGAGTAGAACACTAAAATAGAAGCCAATTACTTGGGGAATTCAGATGGAAAAGCTATATTTAAGCCATGACACATTGAAGAAGGTAATTAGGCAAAGGTATGTTAGACAAGGAACGCCACAGCTTCTCTTTCTCTGTGGCAAAATGGAAGGTAAGGGTGAGACTCTGGACGTCAAGTCAGAATTCTGTGTTCCTCTATACATCATAGTGTGCATGCACTGTGTATCTCAAGAACCGGGAGCCTCAGGCCCTCCAGGTTTTTCTTTCTGGCCTTAGAGGTACAATTTTCATGCCTTGCTCTTGGCACTGTTGCCTCTGGCTCTGCTCACCATTGTCATGTCAACTGCAGAAGGTTGCTGGGAAGGGAATGAGGCCCTTGGGGTGGAAGAGGTTCACCCCTGAGATAGAGAAAGAGAAGCTTTGGGTTGAAGCCAACTGATTTCTACTCAGAGTAGACCCATTAAAATTAATGGGCCTAAGTTAGTTGTGTCCATGTGGCCTGATTAACACATAGTGGTCAAATTCTTAAGAAATCAATTTGTATTTTAAGATGTAGTAACACAATACAAACATCAGACTTTAGATTCAAGGACTAGACTATTTCAATGTTGTTGGTTTTTTTTAAAAAAAGTGACAAAATCGATTTTGAGGAAGAAGCATAGCTCAATGGTAGAGCATCTTCTTAGCATGCAAATGTTCCCAGATTCAGTCCTCAGCATCTCCAGGTAGGGCTGGGAAGATGACTCCTGCCTGAAGCCCTGGTAAGTCACTGCTAGTCACTGCAGGTATTAATAACCTAGATCAGGCATAGGCAACCTCGACCCGCCCGATGTTTTGGAACTGCAACTCCCATAACCTCTAGTTAACAGGACCAGTGGTCAGGGATGATGGGAATTGTAGTCCCAAAACACCTGGTGGGCTGAGGTTGCCTATGCCTGACCTAGATGAACCAATAGTCTGGCTTGAATTTGGTTTGCTATTGTAGCTTAGGCACAAGTGTAGGTATAAAATGATCTCAGGAACATTAACCTGGGAGGCTTCGTGTTGTTCCTTCTCCACATTGTGTTACTGGTTCTCTGTTGATCAGAGAGGGCCTCAGTTCTCTTTGATCACCTCCTCCCTTTGCCCTTCATATGCAAGTTTCTAGTCATATCTACTTCTTGCCTCCCTTGCCTTGATCACGGGTAAGCACTTTGTCCCCAGCAGTCTACTACTCCTGAGAACTGGGCCCTCTAGCTCAAGGTAAGAGCTTAAGAAGAGTTTGGCTGCTGGATCGCTAAAGGCCCATCTTGTCCCATATCCTGTTCTCAGAGTAGCCAATCAGATGCCTGTTGCATAAGCTTCCAAACAGGACCCGAGTGCAACAGAACTCAATCTTCCCTCTTCTTCAGCCATTCCTTGGGTTACAGACGCTTCAGGTTACAGACTCCGCTAATCCAGAAGTAGTACCTCGGGTTAAGAACTTTGCTTCAGGATGAGAACAGAAATCGTGCAGCAGCAGCAGCGGGAGGCCCCATTAGCTAAAGTGGTGCTTCAGGTTAAGAACAGTTTCAGGTTAAGAATAGACCTCCAGAACGAATTAAGTTCTTAACCTGAGGTACCACTGTATAAGAGGCCTTGGCAAGGTGGGGGAGCTGCTCCATGGACCCCACAAGTACCACATGACATTCCATTACATAGTGAGATTACATGGTATTAGGGGTGGGTTCTGACTTCTGGGAAGGGTGGTATCTCAATGGTAGAGCATCTGCTTTACATGCAGATGGTCTTAAATTCAATCTCCAGCATTTCTAGCTAGGACTGGGAGACTGGGAGTGTTCCCTTTCTGAAAGCCAGGACAACCACTGCTGTTTAGAGAACACTGAGCTGGAAAGACCAAAGGTATGACTAGCTATTATGGCAACTTCCTAGGTTCCTATGGCTATGTAAAATACACCTCTCGCTATCAAATGTACCTTACACAGGGAGGTAGAACCTTGCGGTGAGGAAGTGCCTGTGACATGGAAAATAGTCACACATGTATGGCTATTCTGAGATGAGTGTGCATCCTATTTGCAGTATAGGCCTAATACATCCGACGTACCATGCAGGGTTGTTGTAGATAATATATATGGTTCATTTTGAACACTTGAAAAAGCTGCATAAATGTTAAGGATTTGTTGTTGTTGTTGTTGTTGTTGAACTTACCTTTTTGCTTCAGGGCTGTTTAGGAAGAAAACTGGGCTTAAAGAAAGCAAACTTGCAGTTTTTTCCCTTTGGGTGTTTGCTTAAACTGGGTTCTAAATTTGGCTGAGTTATACCCTATGGTGTTGCTATTTTTTTAAAGTCTATTCCTGGTAATCAAGTATACCCAGAAGGAAAAACAAACAGAACAGAAATTCCTGATAAGCATAACAATAGCTGCAGATAATACGCAGCTCATCGGTTTTTGAACAGCATGGCAATTTATTTATTTATTATTTTGTCAAAAGAATCTTCCAGGGTAAATTCAGGGAAAAGGTTTATCTAGATTAGAATACAATTACGTGCATGTACCTTCATCTCTGTGTCCCCTTATTTTAGCTCCTGTTTTCTATTTTAGGTTCTAGTCCTGATATCCACCTTTCAGAATTTCCTTCCTTTGCATAGTAAATATCCTTTACAGTACTATATTACAAGGGTTGTGCAAAACCTGTTAGTGCACCATGGCTTGCCCAAGCAAACAGGTCAGAGGAGATGCATAGTTTGCTAAATATAGGGGTCTATTTCTTGCTCTTGAAAGCTTGGTTTTTTCCCTTTTTGTAGTTTTTCAGGTTTCATAGGCAAAACAGAATAATTGCATACAGTTCATGATCAAACATTGCTTTTGGCATTTTTTAAATTGAAGACTTTTGTTTTTTCTCTTATTGTGTTGCTTTGCTACAAATATAAACCAACACAGAATTGGCAAATGTAGGAACTGGCAGGTGAAATATTATATTGGTGGGGAAACTGGAGAGGTGGAAACCTAAGATATTGATGGTGGTGATGATGATAGAAGAAGAAAACGAATAAATTCATTGCTGTACATCCCTTTGGAATTTTCAGGCTGCACCGATTAAACTTGTCCATAATTTAATACAGGAGTAGGAGGGAGGTAGATCTGAATATAACTCAGATTCTTGGATGATTTCAAGTAGAGCAGCGTGGATTTCAGACAATGGCAATAAATTACACTGCTGAAATGAGCTGTGGCGATCCATCCCCATTGGGACTGATAGGGCAGAAGACAGGGAGACCAACAGTAGGGGAACCAGAGCTAATGACAGGCAGAGTCAGCTAATTCTGGTTTTGTCCCCTTCTTGCTCTCTGCTGAATTCTACAAAGGCAACACAGAAAGAAGAGGAAACTGACAGCCAGTACCACCCATTGGATTGGTTGTAAGTAGAAGGCAGGCAGGCATGTGGGGGGCTGGCTGAGGGCAGTGCCTTATTTTCCCTGGTGGACAAATCTCCTGTGTAAATGAGGAAAGCTTGGGCTAACCTGCAGTGGAATTTTGCATGTGGAAGGACTGGGAGCTCCATTCTGTTCTGGTACTCAAGATACCGTATTTTTCGCCCCATAGGGCGCACCTGCCCATAGGACGCACCTAGGGTTTTTTTTTTGGGGGGGGGAATAAAGAAAAAAAAATATTCCCCCCCCCAGGTGCAGGGCTGGGGCGGGGGAAGCCCGAGCTTCCCCTGACCCCAGCCCCCAGAACAGGCAGCTCTCCTCAAGCCTTGGGAGACCGGCGTGACTTCCCGCCGGGCTCCCACACCTTGCGGATATCTGCCTGAAGCCCAAACCAGGTTGGGGGGCAGCGGGAAGGCGGCGTTCCGCCTCCCCGCTGTCCCCTGAGCTTGTGGGGCTGGCGGCAGGGAGAAGCGTGCTTCTCCCCGCCGCCAGCCTCCAAACCAGGTCGGGGAACTGAAGCCCGGGGCGCGCTGTGCAGCGCGCCCCAGGCTTTGAGATTCAGACTGCTATCCGCAAGCCTAGGGAGCCCGACGGGAACTCCCACGAACTCCCAAGGCTTGCGGAGAGCTTCCTGAAGCCTGCATTCGCCTCATAGGACGCACACACATTTCCCCTTCATTTTTGGAGGGGGAAAAGTGTGTCCTATAGGGCGAAAAATACGGTAAGTCCCCGTGCTCAGAGTTATTTAAGCCTAAATGTAGATCCCACAAGCCTGATGTCTGCCCACTTCTAATCTAGTGTGTGGTGGGACAAACAGCTACAGTATTGTTGCTACAGCAAATGTGGCAAACGGGCCACACACCAAAAGAAAGGCAGCTTGTGTGCAAAAATGTATTGCTGATTCCTAACAGATTTCCCTCCCTCTCCCATCCGTCTTTTAGTTGTTGTTGAAGACTGCGACTGTTAAGATGGTTTACGCAAAGGGCGCTGTAGCAAAGATGACTGTGCTCTTTGTAAGAATTTATTCCCTGCACAAACCATTCCTCGCAGTCCTCTTGAGTAATACAGATGTCAACAGAGGTTGACGCTGCAGCACGGTGGGAGTGTGGAGTCTAGCAATGCGGCTCATCTGTCAGAGGGCCTGTAGCATGCCGGGCTCTCTTGGTCTGCTTCCCACCAAGTCTGCACAAGCCAGCCCACTTCTCCACAGACTTCTCTGATGTTGCTCAGGCCCAGGGATGCATCAGGTTAGCTACAGTACGGCCGCATCATCTTATGCAGGGGTTCAGTTCCAAGGGCTCTGTGCATACAGGAAAATGAGTACACACACAAACTGTCCCTGTGTGAGCATCCCTAGCTTTCCAGAGCCTGCGCTCTGTGTGGGCTTTGCCCACCCCCACGTAAGGCAGAGAGCTTTTTCCATACTTGGGAAAACCTGGCACAAAAAGAGTTTTTAAGCTTTCCGTTTTGCTTGCATTTAATTTGCAGGATTTCAACCACAAGGCCTTCAACTGCATATGGTTGAGATCACGCAAATTAAATGTTTCTAAGATGTGCTCATACTTTACCAGTTTCCTTCTCCCTGCATCACATTTCAAGCCAGGATACTACCACCATGGGCCACGCTTTTCCTGATCCTGGAGTCAGCTGTTCCTGGAAAGCTAACATTTCCTGCTGTATCACTCCTAGATCTGTTACGTACTTTCCGTCTGCCTAGCTCAATCCTGGGGGTGCTAAGACTGCTGCCCTGTGCTCCCAGACAGTCTTTTCACCTGCCTCCTCTCTCACACACCAACGCTCCTGTTCCTCTTTGCCGTGGGCACCACCCTTAGGGACTGTGGCATTGACTAGGCCAGTATTGGCTACACCCAAAATTACAGGGGGAAAGCACAGAGTCTTGTGTTGTTTGAGGGTAGCATCATGTGGACTGTGCAAATTAAATGGGGATGCAGACAGCTGTAAACACATAGCATATTCTGGTTTGGACAAGCCCTTACTGTTTTTAAGCAGTAGGATGGGGTTTATAGCTGCTGATTTATTGGGTGCTGTTCTCACTTTGCTTTTATTATTTGGTGTATTTTAGATGCAATAAGTTTAATTCTACTTACGTGCATCTTAATAGAGCCAGTGGTTCACTAAAATCAGCAATGCTAAGGTGATTGTGGTGTTAGCACTTGTGTGAAGAGTTGCTGTGCTTATTTAGCATACATTTAAGTTTGAAATTAAATTGCGATAGATGCACTTTTTTCATTTCATTTCCATTTAACTCCCAACATTTACAGTGTTCCTAAGTTCTGTTAGACCCATTGAAGTTGATAAACCTATCTTAGTTGTGTTCATTAGCTTCAGTGGGTCTCCTCACTGAGTAGGATTAGAAGGCTATCATTGACTATAACCCAATGTGCTGCCACTGCTGTTGTACTTGGAATTGTAGCTGAGAAACAATTATGCTCCACTGGATTGGAAGCATTATAGGTTGAGGTAGAAGGGCATTACAGTAGCTGCATTTCATGGTAGCCAGCTCTTTAGAAAGGGTAAGTGTGGCCGTGGAGGCCTGGGAAGTGTTTTACAACTATAGCAAAGGCTGGTGCTGCAGTTCCTCCTTTACTTAACAGCTGGCTTTGAAAGTGATCACATGCAAAGCAGGAATTGTCTCCTCTCAGAGCTTTTAGAGAACAGTCCTTCCTGCACGCAAAGGACATGTTCTGAAGCTAGCAGAAATCCAGGAGTGGATGTGCAAGGGTAATTGTTTCAACCAAATGAAAGAATGGGGTGGTTTCCAGCTTTTAAAAACTCTGTGAGTGATTGGCTTGTGCTTTGGTTTAATGGTGTGTAGCATTAGTAGAATCTAAAGCTTGCATTTATATTGGTTTTCTCTCTCTTTCTTTATATTGTAGGCTGCAAACAGTTACCTGAGGGATCAGTGGTTTCATTCATTGCAATGGAAGGTAAGCTCTTTGTATTCTGTAAATCGAATAAGGGACTAATGCAAAAACATAGTTGGGCAGCAGATCACTTCTGCTGGTCAAAACTAAGATTGATTCACCAGGATTGTAATTTTTTCTTTAGTGTATGGTATTATTTAAGTAATGGCTGGAATTCTGTGGCGTTTTTAAAATTATGATCATTCCATCTATCTGTAGATTTGTGAAATGTAAAGATTTTATAGAACTACAGGCAGTTTTATATATATGCAGGGCAGGGCATTGGATATTGGGTAAATTAAAATGGCAGCCAGGCAGTCAGCCACTGTGGTTGGGAACTGAACTCTGTTCCCATTCAAAAGCAGTAACTCCTGCCCCACTGCTAAAACAGCTACCCAGGAGAACTCAGGAGGGAGGATGGTGAGTGGTGGTGCAGCCAGGTCATGTCAGTGAAGGGTCCTTCTAGGGCCCTTGTACAGTGCCTGACCTTGCCAGCTGTTGGCACCAAGCCTGTAGTAAATACACAGATGTTACAAGACCCCATATGTTTCCATAGTGAACCTGACCCCCATCAGTGGCTCCTCCCTTGAAACTTCCTGTCACTCAGGAGGAAGAGAGCATTATTTTAGTGATGCACAGCCAAAAAAAAAAAGGGGGGGGGGGAGAAAGGCTTGACATTTTTCACAGATGAGGCACTTGTTTTTGGAGACTAATCCTCCTACATTGTAGACATTATCCATGTAATAGGAACTGGGTCTTCCATAGAAGCTTCCTAAATTGCCTCTGCCTGCCCCACTTATATTTAATAATAGGAGAAAACATTACAAGTTTCTGCCCTCCCCCCCATGCCCCCTTAAATCAAGACCAATGTATTTTATATTCGGGCATTTTATTGCCAGCAAAGAGTTGTTAAGGTTGAGCTGTTTATCTTGGTGGAGGGATGGCATGTTTCAGAGAGCAGGGGGCAGCGTCACAGCCAGGACATTAATCTGAGAGTTTCCAGAGAATGTGTCTTAAGGCATCAGCCCACAGACAACATCCAAGGGAACGAAAATGGTCCTTTCCGTAAGTCTTCCAGACAGCCTCCATCCTCCGCTAAACACTGAGCTGCTTGAAGCTGGAAGAGAAAATGGTGACGGGTCCATTAATTTCAGTGGCTATATTCTGTGTAAAACATGGTTGAATATCACCCCATACGTTGAAAGCATTTCCACACTCCCACCCAACTCCCGGGAATCCTGGGAACTTTAGTTTATCCCTTAAAGAGCTATGATCCCCAGTCCCCTTACCAAACTACAGTCTGCTCACTCCTGGCTTAGACTGCATCAGGACCTCAGCTCCTTTCAGGAGACTGTGGTTGTGATCCTAACCCCATTTACCTGGGAGTAAGACCATCCTGTTCTCCCAGTGGCCAACTCGATGTCTCCAGGAAGTCCTCAAGCAGAACCTGAAAGCAACAGCAGCTCTCCCCACTTGCAGATGCCAGCAACTGGTATAGGTTAACCAGTAACTCATTTATTCAATACCAGAAGAGGTCCCCCACTCTGCCAGCACAGCTCTTCCCTTGCTTGCACCTGTTGCTGGTTAAAGAAAGTACCAAACTACATTATAATAGTCACATATAGTTTGGCCTTACAATGCAGCAGTAAAAATATCCACAATAGCAATAAAACAGCACCATGAAAAATACCAGGAACAGCATATTTTTTAAAAACCTTGTCTTCCAGATGGTTTGAATTACAACTCCCATCAGCCCAACCAGCAGGTTGGCATAGGCTGCTCTGGAGGCTGCAAAATGCTAACTCAAATAAACAGTCTTAAGACCCTGTTTAAAAACTGGGCAGAGGAGGGGCCAAACAAACTTCTCTAGGGACACTCTTTCACATTGGTAATAAATCCATCTTTAAGCTTGCACTTTAAAACTCCCTGCATACTGACACCAGGCAACACATTTGCCATGTACTCTTTTCAGTACCTGTTTAGGCAAGCCTATCCAGACATGTAGAAGTTACATGTGTTGTATTTCTTTTTTGTTGTTTAGTCGTGTCTGACTCTTCGTGACCCCATGGACCAGAGCATGCTGTTTATTTTAATCATACTTTGAATATTGTTAAATACCTGTTTTTATTGATAATGTTAATGCTTTATTTTATATTTTTGTAAACCATTTAAAGATACAATCAGGTGGCATATAAAATTTGATAAAGAAACAAACAAATGTATTCAGGCACTGCAGGTGAAAGGGCCCTTTCTCTTATTCTAACTAGCTGTTCTTTGGCTGGTAGGGAGAAACAGGAAGGTCCTCAGAAGCCGTGAGAATATTCTGAGCTCATCCTTCTAGGTGGAGGTGGTTATTGAGGTGATTATTTCTAGGCCACTTTGAGCAGTGGTGCCATCAGATTAGGACTTTGGGGGCACAGGCCCCATTCAGCAGAATAAACAGGAGGCCTTAAACACAGCACAGCTGACTTACTCCATTTTGTGGCAAGTGAACAAGTAATGTTATAATCTAAAGAGCCTTTAAGGACATTAAGTCTAGAATCTAAAATGAACCAACAGCTTTGCTGATGACGACTTCAGAAATTGAAGCAGGAAATAAATAGGTAGCCAATGGAGCTGATAAATAAAGACAAAATTGGCTTTATTATTTCTTCTTCTAATTTCTTTTTTTATTAAATTTCTATACCGCCCTTCATCTGAGGATCACAGGATGGTTCAAAATATAAAAACACAAAAATTCGTAACATAGTAACAAACAAAAACAATGCCTCCTCATTAAGTCTTTTGACAGTTTTCTGAACCAATTTGAAAATTCTGGACTGTCTTCAAGGGCAGCCCTATGCAATGCACAGGGCAGTAATCCAGCCTAGAAGTGACTAGAACATGGGTAACCAGAGGCTGGGTCTGATTTCTACAGGTAATTGTACAGCACCAATGAAAGCCTTGTAGCTTATTCTTAACCGAGGCATGTGACTTTGCAAGTAATTGCACCTGGCCAGTAAAGTGTTGACCGTGAATGTGTGAAAAAGATCACACTACTGTTCCATGATTAAAAAGTCATAGACCACCTCTAATTGCTGGGCTTTGAGGTGTTTGCAACCAACAGAGTCTCTCCTGCACAAAATGGCTTAAGATTGGATCACTTTGCTGTTGAGGCCAGAGGCAGTGACAGGCTTTTAAGGAAACAGGCTTCTGCAAAGAGGAAGTTCTGCCCTTCCTGCTGATCTTGGCTCTACATCTCATTATGTTTCCAGTACTTAGAGCACCGGGAATTATGGGCAGTATCATTGGGAGATAAGCAGTGTTTATATTTTTACATTTATTTTTGCTGGGAGGATGGAGAAGGATAGCAAATCGGACCCCTTGAGTCCAGTTATGAACGTGTATCTGAAGTTCTTTGGCAGGACGCTGGACCACATTGAAGCGATTCGGTCATCACGCTTTTCTCATTGCCGTACTATGAGCTTCTATAATATTTACTTAAAGCTTCACTGTGCCTTCTGCTAAATATTGGAGACCATGATGGGTGTGTGCTAGGAAAGAAGCAAAGCAATTTTTGAAGGTTCTCCGTTACTCAGCTTGGCATGTCGGGGCAAGATTAGTTATACACAATGGCGCTGTCAGGGTAGGACTTTGGGGCCGATGTCCAGGCTCCCCCTCAACAGAATGGGCAGTGGTGGCCCCAGGCCCAGCTGGTCTGGCTTGCCACATTTTGAAAGGAAGTAATAACAAGGGTTGATAATTTTTCTCAGGGCTACAGGAGCAGTGAATGTAAATGTTACCTTTGTACATGAGGCTAGTTTCTATACACAGTCACACACACACACCTCTCTGCAAGATGCACTAGCAGAGTTTAAGGGTACATTCCAGCCAGGCGAAAACACACAAAAAGGATGTACAGGGCCAGTAGGAGGTGTGGCCTGGAAAGAGTCTTGAGGGCCATGTAGAGAGACTTGGAGGGCCACATTCAGTTCCCAGGCCTGAGGTTCCCAACCCTGTAATACACATTGCCATCTAAAAAGGTGAGACCCCTTAGGTCCAGAGCCTAAACGTCTCTGTAACAATACTGCTGCTTGTATAGTGTTATATGCGCTTTCAGTTTCGTCATTCTCAAAAACCCGTTTCTAGTTTTCAGAAATGGACAGAGCGAAAGCTTAGGCACCCTCTTCCCTTTGTGTACCTTGTGCAAACCCCATCCTGGCTCATGTGACAGGGCGGGGCCAGCCGTGAGGTGGTCTGATAGACTTGCAGGGAGGACGATGCTCAGCACTGTAAACAAGAAATTCAGTATGTTTGTTTCTCTACCTTGCAAGCCGGCAAGGGTAAGTGGATGGAGGCTGCGGTGAAGCCTCGTGTGATGCACCTTACGGTATTGTTGCCATGGTTCTGGTTTAAAAATAGGGCTGTTGAGTGAACAAAGTTTTGTTTTCGAAAACAAAAACAAAACAGCATTTAAAGGCATTTGCAGCCTTTAAATCTGTGTAGAAAAACGTTTTCAAAATCCTTGGGATCAGAAGATGTGGCCTGATGTGACTGTTTTGTCATGGAAATAACGTTCTAATGCTTCTGCACTCTGCTGCTGAATGTTGGGCGGCTTTGGTTAATGTCAGGGTCAAGGAGCTTTTTGAGTGGCGGGAAAACACATGGCAGAGCCCTGTGAGACATCACTTCTAAAAATTTTATCTGCAAACGCTCCTTTATTTCCTGAATCACAGACTGTCTTCCTAACAGAGGGCGCACCATACATTGAAAGCACATTTATACCACTTTGACAGCCAGTGCTTCCCCCAAAGTATCCCGGGAACTCCTTACAGAGCTACAATTCCCAGTACCTTTAAGCTACAGTTCCCAATATTCTTTAGAGAGTGGAAGCCGTGACTGTTAAAAGGATGTAAGTTGCCTTCATATGTATGGTGCAGATACAACCAGAAAGTAGTTTGCATGACTGTTAGGGCCTATCCTTACGATGGTCATGTGTCCTACAATCCTCTATTCAAAGAAATCCTCCACTTGGAGGGCTGCTCGGTCCAAGACCAGTTTAAAGATAAACCTCTACATTGAGTTGGACTTAGTCCAACCTTTGCCAATCTGGTGCCCTGTAGATGTTCCAGGCCTGCTACTCCCATCATCCCGAACAATCACATTTCAAGCTGGCTGGGGCTGATGGGAAATGTAGCCCCAAATATCTGGAGGGCACTAGGGTGACAAAGGCTGACTCTATGTTGTGATACCACCTTCAGTCTTTAAGGTGCCTTCCTTGTTTTGCTGCAAGAGAGTAACACGACTACCCCGCTGCAAATCACTTATTTAGAAATTAGTTTAGAATTTTTTTTCAACAGGAGCTCTTTACCAAGTGGTTTTCAAATAAAGCAACGTAGATAGAACACAGCTAAAACTCACAAAACAATTAAAAAACAAATATACATTAAACAATCATCATTAAACACAGATAAAATCAGTAAGTGTGTATATAATGGAGGGCATGTCATTGAAAAAGGGTCTCTGGGAGATTGCTAACAGGGGCAGATTGTATTCGATCTTGCTGCCTAAGGGTATTCTATATAATCTCTCTCTATATATATGCATGTAGCCAATCCTGAAACATAGATGCCGCTAGAGCAGGAATCCAGAGATTTTAGCTGGCCACTGTCAGCACCACAAAGGAAGGGGAAGAAAGAGCCCCCGAGCAAATGAGCCTCTTCCTCTCAGCAACTGAGCAAGCTGCTCTTTAAAACCTACAACTGCTTTGAGAAAAAGAAGAGGAGGAGAATGCTTGCCTTATTTCAACGGCTGGTGTACAGGAATCTGTTTTGGTGCTCTGTTGATGCTCTTTGGCATCAGTATGCGCGGATATAAATCATTTTGGATGGAAACAGCCCTCTTGAAATGTGACACTTCCCTGCAAAATAAGGGTGTCGAGAGCTGCGAAGTTCTGCTTTCAGCAGCTCCTATTCCCCTCCCCGCCAGCTCTCAAGTCTTTTTTAAAGCTGCTGTAGTGCATCAGATCTGCAAATTTCAGCACCCAAGACATCCCTGAGGGTCCTGCAGTAGAAGCAGCTCTCTGAAGCAAACATGTTTCTGGAGCAATCTTGCTGACGACACTGATGATGCAGGTGCACAGGGAAGAGAAGTCCATTTTACAGCCATTTAAGGCGAAGCTGGGTTAAAGGCACAGCAAAATAGCACGTTTTTCCAAGGAAGGGAGAATAAAATAGGTAGGTAAACAGATATATATTTTTAAAACGTTTCCCAGTGCTTGAAAGACCTTCTGGGAAGGAAGGAAAAGGGCGGGGGCAGGAACAGAGAATGGGGGGTGGGAGGCTAGGAAAACAATTGCAAAAAGTGGAGAATAAAATGAAAAAAAATCAGGGCTGACAAGCATCCCTTTTAATCTGATTTGGAAATGTAATTGCCTTGAATGATGCTCAGTGGTGAAATGGTCTTTGCTAAATTAGAAATTGATCTGAAAAGGAGTCCCCTTAGGAGATGAATGTTCATTGTTGGCTAATCAGGTGCTGAGTTTTTGAGATTAGCTAGAACTAATAGAAGGAGCTCCTTTGCTGAGACATCTCTGCTTTTATTCAGAGCCAGGCTCTTAGTTATAGGGAATGTTGTTGTTTTTTTGGTGTGTGTGTGTAGATAGATAGATAGATAGATAGATAGATAGATAGATGCATTTATTTTTCAGCCTTGAGGCTGAGACAGGAGGCCGGTTACCTGGGCAACAGGCAGATTGGGCCTGATTTCTCTGCAACGGGATGCTTTGTGGCTATGCAATCTCCACGAGCTCTCCTTTCCTATGAATAACAGGTCAAAGTACAAAAAGATAAGGCCCTGCTTGCCAGAGCTGGTACCTGCTTTTAACAGAGTTAACAAGCACTTAGGCCCAGGAGGTAGCTAACAAACATCAATCACTCAAAGAAGGAAAACCACCATCTATAAATTAGTTTCAGATGTAGTCAAAGTATTGTTATTATTATTAGATTTATTACTTGCCCTTCCCCAGCAGGTTACAGCCATTTAAAATTCAGGATTAAAACCAGTTAAAACAGATTACAGTCACAGGAATAGGATAGGCCTTGAAAACACACGTCTCAGGTGTCAAAAGCTAGGGTAAAGATCTGCATCTTCAGCATTTGCTGAAAGTTCTTTAGTGAAGAAGACAGATATACTCTGTTGGGAAAGGATTCCACAAATTAGGGACTGCCATAAAGAATGCCCTCTCCCAGGCCACTGCACCCCAAACTTCTGAGGGCAGTAGATCTACCAAGAGGGTCCTGTCCACTGATTATTAACCTGAAAGGGTCTGTGGAGTAAGTGAAAATCTAACAGCTATTTGGGGACCTAAGCTGCTAGTTGTTTAGGACTTTAAACACTAAAATAAGTACCTTGAAGTGGGCCTGGAAACAAGGAGTTTTGGAACAGGAGTTATAGGAGCTTTATTGCAATTTTTATCCCACCTTTCCTCCAGCCCCAGCCAATAACTTGACCACTACATTTTGGACTTCTTTGCTTTTCTGAGTTGTTTTCAAGGGCAACCCCACATAGAGGGCATTGCGCTAATCCAGTCTGGAAGTTCCCAGAGCATGGAGTACTGTGGCCAAGTCATCTCTGTTCCAAAGGAACTTTAGCTGGCATTCCAGCCATAGCTGGAAATGTGTGTGTGATACATACATAATGTAAAATTGTAGCATCAGGACTGATTTCCCTATGGCCCTCCAGAGTCTGTTTCCAGAGTGCTGCTCCCATGATCCCTGACCATTGACCATTCTGGTTGAGACTGATGGTGAGTCATACTACACAATATGTGGAGGGTGCCAGGTTGGGGCAGATTTATTTGGAGTATCACACCTTTGCATGCTCTCCAACACTGTTTAAGATCCCACATCCACAGGTGTGGATGAGTAGATTGTTCAGAGGTTCAGGAATTCACAACATATGGCAGTAAAGCAGGGGTCGCCCTCCAGATGTTTCCGTTTCTCAAGTAATAATAATAATAAAAATAAAAATAAATAAATAAACAAACAAACAAACAAACAAACAAACAAACAAACAAACAAACAAACAAACTGACAAGTAAACCTTCCTGCTCTAATGAGAAAAATATGGAAGTGTTCTTGATATGAGTCAGACAAGAGCTTACGTTTTGCCAAAAAGCATAAAAGCCAGGATCTGAAGAAAATTTGCCAGAAGGAAATGAAAAAATAATGGAAGGTTTAAAGGAATATAGCTAGGTTGGTTTTTGTTCCACACTGGTTGTGTCCACACTTAAAATTAAACCATGGTTTAGCATTATGAGGGTTCAGAAGGTTTCGCTTCTGTTTTATGCAGTTTGCAGCTTGTGTTGTCCAAATTTCGACAAATGTAGTTAGTCTAAAGCTTACTTGTTTCCATGAGTCATATTTAAGATTAACCATAGTTTAGGGTTCAGAGAATTTACTAAACTGCAGTTAATCTAAAGAGACACTTCCAGTCTCACCCTGGCCATGTTAAAGGGAAAGGGGAAACAGAATGCACTAAACCATGGTTTAGTGAACATGGCCATTGTCTTCTGCGACAGATCTGGCTATGCCAGGAAATGCATTTGCTAGTGCAAAGCACAGCTGGAACCAGAAATGGTATTCTTTACAAATCATTCAATCTTCAAACACATGGAAGTAGGAAGCTCAATCCAGATTCTAGAAGTGGCAAGCTATGTGCCAGCACCATAAACTAGAAAGCTGTGTGTCTTTACAAAGCTATAAAAGCAGTAGTAGTGAGAAAGTCCACCTAGAACAGGCATAGGCAAACTCTGCCCTCCAGATGTTTTGGGACTACAACTCCCATCATCCCTGACAACTGATCCTGTTAGCTAGGGATGATGGGAGTTGTAGTCCCAAAACATCTGGAGGGCCGAGTTTGGGGATGCCTGATCTAGACGTTTCTTTAAAAGGATGTATTGTGTTGGCTCCCCAGTTCGAACTCATAGCTACAAATGGGAATCTCCTTATATATAAGTTGCTTGTATATGTTATTGGGAATGTGAGAAGTTTGTAAACTGGTAACATCATATTGTGTGAAATTATGGAAGACTGAGTCTTACCAGAGCTCAGTGAAGAAATTAAAGATGCTGAGAGTAAACCTTGTCAAGTTGAGGCTTGCCTTGCAGCAAGTGAAGAAGGAATCCCCTGCAGAACCCTTGGCATTTTCTCATTTTGCTGGAGCTTGATTTCCTCTGTGCTCAGTAATAAATCAATAATTTCTGGCACACACAGCCCGTGGGAAGCCGACTCACATTTCAGATGTAGCATTAGCGTGTCTGCAAGAAAACGAGTGAATCACTGCTAGGAGAAGTGGTCCCAGCAGAAATCCTGTCATGGTTGGAAGCTGGGGTGGGCAAGGATTTTCTATCAGGGAAGAGGATATGTTTAGATTGCTATACTGAAGTCATGGAAAAATGCTTCAGTCTCTTGGGTGAAATTTGTTTGGTACATGGTGTGTGTGTGTGTGTATACACACAGAATGTAGGACGCAAGATTGGCAGCGAATGGGAAAAAAAAAAGGATTTGGGACAGAAAAGGGAATGGAAAGAGAAAAGAGGTCAGGATCTGTGCGTCTTTATGGGAGGGCCTGGTGACTTCACAGGGGACAGGGCAAATCTCTGGATGACAGTGTTCTTCCCATCTGTGTGCATTTTAAGTCCCATCCCACTGCACTGAAATCATGGCAAGGGTTTTGCTGATGTCATTCAATACTCTAGTGACCTGGGCACACGTCTTGACAAAATAGGCTTGGAGATAAGGGACGAAGGGTCATGTGGTGCTTCTATATTATTATATGCCATGCAGAAATTCCACCCATCTTACGTTCTCTTCAGTCCTTCCAGAAGGCAGAAAGGTCAGATTGACTTACTCCTTTTTAATAAAAAGGGAGAAAGGACGTACATTTTGAAAGCTAGTGTCAAATGTTAAATAATATTGGTTATTTTGTTTTTGTTTTTTAATAACATACTTCCCCTAAAATTGCATATGTAGTATCAGACTGGCAGTGCAATCCTAGGTGCGTTTACTCAAGAGTAAGACATACATGTAGAATTGCTGCCTTAGTGTCAGTTTCTTAAGCAACTGCTACACTTCCTTTCAAATTCATATAGCAACTTGGTTAATTTGTGCTTCCAGTTAAAATTATACAGTAGCAATGAAGTCAGAATGTGCTGAAAAAATAGAGGGGGCAGAATTAAAAAAACAGGTGTATGTTTGCTGTAGTCCTGTTTTGGAGTTGAGCACCAGAAATCTGCTCACACAGCCCTGAAATAAGACGGAGGTGAACATAGTCAGGTTATGGGAAAGGCTCTGCCAGAAACTCTTCAGAGGTGCTGCCAGTCAAAATAGTCAGTACTAGGCTGGATAGATTAAAGGTGCCTCTAGACTGTCAGTATTTTGTGGGAGCGATTCAGCTGTGTGCCAGGATATTCAGGTTTGTGCAGTTAAAAATGGATTAAAGTGTTCTGTTGCCCTTGCACAACAGATCCACTTAAAAAAGAGAGACTTTTTTTGCAGTTAGAAAAATGATGGGGAAATGCATTAGAATGTGTGGAATGAATGGATAATTAATGGGAAGGCGTATAAACATCCAACAAGCACTTTGGGATGAATACTCATTGTTGTACAGCATCTGCACAAACAAATCTGAATGAATGCTCAATAAATACCAGCTATAATCTAACCTCCATGTAAGCTTTGTGCAAGCCGATCGTGATGAATGCTCAATAAATAGGTCCTCTGGAGCAACCTAGACCTGGCATAAGGCAGGTTTCCTTTGCTTATATGTGCAGTCAACTCATAACTTACGCCCATTTAACTTGCGTGAATTCAGCTTTATGCACTTGGCCAAAAAAGGGGGGGCAGACATCCAGGAAAAAAGGGGGCGGGGGGCAGGAGAGAAGGGGGCGGAATCAACAATCCCACCCATCATTTCACTCAACCTGGAAGAGTGTTTGGAGGGGTAATCGGAGAGTGAGAGCAGCCTTGGGCGAGTGTGTGTAGGTGCATGAAGAGTCTACATTGCTTTTTATGGACCATTTCCTGGTTTTTAAACGGTTTGTTTTGATTATATGCAATTATATTGAGAGTGGTCAGTACCAGTTGGTAAATGGTTGTCTGTATTCGCACATTGTGAGTACAAGATAGCAGTTGAGTGCCACCGAGCGCCTCGAGTGTTTCTGCTGAGAAAAGCAGAATTGCATCCAGGAGCAAATTCAAGATACTGGGGTTGAGGTCTCTAGAGGGCTGTTGTGTATTTCCGCCCACATTTTGCAAAAGATAACAGTGCAATGTGCAAGCATATTTAAACTCCTCTGGCCCCAAGAGCTGAAGTGGAGACAGGAGGGAGGGAGGGAGAGAAATTGATCTTCCTCTCCTTGTGACTCTTCCACAGTGGGAGTCTAGCGAGATTAACCCTGAAGCTCTAAGCTCTGCTTCAAACAATATCTTTTGGGCATCGCCAACCAGTCGTTCCAGGTCTTTCTTCAACAGCAGACAGTTTTGTTCACTTCTTCCTTTGAACTGCAGCTCCAGAGGGTTTGGTGTTTTGTTTTCAAGTCTCTAAGGATTATTATTTTTTGTAAGGCTGTGCAGAGAACTTTGTGCAGGCCTTTTTTTAAAAAAACAAACAAACGTTTTTTTAAAAAAGAAAAAGAGTTGCAAAGGATAAATTTGGCATCTGCATCCAAACAGCCAGCATCACCCAGTGCCAACAGTTCTTCCTGAGCAGATCTCTGCCAGATTAGAAAATTCAGCGCTGGAGGTCGGCTTCGCGAATGGATTCTGAGGTGCAAGGGCTGGGGATTTGGGGGTGAGGAGTGCGGGGGCCTGGACTGGCTTGATGGATATATTGTCTGTTTTTCTGTTTTAGCTTTTCTCGTTCTGCTTTACTTTCTGAACCAGGGAGGCTATACAGGATGAGAATCTGTTGGGGCCTTTTTCATCCCCTAGGCTCCAATCAGGCAGAAATATACAGCCTGCAAATCTGAAAACCCATTTGCTTTTATTCGGTGCTTTATGGAAAACCTAGAAAGAGTTTGGGAAAGAAAATTGGGCGTGGGGTAGCCACAGAAATAGCTGTGGAATAGATCCACTGTTTGGAAATTGTGGTTGCTTGTTGCACGATTGCAGTGACAATTTCTGCTTTATTGTCAAGGGAATCATGTTTTTAGCTGTTATAGAAGAATGTGCTTGCAAGTACAATTAATAGTGTTAAGAACAGCCATAAAGTAGCAGCTTTTAAAGGCAAAGAAATTCATTGGGGCACAGCCATTTCTGGGCCAGTGGCTGTCTGCAAGTGGTCTCAGACCCCCCACTTTTGCCAGTCTTCCAGATGCAACACAGTTGCACTGGGTGCAAAAGACTTAACATTGATACCTCCAGCATTAATAAATAGCATTTTACCGTTGTTGTTGTTGTTGTTGTTGTTTTGATATCCCAGAAATGATTTCCTCTTGTCCTCAAGAGCGGGGAGAAGGGGAAGATAGAAAGGTACCCTGAGAATTCTATTGAGGAGCCTAGGGGTGGCAAACAAATGGGGAAATAGAAGGCATTACAGGGCAGGTGAAGGACACACCAGAAGGAGCGTCTAACCTTCTGAAGGGGAGACTACGAAAGCGTGGCAGGTCACCTCTGATACGCATATCTTTTACTGTTTGATCTTATGTTCTGTTTTTTGTTTGTTTAGTTCCAATCGTGTTCATAATCGTGCACATGATACCAGCCCTATGTAGCGTTGTTGTTTGTTGCTCACTGATTTATTTATTTATTTGTTTATTTTAAATCTCTGTTTTGTTGTAGTTTATGGTTTTTACATTATATACTGCTTTGGTATTGGCAAACAGTGAAATGTTTGTAAATCATTTGACTAAATAAATGCATGCATTAATAGATGGATGACTTTGCATAGGATCACTGATTTGAGGCAGTCTATAAGGCAGATTTCTAACTTATTCAGAGCAAGATCCACTGAGCAGGTCTGTGGGACTCAATAGTGCATGTGCAAGAGAAATATGGGAAGTTCAGGGCGGGATGGCCAACATTACAGGGAGACAATTGTCCAGAAGCAAGGGAGATGACAAAGAAACAAGGCTAAGAGGTCGGCATCTTCACTAATTTACATTTCTATCCACCTGCCCAATAGTGTCTGTTGTTGTTGTTGTTGATTACACACCCTTCACCCCAGGGTCCCAGGGCAGGTTACAACAATTGAAAATACAACATTGAAGCCAGTTTTAAAAACTTAAAATTGCAAAAAAATAATAATTAAAAAATGCAATAACAAAATATAGGTTAGGTCCTGAAAATTTACATATCAGATGTCAGAGGCCAGGGTAAAAGAGTTGCATTCTTTAAAGAAAGCTCTCCCAACCTGGTGCCCTCTGGTGCCCTCCAGATGTTTTATTCTACAACTCACATCAGTTCCAGGTGGCACTGACTGGGATTGATGGGAGCTGTAGGCCAAACCATCGGGAGGGCACCAGATATGGGGAGGCTGCTGTAAGAGGATCTCTTAGAATCATAGAATTGTAGAGTTAGAAGGGACCATGAAGATCATCTAGTCCAACCCCCTGCAGTGTAGGAATCTTTTGTGCAACATGGGGCTTGAACCCACGACTTTGAGATGAAGAGTCTCATGCTTTACCAACTGAGCTATCCCAATAATTTTGCAAAACCTGGTCAATGTAACTCGAAGGTTGCATTTGGTGGTGTGCAGTATGTAAACATGTGTGGCTTTGTTATTATGGTGTTGTTTTCTGGCCTTCAGCCTGATGGTTAAAATGGTGCTTTTTTGTGCCTCTCTTTATTTGCATAGAATTTTAATTCAAAGGCCAACTCTAATTAAATCAGCTGTTGGCATGATTTTTCAAGCTTGATTGTTTTCGAAGACCAAACCCATAAAAGTGAAGACCTGTGGCATAGGCTACACAGACTCCTCCCCTCCTCCCCCCTTTGTTTTTCTGCTGCCTTTGGGGTAGATAAATGGCCTCGTTTTTTATATTATTATTATTATTATTATTAAGCATAAACTGAGATGCCATCTGTGGGGAAATATTGATTGATGAGCAAATAAACATAGATCAGGCATCCACTGTTCTCGAAATCAACCAAGCTGCATTAGCCAATGGAAAACTCATCACATCAAACTGTAAGATGAACAAGATAAAAGGCTGCAATGCTCTCTGCTCTGTAAATGATAAAACAGAACCATAAAGTGGGCACCTCAGAAGAGTGGGTATGGAAGAGATTATTGCTTACGTTTATTATGCTGAGAAGTTTTCCATCTCTGAAAAGGGCCTCAGTGACTGGGATATAAAAACCCATTTTGAACATGGCTAATTTGTTTTATTTTTACCCCAATTCTAACCCACGGGGCCTTCAGTGATCTACCATCCAACTTTCTGATCAGGTCTACCCTTGCCCAGTTCTAGGAATATTGCAGCACCAGATGCTCCCAGATCAACCAGAAAGCTTTAAGAAATGATGGTGACACCCATATGACACCATGGCTGCTTCAAGGGCATCAGAAATGTCAAAGCTGTTCCTAAAATACAGTTTCCTACTACAAATGGTTATTGGAGGCATACTATGAAAATGGGAGGCTACATTTACCTATAATTTCTAATAACTTTGACATCCATTCAGAATCGTGGTTTTCTGATGACATCAAGCTTTGCTAAAGTAGTACAATGTGGGGGGCGGGGAATGTATGGAAAACTGTTTGGAGGACCAGACCCTTAATTATTCATTTATTCATTCATTCGTTTGTTTGTTTGTTTGTTTGTTTAGTGGTGTTATTAACCATTCAAAATATCATCTTTTCCCATGGTGTCCAACATTTATAGCTACAAAATCAGAACAATGTAATCACAATAATAATAACAGAACCCTTCTTTTTCATTTAATTCCTGATCTGTATTTTAATGTAAAGCAGGCATGGAGAACCTTCAGCCTGTAAGATGCTGTTGGACTACAGTCCCCTTCATCCCTGACCACTGCCCACACTTTGTGGGGCTGATGGGAGTTGGAGTCTAACAGCATCTAGAGTCCAAGTTTCCCATCCTTGATGTAAAGGGGGTGGGGTGGAATTCCCTATGAACATTAGTTACCTTTAATTTGGGTTTATTGAGCCAAATATTTGTTGTGTGAATCAGGCCATCACACATCTGTTTTCTAAAACCCTAAAGAGAAACAAAACAAGTGAAACCCCAACACAGAAAAATAATAATGTAATTTTCCACCGCAGATTAAAAGATGGCTTCCTCTTTCCTTAGTTCTTAAACATTTTTAGGGTCCCTCCCCCCACCTGCAGAGCTAGAAGCAGGAAGCGTAGAACAAATGCAAAGGGTCTCTTTTGACCATATGGCATGTGGAAAGTTGTTTATCTTGTATTCTCCCCTTATTTTTTATAACCTTACACCTGAACTTGTGTGGCTTTTATTTATTTATTCTCCTAGAAAAAGATCTACAAGTATAAGAAGGTTCTGAGTAACCCAAGCCGGTTGGAGGTGGTCCTGAAGGAGATCCGGACCTTGGTGGACATGGCGCTAACGTCACCTTTGCAGGATGAATCGATTCATCAGGCTCCACTGGAGATTGTTTCCAAGTTGCTCTCAGAGGTAAACTTTGTGCTGCTCTTTTCTGTTAAAAAAATGTTAAGTCTTAAATGTGGACCTGGATATCCAATGCCAAAAAATATCTTTGGAGAAGTGATTGCGTGCAGTTCTTTACCTTTTCCAAACCAGGACTCCCAATTTGTTGGGTCACCCAAATTTTGCAGGTAGGCAGGCACACATGAAGCATCTTTGCACTGTTTTGCCATATTCATTAACGAGCTGGGTGGAGGGAGGTGGGAAGGTTAGAACAACAGAGGCGAATCGTGCAGAGGATAAGAAATGATTTGAAAAGCAGACTATATGAACAGCTGTTGAAGGATGTTGGGCATTTATTTGTTTTTTGAATGCCATATACTCCTGCCTCCTCTGTCAAAGCTCCAAATAAACCTAGAAAACTAGTAAACGCACAATCAGTTTATATTTATATACCGTATTTTTCCTTCTATAACACGCAGATTTTTTCTCCTAAAAAGGAAGGGGAAATGTCTGTGCGTGTTATTGAGCGAATGTGTGGTCCCTGGAGCCAAATAGTGCAAGGGGAGGCAAAAAAAAGCAGGCAAAAATCAAACCGCGCGTCTCCTAGAAGGGAAACTTGAAAAGAGGAAGCGGCTGCTTTCCAGCATTCTGCCTCAGGGTCTTACTGCCCACCCACCTCTGTTTCCTTGCTGTGTTTGCTCAAACGGAACAAAGAGCAGGGAAGGCCCCTCCCCTCCAGGCAAGCAGAGGGGAAAGCTGAAAACATGCAGGAGGGAAGAGAGAGAGAGAGCGTGCGAGCTGGCTGGCTTGGGTGGGTAGGTGAGGGAAAACTTTTGCCTTCCTTTCCTCCCTACCCCTCTCCTGCATTCTTAGCCAGCTGCTTCTCTGCACACCCCTCTCCTGCTCCTTGTCCCTTCTGTGTTTTTCCTTCCCTCCCCACTTAAAATGTGGTTAAAAAGCCTCAGGATCTTTGCATTGGGTCAGCCCAAATTCACCATCAGATCACATAGCATGTCCATGGCTACAGCCTGCCCCCCAAAAATCACGCACCCACTGTTGCCTGGGGCTGCAATGGTGCAAAAATGTGGTTAAAAAGCATGGATCCACATGGATCCTCAGGATCTTTGCATTGGGTCAGCCCAAATTCACCATCAGATCACATAGCATGTCCATGGCTACAGCCTGCCCCCCCAAAATCACGCACCCACTGTTGCCTGGGGCTGCAATGGTGCAAAAACGTGGTTAAAAAGAATGGATCTACATGGATCCTCAGGATCTTTGCATTGGGTCAGCCCAAATTCACCATCAGAGCACATAGCATGTCCATGGCTACAGCCTGCCCCCAAAAAATCACGCACCCACTGTTGCCTGGGGCTGCAATGGTGCAAAAACGTGCTTACAAAGCATGGATCCACAGGGATTCTCAGGATCTTTGCATTGGGTCAGCCCAAATTCACCATCAGATCACATGTCTGTGGCCACAGCATGAAGCACAAAAATGATACACCCACTGTTTCATTCAGAATGTTTTTTCCCTTGTTTTCCTCCTCTAAAAACGATGTGCGTGTTATGGTCAGGTGCGTGTTATAGAGCGAAAAATACGGTAAATATAAACAGCAATTCCTTCAAAATGCGTAACTTCCAGAGGAAAAACCATTTTAGTCTGTCATAGTGAGAAAACAAAGAACCATAGACGTAAAGATTTATTGTCTTGTAGGCTTTTGTAGACTGCAGCTCACATAGTCAAATGCACAAAATATATAGGGCAACTGTTGAGGGACACACTATCTTGAGGATGGTCTTTTGGGTGCCACATGTCGGGGGGTGGCCAAAGCGTGTGTGTGACCACCCTCCCTCTCTTCTGGTTCGTTGCTGGGCTCTTTCCTTTTGAAATAAATGAGATCATGTCCATACTAGAAGGGGAAATGCTGGTTGTTGTTTTTTTTTTGAAAAAGCAACTATTCAGAGTTTGAACAAAGTAAAACAGGTCTTCCACCTTTTCCTAAAAATTGTTAATGTTAGGATGGAGCAGGTCTCATTAGACCAACTGATTCCAGAGAGACACAAGAAAGGCCCTGCTCCCATACTATCAGCCATGCAACATGGTAGCATTCTGAGTATGAACTTCGTCTGTGAGATTTGCAGGCGGGTTTTGTGCCACTATAGACCAAACTTGGTTAATAGAAATATAGCAAGATCTGCAGTTCAACTGCAGAGCATCTGCCTTGCATGCAAAAGGCCCCAGGTTCAATCCCTGGCAGTCTCCAGGTAGGGCTGGGAATGCCCTCTCTCTGAAACTCTGGAGAGCTGCTACCAGTCAGTGTTGACAATACTAAGCTAGATGCCCAATGACATGGTATAAGGCAATTTTCTATGTTCCTGTGTGGGAGCAGGTGCACACAGAGTAGTCAGATACCAAAAGCTGCCTTATACTAGGTCAGACTCTTGGTCCATCCAGCTCAGTGCTTCGGCCTACTGCTTTTTTTACGACAGCATTTTATGATGCTGCGCTACTGCAGTTTGCTTTATTGCTAGGTTTGCTTTTAATTTTGTTGTGATATATTTATTGCAAGCTGCCTTGAGTACGATTTTATCATTGGAAGGTGAGATATAAATGTCCAAACAAATAAATAGTGACTACTTGGACTGGCAGTGGCTCTCCAGGGTCTTAGGCAGACGCCTTTTCTGTCAGTTGCTACCCAAGATCCCACTCAAGACCCATTTTTCCATAGAAATAAGGACTCAAGAAGGGCTCGTCTGGTCTAGCTTCCTGTTCTCAGAGTGGCCAACCAGGTGCCCAGGCTGACCTGAGCACAAGAGCACTCACCCTACTTGTGATTCTTAGCAACTGATATTCAGACAGCAGAGGCAGAACATAGCTATAATGGCTAGTAGTCTTGATAGCCTTATCCTTCCTCGATTCGTCTTATCTTCTCTTAAATCCATCCAAGTGGGTGACCTTCACTGCTTCTTGTGGGAGTAAACTCTAGCATTGCCAAGGGTTGAAGCCAGGATCTTTTGCATTAAAAGCACAGGTTCTGCTGCTGAGCTGTGTTCCCTCTCCCACTTAGGAAAATGTGTAAGGGGAGAAGCCATAGCCCAGAGGTAGCCAACAGCCCTCCAGCTGTTGCTGAACTACAGCTTCCACCAGTCCCAGCCAAAATGAACCCAGTGGTTGGGGGTGATGGGAGTTGTAGTCCAACAACATCTGGCAGGGAGCATGTTGCCTATTCGTGCCAGAGCTTAGTGGTGGAGCACATTCAACCTAGACATAAAGTTCCAGTTAAAGATCTCGGATAGTAAGGGGGAAAGTTACAAGAGCGCTGTTGTAACTATGCTGTGTACACAGAATAGTTCCACTGAAATTAATGGGCTTAAATTAGTGATGCCTGTTCGTTTCAGTGGGTCTATTCTGAGTAGAACTAACTTTGGATAACTGGAAAGCTTTTGTCAGTCAGAGCCAACAGTACTTGGCTACATGGTTCAACTGGGCATAAGTTATCCAGAAATGTTCCTTGTGGGTTGTTGACTTCTACTTTCACCTTTGGTATGGGATACATCATTCAGTTATGAAGACCAAGGTGACCTGCATATACACATGCAAATTTTCACCTGCAGGCCACAGATTCAGGACCAAAGCTGAGCTCACTGTCTTTGCTTTCACACAAAAATCCAGTATTGGTCTCACCTATCCCCAGCAGCCCAAAATTAGTGGGAGTGGGATGAACAGTCTTTTTGGTTGTCACTGATCACTGGAAGTTAGAAACTCTTACAGACCCACTGCAAATCACCCAGGTGCTGCTGTGGTACCTTCTGCCAATCCCTGCTCTGGGGCCTGTGCTTGGATGGGATGCTCTTCAGGTCCAGTCTTGTAACTCAATGCAGGACAAAGGGATGGGTTCTAGAACATATGGGAGCTGATGGGCCACTCTTTTAAGACTGTGCCATATTGGCCACTCTTCAAGACAGGACACTTAAGGGAAAAGGACTTGCAAGCCTACCCAGATTTAAAAAAGAACAAAAACAAAGCAGGCTTGCTTGCTGATTTTCTCATTTGTTTTCCCCTTTCAGAATAATAACTTAACCACTCAAGAGCATGAAAACATTATTGTGGTGAGTATGGAGTAACATATTTTTGTCGTTAACTTCATTTAGTTTTGCTTACCCTTTCCCCGTCTTTTTTTTTTCTACTCATTTTTCTGTACTGTTCTACAGATCTAAAACTGGTTTCATTCTCAGGGTTTCTCCTCACTACCACAAAGAAATTTGGAATGTTAGTTTCATGAGATATGAGAGTTTTTCTGTACATCCTAACAAAAATGCAGTTTCTAAATTACTTGGGGGGGGGGTCTAAGTTTGAGGAAGCCATGGTTATAAATTCTACTCTAGGCCACACTCCTGACTGTTTCAGGACCTGTTGGTTCCAGCAGGTATGGGGACATCATAAATACATATGAGATGTTCACTTTGCCTAGTTAATTTACGTTTGTTCCATCAGGCTTTTTTAAGCAGTTTTTTGTCAGTTTTTGCATTATTACTGACTTGACCTGCTGCAATTGGACAAATGTAATACATTTCTTAAAAATAGCACTGCATTGAAAGCATCCTCACATGTAACATTAAGACAAGCAATGGCTGAACTCAAGCAAGCAAATATGTGGGCTCTCAGAGAGGGGATTGTGGCCTCTTTGCTCCTCATTCTGATGCTACACTGCCCTAAGCTAAGCCATGACTTGTTTTGGCACAACAGTGGGGAATCTCATATGGCCCTCCAAGTCTCTCTGTCTGGCCCTCGGAACTCTCACTAGGCCATACCACAGGCAAACAATGGTTGCAAAAAGTGCAAACTTTAGGGGAAGGTGTGTGCATAATGCATTATATTAGGGGAAATTTATTGCAAAAATGTTTACTTTAGGCAAAACTGCGTATAAAAATGTTTTCCTTGGGAGAAAAATGCACTAAAATCCTGGTGAATTTTCACGAGGATTTAAAAAATAATAATTTGCAATTTGCTGCAAAATGTGGAGAACTGAATTTAAGATTGGAACAATGAGATGCTGAGAGAACTGACATTGACAGTCCTTCCATTCCTATTGTGAACATGACCCATGCCTAAACCTAAATCCACAATTTTTGACTCCTGACCTTACCCGTTTCCTGCATAAATATCTAATCCCAAATGTTTCTGGTTTGCTAGTAAAATAAGAGGAAAAGTAAGTATTTGTCCTCTCCATTGAGCCATTAAAAATAAATAAATAACTATATAGATCCTAATGATGCTAGCAATTTGTTAGAGAGGTGAAAATTGCCTCCCCTCATTCTAATTTAATTTCGGTCACTGGCGATTTCCAAGAGATTTCCTCGGTAATCCAATATAGGATGTTGCTATCACCTGATCATATCATGTCTCGGCAAATCTTCCAGCAAAAGCAACACGACAGCAGAATACAGCTGTCGCCAGGTGTGAATTTTGCACTTAGCCACCACTCAGGAGCCCAGTTGAGCTGGGTGGTTGTCATGGCAATCCGTTTCCAAAGCCACAGTTAACATTTCCTTTCGATCCCAAATAGGTTAATTTGTGCTCCCTGTTATTACCTGGCAGCAGTGTAGTCAGAATGCCCTTTGAGGGGTGGGGTGGGCCACTTAAAAACAAGAGCAAATGTTCTCTGCTGTCCTGATTTGGAGTTCAGCAGCAGCAGGCTGGAGGTTCAGGGTGCTTGCCCCATTGTTTCCTGCAAAAACCCTATAACTTCTTATACCACAAACGTTGTACCTGGGGTGTTGTTCTGCTTTTATTGTGCCATAGTGCAAATGGGCCTCTCCAGGTGGCAATAATATGGTAACATAGGGGGAGGCAATGTAGAATAATTAATAAAACAGAATGAAGTGTGAACAGCTGGAAAAGGCACTCCTAACCATCTGAGCCTCCAGTGACAGGGTTGAATCCAGGAGCAGCCCCCAAACTTCAGATCTACTCCTCCTTGTTGACATATAGAATCCTTAACGACCTGGGGCCAGTTTGCCTGAAGAATTGCGCTACCCATTTGTGCCCACTTGACCTCTTCTGTTTGTGCCACACAATGTTGCTACTGCACTTGTAAGGAACTGATCCTTCACTGTCACGCCTCCTGCCCTCCGGAACTCCCATCCCATTGACATTAGGCAGGCGCCATTGCTGTACTCTTTTCGGCACCTGCTAAAAACTTTTTAGCCTACCCAGACATGTAAAGTCAACGTATATTTTTAGGTTATAATGTATGTATTTAATTGGTTGGTTTTATTTCTGTTACTGGTTTTTTTATATATGCACATATATATATAAAAGACTTGTTTTTAACTTGTGACTCTTAACGACAAATTTGATGCATATTGTATGTTCTTTGTAAGCTGCTTAGAGATTTCATTTATTCTTAAGCCGTATACAAATTCTGTTAGGTAAATAAATGTGTGCAAACTTCTGGCGTTTGAAAGATGTAACACAAAGTGTCCCAGCTGTTGTGCTTAAAGAGATCAACTTTGTAAACTGATACCAGGAATCCCTTAGTTCAGGGATAGAAAGGCCCAAGGGCCTCCCCGGATACTGAGAACCTTTTGTTCCAGCAACGCTGTAATTTACAATGAAGGCAGCAGTGACATAATGTCATTACATGCACCACAGCAGCTATAAACCTTTAATATATTTACTGTATGTAACCACATTGAGTTGCCTAGTGATGGGCAGAGAAAGGATGGCCCAGGGTGTGGGTACAGCAAACATCTTGTTTTGACTGAGTAATTTCTACAAAAGGCAGCAAAGCTCTGAGACTCCCCTGCACAAAATATAGAGAGTTTAGCTTTTTTTGCAGCAGGGTAGGGAATGCCAGGTCTAGGGGCCAAGTGTGGCCCTCCGGGTCTCTCTGCCTGGCCCTTGGGACTCTCTGCAGGCCACACCCCTCACTGGCCCTGATTCGTACCCCGATTTTGCCTAGCTGTAAGGAGTCATTGAACTCTGATAATGCCTTTTTTTCTTGCCTGGGTGTGGTATAGAGGGGTGTGTGAGAGCATGTGTAGAAACTTGCCTACTGTATAAAGGTAAAATTTGCATTTCTTGCTTTGTCCACTTTTGCCTCTGGCCCCGCCCACCACCAGCATGTGGCCCCCAGACTTTGCAAGAAGCATCTTTGAGCAGCCCTTGAAAATGAGTCTTATCAAGTTAATAGTCTGAAAATGTTCTTACTTACTCACCTCTATCGAATGTTAGTTTGTGAAAGTTAGAAAGCAGAGGGGATGGAAATCCGTGTGTGTGCTTCCAGTTTACTACAGCTAGTAGTAACATTTGTGAAATGTTATGTGAAAACGTGTCATCATCCTGCTGATAGGGACACAAACGTGACTTGCAAGGTAGCTTTCTTTGCACTGGCAGCACAAAAGGTTAGAAATGAATTTGCTGCACCAAATGTGGTTAGGCATTATGGAGAACTACCCTAACTACCAGCCTGTCACATGGTTTTGTTATTAGTTGTTTGCTTTCTTTCATAAACTTTATAGTGGGTTGATGCTTCTAAGGCATCGAGAAGGGGGGAGAAGGGGGGGGGTTTCAAACCAGAGCCTCCAGAAACTAGCCTCAAGCATCTTACCTGTACTCCACTAACTGGTGCTCCAGCATCCTTGGCAAACCAGCAAACTAAGTAAGCAGTGTGGGACCCCCCTTATTTTAGTGTGTTTCCCTAGTATCCTGACTATTGTCATAGTCTACATTATCTGCCTCCTTGGATTCTTTTCTCCCAGTGCTGGAACCCTAACCCCAGGCCCCTGCCATCCCTGGGCCCCATGGCTACCTCTGTGCTTGACAGAGTCTAGGGGCTTAACAGTATTTTAATTTATACAATGTTTGCTGTACCACAGTCCTAACATTTGTTTTTCTGTTTTGGGTTGCAAGCAAATAAATACTAGACAGATGCTGCTTTAGTTATTATTTAAATGGTTTTCGTCTTTTACATATAGATACTTTATAAGAAAACTGGAAAGATGATTACACACAAACAATGAATGAATGATTAAGTAAATTATGGGGTTATGCAATAATGTCAAGGCTAATTTTTTATGTTGTGTGAATGATGGAAAAAAATAATAAGTAATCAACATTTGTATGTACTTATTGATATTGGTAAATGAGAACTTATTTATTTTAAAGAATATATTCATGTAATATGCAAACAGGAATTGCATACCAATATGAATTCAAATTGGATTTTTTCCCTTTAACTTAAATTAATAATGCAACTTTCTGTCCCTGACACAGTCAAATATCTATGTATAATCCTGTCCTATCTCTATTTTTAGGCACTTGCACCTTTGCTGGAAAACAACCACCCACCTCCTGACTTGTGTGAATTTTTCTGCAAGGTATTTCTGAAATGTGTGTGTGTATTTTAAAACATTCCCCAGACTTTGCTATGCTCAGTGCACATCTACGCTGCCGACTTCAACTGGTTTAACCTTCATGGGAGGTTTGAATATACAATCTATGTTCTGTGCATTCAGGAGTTTCCCTACTCTCAGTGTTTGGGCATGCTCCTTTCTGGTGCCACCAATATAACTATGGATCTTTCCCTTCTGTTAAAATAAATGGGTGGTTTCCTCCACATATAGCCAGGCTCCATGTGCATATTGAAGCCATTGTATTGGGGGACTTAATTCTGGCAACGTTTTCCAGATATTTTAATGCAAAGCCATTACATTTTTAAAAACAGCCTGTACATACAGGAACAGGAAGTGGACCATAGCCCAGTGGCAGAACACAGGGGGGATTTCAGATGCAGCAAGATAGGCTTGTGCTGTCTCTGCCTTTCTTCAAAGCCTAGTGCAAAGTGAGAGACCGAACCTCCCCAAGTTCACTGGTACATGCAGACAACTTGGTGGAGAAGTTTGGTATTTGGTGAACCTGGGTAACAACTAGCTACAAAGCAATGTAGTGGTTAAGAGTGGGAAACCAGGAATCGAATCACACTCCGCCAGAAAGCTCAGTAGGTGACCTTGGGCCAGCCACTGCCTTTTCACCTAGTGTTCTTTCAGCTTTGGGTCTCCTGATGTTGTTGGGCTGCGATTCCCATCATCCCCAGCCAGCTCAGCCAGGGATGATGCGGCAACATTTGGGGTTCCAGGGTTGAAGAATAACATCTTAGCTCTACCGGCCTCACAGGGTTGTTACAATAAACTGTTGGTGTGAGCCAGCTGTGCTCTCCTTATGTTCTTCATACATGCATTGTTTTTGTATTACAAAGGGCAAATTGCCCAATGACAGTTCAACGTGTATCGACCATGGTTGTCCCTCCTATTTCATAAGATTCAGATCTTCCATAGCCAAAATTTGTTTTTAGAGTTCCCAGTAAGCTATCTCTTTAGAATTCTCTACATAGTTATACCCCATTTTGGTGCATTCTTGTAACCCACAATGTGAAAAACCAATTTGGGAGCACCTAATTTTCTTTTGTTGATTTATTTGATGGCTTTGTATAATCGTTGGTGAGAGATCAAGTTGCCTCTTCTCAACTCTTTTTTCAAATATATGTGTCTGTGTGCTTTCTTAATGCAGCATTGCAGAGAACGCCCTCGATCCATGGTGGTCATAGAAGTGTTCACTCCGGTTGTACAAAGAATCCTCAAACACAATATGGTGAGTCAAGTTGCTTATTTTATTTATTTCATGCTATTCCGTTTATGGATTGCTTCCTATAAAATATCTCTTAAAGTGATTTAGCAATAAAAACATCAACAATAAAAAAAATGATAGAAATTCTATACAAACATACACAAGCAAAATACTTAAATTTGCAAAATCCATTTCATATATAAAAACCATCTCAAATCTAGCCCAGATACAGTGAAATAACAATCTCCATCCTTTTTAAAAATACAAACAAACAAACACCAAACTTCTAATCAGCTACAAAGATGTTCCTGTTTAATCGGGCTGCAGATTTTTTAACCAAAGTTGTGGGGTCTTCCCTCCCCCCATTCAAGTCTTTACTCTTGCAAACTGGAGAGACTGCTTCTTTTAAGACAAAAAGGGGGCTGAGCATCCTCTGAATGCAGAAGGATCCAGGTGCAATCCCTTTAATCCCTGGTGAAAAGGATCCAGTAACAGAGGTTCAGAAAGATTTCTGCCTAGGAACCCTGAGTTGCAACTGCCTGTCGCTATAGGCAATACTTAGTCAGATGGACTAATCGTCTCTGACCTGTTAAAAAACAGCTTCTGGCGCTCATGTTTCTTCTACGGCACAAGCTTGTGTTGTCTAAAAACAAAGGAAGTCACGCTTTTTGCTTCAGAGGGAGCTGGTGCCCTTGCATGTCCTGCTCGTAGGCTGCTCGGGCATCTAGTTGGCCACTACGAGAAACACGATATCGGACTAGATTGGTCCCAAGGTTTGATCCAGGGGAGTTCTTTGTATGTTTTCATGGCCTGACCCAGCAGGGCTCTTTGTGATAACATGTGCAGTGTGCTTATCTTTCTTTCCTCCCACATGTAACACTGTCTTGTGCTACTAAGCCACTCAATGTCTTTATGCTGTCAGTGGCTACTAATCCTGATGGCTGTGTTCTACCTCCCCATTGGAGGCAGCAGGCCTCTGAATACCAGTTGCTTGAAACTGCAGTTGGGCAGAGTGCTGTTGTGCTCAGGCCTTGCTTCCTGGCTTCCCAGAGGCACCTGGGTGACCGCTGTGAGAACAGGATGCTAGACTAGACAGGCCTTTGGTCTGATCCTGCCGCCAGGCTCTTCTTAGGTTTGTAATTATTTTTGCTCATATACAGACTTAATCAATGGATTGCTCAACATATGGTGACTATTTTTTAACTGGATGACAAGCCCTTCTCTGAATAAATGCTGTCAAAACCACAGGATGTAATTATTGCCTTGTTATGCTATGCAGCAAATTTCTTTGTAAGTGACGCTCCCTTTTTTCCATTTTCAAAAAAGTGCACATCGACTGATCTTGCAGCTGTTTGCAGGTCATTGCAGTGTGGAAAGGCTCACACCACTGGTGTCAGATTGCCTGCAGTTTCCTACTTGGCACCAGGAATCTCCAACAATGTGTGTGTGTTAAGAATCCAGCGCTATATCAGATTTATTTCATTTTTTCATTCGCATATTTTTAAATGCGTGGAAGGCAGGGGTTTTGTGGCCTACAGGTCTGGGTGTTTTGGTGGTGGAGACAAGATAGAGAATGGGTGGCGGGAAACAATTCCTTCAAAAATCCCAATTAAGTAGCAATTAAGTTCAAGGTTGGAACAGACAATTGGCAATGGCTTGGGGGGTGTAAAATTGTTCTTTAGCTACAGGCTAGAAGATCAACTGTGCAGGCTAGATAATGAGAATCTGGATTTATTGTGTGCAAGTGGCCATGTTTTTTCTTTGCTCAGGCCTTCCTCAGCTGTTGCAGTCTGCCTTATTAGTTGTGATGGGATTGGGCCACCGCCACACGTGACACCATAGGAGCATTTGTTATTCTAACGGCGTTATAAGTGGAAGCATAAATCTAGATTCCTTTTATGATCTCATGCACTTCTGTTTGTACATGTTTATTAAAGTTTTTTGAATACAAATGCATAAATATTAAACAACATTACTTATATCATAACATAATTTCGTCACTTCTTTGGACTCCCTCACGTCTCCCGCTCGCACTTGCATCGTTACAAAAAAATTTTCCAAGCAAATTACCCACTTATTTGCAATCTTATCTCCGTTCATTTAAATAAAATCTAGCAATTCTCCAAAAAGTTTGTATTTTCCTTAATCTCACTTATCGTCAAATTCAGATCTAATTCAGTGGTAGGCAATTATTTATGATCTAGCATCCTTCTTAACATTCAACCAAATTACAATATTTTTGTAAATAAATCTTAAATTTCCTCCAGTCTTCCTCAACCCTCTCCTCTCCCAGGTCTCGGATTCTACCAGTCATCTCAGCCAGTTGCATATAATCCATCAGCTGCATCTGCCACTCTTCCAGTGTGGGTAGATCTTGAGTTTTCTTAGCGATGAGTATCCTTGCTGCCGTTGTTGCATACATAAAAAATGTTCGGTCCTTCTTTAACACCTTCTGGCCGACAATACCCAGAAGGAAGGCCTCTGGTTTCTTAGTGAAGGTATACTTAAATACCTTTTTCAACTCATTATATATCATTTCCCAGAAGGCCTTCACTTTAGGGCAGGTCCACCAGAGGTGAAAGAATGTTCCTTCATGTTCTTTACATTTCCAACATTTATTATCAGACAAATGGTATATTTTGGCAAGTTTAACTGGGGTCATGTACCATCTATATATCATTTTCATTACATTTTCCTTCAGAGCATTACATGCAGTGAAGTTCAGCCCAGTGGTCCACAACCTTTCCCAGTCCTCAAACATAATATTATACCCAATGTCCTGAGCCCACTTTATCATAACTGATTTAACCATTTCGTCTTGTGTATTCCATTTTAACAGCAAGTTATACATTCTTGATAATACCTTAGTCTTTGGTTCTAACAATTCTGTTTCCAACTTCGATTTCTCCACCTGGAACCCTACCTTTTTATCATTTTTAAAGACTTCTTTAATCTGAGCGTAATGTAACCAGTCTCGCACTTTATCCTTCATTTTCTCCAAACTCTGCAATTTCCAATTGTCTCCATCTTTTTCTAATATTTCCCAATATTTTGGCCATTTGGCCTCCATATTGGGTCTTTTTCGGGCCTTAGCTTCCAGAGGTGAAAGCCACCTCGGAGTTTTGTTTTCCAATAAGTCTTTGTATTTTGTCCAGACATTAAATACTGCTTTCCTGACAATATGGTTCTTAAAGACCTTATTGATCTTAACCTTATCATACCATAAGTATGCATGCCAACCAAAAGCGTTGTTAAAACCTTCCAGGTCCAGTACATCAGTGTCTTCGAGAAGTAGCCAGTCTTTTAGCCAGCAGAAAGCTGCTGCTTCATAGTACAGCTTTAAGTCTGGCAGGGCAAAGCCCCCTCTTTCTTTCGCATCAGTTAGTATCTTAAACTTAATTCTGGGCTTTTTGCCCTGCCAGACAAATTTAGATATATCTCTCTGCCACTTCCGGAAGCACTCCGTCTTGTCCACAATCTGCAATGTTTGGAACAAAAACAACATCTTTGGCAATACATTCATCTTAACAGCAGCAATTCGGCCTAACAAGGAAAGCTTCAATTTTGTCCAACTATCCAAGTCTCTCTTAATTTCAGACCAACATTTTTCATAGTTATCCTTAAATAGACTCAGATTCTTTGCTGTTATATTTACCCCTAGGTACTTTACTTTTTTAACCACAGTTAGTTCTGTTTCTCTCTGAAACTGTTCCGACTCTGTATCTGTCAGATTTTTTCCCAGCACCTTAGTTTTCTGTTTATTTAGTTTAAATCCCGCCACCCGACCAAAATCTTGAATCAATTGTAATACTCTTATTGTACTAGATTCTGGCTCCTGCAGGGTCAGAACTAGGTCATCTGCAAAAGCTTTAAGTTTATATTGTTTCGCTCCGACCCATGCACTTCTGTTTGCAGTCAAACCAGGAGGCTTTATACTCAGGCACTGAATGACAACAGACTGAGGAATTTCATGAAGAAACAAGAGCAAAATGTTTTGCCAGGCAGAGGCCACATAGAGAGTCAAATCACAGCAGATGACAAGCTCCCTGTCGCCCCCCCCGTGCTCATACCCCTTGGTCCCCAGCTGACCCCACCACACTTAAAACACCTGGAAGAAGCTCTCAGTACAAAATGAGTTACTTATGTGAAACTGCCATCCTTGGATCTTAACATTGTTTAGAATATTTGTTTGTTTTGTTTGCAATGGGTGGTACCCAGTGTCAGTCATCCTCAGAGTAGGTCTGTGACAAGCAATAGATTTTAGTAACAGAAGTCTGTTAATTTCTGCTGGTCTACTCTTGAGTATGATTTAGCTGATTATCACCCAGTAGTAATATACTGCTTTTCAGCTCTGAGATTCCCAAAGCGGTTTATGAACTATTTAAAAAACAATTTTATAAAGGCATTTAAACCTCCTAAAATCAATATTGGTGCAAATGAGATGTTTACAGAGACTGCAACTAATTTCTTGTTGAGAGCATTGAGGATTGCAAGTAGAAATCTTATCCTAACAAATAGAATCATGTTTCCCTACCTGTTTATGTTTTGATTATTTGGTATCTTATTTTTTTGTGCATTAACTGATGCATAAGTTTTATTGTGAGATCTGTTGGTGGGACCAATCCATAACTTTATTAATTACAAGTACGTATAAATATGAAAAAAAAATGCTTGATGACAGAAGTCAACAAGCAGAAAGATAGGCTGGAGAATGTTATCTGGGCCTTGTTTGAATGGAAAATGTAACAACCATGTGGATGGCTCTGTTCTATCAACACTCTCGCAAGCCGTATGTCTCTGAATACCACTTGCTGGGACTCACAAGTGGGGAGCGTGCTGCTGTACTCAGTTCCTGTTTGTGGGCTTCCCATAGGCTTCTGGTTGGCCAATGTTTGAACAGGATGCTGATAGGCCTTTAGCCTGATACCAGCTGCGCTTTTCTTATGTTTGTATGAATGAAAGTGGGGGTTATAAGTGGTGACTAACGCTGCTTCACATTGTTAAACAGGTCCAGGTGAACATTTCCTCACTTAAAATCCACAGCTTGAATGAAGCCTTTCATCCATTCTTCTGTGACATTATTTGCTCTCTCTCTCCTGTTTTGGGCAGGATTTTGGGAAGTGCCCTAGGTTGAGGCTTTTTACTCAGGAGTACATTCTGGCCTTGAACGAACTGAACGCTGGCATGGAAGTAGTGAAGAAGTTTATTCACAGGTCAGTGGCTTGTTCTCTCTCAAAAACTCTGCCCTTCTAGGGTGTTAATCCTTTAATTCTCCTCTCTCTTCTTCATCTCCTCAGTAGCAGTACTAGAGTTGCCAGTAGTAAGTTTCAGAGCTGCTTCTATTTTACTGCCAAACATTGCTCTCCCACGGAAAAATAAATGTTGTGCATAGGCTGAGCAACACTTTCTCAACATTCTAGTCCTACACTGCATTTTGTGTCCATAGATTCAGACTACAGGCTCACAACCTGCAAGCGACTTTATGGCAGGAGAGGCTAGGAAGAGAGAATTTAAATTTAAAGTGGGATAGCAGAAACACGGGAAAATGGGATGGCCCCTCTCACTTTTGGTTCTGGCTCTACTCATCTTGGGACATGGCCCTGTCCGCTTGTAGCTCTGACTCCACCCCCTCCAGCATGCAGCCCCCACCAAATTACCCCTGGCAGAATGCAGCCTTTGGAGAAAAGGGTTCCACACTTCTGATTTACTACAGCACTGTTGCCTTGTGATTGTGCCCTCATGCTACTACCTTTGTGTTGTCTTTCCAGCATGCATGGCCCTACCGGACAGTGCCCCCACCCCAGGGTCCTGCCAAATCTCGTGGCCGTCTGTTTAGCTGCCATTTATTCGTGCTACGAAGAATTCATCAACAGGTTAGTAGTCGCGGTCTCTGGAGTGAAGGTCTTCTCTTTGGCATTTGGTTGACAGTTCACTTGTACTTTGGTTTTGAATGCCTGAGTAATCACAAAATTCATATGGCACACTGCCAGTCGCAAAAGATTCATGGCCCAGCTTTTTCACAGTGGCAATTGGAGAAAAACCGGATTGCCACTTCCGTGTTTACTGTGTGGCCTTTGAAGCACATGTCTGTGATTCACATGCCAGGCATGTATCTTTGTTTATTCTGGCTCCTGCACCTTATTTATTTCATTACATTGATATCCCGCCTTCCCCTAAATACCAGAGCATTTTCTTTGTGCATTTCAGATATGAAGTTCAATTTAAATTGTGTTTGAATTTGCACGGCATCAGGGGTAGCCAACATGGTGCCAGATGATGCAGCCCTGCTATTCCCATCAACCCTGGCCACCAAGGATGATGGGAGTTGTGGTCTGTCAACACCACGTTCCTTACGCCTGCACTGCATGAGTACTTCCAACCTCTTAGTCTAAGTAAGACATTCTTCGTCCCACCCTTCAAGCCCAGGGTTTTTTAAATGAAGAGGTCCAGAATTGAGGCCTGCCTCACAGCTATGTCATGTGCCCCAGAAATCTCTTCACCTTGACTCTTAAGTATGTATGTGGGGACTCCACACATGCTCAGAGGAACTTAAATTATCCTTCATATGTTCCACAACTGAGCCCTGCAGTGTGAGTGCAGCCTGGGTGCATCCCATCACACGCCTTCCCCATTTGAACCTGAAGTGGTAGCAAATGGCAGTTAACCACAGTATAGCTTCTGTACTGTCCCAGATTCATGAATTGTCTGCTTTGTGTCACCAACCACTGAGCATACACACCAGTCTAGGGCAGATTCCTGTAGGAAAGAGTCATAGTTCTGTGGCAGAGCACAGACTTGGTGCACAGTGGGTCCCAAGTTCAATCCCTCGTATCACCAAATATGGCCTTTGTGAATCCCTGAAAAAACCATTAGTGTAGGTGGTTCTGAGTGTAGATGGAACAGTGGTCTGACTCAGGAGTGTAGGAAGCTTGCTAATATTTACACAAGCCCCAGGCCAAGTTCACTATCATCCCCAAGTCAACCATTTCCTCCCTCCCCACCCCCCATTACCAGAGGCACAAAAAGGATGTTCAGGGAGCAGTGGCAAGAGCCGTAGGATTTTCTAGCTTTCCATAGGGCTGGGAGAGTGTTGGGGGTGATGCCTCCAGACTCTACCCCTTCCTCAAGTAAATTCTCCAGCAAAGCTGGACAGCTGTCTACTGGAGTATGAATTTCATCACAGTTTTTGCGTCATTTGGAAGAGAGAACCACATTCCTCCCCATTAGCAATGGGTTCACAGGCCTTCAGAAAAGTATGGCCCATACTGTAAATTCTTTGGGGAGATGTTTCTTTTCCTCTGGTATAAATAGAACTGTGGCAATTGCAAGGGGCCAAGATGTAAACTGGGGATCTTTTACAACACAGCTAGGCTACCCCTCCTCTGTACTAATTTCTGTTGTGCCTGGCTAGTAAAGGCTTCTTTTTTAGACTTAAAAAATGTTATGTTTTTGAAACACAGCCGGGACAATTCTCCAAGCCTGAAGGAAATTCGTAACGGCTGCCAGCAGCCCTGTGACCGTAAGCCCAATTTGCCTCTCCGGCTGCTCCACACGAGTCCTGACTTGGTGTCCCAAGAGGCCACACTGACTGAGTCCCGACTCAAGTCGGTCATCGTCACGTCGAACGAAATCCATGTGGAAGTCGAGCGCAACAACACAGCCAACCAGAAGATGACGGCCAACGTCGGCAACGACAGTGAGCCCAACCTGATAGACTGCTTGATGGTCAGCCCCACCTGTAGCACCATGAGCATTGAGCTCAGCGCCCAGGCAGATCGCATCCTCGGTTGCTACGTGGAAATACTCAAGATGCTGTGAGTAGTTTCCATGCCTTTTGAAGCTGCCTCTCTTGAACTGTGCGGATGGGGGCGGGCGGTGGGGTGCATTTCTGCCTGGCTTTTTCTCTTCCACATCTGCAGGCATCCAGTGAGATGTGTAAATAGCAGAGCAATAAATCTAATGCCGGCATTAATGTCTGCAACAGGCATCTGGCCCGGCCAGCAGAGCTCCAAAAATAGCATCCAGCGGATGAAAAGGGCCAGTTTCTGTTTGCCCGTTGACCCCTGAGGATATTTTACAAGATAGCGATGTCACTGCCTGATTTTCTGGGTTGCTCCTTGCCTGCCAATCACCCCTCCGCTTCTTCCATTTGAGGATTAGATCCCAACAAGTTTGCTCTCAGGCTTCCTAAGGGGCCAGGCAAAGAAGAAAATGGAATGTTCCTTTGATCAGTATAGCGGAAGGCACAGGTGCAGGGGTTTCAGAGTGTGGTGGAGCTCGTGTACGCTAATTCTTCACAGCTCTCTCAACTCCCCCTGCTGATCTTGGGTGGCTTCCCCCCACTTTCTCCCTCATCCCAGTAGTGCTCAAGGCACTGTGAGGGGACCATTGGACCGAGGTAAAGCACATGCATGGCATGGAGGAGGAGGAGGTTGTCCTAAACTCAATCACTAGCATCTCCACTTTTTAAAAGGGGATCAGGTGATGGGAAAGACACCTCTCTGCCAGAGACCTCATCCTAGTACACAGTACTGGGCTAGATAGAGGAAGTGTTATGGCTCAGTGGTAGAGCATTTGATTTGCATTAGAGAATATCACAGGTCCAGTCCCCAGCATCTCCAGGTAGGGCTGGGAAACACTCAAACAACCTGAAAGTTACAACAGAAGTGTGGAGCATAAATAGCACTATCAAGTTACAACAACGTCACAAGAAGTTCCAAAGTAAAAAGCTGCCTGATTCAGAGCTCCTCTGTGTACACCCTCCATAAAGAGACTGGGTGCCCAGAGGGCAGGGAAGGGCAGCATTTATGTTCACGTAGCTAAGAAAAGGAAAGCATGGAATGTCAAATGTGCCATTTTTCACTGTCCGTCCCCCAGTCTTCTATGTTGGGTTAGTTTTTCAGACAAAGCAATTTCCTAAATTTTGTCAAACCACCTGCTCTGTGGAGGACCCTCCAGGCTTTTCTTGCATGTGGCCACTAGCTGCAGCCAAGAGGAGGGATACTAGTTCTATATAGATCAGAGGTGGAGTATGCGAATTGTCAGTGGATAATAAAACTTAAGCTGGCTTTGGATATATAGGCCTGCCTATTACCTTTGAGATGGAAAGACTCCCTGTTTGTAATCCTGGAGAGCAGCTGCCAGTCAATGACAACAGCACTGGACCAGATGGAGCAGTTTGATCAGAGAAGGAAAATATATCAGTCTTACTCAGAGTGGGCTCACTGAAATCAATGGCCATGACTAACTTTAAGTCCATTAATTTCAGTGAATCTACTCCAAGTAGAACTTAGCTGGGCACCACCAATTCTCTGTATCCACTTTCAAAAGAAAGAGAAAGAGAAAGAGATGCAGCCATAAATGGGAGACGAAAAGTCTCAGACTACTGCGTTATCTTTGGATATCCCTCATGACCACGGCTTCAGAATGACGAAGGCTGCACGCAGTCCTAACGCTACTGGGAATAAGCCTCATTGTATTCAATGGGACTTAATTTCTGAGTAGCCATGGCTAGGATTGTGCTGCAAGGCTGCACTTCTATATGTATACTTGGGAGTTAACTCCATTGAACTCAGCATAACTTACTTTAAAGCAGACATGTATAGAATTGCACTATAAGTGCAAGGCGGTTACCTTGCAGAGTAGGCAAAGAATAATTCACATTATTGTCTGATAGCAGTGTCTAATGCTTACAAAGCGAAAAGCCATAGGTGGGTCCTGCATCCATGATTTGGTTTGAATAATTACAATTTATTATTGCAATTATTCCCAGAATATGCTGTCTGCTTAGTATTGCACAAAGAATCTTACTGTCTTACTGTCTCTGTTGCCTGTATCACGCTTGAGAATGCTGAGTCAGATCCTTCAAAGAACAATTAAATGGATTGTGATGTTCTTTCTACGAGTTTGCCTTAATGCTGTCTCTAATAAGGAGCTTAGTTAAACTCCACTGACTGCAGAGATCTGTAGTTCACATGATGGAATGGCTTTCTTTTCAAACTGAAGCCTGGTATAGGAATGGGAGCAGAATTCAATCCAGTTTGTATTTATAGGTGAATCAATCCAATTTGTACTTGAACTGAAAGGCAGCCATCCTTTGAACTTTGCAATTCTCCAACTTTTGCTATGTAGTTATCCAGCCAAGTAATGTGTGCAAAGATGTATATGTTAGTGGGGAAAAATACAAAAATGTGTTGTATTAGGGGAAAGCTGCTTTGCAAAAATTGGGTACATTCAGAGAAATTCACACTAAAATGCTGATGAACCTCCATGATGACTTTTAAAAATAAATAAATCACAAACTCATGTGGGGAACTGAACTTCAAAGGAAATATGAGAAACTGAGAGACTGAAATTCGCAGGTTCACCCATCTTGACACTGCTGCAGTGTTTACTTGCAGAGCCAGGTAGAAGAGGAGATACTGGTTGAAATGCTTTCGCCTTTAATATGTTGCTGTTTTGTTTCTTTTTCTTTTTTAAAGAGAACAGATATCACTCCTAAGAAGTTTATGTAGGTCTTTGAATGACAGGTTTTCTTTACAGGCTCCCAGAATATACAGGTTTTGGTGTGGTATCACTGTTAAACTGTGCGCTGCTTTAAGAGTGCAGTGCTACAAAGTGGTATATAAAACTATCAATAAAGAAATAGGCTGGTTTCAATGAAAAGATGTTGACCAAACTGCAAACCGATTCCTTTTGTGGGGGAGAAAACTGAAGTAGGGGAGGTTGGCGGCCACTTAGTTCTTCTTTCAGCTTGGCCCCACCTTCTCCACATTCCCCTATAGGTCAGCTGCATGCTTCAAATACCCTGTGTGCATTCTCTGATGTTATGTTTATCGGGGTTGCCCCTGGCTGCTAATATGTTTTGGGATTGTTTCGGCTCTATGGGATCTGCAGGGCAGCTTTTTCTATTGAACCGAAAGACGACACTGGGAAAAGGGGAAAGGCCTCTGGTGGTGTCCATGGAGCAATGACAGCCATGGTGTGTGTGTGTGTGTGTGTGTGTGTAGACAGACAGGCACGTGTGCGTGCGCGCGCGCGCGCACACACACACACACACACACACACGGATATACGTGCAGTTCAGGCAGAAGCTTATTTGATTTGCTGAGTTGACTGTAGTTACAGGCTGACATGCTGCAGGTTTGAAGGTGGGAAAAGAGAACTGACCAGGCTGTGTCACGTGGCAGCTCAATAAGCCTTTGTGTCTTAGGGAGCTGATGGCCCTGCTGGCCATGAGCTTTCTGTGACCTTGGCAGAAAGGGTTGCACAGTCAGAGATGTGCAGCTGCTAGTGGCAGGGGGTATGTTTTGGGGTTTTTGCATGATTAGGAATTTTAAGCCCCACCTTTGCTAATAGATTTGGGGCGGGGAGCACTTAGCTGGCCTGTTGATTGATGCTCCCTGTGTAAGTGGTGAGCCAAGCTTAATTTTGGAAATAAAGAGTTGCAAATGTCTTCTGAATGTCATATTGTTTGCACCGGGGAGATACCAGCTCAGATTGTTTGCCCAATTAGCCCAGTATTGTCTGTTCTAGTCTTTCGTCAACCTGACGCCTTCCAGATGTTTTGGACTCCAGTTGGCAAGGAACAAGGAACAACTTTCTTTGCATGTAAAATGCTCTGGTTGTGTTTGCTTATCGCAGCCTTCCCTAAGTTGGTGCTCTCCAGATGCTTTGGACTGCAGCTCCCATCACCGTTACCTGTGCTGGCTGGGGCTGAAGGAAGTTGTAGTCCAACAACATATGAGGGGCACCAGGTTGGCAGACGCTGGTCTCTCCTGACTGGCAGCCACTCTCCAGGGTCACAGGCAGAAAGAAAGAGCTCTTTCCCACAACCTGCAGCCTGTGACCCCATAAAGTTGCCGTGGATTGACTTGCATGGCCAGTATTAGGTTACCTTTATTCTTTTTCTTTCTTTAATTTGAAGGGAAGTTTACATCAGCACCCATTCCAAAAACTGTGTTCTTGTGATCAGATCTTTGATCCTCTAACATCATATCATCTTGAAAGACACGGATAGATCATGCATGCAGATTGTGTGTCCAGGTTATGCAATGTGCTACAGATGCAACAACAACAACAATAACAGGAGAAAATGAAAAGGTCACAACAAATGGAGGGGGTCACAAATAATGCTCCTTGCTATAGAGAGAGGATTTAGCCAAGACCAGGAGTGGCTAATCTGTGGCCCTCCAAATGTTGCTGAACTACAACTCTCATCACCTCTGGGACTGGTGGGAATTGTAGGGACTGGTGGGACTGGTGGGAATTGTAGTTCAGCAGCACCTGGGGTGCCAGGTGGTCAAGAGCCAGCCCTAGATGGATCTCATTCACACATACTGTGGTGTTACCTACAAGGACAAATGCACAGCTGATAAACAAGAGTGGATTATGCATTGTGTCCAGGACTAACAGCACTTTTCTCATTTCAGATCAGACTATGACGATTGGAGACCAGCTCTTGCCAGTTTGCTTCAACCTATCCCATTCCCTAAAGAGTAAGTTCATGGCAGGTAGTTTTATCTCCTTTAGTGGCAAAAATTTTGAGAAATTTTAGTTGGATCTTACAGTCCAGAAGAAGCTGAATGGAAGATTTAAAAATACCGTATTTTTCCTTCTATAACACGCAGATTTTTTCTCCTAAAAAGGAAGGAGAAATGTCTGTGCATGTTATTGAGCGAATGTGTGGTCCCTGGAGCCAAATAGTGCAAGGGGAGGCAAAAAAAAGCAGGCAAAAATCAAATCGCGCTTCTCCTAGAAGGGAAACATGAAAAGAGGAAGCGGCTGCTTTCCGGCATTCTGCCTCAGGGTCTTACTGCCCACCCACCTCTGTTTCCTTGCTGTGTTTGCTCAAACAGAACAAAGAGCAGGGAAAGCCCCTCCACTCCAGGCAAGTGGAGGGGAAAGCAGAGTGTCTCCGTGCTACTGAAAACATGCAGGAGGGAGGGAGGGAGGGAGGGAGGGAGGGAGAGAGAGAGAGAGAGAGAGAGAGAGAGAGAGAGAGAGAGAGCTGGCTGGCTGGCTTGGGTGGGTAGGTGAGGGAAAACTTTTGCCTTCCTTTCCTCCCTATACCCCTCTCCTGCATTCTTAGCCAGCTGCTTCTCTGCACACCCCTCTCCTGCTCCTTGTCCCTTCTGTGTTTTTCCTTCCCTCCCCACTTAAAATGTGGTTAAAAAGCATGGATCCACATGGATCCTCAGGATCTTTGCATTGGGTCAGCCCAAATTCACCATCAGATCACATAGCATGTCCATGGCTACAGCCTGCCCCCCCAAAATCACGCACCCACTGTTGCCTGGGGCTGCAATGGTGCAAAAACGTGGTTACAAAACATGGATCCACATGGATCCTCAGGATCTTTGCATTGGGTCAGCCCAAATTCACCATCAGATCACATAACATGTCCATGGCTACAGCCTGCCCCCCAAAAATCACGCACCCACTGTTGCCTGGGGCTGCAGTGGTGCAAAAACGTGGTTAAAAAGCATGGATCTACATGGATCCTCAGGATCTTTGCATTCAGTCATCCCAAATTCACCATCAGATCACATAGCATGTCCATGGTTACAGCCTGCCCCCCAAAAACCACACACCCACTGTTGCCTGGGGCTGCAATGGTGCAAAAACGTGGTTAAAAAGCATGGATCTACATGGATCCTCAGGATCTTTGCATTCAGTCATCCCAAATTCACCATCAGATCACATAGCATGTCCATGGCTACAGCCTGCCCCCCAAAAATCACGCACCCACTGTTGCCTGGGGCTGCAATGGTGCAAAAACGTGGTTACAAAACATGGATCCACATGGATCCTCAGGATCTTTGCATTGGGTCAGCCCAAATTCACCATCAGAGCACATAGCATGTCCATGGTGCAAAAACGTGGTTACAAAGCATGGATCCACAGGGATTCTCAGGATTTTTGCATTGGGTCACCCCAAATTCACCATCAGATCACATGTCTGTGGCCACAGCATGAAGCACAAAAATGATATACCCACTGTTTCATTCAGAATGTTTTTTCCCTTGTTTTCCTCCTCTAAAAACGATGTGCGTGTTATGGTCAGGTGCGTGTTATAGAGCGAAAAATACGGTATTTGTTTTTAAATGTTGCAGTGCATGCCAAGGACTTTTCCAAAACTCAAGGAGTGAAAATATCCAGTACAGATATATTTTGGGACAGTAAACCTGGGCTTAAGGGGACACTTCAGGTGGAGCACCAGGTCTCCACTGGACTGGACCAAAATATCTCACTGCAAAATATTTTGAAAGGGTGCATTCCTCAAATAACACTCTGAGCCTTATCCTCCATCCCTTTCTAGCCCTCTTTTTAAAGCCACCCGAGTTTATTAGCTACATCCTATAAGAAGTGGTGAACGAGTTCAGTTATCTCATAGGATCAGATAGCAAAACAAGCATTTGTGCCAGCAGGTATAAAGGGCTGAGGTGATCCATTGAAAAAAAAAGATAATTACAAAAATGCACATTGTTCCATAAGCAGTATTAGGACGCAATGAAAGAGTTTGGCAATGGCATCCCTCTGAAACCTATTAATGACACCATTGTTTATGAAATGCTGTTCCCAGAGGGTGAACATTACAGCCTATAATTGTCCAATTTGCCAGCTTATCGCATCCCTCAGTGTCTGGGTGCTTTGGAAGGGCTCGCTTTCGTAAACTGCGTGTGCTTTGGAACGGCTGGGGAGATAGAACAACACCTGGCATCTTTTTACCTGAGTTGGTGATTCTAGCAAAGGACCCTGGGGTGAATTGCAGATCTGTATCATGATGCAATGCAGTATGAGAGAGTGACCATTAATTGCTTCGCTAATGTGCCATGCTAATTAGATGTGGCCATGCCTTAATTGCAATGCAATTAATGAACACACCTGGGACTTAGGATGGAGCTAAAAACCCTGTTTACAAAGTGTGCAGTTTCTATCACCGGGCCCTGAAAGTTTCCATTTGCTTCATTGATGACAGAATTTCCCTGCGGAATAGTTTTGGCTTTGACTTTTCCTCTGGCAGGAGCTCTTTGTTGCTGTTGCTGTTACTGAAAACCCTCCTCAGTCTAATCTTGCCTTGGCCTGACAGCCCCTCATATTTTAGCAGCCAATGTGGTGTAGTGGTTTGAGTGTTGGACCTGGTGGTTGGGGTTCAAAGCTGCACTCTCCCATGAAGCTCACTGGATAACTTTGGGCAAGTCATCGTCTCTGAGCCTAACCTACCTCACAGGGCTGTTGTGAGGATGCTATGAGGAGGAGGAGAACCATACACCACCTTGAGCTCCTCGGAGGAAAGGTGGGATATAGAAACCCAGCTGCTGCCCAGCTCAGTCTCCATCCTTAGGTGAAGCACACAGCTCTCTTGCTAGGAGGAAAGCAGGAATAAAAGCAGTTTTATATGAATGACACTTACAGCAGGTTTGTAAGGCTCCTTCAAGTCCATCATGTGAAAAGCAGGGCTGTGAATGATCTCCTGATCAAGAGGGCACAGCTTGGAAAGTCAGATGTGTTTGTCTTATCATGAGACCTCTTTTGAAGCAATCTGTCTCATGTTGTTGGAACACAGCAGCTGAGCCAAATGCTTTCCAGTGTCAATCGTCCTGTACTTGGTGGGGTTTACATTTCCCCAAAGGAATATGTAGGCAGTGCTTACATTCCCTTTATTGTCCCCATTCAGCAGCATTGTTTCTGTTGCCTCTTCCTGCTCCAGTGCTGTTTGTCTCCCTATTGGCTTTTGCCTTCTTCCTGGTTCGATCACATGGGTTTCCCTGCAAAGAGAAACAGGAAGATTACCAGTCGCAGGGAAAAGAAGGGAAGAAATCTCCTAGTGCAGAAGGAAAAAAACCCACATGTTTTTAAAAAGCACAACATGTTTCAAACCAAACTATTCTTCAGGGGTATTCTTGAATGGCAATTGATCTTAAACTACTGCTAAAACATATTTCTGAAGTGAGTTGCAGCATTGATTTCTCACACAACCAGGTTTCCTCCCTCCCTTTCTCTGCAAGGGTTACCCCACCCAGTCAGGGATCACAGGATGATGTTGCAACAATACATAGAGAGTGATATGAAGGCCTGCAACACAGCTAAACTAAGCACATCTGGATGAGAGGCTAGGAATCCCCGTGAACTTCATCTCACGTTCCATCCTAGGGAAAGGCTGAATAAAAAAACCCCCAAAACAGATTAATATAATCATCAAAATGGAGGGCCATCTCATTAGATATCTTTCATTCAGAGCCCACCTACCCCCAATCTTAATTTTTTCCTGTTCCATCATTATTCAGCATAATTAAAACTTGGCCCTCTCCCACCCTTTTTGTTTTGTAAATGCTTCATGCATTGCTGCAGCCTTTGCCAACCTAGAACCCATGGGCACCACCAGGTTGGCAAAGGCGGCATTTATGTATGTGTCGATGTCATGTAGACTATAGCTCTCCTCTTCAGACTTATTGAATCCACATACTCACAATTATTTTGGAAGAAAAGAACCGCATGAAAAAAGGAGAATCATTAATAATTCTCTGTGTCTAATTTTCAGGGCTCTTGCGCATGAGAAGTTCACAAAGTAAGTGCTTGTTTGGTTAAAGCTATTTCCTGTGATATAAATAAGCCAGATCTAAGCAAAGGCTGATGTGTCTGTGTTCCTCTTATCCTTCAGCACTGAGGTTTTGAAAGCTGCTGACAGAATCAGAATGGTAGGGCTTAGACACACACACACACACACACACACACACACACACACACACACACACGTCACAAACATTCTTAATAAAAATGAGGAAGTGGAGCAAAACCCACCGTCACTGGAGAAATCTCTTCTAGGCCAGTCAGCATGAAAGCACTTCTCCATTAAACCTTCTCCCAATCACTTATTCCACCATGACAGCTGCACCACTTTAGAACGCAGCTATGAGAAATTGCACATTTGAATCTTTCCACCACTACCACCCACAGATTAAAAAAAAAACAAAACTTTTATTCCCTGCATATAAAAACCTAGCAGGTTAAGCAAGAGATGCTCGAGTCTAGTCCTTTAAGGACAAGTGCTGATTTTCTACATGCAGTGAGGATTTTTACATGGTGAGGCAGGAGCATTTAAACATGCAAACCCCCTACTTGCAGTCTGAAGTGGTACAGTCCAAGCAGGTCTGTACCAAGGGGTTATTACCATTTATCTTTAAGGCTAACAGTACATCTTCTGCCTGGCTCAAATGATAGTTATAAGACTGGGATGACTTTTGAACGCTTGGGTTGTTTTAAGATGGACTGCCTGCAGGCATTTGCAAAGCCCCTTCCTAGTCTATATGCACCGCCTTGGCAACTCCTTAAGCCCTCATAATTCCTTCCTGTGAAATGTTTTCTCCGCTCGTTTCCCTGCACCCTCTCCAGAAGAGGGGCATCAATCACTTAAAACGTAACCAAAATGAAATGCTGCAGCTGTGTAAATTTTGGAACCGACCAATAGCCACTCATCGTTCTGCTTCTTGTTTTCTCTTTTGCCCTTTCAAGGGAGCTGAAGTACGTCATTCAAAGATTCGCGGAAGATCCAAGACAAGAAGTGAGTTCCTTTCCAGCATCATGATCAAAGGGACAGGGAGACTTGCTTGTCAGAAAGTTCTGGCTTTTAAGTAGTTTTGCGTTCCAAAGCACTGTCAGCCTCTCTCTGCCTGTCTGCCTTGAGTTTGTCCCCAGAATGCTTGGGGGCATAAGCCTTAGTATGAATGGCTTCTTTCCTCCTACGTAAACATGCGCCCCACCCTGGGTGCCTAGAATCTGTTGTTGATGTCACTTCAGCAGGGAGAACTGCAAGCAGCAAGAATTAATTTCCTGTGCTAAATAAACGCCACAAATAAATTCCCCCTCTCCACATCTGTCGAAATAGCTGAGGCAGACACCCTGGAGTCTTCATGTCACAACACCACTAGCAAAGCTCCCATTGTTACGATAGGCAGGATGTTTGTATACACCAGGTTTGTATATACAGGGTCTGTATATTGCAGGGGCACAAGAAGGCAAAAGACGCAGCAAATGTGCTTTGTCCTACACTGCAACTTGTAGATCTCTGTAGATTACTATTATTTTCAAACACCAAATTGAGAGCAAGGAAAAGGTTCCATATGCACATAGCCTGAGTTCTTATTTTGTTTCTTCTCTATCAATGGAAGTGCATCTGTTTTGCATGCAGAAAGTCTCTAACCTCTCCAGGTAGGGCTGGGAGAGACTCTGGCCAGAAACCCTAAAGAACTGCCAGTGACTGAAGACGATCCTGAGCTAGAATGACCAATGGTCTGATGCAGCCTAAGACAGCTCCCTGTGTTCCCAAATGTATATGGAAAAACCTCTCTTTCATCCAGGGAAGTAGACTTTAGTTGACAGTAATTTATGCCACATTAAATTAGTTAGTCCTGGAGGTGCTTCTGAAGCTGTTTGCTATTTTCTTTCCTTGCTAACTTTCTTCTCTGTGGACTAGTGGAGAGGTGGTGCTGCAAAGAGCCTCAACTCCTCATTGCCTTTGTGTCTTGCTTGGCAGGTCCACTCGTGTCTGCTGAGTGTGCGGGCTGGCAAAGACGGCTGGTTCCAGCTCTACAGCCCTGGTGGCGTAGCCTGCGATGATGATGGAGAGTTGTTTGCCAGCATGGTATGTGCCAGCTGTAACTCTGAATAAACTGGGAATGGGTTGAACATATATTCAGAAGTTTGGAGTAGGAGTGCTGGTGAGTTTTTGCACACATGGATATACACATCCCACTCTCCTGAAGATGCCCAAAATGTATCCTCCCACAGATGCAGCCTGTAAATGGAGCTGCAAAAATGGGAGAGGGCCATTTTGCTACGGCCTTAGTCGAAACTCTCCATTGTCAGCAGCACTCTGAATATTTGAAATCGCTGTGTTGAAATATATGGAGTGACATATCTTGCTGTTGCTATGAATCAAGGTTGTCTAATTTTGAAGCATGCCCCTCTATATACACTGCCCTATCTTTTCTTTGCAAAATCCAGATCCTTTCTTTGGATTTGGAAGTCCAGTCCCATAAGGTCTTTATAACTGTGGATAGGAAGCAGATATGTGTACATGGGAAACCCCGTGTGTGAAAATTGTACATGCATCCATTTCAGCTCTTTGGGCCAATTCGCTAATTTCCCCCACTTCTCTCCTGGATTGTCCCAGAGGATTGATTTGAGGCCAGGGCTCTGGCCTGTGCTGGTAAGCTCACTCCTCACTCCAGGGAAAAGTGAATTACCAAACAGGATATATATATATATATATATATATATATATATATATATATATACATACATACATATACATATATATATATATATATATATTTGAATAAAGGATTTCCTCTGATGCTTGGAGATTACACCTCTTTCTAATATATAATGTACAAATTTGTTAATTTTGTTGGCTGATTTACATGACTGGTTTAAAGAGTGCCGCATTCTTCCTTCATGCCTGCACCCCCAACTCTCTCTCTCTCTCTATTGCTCTCACAGGTTCACATTTTAATGGGCTCCTGCTATAAGACAAAAAAGTTCCTGCTTTCACTGGCTGAGAACAAACTTGGGCCCTGCATGCTGCTAGCTTTGAGAGGCAACCAGACCATGGTGGAGGTAATGCATCAAATAATGAGACTGTTGAACTGGGTGGTGCCAAACCCCTTAATCTGTCACATAGCCTAGAAACTAGGAACCCGGTATTTAATTCCAACACTGGCTGCCTAGTAGCTGCAGGGCTAAGTTCAGAGGATTGGTTTTGGTGTATAAAGCCGCATACAGTTTGGGATCAAGTTGCCAAAAAGATTGTCTTACCCCTTCTATACCCAATTGATCAGCATGCCCTGCAGGTGAGGGCTTGCTGCAGATTCCATTTTATCTGGAGGTCCATTCTGCAGAATATAGGAATTGGGAATTTAGTGCTGTGGTTCCTACTCTTTGGAATTGCCTCCTTTTAAATATTAGACAGGTGCCATCCCGTTGCCTCTTTGGTGCCTACCAAAGCCTTCTAAGAAGGGATGCTTCCCAGCCTTCATTGGTATTTAATTGATTTTAGAAGTTTCATCTCTTGTGTGCCGGCCACCCTGGGCTCCTTTGAAAGGGAAAGGTGGCATCAATTTAATAAAATAAAATTAAATTAAAATAAAATAAAGAAATGTATTTATTTGGAAACTGTACATGCTTCCCCACCGTGCCCTAAAGGCTACCCAAAGTGTCTTTCCAAAACACTCCAAATGAAAATGAATCAAAATGCAGTGAAAAACAGCAAAACAAGACAGAAATGCAGCTGCAAAGATTAAGCTAAGCTAAAGCCAAGTGCACATTTTTACTTTTTAAAAGTAATTTCATAAGCTATTTTAACGATAATCCTTTCCAACAGAAGAACCCTGAAAACTAATAGTTCCCTGACATGATTAAGGACAAAGAATTCTCAGTCCCTGCATGTGACTGCAGTCCAAGATTTTCTTGGGGGAAGCCATTATGGTCCATTAAGTAACAAATTTAACAGCAGACTTCAGCAACCTGTTTCCAGTCTAGTTGTTTTGGACTACAGCTCCCATCAGCCCCAGCCAGCTTGACTAATGGTTGGGGATAATGGGAATTAGAGTGCAGAATATCTGGAGGGCAGCATGTTAAGGGAAACTGTCCTGTGGAATGCCCCATTGATGGTTCTGCTTCTTGCAATATGTCCCTGCATCCTTTCAAAATAAAAAAGTGGGCTCCCACCCACCCCTTCAGAATGGTTAGTCCATTCTCGTGCAAATGTATTCAGGTATAATTGATTAATTAACTGAATAGAACCTCTGTGGTTGACAATGCAATCCCATGGTTACTCAGAAGCTAAGCCCCACTCTGTTCAGTGGGGCTTATCGTCTCCAGCAAGTGTGCTTCAGATGGCTGCCTCATTTTTTTAAATTGAGTGACAGCCCTACTGATTTCACAGAGGAGGGCAAGGAAAAACAAGATGAAGGAGTGAATAATGCATTTGCCCTCTTAGAGCCAGCATAATTGAAAGGATAGAATGTTGGAGACAAGAATGTTGGAGGCCTGGGTTCAAATCTCCGCCCAGCCACAGAGCTTGCTGAACCAGTCACTATCCCACAGCCCAACCAACCGAACAGGGCATTTGCAGGAAACAAGTGGGATGAACCATGTAGCGCAGAAAACTCAGGCCAAAGTTGTTTCTTAACAAGAATTCAAAAAGAAGAGAGGGGTGGGTTGTGCCAAGCTATCCAGACGTCCCCAGTGAACAAGCTGTAGAGTAAATGTTACTTATCTTTCCACTGTCAGATTCTTTGCCTGATGCTTGAATACAACATCATCGACAACAACGACACCCAGCTTCAGATCATCTCAACCCTCGAGAGCACTGACGTGGGGAAAAAAATGTACGAGCAGCTCTGCGACAGGCAGAGGGAGTTGAAAGAACTGGTGAGTCTGTATTGACAGCCCTGTCACTATTCAAAAACAGGCACTAGAAGAGATTCAGGTGGGGCCTAAGGCGCGAAGGATATTTAAAGACAGGTTCGGCTCTGCACAGAAAGTTACAGTGCTCTTCAGACTTCACTTGTAACAAGCCTGGACTTCCCAAAGGAAGATGTACTATTCTGTTTCTTTATTTTGGAGTATTTATATTTATACCCCACCTACCAACCAGTGTTTTTTGGGGCGGCCTACAATATATTTAAAACACTGTGAAATAGAAAGTGATACAATAGTTATTGCAGTGGGCCAATGATATATATAATCCACCCCCACCCCCGCCAACCCACACCATTCTCTGAAGTTCCAAAAAGTGCCACCCTGCACCTGAATCTCCTGATCTGGAGCTGACTGTTGAAGCAGAATCCAACCCCCTCCATGCTCCTGAGACCTCATCCCTTCCCTTGCATCAACTTACCAATTTACTCAAGTAAACAGCAGTGTACTTTTGGATGTGGAATACCAAGAGGCCCTGCCCTGCCCTGCCCTGCCCCCTGAGGCTCTTTTAACTGGAAATGAGGGGATTTCAGCCTGGGGCATTCCACCAGCAAAGTGTGTGCTCTGACACAGAAGCAACACCCCTGTTTGTAATCAACATGTTGTTATTTTTTACAGCAAAGGAAAGGCGGTCCTACCAGGTTAACACTGCCATCAAAATCCACAGTAAGTTTTAGCTTTCCCATTATAGCAATATCATAAGCATGCAGAAAAGCTTTTCTCTTTCCTCTAATTCCCATCAATCCTGACCATTGGTCATGCATGCTGTGGTTGATGGGCATCAGGTTGGCGAAGTCTGCAGTAGAATGCTCGGATAGGTGTGAATTAAGTGGTTCTGCCCCCATAATTTAACCAACTTTCGCAACACAAGGACTGCGGCCTGTGTTGCAAGAGCTTGGGCTTGAAAGTTCCTGCCAATATCTACAGCAGTTTCTGTGCCAATCTGATCTGTGCTGTTTTCCTCCCTCAGGACGCAGACCTGGCCCGGTTGTTAAGCTCAGGTTCCTTCGGCAACCTGGAGAACCTCAGCCTGGCCTTCACTAACGTCACGAGTGCCTGCGCAGAGCATCTCATCAAGCTGCCTTCGCTCAAGCAGTTGAACCTGTGGTCAACTCAGGTACGAGCTCAGGAAGCAGCAGCGGAGAGGAGTCACTTGAGCTGAGACATGCCCAAGATTGCCCAACGCATCAATATGAGAAGGTTTTCTGACAGTGCAAGTTGCCTGCAACCCCCCCCCCCCCCACAAATTTATAAGCAGACTCCTTCCCTCCCCCAGTTTTTCTGCTTCCAGCCAAAATTGTTAGCCCCACTGCAAGAGTCCTGCTGCACTTACAGCTTTGGGGGACAGTACCTGCTTTGCATGTAGAAAAGGGATATGGAATCTCCACCCTGTGGGCCACAAATAGCCTTCATGGCTCAGGCCGCACATCCCACTCTTCAGGGCACGTCTCTCAACCACACTGTCCATACTGAATTGTCTCCTTCAACTAAGTTTCCTTCATTAGCTGTGATTTCCGCACTGCAGGGGGTTTGGCTAGATGACCCTTTAGACCCCTTCCAATTTTACAATACTATGATTCTATCAACTGTCACCATGCTTCTTGCTGGGTGGGTGTGGAAATCTGACTTTTGCATGGCTGGGATGTAAACTAGTGCAGAAAGATAATAGTCTCCTGTGTCTGCAAGGCCAGTTCCTTTTACCATAGTGCTCTGCTCATGTATAATATTTCCATGTCTCCCCCACCCCCTCCAGTTTGGAGATGCAGGTTTGCGGCTTCTCTCTGAACACCTCACAATGCTGCAAGTGCTCAACTTATGTGAGACGCCTGTCACCGACGCTGGGCTGCTGGCACTGAGCTGTAAGTAAGCAAAGAAGCAGACCGATGACAGGGCAGGTAGAGGATTCATCTGGGCTCAGACTTTATTGCCTCAGGACTGTTTTGAACCCCTTTGAAGGGGCCTTATTCTCCCAATGATGCACCCTTTTTGCACTATGGGCCTCCAGGTGTGGTTGGACTCCCATCAGCCCCAGCCAGCATCGCCTGCAGCCAGGAATGACAGGAGTACAATATCTCACCTGGGAAGCCACAGGTTCCTTGGTGTACTCATACTTGAGAACTGCAAATTCCAGTGACTTGCATACTGTTTCAATCCATGTTGATGAGTGAAGTGGGGGTTGCAGTCCAGAGGGAGGGCAACTGTTCCAGATAGATTCATCCAGGTTAAAGTCTGTTTTGTAACCAGCCTCTCGGATCCGCTTCTCTTGCGGTGATTCCCCCTCCTACCTGTCAGTGATGACAAACTCATTCCTTTGGTGAGCTGGGACAGGTGCCCAGGTTCTGTGCCCTGATCTAAGTGCAAATGAGGCCATTGTGTGGACATTTGTTTAAAGATGTTTATTTTTTCCATACCAAAGTGTATGACAAAAGTAATATTGATTAAAGTATTAATATAAATAAAAATTAGCCCCCCCCCGAACATTATGTCAGGAGTCAGATTACATTTCTTAAAAGCACAATATATTCTACTAATAAGATTAAGACTCTTCTGTTTAACGTAATGCCAATCTACTATAATTTATATTAATTTTTCCTTTATAGCATCCATTTTTTTTATAACCTATACAGTAATCAGAACTGTCTCCATTAGTTTAGATCCACATTTCATTTTTCTTAATTCATCTAACCCTTCTTCAGTTGATCCTATTTTCCCTTGGAAAGACCAAACTATTTTATATGTAGTGAACATGATTTTACAACCCACTTTGATACGCCATATTAGCCCCATTCAGGCGTTTATTCTTCCATGTGATGTTCCCACCCACTCCATCACATTTCTGGTTGTGCTCCACTAGTTGGAGAATGACTGTCTGCAGCAGAGAGGATGCTCTATGAATTTTACAAGGTTTTCAAATGATATGAGTACATCAGGATCCCTCCTATAGACAGTGAGGGATTGATAATGGCTGGGTGTGACTGATAGGTACAGTTTCTCTGTAGGGCTTTGCACGTTTAGCATAGCTAAGGGAGATATCACTGGGTTGCTGATTATAGGCTTCAGAAGGCCTACACTCTTAATTGGGGGTGTTTTTTTGTATTCTCATTTATCAAAAAAGTAAGAAAAATTGTGTAAACTAGAGCAAGAATTATGAGTATGACTCATTTACACTGTGTCATACAAAATATTTTAAAGCACTTTCCTAGTGCAAAATACATCAGTCCCCCACCCTTCATGTTCAGAATCTAAAGCTTTGTTTTGGGGGATTGGGGGGAGCAAGATTCTAGCTCTCATGTTTGCAGAGAAAATATTGCCAAGCAGTGACCCAAGGTCCAGTCAGTTAAGTTTTCAGCTAAGCAAGGTCTGCAACATAGCAGCATCCAGAACATATCGACCCCTCAGACATGATCATGCCATCTTTCAATATGCAGAAGCATGTGTCTACAACCAACATGTTGTATAAAAAATCCTATTAGAGCAATGTTTTTATTTGGCTTACTAAAATATAAAATCATGTGCAAGCTTTTGAGTTCTCCAGAATTCAAAAAGCTTGCACACAATTTAGTGGCATTTTGTTTGGCCAAATGCCCTAATGGATTTTAGGCCCCCCCCCCCAGATCAAAATGGCAGCATTTGCATTTTGGGTAACATATTGCTTATTTATTTCCTAGCCATGAAAAGCCTGTGTAGCTTAAATATGAATAGCACCAAACTTACGGCAGACACCTATGAAGATCTCAAGGTATGTCAAAGTTTTGAAGCTGCGGGACATGTCTGGGAAAGAGCCCAGTGGCAAGAGAGCAGGCCATCCCACGTAAAACATTTAGCTCTTCTTACAATGTTTGCTGGGCTCCATCTCCCATCAACCCCAACCAGCATCACCAGTGGTCAGGGATCATCTGGACAGCCAGAGATTCCCCATCCTGTTCAAGATGTGAAAGAGCAGTGTCACCACCTCTAAAATGATTTATTCATAAGAATTTTAAACCTGAAGCTAACGAAATGAGCACATAGGAATGTGGGAAGCTGCTGTCTACCAGGTCAGACCATTGGTCCACCTAGCCTAGTGCTGTTCACACTGACTGGTAGCCGCATTCCAGGATCCCCATCACCTGCCAGCTGCCAGCTGCCATCCTTTAACCTGGAGAAGCTGCCAGGGATTGAACTGAGGACCTTCTCCCTGCTCCCCCACTGAGCTCTGTCCCCTTCTTATGCTACCAATTGACTGATCTACTTTGTAGCTTGATACTTCAACAAAGGCACCCACTCTAAGATCATCGTCCCACATCTTCTCCAATTCCGCCTAGGGCAGAGAAGCTCTTTAAACCTGCAGTTGGACAGCAGCTGCTCCTTTCATTCACCTCCCTTTATATCAGTGAAGGCTGATCTGTTGGGGCAAATGGGTCACTGCCACACCAGAGTCTGTGTGCCCTAAGCCAGCCCCTCACCTGCCTACCTTCTTACTGCTAACCAGTCCAAGGGGTGACATTGCCTGTCAGCTTCGTCCTCATTTGTCTGAGTTTTGCCCTTGTAGAACTCAGAGAGGGAGAGGAAGGGGAAGAAAACTAGAATTAGTTGATTCCGGTGCCACCTGCTGCTGGGCTCCTGGTCTTCTGCCCTACCAGGCCCAATGAGCGCCAGCCACCTTGGCTTTAAGCACTTTAAATTGCAAACTTTAATTTACTATGGATATACAAAATATACAAGCAGAACCTAAATGCCTAGCGATGGTTCACAAGGAATCTTACTGGGTTCTGGTGGAAATCTGAAAAGGACCGGCTCATTATTTATCTCTTTCTCTCTACCCACCCCACCCTTTTCTCTTTAACCAGGCTAAATTGCCCAACCTGAAGGAAGTGGATGTCCGCTACACAGAGGCATGGTGAAATCTCGTGGGCTGCATTCGTAGCATTTGACAAGGAGAGAGGGAGGGAGGGGAAAAGAGAATTTTTCGCAACAAAATAAAAGCAGAGAAATAAACTTTTGGCTTCTACCTATAGAGAGCAGCAAGTTCTGAGGACTTCGATTTTAGGAGTTGTGTTTGTGAGGTAGCAGAGTGTGGCTTTGCGTGTGGGAGGGGGAACTGAGCATGCCCCAGGCCCTGCCAAATTCTTTGAGCTTCGTCCTTTGAAATTCAACATCATCTAAATGAAGGGGTTGGGGGTGGGGGAAGAAAGATTGCGCAGCCGGGGAGAAAAAGAAAAAAGGGAGGGGAAATCTGTTTCAATTTTCATTTGCTTTTTTGTGTTGTTGTTTTTAAAATGCCATATGGAAAGAAAAAAATATGGGGTTATACATCAGAGCTTTTTCTTGGATGGACCCTCAGTCTTTAGGTGCTTTACCATCTTTCCTGCTCTCTCTTTTTTAAAAAAAAAGTATGAGAAATCAAGAGAAGAAAAAAACATGATTTTCACCTCTCGTTCTGTTCTTACGATCGTTATGCAAAGTAATTTTGTTGTACATACAATTTACATAATGCACCTATTTAAAAAATGGTTCACAAATAACAGGTCTGGGACCTGTCTTTTATTTATGAATTGTTAATTCTTTTATCTTTTTCGTTTGTTTGTTTCATTCTGATTCGCATATAGACTGTATGAACTAGTTGGTCTCACTGTTTTTGTTTTTTAAAGAACAGAAAACCCTCTTTGAATAACTGTCTTTTAGTAAAGCTTACTGTATTACGTAGTCTCTGTCCAGCCCCATCACCCCACCGATTTCTGATTTACAAATCACTCAAAAGTTTCTTCAGATAAAAGAAAAAAATATGCATATGAATACATCTATATACACAAGAGCAAAAAGATGAGTGCGCAGTCAGGAAGAGGTTGTGAATATTACCTGATACATTTTCAAACTGTGCTGGGGTTAGGAAATTGGAGTGGTAAGGAAACTACCTTTTGTTGTAATTAAGAAAAACGTTAGTTTAAAAACTTAAGTTCAAGATTAGACTTAAGTTGAGCTGTCATCCATTTGTGTTAGATTTGCCAAGGCGTGCCTGTTCGGTTTTCTGTTTACGTCCTATATTTCAAGGGCATGTTCATCCTCACAGCCACCGTGTTGTGCATTTTTCTTTACTTTCACTCCTCCTTCCCTTCTCCCAGAGCTTCGCTTATGTTCCATGCATACAAAGATCACTTGCCATATTACTATTACTATTCTTATTATTTTCATGAGATGGGAGATTTTTCCATGATCAGTTGCTAAGCTGCTCCTCAAAATATGTATGACCACTATCCATATTCCTGATCCGCCTGCACCAGCCTTTGCCAATCCAATGCCCGCCAGATATTTGGGCCTGCAACTCTCATCAGCCCTAGGAGCTGGGGGCCAAAAACATCTGGAGGGCACTAGGATGATGAGGTGGGTCCTACACAAATGCTCAGAAAAATTATTATTATTATTATTATTATATTAATATTTTATTTTTAAAAACCCTTATAAATAAGCTTTCTTTTATAAATATGCTTTTGGGTTATTTTCTCTCTCTTTCACAATAAGCATTCTTGGGATGGAGCAGCTTTTTAAAATAAAAAGAAAAGAAGCATTTTATGTGTTTTATCTTTTTTGAGTTTACTAGCAGATGTTTGTTCAGTTCTAGGGGCACCTGAAGAGATTTAACATCCAGGCAGTGTGCTTATACACACATATGTATGTATGTACATGTATATATATATATATATATATATATATATATATATATATATACTGTACATACATGCATGCATATTTTAAATGTATTCAATGGGAAGCGATGCTTTTTGCTGTTCTGGTTGTCTTTTTTTGTTTTTGTTTTTAAAAAATGTTGGTAGGGTAGCTTCTTCACACTTCAAGTCTCTGTCATCTCTCTGTTTCCCACTTTTTGTAAACCCACACAAAACAACAACGGTTGGTTCAAGTCTTAATTCATGTAGGGTGCCAGGAGTTGTGTTTTGCTTTTGCTTTTGTTTTGTTTTGTTTCTGCCTTATATCCCAAGCTGTCTGATAAACTCAGTGAGGGAAAACGAAAGAAAACGGAGATGAAACTTACGCCAACGTTTTATCCTTAGCACTGTTGCTTCTACCGATGGTTTACTACTACTGTTCTGTAGCTGTGTAAAAAAAAGAAAAAGAAAAAAAAGATGTGAAATAATTTCAGGCGCAGGGGTGGGGTGGGGATAAATAAACTGTAAGTGAATATCTTTTAGTGGCGTGCATTGTCCTTTCTTTTTGTGTTATTGCATTTTTTTTCCTGGTACGGTTTGTGGGAATGTTACAAGATGGCTCGGAGAACAATTGGAAGGCTTATGCTACATGAGGGATAGCGCATTGGATTAGCCTTGTAAATGCTCTGGGAGGGAAGCTGCTCGGAAACGGTACATGAACCAATCTGAGCTGCTTCGGTAGAGCTAGGCCTGCTTTTCAAGACCATAACGCTGGCCTATGTTTCCTGGACGGTAGGGGTAGGGAACCTTTTTCAGCCAAGACGCTTCATTCCCTTCTGGGAGCAACACACCCGTGGCAGGTAAGGCCAGGGGCAAATGCGGGCAGCATACAGATCAATACCGCAAACTTGACCTAACAACATCTCCCCCTTACACTTGCAAACAAAACTCACTGCGCTCCACTGAATGCAACCAACCATGCCCTGGGCCCCCAACCTATCTCATCACCAATGAAAACTAATAAATGAATAGAAAGAGAACCTACCCGCAAGACGCTGACACAAAAACGTTGCACAGACACTATGCAAAAGAATGAAAGTTTGCTACCTGTCTTCTCTCTTCCCACCTCTCTTCTCCCGCAACCTTATACTGCCTGTTAACATTAGTGTCTCACATCAAATATAACTGATCTGTAGGAACTGAAAGCAGAGGCACTGTATGTCCTTTTGTAACCCAATAAAATCTTAATAAAAACCATTTAAAAAAAAAAAAAGAATTGAATGGGAGCAACTGGAAGCCACATCCCCCCCCCCCATTTTGCAGAACTCTACCCTCTTGTAATGAAAGAGAGTGACAGAGTATGTGGAATTGGCATTATTCAGAGTGAGAAAGGGAGGTAGATCTTCATGTTTGCTACAGAACAGGTAATGTGTTTATGGAAAGGGTTCATAGGACTTCAGAGTTATCCTAATAGTACAATTAAACTATTGTGGTTCTCTTGATCATTGGTTTATGCACAAGAGACAGAATACTCGGGTGAGAACTTGTTTACAATAAGTACAATCTTTTCTAAATCTCTTTTAAAATTCTATTCCAAAGTACTTCTCTATTTAATTTAATGCCCTATCTTTCATCCTAGGAGCTCAAAGTGGCATGAACATGGCTCTCCCCCTCTCCATATTATCCTCATAACAACCCTGTGAGGCAGGTTAGGCTCAGAGTTATTATTATTGCTATATATTCATTTATAAATTTGCAAACCTATTCTGGAGGGAGGTCCTAAATGTGTTGAACAGAAGGCCATGATCAAGTACTAGCTGCTCAAGTGATCCAGTTCAAAAGGCAGTAGGAGACGCTGGAATAAGTTATTTACTTTGCCACCAAAATGCCCAGTGAATTTTGCCATCTAGATAAATGATATAAGGCCTGTCTAAGTGCATGAGTCTTAAAAATAACGGGAGTGAGATTCAGGTAGGTAGCCTGAGATGTTAACTTGTAAAGCATCACAAGGTCAATCATTAATTGTTCTGAAAACAAGGGGCGACACAACACCTATAAGAGACCCAATGAGGAAAACAAAATGGCAAAAGTGACAGTTCTGTCATTGCACAATCTTGAGAGCAAGCTCAATTCTCCGCCTGATGATCCTTAAGGCAGCCAAAGCAGGACCATCTACACAAAAATGGGAAACAGTAGCTGGTTTGGGGAAACCCTAAGATATGAAGAAGTAAAAACAAACAAAAACTTAAAGGGAGGAATTCCTAAGGAGGGAGAAAAACCCCAAACTACATGGTCAGCGGCTGCATAACTTGATGTGGGATGGGAGAATGGGAATGGAATGGAGTGCCCTGGAAAAGGGTATGGCTGGCTGACTGGCTGGAACTCTGAACTTTTCCCACTCCCCTGCAAGCAGGCCAAATCTGCATCCACCCTACCCCACACAGGGTCAATCATCTGACATTACAATGGATACTGAGCCTCTTTGAGCATGCCTTAAGAGGGCTTTGCTCTGAGATAACAAAGGGGTTTGCATTGCAACCACTGCTAAGGTACATGCTATTTCCTCCATTTTGGCAGGGGATTCAAGGCAATCCCCTTCTTTATTCTGGAGCTAGGGATGCTCCCACTGCCCATCGGCTGATCAGAATCACTTTAAGCTCCCAATTTTTTCTCTTTAAGCTCGCAGTTGTTCCTTTGAAGCCATGCTAGTACCTATCTCACACCTGACATCGCATATGACATCAGGTGTGGTGAGTGGTTTGCCCAGAATGGCTTGGCAGGCCAAAGTCGGCCTGTGGGCCAGAGGCTCCTCATCCTGGAACAGAAGGTGTCCTCAACTAGAGGACTGTTCTCTGCAAAGTAGGACAGTTGACTACCAACACAAAGGCATAGTTCTCTAGAGGTATAAAATATTCTTTGATAATCAGGTGAGATTTGAAGGTGGTCCCTGCCACTAACTGGCACATTGCATCTGCACCCGTTCCCAGACAGCGCTCCTGCAGTGCTGCATTTGTAATCCACCACTCTGTTCAGGATTCCCATAACCAGAGGTATTGTATGCGGCAATGCATGAGACTATCAGCTAAACTGTCCCTGCAAGGCTGCTGCTTGGACTGTCTCTATTTTTGAGCCAAACTATAACAAAGGGTGTAGGGGAGGAAGTCCTACTTGAGGCTGCCACCACTTTTCCACCTCAGAGGCCGTGACATCACTGTCGCCATAACGACCACATTTTCAGCTAGGGCCTAGGCCCCCTTGCTTGGCTGCCAAGGGAATGAATGTAAGTGACAAAGTAGACATTGCCATGTGGTACAGATCAGGGCTTTCTTCCCATTCCCTGTATATGGACCTGAATCAGAAAACCAAGTAACTCTATTCAAATGAATCCCAGCCCCTTGATGAATTGGCTTGATGTGCTACTGAAACCCTTTCTCTGAGGATTTGAGCTTGCTTGGGGTTTCAAAAACCCCTGAAAGATTTGTGCATCTAGCATGAGGATTCATAAAGACGGGAAATTGCCCTGCTCCCTCCAGATGAACCAAAATTCCTAGATTCTGAGCTTCCATTCAAAAGAAAAGCAAGTTTCTAGTATTTGTAAAACCTGAGATATGAGGCACTTCATTCTTCCGAGTGAGGCCTTGACCTTCTGTTCTAAAGTCCTATCCTGATTGCACCACAGATGACAGCTTTCTAGGCCAGGAGTCTTGAGTACCCTGCTATCATTCTGCTCTATTGTTCTAATCTGGGGAATGCCTGAACAGTGAGATTTCAGTTTAGGGAAGTGAGTGGAGTGACTCTGATACAACCCGGCTGTCAAGCTTCAGGGTCTTCTTGCATGCATGGCTTTTCCTTGGAAGAAATCTCTCTCAAGTGACTCATAACAGAGATGCATCATATGCAAGGGAGCAGGGGATGGTGGCGAAACAGACTGGGATTCTGTTGGCCTTTTTGACTCCTCAACTCTGACTCACCCCATCTAAGGAGACTAAAACATGTTAAGACTCAGCAAAGATAAGTTAGGTCATAGCTGCAAGGAAAAATACTGTGTGTGTTGCAGCTTTCCTGGTGTTGGCAATGGCACTATTTGTAAACTCTTTTTTTCCTTCTTAAACCTCAGAAATTAATTTCTAGTTGTTCCTGTTTCACAGAGAATAGCATCTTTATTTAGCCAGTCCCTACCTGTAGAAACGCCTGCCAACCTAGCAGTTCGAAAGCACCTCCAGGTGCAAGTAGATAAATAGGGACCGCTTACCAGCGGGAAGGTAAACGGTGTTTCCGTGTGCGGCTCTGGCTCGCCAGATGCAGCTTTGTCACGCTGGCCACGTGACCCGGAAGTGTCTCCGGACAGCGCTGGCCCCTGGCCTCTTGAGTGAGATGGGCGCACAACCCCAGAGTCTGTCAAGACTGGCCCGTACGGGCAGGGGTACCTTTACCTTTACCTTACCTGTAGAAAACCAGTGGCTTTATTTCCGCCCCTGTTTTTGTCTTCAGGGCCTGCCTTTTAAAAAATGTTGTTAACATGAATTCCTAGAGTGGGCCCCCAGCTGGAGGTTTACCTGATGCTGGCTGCAGCCATTTCATTCCCCGCAGTATCCCAGAGCGCCTGACACAGCATCACTCCAGGGCCTTGTGGGAAATGTAAGTGGCCCACCACACCTGGGCAAATTCATAGCAAGGGATGCAGTGCAGGCTCCACGGTCGGCCGGCCCTGCTAGGACCCTGGGGTCCTGACAGCTACCCAAGTGCTCTGAGTGTTGACACTGGGCCTGCACAGAGTAGTAGTTCTTTGGGGTTCCTTCTAGGGTAACCACTTACATGCTGGCAAAAAATGGGGGCACACCTTTTCATCAAATTGTCGTATGCTAATTTATGTGTATAGTTGCACTTTTAGAAATGTAACAAAAAATGTCATAATGGGGAAGATGTTCAGTCCAGAAGTTTACTGTTGATGGGCAAATTCAATCCCCCCGCTCCTTATTCTTTATCTTTAAACCGGACTTTGACTGAACAGCCCTTTTAATAGAAAATGCTTTCACATAGAGGACAGTCATCTGATAGCCCTTCAATAAAGGACTGTTCTCTGTAAAGCAGAGAACATGGACTCACCCTAGTTCAGTTCCCTTTCCTGTTCTTCACAGTTAAATGTTGAGTGGCAGGAATTCACTGTGTCTCTAGATCACAGGTATATAAATGCAAATACAAGAAACTGAAGGCATTATTATGTGCTATTGTTAACTGGATTTCTTACCTGCCCTTCACCACAAGGTCCCAGGGTGGGTTACAACAAAGGATGTAAGAAGGCATGGATTTCTGTTCTGGCCCACGTTTGTTCCACACAGCGCTGTTTCCGCTCCAGTTCAGCTTCCAACTAAAACGACAGAACTCATCTCACTGTGGCAGAATTTTATGTAATTAATTGTGTTGTTATTATGTTATTCCAATTTCAACGCAAAGGAAACTCAATGCATATGGCAGAGGGGTTAGTCATTCGGAGTGGCTGGGGCAACCCAGTCATATGGGCAGGGTACAAATAATAAAATTATTATTATATTGCTTGTGGACTGATAACAACAATCCGCTGATATCTGTTCCAGACATAGGACAAATAAGAATGTCAGAAATTTCTGCTCCCCTTTCTGTTTCCATCAGAATTATCAGACATCCCTAGTTACCTACCATAATGCAAAACAACAATTCTGAAATCAGTTCAACCAGCTTACTTCTGGGAAAGTCTCAAGGGCCATACAGAGAGGCCTGGGGGCTACATCTGGCCCCAGGCCTAAGGTTCCCCATTGCTGTTCAAGAGGAAGGGCCATGCAGAGTTTACTGCTGGAGAAGGCCAAATTCTGCTGCCACCCTCTAATGCCATCCCTTGCGATGGAAAGAGAGCTACCGAAAAGAAGGTAGCATAGAACATGAGGCCTACTCAGAGTAGACCCATGAAGAAGAAGAAGAAGAAGAGGAGGAGGAGGAGGAGGAGGAGGAGGAGGAGGAGGAGGAGGAGGAGGAGTTTGGATTTGATATCCCGCTTTATCACTTAAAGCAGCTAACACTCTCCTTTCCCTTCCTCCCCCACAACAAACACTCTGAGTTGAGTGGGGCTGAGAGACTTCAGAGAAGTGTGACTGGCCCAAGGTCACCCAGCAGCTGCATGTAGAGGAGCGGTGAAGCGAACCCGGTTCACCAGATTAACCACTACACCACACTGGCTTAATAGACTAGTTAATAGACATGACTTAGGTTTATTAATTTCAATGGGCCTACTTCGAGTAGGATTTACAGTGGTACCTCGGTTTAAGTACTTAATTCGTTCCGGAGGTCCGTTCTTAACCTGAAACTGTTCTTAACCTGAAGCACCATTTTAGCTAATGGGGCCTCCTGCTGCTGCCATGCCGCCGCTGCACGATTTCTGTTCTCATCCTGAAGCAAAGTTCTTAACCTGAGGTACTATTTCTGGGTTAGCGGAGTCTGTAACCTGAAGCGTATGTAACCTGAAGCGTATGTAACCCGAGGTACCACTGTAGTTGGTTACAACCCAGTGTTTTTGAGGAAGGCTCTAATGCTTGCACTTCTGCAGAAACCTATGATTTAAACATCAAATGTGATCAATACTGATCTCACTTCTGCATTTTTTACATGTCGACTTTGCTGAATACAATTTTTAAAAGCCCTCTGAGTTTTTAATTTTTAAAAGCCCTCTACTCAGAATAGACCCATTAAAATTAATGGACAAATCATGACCATTAATTTCGGTGGGTCTGCTCTGAGTAGGACTAACCTTGGATGCAGCCCTCTGATTGGACTCTCCAATTTATTTCCATTTCACAATCTCTGCTGCCCTCATTGGGCAAGAATAGGTAATGACAATTCCCACTCTGCTCTTCCAAAAGCATGCAGAGGTGTAGACTGCCTTCAGAGAGAGTAATGCTTGCATTTGCCTACATGGCAGTAGCAAGGTAGTGCAGCATGGACAAAAGGGACAACAGTGTGGTGTAGTGGTTAAGAGCAGTAGACTCGTAATCTGGGAAACCGGGTTCGCGTCTCTGTCCCTCCGCATGCAGCTGCTGGGTGACCTTGGGCCAGTCACACTTCTCTGAAGTCTCTCAGCCCCACTCACCTCACAGAGTGTTTGTTGTGGGGGAGGAAGGGAAAAGGAGATTGTGAGCCGCTTTGAGACTCCTTAAAGGGAGTGAAAGGCGGGATATCAAATCCAAAGTCCTCTTCTTCTTCTTTCACAGCATTTCCTGGGGCAGTCTACACTAACCTGTTGCCAAATAAATATACCAAGACAAATATACTAGATAAGTTTACTAGATAAATATATTAGATCACTCCCAAATTTCTTTATTTTTAGAGCAGGTCCAGAAAATGTCCCTAATATCAGTGTTCATTATTTTATATTGCCAGCATAAGCTGCTTGCTCTCTTATTTCCTTAAGGGTGGGGCTAGAAGTTTACTGAGGGACATTCTGAGAAAGCAGCTTCCAAATAATTGGTAATAGGTCATATCCAAAATCTCTTTCCTATTGTCCCTTTACGGATGTGTCCAAATCCATAATAATTTCATTTATTTAACAATTTTTGCATTACTATTTTAAGCTGCTTCTTTTTTTATAAAAAAAAGCACAAACAAAAAATAAAATAGTATAAGTGTATTCTGGCTTTATGTCTGAAGAGGGCAGCAGAAGGCAGTTCATTTCAGTGAGAAATTTCTCATCCCTTGTGTTGTGAAGGGAATCCCATACAGGCTCCTCCCTAAACTTTCAGCCCTATAGGGAAAGATTATCCCCACACTCCAAACATATTTACTTCCGTGCCTTCTTTACAGCATGAGAAGGGAGACTAGGGTGTAAGACTAGGGTGTAAGAGTCCAAGGTTAAAACCACCACCTGTGAATTTCCTGGGTGACCTTGTGCTTGTCAGTATTATATGTATTAAGGTTGTGAAGATAAAATGTGGAAGAGGAGGATCACAAATGCCACAAAAGGAAAACCAGGCACATGTATTAATTGCTTCAAGGCGGAACAGCTGGTCATGGGAAGGTAGCAACAAAAACAAGCCAATTCTATTGGGTCTGGTGACTTACCTGTCTGCTCTGAAATTTAGTAGAGCTTACTCCCAGATACGTGGGGTTAATATATTAAGTGCATTTGTATCACCTTCCCAAACAGTTCACTGGGTGTCTCCCAAAGCAAAGCGAAACAGTTTAAACTTGATTAAAATCAAAACACAAGATTCAATTTAAAATGTTATTACAAGTATACTTCAGGTTAAGGCTTCTTCATGAAAATCCACAGAATATGCATGTACTTAAAACCAGGGCAACATGGAAAGCGTTTGGGCTATGCTTTTTAGTTTTAATATTTCAGAAATAAGAGGGGAGTGACGCTGCTGGGTGTGGGGTGAAATCCAAAGAAAGAAGTGATAGGGGAAGACAGGAAGAGATAAGAGTATTCTAGCCAGAAAACAAAGGAAAAGAAAGCGTGCACACTCCTCCCTTGTCTCCCCCCCAATACACACGAAATATAATAAAAACAAGGTTCCTACTGTGAGTGAGAGATCTCTCTTCTCCCCGCACTGCAGACCGCAGGCAGAACGCATAGTTCTGATTGGCTAGTGAATGCAAGAAGCACACATGGTTCTGATTGGTATAAGGTGGGCTAATTGACAGGGAGGGCCATCAGGCTCCCTCCCCCCACCCCATGGCTTCCTTACAGGGAAAATGAGGGAGGGAAATGGGCATAAGATTCCACCCCACAATCAAAGCCATTTATATAGGCCTGCCACCTGCTGGTGGTGGTTATTTTGACTGGAGAACTGGAGATGGGAAGAAGCATCTGGAAGCCTCTCAGGCAGTGGAAAATCTATTAATAATGACTGTGGGCGATAGGAGAAAGATTGGATTCCATTCCACGAAAATGTCAACCTACAGAAACTATTTGAAAGTATTTGCAAATCTCCTCCCCTTTAAGACTGCAGCTAGATCAAGCTTTTCCCACATTATAGTGTTGAGTTTGGATAGGCCCAAGAGCTCCCTGCAGGGACCCTGTGCACACCTGATGGTTTTCTGAGGCCAGCACCAGGAAGTATCACCCCTTCTCATGATGTGGGGAGAGTGGTCCTGCTTGGTGCTGGGTTTGGGGGTGCCCCAAAGCTCCTTGCATCAGCTGGTGTGATGCATTTCTGCTTAGCACTGTGGCCCCACTTTATGCAAAGGCAACCAGCTTGGGGAGCTGCACAAAACAGCTTTGGCCATCCTCATCCTCATAGTCAAGCCCTACCCTTACCTATATGACGTAAGGTGTATGGTGGAGGGCCATGGCTTGCCCAAAATGGCCTCATGAGCTAATTGGGAAGTTGTGCAGGCCAAAGCTGTCCCAGAGGCCAGCGGTTCCTCACCCTGATTTTGGGATACAACAATTTACCTCAGGAGCTGAAGGCCGCTTGCTTTGACCAAAGCAGAAGAGTGGTACTATTACTTCCCTTGATCTGGACACTATACTTTTGTTGATGCAGCCTAGAATAGCATTAGCTTTTTTTGCTGCTGCATCACACTGTTGGCTCATGTTAAACTTGTGGTCTACCTAGATCCTTTTCATAAGTCCTGCTAGTAAGCCAGATGTCCTCTATCTTATATTAGTGCAGCTGGTTCTTCCTACCTAAGTGTAGAACCTTACATTTGTGGTTAGCCTGAAAGACAGCGCAGAAGCAGAAATAGCCGCTGAAGTACTGGTGTTAGTGGGCAACTTTGTTATTGTTGTGTTTGAAACTGGGAAAGTGAAAATAAATTTTGATTTCCAGGTGATGCAATATGACAGTGATTAGTATGGCATTTTCTTTTTAAAAACGGGGATTTCTTGGCAAATTATAAATGTTGAGTTGAAAATAAGCAAGTAATTATTGTGTTACAATAGCTAAGTGTAAATTCCTGTGGGCTTTACAACTTGGTCTTAACACAGATCTGCAACTTGTGAATGCCTATTAAAGTATATGCACAGGGTCTTGCTTTGGAGGTATTTTTTGGAGGGGTCTGTCAGCGAATTTTCACAAGTTACATTGGTCACAGGTAATTTGCCAGAAAACCCTTTCACCACAGTTTTCATTACCAAAAGTTTGACACGTTCTCATGAAACATTAGCTCTTTATGTATATTACCACAGGTGGAAAAAACATGTTTGATTCACACTTTTAGAAAAAAACATATCCAAATTGCAGGTGAATTATTGAGGTTGCAAAACTGTTGCATGTGTCACAAACAAATAACAGTGTTAACTGGAGTTAAATAATATTAGCTAAAACACAAATTATTCTGCAAAGAACCTCCAAACATTACATTGGTCACGACAGAAAAAACCCCAATCAAATTTCTCCCCCAGCCCTGTTCCCCCCTCCATTTGAAATTGCTGCTTCTTTGGTTTCTATTTAATATTTTAACATTCTAAATTATATTTTATGGTTTTAGGTTTGAAAGCTGCCCAGTGAGCAGTGTTATTGGGCACCCATACAAATGGCATAAATAAATACATAAGATGTTTTCGCCATACACAGATTGTGTCACGTTAAAACCTGATGTGTTTAAAGTGGCACTGTTATAAACTGGGTAACGAATTTGCAATGTTACTTGAACTTCCAGTAGACGGTGGCAGTAATTTGGTATTCAAAACATGGACTCATTTCTTTATAAAATGTTTTCCATGAAGCGATATTTCCTTTAAGAATCTAGTGTGAAAATTTGATATTCAAATTTTCAACAAACACTACCTGTGTATGCAAGTGAAATACTCCACATCATTTAGCATTGTTCTTGCTTTCTTGTTGATGGATGATCTATGTAACTAAACAAATGAGCTCTGGGCTTACTGAAACACAGTTTGCATTGTGGAATACAGAGCCTTCACACAATCAGCCAAAGCATATATTTTTAACCTTTCCACTATATTTCCAGAAGCTCATTTTCAATGGCAGTTGATTGATGATTATGGTTTTATTTACTTATAGGCCATCTTTGAACACAAGTTTCCAAGGTGGTATATATGAAACAATTCATAAGATACATGTGTTAATACCAAAATAAGCAAACCAACATACCATATTTTTCCATGTATAAGACTATTTTTATTATTATAAGAAAATATTAAAAATTGGCAGCAGCAGGGCTTTTTTCAACCGGAACTCAGTTCCAGCATCTTTCAGGTGGGTGCCATTGCCATTATAAGAATCCAAGGGAGGCATTCATGGTGAGTTCCAGCATCTTTTTTACTAGAAAAATAGCACTGTCTAGCAGTAAGTGATTCTCAGTTATGGAACACAAGGGCTTGCTGGCTATAGCAATGGGGCAGAAATTTGACTCAGTTTGTATTTAAAATCAACGCTACCTAATTCAAACTTCCTGAAACAAAATACAAAACAAAACAAAGCCATCCTTGGAAATTCATACTTCTCTTAATTTTGTAATGCAGTTTTTCAGTCCGGTAATATATACAAAAATGCATATTCCAGGGTAAAGAGTTTGCAAAAAGGTATATGCTATGGAAAATGGCATAGAGGAAAAAAGGGGGATTGCTTTGCAAAACTGGATATATATTAGGGAGAAATTGCCCTAATATGCTGGAGTTTTCATAATAACTTTTTTTTTTAATCACAACAACTTGCGGAAATGTGGTGAAGATTAGAAAAATGAGAAACTGGGAAAAACCAAAATCAAAAGTTTCATCCACTCCTAGCTGGCTATGACGCTATTACCGTCTGAGTGGGTGGCAGGGCCCACGTGATAGCAATATAATATGATTGTGGCATCTCATGGCTGCTCAGAGTAGGGCATTTGGCTAACTCATATTAGACATAACACAATGAGAGAGAAAAAGAGGAGAGAGAAGTCAAAAACATATGGACTCTCTCGCTGTTTTTGGAAGCCTTTGGGTTAATTAATTACACATTTGTTCAAAACTGGTTGCGCTTCTAGAGGCAAATGGTTGACTGACTGCTATCTCTTATCTAGATGCTGCATTGCATTTTCCCAGGTGCAAAACACTGCATTTGGGCAAATGTGGGACTTTCCAGGCACTGTGGGGAATTGCCCAGCTATGCTAAAATTCCTCCCCTGCTTACCAGAATCAATTTGAATACCACTGCCACACATATATATGTATGTCCTGTTTTTCCCTTCTACCCTTTATAGCATGGCTGAGGAACCTGTAGCCCTCCAGTTGTTGCTTCCCATCAGCCCAGCAAACATGGTCAGGGATGATGGGAGTTATAGTTCAGTAACATCTGGAGGGCTTACAGCAGAGAACAAAAGTCCAGTAGTACTTTCAAGACTACAGCAAATGTACTGCCTATTAGGATCCCCAACCTGATGTTTTCCACTTTCTTTCAACCAAGGAAAGGAGACAATGTCAGCTTGTTCCAAATATTTATGTTAAACATGACTTTGTACAAATAAATATATATATATATCAGTGTTCTTCACATTTTTAGTTACCCCTGAAAGGCAAATTCCTTTAAATTACAATGATGTGCAATTAAAACATGTTTCATGGCATTTATTTATATAAATGTGTGTATGAAATAAAATAATTAAAACTATGGTACATACAACATCTATTGTATGCCAATTAATACTTTCCCTGTTGACTGGAAATTCTAACCTACTGGGGTTGATAAATCTAACAGCTGGATGGCTAAACTGCAGTCCAGCTACACAATGTGATGCCATAATGGTCCTACAGTGGTTGGTTGTTTTTCTCACTCCCACACTCTTATTAGCAATTGGAACAAAGGTGGGAGTACAACTAGCTCAAGTGGGTGTCTTCCCATAAACCATGTGATCTAAAATTTGCTTCTTGGCATACTACTGTTTTTTGCAGAACCATGACCATTAGTGGTAACTGTAAGTTGCTTTGCTTAGGATACATACTTTTTTGAAGTAGTAGGTGCCAGACACCTATAACCCTAGCAAGTGTTAAAATACAAACCAGGCTAACTTCCTGTTTAGAGGTAATCACCTGGGTGATGGGCCATGAAGAGAACAAAGGAAAGGTGATGAGCCATTAAGGAAGCAAAGGAGAGGGGGCTCTGTGTGAGACAGCCCACTCGCAATTCACAGGTAGTGAGGGATAAAAGCCAGAGTTTAAAGTTGGAAGTGTGTGTAATGTGACCTAGAAGTAAAACAGCAGGCTAGAAAACCAGAGAGGCAGACCACAATGTTTGATTTCTGTTTGAATTAAAGGCTGCGGCAATGGAATAACAAGACCCTTTGGGGGTGTTAATGCTGTGAACCCTTCCATCGTAGGCTCAGGTTGTATATATGTGTAAATAAACCATATATCATAAAGACACTGCAGTCTCTGCTGCTCCTCATTTCCAAAAGCGCTTGGGTAAGCGCTTGGAAAACCAGGGAGAGGTGGTGCTTGGATTTTCTGAAATGCTTTCCCTCTAACTGTGGTTCCAGGAATGTGATTGCAGAGAAGCAAGTGTGACAGCAGGGACCCCTTCTGAACCAAGCTTAGACTAACAAGGAGTCACCTCCTAGGGTCTGCCCATGTGACCTCTTAGGCTCCGCCCAGGCACCCCACTAAATCTAGGTGCCACCAGCCTTCAGTGGGTGAGGGGTGTCACTTAAAAGGGTGTGTAGCCTGTGGGGAGCCTCAGGGGTCAGATAGAGAGGGTTAGGGCTACAATTACCCCTCCCTGCCTTAGAACAAACCTGCCCACCCTAGGAACCAAATATAGTTTTTCAACCATATATTGCAGTGACCAGTGCTATTTTTCTAGAAAAAGAGGTACCAGAACTCGCCATGAATGCCTCTCTTGTTCTCTTATAATGGCAATGGCACCCACGTGAGAGGTGCCGGAACTGAGTTCTGGTGAGTTTTAGCTGAAGAAAAGCCCTTGTGGTCACTGATAACTCCACTGCTTTTTCGTTGAGATGGTCAAATGCTGTTAGGCTGCATTTAATTTAATGCCTCCAGTTTATGCCTTCTTGCTGTGTCTTGACCTAACATGGAGATAATAGCCTAAATAATACGCTATTATGGAATGTGGGTTCTGTGTCTCCATTGCACATTAATGCACAGGCGATATTAAACATATGTCAACTTTTTACTAGTCTTGCTCCTGCACACTGTTACTTTAAATAGTAGAAGTTTAGCAGGTGAAGCTTTTTCAGGCATTCAAATAAAGGGAGGGGACAAGCTTCTTCTGCTACAGAAGCACAGGGGCAGGAAAAAGTTGGCAACCCCGTGTTAAACTGATCTACAAATTTTAGGCGCTAGTGAGGCTCAAAAATTGAATTGTTATTGCCAGGTAGTTTCACAGCTGGACCTAAGATTTACTGCACATAGAAAACAGAGAGGTAGAAAAATTAAAGATTATTTAATACGCAACAGTCAGCATTTGCTTGCTTCATTCTTATGGGTGGAGAAATGAAATCAAGGTGTGACCCAGGAGTACTAACAAGATAGTGATCTTTTCCTGATCCCAGTCATCCAAGAGGAGTGCCTTAAATCTATCAAGTATTTACTCTTCTCATTCTAAAATCACTTTATTTCACCATTGGGTATTAATGTATTTATTATTGTTGTTTCAGAGAAGATCTAATATATCAGAATACACATTTATTGAATTCTTAATGTACACAGAGTATTTCTAAGCACACAAAATTAAAAATTAGCTGTCCAGAACTTTTGAATTGTTACTTAGGTCAGTTGTGCAACAATTATTTTTTAAAAAACATTTGAGCAATGAATAGTCCATTAACAAGAGGTAGGTAAATGTTCTGGTTAGTTTCGTAATTCAAATAGATTTTGTGCCAAAGGGTATTAAGCAAATTAACTGAAGATGATCTGATCCAGATTGGTTCATTGGTATAAGAAAATTGTAGGTTTGAAATAAAGTTAGTTCAGCGACTGTGACTTCCTGCGCAAAAGCTGGATTCCCAGAAGATAACCAAAACCTCTCTGGCAGATGCTTATCTTTCTCTTTAAAATATTTGAAATACCTTACGCAATCCCTTCCTTTTATTGTTTTATGAAATGTACATGCATGCTAAACTGATATTCCGGGAAGCTATGAACAACTTTTTCTTCATTCCTTGTCCACCGGGAAAGGCGACTTCAGTGATCCAAAATTCTTTCCCCTTTCTTTTGAGAAGCAGAAGTAAATCCCTCCTGGCTGTACATTTACTCAGTTTGTCTTTCTTTCTTTCCTAAAAAACCTCCTTATTTCAACTCTTCCCAGAAGAACTGAAACACTCAGAAGCGAGGCTGTTTCACATGAAATTATGGAACTATTCACACAAAAATTGCCATGATTAGTATGTCAGCACACAAAGTGATTTATAAAAAAATATTTATCCCCTTTTCATCAGGCTTGTTCTTGTGCCCTCAACAGCATCCTGGCATAGCACAATGTAGCAGCTGCTGCTTTCCTCATCCTTTAAATCTAAGCAAATCAAAACAAAACATCTCAAGCTAAATATCTGCCTCTTGGATTGTTGTTCAAGGATACAAGACAGCTTAAAAAGGTTGGCAAATAAAGTTGCATGACAGGTAGAAATTCAGAAAGTGAAGCTTTCCCCAATCTTACATCCCCATGCCTGGTGTAATTGCACCCCTTTCCCAAAGGCAGCCGAACAGACCCAGGGGCAGAAAAAAAACTAGGCAAGGCAGCCTAAGGGAAAGCAGAGCAGTGGGGAAAATGAGTCAAGACTGACCCAAGAAAAAGCATTCCCTCCCCGCTTCCATTTACAGAAGCCAATTGGACTAGCAGATGAATCTTACTTAACATGGACCTGGGCCATCATTCTTTACTGCAACCGAGGGAGGCAGACTAATTTAGGAGGCACAGATTAACCTGTGTGGCACATAGTTCTGTCTTTGCTGCTCATTCACCACTCTGCCTGTGGCCTACTCACTGCTTGCTCAAACAAAGGCTGTAATGTAGCATTGGTGCTGCTGGTGTGCTTTATATGACTAGAATATAGACTATGCTTGCTGCCTGGTAGATTTTCTGTATGCTTACTCAGTTAGGGGCTGTGTTGCATTGGGAAAAGGGACTAAGTGAGACAGCCACCAGCCTAGGCCAGCAACAAATATTCATAGTTGTTGGGTGGGGTGCTGGCTCAGGAAAATTTGGTGGTGGGGAGGTATGTAGGGTGGCCACTTCACACATCACCCCCCAAAAGGAACCACATCATCACCACCCCACCCAGGACAAATGAAGACAAATTTGCATGAAATGTGCCTGTTTTAATTTAAAAGTGTAGAAGCAGATTTGGAAATAATTACTATAATTTAAATAGAAATGCAATATAGACCACCGCGTGACTTCTGTGCCTGCCCAGGCAAATAGCCTAGTGTTTTGCCATCACCCCACCCCCAGTACCTGCTGCCTTAGAGCGCCACGTCCATCTACCAAATAAGAGTAGCTGCATGTACATGTCAAAAGTTATTTAATTGTAGTACATATTAATCAAATTGCTTTACTGCTGCTTCTCATCTATCCTAGCACCTTTGCACACTTGAATACTGAAAGCTTAAACTGTGACTTAACAACTGAGTTCAGTCCTGCTGCACATTTTTTCTTTGCCTACCAACAACAAAGAAGTGCTAGACAACTTTAAAAAGAAGAGTTTGGGGCTGAAATTTCAGTGAATTGGCCTGGAATTGTTCCAAGTCTAAGGGGGCTAACAGGCCTTCCTGTGGCAATAGCCCTGCAGTGCTAAACTAAGCTGAGGCAGTTGCCTGAGTCATTTTTATTGATGTATTATTAATTTACATACTGCTTACATGTCAAAATGATGTTGGTTTGGCCTCCTGTCAAGATATTATTGCCAGGCATAGCATGAGGGATCCCAAGGTGGGGTCAGTGGTCTTCACCAGTGTTTGGATGCCAGTCACCATTTTGAATTAAGATGAGGGACCAAAATGTAATTTTGGATTGGGCATGATGGATCCCAACTCACAAATTGCATTACCCTTTACATATATATGTGTGTGTGTGTGTGTGTGTGTGTAGTCGTGAGTGCCTAGGTATTTTAGAAACAAAAATTTCCCCGCTCCTGTGTGCGTGTGCGACCTGCCTCTCACAGATCTGTCATAGCCCTCTCAATTTAAGTTATACTGTATAAATATTCCATCCCTCTACCAGGTTCACACACCTTATCTCCCATTCTGTGTCTTATCTGTCCATCGACCGATCACCCTATGTCCGGTTTTTTAAAATTCTTTCACCCACTTGTGTTTTCCCTCCCAAACCCATACGGGAGACGGAGGAGACTGGCCACGTGAAGAACGTTTGCGTTTTGCACCTACACATCAGCGGACATACGATGGAGAGGAAGGGAAACGCGGGTGTGCCTGCTTGTATATACGCACACACACATCTCTTTCGCTCTCTCTATACACACACACACAGACACACAAACGGCGCGCTCTTTCCTTCCTCTCATTCATTTACACACACGTTGCGCCCGGGCGTCTCCCTCCGCCCCCCGCCCCTCCGCCGCCGCCGCTCTGTGGCTTCGCCGGGTCACGTGGCCCTGCCCTCCCCCGGCCAACCCTCCGCGCCTGCCTCCCTCCCGGGGCTTGAGAAGCAGAAGTGGGGAGCCTTCCTGGGGCAGCAGGCGGCGAGGAGCAGGGCGGGCCGCCAGCGACGACCGAGCGAGGGGGACGACTCCGGCTCCCCGCCTCTGGGACTGAGGCGCAGGTGAGGGGAGACGCCGAGGGAGAAGGAAGGTACCCCCGCACTTACTTCCCTCTCCTCCTCCTCCTCCAGCCCCACCGTGCGGAGCCCTCTTGCTTCCTCCTCGCCCTAGATTCGCCAGCTGCGGGCGGGTTGGGGTGGCGGTTCCTCACACCTCCTTGCCTTCCTGTCCCGCCTCACTTAGTTACATGGCAGGTATTAAGAGGTGCGGGGCGGGTTGAGGGATCCCCTCCATCCCAGCTGCGGGCTATCAGTTGGTTGGTTTCTTAAATACTCACTACTACTCCCATAAAGATACTGTCAGGGAGCCTTACAGCAAATGCAAAGAAGTTTTTTGTTGTTTTTGTTTTTACGGAAATTTAGAGAGCGTGAAGCAACAGATTAAAAACTGGCCGCGATATCAAGGCTGTGTACGTGTTCCGTGGGGTTATTTCGAGTGCTTTCCTTCCAACCCGAGACAGGTTGTGGTTACTTCGACATCTTTTTTTCTCCTTCCTGCCGCTGACCCGTTGTTGCCACTAATGATAGCGCTGGGGATCAGAAGTTGCCCGGAAAGACTCAGCCAGGGAAACTGGTTGGCGTGTCTCGGCAGTGTAGGGAACACGTCGTTCTGCACATGCTCTACGGGCACTCACTTGACAGCCTTCCTATTACTGCCATTTATTCATTAGACTTATATCACATGCTTCCTCTCAAAGGACCCCAGGGCGGCATTCACCCTTAGACAAGTTGTGGCTGCTTTGCATCTTCTTCCTCTTCAGTTCACACCCCCACTCTTTTTTGGACTTCACTAGTTAGTGGATTAAAAAGGTGTTTAGCCTTAAATATGGCTGGAAATGCCCTTTAGCTTGACACCTGGCAAGGCGGGAGGGGAGCTAAGTTTATGCACATACTTTGGGGCACTGCCTCCCCCCCCCTTCCCCTCCTCCAGCTCTGATAGAAAGGAACTAACATTGCACATGCTCTTGGCCACTCTGTTATATTAAGGTTCTGCACCTCCACCACTTCTCCAGTTTCTTGAGGTCTTCCTTGGAGACTTTGCTCAGGGTAGCTGAGGACTTTATCTAGATGGGACTTATCTGTAGCAGCACTTGGTTTTGTAGAAATCTTGCTAGCAGGCTCATTGGGCCACCTAACTACTTAGTCTCAGGTCCCTCCTTGCTTAGTCAAAATTTACTTTTTCTTTGCACAGACTTTTTAACAAGGAGATTGTTCCTGGAAGAGTGCTGCAGCTTATTTTATTTAGCTTTTTGTTATATATTTTTTCAACTTCTCATTACTTCACACTTTGCCATTTGCCTTTAGTGTCGTTGAACAGAAAGGCAACACATAAATAGGTTTTGTAATAAATCAATCTTCCTCTGGGGAGCCCTGACTCTTGACCCAGTGGACAACCTTGCTTTTGACAATCTGACTAAGGACTTTCTGCTTCATTTGCTGCCACCTCTGTCTCACTGAAGAGTCTGCTGCAAAAGAGGGAAGGAAACTAGCTGTCCGCCCTCCCTCTCCCCCTCCTTTACTTTCCCCCCAACAGAGAGGTGGGTGGGTTAGTAACAGCACCAATTTAAATGTAGAGTGAAGGAAGGAAAGGTAGTGGTGTGAACAAAGAGGTGAATCTGGGTTCAGAGAAAATGTGTGTGTGAACCTTGTAGGAAGGAAACATATGTTTATCACTATTTCAAATGTATGAACATTGTTTTAAAGTTGAAAAGCCAAGTCTCTGGGTTGCCCCTGAAAAGGAAGGGGTTTCTGTAGCCTCCCAAACTCCCTCAATTTATGTTGGGTTAGGGAAGGTGATTTGTCTGGGAGCAGCGGACGCTTCATACAGCAGAACAGAAGGAACGACTTCAGGTAGGGTATTTTTTGTTGTTGGTTCAGTATATGGTCATCTTCATACATGATATTGGATAGAAAAAAAGTGAGGAATGCTAAAAACAACAACAACAAAAAGGATTATTTGCATTGTGAGGAAAAAGGAAAATTGATGACAAGCAGTGCAATCTTACGCATGTCTACTCCAAAGAAAGTCAGTCCTAATGAGTTCATTGGGACTTTCCACCAAGTGTGTAGGATTACAGTATGTATAATATCAAATACACCAAGTATCTAAGAACTGCAGTGCTCTTTCATGGGGCTGCTTTGAGGCTGAAGCAACTGCCCATCTTCTTGTGCTCCCCACCTCCCTCTTTTACTACCTTTGATTAATAAACAATTAGAGTAGCTTTTATTCTGTCATAATCTCTAAGGCCAATCAAAGATGCCTGTTTTACCATATGTATGCCAGGTTCAAACAAGAAGGGGATTTGTAATTTTCTCCTCTTGCTGTTCTTTACATTTCCTAAAGCCTGATAAAGCAATGAAACTTTCTCCATCTTTTGGACAATTAGTTAGGGTACTTGTGTTAAGCAACTTCTTATGTTAGTAGTAGTACACTTTAAAAAATGTAGACTAAAACTGTGTGTTCTCAAATTGTGTCGCTCAACATGAATTCTCATGGGTTATAAAATCAGATAGATAAAGTGATCTTTCTGGACCATATACTCTCTGTGTATGTTCATTATATGGTTTTGAGTTACTCAGAGCGGATAGCGGGTTTCAAACAATAGTGAAACTGGTTATAGATACTGTTTTATTTTCATTTATTTCACATGGTTGTTGTTGTGTGTATAAAGTTGCGTGTCTACAACAAGTCCAAGGACATAGAACATGCTGATCAGAAGAAAAGGAGTGTAAATGATGGTAACGAACCTTTATTTAATAAAATACAACTGGAGAGCTTCAGAAATTATTACACCTTACACATTTTGTGTTTTGAAGGGCATGGCCAGATGGGAGCTTCCTGTGCTTTTGATTTCATGTTTTAGTGCCCAACTAAGCATATGAAAATAATTTCCTTTAAGGCAGTTGCAACATGACAAAGAAGATCTGATGGGTCATCCTGTAACACTGGTCCCAAGACTTTGGGATAGCAGCAATACATGACTGAACCCTTTGATACTGAACTTCCCGTGCCAAGATGTGTTGTATGATTAATTTATTATATTGTAGCTAGGTAACCCACATGTACAAACCCTGGTGCTTTGATGTTCTAGGCTTGGTACAAATAAATATCAAGGACTTAATTTTACATGGTACTACTAATTCATCTGAGTTACCTGTGGGCTTATGCATCATATCCAGTTTCACTGCTGATGTATAACTTCCAGCTGAGCTACTGGCTTTCAGATTGGTGTTTGGGCTTTGCATAGGCTAGGGGTTTCTGACTTGAGAGACAGGGGAGGCAGTTTAACTACACACACACACACAAATCCTCTCAGTAAGGACTCAAGACAGAGTTCACTTGATGGTTTTTGCCAGCAAGAAGTGTGTACTAACCATACTTCCCTGGTTTTGACTACTTTGGAAGTTCACATTATTTGTTTAGACGAATCTGATCCACACTTGCACAAGTTTGTTAATTGATCTGCCATCCTTTGCAGATAGTTAACTTTATTTGCAGGCTAGGCAGAGAAGATGGTTGTGTAACTCAGCTGTGGCCACTAAGAACTCTTCCAGTAATTATCTAGGGAAATCTCTTCCTAGCTGCATGATATTTCCAGGTTCCAATGTAAATTAGAGCAGACTGTAATAAAAGCCAATGTAGTATTCCAGTGGTGGATCAAACCTATTATATTTTACCTGCAGAATTTCAAGATTCATAATTTAGTTTGTCTCCTTTTGTCATGCACACTGAAGGGTTTTGAGAATGTTTCAGACAATAATATTCCTGACATTCATAGATCCAGAGGCTTTCCACATAACCACTGACTATTTTTACTTCTTGTTAAGTCCTAGCCACAGAAAATTCTATATTTTTATTCTGGCTGGCCTGTAATTGCTTCTCATTGTTCCATTTCTTGGTATTGCTGCCACTTCTTCAGTACCTGTTAGTTTTATCTATTTTTTGATGCCATATTTTATTTTCAACTAAGAAATTCTGCACAAACAATTATGTGTTATATGCCCGGGGTTTAGAGTGCAGGCATCACTTCAGGTGCTGAATACATTTATCTGGCGTGCTATGCAAACAAATAGGCATAAAACCTCTGACTTTGAAGGATAAAGTCTGCTGTGTAGGAAACTGCCATAATGAGTAATTATGATTTGTTCCAGCAGCTCAGGACCAGGGAGGGCAGACTTCATGCTTGCTGGATCTACTTTTTTTTTGTTTTACTGGGACTCAAAGATCCACCAACTGGAGCACGGTGCACAGGATATACACTAAAATAAAAATAAAGAAGAAGAATTAAGTGCTCTGAGCTGCTGCTGAATTCAGGGATCTGTTCTAAGTACCAGAACTGAGCTACCCTCACAGTCCTTCCACACATAACTCTTATTATGGTTCCCTCAGGCTTTCTTCATTTTAGCAATCTAATTTGGACAAGGGCGCAGGGAAAGAGTCATTTTATTGGTGTTCATGTTAAACAGTTGAGAGTCAGAAATCCTTGCCTGTGTACTGCACATCATCTAGAGATCAACAGTACCAGTAGCCTCTGTTAAGATGGTGTTTGGTAATGCAGCATTTTTAAGCTCCCTGCAGGGAATTTGAGTGTAAGGATGTGGAACACTGTGAATAGCATTTGTTGAGGTTTGGTTCATATTTTCCTTTTCCACCAGTCAGCAAGGTGAAAATTAAAATGTCAAAATACCTCTCACTTTGTGCTTTGCAAGGCAATTAAAAAAGGTAGCAGTGCAACCCATCCTGGACCTGGAGGTGTGTTTCAACTACAACCCATTTGCTCATAGCTATTTTTGGGGCAAGATGGTTGAGAGGATGGTAGACAGCTTCTGGTGTACTTGGAGAAAAAGGATTATCTGGAGCATTTCAGTCTGGCTTTAGGCCTGAGTTTGTCACTGAAACTGGGAGACAGGTGTCAGGAATGTAGCCCTGTTAATTCTCCTTGAACTCTGTTGCTTTGCTTATATTTGATGATGGTATCTTCCTAGAACGCTTCTGTCAGCTGGGAGTGGGAGTCATGGAGCTATGGTGGCTCTGCTTTCACTCTTCCATATAGGGTCATTTCCGGAGACTAGCATCGGGAGACCCCCTGATTGGCCCCTTGGCAGTTATGCTGCAGGAATCATGCAGGGCTCCATCTTGACCTCTGAGTTTCTTAACATCTACATGAAACCTCTGGGATAAGGTATTATTCCATAAATTGTGAGGCTGAAATGCTTAAAAGATCACCTTTCTCTTCATCTGCTAGCCCAGGCTTTTAGATCTGCTGTGGAGGACCGTGTCATCCTGCCAATGAGGGAAGCCTAATGTGCAGTGACGGGGATCAGACCTTCTCAGTGGTGGCACCTTGCCTGTGGAATTTCCTATCCTTGCAGGATAGGAAAACCCTCATCACTGAATTTTTGATGGTGTATTAGGACCACTCAGGTCTTAGGAGCAAACAGATGCATTTTAGGTCAGATGTACTGATGCTACCTGCAGTGCTGTATTTTGTAGTGTTGCATTTTGACTAGTGTTTTAAAGTTATGATTAAGGTTTCAAATGGTTTTTGAAATGTATTTTAAGTATCCTTTGTAAACTTCTCTGCAATCTTAACAGATGAAGGACAGTTTAAAAATCGAACAAATTGGAATTGCAGTTAATTTATTCACTGCTAGAATGATAAACTACACGATGCAGTTCAGCCACATGTTATGTTAGGAGCAAATTGAGTAAAATACTTCCATTAGCTTTTACCTTCTTTTTCTATCACCTTTTTTCTTTTTCAGATTTCTTCTTTTCCCCACCCTTTTTTGTGTAATCTAGGGTCTTTTTTATTGATTCTTGGAGAATCTGAACACATATGTTTCTATATATGTAAGTAGCATTGGACAGTGTTCTCAAAGCTACGAACATGAGTTTGACCAAACTGCGGGAGGCAGTGGAAGACAGGAGTGCCTAGCGTGCTCTGGTCCATGGGGTCACGAAGAGTCGGGCACAACTAAATGACTAAACAACAACCACAAAGTAGCATTGATTGCTTTGTTATACACAACTGCTATAAGACACCAGCTATATGGTATATTGTAAACCTACAAATAAATAAAATAAAAAGTGAATAAATTAAGGAAAAAATTAAAAGGGTGAAATATTTGTGTTTCTAGAGCAAGATAGTGCTTTAAACATTTCTAACTATTAACAGGCAAAAGGAAGGAGTTAAGCTGAAGATGAGGGCTATGAGAAGGAAAACAGGTATTGGGGCCTGGTTATTAACAAGGAAACTGAAACAAGAAGCTTGTAATAAAAAGTAGAGGGCAAAAAGGCTGAGGGGAAAGAACAATAAGGCAGATGCTGTTTTTTTTGGCTGAAGTTTTTTTGGGCTTTGGTTGAAGACGTTTTCCCAATCCTTCTTGTGTCCTGCTGTTGGTTGGTATGTATAGTATGATTCCAGAGGAAAGCTTGATAGCTATTTTCTTCCTACTGTTTTTCATGGAGGAGAGCAGACTTGCTAATATTTGTGCCATGTAAGAAAAAACAGGAGAGGAGAGACCATAATTCACAAGGTTTGAGTTTCAACTTTGCAATTGTATGAGTGTGGCAAAATAAAGAAGTACTTCAAACTGGTATATTTTACTATGCCAACTAAGTCCAAAATCTTATACCTTTTTACTCAGAAGTAAGCCCTTCTGGATGCAGTGAACTTTGTCTCCTGAGTAAATATGGATTTAATGGCACTGTGGCTTAAATTGAACAGGTTGTCATTTTAAAGTAGCGTAACCATTTATTCATGATTGACAGAGCATGTTTGAAATACTGGAATGGGAAGCTTAGTTCCATGCTTTTTCAATATTTTACTACTTAATCCATGGATTACAACTGCTACTTCACTGACACTTCATTAGAGCTGGCTGCACATTCAGAATATTAAGCTGAGCATGAGTAAATTTATAATTTAAGAATCGGAAGTCTTGTTAGCCCAGCAGTGGAATTGATGTCACTATCACTTTGCATTTCAGTTCCTCATTGTAAAAAAAAGGGGGGGGGGAGTTCACCCTCAAGGTGGTTGTAATACAAGGCTTGTTTTGATGTTACCATTCCATTCTTTTTTTTTTTCCTTTTTCTTCCTATCTGTATGCCACAATTGAACTGCAAATGTGTTCTTTTTCACTTCCAGATGCTTTCCAAAATCACGAAATAATCAAGAAGCAAGGTTGAGTCATTGAAAGAACACTTGCAATTAAGAATGCAATCCTATACACGTCTACTCAGATGTAAGCCTAATTGAGTTCAGTGGGATTTACTCCTGGGTAAATGTATACTGTATAGGATTTCAGCCTGGATGATATAGCTTGGTCTTAACCATGAATCAGTAATGCTATGCCACATGCTTCATTTAATCCAGAGTACCAAACCTGCTATAGAAGAAGTTGCTTGCTCTTTATACACTTTCACTTGGCAGCAAGCTTTGCACCATGTCCTTTTCCTGTTAATAGCTATGTTGCAGCTACCTTGAGTTGAGTGAATGGGTTACATTTAAATGTATGTTAGGGCCAAAGTAGAAATAATGTTGGAAATGCTACATCTCCATTTGTTTATACTTTTGCAGATCAACAGCTGCATGTGGGGGCAGATGAGAATTAGGGGTAGGGTGGGGGGAACCATTTCCCAGCACTATTTCTCCATTGGAAATTGACCTCCCCATAGTTGCTGATTTCCCATAAGGAAAAACATCTACATGCATGTATTTTTTCCTCATCAGAGGATTAATAGCTTCAGTCTGGGCTGGGGATTTTCATCAGGAAAATGGTGTGGAGGGGTATACATTCACACATCTTAGTCCTGATCACTATTTGATTCTTACTACTATTTTCAGTAATCGCTACTTAAAGCAGGTATTGCTAATTTGAAGAGCTTGATGTTTGCTTGATATAAGAGGTAGATTAATTATATACCGGTAATTAATTATATACCGGTAACTGTTTCCCATGCAAGCTTAATTGAAATTGGTGGATAGCTCAGTCCGTAGTAATCTCAGGGTTGTGGGTTCAAGCCCCACATTGGGTGAAAGATTCCTGCATTGTGGGGGTTGGACTAGATGATCCTCATGGTCCCTTTCAACTCTACAGTTCTGTGATTCTATGAAGCTAGTGGGGATATTGTCGAAATAGAGATTGATGGGTCTGGTATAATATATTGGAATATACTAATGTTGTTTATTTATAGATGGTTTGAGATGATTTTATGATGACTTTTGAGGGATGAGCCTGAGTATGCCACTCTCCTAGAGAGACACCAATCTCCCAACTGAAATATATGTTTGTTTATGTTGGGTTGATGTTTTTACTATTCAAACCCAAGTTAACTTGTTGACTTGGATACAGAGAACCCCTTGTTTTACCAAAAGGAAATTCTGCTTATGCAAATACGGTTCTCCAGTTTCTATGTTATTGCAGGATGAAGTCCTACAAATGCTTACCTTGTTTTGGTGGACTTCACACTGAGGCCTTAATGCCTGGTGCAGCTTGGTAGTTCGTAGCTTCTGTGATAACCATGAACCTGCCTGAACTGTTTATATCGAGTCTGACTAATTAGGTATTAATTCATTTTTAGATTTAGGCTACGTAAATTAAAAGAGATAGGGACTTTTTGGTGACCAGGGATATCATAGCAGTGAAGACCTGTAAGACTCCCTCTCTTTCCATTTTTAGATAGTTTCGGTAGATGGTTAAAAATTGCAACCAGCTTTCGATAGTGTGTTTGAAGGAACAGCTGCTTATAACAGCATTTTCTATGAATGATTTAGCACTGCCATTTTTGTGTTGGGTGTTTTGCGTTTAACATTTATTTGGTTATTTTATATTAGAAAAGTGGGTAGTAAATAAATCCTAATAAAACTGGACCATATCTACTGTTTCCTTGGGAAAGAAAATATTTTACATAATAAGAAACTATTTGTTTATATAGCCCTTCTAATATTAAAAGCAGTCAGTATACATTGTCTCAGTAATTTTTGCCAGTGTTCTTTTAAATTAGGTCAGAATAGTGACCTCCATCTTACATACAGTGAGAAATAGGTGATTAGAAGTGCCCTGTCTTTGGAGAACTAGCGAATTAATGGCAGAGGTGAGATTGGAGGCAGATACTTCCTGGCTCTCAGCTCAGTCACTTACAGCCTAATCCTGTGCATGTTTACTCAGAAGAAAGTCCTGTTTGTTCAGTGAAATGTAATCCCAGATAAGTGTGTTTAGGATTGCGGCTGTTATTCTCTTGCCTTGTGTCTGATTTTGATCCAGAAACAAACCACTGTCAGGATTTTGATCTTCTTAAGACATGGAAAGCCATCTGGAGTGCAAGACATAATCTGGGCAAGGGGTTGGAGCTAAAATCCCTATTCTTCTACGAATCATTGCATAATACTATTAAGGACAAACAATTGATGGTGATGCCTTATTGACGAACTAGAGGCATTCTTGCTTTCTTTTCCATAGCGTGAGATCATACTATATCAACTGCTCAAGCTACTCCACCCCGGCCATTGTTAATAAGCAGTACATAATTGTATTGTGTTGGCTAGTACAGTGCTAATTCCTGTCTTCTGCAACATTTGGTTTGTTTTAAAATGCACCTCATTGAGGTAGGGATATTTGTTAAAGTTCACCAGATGGTAATGGAGATCTGTGTACCTTGACCCTAAGAGTGGTTATTCGTGCTAGCCTAGTTTCACTTCTAGAAATTCCTTTTGCTTCAAAAGGAAGCTGCAACAAGTTTCCTTTTAACAAAAAAAACCTATTTTAGAATGATACATCTTTCTTCCTCTGCTTTTTCCTTTTCAGCCCACTGAAGATTTGCTGTGTTCACCCTGAAAATGTCCAGGAAATGCATAGACTATGGGGAGCTACCTGAATATGAGAAGAGTCAAATCAAAAGGACCTTGGAGCTAGGCACCGTCATGACAGTGTACAGCCTCAAAAAGAGTAGTCCAGAGAGGAGGACAATCCAAGTCATTATGGAAACTAGGCAGGTGGCATGGAGCAAGACAGCTGACAAAATAGAAGGTTTCTGTGAGTATCTGCTTATGGTCGTCATTGCAAATAATTGAATTTAACCCTGTCATGACCTGCTATTTTCTTTGATGTGTTGATGGGAATGAAGAAATGGTGTATGTTTACTGCTTTAGCGTTTAAAGCTGTATACCATGTACAGGTCCAGTTTAGAAAAAGGGAGGGGATTGAAAGTGACCCCACCCTTCAGCTGACTTCCAGGCCTTTTACTCAACCCTTGTGACTTAGTAGATGGATGGACCTAGGACAGACACATTAACTTAAGCCAGCAGCAGGGAATCTTTGACCCAGGGGCCTAATTAGCTCCAACAGGGATCTTAATTTGGCCAGTGAGGATGTTACTTCTCAGGCCACATCCACCTGCCCCATATGTGGCATCAGATGTAGGGCAGGTAAAGATGCTTCCTAATTGTTCATTGGAAAGTGGGACTTGCTTGCAGTGTTGACCATGTTTAAGTAAGTTTTAACTGTGGTTGGTGTGATGTCTAAATTAAGAAACCAGAGCCAGATCAAAACATTTTGCTGCATGAGGTGGAAGACAAGGTTCCCCCACCCTCCTGTTCCTAAACTGACTAATTGGTAGCTGAATCTTACTCCAACACTTATTTAGTTAGGCATGTTAGTTTGCTACAGCAAAAACAAATGACTGCATTGTGGCACCTTAAAGACTAAGACATTGATTCAAACACCAAGCCTTCATCCAGTTTGTGAAGTATACAGCCTATGTAAAGCGAGAAGGAAAATGATTATTGGTTGCTGTTGCTGTTTTTGTTTTTTAAAAAGGTGGCACCAAGAGCTAGCAGTAGGTGTGTCACAATAGTTTGTTGAGCCTAATTGAGTGCAACTGCATGCATGTGAGTTTTTCATATCCATGTGGATTTCTTTTTCTTTCTTTATGCTACCGTCACCTACCACGAATCCTCACATTGAACCGGAACTAAGCTTAAGTATGTGGAATTGCATTTGTACGTACCAATTTCCAATTAGCACAGTATCTCTCCTTCCCTCCCTGTTTTCTCTCCTACTTTTCAAAATGTAGATTGTAAACTTCTGGGGGAAGGAACCTATTTCTGTCACTTGGGCTACTCTGTTAAGTTCAATGTACATTGATGGAGTTAACTAAACAATAACTGTAATATCAAGGTTTCAGAAGCTTTGAACAATAAGTACATAAAGTTTCAAGCTATGTTAAGGTTATATAATCATAGAATGAAGGCATTGGTACCTGTTGTTTTTTTTTTAACTAAAGTATTACATAGGAGTTGTAATTTCTAATGAATAGCACTTTTGAGAAAATTGAGTGGTTAATGATCAATATTTTCTGACAGTTAATCTCTCAGAAGATATTGATCATTGAACCAGATCCTTTTTTTCTTCTTTTTTTTAAGTCTCCTTGTGGTTCAGCCTGTTTAACAGCAAGCATGAGGGTGGAAATTCCTTAGCTGCAGGTTCAGTCTGTTCAACAGCAGGTTAAAATAGCTATGTTTTTAAAAATATGCTGAAGTGCAAGTAAGAATTAAATCCCATTTGCTTAATGAAGGTAGAAAAAGGTGGCTGTGTTCTTTCCTTTTGAAATAATGGTTGTGTTTGGCATATTGTTTCCTTTTTGAGGTTTTCCTTCATGATTCCTGCTTGGGGATCTGGGATCAATCAAAACCTATTGCAGGCTTATGTGGAAAACTGTTGTTTTATTTTAAAATTTGTTGAATCTTTGATGTATACTTGTTGAAAGATGTAAGACTTTTTGGTGCCACTTCCTCACCAGGTGTTTTAATGTGGAATTTCCACTCTATACCCTGTGAAAAGCAAGTGAAAATTGACATGACAGAAAATGTACATGTTCAAGTTTGGAAAGTTTTTTAGCTTACAGTGAGAGAACATTGAGAGTGTCACTCTAAATACTTTATTGTTTGGAAGCACCGTTCCTTTCTGAGGACATGTCCATATATTTTTTTCAGTTTGCATTTATGAAATTTGGAATTTTAAGTATTCCCTTTTAAATGATACCTACTCCAAAATCATGGGAAACAATAAATTAATGACAGTGGATAACTATAGTTGGAAAGATTGCAGTATGTCTTGTAAAAACAAATAGTACATTTTGTGCAAAAAAGCCAAACCCACAAGTTTTAGATGCTTAGATTATATAGATGCCTATCTAGATTATATAGATGAGTTGATGAGGAAAAAGGGAAGAAGAAAAGAAGGCCTAGCATGTGTACCGGAAGTAGTAAACAGAGCTTCATAAGCACATTGAGCATTATCTCCTTCCGTAGTTAGTCATGAAGAAGCTTTATACGCACAAGAGAGGTCTCTCCCACTTGCTGATCATGGCTGGCATCAGCATTATTAGTGTAGGATGTTTGGCACACCACTAATAAATGAATATTGGACGGAAATTGATAGTTACGTCTCAATATATTGATGCCATTTCACTAAAGGCACAATCCTGTACATTGCTGCTCAAAAAGAAATTCCCAATAAGTTCAGTAAGCTCTGGAAACTGGGTGCATGATTGCAGCCTGATTCTTACTGAGATGTTCAGAGTCTTGTAGGCATGGTCTCCAAAGGACTAGCATTCTGTGTGCCTGGCAGTGAGAAATGTGCTAAATGTGCACTATTCCAGTTTGTGGTTTTTCCTTCCTGCCACAAGTATAGGGCTGGATCCTGCAGTTTTTTATTCGAGGCAGAGCACCAACTAGCTCTCTGTAAATTTTAGCCTGTGTGTTTTTCTTCTCACAAGCCAAGGCAAAAAAACAACAACAAAAAACTTGTTATAATTAGTAAAACTTCTTTTGACAAGCAGCTGCCATTTGTGATATGATGCAAATGTGCTAGAATGGCAGCAGTTGTTGTGGGCAGAGAGACCTGAGTTTTGCAATTCAAAAAGGCTTTTGATACTTGTTGTTTTGCTTTTAGGTTTGGGGGCAATAACTTATCTTCCTTTCAGGATGGTTGACTTTAAATTCTGTCATGCATAGAATTCAATACACTTCCTCCTTGGATGGCTAATTTGCAGCTGTATGCATTTTCTCTTTCTGCCCCCCTGTCCTGGTTTGGCTTGGCAGGGGAGGGGAACTTGCACATGGAGGGCTTACTCACATGTGGGAATTCATGGCTATCAGCCCCCTGCACACTTCCCACTTACTCTTGGATATCCTGTGTGAAAGACACCTCTACAATTAGTGACCAAGGAAGGGTTGTTTAACACACTTGAGACAAGGCAGAGTTACCAGTACTGGAGGGTGACATGGAAGAAGGAGATGGGAGGCATTTGCAGGGCCATACTAAAGAGGCATGGTATTCCTGCTTTACTTGTGCTTTGTTCTGTCACTCCACTTGTGCCAGTAGAATGGAAGTTGCTATTGGATGTTGGGGGGGTATATCTTACCCAAGGTAGAATATCTGTAAGGGGTCTGATAAGGTAAGTTTTAGTGTATTGCTTTTTTCTGCATGTGTTGTACACATGCAGGGCACTTTGTACAATGTTCCCTGTCTCCCGTACCACATGTTTTCTTAACAACAATTGCAATGGAATGGTAGGAGGTGGAGTGAGCAATGTGTTTTGACTTTCAGTTGAGTTTGGTTTTTTTACTTGCACCACCTCTTCCTTTTATGGTATGGGCTGTAAGCAAGACCATGGAAAGTTATGGATTCAGAGTGAAGGTGCCTTTCCATTGCCCATTTTTGGTCTCTGGACAGTTGGAGTTGTGCCAATGGTGTGGATATGTTGGTGTAATCTTAGGCCAGCATCATGGGCGTAGCCAGGATTTTTGTGGAGGGAGGGCAGAACCTCAGTTAGTTATGTATTTTTATTAATTTTTATTGATTTAGGGGGGCGGTTGCCTCTCCCTTCCACCACCACCCTGGCTATTCCCATGGCCAGCATTGATCCCTGATGGTGATATTGTCCTTTACTAGTGCAGGGGGAATGCACCAGATCTCAAATACTTTTCAACTGGCACAATTTGAGCATATGATTTCACCTCTAGTCCCTGATATGTTTACTGGTGTGCTAAAAGGTTTCCTTGCAGGTGTATCAGACTGGCATGCAGATTCTCCATGTCATCCTTCTTTCCATTTCAAGTCTTTTCCATGGTGTGGACAAACATTTTACTTGTGCTCCATGTGTGACTGAAATTGTTTACCCAAGGAGGGAATTTTCCCCTTCTGTCCAAAGTATCGGGGAAAGTGCTTTCCGCTGTTTGCTTGAATTGGAGTCATTCATAAGTCCTCATGTTCTTCTAAAATTAAATGTGGGGTGTGTCGACACAAAATCACTAGACCACGTACTTCACAGGGTAAATGACTACAATTTTCTTGACTCCACTCCGGCTGCATGCATCTTCATGCTCTGTATGTTGCCATGGCAGAGAAAGACTGCTGTTTCTTCTGTCTTGAAGTAGGAATTCCCGTGTTGTTTAAGGGAAGGATGAAAACTTCATTGTGTAGCCTAAGTGAGATGGCACCATATAGTATAACATTCCTGCAGTCTACCTGCTGCTCCTACAAAGCTTACAAACAGTAGTACAAACCTTTTTTTTTTTTTTAAGGGAGAGCTGAAGTTCTCACATGATGAATTTTGTGCCCAGTACCAGATTCTGTGCTTGAGCCCTGTTCTAGGGCTTGCAATATTTGTCATGATCTATCAGTACAGTGAAAAGTATGAAGTTTGTTCTGTGTTTGTTTTTATACCTCAGCTGAGCTGTATGAGTGAACTGTATGAAATTTCCTTAAAGAGGCTCCTTATTTTTGCAGTCAACTCGTATAACTCGGATGTGTAAATAAAATCGAAACAGGAGTCTAATGAACTTTCGCAGTAGAAGCAGGCACACAATAAACACTTTCTGTGATTTGGCTCAAGGCACTTGCTGTGTTTTGGTGATAGAAAAAAGAAAGAAAAAGAGATTTATTGCCCCCCTCTGCATGCAGAAGACTATTATGTATTTATTATATTTATAGAATGCCCATCTCTTAGCGGAGCCCAGATTACAAGTTAAATGTCCAGCATTTCCCAGTAGGGCAGGCTAAGACTCTGGAGAGTCCCTGCCAGTCATTGTAAACAATACTGGGCAAGATGGACCAATGGTCAAATTCAGTAGAAAGTAGGTTCCTGTGTTTCAGGAGTTTGATCACTCTAGCTTTACTTGCACATGATCTTTGTTTCAGTCCTTGGCATTGCCAGGTAGGGGTGGAAAGTCCTCCTGCCTGAAACAGTGGAAAGCCACTCTGAGTCAGTATAAACAGTACAGAGCTGGATGGGCCTATGGTCTGACACAGTAAAAGGCAACTTCCTAGGCAAGATAGTGAGAGGCACACACCAAATTCTTAACATGTGCCTGCTTCTACAGCAACAGAGAGGAACGAAAAGAAATTAGATCAGGCGCCCCCAAACTCGGCCCTCCCACTGTTTTTGGGACTATAATTCCCATCATCCCTGATCACTGGTCCCGTTAGGTAGGGATGATGGGAGTTGTGGTACCAAAAAAGCTGGAGGGCCAAGTTTGGGGATGCCTGAATTAGATAGTACTGCATGCTTCTATCTTAGATTTAAGATCTTCAACAAGGCAATTGATGAGAAAGAAGGAGAAAGCTAGCAGTTTTTCTGAACCGTCACTTCTTTATTTATGCCTTGATGGATGATTCATGGCAGTGTGAACTTGCACTTATTTGATTCACTGCTTCTTCCTCCTAGTACAGAAGCTGCAATGGTTTTTATGCTTGTATGCATAGTCCTTTACCTTTTTTGCACTTGGGTTATGATTAATTGACTAAAACCTGTTTAATCAATTAAAGACATGTATATTTTTTTAAAAGTACTTGCAGAATCCACAGATAGAAGGGCTTCATCTTCGATGAGGCAGTCCCTCCTGCCTTTGGGAATGCCTTTGTGCCAGCTTCTGCCTGCTGGTGCTGCAAGATCACTGAGGCAGGCACTAACACCTTCTTTGCTTTGTGGTTGGCTGGATCAGCATACATTTCATTCACCTCGGATGCTTTTCCAGATTTAGCCCTCTTCATCGCCTTTGCTCCCTGCATCTCTCTTATCACAGGCACCTGGCATCAAATGGTATGGTGGAGAAGAAGTGTGTGTTAGAAAGAGTGCTGGGAAAGGCATCAAAGGAGGCAGTGGTGCCTCGCAAGACAAAATTAATCCGTTCCGTGAGGCTCTTCGTATAGCGGTTTTTTCGTCTTGCGAAGCAAGCCCATTGACAGCTTAGCGGATTAGCGCTATTAGCGGTTTAGCGGCTTTTAGCGATCAGCTGTTAAGCGGCTTATCAGCGGATCAGCTGATAAGCGGCTTAGCGGCTTAGGAAAAGGGGGGGGGAAGGGGGAAAAACCCGCAGGAACTCGCAAGACATTTTTGTCTTGTGAAGCAAGCCCATAGGGAAATTCGTTTTGCGAAGCGCCTCCAAAACGGAAAACCCTTTCGTCTAGTGGGTTTTCCGTCTTGCGAGGCGTTCGTCTTGCGGGGCACCACTGTAGTGGAGAAGTCTCTCACAGGTGATAGCTCCACTTAGAATAGACTAGTAGAGGCATAACTTGTCTAAAGTGTGTGACTTGCTACAAGCCGTTTGGGTTTGCGTAGTTTGTAAATAAGGTCAAGTTCCTTTCAGAAGGCAATATCATGCAGAACAAAGCAATCATTTCCTCTTTCTTCCACACGGTACTACTTCAGTGCACCACAGATGTTTCTGGGCTTTTGCTGTTTCTTTAGTGAAGATGTGCAACAATTATAAGGTTAATTCAGATTAATTTTTTAGACTGTGTTGCTAACAGTGTGTGAGAGTCCTCCTACATTGGTGCCACCTGTTCAATAATAGCCTTTGGAGTCATGTTTACTATACATTAGGTATCCCAAGGCAGTAGTGACATAACAAACATAGTTTTCATTTATAAATCCTTGTCAACGTTTAGGAGTTGTGGACATTTGAAAAGATGCTGTGCAGCATGATTCTGTGTGTGTTTACACAGAAGCACCTCTCAGAAACCAAAGGCACAACAGCCTTCATTTAATCTTGCAATCCTTAACCTTCAGAGAAGAAAAGGTTGCCTCGTTAATGGGAATTTGCAGAGTTGTGGAAAATAGTTGCTGCTTGTCTTTTCTCCTGCACCCAATCTAAAGACGAAAATTCATTACTATCACCGTTCTGGAAAAAGAGGTGAATATTTGCATACTTGTTCTGCATGGCACAGCAAGAGGTCCTGGGTGCTGCTGCTTCACTGCCACATGACTCTTCGATATCTACCCCATTTTTGCTAATTACATCTGTTCCTGTCTTGCCCATCTGGAGTGTTAACATATAACACTCCAGGTAGTAATCTCAGAATGGTACAAGTGAATTGGCAAATGATGAAGGCATACTTCTTTACCCTGGCATTTGATACCTCTGATTTTATGACCCATCCTATTTTTCTTTGTAGTTGTGAATTTTTAATTGTTTTTAATACTGTATTTTAAACTGTAACCCATTCTAGGACCTAGGGCTGAAGTGCAGATGGTGACGATTAGCCTCATACCATAAGGAGAAGGAAACAAGTACATAATAAAAGCCTTGTTGGATTAGCCTAAAGGTCCATCTAGTCTGTCTTCCCACTGTGGGGAACCAGATGCTTCTAGACAGCATGGCAGGAGTGAATGTAGGATCTCTCTGGCCCTATGAGCCATATTCTCCTAGGCCAACAACTGTTTGGAGTAAGTTTAATGCTACTCTGTGGATCTTAGTTGATATCTCTGTCCAATTTGCAGAACCCTGCCCACAACAGTACCATATATTTGTTTCCATGAATTTGATCCAGAAACAGCAGTTCTGCTTTTGCATCTCTTAGTATACTATTACATACTCACCAGCTTCCTCAAGATGTGAGAAGTAGCCTTTGAATATTAGATGACCGGAAGGTGCCTTTTTATGTAAGGTGGCTTTGCAATATTTGTTTAATTTAAATATAAACAAGCATAGTGTATTAGAAGCAAATTGCAGAGAGATCTGCATTAGAAAGAGGGTTGTGGGGTCCCATTTTTAAAAGCAAAAGAGCTGGGTGGGTGAAGAGTGCCTCTATTTCTCTATTTCTCTGATCTAGCTCTCTGTAGCTCTTTTGTCCAAGTGGCTTGAGATGGAGGCTGCGTGCAGGTGAACCACACATGGGAATGAGGATTCTGTGTGTCTCATTCACACTTCTATTTTGCTTTGAAAATCTGATCTCCCTCTTTTTATGTAATGAGGGTATGCCAGACTTTGAATATGAAGAACTGTCAATGTCATGGAAAGTCTAACTTGCAGGCTGGTTTGTATTTCCTTCAGCCCGGCTGGTTGCAGATGTGTGTCCTGGCTGATACAATTCTATTTTAAGGGGTGAGTAGGGCAAAAGTGTCTGATTTAAAGTATTTTTCTGAATTATTTTTCCGAAGTATTCCTCTTTCCTTTTGTAATTATTTGACTGTGTTGAAAGCTCTCTTCCAGTCCCTGTTCTTATAGTGGTTATGCAAAAGCCTGATTTCAATAATGATACGGTTGTTTACCTATCATGATGCAGTAGCTTTTGGGTTCAGTCATAGTGAAACAGATAGTGTCCATAGTGAAACAAATTGTGGCTTCCTGCCAGCTTGTTAGGTTGTAACCAAAGTCACTAGGATCCAATGCCCAAGCTATGATACTTGAGAGTGTTAATTTGAATAATCTTGCAAAATGGCTTTTATTCACTTTCTTATCTAAAACAGATGTTCTGATTCATGGTTCGTCTTGGGTGCACCATTTTGTTTCTTCAACTGGGTGTCTGTGGTCAGATGAAAAAAATCAACAAATGTGGCCTTCTAACTGCTTGCAGGTCTCTTGAACTGTTCATTTCCTCTGCTTTAATGCTCACTCACCTAGGCCAGACTTCCTGTTTATGGTCAGTCAGGGGAAGGGCTAAATGAAGTTAGCTATAATTCTCTAAATGTACTCTGCAAATAGGTTTGGTTTGGACATATTCTAGGCAGCCTTCGTTTTTTATTATTATTTTACAAAATTAATACCCTGCCTTGGACATAAGGCTGAAAAGCACTTCTGTTGACTGGTTTTACTGTCCAAAAAATCCTTCTCCTCCCCATCCCCTTACTTATGAATTGAAACTGATTGGGTGTGGGCTGTGGAAGGCTGGCATGGCCTTGCAAAAGGGAGAAGACCAAGGTGGCTTAATGGTACAGGTTCTGAAAGGGTGTGTATGTATAATTGAGGTCAAGCCAATATTGTCAGTATGATTAAAACAGTGGTGAACCTACCCCTGTTTATCTGCATTGCATCAGCCTTCTATCTCCATATCTCTACCCATTTATTGGTCTTCCTGAGTGTCACCCAGACAATGGGCTTCCATATTGGTAGCTGATCTTCTGAGGCTTCTGCAGTGGGTGGAGATATCTGCAGGTGCAAAATTGGACAACCAACAGACTGTGAGCTGCATGTGGCCCCCTATCTCATTTTATGTGCTTCCTGAACCATTCTTCCATCCCATCAGACTTCCTTCCTTCCTTCCTTCCTTCCTTCCTTCCTTCCTTCCTTCCTTCCTTCCTTCCTGTTTGTTTTCTCCTCATTTTCCTTGGCTTTTAAAAGGTGGTTGTTTTTTCTTTCTGTGTAGTTTCAGTCTGGATGGACTGAACAGTTTTTTGAGAGAAATAAATTGAAGTATGTTTCACTATTTTCCTTGTCGTGTGCCGCCTTCTCTGCCTCCTGCCCTGCACCACCATCACCCCGGCTATTTGAGAAGAATTGGTTTACTTTTGCCATGTGTGTAGACACACACACACACACGGCAGACGTCTACCAGTTTTTGCTGGGTAGTGCGTGGGAGAATGAGGAACAAAGCATTCACACCCACAATCACTTTTTACAGATTTGAGTGTAACTTGCATTTGCTTTTTAAAGCAGGAGCTGTATTGGTCTGTTTTATTCTTAAAAATCCCTCTCTGAGCTTCATTGAGAGTGAACCTAACTACCCCAGTGGAACTTCGTTATAAGCAGAGCTGCATAGTGCTGCGAATTCTAATAAGAGGTAGCCATGGTGAAAATTGTAGCGGGGTGACCTTTATTCCAAATTAGTTAGCCCAGAATACTTGTCTCTCTGCCTCTGCCCCTCATCAGTTCTGACTTTGTTCGCCAAAGGAATATTTCCCTTGCAAAGGAAATCAGTTGCCCACCTCAGGCCTACTGTAGTCTATTGCTGTATGGAATAAAGCAGGGCAAGCTACCATTTTTGTTGAAATATGATTTGAGAATGTTGCATAATTTAGCAAATTCACTAGATTTCATTCTGAAAGATTCAAACTGGTGAAAATAACATATATAAAAAAAACTTGATTGACAGGGCTGGTACTATAGTTCCCAATTAAAGCCCATCAAATGTATTATTAGTGATCTAAAGGCCAGTGATCTATAGCACCAAACACCTGCTTACCAGCAACTGCAGTTCACATAACAGATACAGGGACTGGCTCAGACCCTGCGGCAGATCCAGATGCCAGATGTGTTGCCCTCTCTACTCTGGCAACACTATTACAGGATCTAATAATGCCATCCACAAAACCAGGGGTTAGTTTACTTGTTTATTTTCCAATGTGATATATGCCATCATCTGCTAGCACTGCTCTTATTAGCATTCTGTGTAGAACAAATATAGACCATTCTCTATGTGAACAGAAATCTGCATTAAAAATGACAATATGGAGAAACGGGTGGGTGGGTGTGGGGGGTGCATTTCAACCTTCCAGGACGCTTTGTAACTGACTGTAAAGTGACCACACTGGAACAGAGGAAATTCAAAGGTAGAGTGCAGTGTAAAACCACTGAATTGCAATACATCAAGAGGTTCAGTGCTATCACTTATGGACTGAATGAGCACAATAATCTTATCATGACATGTTTTTTTAATTGGCTTATTGATGGCAATATGTCTCTGTCTGTTGGTTTTTGTGAATAGCTACTGTTAAGAATCTAATTATCACCATCTGTGCATTTCTGCATTTCATTTCCTTCTGAGCTTGCTGATTACAACCCCCTCGTGTTTCATTTAAACCTGAAACTCAGTGTAACACTCATGCATCTGATGGACTGTGCTACACAGAAGCTTATGCATAATGGTTGTGTAAGTCTTTGAAGTGCCATGAGACACTTTGTTGTTTTATAGTGAACATTTGAATTTAAAATGCATGTGTTCAAACTTAAGACTTCTTGCTTTACTAAGCTATGGCTGTGGTTAGAGAAATTATAGCTGCTGTGTGGGGTCTATATTTTTCTAAACTCTGTGGTTTCGTTGCAGTGCCTCCAACTAAATGCACGTGGCATTATGTCTTTGGACACAGCCCTTATGCAACCTTGATGTTAGCAGTCTGTATTTTAAGTCCTGGAAATCCTTAATAAATTTTGTTGCACTAAAATTATGTGTTTGTAAAATTATGTGCTTCTCCTCTAGAAGAAATAGCTTTTAATTTATTGTGTATATCACATTTTCAGCTTTATTTCTGAAGATAAATGTTACATTGCTTTAATCAGATGTGTATCCCATTTACTTTTGAGACTGCTTCAGAATTTGCATCATGTGATCTTTGTGTTGCATCCTAGGGTTTATTTGATAGTCAAAAACCAAATGGTAAAATGTAAGAATGAAGCCATTGTTTTTGCCCTTGAGGACAGTAAGGCAGATTTGCAAAAGAAAACAAAGGCTTTTTAATTTTGTGCTTCTGATTTGCACACTTTCCAACCTTTCTGAGGTTGAGGAGTGGAAATAAGAGTCAAGTTCCTTCTCTGAAAAAACAAAACCCCACAGTCTTCAAAATGACTACACTACAGCATTTTCCAGAATAGAGTAGCACCTCTTAAATTCAGATGCCCTAGGTAGCCATCTTCATTTATTTTAGATTTGACCTACCCTGTGACTATGGAATATCTTGTTTTTTGCATCACTACTACAGAGAAACAGTCCCAGTCCAGGAGACTTCCATGTTTATGTCTCATTGAAATTAATAGGACAGATTAGTCATGACTAATTCAAATTCCATTTATTTCAGTAAGAATTGCGCCCAGCTAACTTTTTCTGGAAAAAGATTCATGTCATTTGCCCCTGCCATTAACAGTACCTATTTTCATTTTGAGTGATTAGAACACCACAACCACCTTGGATTACTTGCTCAGTTCATCCTTTGCATGTCAGAATATTTCCTTTTAAAGAGACAACGCTCACATCTATCGAAGCATGCATTAAAAATGAACCATGTCCTGTCTTTAGGACTAGATTAGATGTATTTTAGGATGCTCGTATTGTAAACCACCCTGTGATGCTCGGATGAATGGTGGTATAGATATTTAATAAATGGTGATGAAGATGATGATAATATTGGAATCTCCCACATTACTCCGGATTTTATTGCAGATTCATTTATACAGCAGGGGGACAAGGCTAAAATGGGGGCAGGGAGGTACTATGAAGGAACATACTCCCCTTGCCCCCTTGTGCCTCTGCATGCAATGCAATGCAGGGCAGCAACAGGCATGCATAGTTTCTGCTTAAGGCAGCTATAGGGACACACGAATCAAGCCATTAGTCCACCTAGCTCAGTACATGACGGGCCATGACTCTCCAGAGTTTCTGATGGAGGAGCTGCTGGAAAGTGAAACTGGGACGTTCTGCTTGCAAAGCAAATGGTCTGTTACTGAGGCTTTCCCTGTAAAAAGCCAATTTGCTTTTTGTTGTTGCTTTTTGTATAATAACAAAAAAAACCAACACCCTATTTCATCACATTTTGCTGATTTTCTTAAACATGCAACGTTCATTAGAGCTGAATAATCCCAAAAGGTGAGCCTTTAATGTTTGTACCACTACATTATGTGAATAATCTGAATTATGCTCAGCATTAACAAACCGGAACAAACTGTGGTATGGCTCAGTAAACACATTTGAGTGACAGAGGTACAATTATTTTTTTTACTCCACATGTAGAAAGGTTAACAGTAACCCTTGACCTGTAAAGAAATAAGTAGAAGCAGCCATCAGTTCTTGTATCCAGCCTGCAAAGCGGAATGAAACCACTTCCTCAGTTTACAAATAAGTGTTTTATCAGAAGAATGCACATTACTTGTGTTTCTTTCCCTAACAGGACCAGTGGTCAGGGATGATGGGAATTGTAGTCCCAAACATCTGGAGGGCCGGAGTTTGCCTGTGCCTGCTTTAGCAAGTTGTAGAACGCAAGAGAGAGACATACCATTTCTCAATTTTTGCAGGCTTCCTGAAACTTGGAACAGTGCTGCAGTTTTAACACCAGCTTTTCACTAAGGAAATAAGGTTCCTCATGGCTGTGATGAAAACTTTTCAACAAATGTTTTTGGGGAGTGCAGACAGCGATGTCCCATTAGGATTGGCAGGTAGCCAACAGTATGTAGGGCCAATGACAAGCAGAGCCCACCAATTCTAGTCTTGCCTCCCTTCTCATCCTTGCTGGGTTCTAGAAGGGAAACGGTGAGACTAAGAAGGAAGTTGACAGCCAGGGCCATCCCTTGGATTGGCTGTAAGAAAGAAGGCAGGTAGGCCTGAGGAATCAAGACTGCGGTTGGTGGGGCAGTTCCCCATTTGCCCTAATGGACTGGCCTCCCCAGGGTATAGAATTGGTGGTGAGTGAGAAGGGGGTCACTGACCTTTGTGCCTCATTACCATGAATTATTGGAGCAGTGCCGGTGCAAAAATATGCCAGTGAAATGCCATAGTGTGGTCAGAATAAGGGATTCTGGAAAGCAAGTGGGCGAGGGGAAAGGTTAAGTGGCTTCTTTGAGAAGAAGGGCAGGAAAGAAATCTAATAAATCAATTTATCCTTTCAGCAGGATGCCTCTTCAGCTATTCCTGTGCAATCCTCCGCTTTCTCTCCATTTGTTAAACTGAGGAATACTGCAAAGTAACTTGTGCTCTTTTTGCTTTCTTTTCCGCAGTTTATTAGGGAACAGTTTCTTCATGCTGACATTGCAGTTTATAAACTACTTGCCAATTTATAAACTAGTGTCTAAGTAAGCAAACAGTCATTCATTCTCTGCATGAGAGCATATGTTCAGTTGACAGTTATGTTTTTCTTTTCAGTGGATTTGATGGAAATAAAGGAAATCCGACCAGGAAAAAACTCAAAGGATTTTGAGCGGGGGAAAGCAGCACGGCAAAAAGATGACGTTTGTTTTACTATTTTCTATGGTACTCAGTTTGTTCTCAACACCTTAAGCTTAGCAGGTAAATGTGTTTTCTTTGGATTTCTCTTTTTATGATCAGGGATGAAAACACCACCTCTTCCATGTTGTCTTTAGTTTATCCTCTTAATCCATATTCTCAAATGTAACCGAGTTTTAAAAGTTCTTTTCTGTTCCATTCACCTCTCCTTCTACTCTGTTTTCTCTTCTCTGTGTGTACTTCTCCATGTCTTATAAGATGAAGTAGCCTTGCAAATAAGTACCAAAAACGCTGCATACACTTAGTTAGGTTGTGTTTTGTGAATTAATATATGCCAGTGCTTGGCCCTTAGCTCTGACAAGTTTCTTCCTTGGAAAGCAGCCTGGCTCACTTCAAGGCTTGATTAAAAGCTGAGTGGTTAAAACTAAGAAAATGGAAGTACTCTTACTGAATGTGGTAGGCAGCTGTTGAGCATCTTCATTTCAAGGTTAAGTGTTTTCTTTCACTGGTACAAACTTGTTTTGTCTAATGCCAGCATAGCATCAACAAATAAATAATGTTGTGGGCATTTCCCCCCGAATTTTTACTGTTTTGATTAGCACAAGTCAAACACAGTGTATTACTGAGAAGTTTTAAATGACCAGGGTAGGTTGTTGAGGAAGGGGTTAAATAGATAACTCAGATTATCCAGAGCTTTAAAAAACATACTTAATTTCTTATTCTGATTTAACCTTATATTTAATCTATCTGAGACTCTGTGGACACATCCTATATAACAACACTAATGTCTGTGCACAGTATTTGGGTGACTAGGAAGGGAGCATGTCATCCTAGAATATTGCAGACTATCAAGAAGTCTGAGAATGTACACACCATGCTCTGATGTTTAGAAGTTATGTTCATTTCAAGGGATATGTGGAATATTGAGGAAGCAGAAAGCACATATGCATTAACTCTGTGCTACAGAATGAAAATCATTTGCATATATCCATAATTATTCCTTCTGAAGCTTTAAAAATCCTAACTTTTAGTGCCATTCTTTTTTAAAGGGATGCCTTTTTGGTGAGATTTTACTATTTCTTGCTAGCTTTCAGGTGCATGCAGACAGTTTCTTTCAGCATTATGGGTTTGCATTATAAAGCAGTGCAGTTGAAAAAGTTCAACCTGCCTTCTTCCTGATTGAGTGTTCCTTCACATACCATTTAATTTTGCAGCTGACTCAAAGGATGATGCTGACAAATGGCTGTGTGGCTTGAATATCTTGCATCAAGAAGCAGTGAATGCTTCCACTCCAGCAATTACAGAGAGGTATGTGGAAGGAACCATTTCCCATTTTTCTTATGATAGGAATTTAAGAGTTTAGGAATTCAATTAATTCCACAGGGTAAGAAAAGCAGTAACAACTTCTTAATGTGCTACGCCATGTGTGCTGTACTTGGTACTGAAGAATGCTAAATTATTTTAGGAACATAGGAAGCTCCAGGGTCTCAGATTGGAACCTTTCTCAGCCTGACCTGGGATGCCAGAGATTGAACTTCGGGTCTTCTGCACTCCAAACAGGCATTGTATTATAGCCCCTCCCACTGGAACATAGAGTATTATTTGGGGATTGCTACCAACTCTATGATTCCATGAATTAGCCTTTTGGACAAATTGACATGGGATAGCAGGAATTGTAACTAGTGGACTTGCACCAAGAGCATTTTGTACTTTAAATTTGGGGCTGGCTGCACAGTGACAAACCTGTGCGTTCTTCTGATCTACAGTCTGTCACATCTCCCTGATTAACGTACTTGCATAGTGTAAGTGTACGTTTTAGCACTGAAAACCTTCTGGCGTACACCTAGAAATAAAATAATTAAAGCTCACATAGAGACTTGGACTTGAGACAGTGAGCAATAGGTTTGTGGAGCTCTCATTTTTCTTGAAGTGGTAAATATAGTTTTTGGAGGGTGATTTGGATTGGGCCCAGGGAAGGGGAGTTAATCCCTTTTCCCTGTCTCTTTTTCTGTTTCAAACTGTCTCTCTGAATATGCTCTCTGGGGGTGACACAGAGAGAAAACATGGGGGGTGGGGTGGAATTTTGACCTCCAATGCAGCCCTGATCTAAATCCTGATGTAAATCCCTGTCATTCACCTGGTTCACACATCATGTCAAGCGTACTGAAAATAAACTATGGTTTAACATGAATGAGTAATGTGCTTCTCCATGCCAGGAAACAAGGTATGGTCTTTGGGTTTATTTCCCTCCAGGCAAGTCATAAATGGTAAGGCAAGAACATACTTCGGCTTGTGCTCATAATGATGGCTTGTTTCCTGGCAGCAGTGGAGGAGCAAAGCGCCTGTTCTGGCAGCACACTGCTTATTCACACAAACCATTGTTTATTTTAACTATGTTTAAATGTTACATGTGAACCAGGTCATTGGCATCATGCGTAATATTTGCAGTATTGTTTCTTACATGGCATGAGTTGGTTTTCCTTGTTAGCACCTCTTTTGTACAAAGAGGAGAAGAGCAGAAAGAGGGCTGGAAGACCCATGTAAATAGGAAGAAGTAATTTAAATTGCTGCTGTTATTTGTTTGTTTTTCTCCAACTCCTGCAAATGAAAAACTGATAACAGAATGAAGAGGCAATTCTGCTTCCTTTTATCTGCACTGAAGCCAAAATTGCTGAATGAGTTTGTTTAGTTCTTCATAAAACTTACCAGTGCTGTGTCTTATGTGTTTCTTATAGCTGGCTCAGAAAACTGATTTACTCTGTGGATCAGTCCAGAAGAAACAGGTAAAACTGCTGTCTTCAGTGTCTGCATTGTTTGTGCTTGGGTCTGTCTTCGTTTGCGACTTTTTAATTGGGATATCAGTACAGTGGTACCTCGGGTTACATACGCTTCAGGTTACATACATTCAGGTTACAGACTCTGCTAAGCCAGAAATATTACCTTGGGTTAAGAACTTTGCTTCAGGATGAGAACAGAAATTGTGCAGCGGTGGCGCAACAGCAGCAGGAGGCCCCATTAGCTAAAGTGGTGCTTCAGGTTAAGAACAGACCTCCAAAACGAATTAAGTTCTTAACCCAAGGTATTACTGTACAGTAATATATATGTAGGCATGCATATTGAACTCTTACAGAAATCAGGCCTGAATAGTGGTGTGGTTGCTCTTGAGCAAATCCATAGTTGATTATTGCATCCTGTTTTTGCAGCCTGCACCAAAGATGGGTGGTGGTGTGATCTGAAAGTCTCCCATCATATGAGGAGTAGTTTTCCTGATTGTGTATAGTCTTCTTTAGATGTTCCTTTTGAATGTATGAAAGGCAAGCAGCAACACTTGTAGTGAGGACCCCCCATTCTGAAAACTCTACACCAGGCATAGGCAAACTCTGCCCTCCAGATATTTTGGGACTACAACTCCCATCATCCCTAGCTAACAGGACCAGTGGTCAGGGATGATGGGAATTGTAGTCTCAAAAAAAGTGGAGGGCCGAGTTTGCCTATGCCTGCCCTACATGCTAGTAAGGCAGCCCCTGCAGACTACCTCCTGTAATGCATTGGCTGGGAAAGGTGCCTGGTTGTCATCAAGGGAGTTTCACTTGCCCATTCACCCATTCAGAGTGAACATCTGAAGAGGGTTTACATTGTTAAAGCCTAAGGGCATATATGTACCACAGACTTTAAATTGGTTTAGTAGTAATTTCATATTCCAAGGAAACTAGTGGTGGTGGACTAGGAATTTCCAGCAAGATTCTTGGCACCTCCACACACTGCAATTTTCCGATTGTGGTGTAGGAGTCATGATGATAATTAAACTGATATAAAACCAATGTATGTTTATAATGAAGGCAAAATTTACTGTTATTGTGGCCTGCAATGGTTATCCAGGTGGCAAGTTGGTGGAAGTCTTGCAAAGGGGCTCATGCAAATTTGGAACAGACATAGAAGGATGGGAAGGGACTGAAAATGCACATGAGAAGTTTGGTTTGGACATCTTAAGTAAGGCAGACTGGGGGATGTTGCCATAAATTAGTGTTCAGTGATGTTTGGGAAGAGAAGCCGAAATATTGGACCAGCAGTGGAATCATGATCTACCAAATAGCTGACACAGTTTGTCCATGCTTGATCAACAAAGAGTACTGCAGCACCTTTACCGATGGATAGGTTACTTTATGCCATAATTAGGGCTCACCCAGATGTCCCTTTGTGCTGCACTTTCTAGGCATAGGTCTGCACTTTGAAGCTCCATGTCCAAGCGGGCTTTTTTTGGTCCTGGTGCTTTCCCTGGGAAAACCCATGTTTTACCACTGAATCAGAGCAAATGGCCCAGGGAAGTGCCAGGACCAAAACAAAACCAAAAAACCACTACCACTTGGACATAGAGCTTTAAAATACGGACCTATGCCTAGAAATGTGGCAGAAAATGAAGTCTGGATGAGCCCTCAGTCTCTAAGTCCTTAAGATGCAGTAAGACTTGTTTTGCTGCAAGAGATTAATACAACTACCCCTCTGGAAGTTGTAAATGATTGATCAATGCATCTCAGTGCATGTAGCTTCTGTTAGTAGTATGTGGCAGCAACAGGATCAGGTTATTCAGCAAGAGAATTTTTATGACTAAGGTTGAATTTTTCTCTCGGAAGAAGGGCAAAGTGCCAACTGCAGCCTGTTTATTTGATGGCAGCTGTGCTGGCACCTGTGTTTAGATATAAAACACCACAATAAGGAAGGGTTGTGATGCATGGGAGATCCTTGGAGCAGCAGAGCCTTTGCAGTTGCCATAAATGTGCCCTATCTGACCTTAAATCCTTTTTGCTGTGTTTTGCTCACAACATGGAACAGCAACACAGCTGCTGTTATCCCAAGATTAAGGAAGAGAGAACTGGTAGCATTGCTTTTTGGGCTCCAAATTTAGCAGGGAAAAACATGAACTTGGTTTGAACCCTCAGAATCCTGATAGTTGATCAGGAGGTGCATGCTTAGCAAGTGTAAAATCCTAAGTTCAGACCTTGGCGTGTCCATTTAAATGATCTCTTAGTAGTGGGTCTGAGAAGGATTTTTGGCCAAGACTTGGGGGAGCTGCTGTCAGTCAGTATTGGGCTAATTGGACCAGTATTCAAATTCAGTATTGTGATGTGCAGGAGATCTTTAGTGGAACAAATCTTATGCAAGCTACATTAAGTGTTGGGAAAGTGGAAATATGCATATGTAGTGTCTATTCCCCCCCCCCCCGATTATTTTTAACATTTCACTCTCTTGCCCTTTTGAGTTGATAGGAGACTGAATATGGAAAAGCAGAGGTAACTGAGAGGGTAATGTGAGGGCTTACTTAGAATTCAAAGGCCACTTCCTTTTCAACATTAAAGTTGTATTCAGACTAAGCTGAATGCAGTGTCAAAGTCCACCTACCTTAAATTAAAATTCAGCAAGTGTATAATGGAATTATATTGACAGGAAATATCTCAGACACAAAGTCAGAGAGTAGTACAGGCACCAACACTGAGCTCTCTGATTGCTGAAATCTGGTTTCTAAGACACATCTTACACATTTTGATGATGATGATGATAATTTTTTATACCCTGCCCATCCAACTGGGTTTCCCCAGCCACTCTGGGTGGCTTACAGCATATCTAAAAACATAAAAAAGCAAGCATTTTTTTAAAATCAACAACCCCCAATACAGGGTTGCCTTCAGATGTCTTCTAAAAATGTAATTCATTATCTCCTTGACATCTGAAGGTAGGGCGTTCCACAGGGAGGGTGCCACTACCAATTGCTTTTCTCTGCAATCATGAGATCTAGCCACAAATTCCTATAATTAAATATTAAAGAAGCTTCAAACACCCCTAGTTCTTGAATCCCTAGATTAGGGACTTGCTGGGAAAGGCAGGGAGCCAAAGTTGTCTGGTTCTGTGTTTTGAGAGTACTTTAAGACCTGCATTTTACAGTTGCATAGTCATTGTACTGTTTCTCTGACACTGGCACCATTCAAATGTCACAAATAAACCATAGTTAATGGTTTGCTGTGAATGCATTGATCTTGCCCCATTTGCTCCTCCCTGGTACTGTGCAGGAGCGACAAGCACAATCTCTTGCTGAATGTTGCAACTGAATTAGTGATGGTGGTCTAAACAAGCCATGACCAGAACAAACCTTGGCTACAGATTGTGATTTGTTTGGCGCTAAACTGACCATGAGCTCCAGTTCTGGCATAGTGCTAAGCCAGGGGTTGTCGTTTGTTTCTCCTGCACACTACTGTGGTGGTTAAAATCTAGGAAGATCAACCTCATTTTGATAAACCATTGAATGTGGTGTGTAGACTGTGCTAATAGCAATTTAGTTTTAGTCAAGTCTACAGAGTGCTCCGTCTCCATTTTTTGGTAAATGGGGTTTTCAAAGGGTAGTTGGTACAAGTTGTATATGTAGAATACTTCCAGGGTGGAAGTTTTTTGGCAGGATAAGTCTGAAATCAAAGCAGCATGCCATTAAAATGTTATGGTATATCAAAAGGAGGACTAGTGTCAGTGAGAGATTTGTAAATGAGTAACACGAGTCTTTCCTGCTTACTACGGACTCCTTTGTTATAATTTCTGTTCCAACATCTAGCTGTGTGAGATCAAGGCTAGTTTCATCAGTAAAGTAAAGCCCTATGTTGCTTAGGGTGGCAAAAACATTGCAGTTTAAGTATGAACTTCGGACTTGAGGCAGCTCCCTTTACTATGTCATACACATTCCTGCTTTGAAAAAGTTATGTTAATCTAAGCTTCAAGCTAATGAATTAATTGCTGCAGAGGTGACATTTTAAAGGTTTTTCTGTTGACTGTTTTTTCAACCCAAAGCACCCAAGCTGACTTCCCACAGGGTGGAGCCCACTGATCTGAACAAATTCATAATGCTCTGCAATAACGTTTTAATTTTTAAAAAAGGTTAGAAAAGTTGCACACTTTTTTCACACTTGTTTGACCTTGAGGCTGATGCATTATACCAAATCTGAGAATTGGTTCATCTTGCTTAGTAGTTTCTACTCTGGCAGCAGAATATCAAGGTCTGTGTCTGATTCTTTCAGCTGGAGATGCAAAGGGTTGAACCAGAGACCTTTTTCTGCCATTTTCTGTCATTTAAGTTGCATGTTGGTGAAATACAAGGCTTGGTGCTATGCAGTTTGGCTACAAGAACATTGCTGTTCATCTCTCTACTTGTTCTCTGACTTTCAGCATCAGCCTTCGAGAGCTGAAGACTGTTCTCCCATCGGTAAACTTCAAAGTGAGCAGTGTGAAGTTCCTGAAAGATAAGTTTGCAGTAAGTATATGCTGATCCTATATTTGTGCTCAGGTGTGTATAGCATATATATAAATATATATATACTGCATCATCCATATTATTTTATAGTTGATGTGGCTCCAAAGTAATTGTTGTTACATTTGTAGCAACATCAAAAGGTAAAAACCTTGCCCCATTGCTCTGATAATATTCTTCCCAACTCTAATGCTGGATACAGATTACTCTTTTCCAAACTAGAATACAAGAGGGGGGATCTCTGAAAATTTCTGAGGGCTATTTCCTCATTGTGGCCCTTTTTTGGAGAAGGGGAAATGAGGATGAACTTCCTTAGATTCCAGATGTGTAATCCTTTGGATTATTTCTGTGTCAATGCGGGCAGCCCTCCCATTGCTCCTGAAAGGAAGTCTGCGGGAGAATTGGACTTCAAGGAAACATACAGCAGAATGCTTGTCTCCAGGGCCCAATTCCCTCTCCCTTGCTGATTGCTTCATTGCCCCAGTGGAAAACAGTTAGTGTCTGTGCACTGCCCCCCTGTTGCTCGGGATATTTGCTGGTGGTATGAGGGAAATGGATATACTTGCAGTTTGGGGAGTAGTGGAACGGATGTATTTATCTACCAAGCTAGAGGCTCTGCTTCCAGTTGCTTCCATTGCTCTGCTTCCAGTTTTATCACCAGCAGAACTTTTATGTATACTCTGGCTTTGGAAAAAAGAACTATATATTTCACGTTTTCAGTCCCATTTGTTTACTACTTTAAAATGTCTGTGTACCTTTTCCCTTCATTATATTATAGTTCAAGAGAGGTTATAGTTAAAGGGTTAATTGTGTTTGCTATGTAGCGTTATCAGCACAGTGGTACCTCGGGTTACAGACGCTTCAGGTTAGACTCCGCTAACCCAGAAATAGTGCTTCAGGTTAAGAACTTTGCTTCAGGATGAGAACAGAAATCACGACATGGCGGCAGTGGGAGGCCCCATTAGCTAAAGTGGTACCTCAGGTTAAGAACAGTTTCAGGTTAAGAACGGACTTCCAGAACGAATTAAGTTCTTAACCCGAGGTACTACTGTATATATTAAGGATGGGGAACCTCTGGCTCTCCAGATATTTTTGGGCATCAACTTCCATCAGTCTCAGCCAGCAAAGTCAGGAATGATAGAACCTGTAGTCCATTGACATCTGGCCTGGTGTAAATGGTGCTCTTAAGGATAAGCACCCTGACCCAATGGTTCCTCCTTTATCTTTCCATATTCAGATTGTGGAACATTTACTAAGATCAACGCCAATGATTTTCAGAGTGCAGCTTTTCTTTTTATTAGGCAGGGGGAAAGGTCAATGTTTTATAGAAAAAGAGCTTGAAAAGACCAGAAAATCCAGTATGAGATGCTTTCTCTGTTTAAATTGTTATACATTGCATACAATTACATTTCTCTTGGTTCCTAATCTACAAAATTAAAACAGTTGAATTCATTTATAATGTTTTGAGATTTGTGTTTTATATGGATACAGCCTTTGGAGAAAACTAAACTTGGTGTCATTGCTTGTTCCCCTTCCTCCTTACAGGAAATAAAAGCTGTTAAAGAAGAACTTAGCTTTGAGCAATTTCATCTGTTCTACAAGAAAATAATGTTTGAGCAACAGAAATTGGTAAAGCTCTTATCCCACATTACTTCCCCTTTAGTTATCATGCTGTGTTGTAACTTGAATACAATACTTTCCTAGAATGCAGGCTTTCCCTGTCCCATCACATACAAGCATGTTGTGTTAGTTCCTTTCTTTCAGTTTTGAAGATTGAGAAGCGTAGTTGTCTCTTTAAGAGGAGAAAATCTGTACTATCTTGAGAGAATAGGGAAGGGTGAATGTGTTTTGCAGAATTAGGAAGTACCTGAATGAAGAAACTTCTACTTGAATGAGCAAGTTTACATGCTTTGTTTGTCATTGTTTCCTTCCCCAGATTCTTGATGAGTTCAAGAAGGATTCCACTATGTTTCTTCTAGGGTGAGATGTCTTCTCATGCAGCTTTGTCCACATTTGTGCTTTAAGTTATTGGATATGAAGCTTGTTGGGATGTGATGACAATGCTAATAATAATAATCATAATGATAATTTTATTATTTATACCCCACCCAGCACTAAAAACTCCCCGATTCAGGGCTGCCTTCAGATGCCTTCTAAAAGTTATGTAGTTCTTTATCTCCTTGACATCTGAAGGCAAGGTATTCCACAGGGAGGGCACCACTACCAAGAAGTGATTGTTTTTCATAATATATTAAGCAGCGAGCTACGATTATGAGTGGGTGGGTGGGTTTACTGTATCACTCATAAACTGTAACAATAATTTCATCACCGGTCTGCAAATGAAAAATAACTCCTGTGTGAAGTTTGACATTTTATTTTCATTTGACAGTCTTTTGTAAATGACCTGAGGATGTTTTTGTCAAGGATTAGTAAATGCCCATAAGAACAGTACACAGAAGCTGTTAGTAATATCTCGCTAAAGGGAACCATGATTAGCATTAATTTTGGTACAGATGTTTGAGTACCATGCCATAATGAATACCAAAAAAAGGAAGGGAGGGAGGGAGTGGGAAATTCCAGATTACTTTCAATCTCTTACTCTTAGTTAACAGACTGAGAAATACTGTACCTCTACCAAGCCAATGACTACAGTTGTATTTTGTAGATGAAGTAGTTTGTGTATAAATGAGATTTCCTAATCTAATCAAGATTAGACTCATTAATCAGCGTACCACAGTACTCTGTGCCATTGTTGTGTGCTTCAAGAATAGCATAACTACTCTTTTTCAATTTCTTAATTAGATAAACAATTCTTAGTTCATATTTGCATATGTTGCTACAGAGCCCAGTTTGTTAGTTTTCATGGAGACTGCTTTTTTGAGTCCTGCATCCTGTATGTTAAGATCATGTAGGTACAGTAGGTTCAGGTAGATATAGCTAGTATTCAGTGCTTTAACCGGTTTTTATAATACTAGTATATTTAAATTAATATTGTTGAATAAAGACAGCAAACATAATTTCAAATCCTCAGTGACTGGGATTATTTATCAGTTTCATTTTCCTAATTATGTTTCCTCAAAGGATAGAATTCTCTTATTTGCTATGGCATGGTCTCATATTTTGGTTGTGTTGTTTTGCTGATGTTCTTTTTTATAATTGCTCTTTTCCTTTCCCTTCTCTTGCAGAAACACAGATCGCCCGGATGCTTCAGCAGTGCACTTGCACGACTTTCAGAGATTTTTGCTACATGAACAGCAGGTGAGATGATTCAAAAAATCATAATCAGCAAGATGAAAAGAAAAGATGCATGAGTGTAATATAGTGATACAGCGTGGTTTGAGGGAAAGGCTGCAGGGCACCAGTAGAGCATCTGTTCTGCATACAGGCAGCCCGAGGTTTAATCCCTTCCATCTCCAGATAGGGCCGAGAATGTACTCTTTCTGAAACCCCTGAGAACTGCTGCCAGTCAATATGGACATTTTTACAGAGCTGGGTAAATCAATGGTCTGACTCATTATAAAGCAGCTTCCTGTGTTCCTATGCTTAACAGGGCATTTCTATCTTCTTCATTCAGGGAGACCCTCTAGAATGGTGTAAGATGTGGCTTTGGAGGCCACAGACAGGAATGAGCAGAAATCAGGGTCACACATGAATGAAACTTGTGTCAGGGGCTCACTGGATCTCACCTGATGATGCCTCAAATTTGCACATAGAAGTAGCTATGAATTTACAGAATCAGATAATTTGTTGTTGTTGTGCATGGTGTTATGTAGAAAATAAAAGGTGGTGCTAATATCTGATAGTAAGGTAAAGGTAAAGGTACCCCTGCCCGTACGGGCCAGTCTTGACAGACTCTGGGGTTGTGCGCCCATCTCACTTAAGAGACCAGGGGCCAGCGCTGTCCGGAGACACTTCCGGGTCACGTGGCCAGCTTGACATCGCTGCTCTGGCGAGCCAGAGCCGCACACGGAAACGCCGTTTACCTTCCCGCTGGTAAGCGGTCCCTATTTATCTACTTGCACCCGGAGGTGCTTTCGAACTGCTAGGTTGGCAGGCGCTGGGACCGAGCAGCGGGAGCGCACCCCGCCGCAGGGATTCAAACCGCCGACCTTTCGATCGGCAAGCCCTAGGCACTGAGGCTTTAACCCACAGCGCCACCTGCGTCCCTGCTAATATCTGATAGCCTTCATCAAATATTTGAAGGCTAGATGATGGAGCAGATTTGTTTTCTGTTGCTCCAGAGGATGGAACCCAAACTAATGGGTTCACATGGCCATGTGTTTGGATAACATGGAAGACGTTACTGCAGCCAATCACCTCGCTTAAATAAGCCACACAACATTGCTCCACAACTGGGAGGAGTTGAGCTTTCAGTGTGGCAGCATATATGCTCTGGAATGGGCTCTCTGCCTATTAACATTAGGCAGACATCCTCATTGTGTTTTTTAAAAAATGCTTGCTAAAAGCTGCTATTACGCTGATTTTATTTGCTTTAAGTAAAGGATGGGGAACCTGTGGCTCTCCAGATACTGTTGGACTCCAACTCCCATCCACCCCAGCCACCATGGGGAATGATCAGTGGTGGAATTTATAGTCCAGCAACTTCTGGTTCTGCACGGGATCCCCCTCCCTGTTTGAGGTTTCCCATCAGCTGCTGTAAGAGCTTTCAGTCCCCTGCAACTGTAGACAAAACCTATCTAATGCCAGCTCATTTCTATTGTGGTGGTCTGTGCCTGAAAAGAAACACACACATTAATTACTTGAATCAACGATGGAGATATATGGAGATATATTTTTAGTACACTTGTATACTCTTGAATTTTCAGGAATCTTGGGCACAGGATCTTAATAAAGTAAGAGAACGGATGTCTAAATTTGTAGATGACACTATGAGAGAAACGGATGAACCCTTTCTGTATGTTGATGAGGTAAGTTATTTATTTTATTTTCAACATTTCTACATAAGCAAAAAAGGAGCCCTGTCTAATTCAGTATCCTATTTCCCCAAATGATTAACCAGATGCCTCTGGAAAGGCGATCAGTAGGGCATGTGCAGGCAAGCACCGTCTTGCAACCAGGAGGTAGTAGCCCTTAATAGACTTGGAGTTACAGGTAGGTAGCCGTGTTGGTTTGCTGTAGTCAAAACAAAATACAAAAAAATTCTTCCAGTAGCACCTTAGAGACCAACTTAAGTTTGTTATTGGTATGAGCTTTTGTGTGCATGTATCTGAAGAAGTGTGCATGCACATGAAAGCTCATACCAATAACGAACCTAGTTGGTCTCTAAGGCGCTACTAGAAGAAATTTTTTTATTTTGTTTAGACTTGGAGTGTGTATAATCCTATTTTCAAATTCACCTAAGAGCCCAATCGTACACACCCCCTCCCATGTTGATGCCTGGGAATTGGAATTAGGAGATGGCCTTATTGCAGCTATGCTGCTGGAGAGGAGTGCTGCTGGCTTGGAGGGCTCTGCTGGTTGGGGTTCCCCCACCAGCAGTAGCTAGAGGACAGCTACATAATGTGGTGTTTTGTAGCAGGGTCAGACCAGACCACTTTAGTTCCACTGGATCCAAAGCATAGTGGAGGTGGTCTAACAGCAACAACAAAAGGGGTTGGAAGCCTCCATTTTCTACCCTGTCCTTCACAAGCCAGTAGGGCAATGGATGTGGTTCAAGTGAGTTGGCTTCCACCATCACAGCTTGTGGCAGTGAATTCAATAGTTTAATTTGTACTCTTTAACTCTAATACTCTTTCCAGAGTCTCTTAACAATTAAAATAATCAAAACCATAACAAATTGGAAGTAATAACTTGATTAAAACAATAAAGCAACAACCCATACCAGTAAGATAAAACAATATCAAAACATCTAAAAAAAACCCTGGCCAATGAGAAGTCTTCGCCTGGCATTGATAAGGCAACAAGAGGTGGCACCAGGCAAGTCTCTCTTAGGAACACAATTCCAAATACTGATCCATACAAGAGGCATGTCCTTTTTTACTGCTGATCACCCTCTCTCTCCTCTTCTTCAACAACAGCAAATCCCATAACCAAGGCAGGAAAAGGTGCGGATGCCACGGCTGTGATCCATCTTAGGTTGCGGGTCCTAACCAACTAGTTGAAAACTAATTGTTTTGATTTATTTTCTGTTTCACATTGTGCTATGATTCTAGTTGGGGAGATCGGTCATTTGGTTTTGTCCTTTTTAAAAATTGAAACTCACTTATATTTCCCTCTCTCTTTGTTTGTCTTAGTTCCTTACTTACCTTTTTTCAAAAGAAAACAGCATATGGGATGACAAATACGACTCAATAGATCCTCAGGACATGAATAACCCTTTGTCCCACTACTGGATATCTTCTTCACATAATACGTAAGTTACTAAATATATATATATATATATATTCATCATCCTTCATAAAATGGCAAATGTGCAGTTCCTTTTAACATAATCCTTTATGACCTAGGTACCTCACAGGAGACCAGCTTCGTAGTGAATCTTCTCCAGAAGCTTACATAAGATGTCTCCGAATGGGGTGCCGATGTATTGAATGTGAGTAACCTGTTTTCCATACTTCCCCCAGAATTCCAGATGTAGGAATTTGAACTGTACCTGTTATTAGGAGAAAGGGACAATTACAAGAGGATCTTGTGGAACCCCATTACATTCTAGCTTTGTACCTCTACATTTTAGTTTGGCGTCTCCTCATTTTTTCTTGTCACCTTAGTTAAAGTAATCAGGGGGCTTCAGTGTTCATATCAGCCGTTGTTTCACTTTTTTAGTTTAAGGTACCAGAGAAACTGCTGCAAGTGATCCTCATGTTGGCCAATAAGAAACCACATAAAAGTTGGGGATCAAATAAAGAAAATGCCAAGGAAGCACAAAGGCAGCTGCAGAAGTTGGTCTGGAGCTTCCAGTCTCTGCATCTGCCTTTTGTTCTTTCAGTAAAGACAAACAAACAGTTTTCTCCCTTTTCAAATCAGAGTTCCACAGGCACTTTCTCTTGCAAAATATTTCTCCAGTTCATAGCAGCAGCAGTAGAGAAGCAGACATCATTTCCCTCTTAGGTACTTTGCATTCTTCTTCCTTGCTGTCTGAATTGCTGAGTTGTCTTTAAACTTTGTGGTCCTTAAGCTAAGGTTACCACATTTTTTTCAACTTCAGAGTATTTTGTATGGGGACTGATTTGTAAATCCGGGGACTGTCCCTGGGAAACAGGGATGTCTGGTAACCTTACCTTAAGCATGGCTACCTTTTTCTCTGTCTATGGGATCAAGCACTCCAAAGCTCTGGAAACAGAATGTTGTCAGTTGAACATCACACTTTTTATGTTTCCTTCATTGCCTACACTAGTGGATTGCTGGGATGGTCCTGATGGGAAGCCTATCATTTATCATGGATGGACAAGGACAACAAAGATAAAATTTGATGACGTTGTGCAAGCCATCAAGGAACATGCATTTGTCACATCCGAGTAGGTTTCCATTACTTTTTTAAATGAAAATATTTCCTAAGAATAAAATATTAAATTATGACAGTTTAGGTGATATTTCTTTAAAATCCGCCATTATGATATTATGGCTGTTTGAGGTCATTTTAATATGAATAGAATAATAGAATTGTAGAGCTGGAAGGGAACCAAAGGGACATCTGGGTCCAAGCCCCTGGTACAGCTGTGTTATATTACTAGAACCTTTTAATGTATTGGTCCAGTATTGGGGACAGGCAGGTGCTAGGTGGGTTGAAAGGAGAGTGATGAATTGACAGTGTGTTGGCTTTGCTCAGCCTGGGTCGTACTGAGATGCATGTATAATAGTAGTAATAGTAGTAGTAGTAGTATACTGTATAAATAATATAAGAGCAACCAGCTTAGATGGCTTTAAAAGAGGATAAGGCGGTATCAGTTTCTTCTGAGATTGCTATATGGAAACTCAGTGTCCAGAATTGGCTTGTCACTGATAAGCAGTTGCTGGGTATTCAGAAGCTTCAGTGCCTCTGTGCTCTGTTTATGAATTTCCCAGAGGCATGTGGCTGGCCACTATGGGAGGAAGGATGCTAGGTTAGATGGGCTCATGGTCTGATTAGATAGAGCTCTTACCTGAAATTGACTTCTTCCCCTTGCCTTTGTTTCTTTTGCCCAAGGTACCCAGTGGTTTTGTCAATTGAGGAGCATTGCAATGTGGAGCAGCAGCGTTACATTGCCAAAGTGTTTAAGGAAGTACTTGGGGATCAGCTTTTAACAAAGCCCATCGAAGCTAGTGCTGATCAGCTGCCATCACCAACTCAGCTGAAAGAGAGGTTCATCATTAAGGCAAGTTGCATCTACTGAAGAAAATGTGCTAGGGGGATGCTGGTGTCTCCCTCCTGTCCTCCGACAGAAGATAGCAGCTTCCTGCACTTTGCACCTGGCACTGAAACACACAATCAAAAATACATAAAGTTTTCTGGAGAAAGCCTTGTATATTTTCCAACCCTAGTATGAGAGGCTAGCTCAGGCTTCCTCAACCTCGGCCCTCCAGATGTTTTTGGCCTACAACTGCTATGATCCCTAGCTAGCAGGACCAGTGGTCAGGGATGGTGGAAATTGTAGTCTCAAAACATCTGGAGGGCCAAGGTTGAGGAAGCCTGGACTAGCTGATTAGGATGCACTGTCTATTCTGGTTCTCCACCAGCTGTGTGGACTGGTAGCAGCTAACTAAGATTGAAGCATCCTGCACATCTGTATTGAAACAGCTGCAACTACTTTTAAGCATATAAATATTCATTTGAAGTGCTGTTTGCCTAGCACATGAGAGGCACTGGACAAAGGGAAACATCACGAAGTCAGAAGGCAGCTTTTTTCCAGAATGAGAGCAAGCGTTTGTTAAGAGGGTGGGGGACTCCTCTCATTTTGTACATCTAATAATATTAAACAATACATCTGTGAGAAATGTTTCCAACCAAAACAGCCAGTGTACATGTTGACAGGAATGCATTGCTCCTTAACAAATCCTGGAAATGCAATGTGTTTCAATGAAAGCCACAGAGGAAGTTCAGCTTTTTGAATTTGCACGCTTTAGGCTTGAGCTGCTTTCCTTTAATAAATGGAGGTGTTTTATAAACGAAGCATGATTTGCACACTCAGCCTACAGCATTCCCCATCGTGGCAAACAAAGTAACCTGGAGAAACTGCATATCTGCTTTTTATGCGACAAATGAATTTGTGTGCAAGGAGGGGAAGCCCCCAAATTGTATACATTTCATTAACCCCTCCCACCTCCAAGTTGCTGCCTGAGTAGTTGGTGGCTTAAAAAAAAATTATTCAGAAGTTATGAATCAGTTTTAAGACTGGTTCATTTACTAAACTTTACAGGTCTGTTCTGTGTATGCAGAGTGATCTCTGACCACAGGCTGACGGTTTGCAGTGATAAACAAAGAGAGAAAACAGTGGTGCATCCAAGTTGGTACGGAAGTTTACATCAGATATTTGTAGCCCCCTCACGCAGGATGTGCTCTTAGGTTGTCAAAGCAGAAAGAAAGCCCAGCTAAGAGATGCCAGAGAAATCCCCCAATGTCTTCCTATTTCATAGCTGCTCTCTTCATTTTTTATTAGCATAAAAAACTGGGGCCAAAAGGTGACGTAGATGTGAACACAGAAGACAAGAAAGAGGAAAAAAAGCAACAAGGAGAGCTCTACATGTGGGACACCATAGACCAGGTAAAATTTTTTTGTTTTGCTTCTATTTTATGGCACAGAATTTCACAGGTGACTGAAATAAATCCTACAGAGTTGTACTTGAAGAGGGAAAAGAATGCTGTTCGCATATTGCTGTAATCTTACAGTGCTTTTGTACAGTATTATAACAGTTATTTTGTGTTCTAGAAATGGACTCGCCATTATTGTGCTGTAGCGAATGAAAAGCTCTCATTCAGTGATGATATAGAGCAGAATACTGAAGAAGAACCATCAAAGGTATTAAAACCATACATTTGTTTCTGTTTTCTGTGATGTTAAAGGCATAGTAGAGTCATAAGTATTCATAATTTGAGAACTGCGTTTCATTGCTGTGCTTAGGTTTTAGAGAGCATAACGTAGGGATATGACATCACTCATATGTGGCATACAGGATGGAGTAGCAAAATTCCAGGAACCTCGCAATCTCTGGGTGAAGCTCAGTAATAAACTATATGACCTGTTGCGTCACTTACAAAATAAACCTAAGAGATAATGTTTCCCCGTTCTTCTTTTACTTCTTTGAAGTATAAAAGCAGCCTTTGACTCTTACTGCTTGATCAGGGTTAAGAGATTTAAGTATAGAGGTTAGCACATGCTTGCTAAATTAGTTTTTGTTTTAAACAGACACTTGGGCTGCCTAGGAAGCTTATGGCAATGGTGAACCAGACACATGCTTCATTCTCCAGCTTCTTAGCCACTTCACTTTACTGGATGCATTAAAAAAAACCTTATGAGTCCATACTTTACAAGAGAGTGAGGATCAAATTCTTTATATTATCCCATGGTGTAGATTGTGTCCTTTAAAGGGACTGCTGCACCTCCTACGTTAAAAGAGGTGATCATCAGCAACATGTGGAGCCAAATGGCACCCCTTCCTTTCTCTTGGCAAGTGCTTTTCCAAGCGCACCCCCCCCATCTCAATTTGGAGCACTGCTGCTTCAGATAAAACTTTATGCTTTCTGATGAGCCCTACAAGAGTCGAGCTCAGTGTTAGCTTTATAGGGGAATGGCAAACTCGATGTTAACAAATGGAAATTATCCCCTTTTATACTGTAGGAAGTGAAGCGTGCTGAACTGCACTATGGTGAGAAATGGTTCCATGGAAAAATGAAAGAGGGGAGAAATACTGCTGAGAAGCTGCTCCAGGAATATTGTGCTGAAATGGGTGGCAAGGATGGAACATTCTTAGTGAGGGAGAGTGAAGCTTTCCCTAATGACTACACACTGTCATTCTGGTAACAGATAATTTCTTTCCTTTTGACTTCTTCTTAATGCTTTAGCAGTTTGCCATTTTCCTGGTTTTTCTACAGGAATAGCATTTTGAGATATACTTATAGGAGGACACTCACTCAAGCAAAGGAGAGAGGAAGGCTTTCATAATTATCCCTTCAAACTTCTGAGGTTTTAAGGTGCAACAAGGAGGGGGGCATCTGAAGGTATGCTCCTGTCCCACCAGCTGATGGGCAGTAGGACTGTGCCTCCAAGCCCCCCTCATTTTTCTCCTTCAAACCTAATGATGAATCCTGGTTTACACATCTGTTATATTTATGGAATGTTACATTTTCACATGAGCTAATTGATTTGCTGAACTCTGCAGGTAAACATACTGAGCAAATGGACTTCGTGCTTTTGACTAACATTTCCTGTTTCCAGTGCCAAAATCTGTGCACCATAATGTCAGTTTCTGGCACGCTATGATTTACATGCCATAAATTCTTAGTCTGAATATTGATCAGTCCCTATTTCCTCTCAATCTTCCTTCCCACTCCTCTTGGTTCACAAGCTGAATAAATAGCAAGAAACTAGAGGCAAGCGTATGGATGTGTTGGCTTTAGAAAACTAACTGTTCATTCTTGTCCATGTTTCCCAGGAGATCAGGTAGAGTCCAGCACTGTCATATCCGTTCCTCAATTGATGGAGATACCGTAAAATATTTCCTGACAGACAACCTCACCTTTGATAGTGTCTGTGATCTAGTTCAGCATTACAGAGAAGCACACTTGCGGTGTGCCGAATTCGAACTACGTTTGACTGATGCTGTGCCTAACCCCAACCCTCATGAATCTAAGAAGTACGTATGGCCAAAACAAAATTGTAGGGGGGAGTGAAATGCTATTTTTAATGCTGAAGCTTACTGCTTGTCACATTTACTGTGGATTATGGGGAATTTGATTTAAAACAAAAGCAAAAAACTGGCTTAAGCAACAATGGTTTAGCAGTTTTGCATTGAATATGTGCTTTGACTTGAACAGTCCGGAAAGGGAGAATATTAAGCCTGTTGGAAAATCAAGAGCTCCCAGATAGAAGACCAAGGCAGGCTGAGGAGATTTTAGTTATGTGGGATGCTCTTGCTGAGTCCCTTCTCTTCTCTTTCTGCTTTTAAATGACACCCAAGTGTTTTTTTTTTATAATTCTTATTGTTTTGCTATGAGCTGGAATGGTGGTTGGAAACTGCCATTCAAGGAGCACATCTAGACCATTTGTATCACAGGATATCCTGCTCATTTCGTGCTTGCTTTTATTACATTGGTACAGCTCGTTACAGTCTGTGTTCCAGTGTTAAACATTGATTTCCTTTTGCAAGTGTTGGTATGTGTTGGCTTATTCTGGAGTAACTAGGCCAGCCTGCCAGATATGTGGACACTCATGCCTGCCAAGAGCTTTCTTCCTCACAGAACCCAACTGAAATGCACTTTGAATTAGCACCTGCAATGTAATCAATGGCAGTTGGGAGGAGAATTAGACTTACCCTGCCCAAGCACCTCTGTGCTCTAAAGGTGCGGTTTAAATCCAAACCATGCCTGGTAATGGGCAGTTACAGTGAGCCCCTTTGAAGTTGTTTCCTGGCATCATAATGATGTCGGGTAAATTACGAGTGGGTGGCTCTGCCCACCTGTTGAAGTTGGCTCCCGGACCTGTCGACTGGATGCAGTTCCCCACCCCCGCTGCGTTCAGGTGCAAACCAAGGAGGAACTACCACAAGATGTTGTCTTATATCTATTTTTACTTATAAAATTGGGGTACAAGATTGATAGCGATGGTAGGATCCTTCTCCCTGCCCCCCAAAGAAATACACTGCTGTTGTCCGTCAATAAAAACTCACCATGTGTTGTTATTGCTCTATTAGTTGTTAGGACGACCTTCTGCTTCCTGCATCCACATGCATGTTCTTTTCCAGACTCCAAATTGTCTCATTTGGGCTTCATGTGCAATGTGAAAGTGACAGAAACAAATGCTGTCAGCATTTAGCAGTAACTTGCTATTTATTTCTTTTATAACAGGGACAAAGTCTATACATCACTGAGCATCTGATGTCTGAAATCACAATTTTATCACTGATTTAATGGCTTTTATCTTAATGACCCAATTTTATCATTGAGTTAATGGGAATATGTCAAGCTCTGAAAGCACCTCTCTTCCTGTTTTTGTAGTTGGTACTACAGTAACCTGAGCAGAGGAGAAGCAGAGGATATGCTGATGCGAATTCCTAGAGACGGAGCCTTTTTGATAAGGAAGAGGGACGAACCCAATTCCTATGCCATGACTTTCAGGTGAGACACAAACTTCGTAATTACGACCTGACCTGACATGCATGATCTGCAGGTCGGACCTCAAAGCTATTTGTTGCAAGGACCAGAGGGGAGTACGTAGTCCAGGTCTGACACAAGTTAAGGTGTGTAACAGTGAATGGGTATCGGAGGGGCCAGAAGCAGGTAAGTGGACAAAGCAGGTAGATGGCTACATTCCATAAAGCAGAGGCCCGAGGAAAGCAAAGAGATGCAAGACACAGGAAACTCTGGGGCAGAAACTCCATCAGATAAGAAACTTGGAGAGTCAAGCCTGAAGGAACAGAGATAAGGCCAGGTTACCTGGTTCAGCTGGACTAATGGGTGGCGGTTCTCCACTCTGTTCACTATCTGTGCTAGTACTACAGTGCAGGAAAGACCTAGCTAAGAGCTGCTTACTCTGCATGGCACAAATTAAGACCCTATGGCCATACTGGCAAAGTAGGGGGTTGGAAGATGGGTGGGGGTGGGTGGTGTAGGGGCTGACTAGGTGGGAATGGGGAAGGAGTGGATTAAATGCAATAATTTCGGAGCTTGTAATGCTCATACTGCAAGCCCCTGAGATGTGCATTTCTGAACCAGGAAATTCAAGGATCTCCCCCCGCCCCCCCAATCTGTCTCTAGATAGCCAAATCACTCCTGCAAGAGCTTACCTAAATAGGAGGAAAATGAAAATGCCACTTCAAAGCTTAAGGGCTGATAATATGATATGGTTGTTGTTGTTGTTTTGTCTTTTTCTAAAGCTTGCTCTTCACTGTTTAATCCCACAGAGCTGAGGGGAAAGTGAAGCACTGCCGAATCAAACGAGAAGGCCGCCTCTTTGTCATGGGAACATCTGCTTATTTTGAGAGTTTAGTGGAACTGGTGAACTACTATGAGAAGCACCCGTTGTATAGGAAAATGAAATTGCGCTATCCTGTGACGGAGGAGCTGCTGGAGCGCTACAGCACGGCAAGCATTTTACCTTTTTAACCAAAGCGCCAGAGCTTTGCATAGAATGCTGGGTGGCTTTCAGGGATTTATTGCGGTAGGAGTATATTTCTCCCTCCACCCACAAGAGGTCATCCTAAAGGCAGTTTTAGCCTGCTGAGCATTTTGGGATTTTCAATATTATCCATGGTACCTCGGCCCCTTGCCCATCCCAGGCAGCATATAAAGCAGAACCAATTGGGCTTCAGCACTGGAACGTACCTTCAGGTACCTTCAGAATGTTCTCCAGACCAATATTTAATGCTCTGGGAAGATCATTGCTTTTTAGCTATGGATAATGGGATCCAAGGGGGTGAAGTAGGAATTCCTTAAAATTAATAAATAGAAAACCAGGGATTTTGCCTACCTGGGATTTGAAACCAGCTTCGCATTCTGATTAAGAGATCATAATATTTTATGCTGGTGTATGCCCTAAATATTTTGCTGTAGCTTTTAGTCCTGTCTACCCTAGTAACATGCAAGAAGGCCTAGTTAGCTAGTAGTTCTCTCTTTTGACCAGTGTGTCTGGCCAATTGCAAGTCAATGATTCCAAATGTCTACCTACAGGCTACAGTTTTTGTTTTGGAATGGAAGATGAATATATTAAATCAATCTGCTCTCCAGATTTTGGACTATAACTTCAATTGCCTCAGCCAGCATTTTTGTCATAAGTCCTTAATTTATTCTTTTCCATGCAGAAAGCAGAGGCACATAATTTAAATTCTCTTTGCCAATGAGTTCAACGATAAAATAATAGTAATTATTTCCCCCCTAGGTCTTAAAAAATATATACTGCTAATAATAAAAAATAATGTTATTATTTATATGCTGCTCATCTGACTGGGTTGCCCCAGCCACTCTGGGCAGCTCCCAACAGAATATGAAAAACACAATAAACATGTTGTAAATCACTATGAAAGCATCAATTTCTAGTTTTAATATGAAAAACCAGGCAGAAACCTTTGCCAAAATCCTACTGACACTTTTTTTGAAATCCCCAAAGCTATGATAGGGTGGGGAAATCACAAAACTCTGCTCAATTGCTAGAAGTATATTTGGACAGTGTAATTTCTTATGTTAGCACATTAACTAAAAAGCTTTGAGTTACTTTTTTCTAGCTGTGCAATTTACTTTCTTTCCTTTTTCAATCTTAGGAGAAAGATCCTAGCTCATTATATGAAGTGAAGGCATATGTGGAACCTGGTGAAATAACACCTTCTGTGGTATGTTAAAGTTTTGCTCAAACTTACTCTTGATCTGAAAGAAAAGAACAGCTGACAGATCCTTTATCTTAATTTCCTGTTTAGAGAATTGAAAGGACTGGTTGTAGGTAAAGGAGTATTTGGAGGGCAGGAAAGTGTGTGTGTGTGTGTGTGTGTGTGTGAGAGAGAGAGAGAGAGAGAGAGAGAGAGAGAAGAGAGAGAGAGAGAGAGAGAGAGAGAGAGAGAGAGAGAGAGAGAGACTGAGACTGACTATGATAACTTAGCCTTTGCCAAACCTATAGGCTACAGCTCCCATCAGCACCTGCCAGCAAAATGTCTGGAGGGCAAAGACTGACTTAACCATTGCTTCTGGATTGTATTCCAGTGTTTGTGGTTGTTCTCCCAAATTCACTTTGACCTAAAGCTCCTTTCCATTTGTTTCTCTTGAAGCCACAGAGAACTGTTAAAGCCTTGTACGACTACCAAGCGAAAAGAGACGATGAGCTGACTTTTTGCCGAGGGGCTTTAATTCATAATGTCTCAAAAGAAGTTGGTGGCTGGTAAGAAGGCAGCTTTTATATTTTTGCTATAAGTTGGTGATGTTTTCTGTAGACCAAGCTGTGTCTCAACCATAGATTTCACTACGTGGCTTTGAGCATTTTTTTAAAAAATGTGAACCTCTCTATAATACCTCATTTGGATATGCTGTCTCAAATTTGATTAGTACATGTTTCTCTCTCCTTCTCTTTCTCTCTCAGGTGGAAAGGCGATTATGGGTACAAAGTTCAGCACTACTTTCCAGCCAATTACGTGGAAGACATGTCCTCTGATAACACGGAAGATCTTGAGAATCAGGTAGGAAGATACTTGTTATCTATATTCTGGAGTTTATGATATTCACAAAATCCATTCAGTTATTCCAAAAAAAGTGGTAATGCATTCAGACCCTTCTGTGTGTAAGGTTGCCTTTCTGGATGCTGCCCCACATGCGTACAGAGATGCAGCATTGTGGACAGAGGGTGGGACAGAGGGTGATGTGCACACGAACAGAAAGTTGGGCTTAGTAGCTCTTTAACACTTCTCTGTATGAAGAATGTGTATTGTCAGCTTTGAGATTCTTGGCATGTGCCAATTTCTCCCTATTTCTAAAGTGGTGACAGTCATGTGGAATATTTATTTTCTTACGATTCACATGCCAGTAATAATAATGATAATACTAATCATTTTTTAATTTATATCCCACCCATCTTACTGGGTTTTCCCATCCTCTCTGGGCAGCTTACAACATATATAAAAACACACCAAAACATCAAACATTAAAAAACAAAATAATCCTATACAAGCAACAAACCAACCAAAAAATCAATAGAAACCAATAACAACAATAATAAACAGTTTACAGTTATACCCAAATTAAAATAGCTGCTAACCCCAACTAAACATTTAACCAACACCAACTTGACCAAAACAAAACTGGAACCAAAATTTGAACCATTTAAAACATTTTAGCCAGTTGTCCCAACCCAAGAGTTGTTCCAGCGTAGGAACAGTGCCCGATTACGTATAAGCTAAACAAGCTATAGCTTAGGGCCCCACTCTTTGGGGCCCTCCCAAAAAATTAAAGGAAAAAACCCCTGGATGTACATTTCAAAAATATAAGATAAAAAAGAAATAAAACCTACATACAGTTAGAGCTTAATAATTTCACTATTAATATACTTCTGAGGGCAATGAAACAATCTTTGAGACGGCTAGAGCGCCGGTGGCGGATAACTCATTCCGAATCTGATCGGACACAGGTTAGAGCTCAACGTCGAGCCTACCAAGTGGCGATAGCGACGGCGAAGAAGAATTTCTTCACCGCCTCTATTGCATCTGCAGAAAACAGCAGCAGGAGACTCTTTCAGGTGGTTCACAATTTAGCGGAACCACCTGTAACATCGGGGCCCAGTACGGGCCACATGTTCTCCTGCAATGATTTTGCAAAGTTTTTTGCAGATAAAACCGCTCAGATTCGGGAAGAAGTAGACTCCACCGTGGGAGCAGGGCCAGGGCGGGAGAGTGCTAGAGTTCTGTCTAGTCAAGTTGAGTGGGATCAATTCCAATCTGTTACCTCCGAGGATGTGGACAGGCTGCTTGGACGAGTGAAACCAACCACCTGTCTCCTGGATCCTTGCCCATCCTGGCTTATAAAAGCTAGCCGGGAAGGACTGGGCGATGGGCTTCGTGGGGTGGTGAATGCTTCCCTCCGTGAGGGAGCCTTCCCAGACCCGCTGAAAGAGGCAGTTATTAAACCGCTTCTTAAAAAACCATCTTTAGATGCGGCCACAATGGCCAACTATCGCCCAGTCTCAAATCTTCCATTCTTGGGCAAGGTGATAGAGCGAGCGGTTGCCGAACAACTCCAGGCACGCCTGGAAGAAGCGGACCATTTGGATCCCTTCCAGTCGGGATTCAGGCCTCATCATGGGACTGAAACTGCCTTGGTCGCACTGGTTGATGATCTCCGGCGGGCTAGGGACAAAGGTGAGAGCTGTTTCCTAGTTCTGCTGGATCTCTCAGCGGCGTTTGATACCATCGACCATAACATCCTTCTGGACCGTCTTGAGGGGCTGGGAGCTGGGGGCACTGTCCTACAGTGGTTCCGCTCCTTCCTCCTGGGCCGTGTTCAGAAAGTGGTGGTGGGGGATGAGTGTTCAGACCCCTGGGCTCTCATTTGTGGGGTGCCTCAGGGTTCTGTCCTCTCCCCCATGCTTTTCAACATCTACATGCAGCCGCTGGGAGAGATCATCAGGAGGTTTGGGCTGGGTGTTCATCAGTATGCAGATGATACCCAGCTCTACCTCTCTTTTAAATCAGAACCAGTGAGGGCAGTGAAGGTCCTGTGTGAGTGTCTGGAGGCGGTTGGAGGATGGATGGCGGCTAACAGATTGAGGTTGAATCCTGACAAGACAGAAGTACTGTTTCTGGGGGACAGGAGGCGGGCAGGTGTGGAGGATTCCCTGGTCCTGAATGGGGTAACTGTGCCCCTGAAGGACCAGGTGCGCAGCCTGGGAGTCATTTTGGACTCACAGCTGTCCATGGAGGCACAGGTCAAATCTGTGTCCAGGGCAGCTGTTTACCAGCTCCATCTGGTACGTAGGCTGAGACCCTATCTGCCTGCGGACTGTCTCGCCAGAGTGGTGCATGCTCAAGTTATCTCCCGCTTGGACTACTGCAATGCACTCTACGTGGGGCTACCTTTGAAGGTGACTCGGAAACTACAACTAATCCAGAATGCGGCAGCTAGACTGGTGACTGGGAGCGGCCGCCGAGACCATATAACACCGGTCTTGAAAGACCTACATTGGCTCCCAGTATGTTTCCGAGCACAATTCAAAGTGTTGGTGCTGACCTTTAAAGCCCTAAACGGCCTCGGTCCAGTATACCTGAAGGAGCGTCTCCACCCCCATCATTCTGCCTGGACGCTGAGGTCCAGCGCCGAGGGCCTTCTGGCGGTTCCCTCATTGCGAGAAGCAAAGCTACAGGGAACCAGGCAGAGGGCCTTCTCGGTAGTGGCGCCCACCCTGTGGAACGCCCTTCCAGCAGATGTCAAAGCGATAAACAACTACCTGACATTCAGAAGATATCTTAAGGCAGCCCTGTTCAGGGAAGTTTTTAACGTGTGATTTTACTGTATTTTGGTTTTTATGGAAGCCGCCCAGAGTGGCTGGGAAGGCCCAGCCAGATGGGCGGGATATAAATAATAAATTATTATTATTATTATTATTCTTAATTGTATTTCACTATTAATATACTTCTTCTTAATTGTATTTCAGTTCAACAATTACTTTGATAAAATACATATTTTGTTATGTGCAAATGGCTTTAGATACCTATTAGGTCCATAAATTACCATATAGCATATATTCAACACAAAAAAGCAGCGACAATTTGTTGTTGACAAAGGACAGCTGAACATATAAAGGGCCCCATTACCTTCAGTAGCTTAGGGCCTCATGAAACCTTAATCCGGCCTTGCTTCGGGGGGGGGGGGGGCGGACCGCCACGGATGCCCTCACTGATGGGGGGGTGTCATTTGGCGCACTGCCCGCCTGCGACTCCCAAGCCTACACCGAGTGATCAGGATAAGGGGGGGGGGAGCTGCGCTGCTTTGCTGGCGGCATTCCCCTCTTCCCCCTTCGTTTTGACAGCTTGGGAGAGGCTTAGGAGTCACTGGCGGGCCGCACACCGAATGCCCGCCAGGGCAGCTTGCTCCGACCCCATGTGCGGCTGACTCTGCCCCTGGGTGCAGGGCACACACACTGCTCTGGGCACCTGAGTGGCTATCCTGTGGATGGGAGGGCACTCTCTGTGCCACGCCCCCCTCAGGAGCACACCCGCCCTGGGCAGCGTGGGCATATGCTCTGCCGCTGGTTCCAGCAATGTCCCAGTGCCTCCCAGGAGCCTATGGTATCTGTTCAGGGTGAGCCTGGGCACTGCCCCCTAGGCCAGGTGGAAATGGACCTTGCAACCAGGAGCAGCCTTCCCTCCAGCACTCAGTATGGCTTCCAAGCAGTTTAAAACTATAAAATCAATACATAATTAAAGCACACAGTAACAATTCCACTGGGGCATTAAAGCAGCCTCAATTAAACCATACAATAAAATGATCAATTATAAAACATGAGAATTAGAAACTCTTAAACACTTCACGCAGCAGTTAAAACAATAAAATCAGAAATTCAGCTCTGCCTAAACAGGTGTGATTGCATGCCTGAATAGGCGCTTAAGTTTATGCAGAAACTGGCTTGGAAAGATCTTAGGGAAACTCATGCCTTTGCTGTGGTAAATGAGGCTGGACTTAACTTTCACCTTCTGGTGCTGCCAGGTTAACATGAGGGGAGCCCATGTTTCTTCCTTTACCCCAGCACTGTTGGGAGGAGTAGTGTTGCTACAGCTCCTGGCATGGCAATGCAGATCTAAAGTTCATGTGCAATGCTTAGCCAAAAATCCTGACTTTAATAAGGAAGCATATGCATGAGCGGTGTGTGAATGCACAGAGCCTTTTGAGAGGTATTTTGCTTCCTGTGATATATACTTTTATAAGTAACTTAAATAAATAAATATTGGTGTTCAGTGTTAGTTATGCCAGTGCCCAGAAGATAAGATTATCAAGCTGGGTAAAGGATGCTTAGCTGTGCTGGTTAAGAACGCAATGGAGCGTGAAAAATCTGCAATGGTCTCAGAAAGGAGAACTTGATCTTCTGAAAAGCTTTCCAGCTCTGCCAATGAATTTCAAGGAAGGCAACTATTAGAATGTTAATAATTACTAGCTTTGGTAGTAGCAAATGGACTTCCTTAATCTTATTATCGCCAAGCATTTTAATTTTTTATGATTGCTAATATTATTCAGTGACAGGAAGCCCATACACTTCAGGAATGAATAGGAGTGTAGCTCCTATGTTCTGTCAGCTACAGAATAAGTAGAAAGTATAGATCGAAGGCAAACTTGAAAAACGAATTGGTCACATCACTGTAGCAGTTTAATTAAGCAGCAGAACTGCTTAATTAGTGATCCAGAAGCTCTGCTTAAGCAATAATTATTCCTTCATGGTGAATGAATATCATTTTTTAAGCATTGGTCCTGGGAATTTAATGAATTCATTTTTTACATTCCAAGGACATTTGATAAAGGGGGCAAAACAACCAACTTCAAACGTAATAAATCTTTTCATTTCAGATAATTGAGGACAATCCTTTAGGGTCATTATGCCGGGGTATTTTGGATCTCAATAAGTATAACGTTGGTATGTATCCTTCTGACTTCCTGACTCCTTGCATGTAAAGTAGCTTGTGTATGTGTGTGTGAGAGCGGGAACAGTTTGTCAAGTCTACATATTTTTTATTCCAATATATATATAATCTTTATTGCGGTCCAACGACCCATAACATGGATTCAGAATAAAATACAGATTCATACAGACAACCCCCTAGGGAAGGGAGACTGAAGCAATATTTGTTTAGTCATGGGTATGTTGATCTTTGATTCGTATAACTACTGAAAGAAACTTTGCCATGGCCACTGTGATATTATTGGACTTATTTTTTAGATATATATATATATATATCCTTTAACATAACATTGATTGCTCAGTTTTAGTCTGTCTGTATTATCACCCCCGGGGACGCGGGTGGCGCTGTGGGTTAGACCATGGAGCCTAGGACTTGCTGATCAGAAGGTCGGCGGTTCAAGTCCCCGCAGTGGGGTGAGCTCCCATTGCTCGGTCCCTGCTCCTGCCAACCTAGCAGTTAGAAAGCACATCAAAATGCAAGTAGTTAAATAGGTACCGCTGCGGTGGGAAGGTAAACAGCGTTTCCGTGCGCTGCTCCGGTTCGCCAGAAGCGGCTTAGTCATGCTGGCCACATGACCCGGAATCTGTACGCCAGCTCCCTTGGCCAATAAAGCGAGACGAGTGCCGCAACCCCAGAGTCGGCTACGACTGGACCTAATGGTCAGGGGTCCCTTTACCTTTACCTATTATCACCCCCAATATATCTGAACTGTATTTTAATTTTTGAATGACAAGTCTTCTTCTAAAGGGCAATACTGCAATTTCTTATCCAAGTATAATTTTGGAGGGGGGTTGCGGATTTGGAGGTGAGAGGGAACAGATGTACTCCTCTTTTAAAAGGATGGATTTAATGCATGCTCAGAAAAGAATGGGGAGGGCACAACCTCAAATAAAAATGCACTCAAAAGGTTCACAAAATGGTAGAGTGTTTCTGTAAGACAGAAGAAGCTGGTATTGTTGCCTTTTTGCCACTTAAAAATATTCTTGTACAACTGAGTTGTACACTGAAGAAGTGTATGGTCCCCAAAGGATTAAAATAAAATTTGAAAAGGTATGAAAACATCTACTGGTGTCTTGTGGCAACTGAAAATCTAACAGATTATGGTGATCATCATCTGACGCCCTTTTTCATGTGCCACTTCCATGAGAGGTCCGGAGGGTGACAACATGAGAACGGATCTTTTCTGCGGTAGCTCCTCATTTGTAGAATGCTCTCCTAGGGCATCAGGCAAAACATTCCTCTTCTCCCAGGCCTTTGACTAATGAAACAATCTATGGTATTTTAAATTGTGGGATAGGGAGGGTATCATTTTCGTTTGTTACTATGTTGTGTATTTCTTTGTTTTTATACTGTAAAACCCTGTGATCCTCAGGTGAAGAATGGTATAGAAATCTAAAAAATAACAATAAGCCATGATAAAAAACTACAAATAGATAATGCCAAATTTATTATGGCATCTGGTGTAGTGAACTCTGGTCCATTAAAGCTTACGTTATAAATGAAATTGTCAGTCTTTAAGGTGCCCCAATACTTGAGCTGCTCTCATGTGAATCGGTCTATGGAGCAGTTGAAGAATGCGGAGGCTTTTAATATTACTGTTTTGTAATAAATGTATGTTTTCACTGATTAATGGGATCCTACCAGGATCTCGTGCAAACCTCTCAAGTGCTATTTGATGTCTTAAGATGTGTTTATTATGTACATATGATTTATTTTTTTGGATTCCCAATAGTAAAAATGACACAGGGAAAACATGGAAAGTCTTTTGTCTTTATCCTGGAACCCAAGAATCTTGAAGATGCTCCTGTTGAATTTGCAACAGAAAAGGTGGAAGAGCTATTTGTATGGTATCAAAGTGTCAGGGAAATCACAACGAAAACTACTGAAGAGGTACTACGGAAGCCATAATTTCCAGCACTTAATTTTTAATAAGAGTGATTTTGATTTGAGCAAAGACTGAAGGACCAGTAATGTGATCCACACCCAACATCTGATTCCTTTGCAAGCAAAGGGGCTTTAAGAGAAGCCTATATCATCACCATTTTTTAAATTCTGTATCATGCCATATTTCCAAGATCATGAAAGCATAATACGCACCTTTGTGTTTTGCTTTATGTGCCAATATCATGCAAGTTTTAACTTGAAAATAATACCTCAAAGTGTGACTATGCAATCAAAGCAAGATTTTTTTTTGGTGGTGTAAGTTCAGATTTTTTTGGCCCTGTACTGCCAAAATGTTTTTTTCTTAAAAAACCCACCCCACCCCCCACAGAACCTGAAAGCCAGAATTCATACTTGGAAAGTAGGGAAGTCTTTGTGCATGGCTTCACTAGCAGAGCCAGTTAGTTGAATCCACGCCTTTGTTTCAACATCACTGCAATTTGGGCACAGAGAGTGAACAGGGATAAAGGGAGTGTGCAGAGACAAATTTAAAGTTGAAAATTAGATTTCACAATTTTCTGTTTCTTTGACACCAGCTGAGTGATCTCAGTGCAGATGACTGCCCTGGACTAATGTTCTAACTGTGTTAAATCCTCAGGAAAATTTCAGGGTGTTCTGGGAGAAGAAGCAGTTAATTGCCATGGAATTGTCTGATTTGGTGGTATATTGCATACCGACGAGCAAAACAAAGGACAACCTAGGTAATGTATTTTTAATTATGAATTTGAACTCTTCATCTGCTAGATTGCTAGACATGATCAAAGAGTATACTAGTATGTGTCTAGAGAATAGCAACAAATATTCAAAGGAGGTTTAGATGCCTGAGGAGAGAGAAAGAGCGAGTTTGGTTAGCTTAGTGTGAAGAATGGAACACTGGGAAAAAACTTAACCAGTCTCCAAAAACATGTGACGTATGAGATTCAGTTATTCATTGCTTGCTTGGTTGGGGCAGGATTAAAAATAATGTTTAAAAGTTGCAACTGAAGATTTAGACATTTCTAACTGCAATAGTGGCTGAGCATGAAAGCTGGGTGCCTAATGTTGTTAATGAATATTTATCTCCAGAGGCCTCTTAAGAGCAGGTTCAGACTTTGAGGCAATGTAATTCTCTGGATGACCTTTTTGAGGTTAGTGGCAAGTATCAGAGGGATTAGGCTAGGCCACCCAGTGTCAGGGAAAGTGGCTTGCATTGATAGCCCTCCATGCTTGTGTAGGATATGATAAATGGGTATGCTTGAAGACATCATTAGAGTGGGTTCATAGGCTGCCCTTCACACCCAGCGATCCCATTTTCTGAGCAGGTTGTATGACCTGTTGACAGTCCTTTCAAATTGTAGTAACTTGCTTCCCTTATTTCATAGAACTCAGTGGGAGCCACTGAAAATTAAGCTAGCCCTCTTCAATGTAACCATTCGTTAATTTCCATTATTTGGTTGCCCGACAGGGCATTGCAAGAGTGGCAAAACTCAGGGAATTGGCTTACATATAGACTGCCAACTCTTTTTTTAAAAAACCACATAATTAAAACTTCATAAAATTATAAAATCATAAGTGTTGCTAATTTCTTTATTTTTTAAGTTTGTACATATATCTCAGAAGTTTATACACTGCTTAATTGACAAAAAAACTTCTGAATGTGTTACAAAACATTCATTAGATATATGTATAAAACTGAATGTTAAAAACAAGGAGACATGAAATTTATCAAGCTATAAATGAAGCCTGCATTTTAAAAATACATGATCAAAATTACGTTTCAGCATGGGCTTAAGCAAATTTGCCTGCTTCCCTGCCACTTTGCTGCATCCTGTTTTCTGGCTGACTTAGACCAGAGTCAAAGCTGCACAAGGTGTAAAGGGCTGAATGCAGATTATAATGTGTCCTGGAACCATTGTTTGGACTTGATGTAGCACCAGTGCCAAAAACATTGGCCATCACTTGGAGAAACATTTAGTCAAGGGACAATGAAACTTGCCATCAATATTACAAAGCCTCAGTGAAGGCATATATTAATGAGTGGCTTCTTCTCACCTCTCTTTTGTAGAAAATCCTGATTACAAAGAAATCCGTTCCTTTGTGGAGACCAAAGCAGAAGGCATTGTCAAGCAGAAGCCTGCTGATCTACTAAAATATAATCAGAAGGGACTGACACGAATATACCCAAAAGGGCAGAGAGTAGATTCCTCAAATTATGATCCTTTTCGTTTCTGGTTTTGTGGATCACAGATGGTGGCTCTTAATTTCCAGACACCAGGTAAAAATCTCACAATGGAAGATTTTACCCATTTCTCAGCCCACCCACCACTTTATAAGTAAACACCTCTTTCCTTGATATCCTGCTTAATTGCTTTATTCATACATTCTGAATTGCTGAATTCATGCATTTGGGGAAAGTGTGATACCACTTGTCTTTATTATTTGATGTTTCTCTAATGACCTTTAGATTTATTAACGTAGGAAATCTGGCTAACACATCTTTTAATTCTTTCTCTAGATAAATACATGCAAATGAATCATGCCTTGTTTTCCCTTAATGGACGGACTGGCTATGTACTGCAGCCAGAAAGTATGAGGAGTGAGGCGTATGATCCGGTGCCAAATGAATCCAAGAAGAAACTACAGATGATTTTGACAGTGAGGGTAAATGATTATTATTATGTTTTTAAGTAAATTGCTTATTAATTAATTAATTAATTAATTAATTAAATTATTACCCACCCTTCACCCTAAGGTCACAGGGTGGACTACAACACAAAAACCGTATTTAAAACAGTACCAAAAATAATGTGGATCCCAAAAATATAAATCTCAAGTGTCCATAGCCATGGTAAAGAGGTGGGTCTTCAGCACTGACTGGAAACTGTTTAATGAAGCTTCCCTCTTCTGTGAGTTCCATAGCCTAGGGGCTGCCATAGAGCTTGCCCTCTCCTAGGCCACCACTCCCCATGTCTATTAAGTAGCACTTCTGCAGACTCAGCAGTCTGTAACTTCCAGGAGAGATGCCTTGTGGAAAGGAGCTCTTCCATGGAAGGGGACAGGGTCTTTGTGTTGTACCTACCAGTAGCCTGTTTGGTGGCGCACCCCACCCATAGGGCACATGTTCCTTCCCAGTGTCAAACAGTGCTTGCTTGTGAGTTCATTGCCCTTGCTCTCCTGAAGACAGAAACAGACTTGTCCTGCTGTTGCATATGTATTTGGCAATATTTTTTTGGTCTTCCTGGGCTTGAGAAGGTTGAGTCAGATTACCTAGATACCTTTCTATTTACCGTATTTTTCGCCCTATAGGACGCACTTTTTCCCCTCCAAAAATGAAGGGGAAATGTGTGTGCGTCCTATGGGGCGAATGCAGGCTTTCGGTGAAGCCTGGAGAGCGAGAGGGGTCGGTGCACACCGACCCCTCTCGCTCTCCAGGCTTCGCGGACCTCTCCGCAAGCAGCGGGAGCGCTCCCGCTGCTTGCGGAGAGTTGCCTGCGTGCTGAAGCCTGCGCGCGCTGAGCTCAGCGCGTCCAGGCTTCACGGACCTCTCAGCAAGCAGCGGGAGCGCTCCCGCTGCTTGCGGAGAGTTGCTTGCATGCTGAAGCCTGCGCGCGCTGAGCTCAGCGCGTCCAGGCTTCGCGGACCTCTCAGCAAGCAGCGGGAGCCAGCGCTGGGCTCCCACAGCTTGCAAAGAGCTGCCTGTTTGGGGGCTGGGGTCGGGGGAAGCTCGGGCGGGCCTCCCCCGCCCCAGCCCTGCGCCTGGGGGGAAAATGTTTTTTTCCCCTTTATTTCCCCCCCCCAAAAAAAACTAGGTGCGCCTTATGGGACGGTGCGTCCTATAGGGCGAAAAATACGGTAGATAAGGGATTTCTGCAATGAATTTGCTAAAACAGAGTTTAGAAGAAAACATCTTAGAAGACAAGCTAAACAAATTCTGTCACTTCATGATATAATATAGGTCATTCTCATTGTCCTGACGATTAAGTCCTAACATGAAGTATATAGGTGGCATAATCTTGAAGGTCTGTTTGACTGGATCCACTATCCAAGTAATATGATGCTCACAGCAAAAACTGAGCTCTTAAGTCGCATTGGTTTCAGTGGGTGGGCCTGGATCACTTGTTGAAATCAGTTGTGACTTAATGTGGGGGGTTTTTGGCGGGGGAGATACCTACATAATTTAGCTGTTTGGGGTTGGAGTAGGACATGGATTCAAACTCCCATTCAGCCATGTAGCTCATTGGGTCTGGCATTGTGTTGCAGCCTAACCTACTTCAAAGGGTTGATGTGAGGATAAAATGTGGAGGGAAAGAAGTGTGTAGGCCATGTTGAGATCTCTGGAGGAAAGGTGGGATGTATTTAAAAATAAAAAAATCAGCAACTAAGTTAAACTGTCTGAAACAGGTAATCGGAGCTCGCCATCTTCCCAAGCCTGGCAGAAGTATTGCCTGCCCATTTGTGGAGGTAGAAATTTGTGGGGCTGAATATGATAACAGTAAATTCAAGACCACTGTTGTGAGTAAGTACTTCTTAACTCTCTATGGAAATACGGGTTCTGTGACAATATAAAAGAAAGAAGTTGCATCGTGCGTTGGAATTAGGGCATGAAGAGTTATGTTCAAGTCTCCATTCATCTTCAGAACTTATTGTGTAACCTTGGGGCAATCACTATGTGTCTCAGCCAAATAACTATCATAGAGTTCCTTGGCTGGAATAACAGTATCATAAATAAGTAATAAATAAACAGTATCATAAACAAATTAAAACAAGTGGAGCAATTGATCATGTTACATAGCATTGCAACCTGGTATGGCATAGTTGAGCCGACTCCAGCCACCCAGGAGGAACATCATGGCAAGAGGAAGCCCAGCTTGGCTCCAGTGAAGGTACAGCTGCTTGAATGTTTCCTCTCCTCTCCTCTCCTCCCATTTCCTTTTATAGCATCTCTACTAGGTTGTGAGCAGGGACTGTTTTATAGCACTTAAGAAGCAGCTGCTTTTCAAGTGTTCAATAATAAGAATTGCATCATTTTAAAACTCCACTAGTTACATACAAAGGATAGAAAAAGTGACTTCTTGGAATGTCTTCAGTACGCCTTCAGCATTTTCTTCAAAACCTGGGACATGGTCTGTCCAAAGTTAAGCACTTCTGTTGGAGGGAATTGACAGTGTACTTGATGCTCTGCTCGACATTAATGGAACTTTGGCAGGATGGTGCACAAGTTACTTTTGGAATTACCCATTGAAATTATTGAACCCAACTTGGTCATATGTATTAACTTCATTGAGTCTACTTTGAGCACAACTAGCACTGAATACCACACGCTAAGTTCCCTGCAAGAAGTATATCACTGAGTCTGTCAGCTGTCATGTCCCCCCTCCCCGCCCCTGCTTTATAATTCTTTTGCACTCTTTTAATTCCAACTTCTTGGCTGTTTTTCCTCTCTCTGCCTGCATTCTCCTAAAAAATAAATAAATCAAAAGAAGCCATTGTCTTGCTCTAGGCTTCTGATTATTCTTGAAGATAGCCCAGAGAAAGAGGATGGAGAATATTCTGACATCAGCATCGCTGAAGATCATACTGCTACCTGATTATTTCAGAATTGCTTTTTCTTGGCCTTTATTAGTAAAAGCAGTTGTCACTCTTTGTCTGCAACCAGAGACCCCTGAGTTAGCTCAGCCAACATCTTGCAGCTCCTGTGATTTGAGTCCACATTAGCCTCCAAAGAGTTTAGCTTTCTTCTTTTTCTGAGGTGTTCAAGCTTGAATGGGATGACCCACTTAAGAATAAAAACAACTAAACTTCTCCAAATGTTCTACACTTGCCTCAAACTGTGGAGGAGCGGAATGTCACAGTTGCTTGCTTTATATCGTGAAATGTTCGTTTTATTACAGATGACAATGGCCTCAACCCAGTCTGGGCATCTCAAGAGCAAGTGAAGTTTGAAATCTATGACCCCAACCTAGCATTTCTGCGCTTCGTTGTCTATGAGGAAGATATGTTCAGTGATCCCAACTTCTTAGCACATGGCACTTTTCCCATCAAAGGAATCAAATCAGGTAAATATCAAGTATAACACTGACAGGTTGAACAAAGGTTTTGATAATTTGCACATTTCTTTGGCTTTCAGAACACCAAAAGGGGAGCTAGGAAAGTCTCCCTCAACTGATACTGATTGACCATAAGTGACTGCTGAATTAAGCTGGGGTTGAGTCTTTGAGTCTCAACTCTGTGCATACCATACATATATAAATAAAACACTTTATTAGATCTTATTGTATGTGGTAAGCTAAGGAGTGGGGTTTTTTTTGCCATAACCATGCTGATCATCCAGACCCTGGAACCAAGTAAAACCTTAGCTGTTCTGACTTGCAAGCTTTTGACTCACCCTTGTCAAGATTTTCCTGACATGCCAACTGCTCAGCGTTTCATCATGCATAAACCCCACCTGGAGTTAATTATCCAGTGCTTAAATGATAAATTCTGCAACTACATCTTTCATTTCCTTAGGCTTTCTGTAATTCTTTGCTTATTCATGGTAGTCTGCTGCTCTAGATATACAGAAATAACTGCTTAATAATTCCTAACCCCTGGAAAAATATTTTTCATCTTGCCTTTTTCTGAATTTATATTTATTTTATTTAAAATGATTTATGGGCAAGGCTCTTTACAAAATAAAACATGCAAACAGATATTCAGAGTACGGTAGAGCAGGTATTAAGAATTCTTGATATTTTTTTCTCTATGAGATTTTTTTCTCTATGAGATTTTGAATGCTCTTTTGTAGAACATGGTGAATCAGCAATAAATCAGTGGCCATAGAAAATCTGCAAGTTTTTTTAGTGCAAAAAAATTAATAAGCTCTGTATGTAGTATTTAAGCAGTTTTGAGATAGGGAGGCAAGAAATGTGAATTTAATTGCTGAAATTTCTTCTTCTTGGGGAAGCTCCCCCTCAGCATTATCAGTCCTGCTACAGTGGGCTTACTCCTATGTCAGTAATAAACTTCAGTTATGATGGAGTTAATTCTTTCAGTCTTCATCACACTCTGAACCTGGAATGAATCCTGAAATAAATCCCTGCTAAAGATTGTCTGGCTAGCTTAGATTCTACTTTGCTTTTTGAACTGTTGCAGAAATTGAGATCCCTTGTGGCAGCTTGTGGTTTTTTCCAGCTCTGGTTCATGTGACTGTCTTGCGATTCTCCATGATGCCCTGTCTTTCCTGCTCTGCCTGCTGCTTCCTAGTAAATCTCCAAACTCTGTTCTACTTTCAAGAATAGAACAGGTGAGCTATAGGCTGTTCCATCAAGTGTACGAGTCTGAGGCAGCCTTGAAGTTATAAGTTAACCTTTCTAATCCTACCCCTTTAGGCTTTCGATCTGTCCCTCTCAAAAATGGATACAGTGAGGATATAGAGCTGGCTTCCCTCTTGGTTTATTGTGAGATGCAGCAGATCCTGGTAAGTGCAGAAGCTGTTTGACTTCCACCATCCACTAGGATGGAGACCTACCATGCACCCAAATGTCCCTTCACCAACTTTGCAGCTCTATTTGCAAAATTGGTGGGGGGATATGAACCCCATTCATGTCAGTGGGAGCTATTTCTCTAAAACTAACTGCTGCATGCAATGTATGTTCATCAGGATTAAAGCTGGGGAAGGAAGGATGCTCCGCCCAACATGCTGCAATCCTAATGACATTCTCCCCACCTAAAAGTACATATTAAAAAATACTTCAATGTTGTTTGAGCATCAGCACATGTATACAAACCGTGTGTTGCAAGGTTTACCAAGCTAATGTATGTGAAAGTGCTATATACATACCGTTCTTGGGTTAGTACCTAATAACCTCCAGCAGAGTTCTGTTTCCAGTATGGGTTTTTGCTGTAGTCTTTTCTGCAACATAGCCCTTGAAAGCCACTTTTGAGCAGGTCACTGAATGAGATGTTAAGCAGTGATTGCTGCTGGAAGGGAGAGTTGGTGGAAATTGCAAACATGAATGGAAGTCTGCAATGCGGCAGAATTGCAGGATGCCCAGTGCCTCCCCTGCCGACGCTGGAGAGCTGGGTGTTGGGGAGTTGTCCCCAGGCTGAATGTGAGCTTCCAACTTGAAATCCAGCTCTGCGCCAGCCTGCTGGCAGACTGGCTTGGAGGACAGGACACACACTGTGGGGACAGGCCTGACAGAGCAATCAGGCTTCCCTCAAGTCCACTCCTGGGGGATTTAAAGTTGCCCATGCTAGCCCCAGCACCCAGATCTCCTTTGTCAACCCACTCATTGTTGCATTTTACATCCTGATTTGGCCTTGCTATGGCAACTGTGATCGCCGTATTCGGAGCAGGGTAGGAATTTGCCTATCAAGCGAACTGGCTATGGCCTGAGGTTCTGCCTACCTCATAGCAATCATCACAACTGGCGGTTTAGGCATTGGGCAACCTTAGTCTTAGATGGGGCGGGTGTTGTATCTTTGGCCTTCCCCTCTAAAAATAGGGTATCCCGTTAAAGGGATTTGTGAAGGAGTTGCTTCTGAGACGGGCCTGGGCCTCAGCACTCCTCTAGGTGACAATCCCCTTATTTGATGTACGTCAGATGTTTGGGTTCCAAAGAACATTTGCAGACAGGAACACTTACTTCCTGGTTTGCGGAGTTTGGGAGCCAAAACATTCCAGCTCACAAGGTGTTCAGGATCCAAGCTACGACTGTAAATGGTTACCCACTGCCTATGCCAAACCTCTTCATCTGTAGACAAAATTGTGGCCTGATTTGATTTATTGCGTGGTGTATTTTACTGGTAGCTCATTTGAGTGGAGGTGTGGGGAGTGTGTGGCCTGGGCCTGCAAGTGCCTCCAACCCATTTGTATTAGTAACTTTGTTGTGAGTTTTCCATTCTACTGTTCTGCACTCAGGTGTAACATGGCCAGTCCAGTTCCTTTAATGGGAGAACATTGAACAATTCCTTATTAAAATCAGTGGGACAGTAAAAGAAGTGCTTAACTTTGATTTGATTATGGTGTGTGCATTGCAAGAAGGGCTTTCTTTTCCTTTTGAAGGAAGGTGAAGAAGATCTCTATTCATCATTTCGGCAACTACGACAACGCCAAGCAGAGCTAAACAATCAGTTATATGACACCCGACGGAACTTAAAGAATCCAAGCCGAGACGATTTATTGCAAGAGTTCAATAAGAACGAGGGTCAGCTGCAAGTGTATCAAGAGACATGCAACAGGAGGTACTTTGATGATGACACTGATCCCAATAAATCCCCAAAGATCCTGGATAATATAGCATAAATAAAGGAAGTACAAAGAAGAGTCCAATAAATTACCTTTGTTTCACCTTGATCTGCTAGGAACTATTTTCTCAGCCAAAATAGGCCTGGCTTCTTGAACTAGCAAACTCAACAAACAGGGCTGTCTTCCAGCTGGAAGGCAGCAGTTTTACAAAGCTAGAGAACAAGGCAGCTCCACGGTTCTAGCATACATGGATGTGGCACATAGGGAATTAAGACTATCAAATGTTCAATAAATGTGAAGATTTAATTTACAGCCTCCTATTTAATATTATTTATACAGCACTTGAATGTTAAAAAAGCAGTTTACAATGATGACTCTTAGTATTTTCTTTCCTTAAAATTATGTATTTCCTCATATATCAACTGCTATATAAATGCAATGCTGGTGGGGGACTTGGATAGATGCATGTCCTGCCACAAGGCTGACTTTTTTTCTTTGTCCTCTTTTCAGACTGAGGGAGAAGAGAGTCAGCAACAGCAAATTCTACTCCTAGAGGAACTGGGTTTCCTTTGGTGCGTTATTTATAAAATCACCCGGTAAGAAACATTGATTTATTCTGGAAGCGCAGCTTAGAATGGAGGCTCAACAGTCAGAAAAATACGTTTTTGGCAGGGAACAAGGAAAAAATTACATTGTACAATCTGTACAAAGCAACAACGCTGAAGGGTGGAGTAGCTTGTATAGTAAACTTTAGTCAGTAACAATGTGTGATGTTTGTAAAGCAAGCTTATCAGTTGAGAACTCCAAGCTCACGTGTACCACAATGATTTTGTGCCACTTGTATGACCTTTGTTTTTATGGTGGCCATAATTCCAAGAGCTGTGTGTGCTTTTAAGCCTTTCCAAATCCCACTGCAACACACCTTTATCCTTTTTGCTAAGGCCTCCTCTCTCTTGGTTCTTTTGGTAGGTGGAACTACTCTCCCAAAGTTGCCTGGCAGAAGTCTGCCACTGCCCTCAGTTGTCATCATCTGCAGTAACTTGCCTTTGAAGGCACAGCTGAAATTGCAAGGGAGAAAAAAGGAACAGATATTATGGACTGTGCAGGGTTATTTCTACACAATGGCTTGATGAATGCCAGATTTCAAAAGGGGGGGGGGTTGTGTGTTTTTTGAAATATTAACTTGTAAAATCTTATCAGATTTGTTTTGGGTAGAAATTTTATTTTTAAATGTATGTATACAGCAGTGGTATGTGTGTGTGTATAAAGACTGGTTGGCACTAAAATTTACATGGGTTTGTACTATTTTGAGAGATTAAAAGGTGCCCACCAGTTAAAACTTTGTTTTAGTTTTTACAAAAGCAACTCCTTTTGCATTGGCAAATGCCTATACATGATAGAAATGTTATGTGTGAGACACATTTCTGGTAGGCTCATGCAAATATGAGTGGGAATGAAAGTATCCTGTATAACTTAAATCTGCAGGGAGATCCTTCAGTCCATAGCTCAGTGTTCAAGTTATTCTGGAATGTAATGCATAACGAACGGACTTGATGCTTACCTCCCCTTAGGCTTGAAGTGCAGGAAGAGTAGATGGGCAGTGGTGTGGGGGTTGTAACCCATAGATTTGTGGCTAATGGACCCCAAGTAAATGCTTTGATTAACATTTGCTTTGCTTTACCTAATGGAATTTATGCTCATTAGTTACAAACCACTCACCTAATAGGCATTCCTTATTTGCAGCCTGTTACTGAAAGTTAAAAAGTGCACTAATTCTTCCTTTGCAACTGTGGCTAGAATCATAGAACTGTAGAGTTGCCAGAGAATCCAAGGGTCATCTACCCTCTGCAGTCCAGGAGCACAGGTAAAGAATCCCAACAGATGGCCATCTATCTCTGCTTAAAAACCTCCAATAAAGGATTGTCACCTTCCACCGTAGTCCTAATAATTTAGTTAATGTCACAACAACACTTTTTTTTTGGGGGGGGGGGGAAACACAGCATTAAAGAAGCAGTAGTGGATAAAAATGAACCACTGAGAAAATAAAACAATACTTTACCAGAAAAGTACTACAGTATAGTGGTTAAAGTGCTGGATGAGTGTCTTTTGTCTCCCTGCAGGGCGATAGAAAAAGGCACTCAATTCAAACCACGGCTTGAGAGGTGCCTAATGCCTGCCGATTGACAGATGGGTAGGGCCACTCACATGTCAAAGTGATCACTTGGTTTTGGTTCTCCAGTAACAGTGGTTCCCTGCCCCCTAGTGTAGACTAGTGGCACTCCGCATCTGGATTTGGGCATCAACAATACAGGCAATTGTGTACAAGTGTGTTCTGTAGCGATGTTTTGGAAGGCTGGTGAGTCAAAGTGCATACAGAAGAATGGTACTCCTCCCAGGATAGATGACATTGGCTAAAATGAATGCAATATTTTATTTGAAAAAAATACAGACCTCCTGTACAGTAAATACAACTTAATGGGTGCGATAAAAAAAACCTTTAGACTTCCTGGTTATAAAAAGCTTTCCTCTCCCCCCTCCCATCAACCCTCAATCTGTGACCAGTATGCCACCCAAAGGGTGCACTGACATTCTTGGACAAGTATAATCTACCCATTTACAGCATAGTAGCCTGCAACTATTTGAAACAGCAGAGCTACACATGGATTTTGATCTAATTTATTTAAATAAACTATTAAAACATCTAGCTATGCATTTATAACAGACTGCTCCAGCTAAAAATGGCCTGCAGGCAGCAGACGACAATCATTAGTCTACACTGGCTGCTTTCTTACTGCCATGTTTCTAACAAATAAATAGAAAAAATAAATAAGGGGGAAGACAGGGTCATTTTCAATCAAGAGACCTATAAGTCTCTTGCATATTGAAGCAATCTACGTACATAATTTTCATAATTTAAAATGTTTCTCAAAATGTATTTCTTTATTCAACACAAATTTGGAGCTGAGTTTACAAAAATTGTGCATATTTTAAAAAAGGGATGGCTAATTTATTGTTAGACAACTTCCATCGTCTTGGGCCAAGCTGGCTAGGGCTGAAGATAGTCCAAAAACATTTGGAAGGCCACAGCTTAGCCACCAATGATTTAGACAGTGCTGGTTAGGATACTTCCCCCCCTGTTACTTACAAGTTACAGAGGATCAGCAGCAGCAGAAACTAGCTGCCCTGCAAAGTGCCCCCTCTATACCCTACGGTAAAGTATTTGTTTAAAATATTCCTACCTGATAACAGAGCTCAGTTCTAATATATTACATTCAGTTACTAAAAATTCTGTACTTTTATTTCCTTAAAAAAAAGAAGGTTCGGTATCAGAACTGTACAAACGTCTGCCAGAATATGAAAGCAGAAGCAGAGCTACATCAGAGTCATGATTAAATGTGTCCCTAAGCAGAATGGTACAATACAATCACACCCCAACAGATATGTATGTTGGAACTGGAATAATGCAGTGGAACATGCATTATAGACATACAGTGATTTGTGTATGCTTTTCGGGGAAGAGAATAGTTCAGATAGAGGCAGAGAAAAAGAAAAGCCCCATTTTCCATCAAGAACCGGAATGTCCTTTTATCATAAAGGGTAAAATGGTGTCAGGTGCTGTTCTGTTTGGATCAAGAGTAGATGGTGATGACTTCCCGGCCACCACCTCTGACAAGTAACACTCGCTCCAAGCCTTCGGTCAAGACCTCAAGAAATTCCATATCTGGGTCAGCTGAAGTCAAGGCAAGAAACCTCTACAGATTGACATGAAAAGCCATTATAGAGTTCTATACCAAGTAAATAGCCTTCATGCACACTTAAAACAATCTGAAATCTCTTTGGAACAAATGTAACTCAAGGGGCACAATTCAAATAGAGATTAACCCTCACAGAGAGTTGAATTCTTTCACTAAGGCCAATGGGACTTCAAAGAGCTGAATGATGCATTACTACTATAATTTGCAAATGTTTGAGAAAAATCTCTACCTGGAAACTCAGGTCCCTTTGGGTAGAAACAGAACTGTATTTTAGTATCATGATAGCCTTTACTTTCCCACTTTCAATTTAAGAATACACAAAGTGATACAGATTGTTTTTATATCATGATGCGCACAACAACAAAATAGAACCTAAAACTAACAGGTGAGCACCACGCACACACACAGCAAAACAAACAAACAAACAAAAAAATAACTGTAGAGTTGGAAGGGACCCCAAGGTTCATCTGTCCCAACTCTCTGCAATGCAGGAATAAAACAAAGACACAGCTAACTAACAAGCTCCAAAGGTGCTTGGGATCAGCACCAGTTGAGTGAAGTGTCAAAAGGAAGATGAGCTTACCTGGGGCCCAGGCCATAAACAAATAGCAGAAAGCCTGCAATGTTCCTCTTAGCCAAGCAGTCTCTCTCCTGGATGCTCAGACGACCTCTGGCTACAAGTGCCTTTTTTCAGCTCTGGCTGGTTCACCAGCTACGACTCCTTTTGAACAGAAATGATTTGTCTACTGTATATAACATTGATTGGATTACTGCAATGTACTCTACATGGGGCTGCCCTTGAAGATGACTTGGAAACTTGGCCCCAAATGCAATGGCCAAATTACTGGCTGTGGTTCCATTTAGATCACATATAACCAGTGTTCTAAATCAGCTGCATTGGTTGCCAGTTTGTTTCTGGACTCAATTCGAATTCCTCATTTTTGCGTTTAAAGTCCTAATCAACTGAGGGCCCAAATATCTGAAAGACCACCTCCTTCCCTACAGGCCTTCCTGGGTGCTAAGATCAACGGATGGGCCCTCTTCCTCTGCCCTCAGAAGCTTGGGGCGGCGGCCCAGGAGGCAGCTCCTAAATTGTGGAACTCCTCACAGAGCTGCATCTGGCAACTTCATTATACAGTTTTTGGTAAATGCTTAAGTACCACCTCTTTATCCCTGCAGTTTTCGAATAGCTAAATTCTTGAACATTTTGGCTCCCAAACGCCACAAACCTGGAAGTGACTGTTCTGGTTTGTGAACTATTTTTGGAAGCAGAACGTCCAATGGGCTTCCAGAGCTTCCTGCAGCCAATCAGAAGCCGCGCTTAGGTTTCCGAACATTTTGGAAGTCAAACGGACTTCCAGAACGGATTCTGTTTGACTTCCAAGGTACGAGTGTGAGTGTGTGTGTGTGTGTATATATATATATGGACCCACCTTATTTTTTTTAAAAAAATAGTTAAAAAAGATGGTTTTAATGCTGTATTTAAAACTGTTGTAACTTGTTCTTGGACCTTAGAGTGAAGGATGGATAATGAGTTTATTATTATAGTATTATTAATAATAATAATATTCATCCTCAGATGAATCCATTAATCCTCAGATGAATCCAACTGCAAAGCCTCTTTCGAGTTTGTTTGCTTCTGTGTGTTTTACATGGGGTCATTAAATTGCCATGAAAAAGGATACAGTTTTCATCTCCATCAGTGTTCTTGGGAGGGCCAGGCATGTTGAGAAGAACAAGTCGTGCATCATGGGATCGGTTTACAATGACTTCGTTCAGCTTCACAGCAGTGTGCATCCTCCGGACATTTGACTGGTTTCTGTTGAAAGGTCACAATTACAAGTGGTGTTAGAAGTCAGCAATTGCAGGCTTAAGAGTACTAATGAAAAGCATCGCCAACATGGAATGTTTCAAAAACTTTAGTTCCCTCTCACTAAAAAGGTAGGCTCTCAAAGACTGCCAAAATCTTGAAATGCTGGTGTGTGCACCCCATGTCCCCATTCTGCTTCTGTTTTTGGTAGGTTATATCAGCAAACGCCACACATATAAGGTTATCAAAATGCAATTCTGTCACTTCATATCTCATTGAATAAAATATGAAATTTCCCCATTTTTGCATTGGCCCTTTTTATACATCCTGTAAGGGCCATATAGGAAGAGCTGTAACTAAGTGAAAAGCTAATGCCATTACATGATTTCCTATCTCAATCTCCTGGAGAAAAAGCAACCCAAGAACAAATCAAGGTACAGAGTAAAACTGAGTGAACAGGAAATCCTCAAGTGGGCAGTTAACCGGAATTACAAGCACTTTGACATGGGACGGAAGGAGAACCAAAGAAAAAGGTTTAGGATGTTGCATTTCTTTTGGCACATTGAGGACCAAAAGGAATGGGATAGAAAGGGGGGCTCGTTTTGACTAAAACAGGATGCATTTGCTGTCGCATTCCACCATCCAACCAGGATGCTAATAAAACAATTGCCAAATATCAATACACCAAGTCATGCAACATCTGCAGTCTTTCTCTGACCCACAAGAAGTTCAATCTGCTCCTTTGGGCATTCACAACTATTGCCCATCAACCAGCCTAATGATCAGTTTCAACTCCAATGAAGCTAGTAAATGCCTTTACTTTTACTCTAATTTCTTAATTTAATTTACTTTATTTTTTTTCTTTTCTTTTACTTTAATTTCCCATTTCTTGTAAGTAAGAACATATGACTTCTCCTGGATCAGACCAGTTAATCATGTCTAGCAGCTACTGACAGTCTTTGCTTCCCATCCAAGAGCTACTTTAAGCACACCTAATGGCTTTGGTGGGACGCAGGGGGGGGGGGCGCTGTGGGTTAAACAACAGAGCCCAGGACTTGCCGATCAGAAGGTCGGCGGTTCGAATCCCAGCGGCAGGGTGAGCTTCTGTTGCCCGGTCCCTGCTCCTGCCAACCTAGCAGTTCGAAAGCACATCAAAGTGCAAGTAGATAAATAGGTACCACTCCGGTGGGAAGGTAAACAGCGTTTTCCTGCGCTGCTCTGGAAGCGGCTTAGTCATGCTGGCCACATGACCCGGAAGCTGTACGCCGGCTTCCTCGGCCAATAAAGCGAGATGAGTGCCACAACCCCAGAGTCTGTCACGACTGGACCAAATGGCCAGGGGTCCCTTTACCTTTACCTTTAAGGGTTTTGGTATGACCCATCAGAGTCTTTAAAAAACCTTTTCTCCCGTCCCCTTCTGAGAAACTTAGGGGAGGCACACCATTTGCTGTTAAAATACGACCCCAAATCTACACCTCCTGCCTATGCAACTGCCACCATCACATCTAGCTTGGACCTAAGAGGAGGATATAGATTTAGATTATTCAAAACAAGCAAACTTACAGATTTTCCCATTCACTGACAGCATGAAAGCAAACCGTAATGATAAAATTAATGTTAGCATAAACAGAAAAAAGCCAATTGTCTTGGACACAAAAAGAGAAAACATTTTAGTCTGGCCTTAAGACCAGAACAATAAATCACAGTAATCAAGATACCCTGGCTTATTGCAAAGCACAATCATGACCATAGTGACCTGGTTCTCAAGGCACATTAAACCAGTTAAAACAAATGATGGTTTGATGTGGATGAGCAGTGTGCTCAAGATTTAACTGAGGGTGCTTTACTCCCCCAACTCTTGGTGCTGCTGCCCCTGCTGAGAAGGAAGCCACAGTTGGATTTGTTATGCCATCCAAACCCAGACTTGTGGTTGGCTTCTCTCAAAACAAACCTTGGTTTTTGCTTGGTTGCTTGGCTGCAAAGAAACAAATCACAAGACAGGGTTTGGATGACATGATAAGTCAGACCATAGTTTGTTATATGGCAGTAGGGGATGAGCTTGGTGCCCAAGATTTCAGATGAATGCACAGCACGCTGCTTGCTCCCATGAAACCATGATTTATTTTAATGATGGCTTAATGTGACGTGTGGACCAGATCACATGATGTCCTTCACACACATTATCCAGCAACCTTCAAGTCCCTCCCTGCATTTTCCTCCCTCAGCTCCTACACCACTCCTTATCTTTGCCTCCAGTCTGACATCACAAGGCCCATAGCAATATGAGAATCTCACAACCCCACTCTGCTATCAATGCTCTCAGCATGCAAATGAGCCACACTTTAAGATAACTAGTGCATTACCAAAGAGGCATGTACTGCTGTATGCATTCCTGGCCTCCCGATGCCAGCATAGTCCATCCCACCTTTGTGGAAGAAACACCATTTCAAATACTTCGCTCTTGTGCTGCCAAACCAAAAGGCAAAATATAAAGCCTAAGCCCCCAACAATGCTACAGACATGGATTAAGGTGAGGATATCCTGGCTCAGAAGGAACCTCTACACTTACGGTTTAATACTGATGAGCTCTCTGAAGTTCTCCACTGCATTGTTACGGATTCGCTTATCAAAGTCGCATTTCTCCTTTGTCCATGTCATCTGGATCCTTTCTGGGACTGCTTCCCCTTCATCTTCCTCATCGGAGTACAGGCTTTCTAACCTTATGATAGAGTGCCTGTCCTTCACCAGCTGAGCCTGGAAGAATAAACATGCAGGTTTATTGTTTTCAGAAGTCAATAGTCTATGGCTCTTCTACTTAATGCTTTTTGAGAGTCAGCAGCTGGAAATGATTGAGGAGGAAAGAGATTTTGAAATGTCTTGGTACAGCACAAGAAGGCAAAGAGCTATCAATGCAACTGTGGCCCAGACCTCAAATTACAGGGGAGATTGCTCTCTCAACTGCTGTTTTTGAAGCTTACAGAAGGGCTAGGATTCTGCTAAAAGTGTGTGTGTGTGTGTGTGTGTGTGTGTGTGTGTAGGTCACATGGATTTCATTAAGGGGACGGGAGGCTACCACATTTCCCACAATCCAAGCTTTGCTATGGCCTTGCAAATGCAACAACATTTGCAGCAGGCTTGTAAACAGCCCCTGGTAAGGCCAGCTTTTGCAGGTCAAGGCTGTGCTTCCAAGTGACCAAGCAGGCAGAAGAAAAAAAGAGCTCTATTGGAACAGACCACTTCCCTAAACAGATGCCTATGGAAAGCACACAAGGAGGGCTAGAGCAAATAAGCTCTCTCCCGCAGTTGTTCCTAGCAACTGGTATTCAGAAGCACTGGAGGTAACATACAGCAGGTTTTAGACATAATTTTATACACCAGTCATGTTCCCACACTCTCAATAGCCCCAAAGGTTGCAATCTTTCTTCACAGAGGAACCGATCCAGCTCCTTGATCATTTGCGCTGCTCTTTTCCTCATCTCTACCAATACCCTTTTTTAGATGTGAGGATCAGAATTGTACACTGTATTCTGAGGGCAGCTACATCATCAATTTGTATAAAGGCATTATGATACTGGCTGATATGCAATTGGCAGTTCTCATTTTTAGTCCCGTTCCTAATGATGTTGCCAACCTCTCCTCTTTCAAGCTACCAAAGGTATATGTGGGCACAATGACAAGTAAAAACATTTGTGGGCTTATACAAGGATTTTGTTTTGGCAAAACCTTCACTTGCATTTAGAAACATGAGAGCACCACTGAAAACCGAGGTGTAGGAGTGAAACTTGTTGCAGGTGTTTGGGCACAAAAGACTAGGTTTTAAGTGCAAACCTCATCTCAATACATGTGCCCAATTCCAATGGGGGGGGGGAATGTGAAACGCATATCTTAAAGCAATCACTTCCTGATTCCCCATTGTCTGAGGTGGGATGGGTGGCAACTGGACAGTGGTGGCATCTCATTTATGGCCCAACCTCCCAAGTGAAGTTTCCCAGAATAGCATTTTTTAAAATAACCCTTTTTTCCAATACGGTGAACATGGCAATTAGAGAAGAAATGGTGAAAGAGGCATCTGCAGATTTTGGGACACTTTCATCAACACTTTACATGATTTGATACTAAAGCAAAACATACCTCTCTTTCTCTTTCTGTTTTGGTCAATCTCATCTGCCTCAGCATCTGAGATCTCTGCTCCATCATCAGAGTCCGTTCGTAAGTGTAGGCGGAGATATCGCTGTTTTGCTACGAAAACAAGAGCGACAGTTTTATAGCTACACACAATGCTTTGTCCCAAACCCCGATCGACCACAGAACAAGATAAACCTCATTACCATTTCCACTACTTCTACTTCAGCCTCTATTCGGAGGTGGTAGAGGAAGGTGGCCAGGTCTTTCTTCATCTGGATGCTGTTGTCATCCATCTGAGCTACAGTGAAAATTCTCATTTTACATTTTCGCCAAACCTGTAGAAGCAGAAAATATATATGTATCTTCTCAAAACTTTCGAACATGTATGCAGAGCCTGTAGAACCTGGTAGTATGCAAGGCTGCACAAACCTTTAAAAAGACAAAACGAAAAAACTGCTCTTTTAAGTTTTATAAATGCAAGGGAAAGGGCCATAGTTCAGTGATACCCAATCTGCTTTGCACACCACACACCCCAGGTTCAATTCTTGGCAACTCCAGGTAGGGCTGGCAGACCCACCTGCCTGAAACCCTGGAGAGCCACTATCAGCCTGCATCAACAATACAAAGCTAGGTGGACCAATGGTCTGATTTATATAAGGAGCTCCCTGTGTTCCTAAGTTACATAGTTGTGTATAAATGTGTGAAGGGCTGTAAGCTTAGTTGTACAGCACATGCCTTGCATGCAAAAAGTCACAGGTATCTCCAGACAGGGCTGCGGAAAGCTCCTTCCTAGAACTCAAGAGTCGAAGCCAACCTTAGTAGTAGAAAATAGTGAGCTAGAGCAACCAATGACCTGACTTGGTATTCAAACAGCTACCTATATTCTGACACTGAGATAGGAAAATAGTGTGCATGACATGTTACGCCAGGATGGGGCTGATGGGAACTGTAGCCCAAAACACCAGGTTGAGAAGTGCTGCATTACATGAACTAAAAAGCAGGTGATTGTCAACATTTGGCGCTCCTAATCGGAGCACCAGGCACCTCCAAATCACCAGCTGAGGTTGTTTGTCTCCTTCCCAAAAGCTGCTGCAACAGTCATGCCAAAATAGCAATGGCAGTTTGAGACCTCAGCAGAAAGAGTTCCTCTTCTTGGAGGGACTTTCTGTGTAACTTCCTGTTTCATGCGACTGTCAGCTCTTAGAGCAGCACCTACAAATGAAGCTACGTAAATTTCAACCATATGGACCGACTGCCAAGATTACTCTTCAAATGTTGCTTGTTTCAAAGGCTACTGCTTCTGTTGATTTATATATGGTTTTCACTATATTTTGTTGAGCATTTTTCTAAAATGGTTTTCGGATATGTACTCTCTTTTAAAAACCTTGTAGATTGCTTGGGTGCTTTCAGGCAGAGCCAGTTATACAAAATAATAAGCTAGTGGTCACATCCGCATCATACATTTAAAGTGCTAGGAAAACACCTTAAACAGTCACAGCTTCCTCCAAAAAATTCTGGAAGGGTGGATGAGAATTGTTAGGAGCCACCATTCCACTGCTAGAGCTATAATTCCTGGAAGTGGTTTCACTATCAATCCCTCTTCACAGGGAACTCGGAAGAACTGTAGCTCTGGGAGGGGAACTGTTAGCACCCTTAACAGACGACAGCTCCCAAAATTATTTGGGGGCTCGTAACTTTTTAAATGTATGGCGTGAACGTGGCTAGTATTCCACAGCTTGGATTGACATACACAAGCAAATGGGTGAGCCCAACCTGTCCATCTAGCTCCTGGCACTCTTACTTTATGCTGTTTGAGCAGAAAAGGAAGCAGCATCAGCATGCCTCCATCATGCACAATCCACCAGACGTCGATGTTCCCTTCATTGTAACGCTCATGATTGCCAGGGTAGAAGGAAACGTTTTTGGGCACCAGCAAGGCAAGGTGGGCTGCAGTTGTACAGCGTACAGTGTCTGGAGGCAAAAGGAATAAAGATGCATTGTAATACAAAGCAAAGAGGATTGTGCGCCACTAACCTGCCTTGCTACTAGTGGGTGGCTTTGGCTGTCCTCTTCCTCCCCCTTAGTCCCAGTGCTGCTCTTGTAGAACTCAACAGGGAGGAGGATGGAAGGAAAACTAGAGACAGTTGGCTCAGCCTCTCATCGGCTGTGGCTCCACCTAATGTTGGCCACTCTGCCTTCCACCCTACCAGATCCAATGGATAGCGGCCACTACTGATGCAAAGCACAGGCAGAGATACACACAATGGCACCAAAGCATGGTGAAAGTCAACACCAGCTGCAATAAATGGGGAAGGGGGAATTCAAAGTGATGCTACCACTCCAGAGGCAGATTTCTTTTTTGGCAACACACCATTCCACCCCAAATTGGGCTTTCTACTATGAGGAACCAATTTTACAGCATTTTTCACACATCAAGAGCAAGAACACCAACCAACATCCTAAGAACTTGCCTATAAAGGTTTTCCAGGCTCTTGAGTCTTCACTTTGCCTCCAGCCATATGGCCACCCCAGGACCACTGTGTTATGCTTCATGCCTCCCAATCCGCACGACTGTATCAAGTGGGAAATGCCATCCCGGACTTTATTAGCTACAACGACTTGGCAAAATCCTTTCACCTTCTCAATCTCGATCATATTCTTGATTGTCTGTAAGACAGCCAACAGGATTAAGATGTCTCCCATTAAGAGGTCATGGGGCAATTAAAAAACATTAGAACATGCAAACAGATTTCTCCACTTGCGCATGTTGACTTGTATTTATGGGAGGTTCCTCCTTACCAAAAGAATAATTAGTACAGGGATTTCCAAGAAATAGATTTATATATGTGGCCATGTTGGCTGAAATAGAGGGATGCCTGTGCAAGATTTCTGAAGGTTGGAAAAATAGTGTCTGTGTCTGCTCTCTACTTACAACTAACAAAAATGGAATAAAATTGATGACAAAGAGAGAATATACAGCATAAATTTTGCAAATAACAAAAAACTGCACAGTACGATACATCTGCATAACTTTTAAGTGTATGCATTTAAATTATTGTTTCTTTATTATTCTCCTCCTCTCACATTCCCAGGGCAGATTATGAAATTTCAACACACAAGAAAACAAATGAAAAAAACTTACAAAAATACATGAAAAAATATGTAGAGCAGCATAACACATGCACACCAGCAAAGACAAAACAGATAAAGTTAACTTTAAAGGTCTGGGGAAAAAATAAGTCTTGCCTTAGAACCAAAATGATGTCAGACCAGCCTTCCTAGGTAGAGCATTCCATAACGGCTGCCACCACTGAGAAAGCTCTTTCCTCAGCAACCTCTCACCATAACTCAAGATGGCAGAGAAACCCAGGAAAAGGTCCCTGATTAAAATATTAGTGTATAAGCAACTCCCGGTTTGTGCAGGGGTTGCATCAGGTAATTGCATGTGTAGGCTCACCCCGCCCCTGCCCCACACCCTTTCGGAGCCAAAAATGGCACATGCTTGGGCAGTCACACGCCAGTCAAATGCATGCAAATGGTCAGTCTGTACTGACAAGCAAACTTAAAGGCCCTGATCTCAAGCCATAAAGTTCAAGACCAGAACTCTAAATGGAACCCAGAAACAAGTCTCATTGACACAACACAATTTCACTTTTTTGGTAGAGAATTAAAAAAAAAATTTAGTATGAAGGACACAGCCTTTGCTGGAAAAAAAAGCCTTGAATAAACAAAACAAAACAACACTGCACTGCACTCAGACATTCTTTAGTCTTTGGTTCAGCTGTAGCCTTAGAAAAAACTGAAAACATTATTGGCTAGAAAACGATTTGCTTGCCTGCCAAGAGGCTTTTTCTGGATGGAGCCTCAGGCCTTAGAAAGCCATATAAACTTTCTTGCCAAATGCTCCATGATACTTACACTTTGTGTTTAGCCTCCCACCACCCCCCCGCCCACCTGTTCAGCCGCCTGTGCTTCTCCATAGCTCTCCAGGAAGTTGCCTTGTATCGCTGTTCCAATGATGGTCAGTCCCTTGCCGGCTTTCAGCTGAGAAGCAAACGTCAACAGTCTGGGGTATTTCACATGCAAATCTTCGTCCAGTTTCAGAAGCACCAGCAGCTGCGGTCTGAAAAGAGAGGGAAAGAAACGGTTTTAGGGCCAGGTTTTTGAATATTAAGCAGCTCTTAAGGAGCACTCTGGCTTGGGAGCATTGAAGAGCTATTTCACCAACTGGCTTTTATATATTCAGACAGCTTTCACCAGGAGACTGGCTCATCAAAAATTCAGTTCACATGAGAAGTTCACATCTAAATCTAAGCCAAACAGGCTGAAGACTGCATACTAAATAAAGCTACCCACCCAGACTTTCGAGGGGCTGACTGGGGTGGAGGATGGGAGACAGCTGGATCATCATATTTATTTGTGCAACATGTGTGACATTTCTATAAAAGAGGACCATACAGCCAGAAAGTATGTAACAATTTGATTTATGACAGGGCTTTTCATATTAGTGTTCCTAGAATGCTGAGGCAATCCTTCATGAGAAGCTCGGTAACAGCAGAAAAACTTGTCTGAAAGACAGTTCCAACACCATTTGTTTCTTCTTCCTCTCTCCAAGGAGCTCAGTGTGGCGTATATGGCTACTTGCTCCCTATTTAGTCTTCTAACAATCCTGTGAGGATGGCTAGGCCCAAGGTCACCCAGTGAGCTTCATTCATGAATGGCTGCCAGGTCCTAGTCCAACACTTTAAGCATTGCTCAACACTGGCTAATTGCTATACCTCTCTCATTATAACTCTTTCCCTGCAATAAGTAGCCTTGGAGGAGTGGAGGGTGTGCACGAGGGTGTGATCTTTAGTTGCATAAACCCAAGAAGGACATTAGATATGGTGACATGGCAGGAGATGGAAGAAGCAACAGAACCTTATGTGAAAATTACAATATCCAAGGCAAGAGGTTCATAGCTTAAAACTGTGCATTGCTGAAATGCTTCATTATGGTTGTCTTCATTTTGGCTCCTACTAGTTCTCTGCAGACAATCTTCCAGCATTTTTGTATTTGGGGGGAAGAATCTGCACATAAGAGCCTCTTCCACACATGTTTTTTAAAGTAAGTAAAAAGTCCTGCATCAAGGGGCTTGCAAAATAAGCATTATTTTGATTTCATGCAAGTTCAGAATCTGGGGAAAACTCAACTCTCCATTTCATTAACTGGGAAGAAACAACAAGAAGTCACCTCCAGTTCTTGGTGTGTGGGGGCCCTTCTTCCAATCTCAGCAGAGCATATCGGGCAGCACTTAGAGACAGGCCCCGGATCCCATCACCCCATTCCTTCTCCGCCCTGTAAAGCACAATTTCAAAATTAAGCCAACTTATTTTTAAAAAAATAAAATTTACTGAGGTTTTAAAGGTTACAGATAAAACAAAAAAACACCAAATTAAACAAAAAACAAAACAATGTATCACATTAAAAAAAGAATACCATACAAATAAAAAAAGAAAAAAAAAGATTAAGAAAAAAGGAAAAACAAAAGCAAGAAACACATCAAACCTTCAAATAATGTATCTTTCATTTGCTTGTTTCCTTGACCTCCTCCCACCTCCCTTTTTTGTATTCTAATTCAGTTAAATATTTCAGCAAATCCTTTCCCTCTTTATTTTGTCCTTATAATCTATCTTAATGTACTGTAATTTTGCATTCTCTTCTTTCGCCAATTAACAATTCGTTTTCGCTTTTTTTTTTAATCTTATTTCTCCTTAAAATTAATATATCTATTTGAACTTAAACTCTTAAAACATTTCCACTAGGGTCATAAAAATTTCATTCCACGATTTTTCTCTCCCTCATTAAATTTTTGCAAAATTTCCAAATATAAACTTTAAATTCCCAATCTTCTTCCACTGTCTCCTCTCCCTGGTCTCGGCCTCTGCCGTCCCTTCTGTCAACTCCAAACAGTCCATCAACCTGGAGATCTTATATCCAAGGCTCTTAACTCTTCTTCACGTCCCTTCTGCCGATCTTCTTCATAATTTTTAGTGCTACAAAGCAGATCTCGGGGGAGCTCCATCCCAACAATGCCTTTATTCCTTCTTGACAGGACAGCCAGATTTCCATAGTTAAAACTAGGATCCATAAAGCATTCCAAATCTTGTTTCAAAATTCCTCCAAATCCAAAGGCCCCAAAAGCTCCAATCTCCTCCTAACGCTTCAAAATTAAGCCAACTTAGGGCACGACTCCTTTTCCAGAAAAAACTGTATTTAGATCACTTATTTGTTGTCTCACAGTATAAATGGACTTCCCATGACTATAATAATTTAATAATAATTTATTATTTATACCCCGCCCATCTGGCTGGGCTTCCTTAGCTAGACCTCGATAGTCTATGCGTTTGTTACCCTTGTATCTCACTCTTCCTTTGGAAATCATAGAACAGTTTACATAAAGTTCCCAGAGTTCTCCCTATATAACAGGGAGTATTCCTTACTGTTTGGCCACACAGACAATGACTTCTAGGTGGTGGCAATTCAACACTATGTTTGAAGGGCCACATGCTCCCCTTCCTACCATACTAACACTGGCCAGGTTTAGAACCACTTAGAGAGGACAATGCAACAGTAGATATTTCTAGAACATTCACTGGACTATGTGCTTTCAAAGGGTGGGTTCATCCACACTTCCACTTGCCCACTGTTTCCCCAAGGGGTAACCCACTGTTTATCGCTGAATCGGAGCAAAAATCAATTGGCTTTTCTCTGGATTGACGTTTGCTCTGATTTCACACTAAAGAGCAGGTTTTCCAGGGGAAAGCAGCAGGGCAAAGACAAAACCCCTTGGACCCATGCCTAGAAAGCACAGGGCAAGGAGAAAAACCACTCAGTTTTCTAGGCTTGGGACAAGCAGAAGTGTGGACAAGCCCAAAGTTATTTGTTTGCCCAAAGACTTCCACAATGATATTTCCTCTCCTCTGCTCCCACTAGTTCAAGAACTGTCCCTGTGGAGCAGATTTTGGGGGGAGGGGGAAGCTCTGTTGTGCAAGTAGAAAACCTTGCGTGAATAGAACAACTTTGTTGGACACAACCCTTAACAATTCAGAAATTAAATGACAGAATTAAGCATCCTTTGGAAGATCCAATTCAGGGCTTCCCAGGGTATAGCTCCTGTTAAAGGGATAGCTCTGTGTGCATTCATACACCCACACCCAGCAATCACATTATCATGTTATTTTGATCAGAAGCTACTTACCCCTGGTATTCAATGTACTTGTAAATCATGCCTGCAATGAGCATTGCCACTAAAGCATAATACCAGGAGGAGATGAACATCAGCGCAAGGCAGATACTCATGCCTAAAAAGGACAAGGCCCTGAAGGAAACAAAACTCAAATGTTAGCACATATTTAGAGCTGGTTCAAACATGCATGGGCATTCCTTGATTTCTTTACCCTTGGGTGACTGGAGGCTGAATGTGCAGATTCCACTGAACAGGACTGTGTTGGAGGTGATCCTGGAACTCTTATCTGTAATGTTTATGTATCAGTGATGGCTCATTCACACATGCAGATCATCACCTGATGTTGCGTTGTCATCACGCAAAGGGCACATGTGTGTAAATGGTGGGCTGAAAAGCATTTCCAAAACTCTTAGCTTTCTGCTTTTAGCTTTTCACAGACTCTCAAGTACCCTAACCCTTAATGAGGAGGGGTCAAATGGACATATGAATAAGCTTGTGAGACACACTCTCTCTTTCTCAACTTACCAGTGGTAGTACTTAAATCTGGGCCTCCAGTTTGGAGTTCTTAGGAGTGTTTGCACCGCACAGGCTAAGTTGACAAACAAATAACACATCAAGAAAAACCTAGTTGAGGGAGGAAACAGAGAAAAACACATCACACTTAGGTCTGGGCCCACTGTAAAGAACAAAGCACAAAATTCACAACTAACATAATGAAGACCGGTGTGAGGAAATGGAGGGGTTTTAAATTAACACAACCAATTTAAATTGCTTTTAAATTTCTAAAATTTCCAATATTTAGGGAGAAACTTTAGTGATACAGTACTGTTGTAAGTCTGTAGGATACGCATGTCTTGAGGTTTCGATTTGGATATATCCAGGTTCAAATTCTTTCTTGGGTATGGATGGCCTTAGACAACCCCTCACACATGTTCCAAAGCTAAAATCCTGAATTGAACCCACTGGGAGAAGAGAGTGATACAAATTTATATCAAAGACAGTCTCTCTCTCTCTCTCTCTCTCTCTCTCTCTCTCTCTCCCCCTCCCTCCCTCCCTCCTAATTACCCAGGCCTTGGCCCAGTCAACATATGGCAGCTACCAGCTCTAGCTCTAGCCCTAGAGTTCAAGGGAATTTGTAGGCCTTGGCACATGTGTATTGTTGCACTGGCCAGAAGTGTAAGCCAGGAATTCCCAATTTCAAATCTCACCTATACAGGTGGCCCTTAGGGCAGACTACTGTTCTCTCATTTGCACCTCTACTCCCCTACTGAATCTATGATACTGACCTATGTTGCAAGACATGCAAAACACTACAGACACTTAGAAAGTGCTATCAAAATGTTTTATATTATTACACCTAGAAGGAGTTGAAAGGATGTCGTGTGGAACTTTTTTTTATCCCTGGTGACATGCTGACATCCATTAGAGTCAGGCCTGTACAACATGTGAGCCACCAAGCCAAACATCAAGCCACCTGCCCTGGTATTCTTGGTGCTGCAAATCAGATGAGGCTGCCTGTCAGCTGACAAGCCACTATACATGGCAGGTGGGTTTGGTTCAGCACTGTAGGTCATAAGCTGTGCAGGCCTGGACTACAATATTATCAGTGTTGTCGCTTCCTAACCCAGAATAGGAAGAAGCATTTGAGTGATGAAAATTCAGATCCTGTTGTCCTGTGCACATTGTTCAATCCTGGCCTGAACTACCTAGCATCAGGGTTTGACTCTCTCAACTTGGATTTGGCCTCATTGATCCATAAATTGCCATGGCAGCTGGGCTCCGTGGCATTTTACCCCTGAACTTGAACTGAACACCTCCCAATCCTTTTGTTTAACTGTGACAAACTGGAGCCACCACTAAGTGGCGCTGGAGGCTTACATTCTACAGCTGACCGCTGAAAGCAGAGAAGCATAGAATTGCCATCCTGTTTCATGCTGCAATAGTTTTCCAAAAAGACACATAAACTGTGTTCCTGGGAACTTGTTTTCTCTGAAATAAGCTTGTTCATAACTATCCACCTTCCTCTGCAGTGCACAGCCAGCATGTATTACTGGGTACACTCTTAGTACATACACAACTCTATAGCTCAATGGGCCAGGTCAGCAGTCTCCACAAAATCAACTGTGCACTTTAGCACAATTTCCAGAATTGCCTGTGGTATGCAAGGTTTCCTGGGCAGACAAGTCTATGAGGAAAAGCAAAGCTGAAGTATAATGGCACCTCCTACTTCACCAAGACTCACAGGCAATCAAAGTGTGGAGCAGATTTTCAGCTAGTTTCAGCTAGTTCATGGCTACAGGGTGCAAAATCACTGGTGTGTTTCTTCCTGGCTCCTCCTAGCTACCAGCTACCATCTTTAATTCCCCATAATGTCCCTAGTTATGACACAGTATCATTCCAAGGGGCATTTTAGTGGATTAAAAAAGTTACAACCATTAGCCACAGCAAAGAACCAGGAGGTCTTAGTGACTTTTGTGATCCTTGTCTTCAAATTTCATCCCCACTAAAATTTGGTTTTGAAAAAACCTTTAACACAGCTGGTCTGCTTCTATTAAGTGCTGCTAATACAAAACCTATCTTATGGCAGTAAAACTTCTGGGGGTAAAACTCACATAGAAAGAATCGGGGCCACCATGTCAAGGGATGCGATAAGAATGCCAAGTTCTGCGATCAGCGCAGTGAGCAGAAGGGCCCAGGTTGGCTCACCATTTGCCTTCCCATGGCCAAACACCTGTAAAAAGAGATTGCAGAACAAAATGAGTTTGCAGTGCCTCATTTAAGTTTTGAACAGTTTATAGAAAGCATCTAAAGCTTGTGCTGGAAGTGAGGCAGGTGGGAGAGAGAGTGTAGTACTTTCCAGGCATTTATTTGTGAAGAATCAAAATATGTATTACAGCTCCAAGGGGAGGCATCTCAGCCTTTCCCCACCCAAAAAACATTCATTAGAACATCTGTAGGGAGCCCTCACATGCACAAGAGATAAGATTATTATTATTAATAATAATAATTTATTTCTACCCAGCCACTCTGCGCAGCTTCCAACAACAAAAGTGAATGCCTGAAACAGGCTAGCTCTCTGATAGCTACCAGTTTTCCACTGCTCAGTATATATGACTATCATAAGCTCACTAATAATTTTATTATTAGTAGTAGTATTTTCCCTCTAGGTTCTTCACCCCCACCCCACTAGAGTTCCCTCCTTGGGTTTATTTTTAATTAGGAGTAAAAGCTTGCTTTCTTAAAAGACATGGAATCTAGCTTTCTCAGTCAAAGAGTCAGCTTCCTGTTAGGACCCTATTTATGCCTCAGGGGGCACACCAAGCTCCCAGATTCATAAGCCTCTTTTCCAGGAACTTGCTTGGCGCAACATGTACCAACCCATAAGAAAGGAATGATGTTGTCCTTGGCAATTGCTTGAAGCAGCCGCGGGGCACCAGTGAGGCTCTGCAAACCCGCTCCACAAGTAGAGAAAAACGAGCCTATCACAATGACCCACGGCGAGGGCCACGCAAGGGTGCCCACCACTAAGTTCCTGTTCACGGCATCACCATATCTGCAGAAAAGATGGGAACGAGTCGATTGAAAAGAAGCCTTGGATTTCATTAAATGGTGAAAAGTATTTTCTCATGGAAATTTCAATATTTAGTTCCCAAAATGAGTTACTGTTCATGCAAGGAATTTAAATTTAATGCTTTAAATATTAGGGCATAATGAAATGGTTACCAACAGTTACTTGCTATAGGTCTTTAAGTAGAATTTGGACAGCCATCTGCTGGAGACCTTCAAGCTTTGAATGTCCTGCATCTAGCAGGGGGTTGGACCATATGGCCCTCAACATACCCACACCCACCCCTACCTGATTCTTAAGTACACAGGAAACTTCAGATATAGCCCCGGATCCTAAAACTGAAATAGCTTAATGATCCTAACTCAATGATGAGACACAAAAATAACTGGGGGATCAGTGTGGATATACAAAATGATATACAAAGATGGTCTTTGACTTGGTGGCTCACATCTCTAACTGGAGATGCAATTTCAGATGCAAAAGTAGCTGGCTACAAAATGTCTGTTATTTTTGACTGCAGATGCCATGCAATCCCTTCCCACGACAGTGTCCCCGTTAACACACAATGCTAAGCCAAACAATGACTTATCACAAACAAAAAAATGGCGAGATCACAGCCATTTTGCAATATGCTGAAGAGAAAGGTAATTTCACACAGCAAAAATGAGAGGCAAAGCCATGATTTTGACCACATCGTTTTACACATGAAAGTAAAGCAGAAATTTAATGGTTACTTACTTATCTCTAAGAACAACCCCTTCAATGCAAGCACCAAACAGCAGCACACAGCTGAAATCTGAAGGTGCACATTCCATTAAAGAAACCAGCCTGATTTCTGACAGTGTCGGTAAGACGCAACACATCCCTATAACTATAATACTTGCCATAAAAATCCTTATATATTCCTATAGAGTTGGGGTGGGGAACCTGTGGCCCTCTAGATGCTGTTGGACTCCCACACCCATCACACCCAGCCAGCATGGGCCAGTGCCACTCAAACTGCATAATGTTGCACTGCATGAGTAAATCAGAAGTGTGAAACCTTTGGCCTGCGGGTCAATCTCAGCCCACCAGAATGTCAAATTAGGCCTGTGAATCTATTTCCTCAAATCTACGTCTACCTGTTTATCAGTTCGTGTCACTGGGTGACATTAACTGATGGGCATGGTGATGGGCAGGGTTCAATCCTGCTGGATGCTACTTCACCAGTGCATGTCCTTCAGAGAACATGCTGACGAAGCACCCCTCCCCCCCCCCCACACCAGTCAACTGTAATGTGCAAGTGGGACCACCCACCTATCAGTCACTTGGCATCAAAATGACACCAGAAGATTGAAAAGTGTCAAAATTGGCCTGCAGGTTGGATGGGTGAGATAAAGATCTGACCTGACAATCCAAAAAGGTTCTCTATCCCTGGTCTAAAAAAAAAGGGGGGGGAGTGACTTGTAGATGGGACCAGTTACTAAAATGACACTTAGACGGAAATAAGTGTTAGGTTGGAACATAGGGATAATAGATGTCCAAATATGCAGTGTTAGGATAACAGCTAGGGCCAGAGGCAGCTGTATTAGTGTAGAATCCTGAAACATTGGAAACTATTATATAAGAAAATGTTACTCGATTCCTCACTTAAATAGGAAGTGGACCACTCCAGTGTGAAGCAGAGCTGGGGTTGAGTGGGCATACAAAGGGAGAGTCCTACTGCTTCCTCCAAGTCAGTTGGTGGTGGCAGCAGGAACCTAAGGGAAGTGTGGACCCAGTGGAGTATCTGTGAGGGCCTACCCTTAGGGACAACCTAAGGACAGGCCCTTGCAAAAAAACTGCAGCAACATCACAATGGACAAACAGTTTGACCTAGTATGGGGCAGCTTATGTATTAGAACCACCACAATCTTTTTTTTTTTTTTTTTTAAGGATACAGACTAGAGACGTAGTTATAATAGCTAGGATAGTTCCAACAGGAATAGACTTCTGGGCATCTTTGAGGTCTCCAGATCGGTTTGAGCCAGCCATGATCCCTTAAAAGAAAAGCAAGAATGTAGGAATGAGAAGCACTTCTCCCACACACAGAGTTCCAAAGTGCCCAGAGGTATAAAAAATCTGCCCGTCTCCGTATTCTCACCTGTCACTGATGGGAAGAAGATGCCAACGAGCACTGTGAAGGAAGTTGCTATGTCTGCATAAACGTAAAGGTGAAGGTTGCTCTTATGTCCAGCCACATCAACAGATGGGCGACCAGCTTTCTCCAGAATCTCACCTTTCTCCAAGTAATTACTCCAGATGTTATCTGGGGTGGGGGAGCAAAGGAGCACAGAGTGAACAAATAACTTACTGAATGAAACATCTGCCCACTTTCTTTGTTAGGCACAAGGAAAATGTTACCAGAGGATTATTTTTTAGCAAGTCCAAGAAATATCGTATCAGGTATCCTATTGTTCAGGAGTATCTCTCTCCTCTCTCATACACACATAGTCATGGGGGGAAAAGTGTACCACCCTCTTTGAATTCTGTGGTTTTACATATGAAGACATAATAACAATCATCAGTTCCTTAGCAGGTCTTAAAATTAGGTAAATACAACCTCAGATGAACAACAGCACATGACATATTACACCGTGTCATGATTTAACATTGACTCGGGGGGGGGGGCGGGCTGGCGGGCACAAGCTTACCCAGGTTCTGCATCTAAAGCAAGTGGGTTCTACAACTTGTATAAATCATATAGTTTTTCCTTCTGTAGCTAGGAAAAGCAAAGAGCTTCTCAGGAGGACCCCATATCTCCACACTATGACCAATGGAGAACTCATTCAGAACTCTTTCTACACGCTAAGCAGTTAAGAATTTAGTGTCTAGAATTTCTTTTTTAAATCCAAAAGAAGGAATATTTTTAGGATGGTTAATTCTGTACCTGATCCTAAGTACAAAGCAGTGTGCTGCAAACATTCAGGTGTGTCACATCACTGACTTTAAGCTCCTATTTTAAGCCCACATTTTCAGTGTAGCTTCTGCCATACCCTTTAGTCCTCTGTACTATTTTAATGAAACCTAAGCATGTTTAACTGAAGGAAACACACTTTCTTCCCCTTTTTACTCTCCCTTCCCCATTCCTCCATAGTCTCTCCTGTGTTGAATTTCAGGTTGCAAGCGCCTTTGTAAAGCACAATGCACACTGCTTGAGAAACAGAAATAATTAGAAAGGAAGGAAGCAGCCTTATGCAGAATCAGATCACCAGTCCATCTAACTCAGTGTAGTGTCACACTAACTGGCAGTGGCTCTCCAGGGTTTCAGATAGGGTATTTCCTTTCCTATAAATGCTAGGGGATTGACACTGGGACTTCCTGAATGCAAAACGTGCTTCACCAAGGCCTTTGCTCATAACCAGTGCCAGTGCCATCATTATGCCAACTAGGCAGCCACCTAGGGCACAGATCTCACAGGGGCGCATGACTGACCTCTGAATGGCACAGTTTTATAGGGATTCCTTTTTGTTATATCTTATATGTTTCTGATAATATTTCACTTTTATTTTGTATTTTGAATGCAGTTTCTCAAAGTTCAAACTTATAAAAAACTCACATATGCTCAACAATGTTGCAAAAGAGGCTAGTTGGCTTGGCAACTATATCAACTGAACAAGCTCAAGCATCAGCACTTGACCTAGAGGAATTGGTGACAAATTTTGCAAAGGAAAAGATTTTGATGTGCCTGGAATGGAAACTTTGAAGAGACTTACATTTTAACATCAGAATTCGCAAGATTATTTAAAACAATTTGTGTGCTAAAACATTTTCTTTTGTATTTGAGAAAGACTGTCAAAGATTGTTGCGTAACTTTTTATTGCAATTTAAAATAAATTTAGCAATTAGGTTTTGGGCTTTCCATTTTTCCTACAAACCATCTGTTTTTGGAAAACTGAGGTTAGAATTGGGGAGGGGGGAGTGCAAGTAGTTAGCCTTGCCAAGGGTGCATAATATCCGGGCACTGGAACTGGGCATGTTCCAATAACAGTGGAGAATCACACGGTAATATTTTTGCCTCTACCTTTCAAAATGCCACTAGCAGCTCCAGGAATCCCTACAATCTCAGTAACATTGTTGAACTGGAAATACTCATCACAGAATCCAGAGGTTATATTGAAGCCTGGGCAGAAGAGTTCCGTCAACTGGGAGGGCACAGTGACGTTGCCAACGACTGTAGTTTTGGCACAAACATCAAACTGGTCCCTTGAAAGAGTCCTGTTGCCTAACATGCAAACTCTGGAAACACACAAAGGTTTGCAGATTTGTTATACATACACTTCATAGATTTCTTGCAAATCCACAAAAAAACCCTCTCCCCTGAAGTCCATAAAAAAGCAGCAGAAAATAGATCACTTTTAAAATGTAGGAATACAACAAGAGCTTTGCTGGATCAGACCAAAAGTCTACCACCTCCTCAAGCATCCTGCTTCCCAGTCACCGATCAGATGCTCCCAGGAAGCCCAAGAGGCGGCCATGATGGAGCCAGCCCTTTCTGGCTATTGCTCCCCAGCAACTAGTATTTGGTGACCTCTGAACCTTAAGTTTTGACAAAGCTATTATGATTTGTAGCCTTATTCTCCATGACTCTGCCTAATCTTCTTTAAACTCATCTAAGCTAGTGGTCATCAGCATACTTTATGACACCAAATTCCATAAATTCAGTTTGTGTTATATGAAGTAGGTAGGTGATTGACTGATTAATCTTGTGCTGATCAGTGCAAGTATTAGGAATGCACATTAATTCTACAAAACACTACCATTTCTTTTCTCTGTCATCTTTTTTTCTTTTATACTACAGAAAACTACCCTCAAGGATTTTAGTCTTTCCATGCAGAGAAAAATGCAACCTAAACATTTGAAGGACCCTTTTCTGCACTTTTCCTTTGCTCTAAAAAGACACCAAAGGTCTTCTTTTCTTTTAAATGCTCATTATCTCTTGCTCTTCCCTATGTTCCTTCCCTAAACTTGCATTTCTCCCCCCCCCCCCCTTAAAGTTAATCTAGAGGTGGGAAAACTTCTCTCTCCATTGAGGGCCAACATTTGTATTTTCATCCTTATTTCTCAGATGTGTGGACTGGATTGGAAGGGGCAGTATTTCATTTGATAAAAATAAATTTATGCAGGTTCCCCTCTTTACCCAGCTGTATGGGCTTGGGGGGGGGGGAAGCCCCATCTCCCAACCCAACAGCTAGGATTTTTTTCTTTTCATTGATAGCACTATTGTAAGGAGATTTCAAACAACTCTGTTTCAGTTGTTGGCATTTACTTACGGAAAAACGGGTGGCTCAAAGATGGATTTGATTGCTCCAGCATAGATGGACAAGATGGATATTATGACACAAGCCAAAAACAGAGATGCAAATTTGTTGACATATTTCACGCCTACAAAGACCACCACAGCCATGAATGTGAGGAACAAGGTCCCATACACTCGCATGTTATTCAGCGTGGCGTTGGAAGTGTCGTGGGCCCCAGTTGGATGGAAAATGGCCGCTTGAGGAGCAATGTATGTCTGAAACAGTTAGAACACAGTGTCCACAAGAAAAAGAAAGCAATTTATGATGTCCTTAGGTTCAACAGGACATCCCTGGCAAAACATATATTCAAACTAAACCAAATTTATGTCTTGCGTAGCCAATGATCATAAACAAACAAACAAACAATTTTTAATCAATTTTGCAAGATTCCAGCATGTAATAAGTCTTCACAGTGGTGCCTTCCGAAGTTTAAGGAAGTTCTGAAGGCTTAACTCTGCTCAGTGGCTTTCAGAGAGTAATCTCTCTTGCAGATTTTGTGCTGTGGGGGTCCATGGATTTTAATGCTGCTTTACTACTTTAATTTATGGAATTGTTTTTGCTTCTGTTTTCATTCTTTATTTTTTATATCGTAACGTAGCAAAACAATTTTAGATGATGTGAAATCTGTATTGTGAATATAATTTCTCAAAAAGCAGGATATACATTTAATAAATATCATATTTTTCGCTCTATAGGACACACCCGACTATAGGACGCACCTTGCTTTAGAGGGGGAGAAGAAAAAAACAAAAAAAAACCTCTCTGCTCAGTGCCCCTTCAGTGAAGCGGCAGGAGAAACGGAGCCCCTTCCATTTCTTCGGGTTCCTTTTGCTGAACCCGAAGCTTGCGGAGCGCAGCTGGAACTTGCACTGCACTCCGAAGGCTTCAGGCAGCTATCCTTGAAGCCTGGGGAGCGAGAGGGGTCGATGCGCACTCTCGCTTTCCAGGCTTCAGCGAAAGCAATGCGAAGCCTCCGGAGTGCAGAGGAAGCACTCCCTCTGCGCTTCGGAGGCTTTGCGTTGCTATCGCTGAAGCCAAGGAGCCTGCATTCGCTCCATAGGACGCACACACATTTCCCCTTAATTTTTGGAGGGGAAAAAGTGCATCCTATAGAGCAAAAAATATGGTAAGTAGATGAAATACTCTTAAGGTATTATTTTAAGGCTCTCTGGAACTGTGAGCAAGGCAAGCAAGGCACTGGGCTTTGTTAAGGAGGCAGGAGGGCTAGAGCCCTTGTGACTCCTCAAAGCTGGGTAAGAATCCCTGTGGGGGGGGGAGTTCTGGAGGGTCCTGACTTTACGCATTTTTGTGTCTACATGTGAACTCCTGGAACTGAACCCTTGTGTAAGATGAAATTTGACTGTAATTCTAATATGTTTCATCTTTTCCTGAAATGTATTTGTCACTACTTACTAGTAAAATTTCAATGGCACCAAGGATGTACATAGCGCCTGCGAATGTTGTCCCCAAGTAAAAGCACAGTCCCACTGCACCACCAAATTCAGGGCCCAATGATCTTGAGATCATGAAGTATGAACCGCCAGCTATAAAGAGAGAGAAATGTTTTCTGTAGGATTACACAAAGAGCAATTGTAAGCTAGATGTCCAAAAAGAAGAATCAGAAGAAAAAGTTGCTTTATGTAAATTAGGTACAATTTTTTTCTATGCTTATTGAAAACAGGCATCATTTTTATAACTAACAATAGCTCTGCTGTTAAATGAACTCAGTGAATACAGAATGTTTCAGAACTTGGCTCAAATAAGTTTTGCTCTTTCGTTTCCCAAACAGAAAATTTTGCACCTGAAATACTAACAAATTTATTATGGCATAAGCAAATGTTTCTCAAACTTGGGTCCCCAGTTGGTGTAAGAAGTGGAAAGAAAATAGAGGTTAGTATGCAAACTAAAAAAAAAAAAAGCTCTCAAACTGCAGTGCCTTCTTATTTGAAATATTGCTTTCATAACCACAAGGGAAATGATCTTTTCCATAAAAATGAAAACAGGCCCATGGGATTCTAGAAGCAACCGGTCACCATTGGGATTGTGTGTACACATGCATATGCACACATGTCCCCAGTGCAGAACAGCATTCCCAGTACAGCAAAGTGTATAAATCTATTAGCACCAAGTTCATTCGGTTAAAAGGGAAAGGAGGAAAAAGAGAATTCAGCCATCCAAACCATGCCAAACCTAACAGCTTACATTTCCTTTCGCTCACAACGTAACCAGGCAAAAGATATCACCATAGCCAATTTTCCATCTTGCTGAATGTCATGACAGAGAGTGCTAGGCATACTCATTCATTTTGGCTTAAGTGTGAATTCCATGCAAACTGGTGCAATGAACAGAGGCCAAACCTTATAGATTACATTCAGGATCAATGTACAAGAGAAGCCAAACTATTAAGCTTGAAAGGATATATGCTTCCTGTACTCATCTACTTGGTACACGGATTCCAAGTGGTTTAAAACAGCATCTACAATGGTTAAGTTACACAGTACCTGGAACAACACCATTTGTTGCAATAGCACTCATCGATATGGCTGTCAGCATAGTCTGTGAATAGGGGAAAAATGGATGTTTACAAGTAACCTTTGCAAGGAAGACTACAGCTGCTCCACTATGCTACCCTTCCTCCACCTGTTGCTCTTCAGATATTTTGAACTACAACTCCCATCATCCCTGATCACTAACCAAATGGTTGAGAGCACAACAGGCTGCACTATGAAGGTAGAAACCACCAAGTCTGAAAACACAACACGTTTTGGTGAATTCCCAAAGCCCCTCTCTACTCTCTTTCCTTCTTCGTGTGAATAAGGTGTGAAGAGGACTTTTTAATTTTATTTATTATTACATTTATATCCCACCTTTTCTCCAAGAAGCTCAAGGTAGCACACACCTTTCTCCCCATCTCCTAATTTTATTCTCACAACAAACTTGTGAGGTAGGTTAGACCGAGAGATAGTGACTGGCCCAAGGTCACCTTCATGGATGTGTGAGGATTTGAACTGTGGTCTCCCAAATCCTAGTCCAGCACTCTAACCCCTACTCCACACTGGTTTGGTTTGTTGCCTTTCAGCTGCCTGGCCACTATTACAAAGTGGAGATAATGCACAAACTTTTACAAGGTTTTTATTTTTCCCAAGGCTTTTGTAGTGGACAGCAGTGTGCTAGACTTTTGTCATTATCGTTCTCCTTTCTGTGTTCTGTAGCCCAAGTATTAGATTTATAGTGCTCTCAGTGAACTATAGTGCCCTGAAAGACAAGTCTCTTCTGGCAATTTAGACAGTGGGAAAGACAAAAAGGAAAGGGGTCGCACAAGAGAGACACACAAGCAAAATAAATGGCCAAGTCGGTTGAGGCACTGAGGTACCCAAGCAAGGTAAGTGGGCAGACATTCCCCCAACTAAACACCCACTGTTTTCTACCTTTTGGGAAATAATACGGATATTACATGATTGGGCAAGGAGTCTTATTATGCAAAAGGAGGCAGGCAGGCAGGCATCTTGAAGAGAAGAGCTTTGCAACAGAGTCATGTACTCACACAGCAGCAGCAGATTAAGACAATCAGGAAGGACTGCAGAACACCAGCCGTTCCCACCATCCATGTCAACCGCAGGAAGAGAATGACCCCAAATATATTCTGCATACATGGCAGGTAAACACCCATCAAGGTGCCCATGCTGGGTGACTGAAAAAGACACGAGATATGTAAATCAAGCCTCATTCCACGGTGAGTAATTCAGTAGTATTGCATGTACTGGTTATTGGCATTGATCCAGGGATGTCAATTTGGCATCTGTGAGCATTAGTGTGGCTGGAAGTACCTCCTATGGTGCCTAAAAAGGTCTTAATAAGCATCCATCAAAAAAAAACACAAGGATTGCTCTTTCTGCCCATTCCCTGTTTGCACTGGCTCAGCCTTTCTGACATTAAACGTGACTTTCCTACATAAAATGTGCCACCTCAGAGATCCTTGCATTTCACTGGGTGCCGGAATTGGACAATCTCCCTCTGTTCTGTTCTGAACAGTTGCAAATAGCTTCTCTCTTGTAGGAAAGTGCAGTGGGTGGCTCAGGTACTTGCCCTCTCCGTTTAAGTTGTGGGTCTACTGTATATGAAACAACCTGAATTTACTTGAATTTGATTACTGAACAAAAGTATAATAATCAAAGTTGTTCATTCTGGGTTTTGGCCAAAAGGATCCTGCTATGTCTTACAAACACTAAACACACAATAGAACTTGTGTCTAGGGTCTAAACTGCAGCACAGCTTCTAGTTTTCAAAAGACTGCTTTTCCCTTCCAAACCTACCTGCTGGCCAAGGACTTCAATGAGAATCCTGCTACCTTTAGAGGTTAGATATGTGTCAACCCTAAAACAGTGCCTTGTCAGTGGTGGTGCCCCCAGGCTTTGGCATTCTCTTCTGAGAAATGTTTACCTCCTAGAAATGTTACTGGGCAGCCACCTTCCCTCCATCTCAGCACCAAGTTTAAGAACTTGAGCATTCAGAGAGAGAAGAGTAGGGAAGTTTTAAGGTGCTGTTGGGATTATAGCTGTTTTTCTTTTAGAATGAAGTCTGCATTTTTAGTGTTTTAATTAACTACCACTTCTGAAGGGCCAGCAATCCCAAACCACTCAAACTACCACTTTCTCCACATCTCTTTTGCCTCTAGAATGGGAAACAAGGTGCCGGGGTGTGTGTGTGTGTGTGTGTGTGTGTGTGTGTGTGTGTGGTTATTTGCCTTGTCAGGCGGAAGGGACAGGCATAGGAAGGAGACTCTGCTTGCTGACCCTTAGGGTGAGGGAAGCCTGTTGTTCACAAATGTGGAGAATTATTCACAATTAATAGTCTCTCAAACAAACTCCAGGGGACAAAATTGACTAAAACCTCCATTGATTTCTCTGTATAACAGAAATAGCTGCTATAGTTCTGAATCACAACAGAATCAATGCCCTCTGCTTTGAAATTAAAACATATTGAGCTTTTGTGGCTTGAACATAGAAGGGAATCGTTATTCCATGATAGATATAGAGGTTAAGCTTAAGCCCAGACATCTGAATTAATAAGCATCTATAAAAGTGTGACCCATAAATGGGCTGCACAGAACCCACGGGGGGACGGGGGGACGGGACCTGAAGAGATCTTAACTGATGACTAGTGTGGATTTCAACATTGCAAAATGCTACTACATCATGCTACAAACAGCAAAAACAAAGAACTGTGCCCAATTGAAATGTATAGTACCAAGCCCTAAATGGCTAGTGACCCAGGTACCTAAAAGAGCACCTTCCCCAATGTCAATCATCTCAGGCCCTGCAATGGCGAGGTGAAGCCTTGGTGGTGGTACTGTCACTGGGGCACCACCCAGCTGACATTGACGTGTGTGACAGGGCTTCTCAGTTGCAATTCATCTTTCAGCCTCACTGAATTTCATGAGGAATTTTAAAATATTTCTGTTTACTCAGGCATTTTATGCCAGAACCTGGCAACCCTGAAATTACCGGCAGAGAAATATGATGGTTTCAAATTGTTTTAGAATGTTTTCAACTGTTTCTAGAATTTTTTTAAAAAAATGATATTGATGTTGGGCTCCTTTGGGAGGAAGAGTGGGGTATAAATTGAATAAATGAGGAGGAGGAGGAAGATACTACTACAAGCAGTAGTTGTAGTTGTTTTAATTGAGGGGAAAACCCTACATACTTTTGATATTTTCTTTCTTGACCCATCCGTGCTTTCCGCTTCCTCGTGCTCCTTTGCTCCTTGAGTGAGATTTGTGTAGCTGACCAGCTTGCCAAGCAGGGAAGAGACTTTTGGCCGAATATCCAATTCCTCCTGCAAAGGAAAGACAAGATGGTGAGGTTTAGTAATGACAGTAAATACTTAGCATTTACAAAGGGCTTTCTGTGCTCAAGGCACTACATGTATATGACCTCAGAAATTGTTACAACAGCCTTTGAAGTAGACAAATGGGATTGTTTCCATATAATGGAGGGCACCGCTCCCCAACATGCCGCCTGCAGATTGATGAAGTCTCAGAGCTTGTTATTCTGCACGTTTCCTGCCAACAACCTTGGTCGGCAGAATTGGCACTACTACAGGTACCATGAGAAGACAAGACTTCCTGGAAAAGACCCTGATGTCACAAGGAGCACAAGGAGAAGGGGACGACAGAAGACAAGATGGCTGGACAGTGTGCTCAAAGCTATGAACATGAGTTTAACCAAACTGCAGGAGGCAGTGAAAGACAGGAGTGCCTGGTGTGCTCTGGTCCATGGGGTCACAAAGAGTCGGACACGACTAAATGACTAAACAACAACAACAACAACAGGTACCTCATAATACCCACTCCACATTTGTGTAAAGGTAAAGGGTAAAGGTACCCCTGCCCGTACGGGCCAGTCTTGACAGACTCTGGGGTTGTGCGCCCATCTCACTTAAGAGGCCAGGGGCCAGCGCTGTCCGGAGACACTTCCGGGTCACGTGGCCAGCGTGACATCGCTGCTCTGGTAAGCGGTCCCTATTTATCTACTTGCACCCGGAGGTGCTTTCGAACTGCTAGGTTGGCAGGCGCTGGGACCGAGCAGCGGGAGCGCACCCCGCCGCAGGGATTCGAACCGCCGACCTTTCGATCGGCAAGTCCTAGGCGCTGAGGCTTTAACCCACAGCGCCACCTGCGTCCCTTCCTCATTTGTGTAGCGTTCCTCAATTGTTTAGCATGGCAGTGCCTACACTTTCTAACGCCCTTCCTATTGAGATCAAGCGGGCAGCATCACTGCACGCTTTTCGATGCCTGCTAAAAACATTTCTGTTTAGACAAACCTACTCAGGTGCTTCGAAAGTTGAGGTAATTTAATCTGTTCTAGTATTTTTATTTTTGCATGTTTTAAGCAGAGTTGTATTTTTTTTTAAAAAAAGCAGCATATAAATTTTATTAAATATTGAATGAATGAATGAATTTAAACCAGAAAGCCACCCTCCTCTACCAGCCAAAGACCTCTCACACAGAAAGCATTCCTTACAGGTGGTTCTGACTTGCGCTGACTGACTGTTCTTGCATTTTTCCATACAGAATTACACAAATTATAATTGTGGCACAGGCCACAATAAATGTGTTAAGTTTTAAGGTGTCATAAAACTTTCTGCAGCAGACAAACACAGCTCTTCTCTGGAATTCAGTGGCAATTCAAAGTTCTTCTGAGTTGTCTATCCTGTTTTAGGTTTACTGACCCTTAATGTTTTTGATGATTTATTATTGTAAGCTGCTTCTAGTGTAACATCTGGCAGATACTTACAGCTGATAAAATGATCAAACGAAGAAGAACCAATAAAATAATGTTGTCTGCGTGGAGAATGACAGCAGGCTCCACAGTGTAACTTATCAAATTTGAAGCCAAGCAAAGATTTGAATAAAGATCTTCCCATTTCTGCCTTTGTTTCCCCTCACCAGTTCAGCCTGCAGGTAAACTCACTGATGTGGTCTGAAAGAATATGGGTGTATATATATGGCAGACCACACACACACATATATATATGCCCAGCTTGGAAGAATATGGGTAAAAGTATACTGCTGTTGCTAAGCAACTATATCATACACCCGTCACTGTAAGAGGCCCATGGGACAAGGAAGGCCTAGTCCCTCAGCAACCTTCCAGGCCCTGCTTCCGGAACTTTCTGCGGACATTACAAATAAAAATAAATGACTTATCTAGTCATACACACACACACACACTTCTGCAGCTGTAAGGAAAAACCTGCTTTCAGGATTCTACTCAGCTGCTTGCAAAGTAATAAGCATGCTCCTGGCCTTACCATCTTCCAAAAGACACTGGGAAAGTTGATAAGCACTGGGCCTCCAGTTTAAGTTTGATAAAATAAAACATGTCATGTTAAGAATAAATGTAATGAACCATTTCCAGAGGCATACCTGTGTTAATCTATTGCAGGAAAAAAGAAAAGAAAAAGAAACTGTTTTTATGTCATAATAAAACATGATAGTCTTTAAGGGGCCACAAAACTTTTAGTTGTTTCAATACAATTAAACAACTGTTAACCTATTTGGTTACATGTAGTCATGTAGTTTATGCTCTGGCTGTTGTGCACTGATTTCCTGCTCCTTTATTTAGCTCACCCCTTACCTTAAAATATTATTTGTTTGAATTCCTGTTTTTTACACTTTTATGTGCTTTTATACTACTGTTTTACTGGTTTTCGGTTGTATTTTTGTTCTAATGATATTGTTTATTTTTATGTCATACACCACTTAGAGACTTTAAGTGGTTTATCAATGCTTTTAAATAAATAAAAATATGGGCCTACTTTTAGAACTTTTACAACTTAATTCTCTCAGGCGCATCATCGCAGTACTGGCATCTTGCCTGTCAGTCTTTGATGCCACAAATGGGATTTGCAGAGGGTCCGGATGTTGGCTGAGAGGATCTGCTAAATGGACACCAAAGCATAGCTCAGCAAAAGAAGTTTGCTGGAGGGTTTGCTTTCAAGAAGCAAACTGACATTTGCTGAAAAAGCAAGCAAGTCGGCCAACCTTTCCCAACAGTTACCACAAAGATGTGTTTTTTAAAAAATACAATGCAACACACCCAAAACAAAAACAAAAGGGCCGACTGCTGGAGCCAAGTAGAACATTCCTCACAGCAAATGGGAAGCTTCTGAAGGAGCTAATGAACTGAGGAGAGGCCTGCTGAGGCAACCTCAGGAGACCTGAAGGGCCATCTCCATGGAAATGCTTTGTACAAAATGGAGCAACTCACTTGAAACCTGATGAAGCAGCTGCTTGCTATTTTTTAATATATATATATATATTTTAAAAGGCCTGGCAGGAGACTGAGGCATGGTTCTATAGAGACAGGCAGAAAACTACTCTCAACTTTTGTAGTAAAGTCAGTACCCAGAAGGTAGAGCAGCCATCTGGCAACATTTCTGCCCTGCATCCATATGCTTTGTCTCTTTCTGTAAATGCCCCCAACTCCAGCTAATGGAACTGTTTCAATTAGGGCTGCAATGTTTAACATATTAATCAGTTTACAGTGCAATACTGCCAGCTCAGAAGCAAGTCTCAGTGAGACTCACATCCAGGCAAGTGTCCATAGATTTGCAGCCTAAAAAACAAAAGTTAAAATCGAGGGGGGCAGTTTCAGTCAGCTAAATCAGATAGTCCCCCCCCAATCATCATCTTTAATACAAATACCAGAACTGCAGATTGAAAGCCCCACTTTAAAAATACATTTGCTGTTTTGTCTTGTATAGAAGAGGTATCCATGCCTAAGACTAGACCTGTTATGCCACAATGCATTTTTTAAAATTCAATCAAGTAAACAAACAAACCCTTGTGTGATTAATAGTTTTACATTTTCCCAATTCACTTGCAAATACTTCCAACATCGAAGGCCGACAGATGCCTGTAAACAACAGGTGAAAGTAATTTTTTTTTGTAATTATAAAAAAATGGTAAAGGAGCTTTAATTAAATTAAGATCTTTTTGCTGGGGTGTTTCAGTTACATTAGAGTGTTTTGCCAAAGAGCTTTTAATTAAATTAGTTCTTTCTTTTATTCATTGTACCAAATGAACACAAAGGAACCAGTTCCATAGCGGCCATGTTGTCCAAATAGCCCAGTTCTGTTTGCTCTGACTGATTTACAAGATTTCAAGTCTGCCTCTTTTAATGCTGGAGGTGCTGGGGATTAAACTTGGTAACATGGGCAAACAAAGAATGCCATCTACCACTGAAACATGAACCTTTGCTGGCATTAACAGTATCAAAGAAAAAGAAGTCAATTGAAACTTTCTATTGTGTTCTCTCTCTCACCAATAATTGCCTCACTAATGGGATATCAAGAGCAAAGGCACAAACCTGTGACGAGCCATTTCCCCAGGACTCATTTTGAGACATGACCACACATCCCTTGGCAGAAAGGTCACCGCATTCTCTTATTCAAACCTAACACAGGCAGAGGATTCTCCTCTGTGATGCAATACTGAAGGTTCTGGGTTGACAAGACTAATGCCAACAAGACATTACAGGGTTAGGCCTTGTCTTCTTTTTGAGGCTGCATTTTAAAATGAGGCATTCCAGACCTGTCAACAGCAACCTGGCTGGGGAAAACTGGAAATGCCTAATAAAAATTTCTGTGGACTAGTAACTGCTGGATTTCTTTGCAAGGCTGTTTCTCATTCACGCAAGTAACAGGACATTAGCTCCCCCCCCCCCCTTGTGCCAGGCGCTTGGAGTAGGTTATCTCTTGACTGCTATCCCAAGAAGAAAATGCTGCATTCTCACCAACCAGCTACTCCGAACCTCACACTGTCTGGATTTACAGTTCAGCCACAAAAACCCAGAAGGCCAAGGGTTACCCACCCCCTGCCCCCAAATACTAACCTGAAGAAATGACTTTCTTAAAAAAAAAAAAGCAAGTGAATGCTTTCTGTGAACTTCTGAAAAAGGAGCCGCAGCATACCATAGGAATTGATACTTTGAGGAATTTGAAACTTTGCCAGAAGCAAGGAGCGCATTGTTCTTTCTACAGACACTGGCAAATGAACTGAAATTTGCAACATGGCTTAAAGCTCTGAAACTTAGAGCAGACGAATGAGACTTTTAAAAATCTCACCTGGAAAAACTTAACCCAAAGGAACAGAACTGTTAACCCCTTGTGAAGTTTCCTGCCAAGCATACCCTTTTGAATTAATGTTTGCTAGGCCTATACCTTATGTGCAAATGTTATCTATCAATTTGTTCTGTGCAATCGCTGCCATCTTTATCGCTTCTCTTAACAGGTGAGCTTTTGCCGGAACGCCTTGTGCCTTGGTCGAGCCTCTGCATCCAGATGAGGACCCAGACGCCCAGACATCGCTCCAGCCTTGTTGGAAGGGACCCAAGATGCCCAACGCCCACCAGACGACCCGACGCCCGTGAGATGACCACCCTGCCTTCCTGCATCATGCTGACACTTTGCATGGCTCAAGAATCCAGCATGGATTGAAAGAGGACATTTTCTCATTTTCTTTTCTTTCCCTTTGCATATACAGTTTTTATAGAAGGTTGCAGGGCCCCTGGATAGCCTTACAACACCCCTGCAGAGGAGGGTATTTGTGTGGGATGTTAAATCAGGGAAATTGCACCCCACTTACACCCCAGCCTGCTTCCACCTGACCCTGTGCACAAATGGAATGAATCATCAGTTACAACCTCAATCATTCCATCACCGTATTACTGGCTGGCTTTGTGTCGATAAATCAAAGAGCGCCAGTGACAATCTGCAATCGTACGTTCCCAGCCCAAACCGTTACACCCGAGTCCACGCCAGGAACTTTTTCTGGCTGCATTGTGGGCTTCAGAAGGGAGGGGGGTATCTGCACGCATGCTTCGCCCCCAGATTATAGCGCTGGCCCAAGTATACCAGCCTGTACCTTCTTGGGACGAGCAGCCTGTGCCTTCCTGGGATGAGCCTTTTTGAGAAAAAGGCTGTCCAAAGATTAAGAGGGAGGAATGAAGGAAGGTGAGGACAGGTGACCTCACCTAGGCCCGAAGTCACCCCCCACCAAAGCAGGCTCAAAACTTCTCAAAGTTTTTCAAAATCATTTTCTCAGCAGCTAAGCATCAGAAACAGTCCGCTTGCTGTAACTAAAAAGATTGTAACAAAAGGTAGGGAACACAGTTCATTGTTTCTCAGGCCTTTCTCGTGCCTTCTGGCCTTGCTAAAGAACCACATTGCAACTTACTTTCTGTCCAGGAACCATGCCAGAACAAGAGATTGAAACATATCTGAATACTCTGAAACCCCTTTCCTGGGAAGGGTGCCAAGAGTCCAATAGTCCCAAGACAGCTTTCTGTACATGCTCAGAACCTCAACATGGGGCAGGACTCTGGAAGAAGGAGGAGAAAGGAGGAGGGAACTGGATGGGGTATATATGCTTGTGCACATGATTGTGAACTGGTGCATGCTTTTGTGAACTATCACACTTGCTCCTTCTACCAGTTCATGGATGGTAGAAATAAAAGCCTTTTCTCCGAAACTATTCCTTGAGTGTCTGTTAACTCCCACTTCCCTTTCCCAGGCGCAATATTTTTCCCACCTGAGGGCAAAGCCTCATAAGGCTACACTGTCAAAACTGAAGTTTGTTGCGAGTGCCGAGTGTTGTTTGGAGACCCCTATTCCCCTCACAGAGCTACAATTTCCAAAGTCAATCCAGTCAATCCAGCTTCTCAGTGGACTCTGGGAATTGTAGCTGTCTGAGGGTAATAGGGGTCTCTTAACAACTCTCAGCACCCACAACAAACTGCTCCCAGGATTCCCTGTTTAAAAGTAGTATGATACTGCTTTAAATGTATAGTGCAGATGGGGTCAGAATCAGCTTCCCACTCTTATGAGTAACATGGTTTAGGTGGGAACATGGTTTAGGTACCCCTAAGAAGCTGAAGAATGAACAAAAAGTCAAGGTTGATTTAAAATTATTATTATTATCATACCTCAAACAAAGCCAAGTTTCTGTCATAATAATCTCCTCCTTTGCCAGGATCAGAATTGTTGAGGAAAGGACTGCTTTCTTTATGGTTGCCATGGCCTGTGGAAAGAAAAGAAGATTCTAGATCATTTGGGGAAGAAGACAACCTCATAATTCTGAGAAAAGGAAGAGACATAATTGGCTCACTTTCATCGTTTCATTTTCTTTTTCCACCAGCCTGTGATCTTAAAATTGATGGCTTTCAGAAATTTATTACCATTGGAGAACTCAGCTGACAAATGTACATGTACATGTACATTTCTCAGCTGACAAATGTACATGCATGCATGCACACACACACACACACACACACACACACACACACACACACTGCAGAACATGCTGGGATGCTATCTAGTGCAGACTCTCACTACATGTGGAACGCTAGCCAGGACAGGGGTGAGAGGGGGTATCATTACCCTATAGAGGGGTGGACAACCATTTTCCTGTTGAGGGAGGCCACATGCTGGGGGAGAAGGCAGAAACAAAAGTGTTCCGGTCTTAAGCAATCTGAAACAAAGCCTGCTCACCTTCAATTTCTACCATCAGCTGCCCCAGATTAGAATATTCAGTCTTTTACAGGTCTATTCATAAATAATCCCCACTGCATTTGATGGGGTTACTGTCAAGTACAATTGTACCCTGGTTCTCAAATAGAATCCGTTCCGGAAGTCCATTCGACTTCTGAAAACGTTTGAAAACCAAGGCACGGCTTCCGATTGGCTGCAGGAGCTTCCTGAACTCAGTCGGAAGCCGCGGAAGCTATGCTGGACGTTCGGGTTCCAAAGAATGTTAGCAAACCGGAACACTCACTTCTGGGTTTGTGGCGTATGGGAGCCAAAATGTTTGAGTCGCAAGGCGTTTGACAACCAAGGTATGATTGTATACAGGTTATGTATGTTTTATTTATACAAAAGTTCAAAACAGTTATGGTCCTGGAAAGGAAGTGGAAGTAATCTTTTCCTCCTCCCTCAATATGTACAATTGGGGGTGGGGGGTAGATATAGCCCCTTCCAGTTTTTTATGAAACTACATGGAAAAAGAAGGAACACACAATTTAGAAAGCCAGGAAAATAGAAGCAGGAAAACAAAGAAGGAACACTTATGGAAAGGAAGAATGGGGCAGATTCAAGAGTCTCAAAGTAAGTTTTGGGGCTGAAAGTTGCCCACCTGTGCCCTACTTTATCTTTGATATGCCTTAAAGGTAAAGGAACCCCTGACCATTAGGTCCAGTCGTGGCTGACTCTGGGATCGCTTTATTGGCCGAGGGAGCCGGCGTACAGCTTCTGGATCATGTGGCCAGCATGACTAAGCCGCTTCTGGCGAACCAGAGCAGTGCACGGAAACACCGTTTACCTTCTTGCCGTGCTTTCGAACTGCTAGGTTGCCAAGAGCAGGGACCGAGCAATGGGAGCTCACCCCATCACGGGGATTCGAACTGCCAACCTTCTGATCAGCAAGTCCTAGGCTCTGTGGTTTAACCCACAGCACTGCCTGTGTCCCTTGATATGCCTTAAGTTTCACCCAAATATCCCCTTTTGGGAAAAATGGTAATGACAAAACACTTTCAGGGAAGCTTGCCTGGCATCACTGATCTTCAATTTGAGAAAGCTTTTATAAACTTTACCCAAAGCTCAGTTTGAAAAACACAGGTCTGGGTGTGAGACTTTATGTCCAACAGAAAACAGGGCTTAAGAAATTGAGTCCACTGAGGAGCAGGCAGAGGAAAAGCTAGTCACCCCACACCTGCTGTGCCTCCCCTGAAACATCCTACACATAGAAACGAGTACATCTAGCATTACCCTTTATATGCTAGTTTTCTATGTGCAGTGATGAGTGGTAGCAGGATGAAGGAAAAAGCAGACATGAGAACCCCCAACAATGGAACAGCCAAGAAATAAAGCTTACCAACTCACTGAATGAGCACAGTTCGACCCTTATTGATTGCACAATTACATAAAAATCATGCACAATTCTGATATTTTGACATTACTTCAGGAGGTGGCTGTCCCCTGCCACAATTAAGGGAAACAAGTGGACAGAAAGCAGCAAGAGAGAAAGAAAACAGTTGTGCTAAATAACTTCCAGACTTTTTTTTTTTAAGGAAGGGATACATAATATTCAAAAACTTAACCTAACTGTGGCAAAACTAATGACATTTGGGGCCCACCAGTCTTGACAAGTTTCCTTGCACAGTCATCTCACAGGAGTCACATGCCAAAGAAGAATTTTTATTTTTATTTTTTACAGCAAAGTTAAAAGGCTGTGCTAAGGACAACAATTTACCCAAAATGACATTTTGTCAACATTTTCTTTGACGTTACACTTCCTCCTTGCTTTTACTTGTCTTTAAACCTAATTTAGCGATTATTATTATTTATTATATTTGTTAGCTCCTTGTTGCCAAGAGACTTACAACAATTAAAAAAAACAAATACATGGTGATATTGAGATATTCATATAAAAGCACAAACAGTTCACAAAAATATGCAAAAAAACCACATCTCTAACAGCTGCAGGAAGCTTTGGCAGCAAGTTAGCAGCAAAATCATCCTCGTCTATTAAAAGCCTGGTGGGAAAAACTTTTTTACCTGGTGCCCAAAAGTTGTCAGTGAAGGTGCCAGGTGAACCTCACTGATGGAGATCCACAATCCTATGAGGCTGTGATATGAAGTTGCTGTGGCAGCCAAACCAATCCAAATCTTTCCTGGGATCACACCAGCAGGGCAGAAGTGGAGTGGAATTCTCGCACTTTCAGTGGCATTTTTAAAAAGTATTTTCCACCTCACTGTTCCCAATGGGAGGGAATAGGAAAACACCAGTCCTAGAGACAGCATACTTATCTTCTTCTGGGTGCCCGAGGGGTTTTAGTTGCACCCTGATGTACTCCAAACACTCTCTCAGAACACCCTCTTTCCCCATCTCTGCTCTAGCATTGACAACGGCCCTTCCTGCAGTGGCCAGGAGGAGACTTCGAGAGCAGACCTCTTCCTCTATCCACAGAGGGAGATCCACAAAATCCTATGGCCCCTGAGTCAGATTGCTCTGGAAAACACTTCAATAAGTACTAATACTTCTCAGAATGTGCCACCCTGCAGCATACATCCCATTGACTTTAAAGGATATGTAATTAATGTTAAAAACAACTTGCATTTGGAATTGCACCTGTTATGAAGGGCTGTACCAAGAATTGTAAGAAAATCTTGATCAAAAACTTTGAAATTCCAACTTCAGCACAAATTTGAACTTCTAGCTTTAAGTTTTTGTTATAAGGAAAATCAAAGTGACCCAGAAAAACCCAGCCCAGCCCAGCCCAGCCCAGCCCAGCCCACTCACTAATTGACTTAAGGGCTGCCACTCTTCAGTCAGTCTCAGTTACACATCTAAAATAAAGGGGTGAAAACAGTGGCCTGCTTTACTGAGATAACAAATGTGAAGAGCCTAGAATGTTTTCTGGTGCAAGTATTATACAAATGCTGATAAATTATAGGGGAGCTCTGCAACTTTAAATGTAGATTTCAGTCTTTCAAATCCACTCTTTGTCACTAAACCTGGACTTTGCTCAATTTGAGTCCCACCAGCTGTGTCCAAATTTCAAAATAATATTTTCAGAAATCGCAAGATTAAAAAACAACAGTAGTAACAGCGATCTGTACACCCAACTAGCCAGCTGGCACGGGATCCATTCTGCCTCACAGATAATTATTTTCAGAGTTAAGAATTAAAGCTACTTTGATATGCCTTAAAGTGCTCACTGGAAGGACAGATTGTAAAGCTGAGGCTCCAATACTTTGGCCACTTCATGAGAAGAGAAGACTCCCTGGAAAAGACCCTGATGTTGGGAAAGATTGAGGGCACAAGGAGAAGGGGACGACAGAGGACAAGATGGTTGGACAGTGTTCTCAAAGATACAAACATGAGTCTGACCAAACTGCGGGAGGCAGTGGAAGACAGGAGTGCCTGGCGTGCTCTGGTCCATGGGGTCACGAAGAGTCTGACACGACTAAACGACTAAACAACAACAACAACATAAAAAAGAGAGTCAAGTTTCCCATTAGCTTCTACACAGTAGTATCTTTACTTGGTTACTTAGTTATAGAACCTGATACTCTGAATTTGTTTGCTATACAAACAAAAAAACCCTGCAATCTATTCAGGATTGTTTTAGATGGCTCTGGGCCAGGAGAAATTATGCTTGCCTGCTTCCAAATGAAATACAAGGAGGAAATGGAACCTTCGACTATTAAAGTAGAATAGCAGTATAACTGCTAATAAAGAAATATCTTGCCCTCCTTTTGATTGGATGATTTCTAAACCTGTCAGCATTCTGACTGATTGTGGAAATGGCATAACAGGAGGCCCCATCCCACGTAGTCATCAAGGCAAAATTTCAGACATCCTCACAAAAAGCTGAAGTATTCCAGAGAGGCAGAGTAGAATTCAGGCATGCATGATCTAATCTGTTTGTTTGTTTGTTTTTTGTTTACAAGGTTCACCAGCTACAGCCAGATGCAATGGTGAGACAAGCAAACATATGTAAACTAAAAAGTATTGAACACATTGCCTCTGAGCTCATGCTCAACTCAGGAATTGGTGTTCAGTACCAGAACAAAGCTCACAAGTTTGTTCACAGACAAATCTACTCCTGGTTTCTCCAGCTCGCCGGACATAATTCTGCTTCAGCAGCTTCATTTAGGGGGTGGGGGGGTGGAGCATTTTAGTTGTTGCTGTAGATCAGGGGTCAGTAAACTTTTTCAGCAGGGGGCCAGTCCACTGTCCCTCAGACCTTGTGGGGAGCCGGACAATATTTTGGAAGGGAAAAAATGAACGAATTCCTCTGCCCCACAAATAATTCAGAGATGCATTTTAAATAAAAGCACACATTCTACTCATGTAAAAACATGCTGATTCCCAGACCATCCACAGGCAGGATTGAGAATGTGATTGGGCCGGATAAGGCCCCTGGGCCTTAGTTTGCCTACCCATGCTGTAAAGAAATTGGAAGTCAGAGAGCCTTGCCAGAGAACCTACTGAAAATCACAGAGATCTACCAGTAGACTCTGATAAGAACATAAGGAGAGCCCTGCTGGATCAGGCCAGTGGCCCATCTAGTCGAGCATCCTGTTCTCACAGTGGCCGACTAGATGCCTATGGGAAGCCCCCCCCCCCCGAGTAGGACCTGAGAGCAGCAGCGCTCCTCCTGCCCTCCCAGCAAGTGGCATTCAGAGGCATGCTGCCTTCGAGAGGGGAGGTAGAACAGAGCCTTATCCTCTATGAATTTGATTCTCTTTTAAAGCTATCCAAGTTGGCGGCCGTGACTACACATTCTGGAAGTGAATTCCTTAATTTAATTGTGTACTCTGCAAAGTTCTTTATTGTCACGTAAATTCTGGACCATACATCTGCAGCAACCCTCAGTTTCAAGCATTTTAACTGCAAGTTTGCTGATTTATAACTTACCTGAACCATCTAACCAAAAGTTGTTTAATACCCCTGTTCATGAGGAATTTGTTGAAATATTTAACTTTGTACTCGCAGAATTATTCAGAGTTTGGGTAATGTAAGAACAGGAACTATCTGACTGCAGGATATTGCTCCATAAAGATATACAAATTTATTCCAAAAATATATGGTTATACAAGCAGTGTTAAATATAATGAACTATGGATATTTTTAAATAGTTTTATTCACTAGTCCATTTTGACAACTACTAGAGGAACGACTGAGCTTGCATTTGCCAATGGGTAGGTCAATGTGGGTGGTGTTTGATGGTTGTCTGTCAGTCTCGGATCATGACTGATACACATGGGGAATATATTATTTCTTATTTCAACTGAGCAGACTTCAAATCATCCTTGCCTCAATTCTGGTGGCATAGCAGCTGGCAGTTGGCCAGAAGGTGCTCATACATGCTGCCTTTGGCACCTGTACATCAGAGGCAAGCTGTAATAGTCGGTCAAAACAGTTCTCTGTATGAGCACCCTGTAGCATGCTATTATCAGATCTGCTGCCAACCACCAGAGAGTGGCTCCCAAGTGTTGAAATATAAGGCTCTAGCCTTTCCAATGTTCAGCTGTAAATGGTATTCATCATACCTGTTAAGAATTAATAGCATCAATCATTTTTGATGTACTTACTCTGACCCACTTGCACAAGGTTTGCAACCTACAGGTTGGGAAATACTGTATTATAGGAAATGCAGCCAGGTTAAAGTGTTTGAGGGCTAGTAGCCTGTGTATGCTTATTTACAAGGTGGCCTTTGATGATATGTGGTTCTCTGTCTAAACATGTGCTTTCTCTTTGCTCTTTTCAAATCACTCCCATAAGTTCCAAATTCCTCCACTGTCAGCTCCAGAGTCAAAAGGTTTAAAGTCAAGTTCACAGCAAGGACATCCTATTTTAATCTCCATCAATATGTTGATTTGGGCATTGCAGACAGCACATTAGATGAATTGTTATATTCTCAGTGGGAGTACATTACTACCCTGGCAGAAACATTCATTAATCAAGATCAGCTTCAGTTAAATATCTGACTAATCTGCACATTTCACAATTGCTTCAGCTCATAAAGCTTAAAAGTTAACACGTTTCAAGGCCAGCTCCCCTTGTATTTGGATAAATGCTTTGTAACCGATTAATTTTTTCAAGCAAAAAAAATCATGACTTTCTTATGTAATGGTGTGGTTTTTTTTCCACTATTCCAGCTGTCAGGTGTTATTTAACTTCTCCAGACACTCAACAGGAAAACCACCTTAAAAGCATCCAGCTAAACTTGCAAATACAAGAGAAACAAGACAACTGTGTGTTCACAAGTCGTGAAGTCATTCATCTTCAAGCACCTTCAGCTGTCTTCTATACAAGCGTTCTAAGAATATGCAGGGTGAAATGAGCATGAGGAGCGTGTAAGCTTTGTGGAGTGCTGGCAGCTGCCCAGAAAGGATTCACTTTTTACCATCCCACCTCCAAAGACATTGGCGTCTTTAGCAATTTTCATTTTTAGAGCCAATCTCAGGACTAGCCTTTAGCATGCCTCACATGATATATTACAAGGCCAGGGGGCACACTGGCAACTAGACCATATTTGGGGAAGGACCATAGCTCAACAGTAAAGTTTGCATGCAGTAGTACACAAGTTCAATCCCCGGCATCTCCAGATTTCACAGAAAAATGTATTGCTTATGGGTTGCAGTCAGCTAAGTTATACTCACAGCAGATCCACTGAAATTAATGGACCTAAGTTAGTCATATCGTTTAATTTTGATGGGTCTTGTCCTGAGCATGACTAACAACCCTGTTCTCATTTGTTTCAGCATTTTAAAAGCTGCCTTTGTAAAACTATGAGAGGTGGCAAAATGTAAAGAATGAATTGTACAAAGCATATTTGCTTCATACCTTTGGAGTGGCTGGGATTCCCTATTGGGCACACACTCCATGGCAAACTCGGATTTGTTGACATGGAATGTGTGAAAAGGTCGTTTGTGACTCACTTTCCCATACCTTCCTATAACAAGGGTTAAGCCAACTTCAGTCAATGATTCCAGCTGCAACATATGTAAGTTCTCCAAAGCGAGCTGACGTCAAGAGTTTGATCTTCATTAGCAATATTGAATTTTGCTTCAGAATAGACCAATCAATTACTGGAAGCCTGAGGCATTTGTGTCTTAACTTTAGGAAATGCAGTTGCCAACACATGGGCAAATCATTTGCCTTTTGCCTTTTTAAAAAAAGGATTATTAAACACAACAGAATTTCATTTGAGGAATTAAGGGCTACCTCACATGGTTTGTTATTACAGTATTACCTAACCAAGCCCAAGACTTGTGACCTCTCTCTCTTGAAAATATTTGAAAAATTTATGCAATAGCCAAAAGTAACTCAACTAAAATATTTGACTGGGGCTGAAAAATAATAATTCATATGCCATTAAGTGTATTTTGGTTGCAATCCTACACCTACTTACCTGGAAGCCCCATTAAATGTAACGGAACTGAGTTCTGACTTGACATGTAACGTATAGCTATGATTGAGCTGTTCAGGATGGTTTAAATGCTAGATTTTTTTTAAGTTAAAGGTTTTTCAGGGCACACTGCCGTCACAAGGCACTTTACAACTGGAGTATGAAGATGGGAGATCAGGAACTACTGGCAGATCTCTGAGTGACTTGGAATACAGCAAAAAGAATTGGCCTCCCAACAATGGGTCCTTAACAATGGCAACAAAAACAATTGCCCCCCCCCCAAAAAAATTATACTGCTGCAATGAAGAAAGCTTGGGGTGGGGTAGAGAAGAGAGGAAATTTCGTGCAGTAATAAGACTGTAAGCTCCATTACTTTCTGGTGCTCAAAAGAGACTTTGGGACTCAGGAATCTTTCCTTCTAAGTGAATGTCTTTTACACCATGCTCTAGTTCGTGCATCTGGAGCAGGCATCCCCAAACTCGGCCCTCCAGATGTTTTGGAACTACAACTCCCATCATCCCTAGTTAACAGGACCAGTGGTCAGGGATGATGGGAATTGTAGTCCCAAAACATCTGGGGGGAAGAGTTTGGGGATGCCTGCTCTAGAGGAAAGATCTAACAAGCCTTAAGTCTGTCCAGGGCTGGTTTACAAGATTCTTAAAACACACGAAAATGTAATTACAACACATCACAACAGCAGCTAAGGATTTTTCCAAGTGAATGACAATTCAACCAAACACAAGCTTGAATAAATGTGTCTACAAAACATTCAGACAAGTTCAAAGCTTTAATATTATTATTTTGATAATCATAATTGATTATTTATATGTCACCTATCTATCTGGGTGCCACTCTGGGCGGCTTCCAACAAATTAAAACATCATACACAGTTTAGGGTGATTGAATGTATTTTAAGATACAGTAGTCCAATAGGCTACCCTTGCATTATATATTGAAGGCACTGAAAACTAGCAGCATGTTTATTTTAGCATGTCTAAAGAACTGTGCTCAGCACATGCAGAAGTTATTTACAACTTCAATTTTAGATCTGGCAGGTATCATACCCATTCCAATTGCCCAATTACAGAATCACTGAATTGTTAAGTTGGAAGGGACCCCAAGCTTCATCTAGTCCAAGTCCCTGCAATGCAGGAATCACAGTTAAAGAATCCCTGACAGATGGTCTTCCAACCTCTGCTTTAAAATCTCCAGTGAAGGAGAGCCCACCAACCTTTGAGGTGCATTGTGTTCAATACACACGCTATAGCTAATTTTCTGAAATGAAGCATTTCCAAAAATGGGAACGAAAAACAAAAGGAATCAATAACTACCCATTTCAAATGCTGCCACCTGAAGGATTCTACAAGAGAAACAACTCTGCTTCAGAAAGAAAGAAAGAAAGAAAGAAAGAAAGAAAGGAAGGAAGGACCAAACCACAGAAATATTACAGGTCCCAAATCAAGGAATACCTACCCCTCAGCAAGAACCCTTTGCCTTTCTCTGCAACGGGGCTCACCATTCTACTTCTCCTTCCAGTCCTTTAGACCACATTTAGCACCAGGTATTTGTGAAGCACCAGGGTGCCAAGAACAAAAGCAAAACAGATTCAGTTGTGTACTTCCCGGGAATGGACACCAACAGTCTCTGACTACCGGCTGCACAGCTGCATGGTATTGATCAGCCAAGCACACTACATAGGGCTCCAGATCATCAGGCGAAATCAAAACCAATATGACCCTGATGGTGTAACCCCTCCAAGCCTCACTGCCAAACATGAGCTACAGTGGTACCTCGGGTTAAGTACTTAATTCGTTCCAGAGGTCCATTCTTAACCTTATACTGTTCTTAACCTGAAGCACCACTTTAGCTAATGGGGCCTCCTGCTGCCACGCTGCTGCCACATGATTTCTGTTCTCATCCTGAAGCAAAGTTCTTAACCCGAGGTACTATTTCTGGGTTAGTGGAGTCTGTAACCTGAAGCGTATGTAACTTGAAGCGTATGTAACCCAAGGTACCACTGTATTAAAGAAGATGACAGAAGATGTTTCAGTGGTCACTGAAATCTAAAGCCTTGTGGCAGTGGTGGCTAGTACCCATTAAGACAAGCAGGGTGGAAGGCAGAGATGCAGTCAGAGCCAACAACAGCTTATTCTATTTTTGCCCCCCCCTCCCTATTGTATTATATAATGGCAGCACCAAGACAAGGGAGGAGGAAGGAAGCTGGCAGGCAGGTGGGGGGGTTGGCTGAGAACAAACTGAGGTTGGTGGGGTAGTGGTCGCTTGCCCTAATAGACCAGCACCTACTGCCTTGTGGTATGCAGAAACAGCACACCTACAGTGCAAATAAATCCCTTTCTGAATGGTGATAGCTCCCAGATAAAGATAAAATTACATTTTACAGATAACAGAAAGATGCAAGTGCACACAAGCCAAGAGGGTTATGCTTTCCAAAGCAAGACAACCAATTTCCCCCCCCCCCCCAAAGCTTACAAACCAAAGAATGATAATGGCGGAGAATAGAGGGTTGGGGAAAGATACAGGACAACCTTGTGATTTGGTAAAGGATGTTCACAAGTGCCCAGAGCACACCCTCTGCATGCATTAGGGCTCAGCTTCAGTCTTTGGTATCTTCAGCTGAAATTATATCAAGTAGCAGAGCTAGGTAAAGAAGAATCCTTCTGCCTGAGCCTTTGGAGAGCCACTGTGTATTACAGTAGATGCTAATGGAAAGGCAGGACTCAATACAACACCACTTCAGAAGGTCTTCAGGAGTAGCTGGAGATCTCTAAGAAAACAAATCCCAGTTTCCTAGGCTTCCTTGGAGAAGCTACAAATAGTAAGACAGCTACAAAACAAGTCAAAATTGCCAATATAGGCGTGTCCTTAGGTTTAAACCATTGGCAAGTCATTGGGGTACGGAACCTGTGGTCCTCCAGATCTGAGTTCTCCAGTCTTGGACTCCAACCCCCATCATCCCCAGCCATCATGGCCAGCTGTCAGGAATTATGAAAGCGGCAGCCCAACAGCATCTGCAGGGGAAAGGTATTTCCTTTCTTTCTTTTTGGGTGGCTAATCCTCTGCTGAGCATTTTGCCAAACCATCACCAAGGAGAGGCGGCTCCTTCTGGTCAGTCAAGCAAGAAGAATGCTGAAGAGTTGAGCAATAATTTGGGGGGTGGGGAAGAGGACACATGCATATACTCATCAACTGGGCTGATGTTTTATGGCAAAACCTGTGGCCATCCAGATGTTGATGAACCACAACTCCCGTCTTCCTTGACCACCGGCTAGGCTAGCTTGCGCTGGAGTCTAGCAACATCTGAGTCTAAGAGCCCTGCTTTGTTGTTGTTTAGTCGTGTCCGACTCTTCGTGACCCCATGGACCAGAGAACGCCAGGCACTCCTGTCCTCCACTGCCCCCCGCAGCTTGGTCAGACTCATGCTGGTAACCTCGAAAACACTATCCAACCATCTCGTCCTCTGTCGCCCCCTTCTCCTTGTGCCCTCCATCTTTCCCAACATCAGGGTCTTTTCCAGGGAGTCTTCTCTTCTCATGAGGTGACCAAAGTATTGGAGCCTCAGCTTCACGATCACAAGAGCCCTGCTAAATCAGGTCAAAGGCCCATCTAGTCCAGCATCCTGTTCACACAGTTGCCAACAAGATGCCCATGGGAAGCCCACAAGCAGGACCTTCGGCACTCCCCACACTTGTGATTTCCAGCAACTGACATTCAGAGAAATTCTGCCTCGTAACAGTAAAGGCCTTCGTGGCTAGCATCACCTGATGGCCTTATGTTCCATCAGTTCATCTAATCCTTTTTTAAAGTCATCCAAGTTGATGGATGAATATGGGCTGTGAAGACCTACTTCCTCTTCCAGCATTCAGCTTCCTTGAATGTTCACGGGTTCTAGCATTATGAGGGAGAAAATCTTCTCTTTCTCCACAGCTGGCACAATCTTATACACCTCCTTAATGTCCCTTGTTATAATTTGCTGGGCCACAGCATACCCACTCCTGTGTTTAAAGGTATACACATTTTAGGGAGCCTAAGCCAATGAATGGCATCCAAACCAAAGTCATGCAAATAAGCCCATTACCAGACTGCCTGCCCATCCATGCCAACATTGCAGAGTGCAATGCAAGGTGTCAACTTGGCTTGTTTGGCTGCTATCCATGCTATGACCATGCAGGTTTTATGTGACACTCTCTGGCATCTTCCTAAAGTAATAACAATCATAACAGCTTTTGTACATCTAGGCTGGTTGCCAGAAAGCTATTTAAGTTTGCCACAGAAGACAGATTTAGGGGAGTGCACTAGGCATGGAGCCTTTGGGACGCCACAACTATGATGTTGAATGAAAGATGAGACACGGGAGGGTGAATTTTGGCATCGCTGAAATTTGAGGCGCCAAGGTTTGCCGCTGGCTGTAGACCATCAGACAAGTGAATTCCATCAGACATGATGTTGCTATCAAAAGCTACCAGAATGTGGAAGAATACAAAAGCGATTCAACCACAGACTTGCCAGCTCTTGCAATTTAAGACTTCAAGGATGATCTCATTTTCACCCAAGTAAACCAGGTTAGCAAAGGCTAACTTGAATTACTTGAATGCACAAACCAGCCATCAGAGTTCCAACACCACAGACATAATTTTTGCATCAGTACCGTATAAATACACAATACTTTTTGATGAAGACAGTTCACACATTCAATGCTTGTGGCAAAGAAATCAAGTGATAGACAAGCATGTTGGAGCTGGTTCTGGAATGCTGCATCATGCAACACAAATGTGCCTTAGCAGGGGGCGGGGGGACAGACACTGCATGCCTGCTGTGAGCCCCACCTATAGGAGAAGCATGGACCACTCTAGCCAAAACATCACTCAATCTCCTCCTCATTTTCCCCAAGAAGCAACAGGAGTTTTGCAAATATTGGATAGGGCAACTGCAATTAACATGCTGGAGTCTCTCTCTCTCTCTTTAACACAACACATTCTTGGGCTCCTATTTCAGCAATTTAAACTATGCAACAGCAAGCCTCAACAAGTTAGCCCTCTTGGAGAATTAACACAGCTCAGCAAAACAAACGCCTTGTTTTTGAAATGTGAATATGAGGTGAGGCTTTGATCACACAAAACTTGCATCCAGATGTATAGACAGACAGACAGACACAACACCTCACTTCACACAGGCCTTGTTTCCTGCAGAGAGCTAAATCCCCTGCCATGTGAGAAGTACAGCATGAGCATTCATTTTTGTCCTGAAAACACTAACATTGGGAGGTTTCCATGTGCATGAAACACAATGGCTTTAAGGCCACTGCAAGAAACTAATCCTCATTGTAGTCTTCTCCTTTGGCAGCTATGCCTCTTGGACAGAAATTTCTACAAAGGTCTCATTAGTTTATATGGCTAGCGATGGGGGAGCTGATGATGACTGAGGCATGGAAAAACATAGTGTACTGAATGGGACAGATTGCAGTGGCCTCTCTAACCAGAAAGTGGTCCAAACTGATAAATCAAGGGAAGGACCTGAAATATCACTGCAGGTGGCTACATCCCTCAAATCCCCCATGACTGCTGATAACTCCAGGATTGACTGCTGAATACAAGCCTATTTGTGTAGACAAAACAAGGCACATAAAAACTATGCATGAAGGGTGTTTGAAAACTGCAGAAGAACTCCTGAAAAATCCCTACATGGGTACATTGGACACCTTTGCTCATGTGTATGGATTTGGTAATTGTAGGTAAAGGTAAAGGGACCCCTGACCATTAGGTCCACTTGTGACTGACTCTGGGGTTGCGGCGCTCATCTTGCTTTATTGGCCGAGGGAGCTGGCATACAGCTTCCGGGTCATGTGGCCAGCATGACTAAGTCACTTCTGGTGAAGCAGAGCAGTGCATAGAAATGCCATTTAGCTTCCCGCCGGAGTGGTACCTATTTATCTACTTGCACTTTGACATGCTTTCGAACTGCTAGTTGGCAGGAGCTGGAACCGAGCAACGGGTTCCAGTTGCGGGGATTCGAACCGCCGACTTTCTGATTGGAAAGTCCTAGGCTCTGGTTTAACCCACAGTGCCGACTAAATGGTTGGGAACAGGGTGTTTTAAAAAGCAGATTTTCCAACTACACAAATTCCCCTAAGATATCCCACACTAAAAAAAAGAAAGAAAATTATATGACATAATTAGGCTAGCAGGCTAGAGGTCCTCAATCCCAATCAAATCCTTTAAATACAACAACAACCTACAAAGCATCCTGTGTGCAAAGAATAAGAACACACACAACAGAAACCAGAACATTTCATCATCTAGCCCAGTGGTCTTAAACTGCTCTAGACTTGAGACTCACCTCTGATTCCCAATCTGCAAAATGTACATTTTCACTCTTGATTTATAAACAATTGTACATTTTCACTCTTGATTTATAAACAGTGCTAGCAATGCATTACTATTCATTCTAAAATGGCAATTCACAAAGCACTATTCTTAGTTTTGCCTTAGCATTAGTACTAAATGAAAGCCAGTGATGCTGACATTTGATCTTAACTGAAAGACCAAGAAGTGATTGACAGACTCACAATTTCAGTCTGACACCTGGGCATGTTTCTTCTAGGATTTATTATTATTATTATTATTATTTTAGGGTTACATGGTTGGTACCAAATAGCAGGAAGCAGATGACAGCATCAGTTACCAATTCTGGGTATCATTTACTAACCAAAATCCTACACTTTTGTGATGTTAGTTACTGAAAGAGTACTTGCATCACATTAGAGCTCAGTGAATTGTTTCTGGAACTCATATCTTAATTCCAGAGATTGTGTACAGCGTATAGTGACTGTATCCACTATATACCCTCAGAATTTTGGGTGGAAATAGGAACCAAAACTTGTAATTTACTGTTTTGCACATTGCTTAACAACTCCTTTGATATAGGCAAATTTTATTGTTTGGCCTTTATAAAATAATAAAAAAATAAATTGTGCAACAGTTGGAACTATGTCAGTGGAATTTTCTTACTAACCTCTCAATCAGTTTCAGCATTTTTTAAATGCCTCCAATGTCTTAACAGTCAAAATTTGTAAAATTTCTTCCTGGCATTGAGGTTTTTCATTAAAGCAACTGAACATATCTATAAGGTATGCCAATCTTAAAAGGCCACATTTATGAGTTGTCAAATAAAAAAAGCATTTATTTCTCAAAAACTTCACAACTTCATGCTGAATCATGTGATCACTTTTACGTGGAACAACAGTTTTGTGTTCAGAACCCATTTCTTTGCTGAGAACTTCTATCCAGAGTTCTAGCTTTAATTTTCAATTTCTGCATGTTTTCCTAGAACAGAATTAAGGATTTCACTCATGTTTGGTCCAGCCATACTGAGCTGGCTTGCAACATGGTGGTGGCAGCTTTGTTGCAACCCACCTGGTGTGGCCTCAGGACCCACCTGTGGGTCCCAACTGACAGGTAGAAGACTATGACTAGCCCATGCCAGCATATAAACAGAACAAACACCCTGAACAGGAACATAGGAACATAGAAAGCTGCCTTATACAGAGACAAGCCATTGATCCATCTAGCTCAGTGCTCCACTGTCTGGCAGCAGCTCTCCAGGGTCCCAGGAAGGGGTTTCCCCAGGGATTGAACTTGGGGCTTTCTGTATGCAGAGCTGGTGCTCTACTACTGAGCCCCAAGCTTGTAAGACTTTGCAAAAAAACAACAACCCCAGAATGCTTGGTTTGCCATGCTGCAAATAAATCTATCCTGTTAAGGTAGAGAACATTATCAACAAGTAAAAACACTTAAGATTTTTTATTCCAAGCACAGAAGTCCCACCAACATACACAAAACTTGGAAACCACTTACCAGTACCAGCTCTTATGCTGCTGTTCTGCTGAGTGTCGCCCATTCTGTGACATTTGCTTATAAAAGGAAATAATGAGTGCAAAGGGGTTGTATGTTTTTTTGGTAGACTTCTTTGCTGGCCAAGAGATCAGGAAACGGCCTTAATCTCCACTTAGCAGGGGGCTTCACTGCTGCAAACAAGCCAGGTTTAAGCTGTTCATTAAAGGGTAATCAGGTAGCTTTTTTTCCTTTTTCTTTTTTGCAGCAGAGGGTAGAAGAGTGGCCACTGCTGCTGAGAAAGGCAAGGGTACCAACCAAGCCGTGAACCAGGAGGCCCAGAGTTCACATTTCACTTTGCCAATGAACACACTAGATGGCTCTTTAGGACCACATTTCCCAACAAAAGTGGTTTCACTGAGCATCCTCCAGACATATAAAAAAGAAAACAAATGCATCCGTGGGAGATGGCAAAGCCAGAGTGGCTGGGGAAACCCAGCCAGATGGGTGGGGTATAAATAAGAAGAAGAAGAAGAAGAAGAAGAAGAAGAAGAAAAAAAAGTGCAAGGAACTCTTCTTTCTATCTTCCTTCTCAGAATATACCCGCTCCCCAAGAGTACAGTTCCTATTTATTTTCCATAGCTGGTGGGAAAAGCTGCAGGGATGTATGTAAGGACATAAGAGCTTTCTGGACCAGGCCAATGACCCATCTAGTCCAGCATCCTGTTCTCAGTAGCCAAACAAATGCCTGTGGGAAATCCACAAGCAGAATCTGAACACAGTTTTCCCTGTGGCTTCCTGCAACTTTTATTCAGAAGCACTGCTGCCTCCAACTGTAGAGGCTAGCAGTCATCACTAGCCTCCTCCATGAATTGGTCTAATCCTCTTTTAAAGCCATCTAGGTTGGTGACCACCACTGTCTCCTGTGGCAGGAAGTTCCAAAGTTTAGCTATGCACTTTCTAAGAAATGCTTTGGTTTTATCTTCCAACATTCAACCCTGGAGAGCAGCTGCCAGTCAGTGTAAACAATACTGAGTTATATGAACCAATGGTCAGACTTAGCACAAGGCAACTGCGTTAGCAGGCAATCTTCCAGCTGCAAATTACAACCTCCTGGAAGGCTGTTTATAATAGTGTTTGCTCATCACACAAGTCCTTTCTCCAAGTCTTCCAATACACTTCAAAAGTCCAGATATAATTGCATGACTGCTCATTTACCTGACTGAGTTGGAAGACATAAGAAAATTAAGATGACACCTCCGCTTGGATGTGACAGGCAGGATCTCTTTGCCACCGCCTTGTCCCCCAGAACAAACATAATAGGCTAGTTTCTAGAGTCCTATTTTCCAGATCTTCCTTTCCTCAGAGAATTAGGTTGGGGGGGGGGAGGAATCAGCTTTGCCTCAGGCCTCAAAAGGCTGTTGAAAGGATTACGGAGAAGAACATGAAACACTTTGAAGATTAGAAAGTGCTTTATAAATGCAAAGTAATAGTATTATAATCTGTACTAATAACTAGGGCTGCACAGAGATGTGGAGGCTAGGGGAGGGGCAATTCCTCCTACCCCCACCCCCACCCAGCCTTCTCTAGTGGTGACTGGTCAATTAATTTGTTAGTTCAAATGAGAAAAAAACATTTTAACCTAGCTAAGAAAATGCCCCAAATTAATTGATCAATATATATTTTTAACTTAATTATTTTTAATGTAAAAGAAATATTTTTTATTATTATTACTTTAGAATGAGTTTTTCTGTTCAATCACCAGCATCTCCAGGTAGGGCAGGAAAAGACTTCTTCCCAAAACCTTGGATAACTGCTGCCACAAAGCTAGTGAAGATACCAGAAAGTTATATGGCCCAATGGCCTGAGTCGGTATTAGGCAGATTTCTACGTTCCTAATAATCTAATGTAACTTGGAATCAGTAGCAGCCCAAGAATGTCGCACGCAAGATTCGTTAGCTACTGCCTGCCCACACACATCTGTCTGTAGATGGCAGAAAGAGCTAGGTCAGAAGATGAGGGAGCTTCCTCATCAGTTTGCACCCTTCAGGCTGTCAATGAAATCCAGCCCCACCATATGCCTCTTTCCCTTTGATCTGCCTACCCCAGGGTCCAGAGCAAGAGTATTTCCAGATGGGAGGCTCTGTGCTAGGCTCTGTGCAGGCAGGCCACAAGGAGGTCAGAGGCTGGGCCAGCAGGCATGGCCCCACCCTACCAGACATTGATCTGTACATACCATGAACCTGTGTGCAGAGAAGGGGTGGAGAACACTTTTCTGCCCAAAGGAAGACTGCCTTGTGGGCAGCCTTCTGGGGGACACGTACCAGTGGTGAAATGGGGCAGAACAAATGTAATATGCTAGTTTCTACACAAACGTACACACCCTTCTCCAACCAGGCAAGCAAAAGGCATTATCAGCCTCAAGTTAGCCACCGCAGATGAGTTTCCCAAAGCTCTGACGCATTTCAGCTCTGTGTATTTAAAACCTCTACTTCCAAAACAAGTGTGACCAAGCAAGTTACACACACCATGTTTAAAGAGTTCAAAACGGTTCCTCACATGATTCCTAACCCATAGTTCATAAGACTATTGTTTTTTTAAAAAACTGAAAGATATTGATATAAGAAGAACCCATTTGATTGCTGGACTGGAAAGGCCAGCTTCCAGTACCTTGGAGGGTTTACATCTGATTGCATTAATGCTGCCATGTCTGCAAACTAAAAGAATTTATGCACCTGGCAATCAGACAGTAAAGTCAACAGTGGCACACTCCCAAACTAGGTCAGTGACAGCATGCCTTATTAGCGGTTTCAGATCAACAAACAAAAGTTACTGGAAGATACACAACTTTCTGCAGGACACCAAATGCAGCTTTGTCACACCTGAGTTGGCAAAATACAAAAATGACACTGGCTCTCTTTGTAGAGGAGAACTAATCATTTTATAATGCAACCTTATGCATGTTTACTTACCCTAGCTGTGTAGCAGTCAGCCCAGAGCACAGGAAACTGTCTTATATTGAGTTAAATCATTGGTCAATCTATCTCAGTTTTGTCTGCACAGATTGACATTGGTTTTAGACAGGAGTCTCTCCCCAGTTCTACTCAGAGATGTCAGTGATTGAACCTGGAACTTCTGACTGCAAAACAGATGCTCTAGCACTAAGCTGTGGCCCTTCCTCATCACCCTCCCCAAACCAAAAGCTGGAGTGGAGAGGAGATTGTTCCTGATCGCTCATGGAGGTATAACAAAAAAAGCCAGTGACAACAGGGGGAAACAAGGTCATGGCAACCACCAGCTTAACTTGATTACCAAAACCAGCCAAAAAATGGCAGCTCTCTATACACAGGTAAGTGTGCATAAGGACTATATTGCTTCAGACACCAAAGGGGGGGGGGAGATATCATAGCTGACAACCCAGCTCAGGAGGAAAATAATATTTAAAAGAGCAAAGAAACACAAGGCACATTGGTGCGAACCAGGGAAATAAATTGCTCCGGGGGGGGGGGGGGGGAGGAGAGAAGAAAAGTTAAATGTTGACGCACGCAGAGAAGCTGGGCCTTTGAAGGTGCAGCAAGCTGAGACAAAGCCTCATCTGTCTTCAGAGGCTTCCATGCAGCAACAGGGAGAAAGCTTTTGAAATTAATCTTATTAAAGCAGCACATCCAAGTCACCCGGATATTTAGTATCTCATATGATCTCCTGAATTTCTGCTAACAAATAATAATAATAATAAATAAACCTTTATTGTCACTACACTACCTGTGTGCAGTGAAATTAAACGAGCCCCCTCCCCCCACATACACTCAATCTTGTTTGAGCTCTGTGTGCTTGTCAGAAGTCAATTACACCACTATTTTTTTCCATTCAGCAGCTCAACAGCCCATGGATAAAACCTATTCTTTAACCTGTTGCTGCGGCTGACTATACTTCTGTATCTCCTGCCCGAAGGTAGGAGATTAAAGAAGTGCTGGCCAGGGTGTGAGTCGTCCCTAAGAATTTTCCTCGCTCTCCTGAGGCAACCGTTTCCCACGATGTCATCTAGTGAACTCCGAGGACAGCCCATGATGTCATGTGCTGTATGCACCACCCTCTGTAGGGACTTCCTGTCTGTGGCTGTCAAGCCAGCATACCACACTGTTATACAGTATGAAAGGACACTTTCTATTGTGGCCCAGTAGGAGGAAATCATCAATTTTTGTTTGACATTGTTCCTTCGCAAGACCCTGAGGAAATGGAGTCTCTGTTGGGCCTTCCTAACCACCTAACCAACCAACAGCAGATTCACACTCCACAACTACCACAGAACTCTTTGGAACCCTGTAGGCTCAGCCATAGCACCCTCAAACCTGATTGGCTCAGTGAAAAATAGGAAGCTGTCTTACACGAGAGCAGCTGATTTGTGCATCTAGTGCAGTGTTCTTTAATCTGATTGGCAGCTGCTTTCCAGCTCATTTGGCAGAAAAGGGTCTTCCTGACCACCTAAGACCCCTTTAACTGAAGATTCCAGGGGCAAACTATATGATCTGTCACTGAGCTATGCTCCCTCCCTCCCCACAGCAATGGTTTTTCTTTGGACACATAACCGTTGAAATTGTCTTAGTATTGTATTATTATTTCATTGCAACTTGCCCTGAGACCTTATTATAGCGAAAGGTGGGTAAGAGTCAGTAAGTATCATTGGTTAGGGGGTATTGAACTAGGCCTGGGAGACAGGGGTTCAAATCCCCAGTGACCTTGGGCCAGTCGCCATCTCACAGCCTAACCTTCCTTACAGGGTTGTTGTTGTTGAGGATAAAATGGGGGAAGAAGAGAACTCTGATGCACACCACTTCAAGCTTCTTGGAGGAAAGGTAGGGTATAAACACAATAAATAATTCCTATAGAGAAAATAGCTTCTTCTTCTTCTTCTTCTTCTTCTTCTTCTTCTTCTTCTTCTTCTTCTTCTTCTTCTTCTGTGCTTCCCCTCCCACCCAAACTCACACTATTACCCTCTCATCTGGTATTGTTTATAATTCTGTTTATCACATTTCTGCATTCCAAAAAATCTTCAAATACCTCAGGTTAACAAATATGAGATTCTTCCCATTTTATCATTACAACAAGCCTTTGAGGTAGAATAAAGGAAGAAGGCAGTGGCTGGCCCAAGGGTTTCCAGTAAACTCCTTCAGGACAGGATATAAATGAACAAGTGAATAAACAAACTTTGCGACTAATGCAGGGACTGAAAATGAAATGTCCCCTCCCCCCCAACACACTTTTAGTTTGCCACTGAATCTACTACTGGAGAACATCCATGGATGTGCCTGACATACATTTAGGCCTGTTTGCCTTCTCGCTGGTCAAAAATATTGTTCATAGCATCAGGAACTTATGTGCACCCAACTACTGCTGTACATATGTGACAACAATGACATGGCACATATGTACATGCAAACATTTCAGCGACACTGCGTCACTCTAGTTGCAGGGGACACTACAGGCAAGCTTACCTATACTCTTTCTGTTGTCCCATTGCCTCTGCAACAATGGGGTGACTTATTACATTTCTATCCCACGTTTACTCCAATGAGCTGAAGGTGGCTGCACATGGTTCCCTCCCTCTCCAGTTTATACTCACAACAACCCTGTGAGGTAGGTTAGACTGAAAGGCAGTGACTGGCCCAGGGCCACCCAGTAAGCTTCATGGCTGAGTAGGGATCTGAACCCTGGTATCCCAGCTCTACTCTGAAGAAAAAATGAAAATCTGGGGTAATACCCAATGTTAGTTCTACTCAGAGTAGGATCCATTGAAACTAATGAAATCAATGGGTCTACTTTAAGTGGAACTTATCTGGATACAGTCCTTGGTACAGGACACTAGAAGCTCCAACAGCAACCTAGGTCTTAGCTTGCTTTTGGAATTCTGCAACAAGAAAATTCTGCAACTGAAATAAATTATGAAATAATAACCCATTGTGCATAAACGATGGCGAAAGGCAAAGTGTCCTACAAGGCATGAATGGGGTGTGATTGCCTGATGTGGCCATCACTGGCAAATATGCCAATGAAATGCATTTAGTGTTTGCAAATCTGCCAAGCTTCCATATCTGACCTGCTGAACACCATGACAAGATCACGCCCCAAGTTATTTACGCAGTGGTTTTATATCTCATTCCTGCTCTCTGTCTAATCTAGGTATTTTAAAGCCCTCTACCTCTGCAGGACTAAGTGCACGAATGACCACAAGAGGAAAAGCAAACAGCAGCCGGAGATTAGAGAGTTTAAACTTTAAAGAACAGAGAATCACAAGTTTATGTCAACAAAAGAGAAAGCACTTGGTTAAACAGTTCTATTATCTACAACACACACCCCAGCATTTAAGTCAATGGGGTAGTTTCAGAGTTCTATTCAGGGAACAAGGGGCCCTTGACTCCCACTTCTCTGCTCCAAAGGACTGGGTGAACCCTTCAAATCAGCACCCAGTGGTGGCACAGAAGGAATAATTGAAAATGCTCTGTCGTTCCATTTCTGTTTGCTGAAGCCACTCTCTTTAGCACCAGAGCCCTCACTTTCTTAAAATGCAAAATCCATATTATTATTCAAACAAATGAATAACAGGACTCCATCAAGATGTTGTGGACTTTCCTTCACTGGAGGTTTTTAAGCAAAAGTTAGATGGCCATCTGTTATGGATGCCATAACAGGGGTTGGACAAAATGACCCTTGGGTTTCCCTTCCAACTCTACAATTCTTTGATTCCATGAACACCTGAATGGCTTTTTTCACCCCAGTGTTTAAGGCAAATTTACCAGGTGAGGGCAGAGAGGGTGAAGGCAGGAAATGGACTGCTCCACAGCAGCAACCAGACTTGGCAGAGGAGGGTGAAACCGACATAGGACTACTGCTGAAGATCCAATTCCCCATAGGTCATTCATGATCTCACAACACTATTATAGGGGCTGAAGAGTGGAACAGTTTATTATGCAAAAACAACTTTGACCGAGACCGAAGAACATAGGAATCAACCACATGCTGGATCAGATCATTGGTCCATCTAGCTCAGTACCATTTACACTGATGGGGAATGGCTCTGCTGGACCGCCAGAGGAGGAGAATGCTCTTGCGCTCAGGTCCTGATTGCATGCATCCCACAGGCATCTGGTTGGCCCCTGTGAGAGCAGGATGCTGGACTAGATGGACCACTGGCCTGATCCAGCAGACTTTTTTATGTTCTTCTTTTTTATGTTCTCCCCCCATGAGATGCTGGGGATTGAACCTGAAGCCTGCTGCAGTCAAAACAGATGCTCCACCACTGCGTCACAGCCCTTTCATTGGAGATCCATTGCTAAACAGCAGAAAAGTCATTGGCCGGATGAAGCAAATACCCTTAAGCTGTGTAAGTCAAATGTTCATATAAATCTGAACAGGAACTTGCAGCATCACAGGCTGAAATTTTGAGCACAGGAAAAACAAAAACAACAAATAACTAAATATATATTTTTAGAATTGCCAACCCTTCTGCAGCCTCATAATTTCACACACGTGCTTTTAAAACATGATCTGCCGTTGTTTTTTTAAAAATCCTGGACAACCTGACTTTTAAAAACAAGCTGAAGAAGTTCCCTGATGTTTCCTCCACCCATTAAAATAGCCGCTCACTAGGCCTGTAGTGAGCAGCCTTCGACTAAATGCTTCCAACTTTGCAGTTTACCAAGTAATTGTTGAAAAGGCTACCACCGCCCAAGCTTCAGCAAATGGGCACACTTATGTTCTGCTGATCTGCATCCAAACCAAATGTCTGACGGCACCAAGCTAAATAAGAAACCAGCTGAGTTGAGCTAAGACTGCCAGAAGACCAGTGGCAGAGAGTCCTGCATAAATTGAACCTTAAGGACAACCTTTAGATATAACCCCAAACATTTCTTTAAAAATAAATTATTGCACTTATTCTTCCAAGTAGCTTAAGACTGTAGGAAGGACCACAGTTCAGAAGGTTGCAGGTTCAATCCCCAGCATCTCCAGGCAGAGCTGGGAGAAGCTCCTGTCTGAAACTCTGGAGCACCACTGCCAATCAGTGTAGACAATATGGAGCTAGATGGACCAATGGTCTCATTCAGTGTAAGGCAGCTTCCTATCTTCCTAAGGCAGCGTGCATAGTTCTCCTTATAGCTCCACCTTGACTGACTGACTGACTGACTGATTGGTTGGTTACTTAGGTACTCAACAATAGTCCTGCTCAGAATAGACCCAGAAAAGCCAATGGAAACAACTAACTTGGGTTGACTAATTTTACTGGGTCTACTACTCTGAGTAGGACTTAGCTGACCACAACCCTGAGTTTAGTTTACTGAGCTGATAAATTGGTTCCCACAATATAATAATGTCCTAAAACAATTTGCAATAGTATTAGACTTGGATATTACTTTATACTAAAATGTCTCAAACAGATTTACAATATATGTTATGCAATAAAACCTAAGTAATATTTTTTTTGTTGAGGTAGGTTAGGCTGTGAGTGTTTTGCAGACCAGTGCTCACACAACAAACTTCATGGCCATGTGGGAAAATCTGAACCCAAATCCCTATCTCAACATTCTAACCCCCTGTGCCACTGCAATACCCAGTACAAAAGGCTACCCAGATCAAGGGTTACAAGATTAAGTTCTTACCCTCATTCTGTCCATTAGACATCGCTGCTCTAAACACAGGTCACTCCACTGCATGGCCCCACGTGCACTAACTGGACTCATTTTGCACCTGGTTCTGATTGGTGGCTCCTGGTGTCCTAGTAAAAGACTACAACATAGTCTGCAAGCCTGATTTACAGCATCAGATGCAGCTGAGCAGCCTAGAGGACTGAGCAATAAACTCTCTCACACCCGACTTTAGGTGAATATCATTAGCCAATTAAATCAATCAAAGCAGCTCCACTCCTGAACCCTACTCTGAACCATGATTGGTTTGGTTGCAGAAGATCCACCTCATGACTACTCCCTGGAGCTGCATTACATTTAAATCAATGCATACCGAAAATCACCATTTTAAACAGGTGTCTGAAACAAGAAAGTATTTCCTTCTGACTCCCAATGATTAAGATAGTAACTCTGGTCATATAAAACCAACCTTCACCACCCTTGCAGTCCTCTGAATGCTTTGGATTACAACTCTCATCAGCTCTAGCCAGCATGGCCAATGGACTCGAAGGACATCAGGGTGGAGAAGACAGCTGTAACCATTTCATTGCATTTCCCTGTAATAAGACAGTGCCACCCTATTAGGGGAGAGTTCTTGAGATAATTTCCTAAGGCATCTGAAAAAAAGGGCTGAGGCCTTATGACTAACGTGGCTTTTCCACTCCAACATCAACAGGCTCCCTATTCATGAAAATGTGAATTGAAGTGGCAGGATGGGTGAAAGCACTTTGAGCCTTTTGGCTATTTCCATGGAGAAGGAAGAATCAGAAGAATGGGGGAGTGGGGAGGAACTTTAGAAGTAAGCCCCCTCTGGTATACACAGGGCCTTTTTAGATTTAGGAGTCTCCAAAATAGTTAGCAGTTCCCTTGGCTTTTTCTTTTTTTAACCTGGGAAGCATTTCCACAAAACATAAGTCCCACTGAGCGTTCAAAAAGGCTGACTCTCTGGTGTTTTTAGGATTGAAGCTTTCGTTTCTCGTATTTGTACACATCCCAGCTGTTCTTTATTTTAAGGAGTGAAACTTTGTGAAACATTACAGATTAATGGAACTGTATAGTAAAGAAGAGCAGACAGAAAGGAACTGCATAGCCCATCAGATCAGGGCTTCATTTCAAGAAAGAGAGACGCCAGATTCTGTTTGGTCTGGAAATAAGGCCACATCTGCCCTATGCATTTAGAGTAGCATCATAGCACTATAAACAGTCATGGCTTCCCCCATAGAATCCAGGGAACTGTAGTTTGTTAAGGATGCTGAGAATTGTTAGGAGACTCCTGTTCCCCCCATAAAGCTACAATCCCTTCATAGAGTTCCCTAGGAAGAGTGACTGGTTGTTAAACTACACTGGAAATGAGAAACCAGGGTTCAAACCCCTGGTTCTCTAGAAAGCTGCCAAGTGGCCTGGCCTCCCCTACAGGGTGTCACTATGCCTACCTCAGTGTTGCAAGAGAACACCACTCTGGGCATCCTGGATAGGGCAGAGGGAAAGAACAGGATACAGATATAATAGGCACATTTTATTTACTTCAATATTTATAAGACCAGGTCCACCCAAAGCATGATTTTATATGGCCGGGTGGAGTCCAACAACATCTGGAGGGCCAAACCTGCTTTGACACAGGTGTGTGGAAGCGGGAGGTCACTTGTCACACAAGGCTCAGTGTTAAGATGAGTGAGCTAAAACTCCTCCTCTCTTGGAAGGTACAAATATTTAGTTGGCTTTTTCATCCTGTCACTTTCCAAACCTAGCCTTCTGCCAAGCATATGTCTACCAGCAGATATCTATTAACCACAGCAGATAAGAGCATTACAAAAAGCCCTGTCGCATTAGGTCTAAAGTCCATCTAGTGCAGCATCCTGGAGCTACAGGGAACCAGCCTGTTCCTGCATATGCAGAACAACCCTTCAGACAGCTATCATGCCTTCCTCTAGACCAGTGTTTCCCAAACTTGGGTCTCCAGCCGTTTTTGGTCTACAACTCCCATCATCCCTAGCTAGCAAGACCAGTGGTCAGGGATGATGGGAACTGCAGTTCAAAAACAGCTGGAGACCCAAGTTTGGGAAAGCCTGCTCTAGACCTTCTCTGAGCCAGGCTGAACATACCCAGCTTTTCCAATCCTTCCTCATAGGACCTGCTTTCCAAGCCACTTGTCATCCTTATTGCCCCTCTCCGAACATGCTCCTTTGTCATTTGTCTTCTGTTGTTTCTACAATGCCCTGAGATTGTAGGATGAAGAGTGGTCTAAAAGTCTAATAATAAAAATAATAGCCTTCTTAACTTGATCATAAACAACCTAGCATGAAGGGTGAGCAGAGAGGGAGGTCAAGTTTGCCGATGATGCCCAATTGTCCAGGGTGGTCAAAAGAAAAAGGGTCTGTATGGCACAGATTGAAGACAGGAGTGCCTGGTGTGCTCTGGTCCATGGGGTCACGAATAGTCGGACATAACTAAACGACTAAACAACAACCATGGCACAGATTAGACCTGGGAGTTAGCTACAAGGCAAAGGCATCTCATTGCCATTCTGCACACACTCACGAGACACACATTTTCTCCTCCGCAGGGATCAGGAACGTATGGCCCTCCAGATGTTTTTGGACTGCCAATCCCTATCAGGAATCCATAAACACCTGAAGAGCCCCACACTGCAGTTCCCTTCCCTGCAGTCGCTGAAGAGCTGAGAACACAAGGCGGAGCCGCCCCCACCACTCCCCACAGGCTCAGAGACACCCCTCCTCCGTTACTCTGCAAACGCCCTGAGAAACGCCTCTCTCCTCAGCCTTGGTGGAGAGCGGCTCTGGAACTCTTCGCATGCTCAGAGACCTTTTCTCCGCGAGCTCCACCTGCTCCCTCCCACCAGAAGTAACAGGACACAAAAGCGATATCTAGAAAGAGAGCGAGAAAGGCGACTGGAGGGAAGGGGAGGGAGAGGCCGCCGCCGCCGCCGCCACGCACACACCCACAACACGCCAGCCAACTTTGCAGCCGTCGGCCCAACTTTCCCTCCACTCACCGTCGGAGCTGACCGTGTCGTAGGCATCGCGCTGGTGGGAAGCGCGGCGCGCCCCGTCGCCGGGCTCGCTGTAATCCACCCAGCTGAGTCCTTCCAAGTTGTCGTAGTCCGTCCGGTGCTTGTCCTCCACCGGCACGACGGTGAAGTGCGGCATCGTCTCGGCCACGCCGCGGCCCACCTCTACCTCCGCCTCCGGTGGGGCTTCTCAGGAGCAGGCGGGGCGCAGCGGAGAGAGAAAGAGGCGCGCAGCAGCACCCGCCGCGGGGCCAGGCTGGCATTCCAGCAGCCTTGGGTCACTTCCTCTCAGGAAACCCGGCTCGTCGACTCCACCCATTCCCCCCTCCAGGCTGCAAAAAAAGAAGCTGGGATCACGGGGGGGGGGGGCATTCACCACGCCCCCGGGGGTGGGGTCTGCTTCCCCCAGCAAAACGCTGTCGGGGGATGAGTGAGGGGCAGAGAGGAGGAGTACGGTTGCGGGAAACGGAAGAGAAGGGGTCCTGGCCCCCATCTGCCAGCCCGCGACCACTCAACGAGAAGCAAAGATCCCACAAGCAAAGAGCATATATAGAAGTTCAGAGCTTGGCGTGCGGGTGAGGGGTGCTTGGCGTGTGGCCGTCTAAATGTTGTCGGATTCCTCCTCCCACCAGCTGCGACCATTGGTCACGCTGGCTGTGGCTAATGGGAAATGGAAGTCCTACACCAGCTGGAGAGGGCCACAGATTTCCCGCCCCCGATCCGGATTGCAACGGTAGTGCCCTTAGACTTTGGGGCAGAGGTCAAGGCCCCCACACAGCAGGATGTGCAGGAGGCTGAGCCCCCCCCCCCAATGCAGCAGGGCTGGCTTGCCACATTTTGAAATAATGCACCAGCTGAAGAGGGGCCCAGAAAGACCATTAAGTCCAGAGTCTTAACTTGTACCCACCCAACACAGATGTTTTTGACTACAACTCCCATCAGCCCCAGCCAGTGCTTGCTGGGGCTGATGGGAGCTGTAGTCAAAAACATCTGGGAGGCACCAGACTGGGAAAGCCTGGTCTAAAAAGAATTCAGTGGAGGCTGGTCCATTAGGGAAAAGGAGGTGCTGTCCCACCAACCTTAGTCTTGATTCCCCCAAGCCTGGTGGACTTACAACTTATGACCTGTCCAGAGGATAACCCTCACCATCAGCTGCCTCCTCTTTTAGCCTCCGTGTTGCCCTATTAGAACTCAGCAGGGCAGAGAGTGAGTCAAATCTCACCTTAGTTGGCGCTGCCTGTCTTAGGCTCTGGCTTTGCATTAGCTTTGACTCCACCTACCACTGCCATTGGGGACGCAGGTGGCGCTGTGGGTTAAAGCCTCAGCGCCTAGGACTTGCCGATCGAAAGGTCGGCGGTTCGAATCCCTGCGGCGGGGTGCGCTCCCGCTGCTCAGTCCCAGCGCCTGCCAACCTAGCAGTTCGAAAGCACCTCCAGGTGCAAGTAGATAAATAGGGACCGCTTACCAGCGGGAAGGTAAACGGCGTTTCCGTGTGCGGCTCTGGCTCGCCAGAGCAGCGATGTCACGCTGGCCACGTGACCCGGAAGTGTCTCCGGACAGCGCTGGCCCCTGGCCTCTTAAGTGAGATGGGCGCACAACCCCAGAGTCTGTCAAGACTGGCCCGTACGGGCAGGGGTACCTTTACCTTTACCACTGCCATTGCTTTGTGCCCCAGCAGACCCAATGGGCGACAGCCACCACCAAAGAAGTTTTAAGTGATGGGTTGCAGCAGACTGCCTAGAATACATTGTCTGAGTAAGTAGATTTATTATGTGTAAAGATTGTGCACATCACTTAGTAATTATGCAGTTTTCCAAGGTGTAGCAGACACTGCTCTAGGGCAGGAGTTTTCTTAGACATGTTGCATGCTCCTAGTCGCAAGAGTAGCAACTACTAAGGGAGGAGTGCAAGCTTTCTTTTGCTTGTGTTGCATCTACTAATTGCATCTGTTTGCCATGCTTGCATTTAATCACTTTTATATTCTTTCGCAATTGACTTGTTTCTCCCTGATCACTCCCAAATCTAATTGGCTGAGGCCCTGTGTGGGTCAGGTCTCCAGGTTAAGACACAGTTCAAGGACACATACTAGCCAGGCAACAGCACTTCAGGCGGGGGGGGGGGCTGTCCCTTGGATCCCACATTCGGCTTCCAGCCTTCCAAGTACTGCAAGCTGATAAGGGACATTTACGTTATTCTTTATGGAGCCCTTTCAAAGGAAATAGTGGTGAGAGGCTATCCCCTCCCACAAAGTAATTTCAACGACACTTAAAAAACATCTTTCAGAAGTAACAGCCATAAAAAAGCGCCTCCAGGCAAACACTCAATCACATTTGACATTCAGTCTAATTTTGCCCTTCATTGTCCTGGAACAAATAATGTGTTTCCTATTCATTAGGGCTTCCTCTTCCCAGAAGTGTGACGGCAGCTTTTATTTTTGGGTCTTCGTTAACATTGAATTTGACTCATTGGGCCCCGTAATAATTTTTGAGTGTGAGAAGTCAAGATGATTCTTTTTTAGGTGGTAGAGACTTCGTGCTGTATTGTGAAGTCACTGAAGAAGCCAGGTTGAACTTCTGCAGTGACCCTTGGCTCGTGAGTAGAAATCCTAGAGAAACAGTCCTGTTTTTGTCGGAAATGGTGACCGTTGTGCAAATTCTCCAGGAAAATTGGAATGGTGAGGGAGACTTTTAAGGCCCAGCCATTCTGCTTCCTCAAGGGCTGGATTTAGCACAACTTGTGGCCCTTCACTTGTTATTGGACTCCAACTCCCATCAGCCCCAGCCACACAGCTGGCACTAATATGAGCCTTTCTGAGGTAGCTGCCTCAAGCAACAATTTGGGAGGGTGGCAGATTTGGACCTGGGTGCTGCGCCTGCTTCCCTGCCTCCTACCCACTTGCTTGTGGTGGCAACACCTCCTCACTGGGGCAGTTTCTTCATACTCACACATCTCTTTTTATCTTCCATTCAGGCAAGGATTCATATCACACCACCTTCCTCAACCCATGCCCCCCCCCGAAACACAGCTTCTCTTTCCATTCTGCCAAACTTCCTATCTCCCCCTCTCACCTTTGCTCCATGGCAGGGGTGTCCAAACTTTTTTCAAAGGGGGCCAAATTTGATGAAGTGAACATGTGTGAGGGCCGACCAAAGTTGTTGAGCTTTTTATTGGATTGAAGTTGTTGAACTTTTTTAAAGATTTTACCCTGGGAAATAAACTGCCACAGGGGTTGGATTAAAGTGACTGGCAGGCCGGATTAGGCCCCCAAAACCAGTGGACCAGTGGCGTAGCGTGGGGGGTGCAGGGGGGGCCGGCTGCACCGGGCGCAACATCTGGGGGTTAGGGTTAGGGGGCGCAAATCCACGGGTTAGGGGGCGCAAATCCACGGGTTAGGGGGTGCAAATTACTTGCCTTGCCCCGGGTGCTGACAACCCACGCTACGCCACTGCTTTGGACATGCCTGCTCCATGGCTTACTAGCTCTCTTGTGAAGCCGGAATGCCTTGCAACATTTGACTTGCCAATTTATTCTCTTTACAAGTGAAACCAGTTAAAAATTACCACACTTGGATTATAGTTTAGGGCTTGCAGAAACCAGATAAAACGGACAGAGGACTGATAACTGGCCCACCTGTTTTCTGGTAAATTTTAGAAATTAAGCTTCAAATGTGAAAATGAGATACTGTATATCAGACAAAGTAAATTTATACAATCCCCAATCACACAGGTCTAAGATTATTCACTGTTAAATTTATTTCTGAGGAATCCTGGGAACTGTAGTTTACCCCTCACAGAGCTACAATTCCCAGCATCCTTAACAAGCTGCAGTTCCCAGGATTCTCTGGGGGGTGGGGTGCTTTAAATGTATGGTATTTATGCAGCCTAAGATCCATTCCTATGCACACTCAGTTTAGGGCAAGTGTCACTGGACTCTGGGAGACTTAGTTCTGTGTAAACATACACCACATGGTGCTATAAGTCATCAGTGAACTTGTCCACGAATGTAACAATTTTGGGAATTAGGTACACTTTACAAAGGAGGGGAACATTCTTTTCTTGTTTGCTTCTCTGAAATGTGGTTGTAGACAAAGGAACTCTGTGGGAAAACAGTGCTTCTGGAAAATTAAATATTTGCTGTTTTGTGGTGTTCATTTAAAATGTCTGGTGAATTGTGGATATAGAAAAGTTTTTTTCTCCCTCCCTCATAGCACTAGAACTTGCAGACACCCAACAAAGTTGCCTATTGGAAGATTCAGGACAGAAAAAAGAAAATACTTATTCACACACAGTGTGTAACTTTGGAACTTGCTCCCACAGGATATTGTGAGGGTCACCAAATTGGCTGACTTTTAAAAGAGGCTTAGACCAGGCCTGTCCAACTCCCAAGAGACTGCGATCTACTCCCAGTGTAAAAAAACTGGCAGTGATCTACCCATTGTCACTGAGGATTCACCAGAATTGTTGAGCTTTTGTGGGGGGGGGGGACACAGTTGTTGAGCTTTTGGGGGGAGGGGAGCAGAGGTCATGAACTTTTTTTGGAAAGACCAGTGCTAAAGTCAATCACCGTGCTCCAGATCGCAATGAGGAAACACCAAACTCCGCCCACTAGATGCAATGGAGGAACAGAGCGGGGGGGGGGGCAGAAACATTCATTGCGAAGTTTCGCTAAGACAGCGATTGATAAGGATCCTGCGATCGACCATGAGCACCAGGGGATCTACCTGTCGATTGCGGCCCACATGTTTGGCTTACACAAAATTCATGGAGGAAAGGGCTAGCCATGATGGCTATGCTTTGCCTCCGTGGTTAGTATTCTGAATACCAGCTACTGGAAACCGCAGGAGGGGAGAAAGGGCTCTTGCTCAGGTCCTGCTTGAGGTCTTCCCATAGACATTGGGTCAGCCACTGTGAGAACAGGATGGTGGGCTAGATGGGCACTGGCCTGATCCAGCAGGTTCTTCTTATGTTCTTATTGTGTTTGACCAGGTGGCTATAATCAGAAGTTTGTTGTGTTGGTGTCTGATATTTTCATGTTAGAGAAAGGGGCTTCTTTCAGACTATTGCTATTTTGCAGGTGGGATTCAACTGCATGCAGACAAATTCAGCTTGTGTAGTTGATTTGGTGATCTTTTCCAACAAACTCATTTTTAAAAAGTGTTTTTTTTTCTGGTAAGGAAGGTGACCAAGAAAATCACTTGCAAAGTATAAAAATAGCTTGACACAATATTGCTTAACCTCCCTTGCAAATAAATCAGAATAAATGCTTAGATAACAAGTGATATGAAAGGAATGCAGAATCCCCCCCCCTTCCCCCAGTGGTGTCTCCCCTACCCCCTCCATGCTCTAGAGAGTACATCATCCTGCTTTTTCATTTTTTTAAGGAAAGACAATGGCACTGCTATCGCTTCCATTACAAGCAAACAAGACTTTTGCTTTATTTTCCTTGAGCCCAGGGTGTGTAGGATTAAACTGTAAAGGCTAAAATGCAATTGGTGCTGCATGCTTTGAAGTGGTAGGCAGTCAGGATAAGCCTCCTCTGATTCACTGATAAAAAGCAATCTTGGTTAAGGCTGAGCAGTGGGCTGATGAATTCTCTTAAGACTTAGTACCAAGAGGAAACTTTCAGAAGTTTGTTTAGATTGTTTATTCGATTGCTTCTTTCAAAGGGCAAGCAGAGATGGACAAGAAGCAGTGTTTGTTTTTCCATGTCAAATTAGTTAAATCACTAGAAGGTAAATCAATCTCCTTTGGGGAGGGACAATAGCTCAGTGGTAGAGCTATTGTTTTAGGAAGCTGCCTGATACTGAGTCAGACCATTTAACACCTCTCCAGGGTTTCAGGCAGAGGACTCTCCTAGCTCTGCCTGGAGGTGCCAGGGATTGAACTTGGAACTGTCTGCATGCAAAGTTAGCATTGAGCCACAGCCTTTCCCCATACGGCTCCAAGTTCATTCTCTGGCCCTTTCAGTTAAAAGGATTAGGTGGCTTCCCTGCTGGAGGCTGTGGACAGACATTGCCAGGCAGTATTGCTTTAATGATTTGACAGTGGGCTGGTTCATGCATAACACTAAACCATGGTTTATTTAAGCCACATGTTATTTAGGAAACCACGAGTCAAACACGAGTTGTCCCACAGACGTCCAAACAAACCATGGCTTCTTTTTCTAAAGCTTGTCTTGTTTTCCAGCTGCTCTTGCCTTATGACTTTGCAGTTTGGTGAGCGTCTGCAGTGGGATTCCTAAAGAAACTGTGGTTAGGAAAGGGTGCTGGGTTCACGGATAATGCAAAGCTACAGTTAAAACAAATTAGGAATGGGAGATAAATTCGATTCACTTCACATTTAAAGACGAATCTACTTAATTTGCACTTTCTAAAACAATACACAGAGGGAAACACAGCCATCCTTCAAAGTTCACACCTCTCCAAATTTTGCAATCCAGTTATCCAAGCAAGTAATTTGTACCATAATGCATATGGTATATTAAAGTGTGTGTAAAATGTGTGTCATGTTGTTGTTTTATTACCTGCTTTTCACTGTAATGTCCCAGGGTGGGTTGCAACATCAAAACAACATTATAAACCATTTAAAACAGCCCATTAGTGAAAATAACATACATAAATGGATTATATTAGGAAAAAGTGACTTGCAAAAATGTGTATATGTCCTGAGCACACCCAGCCCCCAATGAGGACATGCAATTGTAAGTTTAGTTCTTTATTGTCAAAGCATGCAATTACATCAGTACCTGTGGTGTAAGAATTACATGCACCACTCCTGCTAAGTAGCCAGCTAGGCATCTCCTTGAGATTTGTGCTCTGAGCCACAGCAACAGTGTGATCACGCCTCCATCAGCACATTTAAACCCCTTCTTCAGACATAGTGTGTGTAAGCAGCTGGCAATTTCTTCTGCACAGCAGCTCCAGCTGGTCCTGTTGCTTTCAGCCACTCTTTGTCTGACAGTGGGAGAGGGGACAAAGGAGATTCCAATGGCCCGACTCTCTCTGGGAGAATCTCTTCCACCTTTGCACCTTCCTGCAACTCTTCCCCTGCTTCCTCTTCTCCCTGAGAACCTCAGGGGCAAGAGATTGGGGCTGGGAAGCTGGAGCTCACTCAGGCCATGGTGGAAGCAAGTATTCCCTTCATGTCCTTACTCAATTTCTGTACTCTTTTGCTTTTTATATTAAAAAAAGGTATCTGATTTGGCATTTCCCTTCTTCTACAGAAGGCTAGTGTCCCTCTGGAGCTGTCTGACTGGTGCTGAAGGCAGGGGGCACTGAATTCACCCAGCATTGAATCAGCTGTTTGTAAGGCAGGTTTTAGCCAGGGATGGAGAACCTTTCAGATGATGAACCTTTCATCAGATGAACCTTGCAGACTCAGCTCCCACCAGCCTTTTTCAGCATGGCTCATGGTCAGGGATGCTGGAAACTGGAGTCCATCATCACCTGGAGGGTGCCCAACCTCTGGCTTACACTAAACTAAAAAGCCTCTAAAACAAAAAAGGGGTTGGGTGAAGGGGGGGGGGGAAAGGGATGCTTGCAGGGACTGCATAAAGACAGAAGAGGGCTCTGCAGCCCAACAAATGAGGGTCAAGGCAGACTTCAAAGCTAAGCTCACATTCTTCTGCTGCTCCAGTGATGAGCTGGGCTTCCTTTCTCTGAAAGGGGAAATTGCCACCTGAGATTCGCTTTGGGCAGCAAAGTGTACTGGTCTGGCCGGCAAACTTCCTCCCTCTGTCCCTTGAAATATTCCAGATGGTGGGCAATATTTGCAGGCAGCAAGTGGAATAAGATCCACTTCTGATCCTGCCCACCAAGTCTAATGTCTTTCCTGAGTGTGTCTGAAACTTGTTCATGATCAGATTATAAAGGTGCACTTGGGGCAATTGCACATGACGACAAGGATCCACAGACTTAAAGCTTTCTGTTTGTTTGTTGTTTTTTAAAAGAAGTATCTAGTCCTCCTAGAAAGAAAGTTAAGCAGCAAATTGTGCAGGTGCCCCTGTTTAGGGAAGCTTTTAATGTTTAACAGACTATTGTGTTTTAATACTTTGTTGGAAGCCGCCCAGAGTGGCTGGGAAAACCCAGCCAGATGGGCGGAGTATAGATAAATTATTATTATTATTACTATTATTACTATTATTACTATTATTATTATTATTATTATTATTATTATTATCTGTGAGATGACCCACCTTGGCTGCTCCCGCCCCTTAGAGATGTTAACCAGTGAGTGAACCACATGCAATGGTTAAGCGAGTTGTTTGGACACCAAACAACAGGAATCTCTTAGGTCCTAAGGAACTGCTGTTTCAGCTCTTTGTGGCTTAGATTAATACTAACAGATCCAACGTTTTCATACTATTCCCTCAGAAATGTGGGTGTGCACACCTTGTCTCCTCTGTATCTTGGCGGCGGGGTGTGTGTGTGTGTCACATAGAAGTAACTAGAGGGGGTGGTGCTCACAGTAGTCACTCAAGAATCTGAATGGATCCATCCGCCAGTCAGGTCAGGTTACTTAAGAGGAGACACAGCAGGACCAGTGTGGTTTGAAGCCTGGGGAAGAGGGCTGGACAGATTTGGCTCTTGGTTAGAGGTTCCCCACCCTTAAATTAAAATAAAACTACTGGACCCAAGTCAGACATTTGATCCTTTACATGTTACTGCCTTTCTAAAAATTTCAGCCAAGTGTTTTTTTAAAAAGCAATGTTGTTCAGAGAATTTAAGCCCTGTGCTTCATACGAACGTGCACGTGGTTGTTTTTAATAAGAAAAATAAATAATAATAATTTATTTATTTATTGCCTTCTATACAATGGTCACAGCATTTGAAAACACAAAAACATATGTTTAAAACATAACAAAAACCCTTCAGAACAGACACTAATGGCAAAGATCCATATATGCAGTTGGGAAAGCCTGTTAGAAGAAAAATATATTTCTGTTTCTAGAAAGTGAAGAAGGTAGGCTTCTGTCGTATTTTAACAGGAATGATATTTCACAGAATAGGGGCAGCCACACTGAAAGCCCTGCTCTGAGTTACTGTGGAGTAGGCATCTGAGATGTTTGGAGCTTGCAGGAGAATATGTGGAAAGTGCCAAGTTTAGTCCATGAGACTAACTGGGGTGGGAAGTTATCCTTCCAGGTGATGTTGTACTACATCAGCCCCAGCCAACAAGGCCAATGGACAAAGATAATGGGATCTGTAGTCCAGTAACCCCTGGAGGGTCAGAGGTCCTGGAACCAAAGGTACGTATACACAGGTTCTGATGCAACTGAAGTTAATCAGGATGATTGGCAGTATAATGTACACAAGTCCCATTGAGTTCCATGAAGCTCACTCCCAAGCAAGTGGGAATTGCATTACAGCCTAGGCCCCTCTGAGAGCATGTAGACTGGGGCTTTAGCTTTCAAACTACCACTCTAGTGAATCCAACAGTGAGCAGTCACAGAATTGCTCATTATAATAATTTTAGATTTATATATTATATAGCAACAACTATTATATCACGTGATCTTTTCAAACAATTTTCCAGCATTTTATAGGATCCATGAATCTAAATCTCCTCTCCCTCAGCAGCTGTCCCTCATTTGTTTTGGTGAAACTGCTGGATATTGATCTGGTTTTGGCTTTATTTAACAATTTACTGCCTTTAAAAAACAACATTTATTTTCACTCAGCATGCTTGAGACAGCAAACAACTAAGAAAACAAGCTAAAATGAAAAAGCAAAAAAACCCCCACACCATACCACTAGAAAGAGAAAGAGAGAGGTCATTAATCTCAGAGGTCAAAAGCCTGTCAGAAGAGGAAAGTCCTGAAATAGTGGTGAAAGTCATAAATGTAGGGATGGACAAGCCTCTCTATGGAAGGAATTCCTATATTTCAGTATGGTAGTGTTGCCATATTTCAAAAAGTGAAAATCCGAACAGAAATGTTGTTGAGGTTGCCATACGTCCAGATTTGCCCGGACATTTAAGCAATTTCCACCCAGATACTGTTTCCGAGGGCCAACTGCCAGCTATGTCCAGGAAATTCCGAGCGTATGACAACCCTACAGTATGGCTATCAAACAGGCCTCCTCCTACATCCCAGCCTTTCTCTCAGGGCAGAACAACCACATACATTTAAAGCACATGTCCCCACCCCCAAGAATCCCAGGAACTCTCATTTCCTCTCACAAAACTACATTTAAGAAACTACAGTTCCCAGGTTTATTTGGGGCAAGGCATGTGCTTTAAATGTATACAGGGTGTGCTTTAGATGTATATGGTGCGGCCAATCTGCTCCAAGTTTCTCATCCCTCCACTCTTCAGTTCTCCATATAGTGGTACCTCGGGTTACAGACGCTTCAGGTTACAGACTCCGCTAATCCAGAAATAGTACCTTGGGTTAAGAACTTTGCTTCAGGATAAGAACAGAAATTGTGCTCTGGCGGCACGGCGACAGCAGGAGGCCCCATTAGCTAAAGTGGTGCTTCAGGTTAAGAACAGTTTCAGGTTAAGAACGGACTTCCAGAACGAATTAAGTTCTTAACCTGAGGTACCACTGTATTTCTAAACCAGTTTGTAGTTTTCTTTAAAAAGAAAAATAAAGTTCTTTGTGAAAATTTAACAGTGACGTAGCACAAAATTATGGATAGATATGGATGCCTGTGTTTTGAATTGCGTATTGTTTCGGAAAGTGTGCGTTAGGCAGGTTTGCCTATAAACGTGAACTGCAGTGAATGACTCCCACATTGCTAGCAGTGACCCTCCAGGTGATGTGGGGCTCTCAGCTCCCATCAGCCCCAGCCAATGCAGACAAGGGTCAGTAAGGATGGGAGCTGCCGTCCCACAACATCTGGTTCCCTGCCCCAAACTTAAAACACCTGCTGCATTTGCAGGTGGTGTTTGCTGAAACCTGGTATTCAGCAAAAATATTTAAGGCAAAGGAGTCTTGTCCTTGTGTTTCACCTAACTGCCCTTTGTGTGCAGAGACAGCCTCTTCTCTTCATTCATGGAAATGAAGAAGGCACAGTGGGGCCCCCACAAAGCGTCACACTTCACATTGTATCTTCCAAACAGGCGTGCAGGGTTGTTGCACCACTACATGTGTCTACATGCGTCACACTTCACATTTGTATCTTCCAAACAGGCATGCAGGGTTGTTGCACCACTGCCTGAGATGATGATCTCAATTTAGCATTGCATACACCGCAATTGAGAGAATGAAGCTGTACGGCTGCTGCCCTCCCCAATGCAGTCCATGGGAATTGGTCGCTGGCTTAGATGGGGGCTTTAGTTCTGTGTGACAGGAATGATCGACTTTTTCAGGAGGAATTTCCACTTCGCTCACGCCCTCTGACAAGTTCTCATTACGCACCTAGAAGTATTCAAACACAATGATAAATCAGAAAGTGAGACCTTTGCATCAATTATAAACATATGAAGCTGCCTTATTCTATTGACCCATCTGATATACGGACGGCATCCGGAGTAGAGCTGTTGAATTTAATGGACAAGATTCATTTAAGCCCATCAATTTCAATGGGTCTACTTTTAGTACAACTTAGTTGGAGATAATTCAGGCCAGGACTGGGGAACATGTGGCCCTCCAGATGTTGCTGGACTGTGGACTTCCGGGTTAGCGCCATCGTTTAATGGCGGATTCCCTCCGTGCTCCGGAGGGAATCGGCTCCGCAGGATCGGGTCTTGTCCGCGGCGGCGACGCGGGGACCCTTAAAAATCACAGGCGCGGATGCCTGTGAACCTGGTGACTCGGCGGGCACCATTTGCGCCCCCCCAAACCGCAAAGGAGCCTTTTTAAAGGCTTCGGAACGGGGACGGGGTGCAGCGCGGTGCTGTGAGTTCATTGCTCCTTCTGCGGAGTGAAGCCGCAAGCCATTGATGGAGAGCGCTGACTTTTTCCTTGGAACAATTGGATTGTAAAGTTAAAACCCGTGAGTAATATGGAATTCGGAATTTAAAGGAATTTTTTTTTTTTAATTAGGAACGAGCGGGGAAGGGTTAAAAAGGAAGTCCGCCCCCCCCCCTTGTAGATAATTTAAAGCAAAGAACTTGTCATCTAAGGTCGAGAGGACCTTTTTTTTTTTCTTTTACTAAAAGACTTTAACCCTCATGGTTTGACATCATAAGAAATTTTACTGGAGGATAAAAGATTAATTGTGGGAGCTGAAGTTTCACACACACCCCGGACCCGGGAGTGTCCCGCGAGAGAGTCTGCTGATGAAGTACTGAGGAGTTTGACAGCTGTCAAATTGGCTGTCAGAGGGAAAAAGAGAACTTTGTTTCTGTTACTTCTGCTGGTTATATTTGTTACAATTTGTTGAGAATAAGGAAGGACTGATACAATAAATTGGCTATTGGACTTGAGCTGAAAAATATTAAGAAACTAAAATCCCCTTAGAGGGGGTATAGGACATTACAACAATGGCTGGAGGAGGGAAAATTCAGACTGAATTGGATAGAACATTTGTTCTCTTGGGAAAATTACAAGGGGAAATTGATGTTTTGGCTACAAGTGTCACAACTCTGGTCTTAGCAGTAAACAATTCTGTTGAAGTTGATAAGGATTCGAAGCAGGAAGCTCATACAACTGAGCAAATAGGAAAATTTGAATGTTATGAGAATATGGAAAAGGAGATATGTGCTGTTCCTGAAGAGAAGGAAGGAGGAGCTGTAACTTCCCAGATGTCAAATGACAGTTACAATTTGTGGCCTGACATGAAGGCAACAAAGGAGAATAACAATCTGATGTGGAAAGCCTGGCCTGAATTGGTGAGCCTAAAACTGAGAGATCCCCTCTTGTGGAGATCTGAAGACCGAAGGATTACAAATTTGATCAAGGTGGAAATTGAAGCTTTGGGGACATTTGGACTTGAAAGGAGTATGTCGGGGTACCCCATAGGCGCTTTTTTCAAGTATGGAGGGCTGGCTGGAAAAAATATGGATTCTGTTGGGCCGAAGCCTTTCCGAAATCTGGGGTTTAACATTAAGGACTATCAAAAAGGCCGGCAGAGAGGAACTGAAAGAGATTTAAAAGCCTCGGATGTGAGATCTCCAGGCTAGACAAGATATTGAATTGATGAACACTTGTTGGGGACTGAAACCGGGAAAGGGGTGGGTGGAGTTTGGGAATCCAAAGGGTATATAATTATAACTTGTTTTATTTTTATTTTGTTCTGTTATTTGTTTTGAACTGGGGAAAGCTGTGGAAGGGAAATTTTGGTCGACTTTAGGAAAAATGTTTAAGAATGAGTAATGTTGTTTAAGTATTTGATGTTTAAATTTGGATATAAGGACTTGCTGAATTAAAAAATTTAAATTGGAATACAAGAAGGGGAGGTGAGAGGAGGTCTGAGAAATAAGATAATGGAAATAAGTAATGGAAATTGTATTTGTTTTAATCGTTTTTTAATTTTGTATTTTTGTATTTTTGTTATTTTTTTGTCTTTTTTCTTTTTGTTCTTATATTAATCTTGGAAAACCCAATAAATATTCTTTAAAAAAAAACAGATGTTGCTGGACTGTGGCCAGGGATGATGAGACCAGTAGTTTAGCCACATCTGACAGGCCAAAGGTTCCCCAGTCCTGATTTAGGCTGTGCATAAACTGTCTAATGATGTTTCCTTGGGTTGGCAGTGGTTTACCAGGGTCTTGGGAAGTCTGGTGATGCCAGTAGCTTGGACCTTCTGTAAACAAAGCATCCTTAAATAGCAGCCTGGCGATGCTAGCTGAGGCTGATGGAAGTTGCTATTCAAGACTTGTAAAGGTAAAGGACCCCTGGACGGTTAAGTCCAGTCAAAGGTGACTATGGGGTGCAGCACTCATCTTGCTTCAGGCCGAGGGAGCCGGCATTTGCCCATAGACAGTCATGTGGCCAGCATGATTAAACCACTTCTGGTGCAATGGAACACCGTGACAGAAGCCAGAGCACACAGAAGCACTGTTCCTGCCACAGTGGTACCTATTTATCTACTTGCACTGGTGTGCTTTTGAACTGCTAGTTTGACAGGAGCTGGGACAGAGCAACTATTGGAGGGCACCTGGTTGGGGAAGGCTGCTACATACAAAAAGTGAACTCATACTCTAAATTCTGGTCCTTATCTGGGAAAACAAACACCACCACAGCCAGGAGAAAAGTATCATCAGACCTGGGGGAACTCCAAGATTTACAGAATTACAATTTCAAAACAAAAAACCCTCTAATATGTAGAGACACAAACATACAAACAAAGCTGAACATGCTTAGTGGATCCAGACTGCTGTCTAATCATTGTGGGATGGGGGAGAAAAAACGGAGTGGGGTGGAGAGTTTAAACTCTGCTACTCTCCTGCTGGAGAGTGAATTTGTGAATCAAGGCACCCAGCTGATACTTTTTGATTATTTACCCCACACATGTGGGTCACAGGGATTATATTTTCCTCCCACACTAAGTGATGCCCATCTTTAGGCTGGTCTGCTTTCCCCCCCAGGGGCACCTGATTTATTGGAGGCTGAGTACTGACCTAAAACAGTCTTAAATTTGATCCAGCAATGAAATGTTTCTGTTTTTATTCTCACATTTCAAATTTGCTGGGTAACCTCAACCCTTAGGTCAGGGAACATCTAGAAGGCCCAGGTTCCTTATCTCGGACCTAGAGGATCTCTTTCCCTCCCTTGGGGAAATGTAATGCCAGTTAAAAGGGAAAAACAAATATTAGCAGTACTTTTTCCACCTCCCGGAAAACACGAAGGAAGTTCTCTCTCAAAACACCCTTCAGTTCTTCTTCACTCCAGCCTCTCCTCAACAGCTCCTCGATCAAGGCTGGATATTTAGAGACATCTTCTAGTCCTTCAGGGAATCTGTTAGCAAAGAAAGTTCACACTGAGGTATGGAACAAACAAAATGTATATTGGATGGCATTTCCCCCCCTAGAGAAGGAACTTAATAAGTTCCCGCGTTCAGTTAACTGTGCAGCTAACTCCTGAGGGGATATACATCCTTTTTGTGCTAAATCAGATTCAAGAGTCCGACTGAGGAAGCCTTGCTGACATCCAATCATTTCCTCCACTTGCACTGTGTGATGTAATTCCTTTCACAGGATGAGAAGGCCATGAAAACTGTGGGATATCTAAATTGTTTTCAGGGATTTAATCCCAGTCAAGTTTGGAATGCCCCTCCTGAGCGGGATGCAACCATTTTCTTAGGTTTTTCGTTCTACATAAAGTCCTTACACTCTGGAAGTTGAAGCACATGTTACATGCAATACATGTATTCCATAATGTACAGAGGTTGGACAAGCAGTTAGAATTTAGGAAACTAGAAAGCTACCTTTTACAGAGCCAGACCGTGGTCAATCTAGCTTGGTCCATCTACACTGACTGGCAACAGCTCTCTGGGCAGAGAACATTGCCTGCAATACCTGGAGATGCTGAGGATTGAAACTGGGACATTCTGCATGCAAAGCAGATACTCTACCAGTGAGCTACAGCTCTTGAATCTTTGGTGGCAGGACAATATCCTATAACATTCCTGAGGATAGCAGGTTAGAGGATATCAGGTCAAATGGTAGGGCTGGCCCTGAACACTTAGTCGGTGGTCTGATTCAGCCTGTCTTGCATTGCCTCACCCAAAGGGTTGCCAACTATTTTACACATGTTGGGAACATGCAGATTTTTGACTGACTGTCACAGGCACCATCACCTCTGTGTACTACTCCTGCTCCTAGATCATCCACCCACAGAGTGACAGAAAGAAGGTGTACATGCTCACACACAAACATGCTCACACACAAACACCCTGCTTTCCCAATACATCTGGGTAAAAGTTGGATCCAGTAGAAGTAAGCTGAGAGCATAGAGCTGAAACAGGAAGTGGGGAAGAGTGTCATTCTTCCAACTTCCTCCATCAGCTTGATGTACTTTTCAAGGGATGAAAAGGTAACTAACCTCACCACCTGAAGACTGGGGGTGGCTGCAGTGCACTTGGAGGAACATCTCAAGGGTACCTTTCTTATGCTGTAAACCACCCTGTGATCTTTGGATGAAGGGTGGTTTATAAATTTAATCAATAATGATGGTGACCCCTGGTCCTCACCATTGGCTACCAAGAGTGGAGGTGGAGAAACACAAGACACGATGATGTCAAGAGGACATGGGGTGATTCTACACTGTGGTGGAATTCCAAGGATGCCATTTAAAACAGCATCCCACTGTAGTGCTGAATATATAACTGTCTTGCACGACAATGAAAAAAGGTTACTAACCGAACTAATCCATCATAGTCACCGCCAATTCCTATTGAATGTGAACCTGCAATTTCCTTTATGTGGTCAAAGTGATCTAGATCATTTAAAGGAGACAACAATGACAATAGTTGTCAGAGCAGAAGTACATGTTGGGGGGAAATGCACAGCCATTTATGACGTCTGACAGAAACACAACATGTCCAATTGTGGGCAAATTCAGTTGCAAGTTGGGCCACTGAAGTACGTGCAACCCACCCTGAGGTTCAAACTACATGATTCTCCATGTTTTTTTTCCACCCTTTGCATTTTAAAGACCAAGATCAGCTTGGTAAGTCTTGAAAGTGAGGCCTCTCTGTCTGGCCCTTAGAGCTTTTTCCAGGCCACACCCATCACTGGTCCTGCTTTACCAGAGAGTGATGAGAAAACTGAGTGGGGCAGGTGTGGGACTGTGTGGGATTCTCAGCTGTCAAGGGACATCTTACAGACAGCTAACCAAAAGGTAACATAAAATATATCAGATCTACTTGATGTTTTGCAATTTGAATGTTTACCTCAAAACTACACACTAGAACATTTTGTTCTTAGTTGCAGAAATGCCATAACTGATTAAATGAACAAAAACATTTGTACAGATTGTAGGTTATTTTCTTAGTAACATTATTCATTAGGATAATTTTTCACAGAGGCTTGACCTCTGGGGAACAGAGAGGTCAGAACAGGCTGAAGGAAGGCAGCTGCTACAGTAATGCAAGCTCATAGTTGGAAATAAAACTTTCCAAGGCAGCTGACCTGATATTTATCTATTTCCCTGGTCCAGTGACCTTGGGATAATAAGACCTGGGTTCAATATTACCTCCAGTTACATATACAAAGGGCAAACCATTTGAACCGTGCTGAAAAAGAAAACACCATGTGCTTGGAGTAGTAGTTATGTGAGGGCTAGAAGGATTACAAGTGGGAACTGCAGCAAAAGGTTGCAGCATGGAGTGCTGTCTAGCTATGCTCTCTTCCAGGAACCTCCAGTCTACCCCACTCTCTACTACGTTCCAACAGATACTGAACATACTCAGTGAAAGAGGGCTTTCATTAAAACCACAAAAGGTTTAGCTTCCCCTAACCAGCCATAATATTGATGAAAATCACCACACTTTTTTTTAGTGGTGGTGGTATTTCATTGCAATTGTAGCTGTAGCTGTGGAGGAAAAGGTTCAACTTCCCTTTCGTCTGTTCTGCAGCCCTGATGGAAACCACCCTCATGCACCTGGAAAGGTACCCTTTTATAGCTCCTAATCACACCATTAAGTAAGATCTAGTTTGTTCCTTAGGATGGATATCTACCTTGAATAAGCACACCTGCAGTCTCTGTGAAGTTCAGTATTCTGTTTGAGCTTTCACAGAATGTAAAAGCCACTTCTGGAACTATACTGGACTGTGATACAAGCTTAGCGCTCATTTCTGTGTTGTTTGCTTCCAGAAATATTCCATTCGCAAATAACATGGAAATGAGGGCTAAACTTGTGCTATATTCCACTCTAGTTCTGGAAAGTAGTGTGATATTACTAATAGAGTGATATATAGAAAGCTGCTTCTGCTAACCTGCAACAGTTGAAATGCTCACTGTTTGGCTACCACAGGCCAAGAATTTGGTTGGGAATGTCACCATCACAATCCCACGATTCCTTTTCTAAAACAAAGGAAGAGGAAATGAAGCAAGTCAGATACAAGTAGACTGGTACCATCAATAATGATATGGATGTTGGCAGCTAGAACATCAATGACAATATAATTGTATCTAAAAGTAAAGGCTGAGGTGGGGAGGAAAAAACTCTCAGAAAATAATATAAAGTCAAACCCAGATTTGATGTGGGAAGACACCAGGGCTAGATCTACATTGATCTTCTAAACATTTTTAAATATAACATTCTATAACATTTAATGGCAGTTTCCCTTTGCTCTGCAGCACCCCCTGGTGTCACATTTTAATAACACATTTTTAATGTTATAAACCACGAGTGTAGATACGCCCCAAGTTATCTACAGAATATACAAGTTAAACAACTGAAGGTGTTCCTGTGTTAGACTGATTAGGTCTGGGCTACCTCAGGGACCACCAGATCCCTTATATCCTAGCTTGGTCACTGAGATCATATGCAGAAGCCTTATTGGTCATTCCCTGAGTTGGCGAGGCTCATTGGACAACAAGAAATAGAGGTTTTCATGTCATTGGCCAGGACAGGAGGGGCTGATCCCACAAAAACCCACTCTTTAATGCTGAAGCACAACAAATGGCAATTTGGGTTTTCAGTGGATTTCCATTTGCTCTGATTCAGCTTTAAAGAGTGGGTTTTTGTGGGGGAAACGCCAAAGCAAAAGAGAAAGAAAGAGAGAGTGCTCAGACACGGAGCTTTAAATCCCAGACCATGAAGTAAAGCGCAGAGGAATGGTGAGTTTGGATAAGCCCTAAGTCTCACTCACCAGATCCAGCAGGATATCATCTGGAACATTTCTTGAATGGTTGCAGATTGAGAAGGCAGATGAATGGCTGAAAATGACCGGCGCTTTGGAGATACTAAGAGCTGCCCTTGCTGTTGCGTCAGACGTGTGAGATAAGTCCACCATCATCCCCAGTCGATTCATCTCCTTCACCACTTCCTAGCACAATATGGGCAGATGGTGCTGTGGGTTATGCTACTCTGACATAATCTAAGAACATAAGCAGAGCCTGGCTGCTGCATCAGGACAAAGGCCCACCAAACCTAGCATCTTGTTCCCACAGTGGCCAATCCAATACCTCTGGGAAGCCCACAAGCAGAATCTGAGTGCAACAACACTCTCCCCCCTCAATGCTGAGCGCAGTGTGGTTCCCCTTGGGGCCTACAATTTACAAAGGCATTGTGATATTGGCAGCTTTATTTTGATCCCGTTACTAGTGACCCTAATATGGAATTTGCCTTTTCTGCAGAGTATGTACATTTCAAAGACATCCAGGTGCATAAAAAGGTAAAGGTAAAGGTACCCCTGCCCGTACGGGCCAGTCGTGACCGACTCTGGGGTTGTGCGCCCATCTCACTTAAGAGGCCGGGGGCCAGCGCTGTCCGAAGACACTTCCGGGTCACGTGGCAAGCGTGACGAAGCTGCACTGGTGAGCCAGCACCAGTGCCGCACACGGAAACGCCGTTTACCTTCCCGCTATAAAGCGGTACCTATTTATCTACTTGCACTTAGGGGTGCTTTCGAACTGCTAGGTGGATATCAGCCAGCAATTTGCTAATTTTCACTTCACTAATGCTTACTTTGCCGAAAGTGCTCAGGCCCTCAGTGTCGGGATAAAATTCATGTTCTTGCTTTGCTGAGGTTTCTGCCCTGCAGGGGAACAAAGATGGTGAGGGATGTTTAAGAAGCAACTTAAGCCTGTCAAGGAAATATTTCAAACTCTGAAGTGGAACAGCGTTACAAACACACACAGAGAGAGATGTAATTGCATCTAGAACACTGAATTTTTCGGGGATGTTGTCAAAAATTGGTTGCCATGGGGTGAGTGGCATGAAACAGAATGGTTGCTGTGGGGTCATGACATAACACAAAATAGCTGCCACATCCAAGACAGCAGAAAAGATTCAGGTGGGGAAGGAACAGGCACACTCCCCATGAGCCACTTAAAGGGGGGGGAGGCACTTCTATCAGCTCCTACACATTCATTTACAGAGAGAAGCTCTTTGCACCTCTCCTCCAGTTAGAAGAGATGGGATGCTGGGTGCCCAATCCGGGCATCCCATGACACGTGAGCATGTTTAAGGGGGCATGTTCAGTGTAAGGGGAGGCTGAGCCAGTGCAAACAAGAACTGAGCAGGAAGAGCAAAGGGTATTGTGGAGTTTTGAGGGGATATTTACTTAGGCCTTTCACGGGTGCCACAGAAGGGATGCTGGGCATCCCAAAATGGCACATTGGCAACCCCTGAAATAGATTAATTTATTACTTATTTAAACCAGTGTTTATTTAAAGAACGCAGGAAAACATAAACAATGCTCCTTTTTATTTCCACAACAGCCCTATGAAGTAGGTTAAACTGAGAAATGGCCAAGCAGGGAATTGAATTCCTCTCTCTTCACTCTAAATCCAACCATCCTTCAACACAAGGCCTGCCCTCCCATGAGGCATGGTGAAGCAGTCACCTCAGGTGGCAGGCTTGGGACAACTGGGAGGGGTGGCAGATTCGTTCCCTGAGGAGCACACCATTCACTGTCTCCTGTGCTTGTCACCCGCAGCCGCCACCGCCTGCTCCTCTCTGGCCTCCTTCAGCATGCTGGGACTCCGCTGGGCCACCTCCAGTCGCCTCAAGTGGCTGCAGGTGCCATTTTCAGTTTTGTATCAAGGAGCAAAACTTCCTGAGCCACCCCTGCTTCAACTTCACTGCTTATTCCTTCCACCTAGCACTGACTGGCTGTGACTCTCCAGGATTTCATACAGAAGCCTTTTCCAGCCCAACCTGGAGATGCCAGGGATCAAACTTGTGACCTTCTGTATGTAAAGTGGATGTTGAACAAGTGAGCTACAGCCTTCCCCCGGTCCTTCGTTTAGCAGACTGACCTACTGGCATATGTATTCTCTCAGTACAGGAATAAATACATTATAATGTTGTAAGCAATGTTGTCAAATCCTATAGAAACAGCCCCTCTCTGAAGAAACACTTGTTTGTAGTTTACCAGGGAGTGTTGCAGTTATGGGTCAGTGTCATGTACCGAACGCCCAGCTCGTAGAACATCCTCAGGGTTGCGAGGCTGCTGTCGATGGAGTGTCCCCCTTCGATGCCAATCAAGCATGCTATCTTTTTGCTGTCAGTGCTGGCAATGCCTGGATTTTGATCAGAAAGACAGATCCGAATTTTTAAAGGGACATCAATGCATAGCAACATAGTTGTGCAACTACGGGTAGATTTACAGCATGTAGGAATGAGGAATTTTGTTTTCGCTCGGTTTCTTGTTTCTCCAGTCTTAAGTTAAGTTCCTCACATTTCCACATTGGTTTTGGGGTTGTTGTTCTTTTAAGTTCTCATTAAGATTCATTAGCACTTTTGTGTGAATTTTTCCTACTATACACCATTTAATATGACATTTCCTCTGATATACACATTTTTGCAAAGCAATTTGCCCCAATATAGTGCATTTTTGCATGTCATTTTCACTAATATATACACATTTATATGCATGGTTTACTATATGCATTTTGGCACATGTTACATGGCTGGAGAACTAAATTGCAAAATTCAGAAAAGTGGGACGTTTGTATTTGATTTGCATATTGTTATGAAAAATGTGAATTAGGTAAGTTCACCTTTCAATGTAAGCAGAATCGAATTTCTCTCCCATCCCTAACAGCTTTTCATGTTTTTACTGTTAGCAATGCCTGCATTAGGAAGGCAAAATAATAGCTACCCCCCTGCCAGCCCAAAACAGCTACTAAACATGCCTGCCCTCCTCATATTTAGTGCTCCAAACCTGCCTCTGGCATCCCCTGCTTCCATGTGAGGATGGAGTATCTGAAGGGGCAGTGGATAAGATAATACGCTAATGTGAAAACTGTGTCACTCATTTCTGGATCTAGCATATGATTTTTGGCTGATGTACATGGGATATTTTTCTGCCTGAGTAGGGCCAGCCCAGTATATTTTTCTACCTGAGGCATAAGAGCAGATAGAGCCCCCCCACCAAGTCAATGTGCCTAGTACCACAGCCCAGCCATGTTATTTGGCATTTGAGGAAGAAAATCCCACAAGCAGCTTTCTTCCTCCCCCCAGCAGTAAAAATACGATAATAGATTCAATAGCTGGCTATTTGCTCCCCTTTCAGGTTATAAAAAATTAGCTACCTAAGGAGACCATCTCACTCTAGCGAATGCAGGATGCATTACCTTGAGAAGACGTCACCAGCTCAAATTCTTCATAGTCTTTGCACATCCGCTTCACAACATCGATCTGTTCCAACGTCAAGCGGACAGCGTCTTTGTTCTGTGCACTGCAGAGAACATACACGGACCAAAACTGGAAGAAAGTTGACAAAATGCAGCTTTAAAACAGAATTTCAGGTGTATATATGCCTGTTTGGCACAACTATAGGTACACACAATGGACGCTCGGTTGATATGCCATTGACCCAACTGCCTTCAAATGAGCTGGTGGGTGCCGAGAAGGGATCCCTTTGAAGTCCATCGGTAGGAGTGGTATGAATTCAAACTGTAACTGCAATTGGACATTTTCCCCTCCATAACCCAACCCCATAGAAAATACCCATATAATAGATGGCATACTCACAGGCCTTATTTATCATGTTTTTAATATTCTGTTGGGAGTCATCCAGAGTGGCTGGGAAAACCCAGCTAGATGGGCGGGGTATAAATATATTATTATTATTATTATTATTATTATTATTATTAGGATCCATCCTATACCCCTCCTTGCTATATTTTTCCTCTTTCACCTCTTACATCAAGGGACCACACAACAATTCACTTCCCACACTCTTTTATACCAGCGATTGTGTAGAATCGGCTGATGAGTTCAATCCTGCATTTTGCAGGGTTTGGGTACACACCGAACACCTACCTGAGCACCAACATGGCCCATTTGGAGCTTCTGGATGTTTGTGTCTGTTTTGTTGAGTGTTCTCAAGTCAGTCTTGCTCAGCTTGTTCTGGTAGAACCATCTCAGCTTCAGGGGCAGGTCGTTGTGTCTGCGCGATAAGAAGACAGGACATTTTATTCTATTACTGCTTTCTAAAAGGTACGTCTCTATCTGCTATCGCTGTGGGAGCTAATGAAAGAGGATGGACTGTAAGGCACTCTTTGAATTACTTAGTTCACACACGTGTATTTCTGTCACAGAACTTGTGGCATGCCTCCCTCCCTCTCTTGACCCCAATGACCTGGACTTTCGGCCCACAGACGTTTGGCCCCATCATGGCAGCAGTTTGCCACAGTACACTTGATATTGAAATGCTGCAGGTCAATGAGACTCATATTCTCAATTTTAGGGGCCGGGGGCGGGGATTGTATAAAGGAAACATGGCTGCCCCCATGTTTAAACAGGCATATTAATAGCCTCATGCACTATATGCTCTGGGAGGCTGGGTTTTCTTTCTTTTTAATGTAAAAGGAAGAGATAAGGCAATGTGGAACAGCCCCTGTACTACCTTGTGAAGGGACCCATAGGACTGCAAGTTATAAGGAGGACTCGTGATCTGATTTGGCTCATGTACAGACTGGAATCAAATCAGGTGTGTCTGCTTTGAAATTCGAGTTGGGCAGATTCCTTCCTCATTGCTGCCTGGCAGAGGCAGTTTGCAACACAACCAGGAATGTAATTCCAGAGGCAGGCAAGAATGACTGAATATTTGCAAGCTCTGTTTGTTCGTATTCAAGAAAAGAATTATATTGAATCAGAAGAATACTGTATTCACAGGGTGGATATCCTCAGGATCAGGGGCCAAATCCAGCCTTCCAGACCTCTCTATCTGCCTCTTGGGACTCTCCCCAGGTCAAAACCCACCCCTAAGTCACACTCTTTCACCTCAGACTGTCTTTTTGCCATGCCAGAAGAGGCTTTTGAATTCTGATAATGGTTTTTACTTTCATGGATGGGGGGGGAGAGAGAGAGAGAGAGAGAGAGAGAGAGAGAGAGAGAGAGAGAGAAAGAAAGAAAGAAAGAAAGAAAGAAAGAAAGAAAGAAAGAAAGAAAGAAGCTAGCTTTCTATATAAAAGTTATCTTTACATTCATTGCTCTGTCTACTTTTGTCTCTGGCCCTACCAGTAACTGGCATACAACCACAGAAAGCTTAAAAAAGTTTCCACAATCCTTGCTATATCAGAATATAGCCCAGCTCAAACCACAGTGATGCTTTCATAGTTCTGAAAACAAGGAATTCCACCTACCCATCGATTAACGGGACTTGCTTCATTAGGTCATGAGCCTTCTTTCTTAAGTCTGCCTCAGCTCTGGATCCCAAAATGTCAGCATGCAGCAGGAACAGCAGCCACAGAAGCATCTTCCACGGATCCCTCTTTGGACCCGAAAGCATGTTTACCGAATGGCAACGTTCACGTGGCACCTTGAATAAAGAGCAGCACCAAGCTGTTGAGTTTGTGGAGGTTCCTCAGGCAATGGCTTCCAAACACAGATGATGCTCTGCGTTTTGTTGGCTGGCCACTGAAGGAGGGGCGGAGAGAGGAAGAGTTTTAATTACAGATGAGAACCTTGCCACTTCACTTTCAGAAAACAACGTCTCTAAGCTGGCTCTCCAGCAGCAAATGATTAATAGCGTTTTAACCCAGAAGAGATGTATTTAGCTTCACATTCCATGGACGTGACAGGGGTTGACTCCCACATGGATGAAACACACAGTCAACGTCCTCCTTGAGGGCATTTAAGGACAGCCTTGATCCTTTCCCTGCCAAGACAGAATGAGTTCCAGGCCATGACTGGTTTTTGACATCACGCAAGTGATATATGTGGCACCAGAAGAAAAGGCTCTCCATACATTTGAACAAGTCCTCACATGTCTTTTGCACCCTCACCCACAGAGACGGTTCTCAAGTAAGGCAAAAGGTTTCAACAGGTTATATCAGTTGGGCTGAAAATAATATACTTTTACAAATGCCTCGTGGCATACATTCTGCACTTGAAGGTAATCAATCTTTTCATGTGGCACCAGCATCTACACCACGGACCTTCCTGTCCATTGATATTAGTCAGCTTTTCTTTATTATCTATTTTATAATATGACTCCAACACTGTCCAGTAAGGATCCTATTGCCCTGACTGAAGAGTCAGACCTGGAGTTCATGGGAGCTCCCTCCCCTTAGATCAGACAAGTCAAAACTGTTTTAAAGATTGATGAAGCTGTAACTATAACTGCATAAAGAATTAGTAAGAAATAACAGAGAACGAACAACACATGCAAGGATTTCTCATATGTCTAGGATTCCCAGGGCCTTCTTGCTTTTCTCTTGCTCCTATTTAGTTGCTCTGATTCCAAATCTCACCCCTCTCTCAGCCTCATGGAATGCAAATAGTACTTTCAGAGAGTTGATTTTAAAAACAAACGTAGCAGGGATAGAAAGAGTTAAGCTGTCCCTGTCCACCCCTCAGTGTCACAATATTGCTCAAACTTTTCCGGAATTGCTGTTTGCATAGCAAAAAAACCAAGAGGGGCACTTGAGGATGTTGAAGCATTCTGACTAGCACTTTTTGATCTCATATATGGATGCAAATGAAGGCATCCTTTGATTCCCGTACTTCTCTGAATTTTGCAATACAGTTCTCAGTCTATTATTCATTTGTCAGTCTGATAACCACCTTTTGCTTGTAATGCCCCAGGGAGATTGACACAGATAAATCCCATAACTTCAAAACTGAAATTATTCATCCCTGTCATAGGGCTCATCCACATTTCTGTGGTCTTAAGAGGATATACTAAAGAGATTCAAATATGCTGAGAGATCAAAGTCTGGAGATAGATCCACCAACACCACAATTCACTAAAATATACCCAAATTACTGCTGAATGCAGTCTTGGCTTTATAAACACATATGAAACACCAATGCACATATACATACTCTTTGGAGAAAGGGAAGGTGGATGAGTCATGCCAGAGACCTGTGGCCTTGAGCTGTTTCAAAAGGCCTATCACAGCTTGCATCCTAACACTGAACAGAAATAAGATGTGGGGGAAGGGCAACTCGAAACACAGACCAAGCAGTTTGTGCCATTTCACACATATTCCCAAATTACACATTCCTCACCCTCTGACACTGCTGCAATGGCCCTGCAGTTTTGGGAGCCCAATCTGTCATCATACCGTTTCTGCAATATAGCACCATCTGTCAGCGACCAAGTGAACTGCTTTGTGATGACAGACCTATGGCTGTATTATATTGCAGGGACGTTTACTGACACCTTTCACAGGCAGCATAGGAGGTACTGGTGGGCGCACTAGTACCCAAAGTCACTACAGTGGTGACTCTGGCCTAATGAGCTTTTGCGGTCTCAAGACTACCTCTGACACCGTAAGAAATCTGTTAGTGTGACAAGCATGTTGTTTTTGCTGCTGCAAGAGACAAATGTGACTACCCCTGTGAGAAGTTTAAAAGGGCATCCTTAAAAGGCAAAACTGGGACAGCAATTTATCAGGGACCAATAACCCAAATAGGGATTTCCCCCGGAAAATAGGGTCACTGGAATGTATGATCATAACAGAGTTGCAGGCATTTCAGTTTCTCCGCCGCATGCTGTGAGAACAGCTGAGAATTTATAGCAACATGTTTCCAGGCTGACATGAAGTCGTTTCTCTCTCTCCTCCCACCTCACAATGCACCATCTCACTTCATAACTGCCTAGGCACCTCTGCTTTTCATTTCTCCCAGCATTCAGGCCTTTCAGCCTATCCCAAAACATTACACCTCTCCTCTCTCTCCCTCCTATAAAACCACTAATTGAAGACTCTTCTGTACACTGCCAAAATAGGTTGTGTGGATGTAGCTATGTATGGGGAGGAGCCTTCATAGCTGAGTGGCAGAGTACCTGCTATGCATGCAGGAGACCTCAGAATCCTCCCCTGGCCTCTGTGGTGAGAAGGACCAAGTGGCACTTGATGTTCAACATCTTTGAGTCACTATCTGTCAAAACAGACACTATTGGGCTGGTGTAAGGTTCTGGTGTAAGGTAGCTTCTTCTGTGCTTATTGCTGCCTCAGCGCAATAAGGTTTAGTGGGCATACTACTGATGCCACTTTATTTTAGCTATTTTGGATGATTTATATTCTACCTACTACCCAAGGTAGGATTGCACTACATTAAAATGCAATGAAATGGACAATAGCAGGGCTGTGTGTGTCCCCCTCCCCAATCTGGTGCCCACTTTGGTGTGTTACATTGGGCCCAATTCAGGGCCTGAACAGAACCAGGGGCCATGCACAGCCCTAATTCACACTTTTTGAACCAATACTTGAACTGAAACACAATTACCCTTCAAAATTCACACAACTCCTCATTTTGCTGTGTAGTTCAAACAAACACTGTGTACAAAAATATGTATATTAGTAGGGAAATGCAGACACTGCAGACCCTCCAAGTGTCCCTATTTTCCAGGGACGTCCCTGATTTAGAGAAGCTGTCCTGGTTTCTGTTTTGATCCCGGAATGTCCCACTTTTCCTTAGGATGTCCCTGTTTTCATTGAAGAAATGTTGGAGGGTATGGAATTATCTGACCCCCAAGCTGTCTAAAGGCAATCCTGTATAGGGAAGGTTTTTTTTTAAAAAAAATGTTTCATTATGTTTTCATATGTTGGAAGCTGCTCAGAGTGGCTGGGGCAACCCAGTAAGATGTGTGGGGTATAAATAGTAAAACTATCATTATGGAATGGGACGTCCCTATTTTCATCAGAGAATTGTTGGAGGGTATGACATTGTACATCCTATCACATCAACGTATTCTGAAACATTTAGCTGTGTGAATTTCGAAGGACAGTGAATTTCAAAGAATAGTTGTGTTTCAGTTCACATATTGATGCAAGAAGTGCAAATTAGGTAATTTTTTCATTAATGCAATCACAATCAAGTATCTTCCCCATCTGTGTTTTGGAACTATAAAGGCCAACAAGCCTCCCAACCTCTCTATTTTTTCAGGGTTTGTTTTTTTCTCCTGCCATCATTTACAGACTCTAGAGAGCTCCATGTTGAGATGATGATTTTTAGACTAGGCAGGCAAGCCATAAAAATGCCTGACCTATTTTACTGGTGCACATTCTAAAAGGGCTTTCAAGTTTATATTTTCACCCACTGTGGGTAGGAAGTACTCACAATCTCTACTACAATTTTTCTTTCTGTCTTGTAAAAAAGAAATGAGGAGGCAAATGACTGCCAACCCTCTGGGAATGGCAGCTTGGTCTTCTCCCTTAGAATTAAATAAGCTCTAGAGACAGTTTACAGCAGTTGCTCAGAAGTCTGTGGCAGACAAAAGAGACCACTTACATTAAGTATAGTCATTGCAGAAGTCTGATGACCCAAGTTGCAGCAGATCCATTGTCTGTAGTTTCAGAGCAATTTGGACAGGACCGAATATCCTCACTCGCTGAGATTTCTCGGCAATTGTTCCCAACTGTGCTCTGCACTGGAACTTCTGTGCCCGTGTCATTATCTATGAATGCCAGCTCTCCCTTCCCCAGCAGAAACCCATAACGCAGAGAAAAAACAACAATCCACCCAATTTTAGATTGCCTGACAGTCTTAACCCCGCCAAACTCCAACAATAAATGGCCAAGTAATTTTAGAACGCAGGACAAGTCTGCTAGATCAGGCAAGTGGCCTGTCTAGTTCAGCATCCTGCTGTCACAGTGGCTGACTAGATGCATGTGGGAAGCCTGAAAGCAGAACCTGAGCACAACAGCACTCTGCCCACCTGTGGTTCCTGGCAACTGGTATTCAGAGGCATAATGTCTTCATAGTGGAAGTAAAGCATGGCCAGCCTAGCTAGCAGTCACTGAAAGCTTTGTCCTCCATGAATTAGCCTAGTCCTCTTCCATAGCATCCAAATGGGTAGCCATCACTGCCTCCTGTGGAAGTGAGTTCCATAGTTAAATTATGAGCTGTGTGTAGAAGTACTTCCTTTTATCTGTCCCAAATCTTCCAACATCCCCCTTCCTTGGATACCTCTGAGATCTGGTGTTACGAGGGAAGGAGAAAAACTTTCTTCATGCTTTGCATAATTTTGTGAATTTCTATCATGTCACATCGGGGGTGGGGGGGACTGAATGCACAGCAGTGCATGATATGAGGACAGCTGGCAGGAGAAAGATTAACAAGTTGTTGCTCAACTTGCTTAATATCAGGTCTCTCACCCTTATTACATCCACACAGGGAGGGAAAGATAATAAAGCTTCTGGCAATGAAATAGGATGTTGGACTGTCATGAAAACTTTAAAAAGAGCCAGTTGTGTTTAGCTAGCTAGGGTTGCATCCGTGCCATACATTTAAAGCACTCTCATTAACAGTTACAACTTCCCCGAAGAATCTGGAGAACTGTAGTTTGTTAACAGTGCTGGCCTCACAGAGATACAGTTCACTGGACCCTTAACAAACTGCAGTTCCCTGGATTCTCTATGACTTTTCAAATTAATATTTTTATTAATTTTACGATAGATATGCAGTGATAAAGTGAAGAGAAAATGTGAATAGAAAGAAAAGTATTATGAAGCGAAGGGAAAGTGCAGATAATTACATTAATGTAAATAAGGAGGTTATTATCTGCCACGTTGTCTTTCCAGAAATGTATAAACATTGGTCAGTACATTTGCTTTGGTAATTATTCTGTTGTTTTCTCTATTATATGGTTGTTTTATCTGCAAGGCTGTTTCCCAGGTTTTCTTTAGCAACTGTGTAGTTGTTGGAGTATTGTTTACATTTCCAAGATTGGGCAATACAAAGTTTTGCTGTCATCAGCAGAGTTCGTATTGGTTGAAGGTCAACATGCAAACTGGAACATTCCAAGAAGCATTTTTAAAGGATTTTCGGGTAAAAACATATCCTGTAATTCCCTGTGCTGTTTTCAACATTATTGCCCAAAATGTTTTCCCTTTGCTACAGTTCCAGGAATTACGTATAAAATCTGCTTTCATTCTTCTAGATCTGTATCAGTAGATCCCTGTGCTGTAAAATTTGTTCAGTCTCTAGATTCTCTTTGGTTACAGCACTGGTAATGGCTTAGTATCCTCTACCACAGCTGAAAACAGTAGGTTAGCTTAGGGCAGTGGTCCCCAAACTTTTTTCTCTGGGCCACACTTTCAGAATAAAAAAATTGCTTGAACCACACTGATTTTTTAAAAATAAGAAATACAATGGGGGGGGGGGGACTTCTAGCAGTGCTTAATTGATAACATAGGACACAACTACTTTATAATATGAACATGGGACACCCAGAAAGTATAAAATAATGCAGCTACATAAGAACACGAATAATTCCCAAAATATAATTAGAAACGAGTCTCTTACATGTGTACCTTCAGTATATATACCAACTGAATGAGAAGTGTGAGCTTGCTTTTGCTGGGTAATCTCATTTCTCTTAGGTCTAATTTGAGACAAACAAACTCGCAACTCCTCATCAACACAAATGAAATATTTAAATGTTTCCTTGATGGTACTTGAATCTTCCTGCCTTGGGGGATATGGGACATGTTATGTGGCACACACAACACTGTCCTCAAACACCTTGAAGCTGTTTCCCACCACCTATCATCCACTATCTGCCTAATGGCAGTGCCAGCCCTGAACGCTCAAACTGAAGTCTCAAATGTGTGGGCTATGATGCTCCTCAGCATCACTGGGGCAATGATGCAAGATGAGGTGCCATAGCAGAGAACTCCCTGTGAAACTCCCTCAGGGGCAGGAGAACACAGGCTACAGCTATATACCAAAGCAGACGATCTAGCCAGAGGCTGCTCAGAAAACAGACAGACAGACAGACAAAAAACCTAACCTGAAAAACCCAATTGTCACATACACAACTCATCTCTAGAGTCCCTAGACAGAATCTCAACTTAGGAATAGGGGAGAAAGTCAATTCAGCATGCATTTAAAGGCAAACCTACCCAACTCACACTTCTCAAAACATAGTGTGAACCAAAACACAGCCGTACTTTGAAATCCACACTTCTCTGAATTTTGCATTGCAGTTTCCAAAGTAAATAATTCATGTACTAGTGTAAATTGTGTGTGAGAGAGTGCACACACACGTATATGTAAGTAACATTTTTACTATCTATTGTATTAGGGGAGTTGGTTTGCAAAAATGTGTCTCTTAGACAAATTTGCATAGAAACGTGCCTGTTAGGAGAAATCTGAAACTGTCACACATGTATAGTCCTATCCTTTGAAGCCAGACGGAGCAAACCAGGTTCTTGGTGCCCTTCCACCCATCAAGTAGAAACAAGTTGTATTACAGTGTAGCAAGTACAAACAATTACAATCATACAGCAGAACCCATCATTGGCAACCAAGCCACCATAAAGTGAAATGGCAGCTTTGAAAAACAAAACATGCTATTTGCGTTTTATTGACCTTACTTTTCCCACTGTCTGGAAAGCATGAAGAAATTCTCTTTCAAAGTGCCCTTCAGTTCTTCCTAACTCCAGCCTCTTCTCAGCAAATCCTGGATCAAGACTGGATATTGAGAAACATCCTCCAGTCCTCTAGTCTAGGGTGTCTGTTGGGGGGAAAAACACCTCATGATGCGTCACCACAAAACTCATTACTTCTTGTGTCCAGTAATTGTATACGTGGATCCTCCTTGCAGTAAAGCAAGGGCTGAATGCTTGGAAACTGCTCACTGAGGGGTTTATAATGGGTTTCTAGAAGTCAGAGTCACACTGACTTCCAGTAGTTTCCGACAGTTTGGTACATGGTTTTCTTTCTCCCCAGAGATAACAAAGCACAGAGAACTGAAGTGCACCGGCTGCCAGCAAAACAGTTTCAGCAACTCTGGCATGGTAAAAGCTGCTTAGTGAAAATCGCACACATTGTAGTTCAGATGAAAATAGGTTTTACTTTTCTGGCAGAGTTCCCAGGCCTCAAAAGCCATATAAGGCTAAAATGAGTGCACTTAAAAGAGGAAGTGGGAGGGTAAGAGAAGAACAAACCATTCCTACTATGGAGATTTGGTGATAGGCGAAGCATCCAGGGGTAATTTCTACCACCGGCACCTTATCAGCGGGATAATTTTTTACTGACAATATTGTCTGGAAATGACAACACACGCAATGCACTGATAGTCACTGACAGCCTTATCCTCTGCAAATGTGTCTAATCCCTCTTTACCGCCATCCAAGTTGGGGGCCATCCCTCTTGTGGGAGTGAATTCCTCAGTTAAACTATGTGCTGAGTGAAAACAAGTGCTCTTTTTTTTTTTGTCTGTCCTAAATCTTCCAACATTCAGCTTCATTGGATGTCCACAAGTTATGACAGAGGCAGACAATTTTTCCTCTAGCCTCTTTCTCCACCCTATACATTATTTTATACGAAATTATCATGTCCCCTCTTACTTGTCTTTTCTCTAAACTGAAAAGTCCCAGATACCTTTCCTCAAAGGGGAGGCTGCTCCATCCCCTTCAATCTTTCTCGTTGCCCTTTTCCGAATCACGTCCAGGGTTTCCAGATTTCAGCTTTTGCTTTTCGGATTGAGACCCAGAGCTCATCCACACTTCCGCTTGCTCCAGGCCTAGAAAGCAGAAGTCCAAGTGGTTTTCCACTTGATCCATACATTCTAGGCATAGGTCAGAGCGGTTTTCCCATTGACCTGCTCCTTTCCCAGGTTAAACTGGCTCTTTAGTGCTATATCAGAGCAAACAACAATCCAGAGAAAACCTGAATTGCCTATTATTATTACCCCACCCATCTGGCTGGGTTTCCCCAGCCACTCTGGGTGGCTTACAACATATCTAAAAACATAATAAAAACATCAATTTTTAAAAACTTCCCTAAACAGGGCAGCCTTCAGGTGTCTTCCAAAAGTCAGATAGTTGTTTATTTCCTTTACATCTGAAGGGAGGACGTTCCACAGGGAGGGCACCACTACCGAGAAGGCCCTCTGCCTTGTTCCCTGTAACTTTGCTTCTCACAGTGAGGGAACCAGCAGAAGACCCTCGGAGCTGGACCTCAGTGTCCGGGCAGAACGATGGGGGTAGAGACGCTCCTTCAGGTATACTGGGCTGAGGCTGTTTAGGGCTTTAAAGGTCAGCACCAACACTTTGAATTGTGCTTATAAACGTACTGGAAGCCAGTGAAGATCCTTTAGGACCGGTGTTATACTGTCCCTGAGGCCACTCCCAGTCACCAGTCTAGCTGCTGCATTCTGGATTAGTTGTAGTTTCCAAGTCACCTTCAAAGGTAGCCCCACGTAGAGCACATTGCAGTAGTCCAAGCGGGAGATAACCAGGGCATGCACCACTCTGGTGGGACAGGTAGGGACTTCTCGGTAGGGGGCAGGTAGGGACTCAGCCTGCATATATTTGCCCTAGAGCGGAAGGGTGGGGAGCAGCAGGGCAAGAGGAAGTGCATGTAAGCCCTCACTTGGGAGTAAGTTCCTTGCACCCTGTGATCTGTCCATGGTACTGCAAGCCTTGCATTTTACATCTGTGGATCTCCTGAACTCTGGACACATATTGGCTGCCTCTCTCTGCCTTTGGATAGCAATTTGGACTGTCCTCCTCATTGATCCTATCACTCTAGCCCAGTGATGTGCTGAAGCTCATTTCTCCAATTACTCCTCCTGGCTGCAAAGGCAGAGTATATTTTTCTGCTGCTTCTGCATATTTGGCATAAGGGGTTGCCAGGTTTTCTCTCTCAGACTTGTTTCTAATTTTAATACCCCCCCAACTTTTGTTGTCCCTGAACATTAAATTGACCATCCAGACATGCTGTAGCTTGCCAGCACTTGCTGCAGTGTCCATTAAATCAGTCTGGTTTCCATGGTAATGCCAGCAAGCAGAGCCAAGCTGAGAAACTACAGGAAGTGGAAGAGTATCTAGCAATTGCTAGAGGTCTCACAATCTTACATTGTTAACAGAATGCAAGAAAAACAAAAACAAGAAGCACAATCAGGGTTGCCTAAGAAATTTCTGTTTCATCTACCCAAACATCATTAGCATTTCTATTTGTCCCTCCCCCTCCAAGAAGGGTTGCATTAAATGCCAGTCTAAGTATCAGTCCAGAACTATTCCAGGCTACTGGTTTGGTTCCTCTGCAACAGTTGCCATCCATGGGACGGGACAGGACAGGACCAAATGATATTGACACTGGCTTTGTTAGTGTACGAATACGTCTTGTGTATCTTGTTTGTACCTGGGCCTCTTTTATTCGATCCTTTGAGGAATCAGTTCCCTTACTGATTTTGCAGCTGGGAGGAAAGACATACCTCCAAGTATCCTACTATGATCCTTTCTTTGCACAAGTATGGACAGGCATGAAGGATTTGCCACATTCACCAGAAACTTCAAAATAGGATCGGGAATGCTCATTGGGCATTGAGAAGGCCAACGAAAGGCTGAAAATGGCCAGTGCTTTGGAGATGCTGAGATCTGCCACTGCAGTTGCTTCAGACAAATGAGCCAAGTCTATTATCATCCCCAGATGATTAATCTCCTTCACCACTTATTAGTGCAACAGAGACTGATGGCACCATCAGCTATAGCAACCTGGCTAAACACAGCTCAGGTATTGCACAGACAGCTCTCAGGATGGCACTCTATTATTTCAAATTGTGTTTTGAAACTGAAAGAGAAAAGCCATAAAATGGGCATACTTCTTTGTAGTGTTAGAAGACAACGTACAAACTCCCTCCAGCTCTGAGACCCCATCTACACTATGCATTTAAAGCAGTATGATACCACTTTAAGCAGTCATGGCTTCCCTCGAAGAATCCTGGGAAATGTAATGTGTTAAGGCTGCTGAAAGTAGTTAGGAGACCCCTATTCTTTTCTCAGAGCTACAATTCCCGGAATAGTTTAACAATCAATTTCCCTTCACGGAGAACTCTGGGAATTGTAGCTCTGTGAGGGGGACAGGGATGTCCTAACAGTTCCTAGATCTAATTTACTTTTACTTTTGAGTGAGTGCTTGAGGGCCCTGCTCTTGCCACTTACCATCTGGCCTGGGGCGGGGCCTGAAGCCTCATAAGGACTGCGTGGTGCTTGCTGCCTGCTGCCCAGGAGGACTCCCCTGAGTGAGTGCCTGCTGCCCAGGAGGACTCCCCTGAGTGAGTGCCGAGGGCCCTGCTCCTCTCTGCCACTTACCATCTGGCCTGGGGTGGGGCCTGAAGCCTCATAAGGACTGCGTGGTGCTTGCTGCCTGCTGCCCAGGAGGACTCCCCTGAGTGAGTGCCTGCTGCCCAGGAGGACTCCCCTGAGTGAGTGCCGAGGGCCCTGCTCCTCTCTGCCACTTACCATCTGGCCTGGGGCGGGGCCTGAAGCCTCATAAGGACTGCGTGGTGCTTGCTGCCTGCTGCCCAGGAGGACTCCCCTGAGTGAGTGCCTGAGGGTCCTGCTCCTTCCTGCCACTTACCACCTGGCCCAGGGCAGGGCCTGCCAGGCCTCACTAGGACAGTGTTACTGCAGGAGGGGCACAGAGTGTTTTTAAAATGTTTTTTAAAAAATTCTTTTGGATTTTTTGTATGTGGGGGGTGGGGGTGGGATGGATGTTTGGTTGGGTTTGGGGAATTATTTTTTTTATTTTGATGTTTTTGTAATTTTTAAATTTTTTTGTTTGTATTGTTTTATTGGTTTTGTTTGTTTGTATAAGTTGTTATTTTGTTCTTAGGGGGAGGGGTCAGGGCTGCCGGGGAGTGGGCCCCAGCCCACAAAATGGCTGGGGCATGTTCCACAGGGGGGGATGCACTGGGACAACCGATCTCAGTGATCACGGGTAGGAGGAGGAGTTACGCTAAGACCAGACCATGTCATTACAGAGGAGGCAGGTTTAGTCGTTGTCTGAGGACTATTCCTGCCTCCGGGTCTGGTCCTGACCGGATGGATACTAGAATCAGCAAGGGATACCCACATGACCTGAAGGTGCTGCTGTGCAATGCCAGGTCAATGATTCATAAGACCACTGCCATCCATGACTTGATCATGGATGGAGGACTTGACCTGGCATGTGTAACAGAGACTTGGTTGGATGAAGCAGATGGGCCTGTCCTTGCCGCTGCTTGTCCACCAGGTTTCTCTTACGCACAGCAACCTAGGTCATGTGGACGGGGAGGGGGGGTTGCAGTGATTTTTAGAAAGTCATTAGTTTGCACCAGGCGTCCTATTGGGAAGACCCAGTTTTCTGAGTGCATGTTCTGGAAGTTGGGCAATAGGGGCAGTACAGGATTCCTTTTGGTGTACCGACTTCCCCGCTGCACCAAGGATTCCCTGCCCGAGCTGCTTCAGGTCGTGGCGGATGTTCTCCTGGAAACACCTAGCTTGGTCGTCCTAGGGGATTTTAACATCCATGCCGACACGACCTTACAAGGGGCAGCTCGGGACTTTGTGGAAAGCATGGCCTCCATGGGGCTGTCCCTGAATAAGTCTGGCCCAACCCATAGCCGCGGACATGCCTTGGACCTGGTGTTTACCTCTATGGATGTTGGTGATCTGACACTAAGTAAAAGTGAAACAAAAGAAGTGCCATGGTCAGATCACTTCCTGGTGCAACTGGACTTCTCTGCGACCCATCCCCTCTGCAGGGAGGTGGGACCAATTCGGATGGTCCGCCCCCGCCACTTAATGGATCCAAATGGTTTCCAGAGAGTGGTAGGGGATGCTTTATCCCATGTTGATGGCCTTTCAGCTGATTCCCTGGTGGCCCGCTGGAATGCGGAGTTAACCAGGGCTATTGACTGTTTGGCTCCGAAGCGCCCTCTCCGATTGCATGGAGCCCGGAGAGCCCCGTGGTTTTCCACGGATCTGAGGGCAATGAAACAATCTTTGAGACGGCTAGAGCGCCGGTGGCGGATAACTCATTCCGAATCTGATCGGACACAGGTTAGAGCTCAACGTCGAGCCTACCAAGTGGCGATAGCGACGGCGAAGAAGAATTTCTTCACCGCCTCTATTGCATCTGCAGAAAACAGCAGCAGGAGACTTTTTCAGGTGGTTCACAATTTAGCGGAACCACCTGTAACATCGGGGCCCAGTACGGGCCACATGTTCTCCTGCAATGATTTTGCAAAGTTTTTTGCAGATAAAATCGCTCAGATTTGGGAAGAAGTAGACTCCACCGTGGGAGCAGGGCCAGGGCGGGAGAGTGCTAGAGTTCTGTCTAGTCAAGTTGAGTGGGATCAATTCCAATCTGTTACCTCCGAGGATGTGGACAGGCTGCTTGGACGAGTGAAACCAACCACCTGTCTCCTGGATCCTTGCCCATCCTGGCTTATAAAAGCTAGCCGGGAAGGACTGGGCGATGGGCTTCGTGGGGTGGTGAATGCTTCCCTCCGTGAGGGAGCCTTCCCAGACCCGCTGAAAGAGGCAGTTATTAAACCGCTTCTTAAAAAACCATCTTTAGATGCGGCCACAATGGCCAACTATCGCCCAGTCTCAAATCTTCCATTCTTGGGCAAGGTGATAGAGCGAGCGGTTGCCGAACAACTCCAGGCACGCCTGGAAGAAGCGGACCATTTGGATCCCTTCCAGTCGGGATTCAGGCCTCATCATGGGACTGAAACTGCCTTGGTCGCACTGGTTGATGATCTCCGGCGGGCTAGGGACAAAGGTGAGAGCTGTTTCCTAGTTCTGCTGGATCTCTCAGCGGCGTTTGATACCATCGACCATAACATCCTTCTGGACCGTCTTGAGGGGCTGGGAGCTGGGGGCACTGTCCTACAGTGGTTCCGCTCCTTCCTCCTGGGCCGTGTTCAGAAAGTGGTGGTGGGGGATGAGTGTTCAGACCCCTGGGCTCTCATTTGTGGGGTGCCTCAGGGTTCTGTCCTCTCCCCCATGCTTTTCAACATCTACATGCAGCCGCTGGGAGAGATCATCAGGAGGTTTGGGCTGGGTGTTCATCAGTATGCAGATGATACCCAGCTCTACCTTTCTTTTAAATCAGAACCAGTGAGGGCAGTGAAGGTCCTGTGTGAGTGTCTGGAGGCGGTTGGAGGATGGATGGCGGCTAACAGATTGAGGTTGAATCCTGACAAGACAGAAGTACTGTTTCTGGGGGACAGGAGGCGGGCAGGTGTGGAGGATTCCCTGGTCCTGAATGGGGTAACTGTGCCCCTGAAGGACCAGGTGCGCAGCCTGGGAGTCATTTTGGACTCACAGCTGTCCATGGAGGCACAGGTCAAATCTGTGTCCAGGGCAGCTGTTTACCAGCTCCATCTGGTACGTAGGCTGAGACCCTATCTGCCTGCGGACTGTCTCGCCAGAGTGGTGCATGCTCTGGTTATCTCCCGCTTGGACTACTGCAATGCACTCTACGTGGGGCTACCTTTGAAGGTGACTCAGAAACTACAACTAATCCAGAATGCGGCAGCTAGACTGGTGACTGGGAGTGGCCGCCGAGACCATATAACACCGGTCTTGAAAGACCTACATTGGCTCCCAGTATGTTTCCGAGCACAATTCAAAGTGTTGGTGCTGACCTTTAAAGCCCTAAACGGCCTCGGTCCAGTATACCTGAAGGAGCGTCTCCACCCCCATCATTCTGCCCGGACGCTGAGGTCCAGCGCCGAGGGCCTTCTGGCGGTTCCCTCATTGTGAGAAGCAAAGCTACAGGGAACCAGGCAGAGGGCCTTCTCGGTAGTGGCACCCACCCTGTGGAACGCCCTTCCAGCAGATGTCAAAGCGATAAACAACTACCTGACATTCAGAAGACATCTTAAGGCAGCCCTGTTCAGGGAAGTTTTTAACGTGTGATTTTACTGTATTTTTGGTTTTTATGGAAGCCGCCCAGAGTGGCTGGGAAGGCCCAGCCAGATGGGCAGGATATAAATAATAAATTATTATTATTATTATTATTATTATTATTATTATTATTATTATTCCATTCTTTATTTAACACAGACTGGCAGCCATATATTGCATTTATGTCCTACAAAGAACATAATGGAACAGTCCTTTTTACAGTCCAAGGTATGCACGCCAAAGCAACTGATTTATCAAACCCAGAAACCAGTTGGGTTTATTGATCATTCTAACAAGGACATCGATCCAAGGCTGCAGACCTGAGTGAAATTACGTGTTATGCTAAGCACATTTTAAAAAACCAAACATGCTGGCCAGTTTCTTTTTCCTGAAGAAGCCCATCCTGCCATGTGCTAGCATTCTAATCCAGGACAGGGGCTCTCACGGTTGCTTTTTCTGGAAAAAGTAAGTGGCTTTTTCTGGAAAAATGCTAAACACACTTTGAAAAACACACACATAATACATACTGAACATAATGCATGGTCTGCAACACTTATCTGAGCACTAACACAGCCAGCCTGGAGCTTCTGAACATTTGTGAGGGTGGAGTTAAGGGTCCTTATGTCAGTTTTGCTCAGCTTGTTATGTTAGAACAATTTCAGATTCTCGGATAGATCATTGTCTCTGCATGGTAAAAAGAGGAGAGATTAGCAATCTGCACAGGTGACCACTTCTACCTAGCAAAATAGCACATTCCCGATCCAGTACTTTATATAATAATGTGTTTGGGGCAATTTCATGAAGGCTATGGTTATAAATCAAATAAGTAAGGGTAAAAATAATATATTTTTCCTTTAGAGGACATCCTTTTAATTCTGCTTCAGAGTGGAAATAGCAAAAATAACAGGATCTTTGTGCAAAATGAGCATATTAATTTAATTGCACAACTCATTTGGGTACAGCATTTGAAAGGCTTTTCTGCATTCAAAATGATGGGTTGTGTTTTTTTAATGCATTACATGATAATACGTTTAATACGTGATAATGTGCTCAGAGTGCCCAAAACAATAATGTGGCAAGGTGCCTTAATGCATTTGGGGAGGGAGAAAGAAATTGGGCATACTAATCAATTAAAGGGGCTCCTGTCATGAGGCTGAGGCAGCTCTGCCTTAATAATCGGTCAGTTCTGGTATCCCAAATGCTAGAAAACAGAAGCCACTTCAGCAGAACCTCTTTCAAGTCCACAAGCATGTTCACTGGGTGGAGCTGCTCAGAGGGCGGCAGAAGATTTTAAACTCACTCAGTGGCAATTTCTGGATCCATTTCAGTTGTGGTTTAGGCTTGGTTTTGGCACAGAAATTGCTTTGGTCACCCTGTATGATGATCTCTGTCAGGAGAGAGACAGGGGAAATGTATCTTTGTTAATTCTCCTCAACTTCTCAGTGACTTTTGATACCATCAACCATGTTATCTTTCTGAAGTGGCTGTCTGAGGGATGAGTGGCACCACTTTGCAGTGGTTCCTGTACTACTTGGATGGTCATTTCCCTCCCTTTTTCAGAATTCAAAAATGAGGCTGCTTTAGCATCTGCCTACCTACCTACCTACCTATTATCTATATCTATCTATCTATCTATCTATCTATGTATCTATCTATCTATCTATCATCTATCATCTATCGTCATCTATCTATATCTGTCTATCTTTCTATCTAATCTATCTATCATCTATCTATCTATCTAACATCTATATCTATCTATCTCTATCTATCTATCTATATCTATCTATCTATCTATCTATCATCTATCATCTATCATCTATCTAATCTATCAATCATCTATCTATATCTATCTATATCTATCTATCAACTTTCTATATCTATCCCATCTGTCTTCATTTACGGACTTTTAGCACTGTATATGTGAGTGGCAAAAGGTAAACATATGGAGTGCAATCCTTTATGATAAAGAAAACAATATGGACAGTTCTCAACAGATCACACAGAAGTTAATCTAAACCTCTTAGTTTTCGTTTATGAATGTAGTCATTGCGTATATCATTTTCAAGTTCCAGACAATGTGAGAACTTTAAAATATATTGGAATGAAGCAAGGCACCTCTTGAAAAGCAAAAAGCAGTCTCTGGGCTTGTACTTTGGGGGAAGTGAAACAGGGAAATTGAAATGAGAGAAACTGCATTTGCTCACAAAGGGAAGTCACGCTTCTGAAGGAGTTTGCGGAAATGCAATGGAGATTTGTATTGCCAATGCTTCAACTACTTACATTTGCCTCTGTTCTAAAAGCATGCTACAAGTGGCATTGACCGGGGGCAGGGTAGGCTTATATCTTCACTTTCAGGAACAGAAAGTTCCCTCCCTCCCCACCACCGCCTGGAAGATGATGTCCATCTTCAGGTCCAGAAATCAAAGTGAATAGCTTTTAAAGTCACTGCAAAACAGGGTGCTCCCAGCTTCGTCCTAGAAGAAAACATCTTAGCTGAAACATTTGCAGTTCACTAGAGCCCAGCTGTGCATGTTTTAAGTTTCGGAGAACTTCATTTCTGGTTAGGGAGCAAGGAAGTGTTGAAAACCCTCTTCAGTTTTTTCATGATCACAAGAAAAGAAAAAAAGAATTCTTGGAACTGAGTGAGGATCTTTTATTATATTTGGTTAACTGTCATGACAGGGCTGGGGAACATTTTTCAGCCCAAGGGGAGGGCTGTGTTTCCTTCTGAGCAACGTTCCTTGTGCTGGGGTGGGTGGGGCCAGAGGCGAAATTAGGTGGAGAAACAAATGTAAATCTTACATTTGTATAATAGGTTGCTCACTAACTCAGCCATCACTATCCTCCATCCAGGAGGCAATATCAGACTCCAAGGACACATTCCAGCCAGGGAAAACCAAACTCCGTGGAACTCTCACCCACAAGGGGTTATACAGACACCATTCCAACTGAGTTTCAGGTGCCCAGTCAAAACTGCTGTATTTCAGGAGACCTCTGTACCCAGAAATAAGCTTCCCAGATATTTTACATTTTAAAAACTTTTATTTTTAAGATTTGAAATTTGGGGGGTTTAATTTATGTTTTAAATTTTGTATATTGTTTATCTTATTCTTGTATGCTGCTTTGTGACCAACATGGTGAAAAGTGGGATATAAATCTCTATGTAAACAAACAAACAAACAAACATGTGGAGCATCACAAATTAACCACAAGTTGCATGATATTTCACAATTCTATAAATGCTGACACTTATTTAGTTAGCAGCCTTAAGTGAATTTTTCTCATCTCTTTTGAAAATCTGGACTCCCTCACTGCCTTTATTTTTTCTTCCTTTCCTCATTGTGACACAAACTAGATCTCCAGAGGGATGGGGGAAAGAAATTCATTTCAGTTTGTATTGAAAGTTGATTCGACCTAATTTGCACTTTCTGGTATGTGAACCAAGAAACACCAGTCCTTCAAAATTCACACTTCTCTGCATTTTGCAGTTCTCTGGCCAAGTAATGTGTGCAAAAATGCATATGCAAGGGTAATTTGTGCATAAAAAGCACAGAAATAACACACCCAAATGCACTATGTTAGGGTAAATTGCTTTGCAAAAATGTGTATATTTGTCAACATTGCTTATAAACACATGGATATTAGCAATAAAATGCTGATAATTTTCATGAGGGCCTCTCTCTCTTTTAAGCAAACTGTTGCGGAAATGTGGGAAAGTGAATTCAAGACTGGAAAACTGAGAAACTGACAGATTTGTGCATCCCTAGTTCCTACCTCCCACTTCTTGCAATTAGTTTAATTCCAGAGCAGTCTAGTTTCTTGGCATAACACTTCATCCTCCTTTTGGTGATAAAATGTTTCTTCCTCTGTTCCGGAGACATCAGCCAAATATTCCTTCTCCCCAGAACTGCATTTAGTGCCAAATGCAACAGCTTCAGTGATGTGCTCTTTTGTATTTCCTTCCCTTTAATCCAGCGGTGGCTAGTAGCCCCTGGACCTGGTGAGGCAGCTCTGGACAAGGAAGTCATGTAGGTGGGGCCAATAAAGCCACATGGGTGGGAGCCAGGAGGCATAGCTGTCAACTTTTCCCTTTTCTTGCGAGGAATCCTATTCGGAATAAGGGAATTTCACTTTAAAAAAGGGAAAACAGCTATGCCAGGAGGTCACATGGACAGGCCCTAGTGCTGCTTTTCTTCCCATCATCCTCTCTTGCAAACTTGTGGACACAAAAGCATTGCAGTTGGTTTGTGTTGGCGTCCCTGGTCTCACAGTTTCTAGTGTGGGTTAATATCACAGTAATCATATATTACTTGAGAATTAAGCCCCACTAAATTCCATGGGGATAGCTCTCAACTAGTCCATTTTATACAAAGGCCTCATCTACAGGATCCAGTGATTCTAAAATAAAGCTTTCTCGAGTGTAGAGATGAATACATGCAGGTGTAGACTTCTTCAGTCTAACTCACGTGTGGAAAAAGTGGATTAACAGCCAGATAATACAGTGGTACCTCGGGTTACATACGCTTCAGGTTACATACGCTTCAGGTTACAGACTCCGCTAACCCAGAAATAGTGCTTCAGGTTAAGAACTTTGCTTCAGGATAAGAACAGAACCAGGCTCCAGCGGCGCGGCAGCAGCAGGAGGCCCCATCAGCTAAAGTGGTGCTTCAGGTTAAGAACAGTTTCAGGTTAAGAACGGACCTCCGGAATGAATTAAGTACTTAACCCGAGGTACCACTGTACTCAAATGTGAACAAGCCCCAAGACTATGTGGGAAACAGAGCCTGAATCACCCAGCAAAAAATCCCAGTAATGTACCCAACATGGTACAGAGTCTTCCCTCCTACATTATTAGGCCATGTAACTTTTTATATCGACAGATTATGAGAAGTACAGTATACAACCAGGGTGTGGGTGGAGGAGAGCCTTTCAAGAAGGGATTTCCAGAGCTCATTCAGAACAGGGTCACCGTGTGTTTTCTTTCTGTGTGGGAAGAGGCCAAGGCTGATGGATGATTTCAGGTGGGTATTTCCCTCTTCCTTTCAGAGCTAAACTAGTAAAAGATAAAACTACCGGTTGAGTTTAAAATTGCCCTGCTTCTACCACTCAGCAAACATGTTTTTGGACCTGAAGAGGATTGTGCTGAAATGGCTTCTGCTGGAGCTGTTGCTGCTGCTTCCTGGCGTTTGGGATGCTGGAGCTGAAGAATCGTTAAGAGAGAGGGCTCTCAACCTCATGGTGAAAGTCCCTTTAATTGATGGGTAGGCCCAATTTCTTTCTTCATCTCCCTGTCCAAAATACATTAAGACACCTTGTTGTGTTATTATTCTTTGGCATTATGGGGAAGCCTGAGGTATCATATGCAGAAAAAGACCTCATTTTGTATCAAAGAGAAAGCTTTCAAATTCTGTACCAAAATGATTATGCCATTAGATGATGGTGCTCATTTTACAGAACACTTGTTTAGCTTTACTATCTAAGTGTTGACATTTCAATATTGTTATTCACAGTACTTAAAACACTATTTCTTGGGGTGGCTGAGGGTCAGATTAGTGAATTAAGTGTCCCCTTAATTTCCCCTTGTTTAATCAACTTTAATTTCTTATAGTGGGGACTTAGATTCCAGTTCCTTACTAGTCTTCCCCCCTTTTTTCCTCTTTTATCATGGAAAGAGAAGAGGGAAAAAATAATAGGAATCAGTTATTTAACACCCCCCACTTGGGAACAAAACAGCATGAATGAGGGCAATTAATTACTAATCCTCAGACCACACTGATCAAGAAAGCAATAATATGGCCTGAATCTGCAAGCAAAAATCTTTCAATTTAACAAAATAGTTAATATGAACCCAAAAGCCTTAGTAGTGTGCTTTAACTTTCCACATTAGATAAGCTGGTGCTGCAATTGCATTTTTAGCTCTCTTAAAAAAAAATAAATCTCCAGTACCAGGTCTGATAAACACAGGAGTTCAACACCAGAAACGGATGTGAGATGTTTGGGGAAAGTTTTGCCCTAAAAGGTACCACATAAATCTTTGAAATAAATAGCTGGTGGATTATTTCCAATATGGAGATGTGAGTGGTAACTGTGTGGTTTAAGTCTAAATTTAATCTTTTTAATTGTTCTTGTTTATTTTAACTCCACCAGTGTGGTGTAGTGGTTAAAAGCGGTGGACTCGTAATCTGGTGAACCGGGTTCGCGTCTGCGCTCCTCCACATGCAGCTGCTGGGTGACCTTGGGCTAGTCACACTTCTCTGAAGTCTCTCAGCCCCACTCACCTCACAGAGTGTTTGTTGTGGGGGAGGAAGGGAAAGGAGATTGTGAACCGCTTTGAGACTCCTTCGGGTAGTGATAAAGCAGGATATCAAATCCAAACTCCTCCTCCTCCTCTTCTTCTTCTATTCTGCTGACCTCAAACCAAAAGAATTATGCCTGCTGGGTTTCTGCCTTGCCTTTGTGGTTTAAAGGGCTCCAAAGTTCATTAACTTAAATTTCTATCAGCTGTGTGGGAGACCTTAGCGCTTGGAACTAGAGTTGGAGCTTTTGGTGTTTGGGATGCAGGGTGAATGCTTTGCTGGAACTCTTCACGCACAAATTGTTTACCTTTATGAACTGTGCTCCCTACTGCATTTTGTTGATCCCCACCAAGATTTACCAATGGAGATTTACCCACTGAGAAAGAAGAAGGAGACACCCCTCTGTAAAAAGCCATAATAAGAAAGATAGACCACTGAGTGTGGATGAGGTGTCAGGATGAGAGAAAGAATTAAACCAAAATGCCTTTACAGCTAAGGTGGAGGTAATGCTGATTGGAAAACTTTACAACTGCTCATTAGACCAGGGGTCAGCAAACTTTTTCAGCAGGGGACCGGTCCACTGTCCCTCAGACCTTGTGGGGGGGGGCAGACTATATTTTGGGGGGGGGGGCAGGGGGAAGTGAACAAATTCCTATGCCCCACAAATAACGCAGAGATGCATTTTAAATAAAAGGACACATTCTACTAATGTAAAAACACACTGATTCCCAGACCGTCTGCAGGCCGGATTTAGAAGGCAATTGGGCCGGATACGGCTCCTGGGCCTATGTTTGCCTACCCATGCATTAGACTGTTCTATACTGATATGATATGACCTCGTGGGTATGCAATAACAAGGAGACATAGAGGACATGCAGAGTCTGCAACCCTCCCAAACTCCAAGCAATCCAAAATTGACAGTTTCATGCTTGGCAGTTTTGGCAACTCTGGTCCCTCTGGGTATTCTCTTTCTGCGTCGAATCGTCACTTCATTCTGGCAACTACTTTGGTGGAAAGAGGTTAATGAGGACAGCCAAGAAACGAGGACTGAGAAGTCTTGCAGGATTTTGGATCTCAGCCTGGAGATGAGTTATGGCAGAACCGTTTTAAAGGGAAATTAATCCTAATTCCAGACCAAGTAGCCCTTGAAATATCACCAGTGCCAAATGGGATCCTGCCAAATTGGCAGGGGAAAAACAGAACTGTGCAGAACTTAGACTAACTGTTTAAATTAAGAAGCCATTCAAGATAACTATGTCCAGAATGAATCTTGATGGGTCCCATCAGTGTTGAGGAGGTTGTTCAATGCTTGGTACATGTGGTGGTCCTGCCCATGAATTCAGGTGTTTTGGAACTTTCTATAACGAACAGTGCAAACACAATGGACTAGGTTTTCTGTTATATTTTATCAACAGATACCAAGAAGTTCTAATTGGATATCTTTATAGCTTCAATCTATGTGTGCTGCTAGCATTGTCTGAATGACATTTTTTAAAATATGGAAAGGATGAAACACCCTCCCCCAAATCCTTCAACTCTTCCACTATGTATTTTTATCTTTCAGGCACAATGATCTGCCACTGAAGTTGAGATGGTTTTATAAAAACCAGCTGAGTAAAATTGATTTAAGGACCCTCAGCACCACATCCACAAATATTGAGAAGCTCCAGGCTGGTCATGTGGGTGCCCAGGTAGGCCAGGGTGGAAGTAGATGTACTTCCAGGGTAGAAGTATATCTGTACTCTTGGACTGAGTTCTTTGCTAGAGTGAGCCAGAGACCAAGCATGGGGGAGGGATGCGTATACTTCTAGCTTTGGCTGGATGTCTGTTGCCATAATGGAAAAGATGGAGGTGGAAATCAAGGCTAGATTGTAGACCATGCTGGAAGGTGTGTATGGAAACATATTTCCCCTTTATATGCATTTCTGTATGGGTACACAATGCTGCATCTAGGATTTGGGCAAGTTATCAGTTTGTGCCCAACCTGTGTCTCCTCAGTCCTAGTCTGGTGCTCTGACTATTATGGGACACTGGCTCTTGGTTGGTTGGCCAACCTGAACCCCTCTAGTGGATTTTGGGTTAGCAGCCAGGCCAGCACTATATGTCAGGAGGCCCTCAGCGGCATGTGCTGCCAATGCCCACCCCCAAACACCCACACTCCCCTCCGCTAAGATGGCTGCACAGTGTATGTAGAGTTTTAGTGTTGGCCGTGGCAACACTTTTGATTGGGAGCCAAGTTCAACTCCCCTCTGTGGGCAAAAGCTCTTCAATGCTCCTGCCCTTCCTTCTTTATCTTTAAAATGGTGTTGGACTGGAGCTGTGCAAATGGAGGACTGTCCCCTGACAGCTCTTCAAAGGAGAGGGCAAGTAGAAAAGTGTTGTGGGCAAGTAAAACATGACCCACGACCCTCCTGACAGATGTAGCAAGTCTCCTTAGCAGACAAGTCCTTGACTGTAGGAAGTTTACATTCTCCTGGCTAAGGGGCAGCGCAGCCTGTGGAAGGGAACCACTTTTCTGAGCAGTGAGAAGTTTGGTTTCATTCAGTGGTGGCAGTGGAGGCTGCTGTATCAGAGAGAACAGGGCACTGCCCCATCAAACTCTGCCCTCAGCCAACTCCACCTGGTGGCCATCTAGGCTAGGGTTAGCACTGCCTGTCAGTTCCATCCTCCTTAATCCCAGGGTTGCCATTGCAGGATCCTGCAGGCAGAAGGTTGGGGACAAAACTAGCATTAGCTGGCTCTGCCTGTCGCTGGCTGCCTCCCTCTTTCATCCTTCCTGCCTTCCACCTTACCAGTCCCAATGGGCAGCAGCCACCACTGGGAAACACAGGCTTATTGGGATTTTCACGATAATTTGACTGGTTTTCAAATGGGCAGGTTAAGCACAGGTGGGGGATGCACAGCTTAAATACTCCAACAAATAGCCCAAACCCACATTAGATCTCTGGAGAGGCAGCCAGCACCCTCAAAACGCTGTTAGCTTTGCAGAGCCCCAAAACTCAGTTCTCTGCCTGCCTGCCTCACACTGCAGGCCTAGCTTGCCTTCCTACACCTGGCTGGGAGTGAGATGACAAGTGAACATCTATCTATGCCTTTTTGAACCATCTCGGTTCCCATAGAAACACATTGCCAGAAATTGTCTAACAAAAGAACGCTCCTGGCTAAATCCATCTGATCAGTCTGACCATTTTAGCAGCCCTCCCCTCTCTTGGCCAGATGCCAGTCTTACAATTGCAGAATCACAGAGTTGGAAGGGACTGTAGAGATGCTCCAGCTTTCCACCCATCCACCCACTCATGCTGACAAACTCTATTTTCATGTCTCTTTCAGTTTTGGTCAGTGTATGTTCTGTGTAGCGCTCAGAAGAAAGATGTTGTGCGCCTCACTCTGGAGCAGATTGATGTTGTCAAACGGATGTGTAAAAGCTATGAGGAACTGGAACTGGTGACATCTTCTGAAGGTGATGCTTGATATTGATTTTTATATTCTGATGCTTTCCGAACTTTGAGCTCTGGTCCATATGGCCCCTGGAAGACTGCCCAGAAGGCAATGTGACCCTCAGGCATAAGAAAGTTCCCCATCTGTCCTAGACCAGCACTAACCACTACACTACACTGCACTGTCTCTAACTATAAAAGGTTTTAGCCACAGGCCTCCATGAGTTACACTCCATATTTATACATAAAAGGAAACCATCTAATCCACTAACAGAGCTCTGGGAAATTAGAGGTGGGAGATAAGAATTCTACCCCCATAATTGTTCCAAACACTCACCCTGTGAGCTTTGTGGCTAAGAGAGGATTTGAACCCAGGTCTCCTCATTCCAAGTCCAACACTCTTATCTACTGCCCCACACTGGAACTGAAATTACTGTTAAGCTACTGTAGTTTATGACTACATGGTAAGTGTGCCCAGTGCAAGCTCTCTGCATTGCTCTCTTTTGATCATTTTGTGTTAATGTGTCTGGTTAAATTCAGATCTGTCTTTCTGATCAAAATCCAGGCATTGCCAGCACTGCCAGCAAAAAGATAGCATGCTTGATTGGCATCGAAGGGGGACACTCCATCGACAGCAGCCTCGCAACCCTGAGGATGTTCTACGAGCTGGGCGTTCGGTACATGACACTGACCCATAACTGCAACACTCCCTGGTAAACTACAAACAAGTGTTTCTTCAGAGAGGGGCTGTTTCTCTGGGATTTGCCAACATTGCTTAAAATACTGCAATGTATTCCTGCAGTGAGAAAATAAATGTATTTTCCCCTTCAAGGAGGTGGGGTTCTAGGAATAGCCAATACAGTAGTAGTTTAAAAAAACCACACCCTACAACTGAAAGGAACTTGTGGGGTTACACGCAGCAAGTGTGTACAGGGCCCATGGGTAGAAGATGTCGTATGTTCAGATTGCACAGGTTGATGGTTGACCAGTGAGCCACAAGCAGAACAGAAAGAGATTTGGGACTCAGCTACATTAGTAAGGAAAAAGCATTTTGTATGTGTTCTAACACTGTGAAAACAGATGGCGCTGTGGAGTACCGTCTTTCACAAATGTGATTTCCCATGTGGAAGTATACAACGTGTTTTCCTGAAACACTTTTTTTAATGTGTCTAGATCCAGCCCACAATTACCTGTGCTGATTCAGAAAGGAGTTTAATACAGGTCACTATAAAGAAATATCCAAAATTTGTTTAGTCGTTTAGTCGTGTCCGACTCTTCGTGACCCCATGGACCAGAGCACGCCAGGCACTCCTGTCTTCCACTGCCTCCCGCAGTTTGGACAGACTCATATCCAAAATACACAGGTGTAAACAGTACTGGGCTAGATGATTCCTGTACTTCTTTTCCATTTGAATAATTATTTTCCTTCCCTGCATTTTTAGGGCTGAGACATCATCAAAGCAATCACAAGACTATCCTAACACTGGTGGCTTGACTGATTTTGGCAAAGTATGTAAACTGACGAAGTCCTTTGCAATGCCCACTACTGATTCTCTTCTGAAGAAGCATCCTAGTATCCTATAGCAACAAAAGCTTATTATCACCTGTCTGGGTTTTAGGCCAGTTTAATAGTCTTTCCCCAAAGAATCCTGGGGGTTTATAGTTTGCAGAGGGGGCTGAGAATTATTTTCTGGAGTTCTCCATCTCCACCCCACTCCCAGACTCATAGGGAGGAATTAAACATTGTCAGCAGAGGCACTTCACTTTGCCAGACAATATCCTTCTTAAACTGTGGTGCCCAGAACTGGACACAGTACTCTAGCTGGGGTCTGACCAAAGCAGAATAGAGTGGCTGTATTACTTCTTTAAATCCAGACGCCATAATTCTGTTGATGCCGTCTAGAATAGCATTAGCTCCTTTTGCTGCTGTCACATTGTTGACTCCAGGATGCATGTCCAGTTTCTGGCTCTCTCTTCCCCACAGTCATTTTCAAAGCTCAAGAAAAACAGAATGCATATATTTCCATTGCCAAAGTGAAATATGAGCTGTGCTCTATTTTTGGCCAGAGTAGCAAAACCGATGAAACCGTCTTGTTTATTTTTGTGCTAGGAAGTGGTGAAGGAGATGAATCGTCTTGGGATGCTAATAGACTTATCTCACACATCTGACTCAACGGTGGCAGCTGCCCTCAGTGTCTCTCGTGCACCAGTCATTTTCAGCCATTCTTCAGCCTTCTCCATTTGCAACAACCCAAGGAACGTCCCTGACCATATTTTGCACCTCCTGGTAGGTGTAGCTAAAGCTTAATGCTTGTCCAAACCCAGGCAAAGGGAGGACATAATAGGGAGCTCAGAGGCACATTTTTTCCTCCCAGGTGCAAAGTCAGTAAAAAGAATTCTTCCTCAGAGAACCAATTCAAAGATGTCCAGGTAAAAGCAAGATGGAGAGCTACTTATAAAGCTGTATTATAATGGTCCATCTAGTTTAGTACTGCCAACACTGACTGACAGGAGCTCTCCAGGGTTTCAGACAGGAAGTCTCTTCCAGTCCTGCCTGGAAATGCTGGGGATTGAACTTGGGACCTTCTGAATGCAAAGAAGATGCTCTCTTGCTGAGCCACAGCCCTTTCCTGGTCAATGTCTTAAAGCCTGGGTCACTATTGCTTAAGAAGTGAGGAGAAACCAAACTGATCCCAAATTATTCTCCTCTGTGACTGTTTGGTGATTGATACACTTGGAATATTCAAATATTTGTGGAATATCATATCTGCAACTGAAAATATTGTACTATTTGATACGTGCACATCATGGCATTTTGTGTTTTGCATGTGATCATTTCCAGAGGGGTAGCTGTGTTGTAGAAAAGCAACAAAAGAGTAATCTCTGCACAAATTGTGCGTACTTCTGTGCCACACCACCAAGAGGCATTGAATCATCTCCATCAATTTATTGATCACTTGTACACAATCATCTCAAGGCAATGTACAATAGAAACAGCAAACAACAGAACAAGAATGACTTCAGTTGTTTCCAGAAAGTGCTGGTAGTGGGAGCCTGTCACAGTTTTACAGGAATGTTGTTTGAAACAACTGCCACATTGAAAGCCCTGCTCTGAGTTACTGCAGAGTAGGCTTCTGAGATCTTTGCAACTTCTGGGAGAAACTCAGTGATCTCCTGGGTATTTGAAGGATAAGGTGGTCCCTCGGATAACCTGGTCCCAAGCTGTATAGGGCCTTATATGTTAGTACCAACACCTTCAACTTGACCTGGTAGCAGATTGGAAGTCAGTGCAAAGCCTGCAAGATATTACATGCTGGCAGTAGTTTGCCCCTGTAAGCAACCAAGCTGCTGTGTTCTGCACCAGCTGCAGCCTCTGAACCGACCAGAGGACAAGATTCACCTGGTGCCAGACAAATACATTTCTTTTTTTCCCAGACCTTTTTACTAGGCTCTTAATTATCTGTGGGCTTGGGTGGATGGAATGTTTTAATCCTGCCTTTTTAAAAAATAGGATTGTCTTTTACATTTTCCTTTGTTTTTCCTTTCATGCCACTTTCAATGTTTGTGTTTGTTTGCTTATATATTGTAAGTTGCTTTGAGCTCTCTTGGTAAAAAAGTGACCAATAACTTTAATAAATAATAATGAGAACAATAACCCAAAGGGTAGCCCCACACAGAGTGCATTGAAGTAATCCAATTGTGAACACTAGGAAAATGCAATCAGGCTGTAAGTGTTACTTTGGATTGTGGTGAATGGGCTGGCCATTCATTTTGCCTTCCTCCTTGCAGAAAGCAAACAATGGAATTGTGATGGTGACCTTCTTTGCCGAGATACTGGGCTGTGACAACAATGCAGTTGACATTTCGACCGTAGCAAGTGTGTACCTCCCAGGGCAGAAGTCAAGCACAGTGGGGGGGACAAATCTGCCACTTTCAGTTCTCTTTTTCCCAGTCTTAAATTCAGTTCTTCACATTTTCACAACACTCTACCAGCAGGGGACGCGGGTGGCAGTGTGGTCTCTAAACCACTGAGCCTAGGGCTTGCCAATCGGAAGGTCGGAAGTTTGAATCCCCGCTACGGGGTGAGCTCCCGTTGCTCGGTCCCTGCTCCTGCCAACTTAGCAGTTCGAAAGCACGTCAAAGTGCAAGTAGATAAATAGGTACTGCTCCGGCGGGAAGCTAAACTGAGTTTCCGTGCGCTGCTCTGGTTCGCCAGAAGCGGCTTAGTTATGCTGGCCACATGACCCAGAAAAACTGTCTGCGGACAAACGCTGGCTCCCTTGGCCAGTAAAGCGACCCCAGAGTCGGCTACATGACCTAATGGTCATGGGTCCTTTACCTTTTTTACCTACCAGCAGGGATTTGGAATACAAGCGTGTGTCTCCTTACCTTATTGCTGTACACCACCTTGATATTTTATGAGTGGGCAATGCACAAACACTTTTATAAATAAATGAAAATTGCCACTGCTGCCATTAGCAGAACAAAAAACCCTTCTGTGAATTCCAAAGAGAGATTAATTTCTGCTGCTGATTGCAGTGCATGGGTCAACTTTGTCAGGATCAGAGTGGGAGGGAGGGGTTACACCCCCATTCCCCACATGCTGCAGTCTTGATTGAAAATGGACAGCCCCGCCATGCACTTGTTAGCAATTAAAAACAAAAAGCCCAGACCCAGTACTGACCCCAATGTTGCCCAGTGAACTCCACTGCTGAATTCTAACTTCAACTCTCTTCTCCCAGTCCAATTATTTACCAACCCCAAACCACACTAGTGACATCTGCCGGTCTTTCTGAATCCTGTAACTCATGCTTTCCATCCTCCCCTTAGATCATTTTGACCACATCAGGACAACGATAGGCTCAGAATATATCGGAATTGGTGGTGACTACGATGGAGTGAACAAGTTAGTAAACATTATTAGGGATAGGCAAGACCGAGTGACTAAGCTAGTAAATCAATATGTTGTTAACAACTTAATGAGTTAGTTAAACTGTGGGCATCCCATAAACCGCTGTGAGAACAAGACGCTGGACTTGTGGCTCATGGATTTCCCCCATCCTGATTGCTTGGCTGTTTGGTTTGCTGCACTCTGCTAGGATTTAATTGGTACTGTATTACTGTTTTTGGCATTGTGATTTGCTTTTTGTCCACTACCTTGGCTTTATTCGAAAAGAAATGTGGAAATAACAGCAGCAGGGGAAACAACAACAGTGTTTTACACTTGGGATTAATCTGCAAGGTGTGAAGCAGTTGTTTCCATTTCACCTGGAATTTTACCAGACCTGAATTGTTTGGAGATGATGATGATGATGATAACAACAACAACAACAACAACAGCAACAACAACAACAATTTATACCCCACCATCTAGCTGGGTTTCCCCAGCCAATATGGGCAGCTTCCAACCGAATATTAAAAACAATACAGTGTCAGACATTAAAACTTCCCTAAACAGGGCCACCTTCAGTTGTCTTTTAAAAGTAAAATAGTTGTTTATTGCCTTGACATCTGCTGGGAGGGCATTCCACAAGGCAGGTGCCACTACCAGAAGGCCCTCTGCCTGGTTCCCTGTAACCTCACTTCTCACAGTGAGGGAACCGCCAGAAGGCCCTCGGTGCTGGACCTCAGTGTCCAGGCTGGATGATGGGGGTGGAGACGCTCCTTCAGTTATACAGGAGATATTGAGAAGCTCAAGTACATTTGCTACCCACCTCCCTCAACTGACTTTCCTTTGAGGGGAAAAGAAGAATATATCATACAGCAGCCTTTGCCAACCTGGTGCCTCTCCCCAGATACTTTGGACTACGACTCCCATCAGCACCAGCTGTGCTCGCTGAGAATGCTGAGAGGTGCAATCCAAAACCTTGAGAGGGCACCAGCTTGATGAAGGCTGCTAAAAACCAGAGTGTAGGAAGCTACGAGAGTTCAATGTGGCCTTGCTAGCTAGGCTCTTGAAGTCCACTGTAAAGATCCAAGGGTTGGTTGAAAGCAGCTTGCCCCTTGCTTTGTTCTGAGAAGGACATCAGTCCCCTTCTCTGCAATTACTGGCCAAAGGATACCGTGGCTTGTATGGTGAATTGTAATTTCTTTGCAGGTATCCGGAAGGGCTGGAAGATGTTTCCAAATATCCAGCCTTGATCGAGGAGCTGTTAAGGAGAGGTTGGAGTGAGGAGGAACTGGAAGGCGTTTTGAGACAGAACTTCCTTCGTGTTTTCCGGGAGGTGGAAAAAGTAAGAGTGAAAGAATTCCTTTCTTTGTCCAGCTGGCTCTCTTGCTTAAAGTGACTCCTGTTTAATGCAGCTTGGTTTCTAATGATAGAGACTAGCTATCTGTTTATCTAGCAGATCACCTTGGGCATTTGGATGTTCAGCTGAACTCATGCTAGGGATAGGGAAGAAATTCAGTTTAATGCAAAACTGCGCTCATTTGCACTTCCTGAAACAAACCTAAAGGTCTGGTATAGATGCCTGAAGGGCCACATTCGGCCCCTGCGTTCCCTATTTTTGGTTTACAGGCATAAGTGATGCACCAGGCCTCCTGAACAAGCAGTAGCAACTTTGGGACTCTTATGAAAAACATGTGTAATCTCCATATTCACACAACATGCCACTTGGGAATGTTGAGGGGATACTTAAAACATTGTGTGATTAATTTTGCTTAGCAAAATTCTGGGGTGATGGTGGAAATAGATAACTTTGAAATTTGTTTGAATGGTTAAGGAAAGTTTAGATGATAGTTATAATAAATTGAGTCACCTTATTGTAAACATTTACAGCAAGGCAAAATTCTACAAATTGAATTACAATTTTTAAAAGTCTGATATTGTCTACTGGAACAGAAGAATGAGAGACATTGACTTAGATCCTATCAAAGTTAGTTGAGCCTAGGTCACACTGAAATCATTGGGACAAGTTAGTTGAGTCTTAAATTAACTCCTATTGGTTGCAATAGGAAATGAGTTCAATTAATTAAGTTGGGATCCAGCCCATTAAATATAATAATAATAATAATAATAATAATAATAATAATAATAATAATTTTATTATTTATACCCTGCCCATCTAGCTGGGTTTCCCCAGCCACTCTGGGCAGCTTACAGAATATATAAAACATAATAAAGCATCAAACATTAAAAACTTCCCCATACAGGGCTGCCTGCATAACTTTCAGATGTTTTCTAAAACTTATGTAGTTGATAATCTCCTTGACATCTGAAGGGAGAGCTTCCCACAGGGCGGGTGCCCCTACTGAGAAGGCCTTCTAGCTATGCTAATGGTCTAGTGGTTTAATGTGCTTATGGGAACTTGATATTTTTAAATTTATTTTCTTTCTATTTCTCTGGCCTCTTGAATGAAAGATAAGCACCTAACATAGCCAGTAGCTGTCAACTGCAGAGAGATATTACAGGCTTCCCATAGGCATCTGATTGGCCTCTGTCAGAACAGGATGTAGAAACAGTTCTATTTCTGCTATTGGGTCCCTGGAGCACAGAGTCACATGAAGTAGCAACCAACCTTGCAGGATTTAACAGGATTTATTTGAAATGCATATGCAGGACAAAGGTACAGAGCAATAAATTCTCAATCTGCACACCCCAGTCAGGGTGCGCCCACTTTTTATACCCCTTAGAATGCATAGACATGTGTTCACATGTAAAACATGTGATTTACACCAATAGCAATAAGATATAGCTTTGTTTCTTGTGTTGCCCTCCTCCTTTTCAGTTCGCCTCCTCCTTTTCAGCCCCCCCCCCCCGGTCTGGGGTTACAATAACACCCATTCAACCTTGCTTATTATCTCTACCCGCTTAAGCCAGACATTCCAGAGAGAGAGAAGCCCATTTTCACTGTAACATCTAAGCAAGAAGAAAAAGCCTTGTTCTTCTGGCTGGTGTAAAAACCTCCCTCCCCCCTTTAAGGAAGGGGTTTGGGCATAACATATGAGAGGGGAGAAAATGCCTCAAACAGTTTTTGGGATCATATAGAGAACAATATTCTAATGGCCCTTCAAGGATGCTGGGCTAGATGGACCTTTGGTCTGATCTGGGCTTTTGGTTGTTATTATTGTTGCTGCTGCTGCTGCTTTCTTAAATAGACAGACAGAACCATCAGTATATAAAGCAGCATTCCCCAGCCTGGGGCCCTTCAGGTATTTTGGACTGCATCTCCCAACTGCATAGATACCTGAAGTGAAGCCCCCTGCAGCAAGCAGGTTACAGTTAAAACATAGACAGCTGGTGGAAACAAAAGAGCAAATGGGAAGATGGCATGGTGAATGTAGTGAGGAGTAATGCAAATCAATATACCTATGGATTACATCTGCTTCTGTATTCTTCATTCTTTCATCATTTTTAGTTTCATTGTATTGAAACTCCTATGCACCAATTAGGAAAGATTGGTATACAAATTATGTAAATAGATAAAGAGGACGAACTCTAGATTCCAGTGGGTTTTGCCTTCTAGTTAGCTTTGAATTTTGGATTTTTCTAGGTGCGTGATGAGAGTGCTTCCATGACAGCCGGAGAAGAGGAAATTTCACCAGATGACGTACAACACGACTGCCGTTTAGACCTGAGGCCTCCTCCTGGTTAATGTCTTCTTTGTCTTCTACTTGGGGACAACCAAGCACCTTAATATTGCTGTGTCCATGTGGGACTCATGTTGCTCACAGAGAATAATAAAGCTACTTGCCTCCACGGACATGTAAACTGATGGTATCTGATGATCAGGGGCAGGGATCCTACAGCCTACAGGCAGAATTAGGCCCGACACAGGCATCAATTTGGCCCATGAGGCTATTCCCCACAACCTCCTGCCCTACATCTGTATTTTCAGGTGTGGGCTAGATGGAGCTGCCAATGCACAATTGAGAGCTTTAAAGTATGCACCCTATTGTGCAAAAAATAAAATAAAAATAATAATAGTATTTTATATTTATAAAAAGGCTATGTTTCTTTTGCTTTCAGAAATCCTCCTGGCTAGCCTGGACATATAGAGCACCCTGTAACATCACTATCCTTTCCATTCCCTACAGGCAGAGCTAAGCTTTCACAATAGTGAATGACTATTTTGTATGTGCTGGATGGCATCTGTTTTATTCTCAAGACAAACAAGATGAAAGTCACAGAGTGGGCTGTAGCACTTTTCTCATCTCGCCATTATTGAGTCATGGAAATCAGCAGGATTCTAAAAATTGGAGGAAGATTATTTTTCTATCAAGATGTTACTTTCTGAGGGGCACAGTCTTCCCAAGCACAAGGTATGGGGTAGCCAACATGCTGCCCTTCAAATGTTACAAACTACAACTCCCATCATCCCTAGTCATTGGCCATAATGGCTGCTTGCTGGTGGGAGTTGTATTCTAAAACATCTGGAAGGAATCAGAATGGCTACATGTAACACTGAGTAATGCTATCCAATTTTGTGCCTGTTGCATTTTTACCTAGTAAACCAGGAGTGGGAAGACTTCGGGCTTCCAGGACCCAAGATCCACCAAAAGGAAATGTGGTTCTTCTTGGCAAATGTTCAGCCCAGAATTTGTTTTTGGTACACGGATTGGCCACACAGTAATTCTATTTCCAGTCTCCACTCCACCCCTGCAAACCTTATTCATATCAGCAGCTTCATTTGCTATTGTGTTAAACAACTGGAAACTAGAATCCTTTCTGATATACTGAGAAATCAGCCAGAGACCTACTAGACAACCCCAATCTACCTTCTGCATGGAGTCAGAATGTCCATCTTGATTCTGGGGAGGGGCTAAGTAATCTGGGTTCAATCCCAGGCTCAATTGCCTGGTGTTGCTCCCACCTCACAAGCTTCCAGTACAGCCACTGCCCTGTCTCTGACTGCCAGCAGGGAGGCTCACAAGCCTGGCTCAAACATTGTTTCCAGGACTGCACCAAAGAGCATGTTCAGGCCCAGCCTGCCCTCATGAATGCTTGTTTGCTTGCCCAGCCCTGACATTTGGGATGGGACCCATGTGAATCACTATGGCTGCCCCACTCTTCAAAAAAGGGCTGTGTCAGTGACTAGCTATTGCCCAGTCATGCGCCATAGAGCTCTGCTTTGAATTCCTGAGCTGCGTAACCTGATCTGTGTTTGGCCATTGTAGTAATTTGGGGAATGAAATCTTTGGCAGGAATGGTGCCAAGAGTCCATGTACTGCATCCACGAGTGGGAGCCAGGACAGGGACATGCTTTTCTTGAGGGACATTGGCTTGCAGTGTAGCACCAGGCATCTTGCCCGTGAGAGCTTAACACTCCCATTGCCCAGCCTTCTTCCCAACTCTCTTGGATGATTTCTCTACCCCTGGCACCATATCATTACTTACCCTGAAAAACAGAATTCACCCCAGAAGCTGCTCGATTTGCAGGTTCCATAGCAAAGGGTGGCTTGGGAATGGTGTCGTGGCAAGTTGTTTCACATACGCAGGACTGGGGATCAACAATTTGAAGGTGATGATAATGGCATCACCTATCAGCCTGGAGCTGTTTTCACGAAAACCGCAGTGATAGCAATGACAGGTAAGTAATTTTCAACACACACACACACACACACACACACACACACACACACTTTATTTATGCTGCAAAGTGTTTCAGCTTCCACCTTCTTCAGCTTCTCCAATAAAAATAAATTGATGCTTCCCTCCTGTCTAGAGAAAACCTCCATCCAAGGGAGGTGGCAACTAACAAAGAAGCTCTGTGGTGGAGGCTGCCCTGTCATTAGTATTGAACCAAAATTCAGCTACCAGCCCAGTACATGGAATGAGGCTGGCACCATCTTACCCTTTGCCTCATGGTCAGCCCTGTATGGGCCATTAGGCTGCTTGCATTAAGCCAAGAGGAAGGGAACAAAGTTATTGCTCTCCTCTCCTGAGTTGGAGCAAAGCTGGCAGGGTAGCTTTGCGCACACTTCTAAGAACACCAGGAGAGTGCCCGGCAAGGTGGCTCATTCTGCATTGAGTTCCAGCTAACTCAATCTAAGGAAGCAGGCCAAAATTAGCAGCCATAAAAGCCCAGACGAGCCCCAGCTGGCTCCTGATCCCACTGCAGTACATACTTTGGCAATCTAGAGCGATGGCACTGCAGTGTGGCAGGGACCAGGCTATCAGTTCCCTCTGTTTGCAGTCTGCCACTGCCTCGCCCACAAGACTTGATGCTGCTTGGGTTTTTCTGTCACAGCCACCATTCTATTGCTCCAGCCTCTTACAGTGACCCCTGCTGGAACAGGCTACAAGGGCTATCTAGGAAAACGTTTTTAGCAGTCTCTACCACAGGCATAGGCAAACTTGGTCCTCCAGCTATTTTGGGACTACAACTCACATCATCCCTAGCTAACAGGACCAGTGGTTAGGGATGATGGGCGTTGTACTCCCAAAACATCTGGAGGGCCGAGTTTGCCTATGCCTGCTATACCAATTACTTTGCTGAGGGAAACTCGCAGGAAGATTTTGCACCAGCAGTCAAGTAATTTATTTTGGGCAATCCGATTATGTAAAGTTTATTACTGCTGTTTGAGATCAACTTAGCAACAAACACACTCAAGAAAAGTATTGTACTTCTGCTGCGGCAAATTTTCACTTTCTAAGGTGATTGGTGTAAATACCTTAAGCGTGCACCAAACACATTTTATCCATGGCGCAAATACTCCCAGAAGCACAGCTATTGCAACCTGATGCAATTCAGGGGTCTCTCTCTCTCTCTCTCTCTCTCTCTCTCTCTGTGTGTATAGCTGTATTTTTCCCTGCAATGTTTAAAAGCTGGAGCTAGGTGGCAGCACTTTCTCAGTGTTTCCTACTGTAACCGTAGGGAAGTAGCAAAGAATCCCCCCCACCACCCTGCTTTAAAAGTAAGGGTTCCTGAAATTATGGAGTACCATCACAATTAGATAGTTTTAGATTCTGGACTTATTGGGCTCGTGAATGGCATTGAATATTGCTTCACTTACTTAGGGAAGGGCTATAGCTTTGCATGTTAACTGTCTATGGCGTTTCCAGGTAAGGTTCTGAATGCTTGCTGTCTGAAGGCTGAAGAGCTGCTGCCAGTTAGGTGAGCTACAAGACCAATGGCCTTATCTGAGTCAGTGTAAGTTCCAGAACATGTGTTAAGTTACAGCGCATTGATATACTCTGCCTGCAGAAGGTCTCATGTTCACCCTCCAGTATCTGCAGTATGTTGCCCAGTATGGCTACACTGGAGTAGATAATACAGCTGTGCAAATTGGAGCTGATGGACACTGTAGTCCCAAACACCAGATTTGAGGAAAGCTGTGCAGCGTGACTTAGTATAAGAACATTCCTGAGGAAGCCTGGGCAGTTGTGGAGGGTGATGCCTCTAACCTCCTTACCAGCCCCTGGTCTCCTCTTCCCAAAAGGGTTATTACCAATTCACGGCCAAACAATTCTCAGTATTTGCCTTTATATCTTGCCAGGGCTGCTTTGCAATTGCTAAAAAAATGTAATTTCCTCTCTGCATTGGATCACCTCCATGCCTCAGTGACCATATTTGTTGTTGTCAACAATGTGCCGTCACAAGAGTACTTGGAAAGAGGCTTGTTCTAAACTCACAGTGGCCAGCTTAGCTCTCAGTGATCCTCATTCATCCTATGGGACAAAGCATGTGAGTTGCAATCCAGGACACAGTTGCAAGGGGGACAAACCTGCCACATGTGGCAAGCACGAAGCCCACTGCAGCTCTCTCCCCCCCCCCCCCCCAGTCTTAGCCTCAAATCCCCAAGGGTGCATCTCTTCAGTTTCTCTCAGAGAACATTATTGACTCGTAAAATGTATGCTCTGTCATTCTGCTGTAATCACAGCACTCTGGGAAGCTTCAATTTAAAAACTATTAACAGAATAGATCGTAAAACATTTACAAATGCAATAAAATGAGAGGCAGTTATGGCCGATAAAAACAGTTCTAAAAAAAAACACCCCAACAACTAAGGGGAATCATGTTACTAAAAAAACAAAAAACCTTCAGTCTGGTAGGTCAAAAGTGGGCCAGAGTAAGGCATCAGAAAACCAGTAGACTAGGAAAACCTGTGAGGCATTGACTTTGATTGTTCTACTTGCACAAAAAGGTATTAGCCAGGATAGATAGATAGATAAACAGACAGACGGACCAGTGGAGTAGCGTGGGGGGTGCAGGGGGGGCCAGCCGCACTCGCAGCTCTCTGCCCCTACCTGGCTCACTCACTCTCTCTCACTGCAGTGCTGGCTGTGCGAATCCGATCCGAGCTGCCGGGTCGCCGCCCACTGTGGAGGGGGAGGGTGCCAGGCATGCGTTGCGGTGCGGAGCGGAGAGAGAGCGAGGGAGGGACTATCTGGGGGAGGGACAGTGCAGCGGCCGCCCAGCGCAGCGCTGAGCGCGGGAGAGAACTACAACCGACCAGCCCAGGCAGCAGCAAGAAGAAGCTGGCAGCGGCGGCAGGTTAGGGGTTAGGGGCGCAAATTACTTGCCTTGCCCCGGGTGCTGACAACCCACGCTACGCTGCTGAGACAGACAGACAGACAGACAGACAGACAGGCAGGCAGGCAGGCAGGCAGATGATACCCAGAGAGGCAGGCAGGCAGCTATACTGTACCAGTCATCTCGTCCAGCCTCGCTTGCACAATCTGCAGTGCAGGATGCAACAATGGCAGCCCTGACAGGTGCCCATCCAGTTTCTGCTTAATTCTCTCCCAGAGAAGAAGAGCTGACCAGCCCACCAAGGTAGATTGCTCTACTGTTAAAACAGTTGATCCTGTTAGGATGCTTCTCCTAATATTTAGCCAAGATCTTCCCTGCAATTTCATCTGTTGGTCTGTGTTTTGCTTCTGTGTGGCAGCCCTTCAGATATTCGAAGGCCACTCATGCCTCCCCTTGACCTTTGCTTCTCTGAGCTAAACATACCTGGTTCTTTCAAATAATTTGTTATAGGACTTGGTTTCCAGACCCCTAAGATAGTTGGGAATGAGATTGGGAGAGAGGTATTAACTGTTAGAATTCAGGCTATTTCCACCTCAATCCATAGCATGGATTGCTCTAATGCAAATTGTCTAGCTAATGTTCTATCCCAGTTCCTGCTGTTCATGGGTTCTGTTCCCAGAGGAGTCCACTTAACCATTTCCCCACCTCTGTAGGTAAATACTGAGTACCTTTTCCACTGCAGCGTTATGACATGCTTTGCCTGATTTTAAAGTGCTTTTGAGAAAGTCTGATGAAAGGGAGGTCTGCAGAGTGCATAATCAAGCCCAGACTGCAAAACAGAAGCATTTCAGAAATGCATGACTCCCCGATGCTCAGATAAACAGCATCAAAATGAGCCAAAGCAATGTTAAGTAATCTTGGCTCTGGCCAATTTACACGACTGTCTTGACATTCTCACATGCAGGGGAGGTACATAAAATGAAAAACAATTGGATTGGGCCAGCATCCAATTTCCCACAGGGGACAACCGGTGAAGCCCACAAGCAAGACGTGCACACCCGTTGTCCTTTCTCATTGTGGTTGCCCAGCAACTGCTTTGAGAGACTCAAGCTCAACCTGTAACAAAATATTGCACTATGGAGTGTTTCGGTTCAGCCAGCCATGCCCCCCTCTAAGACACTCCATTCCCTCTCTCCTATCCGGTCATCCTCTCAAACAGCCAGACAACATTCCACAATCACTTAATTAGCTCAGACTGCACTGGGCTCTGCACTTCTGCAGAACCTGGAGTTTTCCTTCGGCTGCTGATATGTCCTGTGAATGGATGGTACTGTTTTGGCTACATAAGCCATGACACTCTGCTCCGAACACTGAAAACATAGAGGGAATGACACAGCCTCTGAACGCTGTGGTTGCATGTGGCTCTTGTGGAAAGCATCCATGGAGAGACCCAGCCTTCTTCAGAAGTTTGTCTGGTTTCCTGTTTCGAAGCCGTCTAAGTCAGCATACCATAAACGCAAGCTGTGTTCTGTGGGGAAAGTACTTTTTTATGGGGGGTGTTCCTAGTCAAAACTGCTTAGAAAAATGTGTATATTAGGAGCGAACTGCCATAAGATGCTGAAGAATTTTCCTGAGGACTTTTTGTTATCAGTGCAAGCTTATGTAGAAATGTGGAGAAGTGAATTGTAAAAGTGGAAAAATGTGAAACTAATAGAAACTGAAATTGATAGATTCAGCTTTCCCTACCTTAGTCACTCTTGGCTTTTTCCAGTCAGATCAGCCATCCACCTTATTTGACATTTATATATTGCTTCACTGACAGCTCCCTTATTATCTCCACTTTTCAACACCTAATGAAGCGATCTCCTTTGCTTCTTTAGGCAGGACATAATGACATAAAGCTGAAAGAGCAGCAAAATGTGTCAGAAGCCGGACTCTATTCTTGCTCCTGATGAAAGCAGAAAATTGCAGCCTCTGTGTAACTTAAGGCTGCAATTCTATACCAGCTTAACTAGGAGGAAGCCTCACTGAACTTACTTCTGAGTACACTTGTGGCCATCTACAGGCTGTCAGTATTTTGCCAGAGAGATTCAGGTGCATCCCATAATTTTAGGTAAAGGTAAAGGTAAAGGTACCCCTGCCCGTACGGGCCAGTCTTGACAGACTCTGGGGTTGTGCACCCATCTCACTTAAGAGGCCAGGGGCCAGCGCTGTCCGGAGACACTTCCGGGTCACGTGGCCAGCGTGACATCGCTGCTCTGGCAAGCCAGAGCCGCACACGGAAACACCGTTTACCTTCCCGCTGGTAAGCGGTCCCTATTTATCTACTTGCACCCGGAGGTGCTTTCGAACTGCTAGGTTGGCAGGCGCTGGGACCGAGCAGCGGGAGCGCACCCCGCCGCAGGGATTCGAACCGCCGACCTTTCGATCGGCAAGTCCTAGGCGCTGAGGCTTTAACCCACAGCGCCACCTGCGTCCCAGCGCCACCTTTATGCAATTAAAGTGGATTTGGATGTCCTAGTCCAACTCCCTGCAGTGCAGGAATCTGCAGGATATATACTTGAATTGTAAAAAAGAAAAAGAAAAAAGCCTCTTGTTTGCCTGGATGACTCTCCTTCATTGAAGGTTTTTAAATAGAAGTTGGATGGCCATCTGTTGGGGGACATATGCTTTGAAATACTGTTGTAAGCTTCAGGAGCACACAGAACTATTAGGCAGAACAGCAGCCTGAGTGGCCAGGACCCACCGGAAGGGAGTGAGGTTTTTGTATTATATATATATATTTTTTTTTATTAATTTTTTAGAAAAATTTTCTTTTACAAATTTAAATAACACATTCACATCAACCATAATGCCAAATTCTTTTGGACTTCCCCCCGCTCCCTCCACAATCCTCATAATTTTATATTTATTTCACATTTCCTTTATAATTGTATTGCCAGTTAATTAATCTTTACAACTCTTATCCCTCCCACAATACCCTTTCTCATCACAAAGCCTCTTTAAATCCAACTAGCGTTGTCTGTTCATCACAAATATTTTCCAGATAAATCGTAAACTTTCTCCAGTCCTGTGTGAACTTGTGATCTTTCTGGTATCTAATTTTTCCTGTCAGCTTGTCTAGTTCAGCAAAGTCCATCAATTTCCGTCTCCATTCTTCCAATGTTGGTAATTCTTCTTGTTTCCATTTTTGAGCCATTAAAATTCTTGCCGCAGTCACTGCATATTGAAAAAGTTTATAATCACTTCTATTAATTTCTCTTCCTGTAATTCCTAACAAGAAAGCTTCTGGTTTCTTCACAAACGTGTATTTAAACATCCTTTTCAACTCATTATATATCATTTCCCAGAAGCCTTTTACTTTCTTACACTCCCACCACATATGGTAAAATGTCCCTTCCCTCTCTTTACACTTCCAACATTTGTTACATGTCTTATACATTTTTGCTAATTTTACGGGAGTGATATACCATCTATATACCATTTTCATAATATTTTCCTTTATCGTCATGCATGCAGTGAATTTCATATTTTCCTTCCACACCTTCTCCCAGTCTGCTAACTGTATATTATAACCAAAATCCCTGGCCCAGTGTATCATAACTGACTTAACTTCTTCGTCCTTTGTTTGCCATTCCAGTAACATTTTGTACATTTTTGACAATACCTTATAGTCATTATTAATTATTTCCTTCTGAAATCTAGACTCTCCTTCAATATATTTCCTCTCTTTACAATCCTTCTTAAACATATCATTTGTTTGGAAGTAGTGCAACCAATCATATACATATTTTTTAACTTGTTCATATGGCTTCAGTTTCCATTTCCCCCCTTCTTTAATTACGATATCTCCATAAGTCATCCAATCCTCTCTCATGTTTATCTTTTTAACACTCATGACCTCTAGTGGGGATAACCAATGTGGTACATTTGGTTCCAAAATATTTTGGTACCTGTCCCATATTTCTATAAGGGCACCTCTGAAAATGTGGTTGGCAAAACTTTTATGAGCTTTCTTCTTTCCTAACCATAGATAGGCATGCCAGCCAAACCTATTATCAAACCCTTCCAAGTCCAGTAGCTTATTGTCTTTTAGTGTTATCCAATCCTTTATCCACCAGAGACAAGATGCTTCATAATAAAGTTTCAGGTCCGGCAGGGCGAAGCCACCTCTTTCTTTCGCATCAGTTAGTAGTTTAAATTGTATTCGTGGCTTTTTGCCCTGCCAGATATATTTTGAGATCGTTCTTTGCCAATCTCTGAAGATCTTTGTCCCCTTGATTATTGGGATCATTTGAAATAGAAACAACATCCTTGGAAGCACACTCATCTTGATTGAAGAAATTCTGCCCCAAAAGGATAACTTCATCCTACTCCACACTTCGAGGTCTCTCTTAATATTGTTCCAAATTGTCACGTAATTGTTTTGGAATAAGTCAATGTTTTTTTGGGTTAACCATATTCCTAAATATTTTACCTTCTTCGCCACTTCCATCTCTGTTTCTCTTTGCACTTCTTCTGTCACACTTGGATCCAAATTCACCATAAGTTTAGTTTTCCCCTTATTTAATACAAATCCGGCCACTCTTCCAAATTGCAAAGAGTGCAAAGAGGTTTTTGTATTATAAGACATTATTTAGCTGAAAAGGGATTGATAGATGTATTAAATTATAAAATTACTGGCCATTACAGAGTGGACTGGAATGGGAATGGCTAAATAATAATGTATTTGAATTAATGTTAATGAGTTACCTTGCTCTCTCTCCATGGCTGTGAAACCTCCTTCCCTCTTCCTTACTGAAGAGTTCTGTGTAACAGGAAAGCTTACATACTTGTTAACAAAAGTTAGTCAAATAAAAAGTATATTTTGACCTAAAAAAATAAAATACTGCTGTAAATCTGTCTTGATTTTATAGTTTTATCTTATTGTAAACTGCTTTAAGGGCTTTTCTTTTCTCTTTTTTTACAATCAAATGTATAAATGTTATGAAATAAAATTATTTACTTGTGATTCCTGTTTCGCAGGGGGTTGGACTAGATGACCCTTTGGAGCCCGACCAACTCTACAATTCTGTGTTTCTATGAGCCTCATTGGGTGTGCAGCAGGTCCAGGGAAGGGCATGACCTAGGGAAAAGGTGTGATTTAGACCTGAGGGGCCAGGCAGGTAGGATACCAGAAGGTTTCTATTGGAGAAGGTGGCCCTCAGATTTCAAAAGATTCCCTGCTCTGGATTTCTTCAGGTCCCTGGGCAGCCTGTATTTCTTGTATAGAATATTGACACACACAAAGATACACACCTCCTTTGTGTACATGTTCTTTAACACTGCACAGAAAGTTGAATGCCTAGTGAGCCAGCAGAAGGACTGAAATATCTGTCAATTCTGATTTCTCTCTGTTTCTCACTTTTCTAAGAATACATTTAGTTCTCCACCATTCCACATCAGTTTGCATGAAATAATTTTAAAAGTCCTCATGAAAATTCACCAGCATTTTAGTGCAAATTTCTCCCAATATACACATTTTCCAATGCAAATTTGCCACATATGCACTCATTTGCAAAGCAATTTCCCTAAGATGATTCACATTTGCATGCTGATATATGCATTTTTATGCACACTTAGCCCTAGTATATGCATTTTTATATACATGGCTAGAGAACTGCATTGCAACGTTCAGAGAAATGCAAATTTCAAAGAACAGCTGTGTTTAGGTTTGTGTGTGGCTCTGGAAAATGCAAAAAGCTTCAGCTTTAAATTGAATTTCTGCCCCACCCCTAGAACATGTTTTTAATTTGCACTGTAGATTTTGGGAAATTGAAGAAAAGGCAATACTTTTGACTACCCTGGTAGAAACACCCACTATACCAGCACTTCCTCTGCTTAGCTGTCAGCCCTCTCTCCTCCCTCTGACTACAAAGCAAAGGGAGGAGGAGCTGGAAAGGGCTCAGTCTGCCACTCTCAGCCTAGGCTCACAACACTTCAGCCGCAGATCTTTGGAAGAGGCTTAAGGCAACAGCCTCTCAAGCGCAGAGGTCTCTTGAGCTCTTTCTCTCTCGCACGCTGTCTCATCCTGCTGCTGACCTTTGGCTTCCAGTGACAAGCAAAGACCAAACCCAGAAGATTCTCGTCCAGCTGCCTGTCTAGCCGCACACCCTTTCGTGGGGCATCACTGACGTTGACCACCACCACACTGGAGAAGGTATCTGAAGAGAGAGCATTCGGGATCCAACAGGTCTCCATCCTGGAGGAGAAGCCTTTGCCCCAGGGTCCAAGAACTCCCAAACCTCCAGACAAAACACACAGACACCCTCTTTTTCCTGGAGGGTCCAAGGAAAGGTAGTTCTCTCCCTTAAAAGGGTGTGGGGGGCATCCCATCAAGTGACCTGGCTCCATGGAAGAAGCTGTGAGCAACGCTACCGTTTGCAGCCATGACTTTGGGTTCGAACAGGCCAACGCCTCCCTTTCCTGGCCAAGCGTATCTGGAAGTGGCCCGGAGACGGTGATTGTGCCTGTGTTGTTTGGGGTGATCTTCCTCCTGGGCATGGTGGGGAATATGCTGGTCCTGGTGGTGCTTGGCCATCTCCGGCCAGGTGGGCGCCCATCACGCAGTGCCACCAACATCTTCATCCTCAACCTGAGCATTGCAGACTGCTCTTTCCTCGTCTTCTGTGTCCCCTTCCAGGCCACCATCTACTCTCTGCCTGAGTGGGTCTTTGGTGCCTTCTTCTGCAAGTGGGTCCACTACCTGGTCATGACCACCATGCTGGTCAGCATCTTCACCTTGGTGGCCATGTCGGTGGACAGGTACATCGCCGTGGTGCACGCCAAGCGCTCGCTCTGCATCCGCAGCAAGCGCAATGCCACCCTGGGCGTGGGGGTCATCTGGCTCCTGTCTCTGCTCATCGCCATCCCAGTGGCTCAGCACCAGGCCCTCATGAGAGGCCACCGGCAGGCACCCAACAGCTCCTTCTGCTGGGAGCATTGGGCAGACAACCCTGCAGCCAAGCAGGTCTACAAGGTTACCATTCTGGTGGTGGGTTACCTGCTACCTCTGGTGCTCATCACTTGCTGCTATGCCAAGGTGGGTGTCGGGGCAAGAGGGGATGGAGATGGGTGGTTGGCAACAGGTTTCGGAATGCTGCCACAGACTTCTTCTCTGTGGCTGAGTTTAAGCCATGACTACTTGGTCCCAAAACTTCTTTTGACAGCCTGCGTAAGACCATTAGGTCTAAGACCATGTAAACTGCGCCACTGGCAATCCCAGCATGTTTGAAGTTAGCTATGTCACTAGATCTCTTGAAAATCTGAGATTAAGAAGTGGGGGGGGGGCATTTTCTCCATTCTTGCACTTTTTCTCATGGTCATCTTCATACTTTCTCTCCATCAGCTATGTGCAAGTCTCTCCTCCCTTAGATATCTGGCAGAACACCTCACTGCTTTCTTTCCAGAAATGTTCTTCTTCCTGCTCTTGCTCTTTTTCTGCTTTGTTCTCTCTTGTAGACTGCCTTGGCTCCCGTTATTTTCTACATTCATTTTTGCTTCAGCCTAGTACAGGCGCTAAGATTTCCCTTTTTCTTCTCCCTTTCCAAGTCCCCTAGGACAGTGATGAGCATCAAATGGATTGTGTTCATGGGTGGACACTTTCTGGGGTTCTTGCAGCAAATGCTAAGTTACGGATGGTGGTCTAAGGAGAAAGGTGGTTCTTACTGCACATGTGGACCACCCATGGCCTGAGGGCCAATCCCTAGCCTCAGATGCCTTCAGTGTGGCTCCCAAAGGTGACCCCTTGCCACCAAATGCCTCCCCCAAATTTTGCTGCATCTCTATGTTCATTCTCCCCATGTCCTGTGCACAGCCCTCCCCATAGAGATTTGGCCACGCTCAGGAGCTGGGACCTACACCTTAACTCTAATATTGGTAAAGGTAAAGGTAAAGGTACCCCTGCCCGTACGGGCCAGTCGTGTCCGACTCTGGGGTTGCGCGCCCATCTCGCTTAAGAGGCCGGGGGCCAGCGCTGTCCGAAGACACTTCCGGGTCACATGGCCAGTGTGACAAGCTGCATCTGGCGACCCAGCACAGCACACGGAAACGCCGTTTACCTTCCCGCTAGTAAGCGGTCCCTATTTATCTACTTGCACCCGGGGGTGCTTTCGAACTGCTAGGTTGGCAGGCGCTGGGACCGAACAACGGGAGCGCACCCTGCTGCGGGGATTCGAACCGCCGACCTGACGATCGGCAAGTCCTAGTCGCTGAGGTTTTACCCACAGCGCCGCCCGCGTCCCCCTAATATTGGTTGGTAACCCTTAACTGGTGCTACTCCTGGGCTACACCAGTCTAGCTACTGGTGCTATTCTAGTGGATCTCTATGGCTGATGAAGCCTTGGATTGCTGGGGGTGGGGGAACAGAGCTGCAGTTAGGGGTGTGAATTGTTGTCCATTTCCTTCGGATGTGCATCTATCAAAAGAAGGTCTTTCTCCCTTTTCATGCTCTCTCATTTCCCCATTCATTTAGTGGGATTTCTCTCTGAGTGGACATGTTGAGGATTGGTGCTGTAAGGCTGCATGTGCCATGTGCATTACTTAGACAGAGGTTATTCCCTAAGTCGGGGGGACCAAATGTCCAAAGGATTTCCTGAGAGTAAACCCCACTGATCTCCAAGAGACTTACTTTTAAGTAGACATAGTTAGGATTCAGGCAAATAGTTTGCCCCACCCTGTAGCTCTCCAGAGGGGATTTATTTTTCTTACTCATATTCTTATTTTTCTTACTCATATTCCTATTCTTCCACAATTATTATGACTAGTTTAATTGCATGCTAGACAATTGTCTCATGATGCACGTTGCCTGTACAGCCAATTTGAAAAGGAAACAGGGCAGTATTATTAGCATTATCTACATAAACACCTGCCATTGGAAAAAACAAAACAAAATAACAGATCGGATTGTGGCTTGTTATGCGTGCTTACTCCCGGATTTGGAATTGCAGTTGTTGTTGTTGTTGTTGTTGTTGTTGTTGTTGTATGTTTACTCAAAAGTAACTCCCGACCTTGGATGTGATTTGGACAACACAATATCCCTGAAATTCTATGCACAGCAGAACAAACGGACTTGCCTCATTGCTTTGAGGGGCTAAAGAGAGCCTTGAGATACTGGGGGTGAAGTGCAGAAAGGTAGTCTAAGTAGGACAGGATCCTACAGAAGTAAGTGCCATTGAATTTAAAAGGGGTTACTCCTATGTAAGTCAGTTTAGGACAGCAGCCTTAGTCCAGTTTGTTTACTCAAATGTTTAAGTCCCAATCTCTGGATGCTTTCGACAGGACAACATGCCTGCAATGTAGCTAATCTTAATCAAATAACTCATTCTCAGAGCAGACTGACTGAAATGACTGAACCTAAGTTAGTGTGCCTATTAACTTGAATGACCTACTACTTTCAGTAGAACTAGACTGAATACCACCTCAGGCCTACTCATAAGGAAGTCCTAATGGGGCTTACGCTCAGGTAGGTGGGTTTAGCGACAGATATGCACAGTTTTGATATTGTTGTTGTTGTTAAAAATTTATATACTGCCCTATACCCGGGGGTCTCAGGGCGATTCACAGAATAAAATCAAGATATAAAACCACAAAATATATAATAATAATAAAAAACCTAATAGCCCCCCCAGCACATTTTAAAAGGGCATAGGATGCCAGCAATTGCCCCCTTGCGCTTGAATGAAGTTAATCCAGTCCTGAGGACTTGCAAATTTGTGAATAGAGGCAATTTCTGCACTCATTTCAGAATTCCCTGTGTGGGTTTGGTTTCTTTTGAAAAAGATCAGCAGAAACTGTGGTGTCTTTAGCATATATGGTTTTTTTAAACCCATATATACAACCAGAGTATAGGATGGAGGGACTCATGACATTAATACTCCATAGGTCTTCCTTCCCCATTCAGTTTCCAGGAAAGCCCCAAACTCATCTTTGGGTCCCGCACAGAGCAAGACTTACCTTTTGTCTCTCCAGCTTCTAGCATTAGCCAAAAGTCACACACAAAATTCTGCCTACTGTTCTTGCACCTCACAAGAGGATGCCACTTCCAACATTATTTATTTTATTTTAGCATATTTATTACCCAACCTTCACCAAAGGTAACAGAATGAGTTACAAAACAATAAAACACAACAGGCAGTAAACCATTAAAACAACTGCCCACCAATAAAATCATACGCAGAAAATAAACCATCATTTCACCTTCCCAAGACCTGGGCAAAAGAATATACACATTTTCCTTTTTTATGAAATAGCTGGGTCCAGGTGTACTTCAAGGGGCAGGGAGTTCCAACGTCTGGGAGCCACCTTTAACAATGATTGCAGGAAAGCCTGTGCTGTTTTATGATGAGATAAATGTTGTTTGTTTGTGACTGTAATGGAAGGTCTGTGTATTTAAAGCATTTTTAAGAGAGTGTGTGTGAGAGATACTCAAAGTGTATTTGTCTCCCCCCATAACCCCTGTGCCTCATATTCTCTTCAAGGCTCCTCATTTACCACCCTTAGACCATTTGTCCCAGTTAGGATGTGTGAATATGTCAGTTTCTTTCACTTTCTCTCCCTCCCCCCAATCTTAAGTATAGTTCTTCACATTACCACATCAGTTTGTGGTGTTGGGGGGTTTGTTTTTTTTAAAGTCTTCATGAACCAGTTACAAACATTTTAATTGAGTCATCATATGAGTTTTCATTCCATTTGCATATGAGTAAGATAGTAGTTCTGAAGCAAGAAGTGTGCTCCCTTTATTTTTAGGTGATGTACAAGTGTGTCATCAGAAGACTGTATCTTGTGTGTAAGAGTGTGTGTGTGTGTGTGTACCTACCATCTTGCAGGATAATTTAGGGACACCATTTCAGCTGATTCAAAGTTTCTGAACTGATTAAACTTTGCAGTCCTACTTTTTAATGTGTTTTCTTTCTGAGCAAAATTCAGACAGAGATCCTTTGCAGAATATCATTTTCTTCTGCAGGTAATAGTTGGAGCAGTGAAATTGCTCGTATCAAATTCTATCAAGCAAGTGGATTACATTAGCACATATTGTGTCTAGGCAAAGAAAGCCTTTCCAAGGAGAGGAATAGCTATGATCATCCTTGTGTAATTTTTTGGGGACAAGACCTGGTTACACAAATCGCTACATAGTTTATAAATAAGTTTTGGAAAGACCACAGGGAATATAATATATACGAAGGTAAAATATATTTATTGATCTGCCCACTTTTGTCTCTGGCCCTGGCCCTCTCTGACAATGCCCAGAAACAAAAGCAGCCCTTGCATTCCCTTCTGGGCCACTATGCTCTCTGAGACAGGTGTGGCTGGAGACATATACATTAAGGGCAGAGGAAGGTGGAGGCCTTCTGGGTGAGAGAGACGGGAATGGAGTGAGAATAGCTCCCTTTCCACAAGAGTACAGCCCTAAATTTATCTCGCCTCCTTTCCTCATTTCTTTTCTTCCCCTCCAGCTAAGATCTTGGGAACTTCTACTTTCCCTTCTTGTGGGGCACCAGGGACTCAAGGAGTACCACTATCACAAAATACAGAAGGTCAGGTCTCATGGACTTGATCCTCAACAAAATGTCCTTTTCATGACAGGTATTGAGTCAGATTTGTCTCCCATGGAAGTTGGGACTATCTCGAATAATCCATGTTCCCAGCCTGGGTGATGCTAACGCAGCAAACTAATTGAACTGAAGACAATAAGAGTTGGCTTTCTTTCCCCTTTAATGCACACCTGTGCAGATCTTGTGAAGCATTAGGCTTGAGTCAAATCCAGAATGTACCCACATGCCTACCTGGCTTTATGAACCCCACCCCTATTCCTGAAGAGCAGGAGCGGAAAAACTGTCACAAAGAGTTAGGCTGGTGTAGTTGTTAGATCAGGACTTTGGAGACCCATGTTCAAATCCCCATTCAGTTAGGAAGCCTTGGAGAAGTCACTGGGAGTGGCCTAAGCTGCCTCCCAGGTTGTTATGAGGGTAATACAGCAAACTAATGTGCAGGAGCATATTGTTCCACTGTGAACCCACCTCAGGTGCCAACACTGCAGGGAAGATGTGGATCAATCGAAAGAAAGGTGATCAGTCTTGCTTTGGGACAGGCAGGTGGCTGGAGCCAATGAATGTATGTTTCCTTCCAAGCAAAAAATTCTGTAGTGTGGCTGCTTGGGAGTAGTTTGATTGCCTTCTGCCTCATTGCTTTGTGTGAGTATGCCAGCAAGAGGTATACATGATGGATTTTCTTTTAATTAATTGGCTTAAGTACGTAAAGTCTCCTAGCATTAATGGTTAAGCACATTCATTGCTTGGTTACAGTGCTTGCTGTAACTGCGTTTTCAAAAGGTTAATCTAAATTTTGTTGGTGCACTGCATGAATTCCCCCCCCCTTAATGTCATTCTTTAAAATAATAAAAATAAAATCTCCAGGGAGTCTAACGTACCTTATCTTGATCCTGGAATGGAGTTAAATAAAAGCAAAACCTTTATGCAGAAATTATTTACCTGAAAGTAAATAATAGACATTTGTTTACAAGCAGCTATGTAAAAAGAAAAAGTCTCTGTTGAGGGGAAGGGCCATAGCTCTGGGGACGGCATCTGCTTGGTTTGCATGAAGAAGGTCTCAGGTTCAGTCCCTGATATTTCCAGGTAAGGCTGGGAATGTCCTCTGCCTGAAACTCCAGAGAGCTACTGCCAGTCCATGCAGACAAAGGTGAGGGAACTTTTTCAGCCCAAGGGCCACATTTCCTTCTGGGCAACCTTCTGAGGGCCACATGCCAAAGGTGGGCAGGGCCAGAAACAAAAGTGGGCAGAGCAATGAATGCAAATGCCACCTTTGCACAGTAGCTTAGTTTCTGCACATTCCCCTCTTTATCTATTTATTATTTACAGAAATATTTATATGCCACCATATCACATAAATATATCATCCTCTATCCAGGGAAGCTAAAGGTCTCATCAGAGTTCAAGGACACATTCCAGCCAGGCAAGAACCCCCAAGGTGCAAAACAGAGTCAGCAAAGAGGGCGGCCTGGGAAGGTGAGGGGTAGGGGTAGGGGGTATCCTCAGGAGGGTTTGGAGGACCAGATAGAGAGGTTTGTTAGGCCACATTTGGCCCTTGGGGATGAGGTTCCCCATCCCTGGTATAGACAATACTGAGCTAGATGGACCAGTGCTGTGACTCACTGACAGGTACCTTCCTGTGTAATGGATCTACTAAGCCTTGGGTAGGCAAAAAGCAGGCTAGGATCTACTGCCAGATCTTTTTGAAACCTGCAGTAAGTAGATCACAAGAATTTTTGACCTCCAGAGATAGAGATAGAGATAGAGATAGAGATAGAGAGAGAGAGAGAGAGAGAGAGAGAGAGAGAGAGAGAGAACACTCAGTTCTGGTAATGAGAATGAATCCCTGAGCTGAGCATAATGCTCAGAAGTATCTTTGTCCTTCTTCAACTGTGAGTGTATGTCTGCTGCATTACACCAGTGTGGAGGGGAAGTCCATGTGGTGCCCTCTAGATGCATGTTGCTGGTCTTCGATTCCAGCTCTCATCATCCCTGACCAATGGTCCTGCTGGCTGGGATTGATAGAAGGCAGAGTCCAACAACATCTGGAGGGCACCATATTGGTTACCTCTGCACTTGGTTCCAGTTGGTGGCTGCCAGAGATCCCGTACAAAAGCTAAGTAGAGGACACAAGCCGGTGCCTGCCCACCACTGTACTTAGCAACACACACCTGCTGAGACTGGCTGTGCCTCTTATTTAGAGATTATAGATGAAAAGCAAGAGCTCTCTAATATAAAGATATAAATAGAAGCCAGTACACAACATTATTTGAATATCCAAGGAGACAGAACCATTCCTGTTTTTACAAGACATGCTTTACCCATCTGGATATCCACTTTGTTCCATTTATATACCTGCACCTAAAATGTAAGAACCCAAGAAGCTGTATCAGACGAGAGACTTAACTTGTCCAGCATCCTGTTCCCCACAGGGGCTTTGCCTGATACCTGGGCAAAGCCAGCAAGGAGAACATTGGGGCAATGGGCTTATCCTCTCGTTGTTCCCTGGCAACTGGCAAATCAGGGCCAGACTGGAATCTCATGTTAATTACATGAATGCAATTAAGTCATGTGGATTTTGTTATGTAAACAGCTGCTCCGGGGGAGCCTGAACAACCTCAGCACCACTGGGAAGGCAATGTGAATACTTTCTCTCCTTGCTATGGTCAGACAATGATCAATCACCTTTCCAAAGCATTTTTGTGCATTCCACATTAGCGTCAGTGGAAGATTCAACTGAAATCCAGAGAGCAGCTTCAGAAAGGCTGCTGCTTCCATAACAATAAAAATGCATGTTATTTGCATTCACGCAATGAGCATTATGCCTAGTCTCATCCACAAAGGAATATTGCTTCCAAACATGAAGCTAGCATATAGCCATGGATAGAGAAGGGGGAGAAATTCAATCCAGAACACATTCAAAACAGAATCTGTCAAATAAACACTATCTGACACAATATATGAAACAAAACACAATCACCCTCGAATGGAGTCGAATGGCTGAGTCCAATTGTTGAGTTGAATGGTTGCCACCAAAATATGTCAGTCACAATTTTAGTCCATCACACTCCCCTAGTAAACTCAACTCAAAAGACCACTTTTCCCCATTGCTAATAACAAGGTCAGATTTCACTTCAGTTATCCATGCACTTGTCACTCCCAGACTGGACTACTACCATGGCCACCTGTTAAAATTGGCTCATGGGGTGGGGGTGGGGTGCTGGGGGATGTAATAATCTGACTCACCAACCAGATCCAATTGCCCACCCCTGGGATTGCATCAGTCGTGAGAAACGCAAATAGCAGAGAGCTTCCAAAATGAACCCCAAAGCAGAAAACCATGTGTCTTAAGATGCTGAAAACATTGGTTTTGTTTTCCAAATAGCCCAACGTATTTCAGCCAATTATTGTTTAAAAGCTGTCTTCAGGGGCTATAGCAAGAGGCAATACATCATGTGAATCATTTCTACTCAACATTTAAAAACAAACTAAATTGATTATGTACAAATTGCATATAAGCCTAGATAAACGAATCAATGTGGGAGAGGGACAGATCTGATTCTGGCAGGGGCCATGGCTGGGAGCAAATGGTTGAACCCTGTGCTTCCTGCACACTCCATAGTCTGGCCCTTCTGCAGTGCCACCGGTTTGGTTCTGAAAACCAGCTATGCAGTGGCCAACCATGTGACCAAGGCCACACTGAGTTTGACCCTCACTTTCTGACCCTCATCCTTCTGTAGCAAAAGCAGCTTCATTCATGCTGAAGAGGGAGATAGCAGCAATCTTGTGGAGACCTCGAGCTTCATAGAAGTACAAAATATATTTTTGGCTGGCAATGGGAGGGAGACTAAGGTAGGAAGGATGGCGGGAACAGGTGACTGCTGGGAAACATCGGGTTGCATGTGTAAAAATGGAGGTGGGACGGAATGGTGTGCTCTGGGAAAGGGCATTGTTAGGTGGATGGCAGGCCTAATTTGGTTCAAGACCCAATTTGGCAATTCTGATTGGGTCCCAATTTGGACTGGATCTTTCCATGCCTGATCCAACCTGAGCCCTGAACCAAATCAGGGGCCTTTCATAGCCATGAGGAGCCTTTTATAGGGATATTTCATACAGTTGGACAAGGAGGGCGGCAGGGGAAGGAGATGGTGCTGGCAAAGAGTCTCTGCTTGCATGATCTCTGAAATATATTCGGAGTCGAGAGTGGATTTCATGCTCTTTATTCAGCTCAGTGGTGAGGAGGAATGAAAGTCCCCCCCCCCCAAAAAAAGTATCTGCTTTACATACATTATTTACACAATGGGCTGCACGTGATTGGCTAATTCCGGAATTCTCCTGTAGGCCAATCAGGTTGTGGATTCACTTCCATCTGGAGCTGGATTGGGTGGCTTCTGCAGACCAATCATACTGCTGCATTGTTCTAGGACCAATCAGACTGCTTCATTCTGAATCCTATTGTTCTAGGACCAATCAGACTGCTGCATTTTGGATCCTATTCAACCCAGTACATAACAATCTCCTTCCCCCTCCCCCTCTCTTGACCACATGTTTAATATCCTCCCCCCCCCCCACCCTCTGCAAAACACACTTTTGACAGCTCTGGGTTGCTCTAGGTGGACCAATCCCTTTCCAAGGCTGGCTTTCAGTGTGGCTACCCCTGTTTTGTGGAACAATAACCCTGTGGAGATATGACAGGCACTCTCTTTTTTTTTGTCTTTATGGAAACAATTGAAAACATTTTTGTTTCACCAGACTTTTCCAGCTAGGTGAAAAGGGCTCTGCCTTATGTGTTGTTTTCAACCTATCTTTAGCTGGTTTTTCGGTACTGTTTTCAAAACTATTTTTTAGCTGTTTTGTGGTAGTATAAGTAAATTAATACCACCACATTCTGGCCAGGCAAAGTCACCTGAGGAGAGCACAGGGTTGGTGCCAGGTGACTTGGTGAGAGTCCCAGGAGTTGACAAGAAACGGCCAGAGGGCTGCACTTGCCCCCCACCCTGACCTAGGGTACCCCACACCCCTGATGCAACAGAATAAGAAACATCTATTGTGCAATAAAGCAAGTTTCTTCCTTTCTTTCCTTAGGTTATACGCCATCTTCAAAAGAAGGTGAAGAATATTTCCAAGAAGTCAGAGAGATCCAAAAGAAAGGTAAATTAAAAGAAAACAACATCCAATTACCAGGGAACATTAGCAAGCAAAATATTGCCTGCCCCAGCGCTAAAGTATAACTGATCACAGAGCCCTGTAAAATTATTCTATCATGCTCCATCAGAAGCATATACTTTTGCAGTGCTGTCAGCCAGATCACTATTTAGATGCGTGACTATGGCTTGTGGTTTTGGTCTGTTTCCTTCCCAATTATGTATGTGATTGATTCTGATGTGAGTAATAAATTGTAGCAGACGCTTGTCTCTTCATCCAGGTGACCTTTGGAAGCTGTACAAATGTAAAACTCCAGAGTCTTGTTCTGTCGAAATGACGTCTAAAGTTGGAATACATTTAAGTTCACAAGCAGGGGAGCAGACCTCCCACCCACCTCAAATGAGTGGCCTGAAGAGGCAGGAAAAGGTGCAGAGCAGGGGTGGGCACCTGTCACAAGATTTGGTTTGGATCCTAATTCAGCAAGTCGGAAAACACCTTGCTTTGGTCTGAAGTATTTTGGAGACTGCCTTATTTGGCTTGGGGTCCGAATCTTAGAATTGTAGAGCTGGAAGGGACCACGAGGGTCATCTGGTCCAACCCGCTGCAATGCAGGAATATTTTGCCTAACAAGGGACTCACAACCCTGAGATTAAGAGACTCATGCTCTACCAACTGAGTTACCCAGCAGAAGCCACTTTGGACAAAATGAAGCTTCATTCACTATGATGGGAAATTTAAAAATGGCTATTGTCTTGTCATTTGCAGGAATAGTAGTATCTGTTCTCCAGAGTAGATAAAAACCTGCCAAATTATAGGCAAAATATATCCTTGTGGTTTAGTGATGAATTATCTTTAAAGTTTGATTATCTTTTCTATTTCTTTAGACTAAATCTGTACTACAGTATAGATACTGATATCAATTCCTTGCCTTGCAACACCTCTCAGCCCCTAGATCTCACTCGACTCCACCCATCCACCCTGGCTCTCACTCAGGGCTCAAACAAATTCACAGATCAGTGCCAAAAACTCATACAGTGGTACCTCAGGTTAAGAACTTAATTCATTCTGGAGGTCCGTTCTTAACCTGAAACTGTTCTTAACCTGAGATACCACTTTAGCTAATGGGGCCTCCCACCGCCATGCCATTTATGTTCTCATCCTAAAGCAAAGTTCTTAACCCGAGGTACTATTTCTGGGTTAGCGGAGTCTGTAACCTGAAGTGTCTGTAACCCAAGGTACCACTGTAATAAGAAGAGTTCCTGCAAGATGCTGGCACCACCTATATCTCTAGGCTTACTTTTATGGGCAGGTGTCAAGGCTGACAGAGCTTGCTCAGGCTGTTTCCAGCTTTGTCCCACACACCTAGTTCCAGGCTACAGCAGATTTGCTTTGATTGGAATTTCTTAGGGGGTCTAAAGGATGGGAAATAGGACACCCCACCACACACAGTTCTTTCTCTAGCCTCTGCACACTTCTCTTCTTCTAGCATGGAAGGAAACGAGTATTTTTAAAAAACTTGTTGAATTCTTCCGGTGCTGTAGACCTTTCTGAAGGGACGAAAAACTTCAGAATAATGAGATTAAGGAGGAGGAAGCTAACAGGCGGCACTACCCCCTGGGTTTAATAAAACAGTGGGAAGCAGGTTGTGGGCAGGCCATGGGTGTAGCCAGGATTTTTGTTGGGGGGACAGGACTTTGTTGATGGGGCAGAACTGACATGATTGATCAATTAGTTAAGTATTTCTATTGTTTTACTTGATCTGGGGGGGGGCAGCTGCCCCCTGCCCCCCCCCCCTGACTACACCCATGGGGCAGACAGCATGGCAGGGCAATGCCCCATTCACCCTCGTAGGCAGGCCTCCACTGAATACAACAGAAGGATGGAGCCGTCTTGTACTTTGCCACATACATAGAACTTACACATCATTTTCCATTCGTCGCAGACGCTGTGTTCTTTCAATGCCTGGCTTTAAACATTCAAACAGCTTTCAAGGAGGAAAAATGAGGGGATTAACTTGTGTATCAAGGGGGAAAGAATAAATCCTGGAAGTGAGCCATATTGCCTGTGCTGCTCTTGTTTTCAGGATCATAACTCAGACCGTATAGTCCCATATAGCATCCTCTTTCAAGCCAGAATAGCCAGTGACTCTTCTCTCCTTTGGCAGAGGAACTGTGCAGGACCCAATTTTGGGAAACCCTGACATTAGACCAGGGTTTCCCAAAATTGGGTCTCCCACTGGTTTTGAACTACAACACCCATCATCCCTAGCTATCAGGACCAGTGGTCAGGGATGATGGGAACAGTAGTCCAAAAACAGCTGGCGACCCAAATTTGGGAAACTCTGCATTAGTTCACAAGAATAACCTACTGGATCGGGCCATTTAGGTCAGCATCATGTTCTCACAGTGGCCGAACCCTTTGCTTATGGGAAGCCAACAAACAGAACACAAGCATAATAGCAATTCCCAGCAACTGATGTTCAAGGGCATACTGCCCCCAACAGTGGAGGGAGAACATAACATAGCCATTGTGGTGGCTAGCAGCTAATGGTGGGCACTGACATTGGTGCTGTGGACTTGGGGCAACAATAGATAGCTATAGTCCTCCATTTTAAATTTCCCAAAATGCTCCTGGAGAAATGCCCTTGGTGCCTTAGAGGTCAAATTACCGTACTGTATTTTTCACTCTATAAGACGCACCAGACCATAAGACGCACCTAGTTTTTGGAGGAGGAAAACAAGAAAAAAAAATATTCTGAATCTCAGAAGCCGGAACAACAAGAGGGATTGCTGTGCAGTGAAAGCAGTGATCCCTCTTGCTGTTCTGGCTTCTGGGATAGGTGTGCAGCCTGCATTCACTCCATAAGACGCACACACATTTCCCCTTACTTTTTAGGAGGGAAAAAGTGAGTCTTATAGAGCAAAAAATACAGTAATACAAGGACTTTGAACCTGGCTTGGTAGCAAATGGGCAGTCAATGCAGATGCTTTAACAATGATGTCCCATGTTGTTAGCCATGTTGAGCTCCCATCAGTAGTCCGGCCACTGCATTCTGCTCCTGCTGGAGCTTCCGAACCAGACCCTAGGGCAGCCCCACATACAGCATATTATAGTAATCCAGCCTTGAGGTTACCAACACATGGACTACAATGTGCACATGTACATAATGCATATATTGCTGGCAATAACAGACACAAAGGCATTATATTAGGGGAAATTGCTTTCAAAAATGTGTATGTTAGGAGAAATGCACACTAAAATGCTGATACATTTTTGTGAGGACTTTTAAAAAATTGCAACCTATGCTGAAATGAAAATGAGAAACCTGGAGAAATGGAAACTGCCAGATTCATCCATCCTTGTGAGTCACAAGTTTTCCCAGAGTATCCCCACTGCCATCTGCAAAATGTTGAGGGGAGGTTGGATGGCAGCTTTTGCCAGAGGGCAGCTATTTAGCATCTGCTTCCCATCTGCAACAAGTGGGAACAACAAACTTTCTTGCAGCGCTCTTAGAGGGGTGACTCAAAATGATGAATGTGAACTGTGATCACATTCCCATGAGCAGCATATGATTCTTATACTTTGGCCTGGCTGGTGGCACTTTTAAAGAAGAGTGGTTGGTCTTTGCAATGCAGTTCTTCCTCTGCAGCTCTCACATTTTTGGGCTACTACAAGACTGGCAGAAGTTGAATTAATTGGTTTGGATTGAATCTAAAAATCATTTCCCCATTTGGAGCATCTTCTGCTGAGATATTCTTCCTTGCTCTACCTTCCTCTGTCCATTAGCTCTCTAGTGATATTACATTCCATAATATGATTACAGACTTTGCCACCTATTATTCTGGTATAGATGAGGTGGGGAGGGGGGAAGGAGAGAGAAAGAGAGAGAGAGAGAGCACATTCAGCACAGATATTTTGAGTTTTGGTCTCAGTTTTGTGGCAGATCGCTCCATAACATTTTGTAAGTATGTTTACACTCTTTGTAGAGAATGAGCACCTCCTCTTCAATTGCCAACCTTGCCCAATAGCAAAGGGTGCCTTCTCCTATTCTCTCTCTCTCTCTCTCTCTCTCTCTCTCTCTCTCTCTCTCTCTCTGCTTGCTGCCATCTGTGCATGTGTAGACAGGGATGGGTGAATCAGTCAATTTCAGTGTCTCTCGGTTTCTCCTTTTTCTCCTTTTTTTGCAATTCATCTTTATCGGTTTCTCCTTTTTCCAGTCTTAAGTTCAGTTCTTCACATTTCCACATGGGAAAGTTCGCTGCTTTATTCAGGTCTTACTAGCAGGCTTCCCATAGGCAATTGGTTGCCTCTTACTGTGAGAGCAGATGTTGGACTCAATGGGTCTTTGCCAAATCCGGCCGGGCTCTTCCTGGGCTCTTATGAGCAGCTGCAGGTTCTCTAACAGAGAGTGCCCTTTCTTCACGTGTGCTTCACCTTCCCTGCCTCCACTCCACAAGCTGCTTTGTAATTATTTTCCAGAATTACCAAAATGTGCTGTCGAACATCTACGCAGCTCCAAATGGCTGTGTTCTCTGAGCCAAACACAGGTAACCAAAGCAACATGATTAGGACGCATTTCCAACAGCACTTTAGCCCATGTGAGGTTTGCACTTTTGCAGTGATGTTTGAATGATGACTCAAATTGAGATTACACTCAGGCACCCGACAGAAGCCAGTTCTAAAAGGGCAATGCAGACTATACCAGGATGTTGAGCAGGGCTGTCAAAACTCCAGAGGGGTCAGTGGATGAAATTTCACACCCAGCTAATGTCCATAGGAACATGCCTAAGGTTTTTTGTTTTTAACCACAAAGTCCTTCCCACCTTGATTTACCACCCTCATCCCTCCCAGGGACTACACCTCAATCCCCTGTAATTGACACATCCTTTAAATTCCAAATCAGGACCTGCTAATGGTGAAGTGGAAGTGCAGGCCATCATCACCGTCACACACAAAAACATACATACCCAGGGCCACAAACCCCTAAAGGAAGCATGAAATAATAGCCAATCTGTTAGGATCAGAGCGACTGCAATTCTTTGCCTGATTACCGGCAAGTGAGCTTCACTGAACTCAGTGGGGCTTTATTTATGACTGCATTGGCTAAGAACATAAGTGCATCAGGCATCTTTTTTTCCTGACTTCTCCAGGCAGGGCTTGGAGACCCCCATCTGAAATCCAGGAGAGTTGCTTCCAGTCAGTGCAGGCAGTACTGAGCCAGATGGATCAGTCGGTCTGTGTTGGTATATATATGGCAACTTCCTGTGTTTCCAACCCAGCATCCTGTTCTCGCAGTGACCAACCAGGGAGCTCGTAAGAAGGACCTGTGCACAACAGCCCTTTCCCCACGAGCGAATCCCAGTAACAGGCGTTCAGAGGCATAATGCCTATTGCCTCTGACCGTGGCTGGTAGCCGCTGATAGCCTTTATAAAGTAAAAACAGCCCTGCAAAATCAGACCAAAGGCCCATCTAGTTCAGCATTCAACACACAGGCAGGACGTGACTACAACTGGAGACATCTGGTGCTTTCTTAGGTTTATAGATAGACAGGTTGAGCAGGTAGGAAAACAAGCGTGCAGGCTGTATGAATCCCAAAGCAGCAGCATTCCAGCACTCCAATAATTCCCTTGCCAGCCAGAAACTTCTTGGCAGTCATCTCCCGCTAGCCTAATTCAATCACATGTTTACAGCTATGTTTTGCTAATGGGAAATAAAGTTTTAGAGTCAAGCCCTGGATGTTTATCTTCTGCCCATGCATGAGCCCCCGCAGGTATATGTACAAAGGGAATGACTTGCCTGTGGTGGTGTCACAGCTCTGTGCCTGCAGTGCTGTGTTCTTAGACCTCTGGCTATTAGCAAACACTATTTCCCTCCACCCCACACTGAATCCAAAGGGAAAACAAAGACACTTCTTTCTTTTGGGCAAGAAGCTAATTGGGAAAGAAGCTAATTAATGGGTTTTTAGACTGTTCAAAACAGCTAAGAGGATTAGCCCCCCCCCCACTGACCAAGTTCAGCAGTTAATTACAGCTATTTTCCATTTAATGTGTTCCAGATGGTGATAAGGCTATCCAGATTGATGATTATTCTAGCATCTTCTGACCATTTCTCAGTACCGCCTCTTTATAACATTCTCTTTTGTAATTGGTTATAAGTGGAGCTTGTCTTTGTTTTGTACAAATGGTTTGTTAAATGCCTCTTGCAAATTTACTGTGTGCTATTTGTTATTGTCTCTCTGTGTTATAAGTAGGACGGGGAGAGGGGAACAGAATTTTGAGAGGCAGGCTCTAGAAATAAAAAAAATATGATAAAAGTGTAAAAAAACTATCCAAACTACGCTGCTGTGCAACTGCACACAAATTAAACATGTGTGGAAGCAACATTAACATTTTGCACCTGTCTTCCCCACCTCAATTCCTTCCAGATGTTTTGGACTACAACTCCTATCATCCTCAACCACCGGCCATGCTGGCTGAGGTTAACGGTAGTTGCAGCCAAAAGCATCTGGAGGGCACTAGCCTGGGGAAGGCTGATTTGCATCCCCCAAAGTCAGCCGAATCTGTTTTAGTTGGTAACAATAATTTATAATAGCCAGACCACATTCTGTGTTGTTGATGTTGTTGTTGTTAGAATTACACACCCTTCACTCTAAGGTCCCAGGGCAGGCTATACAACTATCAAAACACACTATTAAAATTTCAAAACCTTTGTTTGCTTTTGTCTTCTAGACAGCTCAAACAGTGCTGCTGGTGGTTGCTGTCTTTCTAATCTCCTGGCTCCCGCACCACATCATCACTATGTGGGCTGAGTTTGGGAAGTTCCCCCTGAACGATATCTCCTTCACCTTTCGCATCATCGCACACTGCTTAGCCTATGGGAACTCTTGCATCAACCCCATCATCTACGCTTTCCTGTCGGAGAATTTCCGCACAGCCTGCCGGCAAGTCTTCACATGCAAGGGCCTCCTTCAGCCGCCCCCTGCGGAGAAGATGGTGAGGATCCGCATGGAGAACTTCTCCACTTCTCACTCGACAACCAACGTGTGACATGGGGTGGGGAGGAAGAGCTATCAGCAAAGGAAGAAACAAGAGAAATGCAGCAGTGTCCAGAAATTCCTTGCACAGGCATAGATTCATCTCAAAAGGGATGGGGGGAAAGGGGTGGGGGAAGCAGACCCATTCTTGATGTTCCCTCTGTGACATTAATGGTACTCACAGGAGCTGTCCATTCCTCATCACCACCATTGCTCATAATTGTGGCTTCAGAGTGACAGCTTTCTGAGATGTTTCCAACATTTTGTGGAGGGGTGGCACCTAAAGCTGCTACAGGCTGAGATTTAACTGTGGTTTACAGCTGAAAGTAAGGGAGCCACTTAAACCCTACCCCAAAAGAGGATGCTGATGTATAGGAATGAATTTAGAATCGCTGTAAATTCAACAGAAGTACAATGTGCGGAAGACACTGGCCAAGTGACTGGTGGGCCTGCTCAGCCCAGATGCTCACTCTTGACGGGTAACTTCAAACCCTCCCAGTCTATCCATACCCTTCTTAGGGTTCTTTATTTTTAAACTGGACTTGGACTGCAAAACCCTTCAAAGTAAGGGCTGTCCTTTGTGGAGCAGGACACATATCTGCTTTCACTACGCATGGAGTGTAGTAATGTCTTATGGAAAGATATGTCCATGTGTGAAGTGAGTCTATTTAGCAGTGACGGATAATAAAGGTAAGAGGGTGGTGAAGGAAGACACATTGGAAGGCAATTGTTGCTATGGATTCATAGTGCTAAAGCTCACTTTTATCTCCACCACCTCATTTGTGAAAGGCTTCCTTGATTATATCATGGTCAGATATTGCATTGCACATACCAAGACATTTTGAATTTTTGGCCCAAGATAATTTTGCCCTTTCAATGCAGAATGTACATTGGCATAGTCACTCTTTTTTGCATAATTTATTTAAAAAACTGATCTGTATTATTTATTCTGGTTTGGGTATTAATAGGAAGGAGCTAGTTAGGGCACTGATGCCTCCCTTTCAACCGCTGAAAATTATTTCAGCTACTTTTCTGGGTTCTGGTGTTTCAGCATGCCCTGCCTGAATACTGTTAAGTATATCTTCATAGCCATAAGGACTAGAAACTTGTTTCTCCATCTCCAATTAAACAAACAAACACTTTGATTTGCAGGAAGCAGAAATCTGCTTCTAATACATTTTGCCTCCAATGCCATCCTCTGTGCTTATTCCGTGTCCTGCAGAAAAGGTTGCCCAGGCATAGCCCAGATGGCCCAATTCATATGTCTAAGTGGCACATTTATCATTTGAAACACAACGTGCACAGCTTCATTTGTGAAAAGTGTTGATGTGATACCAGCTCCCTGCACAGTTCTGACAACATGAACAAGTCTATCACAAACCTCTGCTTTTGTGATGGTGTTGCTCAAATCCAAGGACTATGTTCAAATCCCCCTGGAGGGTAAAAATTGAATAGCTCAATCTCTACAATCAGAAAGAGAGTCTGATCTGATTCCACCTTGCCATGAAGACCTGTGTCCACATAGCTGTGTCTCCAAAAAGTAACCATTCTGTGCGTAATATTCCTGCCCGATCACTGAGGTCTTTGAGAGATTTTCTAGTGGTACTCCCATGGTTCAGATGCATGGCTTGTAGTCACCAGGAGCCATGTATTCAGTACTGTAGACCCAGTTTCATGGAACTTCATTTCAGTTGAGGTCAAGCAGACCTGCTGATCTTCCAGCAACTACTGAAGCCTTTTTTTTTAGTTCAGCAGGAATTATGATTTTACAGTCTTAATTGACTTTTGTCATTATTGTGCTGGTTTACTTGAAAGGATAGAATGATAGAATTTGAAGGGACCCCATGGATCATCTAGTCCAACCCCCCTGCAATGCAGGAATATGCATCCATACAGGGATCAAACCCGTCACCTTGGTGTTATCAGCACCATGCTCTAATCAACTGAGCTAACCAGCTTGTACACAGCTTAGAGACTATAGTAATCATGATATAAAATGGCAGATGCAGGTGCACACCAGATCTGGCTAAGATCCGGTAGGGCATGGGAGAGACAACAGAGAGACAACAGAGGGGGAGAGGCAACAAGAATAATCAGAAAATAGGAGAATGGTAGAGGCGGTGGCAACACATCATGAATGTTAAGAAAATGTCATTAGACACATGTATGTCATTAGACACATGTTTCCATAAGGCACCAATCTCTCTTTCTGTTCAGAGGCACTGCCTGCAAACTGTGTATATATTTTTATTTCATTCTGCGAACCACCCTGAGACCTGCGGGTATAGGGCAGTATATTAAATAAATGAATAAATAAATGTTAATGTAAAAAAAACACACCTGTTACTGTGCATTATCTGAATGCATCAGACTAACCACCAGGCTGTGTGTTTTTTCCTACACTGTGTTGCTGTCGTAAAAATGAGAAACACCATCGTGATCAGTCTGCAGTGGGAATGTCTTTGCTTCACTCTGCTGTGCAAAATTGGAAAACACTGTATTAAAACATTGTGTGACTCCATGCTCAATAAGTCTCAGTGCTTTTATTATTATTATTAAGAAAAATAGCCCTAATCAACTAGCTATCAATCTTGCATGGTGCTGCTTCAGGGACAGGAACAGAATAATAGAATTGTAGAGTTGGAAGGTCATTCTTGGAAAGGTAATGAATGAGGAGGCAAGTCCAAAGTCCTAGAATTATTATAGAAAGTGGTCCCCAGATGTTCCACAGGTGGCCATTCATAACTGGCCAGTAAAGAAACCCAGCACAATAACGAAAACAAAATTTGAACTACAAGCAGAAATTCAAGCCATTGTAAAAGCTTCCATGGATTTAGGAAACTCTAATTGTGATAAGAGAGGTAGCATCGAACTAGCCTTTCTGGATCCTGGTGTATGGGATAAATTTTGGTCTCTAATTCATATGTTTACTGAATTTATTCAAATTGAAAGGTTGTCTAAATCAGTGTTTCCCAACCTTTGGTCTCCAGCTGTTTTTGGACTACAACTCCCATCATCCCTAGCTAGCAAGACCAGTGGTCATGGATGATGGGAATTGTAGTCCAAAAACAGCTGGAGACCAAAGGTTGGGAAACACTGGTCTAAATATCCACACCAACCTTTCTCTGTACTTAATTCAAAAAGAAAAATGCGATTTGTAAAAGGCAATTTGAGTAGAAGGGGCAGGAAGTTGTTGAGCCATAAGACTCTTGCCTTTTGTCACCTATCCTAATAATATCCAGATAGGTTCCAAGACAAAAGAAGAAGGGAAGATTCATTATATTGGCCCAATTGCAGGTACAGTACTGGAAGAAATATGCCCAGGTTAGAGGCCCCAAACTCCTACCCTGCTAGCAATATATTTTCCATAAATCAAAGGAATTATCCATTAACAAATGCTCAAGATAAGCTCAGGCCTATGAGTAATTATAGAAAAGCATATTGTGATACCTTCAGCTCTCCTTTAAGATACCATAACTGACTAGAAAACATCCAGAAAGGTATTAACATTATTTCCTGGGACCTGGCTGGGATAATAGGAAGACAGATCAAGTTCTTTTTAGTACAGGTATCAAGCATTCGGAATAGCAGCCGAAGTGGGTTATGCTAGGACAACAAGAGTTGCATAGTCATTTGAAGGTCACATCCTATTGGTGCTGGTACAACCACTGCGGCTCTTGCACCAGCAAAACTGGTGGCCTTGCAATAAGTATGTATATTGCGCCCACATGCAGATGTCAGGCTAGATTTAATCTGTTAGCTCAATGTGAATACCACTGAAGTAAAGGGGTCAAATCAAGACTTAACTCTCTTTGATTTCATTAGGAGTTAAGTTCAGCTAACAGACTGGCTTCACGTGCATAGGAACATACAAATATTTTCCAGTCACAAGTCCTTTTAGCTCAGTATTGTCTACACTGACAGGATTGTCTACACAATCCAGGATTAGAGGTAGGGGCTTTTCTCAGCTCTACCTCATGATGGCTGGGATTGAACCGGGAACCTTTGGCATGCAAAGCATGTATTTCACCACTGACCAACAGTTCATGCATCAAGAAAAATGTGCAAATGGCAGAGGGACAAGAAGAGCCCATTGAAAAGTTCTGCCCCAAATTCTCTAACTGCTTTGGCTGCTTAAGTAAGAACAAGAAACAAAGGGTGCTTCAGGTATAGGTTGTCATTCTTTCTTTGAAGTTGAATCTGACCTCTATAGGTGAAAGCAGTAAGGGGATCACACAGAATAGTTCCTCCCTCCCCTATATCTGATGGATGTGCTCACCTAACACACAAGCATGAGCTTACATGAAACTGAGAAGTTAGACAATTCCATTCCAACAGTAATTTATGCTTGTGTCTTTAATGAGTACACATAGTTATTTGGTTGGGCTGCTCTTTTGCACAGGTTCTCAACCTAAGTACACAGAATGTTTGATTGCACTTACAGAGTCAAGTACCTATTCAAACATCACTTTAAACTAGAATCCTTTAGTGAGACTCAGGGCTTTTTCTTTTTAGACAAAGCTTCTTTAACAACAGGTTCCATCCCTGGCAATGGAGTCCTTTTACGAGCTGCAGTTTCTATTTTCCGGACAAGGTCCACATCCCACCTGTGGGTTACAAAGCTAACTGCAGTCCCAGGGAACTTACTGCCTGTGCGACCAATACGCCCAACACGATGCAGATAATCGTGCAGTGTTGCTGGGAAGTCATAGTTCACAACTAGCTCCACATGGGTGGTGTCCAGACCCCGGGAAGCAATATCAGTGCATACTAAGATGTCAAATTGGCCTTTCTGGAAGGTGTCAAAGATGCCAGCTCTCTCAAGTGCTGACATCTGTCCTTGCAGGCGTAGGTGTTTAATTTTATGATCATCCAAAATGTAACCAAGCCAGTTGACAGTGCTGGCCTTGTTGCAGAAAATCAAAACAGCTCCAGATGAGGGCCCCCGGTCTTTCATAAGCTGCAACAGCTCCACCACCTTGTCAGCGCCTTTCAGACGCACAAACTTTTGCTCAACATGAGGTTGAAGACGATGCAGACTAAAGCTGCTTAGGACATTGAAGCTGCTCAGATCAGTGACTTTACTCAGCAGGTCACCCAACCCCTTTGGAAGGGTGGCTCCTACAGCCACTAACTGGGCTTTAGGATTCCAAACATCACCAAGTTCCTCAGGGCTAGTGGCAAAGAAGGCATGCCGAAGCACATCTTCCACAAGGTCTACAAATGTGGGATCCAGCAAGGTGTCCACTTCATCCAACACTAGGCAGCACAGCTTTTCCAGGGACAATCCCTTTCTCTGCAAAGCCTTATACAGTGCACCTGGTGTGGCCACCAAGAGATCAGCAGGACCAGCCCGGAGCTTCTGCTGGACAGAGTGTTTGCCCCGGCCACCACATATATCTGTCACCTGCAAGTCCAGTGGAGTGCACAGGTAAGAGGCAACGCGTCGCACCTGTCCTGCAAGCTCCCGGGATGGCAACACCACCAAGGAGCGGGGGGCAGGGATAGCAGCGGCCCCATATGTGAGGGCCGGGGATTGCAAGAGCCGCTGGATAAGGGGCAGCAGGTAGGCCAGGGTTTTCCCGCTGCCAGTCTCTGCAGCACACAGCGCATTGCACCCCGTCAGCAGGGGAGGGATGGCACGTATCTGCACAGCAGTGGGCTTAGAGATGCTGAAAACATCCTCTAAGATGGAGGCCAGCTGTGGCTGCACTCCCAGAGCTTGGAAAGAGGAGGGAGCAGCATCAGCAGCAACGGGGTCTCGCTCCTGAGGCGCCTCCTGTCGCATTCGCTGCAGCTGGAAATAGTCCCCCCGAGACAAGCGATGCTTCCAGCCAGCCGAGACCAAGGGCGGCTGTTCCCAGCGCCCCACCGTGTGGCGAGCGGCTTGACTGAGTTCCGGCCGCCGGCTCCGCAGCAAAAGCTTCCCGGTCCGAGGAATGTCAGCTGCGGGGGCGCCTCTTCCTCTGCGCCTGAAGGAGCCCCGCTCCAGCCGCAGTTGCCAAGCGCGCGGGATCCGCACCACCTTCTCCTTCTCCGACTCCGATGGAGGCAGCGGCCCGCCGGAGCTCGGGCGGAGGACCCAGCGGTGGAAAGCCAGCCGCAGCCACGGGGAAAAGCGGGTCGGGGCGCCCCGAGAGGCCCCGCACGCAGCGAGAGCCATGAGACCGAGCCTCCGCAAGGCAGAATAGGAAAGTTTCGGTAAGAGTCGCGTTCTAATGACGTCTCAAGCCCGCTCTCGGCCTCACCGCGTGCGGTCGTCGGCTGATGACGTAAACCGCGTGCGCTGGGCCGCGTTCAGAGAATGGACAGTTGGTACGCCATAGAGAAAGAAGTAGAGTGATACTTCCGCATGAAGTTTCCAGCCGGGATGGTCTCACAGAAATATTACAAGATATTGCAGTCACACAAAAAAGGTCTGTTTATGGACTATTTATGCACGTAGAGTGGTATCGCTCTATTGCTGTGGTACCTTCATAGGTATCATACCGTATCTAGCACTTCATCATACCGTACCTAAATATTTCAGGGCTGATGCCCAAAATTGTAACGGTCCAAGTCTCTGTTGTTTTCTATGGACATCTCTCAATTTCCGAGGGAAGAACAAAAATGTTTCTTTTCATTTTTTAAATTTTGTTTTCAAAAGTAGAACTCGGAAATCGAAGTTGTATTTTTCTCTTTTTCTATATCTATGGGAAAGGGGAGACTTGTGCGGATGACGTCCTGCGAGGGGGTGGAGAAGGAATGGGCGCGCGTGCGTGGTAGCTGACTCCTCGAGGAAGGAGGCGGGGCTGAGTCCGGCGCGTGGTGAGTTCGTTGGGAATGGCATTTGCCTCCTCTAGGCCGCCCCTCTGCCCCTCTCCTTCTGAAGCTCCTTAAAGGGATAAAGGAGGCCCCCATCCCCTCCCCTAAAACCCCCTTCCCTAACTTTGGGCTGGGCTCTCATTTAGCCGTGTGTGAGAAGAAAGCAGCAGAACGTTAAAGGCGATAAAAATAAGTCCATAATAAGTCGGCCTTCCCAAACCTGATGTCTTCCAGATGTTGAACCGCTGGCTGTGCTGGCAGGGGCTGATGGGAACTGGAGTCCCACAACTTTCCAATGGTCCCCCCCCCCCCTTAACTGCCTTGGTCTTTTCCTCTCCTTGGTGCATCAAATGACCCTATTATTGGATGGAGACCACCGACATCTGGAGGTTGCTTAGGCTGTTTAATATGCCATAATTAATTTGTTTAGTCATTAAGGTGCTGCAAATCTGGGTTGTATCTAAGAAATCAGGGTTGATAATTTTTCATAATGTGGCACCCTCAAATCCTCTCAATTATGGATCTTTTTCATTTTGTGCTCCCTTGGCTCAATGCCCTGTGTGGGGAAACTGCCCGCACTGCCCTACATCTGGCACTGAACTCATGGTCAAAGCAGACCCATTGAAATCAGTGCTGTTCAGTTAGTCACGACTGATTTAATTCAGTTGGTTTCAATGGGTTTGCTTTTGAGTATGACCTAGTCAGATACAACTTTTCTCTCTTTGCTTCAGCAGACTAACACAGGAGCTCCCAAATTGTCATCTAGGAACTGTTTGTGAAGAACAGCAGAAGCAACAGTATGTTTTATTATTTACTAAAAAACATGTAGCACCTACCACAGCATATTGCAATTGCTACAACAGACAGAAAAATCATTTGAAGTGGTTTGCCAAGACACTCTGCAGTTTTCAAGTGGCCTGTGGGGAAAGAAGCTTGGGAACCACTCAACCAACACACTTAGTTAAAAGATGAAGCAGGACTTTCATTGATTCTTAGTTTGGAGAGGGCCTTGTAATCAATACAGTCAAACAAGATCTTCAGTTTCCCCTACAGATTGCTTTCCACCCTCTGCTTGAAGGCCTGCAGCAGGGTTGAAAAGCTATCCCAAATTGATTAGTTCCATTGTTGAACTGCACTTACTTTTTAGTTCCTTCTTATTTTTCTTGCCTCTGATCATCCTTTACCAATTTGTCTGTTTCCTTAAATAACATTGTATTCTAGATGTGCTTGACTAGTGCAGAATGAAGAGAAGTAATTCAGAAGTGTTTTTGTCCCACTCTTTGGCCAAAAAAGGCCTTCAGAGTGGCTTACAAATAAATCTAAATGAATGGACAGCCCCTGTCTGCAGGTTCCCCAAGAGACATGACAAAAAAGGAGAAAGGATTAGGGAGTACAACAAGCTCAGGTGCTATGTCTTACAGAGTGACCAAGTGAAAAGGAAAAAATTATCACACATCCCAGTCTCCCACAGGGGCAGTAATTTCAAAGTGCTTGCCTAGCTGCCCATGAGGCTACTTGCAAGAAGGGGGAAGTGCTTTGGAAATACTTGCTTGGGTTGGGGCCTGACTGAGAACTAGGAAGGAAATGAAGCTTCCAGCTCATATATAAGTTCCCACTCTGAACTGCTTCATGGCTGAAGTAAGATATACTATTGTAGTTTGTCTTTGTCTTTGTTTAACAATAATTCAATTTCGCCCCCAAAATGTTTTCATTTCAGACAATCCAAGAAACATGACGGTGAACACAACATCGCTTGCTTTCAGAAATAAGGCCATATTGGCACCTATGGTCAGGGTTGGGACCCTACCAATGCGACTTCTAGCTTTGGATTATGGTGCTGATATTGTATACTGTGAGGTAGGGTGGCTGAGTCAATGAGGCAAGAGAATATTTCTATTTTGCTCACGTTGTTCCCAGTGGCTTGGCTTGCATGTTGTGTTAATTTTGTTTCGTTATGGTCAACTGCAAACAAGCAGTATGTTGGTGGACGTTGCTCAAAACTTGGAGTTTTGCTCTTTCTTTTGTCGGGCTGTGCCTGCCACACCAAGGGCCACAAGCCTTTCCTCAAAATTACAGCGTTTTGTGGAAAGTGATGTGAAACTCTGCCAAAATCCTCTCCACAATGCAGGAAAGTAGGAAGAATGCATGAGCCCAAGGCTTGCAGTGGCTCCTTCCTTCTCATGCATGTAGCATTAAACCATGGTTTAGCATGGTGCATAAATGTAGCCTCTGGAGCAAATGCCCTACTCCTGGCTTAAGCAGCAAAAGGAAACTTCAACTCAGAACTTAACAGTGTTAAATGCTAACCAGGGTTTACATGTCTTTTTAAAATTTAAGGCACTTATACAGTGGTGCCTCGCAAGACCAAAATAATCCGTTCCGCGAGTCTCTTCGTCTAGCGGTTTTTTCGTCTTGCGAAGCATCCCGATTAGCGGCTAAGCGGCTATTAGCGGCTTCGAAAAAGGGGGGGGGAGGGAAAAAACTCGCAAGACGTTTTCGTCTTGCGAAGCAAGCCCATAGGGAAATTCGTCTTGCAAAGCGCCTTGAAAAACGGAAAACCCTTTCGTCTAGCGGGTTTTTCGTCTTGCGAGACATTCGTCTTGCGGGGCATCACTGTACTTTGCCTTTTAGCCAAAAAGGCCCTCTTACCAAAATGAGTACTAAGATAGATCCTTCCCTCAGACCTGTAATCTAAACCCTACGACACACGAGGAAAAAGGAATGGGCAGGAAGAGGGAAAAGCGAAGTCTAGCAGAACTTCTTAAATGTGTTACAATTCTTATAACACAGTTATATAGTTCTGCTATGCAGATTTTAGCAGTCTAGAAGATCAGCAACTCATTGCTGATTCCAGTGGCAGTTCTGGCTGACTTTCTCTTTAAACACAGCAGTCCCTCCCTAAAAGCAGCCCCCACCCCCAATCACTTCTGGGAGCAGAGTTGGTGACCATGTCCAGGCAGGAGGATGGGGCAGCTCCTGTGACATAGTTCTCCCTTCAGACTGCTGACTTGATGGGAAACTCCTCATGGGAGGGACTCGATGTATCAGTGGTGGTTCTGGCTGTATTGTCCTCCCTGGAAGCATTCTTCTTCCAAGGTCACAGTGTCCAAGCCAGGAGAAGTGAGCAACTGTGAATACACATAAATGTCTTGAAGCTGGTTAGTCCAACTAAAGTCCACTGCTGAAAGTCATTTTTGGATTCTGGTAATAGGAACCTGAGTCGGTTTAAATCATGATTAAGTTGGGGTGCCTTCGTGTATATGAATCCACCTTTCCCTTTGTTTGATGCATTTTTATAACTTTTGCCTTTTTTCTTGAAGGAGCTGATTGACATAAAGATGCTGCAGTGCAAGAGAGTTGTAAATGGTAAGTATCTGCTTATATATTCAGTCACTTGAGGGACAAATAAGGTGAGGTTATAGGTGGCGTTTTCCAGTTTTCTTCTCTTGGGCTCTCCATCATCCCATGCCATTATATATACTTCCTGAGGCTGATGGGAATTATAGTTCAACAACATCTGGAGGGTCAATGGTTCCCTGTACTTGGCTTAACTGAAGCATCCCTTAAACCAGTGTTTCTCAGAGCACTGGTAGAATAGTTTGTTGTCTACAGCTTGTATTTAATTTAGTAGAAAATCTTCACAGACTGCTAAATATTCCCCGTAATATTGGCTAATGGAATGCATTCTAGCACAGCCCCAGAATGGAGTCCTTTTGACCAAATGGTTGTGTAGGTAATTGCGAACTTCTTCAACAATGAACTAAATAAACCTTGAAATAAAATAAATATAAGTACACTATGTCCCTTCCTATTGTTGAAGATTCAGGTTATAAGTTGCTGGGACTTCAACCTGTTCAGGATTGTTATTAGAGATAGGGGCACTCTGCACCAAAAAGCAGCATATAAATATTTGATATTTTGAGTTTGAAGTGTATTGTAATGGGCCTGCTTCCTTTGGAAGAGTTTAACACTAATCTAATAATGATACACCCAATAAATGTAATTGGGAAAATGGAAAGCCTGCCAATCTTTATAATGCATGCTTTTTAAAAAAAAATCTGGCAGCAATTTTGTTTTTCTCTCTCTCTTAAGATCTTAGAACTGTAACACTTTGAGTGAAAAGATGGATGCATGCTTTTTATCTTCATGCTGTTCTCTTTCCCTTTTCTGTCCTGCAGAGGTGCTTGGAACAGTGGACTTCGTTGCTCCCAATGAAAGAGTTGTGTTCAGGACCTGTGAAAGAGAAAAGGACCATGTTGTCTTTCAAATGGTAGGAAGCAACTAGCCCTCAACATCCTGCTATCCAAATATGATCTGTGGTATTTACATTTGTTAATGTACTGCTAAGGACAGTTCCAATGAGATCTCTTGTGATTTCATGGGTGTAGGAGAGTACATTGTTTTGTAAGGTTTGGATGAAATCATGGGTAATTCTTGTCTGCCATGTATTAATTATTTTATTTATTTATTTCATAAAATGGCAACACTGCTTGATTGTAAAAAACCCTCAAAGTGGTTCACAAAAAGGTAAAACTGTTTTTGTCTATGTCTTTTTCTCTTTGCTGCTGTGCTGTTCAGGGGACAGCAGATGCTGAGAGAGCCTTGGCTGTAGCCAAACTTGTGTAAGTATCTGTCAAATTTTACCTTTTTATAAAAACCTTTTTCATCCTTTGGGGGCCTGCTGAAGAATGGTTTGGCATGATCTGTACCAATTCACCCAGCCTTGCAAATAAATTGACAAAAATTACTATCTTGCTTATTACTCTCTCACTGCATCCGTTTTTGTGCATCAGGAGTAAAGATGATACTCCGCATGCCAGCATTTACACCTATACCAGGCAAAACAGTAGCTAATAAGAGTCTGCTTCTTTGTAACAGCCTAATGATGTGTTAAGGTTATTGTGCAAAGTGTTGCTTCCTTATATTAAAAGTTTTATTTTAATACCCCCAAATGGGACCTTGTGACAAGGGTGAGGAACCATTTTCATCCTGTGGGCTGTATTCCCTTCTGGACAGCCTCCCAGGGGCAAAAGTAGATGGGCCAGAAGCACAAGTGGCCAAAGCAATGGATGTGAACCTTACCTGTGTATAGTAAAGGTAAAAAGGTAAAGGACCCCTGGACGGTTAAGTCCAGTCAAAGGTGACTATGGGGTGCGGTGCTCATCTCGTTTCAGGCCGAGGGAGCCGGCGTTTGTCTACAGACAGCTTTCCAGATCATGTGGCCAGCATGACTAAACCGCTACTGGTGCACGGAAGACCGTGACAAGTGCCAGGGTGCACGGAAACGCCATTTACCTTCCCGCCACAGCAGTACCTGTTTACTTGCACTGGTGCTTTCGAACTGCTAGGTTGGCAGAAGCTGGGACAGAGCAACAGAAGCTCACCCTATCGTGTGAATTTGAACTGCAAAAGTTGAGAATTTCTTCATCCACCCATGTGCTCCCCATCCAAGCAAACAAATTGCATGATCATTGTTCAAGGACACCTCCCAGCAAGGCAAAAGCTCTCAAGGAGCATGTTTAGCAGGCTTGGAGGGGATTGGCTTTTTCACATAATGCACCTTAAGCGTCTCTCTTGAGTTCTCCAGCCCAGCTGAAAGCAATGTTCCACCTGGTCTGGAAGAAGAGAAGCACTGCCACCTAGTGACCACCCAGTACTGCTGGGCAATGTAAGAATGGCATCAACAGAAACACCAGTTCTTAACATTGTGTCCCCACCAGCTGCCAGTGCCTTGGTTAGCCACCCCACAGTTGAGAGATGAGAGATTTGTATCTTACTGTTTTAATCCACCTTGGAGATCCATTGTTCAAAGGCAGTGTATAAATGTTTGGGGGTCCTTTGGTTTTAACATACACAATTTCTTTTTCTCTCTGGCATTTCAGAGAGAATGATGTTGCTGGCATTGATGTCAATATGGGATGCCCCAAAGAATATTCCACTAAGGTAGGTTGACTCTTAGAATCATAGTATCATAGAATCAGAGTTGGAAGAGACCACAAGGGCCATCGAGTCCAACCCCCTGCCAAGCAGGAAACACCATCAGAGCACTCCTGACATATGGTTGTCAAGCCTCTGCTTAAAGACCTCCAAAGAAGGAGACTCCACCACACTCCTTGGCAGCAAATTCCACTGTCGAACAGCTCTTACTGTCAGGAAGTTCTTCCTAATGTTTAGGTGGAATCTTCTTTCTTGTAGTTTGGAACCATTGCTCCGTGTCCGCTTCTCTGGAGCAGCAGAAAACAACCTTTCTCCCTCCTCTATGTGACATCCTTTTATATATTTGGACATGGCTATCATATCACCCCTTAACCTCCTCTTGTCCAGCTGTATTTTTTTTCTTCCTTTAAAAAGAATGCATCTTGTGTTTATGCATGCAGTTCGACTTAATATCCATTTTAAGAAATAGGTTTTTGTAGTTGCAGGATATGGGGAAGCCTCTTGGTGCCAGCCCCACCTTCATACCTTACATTGAGTTGGACTGTTGGTCCTTCTAGCCCAGGGGTACAGGCATAGCTGAGAAAGACCCCAGCCTATCTGAGATGCTTTGAACTAAAGGGAAACTTGTGGTCCTCCATATATTGTTGGACTACAACTCCCATCATCCATGTTGGCTAGTGCTAATGGGAATTGGAGTCCATCAGGTCCCTCATTCCTGAATTGAAGATTTCAGGGGTTGAGAAACATGTACATTGCTTTGTATCAGACTACTTGTCAATAGTTAGCATTGCAGAAAGTGTAATAATGATCCATGGGAGCAAACATGATTTTTCTGCATAATATGTGGTGATTTGAAATTTTTATGTGTGGGTGTCTGTACTGCTTTATATTCTTTTTGATAAGTGCCTTGTTGGTTCTGTGGTACAGAGATAATGAATGGCTTTTGTGTGTGCCTTTTCCCAGGGAGGAATGGGAGCAGCACTCCTCTCTGATCCCGGCAAGATAGAATCTGTAAGGAATTTCTGTATTCATTTTTATTTTGTCTTGCTTTTTGCTTTATGCTGTAAGAATAAACTGCAAAATATCCTGGGAATTGGATGGGTTGGCAAGGCATTAAAATGTCTGCTGTTGTATCACGAGTGTTTTAAGACAAAGGATGGTTTGTAGTGCTATTTTGCTATCTCAACAGCTATAGTTTTTGGATTTTGGGGCGTTGTTCAGTGCAGGACCAAAGAACCAGTTTGTGCTTAGAATCCTTGATTTGTAAAGACTTCCAGAGCATATGGAATGTTATAGATTTTTTAAAAAAGCTATTAAAATATGTCAAGAATTAGAAGTCCTTGAAAGGATGAAGTACAAAAACAAGGTACTTGAACATTTCCAACCACCTGTGCATAGGACAAATGAGATTCAGAGAATGAACAAATAACAATGGGGTGCCAGAGTAACTGGTGTGCGCTGTTCGAAAGCTGATGAAAATGCAAGCATACCACAACTTTTTTTTTTAAAGAAATCTGCTCAGAAGGAACACTTGGGAGTAGCATGAAGCAATTGTTCTAGGGATTAGTTAAGTCAAACTTCCCAGCATGGTGCTCTCCAGTTGTTTTGGACTTCAAGTCTCCTGCAAGCATGGCAAATGGTTATGAATGATGGGAGCTGTATTTCATAACATCTGGATGACACCAGACTGGGGAAGGCAACTTTTGACCTCAAGATATGTTGTTTATTATGTTGTGTATTTTTGTGCTTTTATACTGTGTAATCCTTGGGTGAAGTCTGGTATATAAGTAAAACAAAAGAAACAAACAAAACAAACGGTCTGAGCAGATAGTGAATTAGATTTAAGATGATGTTCACTTTTTAAGGTGTTTTTGCTCCTCCATGCTTCTTACTGAGAAAGGAAGTGAAGTGGGGAGGGATGGGAGCAGAACAAGTGAGGAAATCTTAGCAGTACTAGCTAGGCATGTCAAGACTGAAGTCCTGCTTTCCTTTTGCTGAAACAGTCCTTTTTGTCTCTTTAGATTCTGACTACTCTTGTCAAAGGCATTTCTAAGCCAGTGACCTGCAAAATCAGAATCCTGCCATCAGTAAGAACATCTTGTGGTTTTTGAAACATTGGATCTTGGGCAACTGCTCAGTGCTTTGACCAGAAAGCACAGTAAATTATGATAATACAGTAATACCGTATTTTTCGCCCCATAGGACGCACCGGCCCATAGGACGCACCAAGTTTTTTTTGGGGGGGGGGGAAATAAAGAAAAAAAAATTATTTCCCCCCCAGGCGCTTGTGGGGCCGGCAGTGGGGAGAAGTGCTCTACTCCCCGCAGCCCGCCTGCAGACCAGGTCCGGGGACAGCGGGAGGACGCGCTGCGCCTCCCAACTGTCCCCGGAGCTTGCGGGGCAGGCAGCGGGGAGAAGCGCTCTTCTCCCTGCCGCCCGCCTGCAGACCAGGTCCGGGGACAGCGGGAAGACGCACTGCGCCTCCCCGCTGTCCCCGGAGCTTGCGGGGCTGGCGGCCGGGAGAAGCACGCGTCTCCCCGCCGTCAGCCTCCAAACCACATCGGGAGACAGCGGGATGGCGGCGTTCCGCCTCCCCGCTGTCCCCCGACCTTGTGGGACTGGCGCTGCGGCTCTCCTGAAGCCTGGAGAGCGAGAGGGGTCGGTGCGCACCGACCCCTCTCGCTCTCCAGGCTTCAGCGAAAGCCTGCATTCGCCCCATAGGACGCACACGCATTTCCCCTTCATTTTTGGAGGGGAAAAAGTGCATCCTATAGGGCGAAAAATACGGTAGTTGTGTTTTATCAGAAATGAATAAAATAGCACTGCTGCCTAGGCAGTCTAAGACAAACCAATGAAGCTTAAAAAGATGGAAATCATTAGTTTTTAAATTTAAGATGGCAGGCAATATATCTGTTGCAAAAGCCAGCTGAAAATAATTGCTCAAGCAAATGGTTTAATCATGGAGAATAGTGCAAAGTTGAAAGAAGCAACTCTTGTGAAATTTCCCCTTCTGTGAATAGGAAAATCAAATGTTGCATCCATGCACAATCTGTCTAGACCAGAAATAGAGACCCTATGGCCCTAAGCATTGTCCCTGGCCCTTGCTCATGCTGACTGGGGCTGATGGGAGTTGAGGTCCAGCAACATCCAGGGTGTGGGGTGGGGTGCTGTCACTAGTTGAATTTGGTCTCAGCAATAAGACACGAATATCCATTTTGTGGAGTTCAGGCTGCTGTTCTGCACACATTTACCTGGGAGTCAGACCTCTTAAACATAGGGAGATTTACTTCTGAGTAAATATGTATAGGATCACTCTGTTAAAGTTGTTTGGTAATGAGCCAGAGATAGACATAGCTCCTGCTGGCATAGAGCGTACATGGAGAGGGGAAGCAGAACTGGGATGCACTGGCCTTGCCTCTCTGGCATTAGGTATGTACAGCTCACTGCATGTAGACCCTGTCTTCACCCCTCAAAGTTGGGGTGTAATGTTTTGTTCACTGAACCTGTGTGTGTAGGCTCTTAGCCAAACATGACATAAGGGTACAGACGTCAGGCAAGGCCTGCCCAATTCCCATCACTCATTGGGCATATACCCAGGTCATCATAGAGTTAAGTACTGCCTGCATTGAAGGAAACTTGCAAACGGATGGCGGTTTTTGACTTTTTCTCCATTTCCAGAAAGAAGAAACAATAAGTTTAGTGAAGAAGATAGAGCAGACTGGTGTTGCTGCTGTTGCAGTTCATGGAAGGTGAGTTAATTTTCCGTCTCTGGAGCAAAATAATTTCTGGTTAGCCCTTCTTGAATGTATTTCTGCACCGCAAGGGCCTGGCTGGCTGGAATTACATCTGCGAAGAAGAATGCTCTGCGCCAGTAATGTTTGATCTGTTTGTTTCCTTTCATTCTCGTCCTTGCAAAGGAAGAAAGAAGAGAGGCCTCAGCATCCTGTCCACTGTGATGTGATCAAAGCCATTTCTGAAGCAGTCTCTATACCAGTAATAGCCAAGTAAGTGGGACTAGATGGCTACTTTTTGTTGTGAGGCATCCCTATCTAGCAATGGGCAGTATGTTGAGAAAAAATAGAGATAGGAACTGAAAGATTCATTCATGATAAAGGACATCACACTAGCACTCAGAGCAACGTGTACTTAGTTCTAAATTCTATATTGTTTACCATATTGTTTTAACGTGCACTCAAACTCCAAACTGCCCAGAAATTACAAATGTTAAGGACTTTGCATTATTTAGGTGAGCTTGACATAGGATGTTATCCTATCCAGTGATTAATTGCAGCTTCAGCAGTACCTTGGAGCTGGGTGCCTGTCAGGGGCAGAGTGGTGGACCCAAGTCCCAGATTTGTCTGTTGGCTTAAAAGTTAAAATTCTCAGGATTCCCCAAACCACATTCTGTGCTGGTGCATATCCACAGTCGTGCAAGTTCCTGATGTCAATCCTTTTATTTTGGCTGAAGTGTTTCTGCTTGATTTAAAGTATTCCTGAGCTTTTTATTATTATTATTATTTGGACGCTTGCTATGAATAAGAAGCTTTGCACAATTGTTTTGACTACTTTGATGATAAACTTCCTTTAATCCTTCTGGCTGCAACAATAGCACCAGGTTTGAGTACCTTTCAGGCCTTTGCTGGATCAGCATGATCTCATAAAATAGTGGGGCGCATTGTTAACCAAATGAGTCTAATTAAAACAGTGCCATTCTTGGCTTGCAAGGATTGTAGCATAGGGAAGTATTCATTTTAAGCTTTGTGGGGTTAATTGGAATTAAACTACATTGCTGTAGCTTGGTGTTGTTGTTTTTTTAAAAAGATTTAATTCTAATACTGAGTTTGTTAATACTGATAGAAGTAATGCTGTTCTTATTTCAGTGGAGGCTCTCATGACTTCATAAAAGAATATTCTGACATAAAGGCCTTCCAGCAAGTAACAGCAGCATCTTCAGTCATGGTTGCTCGTGCTGCCATGTGGAACCCCTCTGTCTTCAGGAAGGAAGGTCCATGGCCCTTAAAGGATGTCATGCAGGAATATATCAAATATGTACGGTTTCTTGATTTCTGTTCTAAAAAATCTACATCCACAGTTGCTTCTGAATACCAGTTGCTGGAAACATTAAGGAGAGAGAGAGTCCTGCTTGTGGAATTCCCATGGTCACTGTGAGAACAGGAAGCACCTTAAATTCAGCCTGGAAATGAATAGGCAGCCAATGAAGATCTTTCAGGATCATTGTTACCTGAACCCTAAGGGCAGCCCCATAGAGAGTGCATTGCAATAATCCAACATAAGGTTACCAGAGCACGAGTCACTGTAGCCACACTCTATCCAGGAATGATTGTAACTGGCAAACCAGTCAAAGCTGGGAAGACACTCCATGGCACTGAAACAAATGAGCTCTAGTGACAAACTTGAATCTGCTCTTTTAAGGGAAGTGCAAACCCTATCCAGAACATTCTGTCTACCCAATTTCCAGATTCAAGAGCTACTCCACAACAGCACTTCCATCTTAACGAGTTTCATCAAGCCCTTTGTTTTTAGATAAATAGGCCCTCCAGATAGTAGGATTTTAGCCAACCTAGGGATATAAAGAAACAAGATGGGATGGCCTGGGCTAGAACAGGATTGGGAGCCCTCCCCCCAACCCCAAGAGCCATTGATCCACAAATAATAATAATATGTTGGGAGACACTTCACACAAGGGAAAATGAGGGATAGTTTTGAGAAAGGTGAAAGTGTAAATAAAGGCAAAAGCATCCCTTCTCAGTCTACTTTAATAGATTTATATTTAGATACACTTACTACGAGCTGGATGAAATTCAGTAAGTGACTGAAGGAGGCCCACAGGCTGTAGGTTCACTAGCTGATTACAACCTGCTTTTTCTTCTACCATGTTGTTTCTTGTATTGCTTTCATCAGGCAGTGAGATATGATAACCACTACACCAACACCAAGTACTGCTTGTGCCAGATGTTAAGGGAGCAATTAGAAAACGCACAAGGGAAGAAGCTACATGCAGCACAATCCATGCAGGAAATCTGGTAGGAGTATTTCCTTTTGAACCAAAGTAAATAGCCCTTGGTAAAGCGACCACTGTACTGTGCCTGAGGAAGAGAGCCTGGAAGGGGATGAGTTTTAAAATGTAAATGCATTTGAAGTGTGTTATTAAGGCTGCTGTTTTAAAATTTCAGTTAAAGTACCATACAAGGACCTTGAATTTTAAAAAGTAGTTTAGGACTACCTCCTAGTAGTCAATGGTTTATTGCATCTAGTAGACACTCAAAGACAAGTCTTTGAGGTCAGAGCAGCATGTTCAGTGACAGATTGCATTCACTGCCAAGTGGCAGAGTAAAGGGGATAAAGAGGTAGGTAGGAGAGGATGCTTAACTTGGTCTACTGCTTTCCTCCGGCATTACCTACTTCCCAGTCACTTCGCTAACTGGGCTTCCAGGCACATAGTTGCTGCAGCAGGGTGGGGTGTGAAGATTGCAGGGCAAAATGGCAGTCAGGTTAAACATCTTCCTCTTCCTTGCTATAACTTAGTACCCCATGCTGCTGCTTGGCAGCTGTTCAGGAGAGATCTTGGCTTTGATGTAAAAAATGTAGCTCCAGCATGATCATTCAGGACAAAGGAACAAAATCTTTTTGGAAATCATCTCCCCACAGCAGCTTTCCATTTTTCCAATGTAATCCTGCAGTTCTAAAGAAACCTATGCACACACTTCATACACAGCCGTGCAACAAATTTTGTGGCATAAACTGCCCAAGACATTTCTTAAGAAGTTATGAAATGGGAAAATAGTAATACCATCCCTGTGATAGATGCTAGTTTTGACATTCTTTAAAACTTCTCTGCAATTAGAGGGTATAGTTCTAATATTAATTTGGATGTATTGTGGCTTTGTTTGTCATTAGTGAAGCTTTTGAGATGAGCAGTTTTTACCAAGAAACTTCCACTCTTTTGGAAGCCAAAAAAGCATCTTTAGAAGCTAGCAACCAAGATGAAGAAGACCACAGTGAAGATTCTGATGTCATAAAAATGGCTGTTAAATTTGATAAGTAAGAAAAAGAATTTGATTGTTCTGTTTCTTTCAGTACAGGGCTATCCCAATGTCTTCTGTTCTCCATTGAAAAAAACCTGCAAACACCCCACTCTGCCCCTGCCTTTAGTTGTGATGTTTTGTGGTCACTTCCAGTTTCGACACAATTGCACATATATCAGACGCACCTAAAATGGTCACTGTCTGCATTGGACACAAGGTTCAGCTTTCTGAGAGTCCCAGTTTTTGTATTTAAAGAAGCCCTGATGGTGACACAGATATGCTTGGAAGTGTGTGGGAAATGCTTGCTAAAATTTCAGGAGCCAGAGAGGAGCCAATTTTCAATGATTGCAGGCAAGGGGCAAGTTCCTTTGGTGCCCCCACAATACTCTTTAATTTTGATTATGATTAGGAAAAGTGAGAATTAATTATGCAGAATATAATAAATGAGGGTATGCAACCACGGTCTACTCAGAGTAGACCCAACAAAATGATTGAAACTAAGTTAATCATTGATCATTAATTCCATTGGGTCTCCTCTGAGTAGATGTAACATTGAATACAATCCATGGAACATATACTCAGTTTCCATAATTTACTCAGGTTGTAGAATTTGGATTTTATTGGCTCGGAATTTGGATTGCCTGGATGCAGAGCTTAATTTTTATTTTTAGCACAGGCACCACACAGCCATGTCAGTTGCCCAGAAGAGTTTGTTCCTGCAGTCCTTTTTTTTTTGCATTGTGCCTGCTTCAGTCATCCTTTTGCCATCCAAAGACTTAACACACTCACTCTCCTGGGATGATTAATAATTATGTTTTTGCTTTTCTCCTCAGACGAGAATATCCCCCACAGATCACACCCAAAATGTGTCTCTTGGAATGGTGTAGGAAAGAAAAGCACCCTCAGCCTGTTTATGAAACTGTGAGTCTCTGTGTTCTGCAACAAGTATTCTTTTGAAAGACACAGTGTAATCCTATACATGTCTACAGTGGTACCTCTAGTTACGAACTTAATTCGCTCCGGACATCCGTTCTTAACCTGAAACTGTTCTTAACTAGAGGCGTGCTTTCGCTAATGGGGCCTGTTGCTGCCGCTGTGCCAGCAGCACACGATTTCCATTCTCATCCTGGGGCAAAGTTCTCAACTCGAGGTAACTTTTCCAGGTTGGCGGAGTTTGTAACCTGAAGCATTTGTAATCTGAGGCATTTGTAACTCGAGGTACCACTGTACTGAGAAAAAAGTCCAATTGAGTTTGATGGGATTTGCTACCAGGGAAATGGGCTGATTCACACACGAACATATAAATCAGCTTTCTAGGTAGTGTGCAGATGATTGAAAGTCATGCTGCATTTGTAGAAAGTGGTGCTCATGTTTTATTTCTATGTGGCAGTTTGGTCTGTAAATGAATATGCCACATGTGTTTAGTTTCTGAACACTTATTGAGTCTCAGATCAATGTGTGAGCTACCTACAAAGTATAATTACAAAGATAATGTTGAGCAGGATTTAAGATTTATCTGTGGTGGCTGTTGGGCACATGCAAGTTGTTATCATTTGAAGTTGCAATAATTGTGTTTGAAGTTGTGATATAGAAGCTTCCCAGAATCAAAGACCTCCAGTCAGATATGATTTCAGCCATCTTTGATGCCACCCTCTGGCATTTATTGTAGGGGTATGTGAAACCTTCCACACTATTTTTTTGCAAAAAATTGCATTGCCAGAAGTTATTTTACATGTCTGGAGCACTTTTTCTTCAAAGATGGGCAGCTTTTACAAGGGTGGTATTTTCTGATTTTTTTTGCTCATTTCTTAGTATTAGTGCACATAGTTCCACATTTCAAATATAAAACTGTTCCTTGTAAGGGGAGAAGTGACTTTCTCATCTAGTTCATCTGTGAAAACCCCGACGAACTGTTTTCTGCTTTTGTATTTACTGGATCATACATCCACCTTGCATCTTTGAAACAGGCTGTAGATCTAGTTCTGGTGGGCCTATTATCTGGGCTAAGCAACTTTACTGTTCAGGTGAGAGCTAGTTCATTTTTAAAATCCTATGTTCATAGAAAACTAGCATGTCAGGGAGTAGACTGGGCTAGAACTCTGTCAGCATCGCCCCTGAGCCAGTGCCACCAACTGGACTCATCCACTTCAACCCCGACTGGGCTAGGCGAGCTGGGTAGCACTTCCAGAGACCACCTTCTGCACAGGAACAGGTCAAAGTGCTGTGGACTCACAGCTTAGAGTTGTGAGCACCGGATTCACTCCCACAAGAAGACAGTCGTCGCACAGCAGAGTATAGCAGAGCATAAACGACTCGGAGAGCAGCTCTGTAGAATATCTTCTTTATTCTATCTACAACTATAATACAACTATATATATATAAATGGAAAAGCTGAACTGCACTGAGTGCAGCTGCTCTTAGCAGCAACCTTATCTATACACACGATCTCTAACACTCAGTCTCTCTCTCTCTCTCTTTGATGAGAGGCTGGAGGGAATAAGTGGAGAGCAGAACCGCCCCCTCCTCTCTGGAGAATCAGCAGAGACATCAGCAGATTCTTGGATATGGGAGGGGTGAAATCTCCTCAAACTCTTCTGCCTGACACCTAGATTTCTATGAGAAAATTCAGTTGGATGAGTTCCAATCTGCAAGGGGAAGTGGTATAGGCCAACACAGGTTTACTTCTTGGTGGTGACATTTGCCCCAACATCAAGTTAAAATATCCTAGCTGCTTGGTGGGCAGGATCTGATATTTCATGCTGAAGTACCACAGCAATACACCTATTGAATAAGTTACGTGTATTCAAAGAGAGCTGTGCTGTTGCTCCCATTTACAATTTCACAGTTGCAATTCCAGGGACCTGCCACCTGAGGGCTGCCCTTACCACTTTCCCAAGAGGATATATGACCCTGTAGCCAGAGCCAGCTCACAGGTGTCTTTTTCATTTTATGAAGACAACATGAAATTATCCTTTGATGTCTTGCCTTGTTTTAGGTTGAAAGACCACTAGATAGACTCTTCTGTTCTATTGTCACGGTAGCAGAACAAAAGTACAGATCAACTTTATGGTAAGTCTTTTTGGAGGGTGGGTTTTTTACCCCAAATGGGAGCTGGAGGGTCAGAGGGAACAACATATAATTGTTCATTAGTTTGCATAACCTGTAAATACAGAAGTGATGCTGGTGTGTAGGCACAGCGATTTCAAATGTTTAAAGAACTTCACATGCTTTAGACTGGTTTAGATGTAGCACACTAAACTACCATTTTGCTTTGCCAGAATGAACTGCAATAAGCTTTGGGCTTGTTCCGTCCCCTCCGTTACAGCTGTGATGATTTCAGATGCTTTTGATTAATTACAGCTTGCTGTGTTGTCCAAACCCAGGCAGACTGTGGTTAATTGGAATGTAGGAACCTGCTGTATATCAAGTCAGACCATTAGTTGATGTTGCTCAGTATTGTCTACACTGACTGACAGCAACTCTCTGGGGTGTCATTCAGGAGTCTTTTCCAGCCCTACCTTGATAATTCATCATAGGACATGCAAGTGTCACAGCTGGGGTTGGGCAGCATGTACGTTTCTAAATTGCTCTCTTCCTACCTTACGTTTTGTTCTTTCTTACAGGGAAAAGTCAAAGAAGTTAGCAGAACAAGCTGCAGCTATTGCCTGTTTACGAACCCTTGGCCTCCCAGAAGGGAAGTGGAATGAAGAAGCAAACCATTTGGTTAACAAACGCAAGAGGCAAGACCAGGAACACTTGAACAATGGAGAGCACGGAAATGACCTTGTAGCCAAGGCTGCTTGCAAAAAAACTCATTTTATTCCAGGCACTTCTAACCCCAGTGTTTCTTAAGTGTCGCGATGGTGTGAAAACAGCCATTCTACAACTATGCAGCTTTCTCCACTTGCCCTCTATTTCTTCTGGACGCAGTCCGCTGGAACAGACAACTCTGGATTTTGAATTGCAACGTGTATGATATCATTGGCTTCTTTCTGCTCTTCCTTTGATGCCTCTGTAGCTTGCTGTTTCATTGAGAAAAGACAAGATTGGCTCTGTGTTGAATTCTCTTTTCCAGTAAATGTATTTGAATGTGGGAAGGGGGAAAGTTAATGTGTGTGTTTAAATAGTCCTGCAGTTTTCCAGTTTGAAATGATCTTCCTACACAGCAGTCTTCAGTCAGTTAGCCAGCTGGTTCTCTCTTTGGGAAGAGCTCAGTGACACAAAGGAGCTCAAGGGCAGTAACCCCAGTGTCGCAGATATATTGAATCTCTTATCTATTTAATATCTGATGTTTGGTTGCAGGCTGGTGAGAATCTTAATACAGATTTGTAGCTATGGAGGGAAGGTGGTTAGGGTGGAAGTGGATCTTGCTATACATCTTTTCCTTACCTTTTACAGCAGCAGAAGCCAACATGGTGGACCTTAGATGTTGTTGAACTACAGTTCCCATCAGCCCCTTCCAACATGGACAGTGGTTGTGAATGATGGGAGCTGTGGTCATATATGTGGAGGGCAACACATTGGCAACCCTTTTTACAGAATGTATCTTTTTAAGCTATATGAAATTCTTAATTCCACTTCAAAAAAAGTGTACATCTTGTTATTTGTCTGTCTTCTGTAAGTATCAATTAAAAAGTTGATCCCCTGTCTCCTAAAAGTGGTTTTACGTTAAGTGCTTTCTTATGTTTTGATTATATTCCAGGCCAAAGTGAGATGAGGGGGACAAAAGTAATTATCTGAACCCATTATATTTAGATGATCTCCTTACCTTTTTAGAATAGGCAAGACTATTTGTATACTAGCAACATTCCCTTCATTATCAAAAAACAAAACTTAGATTTGAGCTGATTCAGTCCCAGATTTCTCCCACAAATTTCTGTGGGGCAAAACAAATGGAATGCGGTTTTGAGACACGGTTAGGAGCTGGGAATGGGGAAACGGTATGTTGCAGAGAAATCATGAGGGCGAATGAATGTTGGGCCACCGAGTGTGTCAAGGATGGGTGGCAGATTTTGCCCCACCGAAAAGCTGTCCTCGAGCACAATTGTGATTCCCAGCAACTGGTATTCAAGCAGGGAGAGTGTTCTTGCACTCCAAGTCCTGCTTGTGGGCTTGATGGCTGCTGTGAAAATAAGATGCTAGACTAGATGAGCTATTTTTTTAAAAAAAAATAATTTTTATTCAATTTTCCATATATTTTTTTTAACAAATAAAACAAAACAACAAAAAACAATAAAATGCAACATGTATAATTTCCTGCTCTTAATTTCATATTTCTTACTCTCCCGACTTCCTCGTACCTCCCCTTTCTGCATTCTCATGTCAAATTAATTAATTAACAAATCCCCCCCTTACTTTCAAATTTATTATAAAAACATTCATTTTCTTCCACTTAATCATTATCGCTGTTAACCCCTATTTTTCTTATTCAACATCAATCTAGCATTCACTAATTTTGGAATATTTCTTTAAATAGTCTTTAAATTTTTTCCAATCTTCTTCCGCCGTTGCTCTTCCCTGGTCTCGGATTCTGCTCGTCATCTCTGCCAGGCCCATGTAGTCAATCACTTTCATCTGCCACTCTTCCACGGTGGGTAGGTCTTGTGTCTTCCAGTACTTTGCTATAAGAATTCTTGCTGCTGTTGTAGCATACATAAAAAAAGTTCTATCCTTCTTTACAACCAATTGGCCGACCATGCCCAGGAGAAAGGCCTCTGGTTTCTTAGGAAAAGTGTACCTAAGTACCTTTTTCAGTTCATTATAGATCAGTTCCCAGAAAGCCTTAATCCTTGGGCATGTCCACCAAAGGTGAAAGAATGTTCCTTCTCTTTCTTTACACTTCCAACATTTGTTCTCGGGCGAATGATAGATTTTCGCAAGCTTGACTGGGGTCATGTACCACCTATAAATCATTTTCATAATATTTTCTCTCAAGGCACTACATGCCGTGAATTTAATCCCGGTGGTCCATAACTTTTCCCAGTCAGCAAACATTATATCATGACCAATATCCTGGGCCCATTTAATCATTGCAGATTTAACCATTTCATCTTGTGTATTCCATTTCAACAGCAAGTTATACATTTTTGACAAGTTCTTAGTACTAGGTTCTAACAGTTCAGTTTCTAATTTTGATTTTTCCACCTGGAAGCCGACTTTCCTGTCTAATTTAAAGACTTCCATTATCTGATAATAATGCAGCCAGTCTCTCACTTTCCCTTTTAACTTCTCAAAACTTTGCAATTTCAGTCTGTCTCCTTCTTGCTCCAAAATTTCCCAATATCTCGGCCAATTGACCTCCATATTTAATTTTTTAACGGCTTTTGCCTCCATTGGCGACAACCACCTTGGAGTTTTACTTTCCAACAAATCTTTATATCTAATCCAGACATTATATAATGCTTTCCTGACAATATGATTTTTGAAACCCTTGTGAACTTTTACCTTGTCGTACCACAGGTATGCATGCCATCCAAAAAAATTGTCATAACCTTCTAAGTCCAAAGTATCAGTATTCTCAAGAAGTAGCCATTCTTTCAACCAGCAAAACGCTGCTGATTCATAATACAATTTAAGGTCTGGCAGGGCAAATCCGCCCCTTTCTTTCGCATCAGTTAATATCTTAAATTTTATTCTAGGCTTCTTGCCCTGCCAGACAAACTTAGAAATATCTTTCTGCCATTTCTTAAAACAATCCATCTTATCCACTATTTGCAATGTTTGGAACAAAAACAACATTCTAGGCAGTACATTCATTTTTATAACTGAAATTCGACCCAACAAGGAAAACTTCATATTTGACCAAATTTCTAAGTCTTTTTTTACTTCCGTCCAGGTTTTCTCGTAATTATCTTTAAATAAATTCAAATTTTTAGATGTCATATTTATACCCAAATATTTCACTTTCTTAACCACAGTTAACCCTGTCTCCTTCTGAAACTTTTCTTTCTCCAATACTGTTAGATTTTTCTCCAAAACCTTCGTTTTAGACTTGTTTAGTTTAAATCCTGCTACTTGACCAAACTCTTGAATTAGTTCTAATACTCTTTTGGTACTAGATTCAGGCTCTTGCAGTGTAAGTACTAAATCATCTGCAAAGGCTCTCAATTTATATTGTTTAACTCCGACCGACTAGATGAGCTATTTGCTTGATCCAGCAGCCAGACTCTTGTTCTGTAATGCTTTCATTTCTGCCATACAAATGAAGGGCATCCATTCGCTCACACAGGAGAAAGTAAAGCATGGTGCTTGGGGACCTTACTGGGTCCTTACTGGTGATTCCCAAAAGAAGGCTCCTGCTCCCCAGCACTCCTGTCTCTGATGATATCTCATTTATTTAGGTTGCAGTAACTGTGGGAGCTACTTAGAACTGAGAGAGATTTCCTTCAATATTTTCTGTTTGCTCTGTTTTTATCTCTTCTGTTACATCTCTTCTGTACCTTGAAAAACAAGATTCCTGTCAACTAAACCAAATGCAGGGGGGTTGTACTCTATGTAAGCAGCAGAGGGCAGTGTGGTCCATAGCTCATGGTCCAGCTGTGCTACTGTAGTGCTGACCTTACCGCCTTGGTAATGCTGAACCAGGAGCAGAGGAGGCCACTTTCTGGGTGAGCCCATACTCAACATAAAGGTAAAGGTACCCCTGCCCGTATGGGCCAGTTGTGTCCGACTCTAGGGTTGTGCGCCCATCTCACTTAAGAGGCCGGGGCCAGTGCTGTCCGGAGACACTTCCGGGTCATGTGGCCAGCGTGACGAAGCTGCTCTGGCGAGCCAGCACCAGTGCAGCACACGGAAACGCCGTTTACCTTCCCGCTATAAAGCGGTACCTATTTATCTACTTGCACTTAGGGGTGCTTTCGAACTGCTAGGTGGGCAGGAGCTGGGACCGAACGACGGGAGCTCACCATGCCGTGGGGATTTGAACCACCGACCATGCGATTGGCAAGCCCTAGGCACTGAGGTTTTACCCACAGCGCCACCCACGTGGCTACTGGTATTTCTGCCATGCTCACCAAAGCAGTCACACTTCAGCTTGCAAACAAACAGAAGTCCGGTGCAGCAAAAACGTCAATGATCTGCTTATGATTCACGCATGAAAACTAGGTCAACGTCAAATATGCACCATTGATTTAATCTGAGCATTGATTTTGAGGGACTGGGATTTTCTCGGCACAGCATTTGCACTGTCACTTGTTCCTCTAAGGACTCCCTCTTAACAACGCCATCTGTTACCCAATTTAGGCAGCACAGATCCAAAGGGAGATATCACACCACCCCACAAAAAATTATGACTTTCCCACTGAAGCCTTTTGAAAGCATGGTAAGATCCTACCTGTTTGGATTAGCCACTGAGAAGCGTTTTTCCTATCTCGATTGTGTCTTTGAACTCCACTAATGCTTCTTGCTTGCCTAAGTGCAGGAAAGAGAGGTGTGAATGAGTGTGTAGAAACTTGCCTCCTGCACAAAGGCAAAATTCACATTTTCTTTGCCTACATTTGCTTCTGACCACCGGGTGCATGTGGCCTCCAGGCAGCTGCCCTGAATAGAATGTGGCCTTCTGTCTGGAAAATGTTCTGCACCTTAGTTTTAGAGTTTTGGATTGCCCAGAAATGGTTCGGATGCTGCGTCTCAATTAATTCTGATTTCTTGCCCTGATTTTTGATTTGTGTGTTGTTGTTTTTAAGCATGCAAATCTAAATAAGTAAACAAACAAAAGCCAGAAATGGGTGCCCTGTCAAAGATCTCAGTGCAGGAGATGCTTCCATCTCTCCCCTTCTGCATTTGCACACACTGACCATTTGGAATGTGACTCTGAAGAGCACTTATAAGCCCTTTGGCCTTAGATACTCCTGCATTGGGGACTCCCTTCTCCTGAGGAAATGTCAGTGGAACGATTTTTGGAATGTCCCAGGCTTCAAGCCGAGCCCAGCCCTGGAATGTGGGGCCAAACGCTGCTTGAATAGCGAAACTCCAGCAGGGCAGTTTCAGAGCCACATGGCAGCTCAGCTGCTCTCTGGTTCAGGCTTCAAAAATGCTTGGGTGGTTTTTCTTTCTTTTTCTTTTTTTAACTTACCCACTCTGACCTGCGGGGCAGCGCAGCTTTCAGGAGGCTTTCAGCAGGCTGCAGTGCCATGAGAAACAGGTGTGAGCTTGTTAAAGGACTTCTCATTCACAAAAGGGTTTTGTCACCAGTTGTGACAACTAAAAGTCACTGGGAGAAAGCAGGTGGCTGGGGTGGGGTGGGGGTAGGGTTAACTGGGGCAGGCGGTGAGGATCGCAGCCAAAAGGACCTTGTTCTGAGCTAGTGGCTGTTGTCTGGCTGGCACAAGCCTCTGATCTCCTGAATACACAACCTCTGTGTGAGCTTGTTATTTGTTGCCCCCCGGCGAAGGCAGAATGCAAAGAATGATAGGCGGTGAACTTTTCTGGCAAAATCCACTTGAAAGTATAGAATTACAGAATTGTAGAGTCAGAAGGGACTACGAGGGCCATCTAGTCCAACCCCTGCAATACAGATTGCTCCTAGTCCTCATGATTCCCTCCCACCCTCCAATTTGTATGTTTTCCTTTCTTAGGTTTCTTACTTTCCCTTTAACCATAAGGTCCTGGGGCAGTAAAATATGCAATTGTAAAAAGGTCGCAACAAGAAAAGCATTAAAAAAATTAAAAACAATTCCATATATAAACACAGGTAAAAAATAGTTTAAAAACCAGTTCAGTGGTTACATTGGAACCTGCTACACAAAATAGAGAAATAAGCAATATTGATTATGCAACATAGCAGGCAATTATTGTTTAACTGCAGGTTTGGAGTGAGAGTGCATGTTGATGCCAACAATAATATGCATTTAACATGTAACTTTGAAATTTATAAAACAGATACAGAAACTTCAAAACAATCAGCTTGATGCCTCAGTGGTATTTGAGCTCTCGAGTCTTGTCTTCTTGCGGTTCAGGAGTGTGGACCTGCAGAAGCCTATTGTTGTTTTTATTGCTTTCTGGGTATAAGAATTGTTTTCATTTATTTATTTGCTACATTCATACTCCAGCTTCAGGTGGTTTTTGTTTTGCTAGCGTTGGATCCAGCTTGAAATGGAGGTTCTCCAAAAGGGCGGCTTAGTCAGACAGGCAGAGTGCCTGGAGTTCAAGTAAAACATGCAGCCGAGGCTTAGCCTATTAATAGCTTTCGCTTTAGTGGCGTGTGAACAAAGCAGTGACCTCAGGCTTTATATGACTCTGTGCAAAATCTGTTCAATAAGTCCTAGTGGGAATGTTTTCCTTGCTGTTGTTTCACTCTGGGAAATCTTCAGATTGGCAAGTTGTGACAAGAGAGTTTTTCCTGCTTTGATAACAGGAATAACTCTGAATTTGTTTTTGCCCCCCACCTTCTGCCACCCAGAATACGTTTGCACACAAGATGTTCTGTGATAAAGTCGAAAAGCAAGCCTGAAAATTACTTTGGAACTCAGTGCTGTAAGAATTGATTATATAAGAAAAGCTGGTTTTTGCAGCCCTTGCACCTGCTGAAAGTCCAGAACCTGCAGGGAAGTGGCTATGGGTTCAAATATTCTGCATCCCTCCTTGTCCTCTTCCTGACTCTTGTGTGTGCCACCATTTCCCCGTATCTGCTTTCCATTCCTCCTACTTTATCATTCTTTGCAAGTTGAGAAAGAAAGGGACTTGCATATAGTTAAAAAGCAGTTATGTTCTGGTGTTTCTTTTTAATGAACACGCCAGCTATCTTTCTCTTATGCTACAATATTCTTACTTTGGCACACTTGCTTTAAAAAAGCTGACAGAAGTCTTGTAACGTACACTTTTGGCTTCATTCCCTAGACCCCTTTGAAAGTCATTGTGTTTTCACATTCGTGTATGCAGCTCAACTGAAATTAATCCAGAACTGTGAGGACTCTCTTTTGAGAGAGGAACCGTGTGTGTTTAGATTGTCAGAATGGTACTGAGTCTCCTCAGGGGTTTTGCCTGTTTGTTGCTGAGTTTACAGAGAGCCATGGCAGCACTGCACACACACACACCCTCCAGTGAATTAAGCCCTGTGGGTCTTGTCACCAATGGGAGGGTAATTTCAGTTTGTTGTGCTGTTGTGACCTGGGTATAATGCCAGCTTTTAAACTTTTACAAAATGGTGCAGGTGAGAAGGGAATAAGAGATGATGAGCAGAATTGCAGACACCTGGAAGCAGGTAGTTTATTCATTTGAGAGCTGCTTGGGCCTTTCATGTAAGCGTTTAGCAAGAGCCAAAGAACTCTTGCCATGTGGCTCTTTGCCTGTGCCAAGAGATTGGGGGGGGGAGTTAATGCTGTGGCACCAAGATTTTAAGTGCCAACTCAGCATCATATTGATCCTGGATCTATGAAATGGATGGCACTGTGTTTTCAGGATGGGGGTGTTTCTGGCCCCCTTGCTGTGATTGGATGGATCGCACAGGGCAAGGAAGGATCTCTGTAACCTAACTGCTCCATTCTTCTTTTTGCGTGACCTCTGGCATTATGAGGTTTTGTATTTTTGCAGAAATTGTCTTGTTTCTTTGTAATGAGGATGGAGTGATTTGTTTGCTGGTGTTTTGTTGTATTTTATGTGAAATGGGTTGTTGAAATGTGCTTACAAGAATTCAGGCCTTTTTTAAATGCTTATAGGATGGCAGTTTTCATTGATTTTTGTTGTATATTTTTGTCATTTCTATGGGCTGCAAACTACCTTGAGGACAGCAATGAAGAAAGCCTGTAATATAAATTGAAAATGAAATGAAATAAATAGACAGCTGCCTTCTTTCATGTGCATTAGCTATCAAGTGACTGTGGATTTTAATATCATTTTCCTCCTAATTGCCTTACGGTCAAGCTAGATGTTTAGCGAAACACTTGGGTGATGGAATCCAGCGCTTTGTGGAATTTCCTAAAAAGTGGTGAGGGGAGAAATTGTGGGGGAAGCAAGAAGGTGATGGGTTAAGCACTCCTCCCACCCCACCCCCATTCCAAATGCTATTCCTTTACCCTCATCCCCTTGCTTTTTAGAAGTTTGTCAAAGACTTAGACTCAAATATCCGAGTCTTTTTGCTGAAAGTTTTCTTTGTCTCTTAGTGAGAGAGCCTGCAGATGATTTAGGGGTTAAAGATAAAGCAATACATCATACCTGTGCTCATCTGTTTATTTGCTGATAATGAATTACACCCTGAGTGCAGACTTTGCAAGCTGGGATTTCTGTGCATCCCTTGGAGACGAGGCAGCGTTCAGAAACAGTTGGCTGGCCTGAGTCCAGGGATTCCCAGTGGAGTCACAGTGTTCTTCTGAGCAGGAGTGGGGTGGGGGAGGAGATGGCCCTGACACGATTTGGCAAACCATAGCAGATCTTCAGCCATAATCCAGCTCTGTGTTGGATTACTTTAATCCCTTTGCTCTGCTTGCAGGAGCCCTTCTGCTAACGGCGCTTTTAAACAAGCGTTTCTATCATGTTGCAGTAATGATGTTGTTTTCCTGCTGTTGAGAACTGGGGATCTCTGCAGTGGGAGAAGATGGCAAATGGCACAATGCGGTGATAAAGTGGGTTTGCAAAGGAATGTTTGATGGGTGCCTGGAGTTCAGGCTTTTTCTTTAAAAATAAATAAAAAATAAATCCACAGTCCGGTTGTTAACCTCAAATTATATTTCTTATTTTATTTTAATTATGTATATCCAAACAATTACTAGGAAATAAATTTTCCCCAAAAGCAACTTATGAAAATCACAGATATAATAAAAAAGAGGGGGAAAGTTAAGATCTGCCAAATGTCAAAACCATCACAACTGCAGTGCAAAGGAGACAGCATAAAACTAGGGGAAAGTAATCATTACAAGCCTTGATGGATAAAAAGGTTTTCAGCGCTTGTCCAAACACAGGAGGAGATGAGGATTGGTGTACTTTCCCAGAGAGAGAATTCCTGAACCAGTGAGCCACTGTCCCAAAATCCCACTCCCTTTAACCTGCCATTCACATTTTTGCGAATGACACATCAGGGAATAAGGTCGCTGATGCTGATCTTGGGACTTAGATTGCATTCATATGGGCGGAGGTGATCCTTAAGGTAATATAGTCGTAGGTCAATTAGGGCAGTAAAGGTTAATCGAGTAGCGGCTGACCTGTGACCCTCCAGATGTTGGATTCAAACTCCAGTCACCCCAGCTAGCATATTCAGTGATTAGGGAAGATGGGAGTTGTAGCCCAACAACATGTGGAAGATCACAGGTTAACCACTTCTGGGTGGAAACCAGCAGTTCATACTGAGCCCGGAAACAAACTGGTAAGCAAAGTAATTGGTATAGGCTCGATATAGTCTGTGCTAGTGGTCTTACTCTTGCCATGATCCTATGGCCACATTTTGAACCCATCACAGTTTCCAAACTCTTTTAAAGGCAGCCCCACATGAGAGCATTGCTGTCGTCTAGCCAGGATCTAACCAATACGTAAGTGATTGATACCAGATCTGCTTTCTCCAGCGTGAAGCTGATAAAAGGCATTCTAACTATCAATGGCACCTGGGCATCCAGGAACAATGTGGGGTCTAGGAGAATCCTCAGACTTCAAACTTGATCCTCCAGGGCAGTGCTATTATTCTAGAAAAAGAGGTGCCAGAACTCACCTCCCTTGTTCTCTTATAATGGAAATGGTGCCCACCTGAGAGGTGCCAGAACTGAGTTCCAGTGAGTTCTGGCTGGGGGAAAAAGCCCTGCTTCAGGGGGAAGTGCAATCTGACCTGGAAGAAGCTGCATACCTCCACCCAGATCAGCAGAATGCCCAACTACCAGAGCCTCTGTCTTGCCTGGATTGTTTCAGTTAGTTTGCCCTTATCAGGATCAAAACTGCCTGCAGACACTGGTTCAAAGTTTCCACCATCTCCCTAGGATCATCTGATAGAAATGAGAAGGATGGCTGAGTGTCATCAGTGCGCTGATATGTCAACCCAAACCTCTGTGTGACCTCATCCGGCAGTTTTGTGTAGATGGTGAAGAGTAGTCTGTGCCTAAAGGATATTTCTGAAAATATGCACAAACATTTTATATGTTTTCCTTACTCCTTTTTTTTTCTTTAAAAAAGAAAAAAGTTTACAGGAGGAAAGGAGACCACAAGTGGGAGCATGACAATGGATTTAATTGCTGCATTAACTAAAGAAATCCCATCCCTTAACTGTGAAGGTTTCCCACTAATCCTTGTTGCTTTCTAAGCCTTTGGCAGATACTACTGATGTGTGCCAAGTGATTTCTTTATCTAGGGGACCTTGAGCCAGGCACACATAATCTCGACCATATCTCACAGGGTTATTAAGAAGATAAAATGGGACATATCCATGTATAAAATACCTGAAAAGGATGCAGGTATGATCAAAGTATTCTTTTGGGGTGGCCCAGTTATCCCTGGTTTCCTTGCCTATCAAATTCTACTGATGCCAGAGTTCCTTTCCTGCAAAGTGCTGGGGACCTCAGGATAGGCTTGCAGATTAATGGGATGATCCAATAAAATGTTTGTGCCATTCTTCCTCTGGGCCTTGGAGTGCATAGAGCAGCCTCCAGCCTTGCCCCAGCAGACAGTTGGTTTCAGGAAACAAGTGAGGTGGGAGTCAGTGAGCCTCAACTTGAGAGAGAGAAAGAGGAAGCTGTTTCATGTTTCCTTTGCTTCAAGTCAAGTGCTTTTGTTCATTGCCTTTGAATAAGGCAGCCTAGGTTGGTCAACAGGGTCCAAAAATAGGCGTGTGGAACTTTCCCCGTTTTATATTGTGATGTTTGTAGAGAACTGCCCTGAGACCTGCAGGTATAGGACAGTATACAGATTTAATACCAAAAAAAATTATAATTATGCACAACTAACAAATATAACTAAGGCAGGGGTGGGGAACCTGTTGTGCTCTAGATGTTGTGGTGCCCCAGCCAGGATGACCAAAGGGCAGAGAAGATGGGGGGGGGGTTGTAGTCCATCAAAATCTGGAGAGCCACAGGTGCTCCACCCCTGTACCCAAGCTATGAGCAAACCTTTGGGCTGTCTTCTGAAATATTCACTTAATGGAGACATGGGCAAGGGTCGTTACTTTCATGTGTTGACTGGGAGGGGAGGAGAACTCTTTTTAACCACCAGTCCTTCATCCCTTAACATGAGGGAAGGGCCCTTCCTCCACACACACACACACACACACACACACACACTGGGGATGGAGAACTTGTGGCCCTCCAGATGCTGACTGACATGGTCATTGGCCGTGCTGACTGGGGCTGATGAGAGTCGGGAATTTATCATTATCTGGAGGACTACAGGTTCCCCATTCCTGCTTCACAGTTAAGCTCCAACACATCTGTGTTAAATGATCTTGAGTATATCTTCACAGCTGGGTCAAGTCCAGAATGTTTTGTGAGAAGCAAGCAGGCATTATTGGGCAACTCATCAGAAACGTGGCTAATGGTCATCTGTTCCCCCTTCTTTCCAACCTGCTCTGAGGCATCAGCTCAGCTCCTGCAGGACACCAACTTGGCTTGCTGCTCTTCTGGAATGGAGATTGTGACGCAGAATATTCCTAGCCCCCCTCGGGTGCCTGCACTTCACAGTAGCAAGTTTATTACTAACAGACAAGCTGTGTTTCAGGGCAGCGTGTTTTCCAAGTAGTGATCTTCTCTTTGAGGAAAGCCCTGAAAAGTTCTAGGGAAACCTCAAACATTCCCAGAAATACAGTTGGAAAAGCACTGTTGAAGAGTGCAAGAAACACTCCAGTCAAACACTATAAATGGCAAGTGTTTTGATGCTGCAAACAGCCTGATTCAGCAGTTCCTTAACTTTCATCTTCAGAAGCTGTACCATACACACACTGCCTTCTCCGCCACCTCAGTTTGATTTAGTGTCCAAAGCTTAGCAGTTTTAAGCTAAGCTTGGAGGATGTGAGGCTGCCTTGTTCTCTGCTGCCAACCAGAAAAAGCCCATAGGAAGCTGCCTTATTCAAGAGCGTTTGGTCCAACTAGTGCAGTGTTGTCTAGACACTGACTGGCAGGGGCTCTCCAAGGTTGCAGGCAGGGACTCTCACATCCCTACCTGGAAAGGCCAGGGGTTGAACATGGGACCTTATGCCTGCAGAGCAAGTAGTCTATCATAGAGCTACAGCCCTTTCCAGCACAGGGAGCTGCATTTTAATGTATCAGCTCAGTATTGTCAACACTGGCAGTGACTCTCCAGGGTTTCAAGCTAGATTCTTTCCCAATCTAATCTAGGGAGGCCAGGGATTGAACCTGGGACCTTCTGCCTGCAAAGCAGATGCTCTGCCTCTGAGCTACAGCCCTTCCCCAGCTGAGACTCTTGACTCCTTCAATCCATCAAAGTTACTGGGGAAGGGTGGAGGTTGCCATCTGTTGCTCTATGCAGCCGACGCACCTGTTTGCCTTTTTGACAGAAGCAGAAAAGAGAACAAAGCCGGAGGCCAAATATAGATACAGATAGATCAATATAGCTGTATGCATGCACAGGCACACCCATGTGTGTGTGTGTGTGTGTGTGTGTGTGTTCAGAAGAACATTTTGTCTCTCCCCCCCCCCCAAGTCCAAACCTAAACCAAATGGATGTGTAAGCATGTTGAGGGGAAAGTGAGCCTTTGCCAAAACATAAAACAAAACCCCCCCAAACCCCCAAGAAAACACAACTTGCTCTGTTGCCCTGAATTAGAAAGTCTTAACCTCATCCTGTTTGCATCAACAAAACACTTTACTCTTCATCAGCCCCTTGATCTCTTTGAGGCTGGCTGTGTTCATACCCATTGCCCCAGGTTGTGAAGTCTCCATCCAAAAATCTGCTGGAGGAGAAGAATGAGAAGAAGCTCGCCCACACAGTTCACATCCGACATGGAGGAGCAGCAGCTTCCTTGCTCACCTTCTGCGCCATGCGCACACTGACTTTTCTGCTGACCTCATGCAGCTGCAGACACACTGATGTGCACAGTCGGACTGGCTTACCCTTGACGCAGCTTGGCACACAGGTGCTGATGTTTGCTGTGGGAATGCGCAGGTATGTTCTCTAAGGATCTGAAGGGCACACAAGGGACATGTCCCAGTCCTGATGGTCTGGATCATCCTAGCACATTTGGAACAGAGGAAACCACTGTACTGAGTCAGGCTATTTTTCCAACTGGTTCAGTACACTACACTGACTGGTAACTAATAAATAATAATAATAATAATAATAATAATAATAATAATAATAATAATTATTATTATTATTATTATTATTATTACCCCGCCCATTTGCTGGGTTTCCCCAGGATTCTCTCCAGGGTTTCAGGCAGCAGTCTCTCCCAGCTCTTCCTGGAGAACAGGAACCTGCAACCTTCTGCATGAAAAGCACCAGGATATGAAGAATTTTGACAGTGGGGAATAGGACAAAAGAGGGAGAAGAAATTGCCCAGAGCCTCCCAGTGACTTTTGGTCATGGATATGAACCTGAGTTTCCCTATACTGAATTGCTACAATTGGGGTTGGCATGGCTGAGTGAGAACAGACCACAAAGCGTTCCCTAGACCTTCTCCAGCTCCCTTGCTTGCTTCCCTTACCTCTCTGGTCCAGAAGGGGTGAGCAACTGAATAATGGTGGCAGCTGTCATCACCTGCCTGCCTGCCAGCTATGTGGCCAGAGAGCAGGTTCTGGCATTGGTGAAAAGGAGGCACAGCAGCAACAGCTGGTGACAGCAGCAGTGAGGAGGGATGCTCCACACTGCTCAGCTCACACTGAGAATGGGTGTCTTACCCAAGAGCTCCCAAAACCTGGAAACAACCAGATATTACTGCATTACAGATCCCATCATCCTTGGCCACTGGTCATGCTGGCTTGGCCTGATGGGAGTTGGAGTCCAACAACACCTGGATCCCCATCCCTGATCTTGCCCTTGCACTGCACAGATTTTTTCAAAAGCTGAGATTAAAAATAAATACAAATGAGACAGCTATTTGCTGGCCCTTTAAGAAACCTATATGGAAGTTTCCCATAAACAAACATGAAAGGGTATGTGTATATATATAATCGTTTGACAAAACCTAGAGCACCAGGAGGTTTTTCTCTTGATGGGCAAGGAAACTGCACAGCTTCATTAGTTTCCTCCTACACCAAAGTATCTCCAACCACATCTTCTGCCACCCACGCCAGCGTGGCTGTCAACATTCAGCTTGATTGACTTTAAAAGGTCATCGTCTTTTAAGATCTTTGCACATGCATGCACATGTTCTTGCGCTTAAACCAAAATAGACTTTCTTAACAAGTGGAGCAGCCACAACTGTCAGATGTGCAAAACAGCTTCTGTCTATCTTAAGTTGGGCCCATCTTAGTGAAGCTGGCCCACCTTTAAAACAATACAAAAATGCAAAACTTGGCATGGGCCCTGTTGGGTATTTGAGGCTTAAACCCCTGGTCCAAAGATCTAACCCCAGCTCCAGTGACAAGGGCTTGCACAGTGTTAGCCAAGTGCTGTATCCTTAAACCCAGGTGGGATGGTTGGCCGTAGGGTGATCCCTTACAGCCTTCCAAAGACCGGTGTTGTTGTTGTCACAGACATGACAACAGTGCATCAGTGGTGGATTTATACTGGAACGTCCACACATCATTCCAATGTATTGGTTCTTCTGCAAAGGCCCATCTGGTCCAGCATCCTGTTCTCATAGCAGCCAACCAGATATGCATGGGAAGCTCATAAGCAGGAGAGGAGCACAACAGCTGGTGTTCAGGGGCATGCTGCCTCTGATCCTGGTAGCCATTGACAGCCTTGATTTCCAAAGAACTTCTCTCCAGAAGTTCTTCTGCTCACTAGAGGTGTTGCCCATCTCAGCATACCCACCACCATACCCCCTTCAGCACAAAGTCCAGTGTCTCCATCTCACACAACTCATGGAAGATATATTATTTCCCCTAAGTAATGAAACTAAGGCCAACATCTTCATTCTCTGCTTGTGAATATTACTGGTGATGACTTGAAACTCTGCCGTTTTCAGAACCAGGGAGATATTTTCCAGACACAAAGATAAGCAGACAAGCTCTATGCCTGCCCTGACAAGCTTAGACTCTAAACAGAGTGAAACTAGGGAAACAAGATTGCTTAGTTAAGGAGACCTTCCCTGTTTTCTCTGGCCTACTTTGCCCCCCGCCCTCTTAAATTCACCCTGCTTTATTTTAGTAAACATACAAAGACAATAAAGAGGTATATATATATACACCAAGAACAAGCGGGGCAGCATCACTGTGTCACCTATATTGCTTTGCAGGGAGTTGGACTAAATGACACTAGATGAGTCCTTTCCAACTCTACAAATCTGATTCAATGATACGACCTGCCTTATCACAGTCCAGAGCACTTCTTTGGTGCCCCTACATTGTCATCTGAGTGCTTCTGGAGCACTCAGTTATTGCTGTCAGGAATCATCGTAGATTGGAGCTGTACTTTAGAAGTCATCAGAGCACTTAGCTATTAGACCACAATTTGGGAACTCCTGCATTATAAGAGGGCATTCTCTGTGCATGGTGGCGAGTGGACTTATGAAGGGTGTTTTTAGCCCACATGAATTAAAGACAATAAATAAAGTGTTTATTTAAGTTCTTTGTGATATTAAATACCATCTTCAATGGTCAGGGATGGTGTGAGTTGTAGTCCAACAACATCTGGAAGGCCAATGTTTTCCCATTCCTGCATTAAGATGTGGCCTAGGAAGACCTGGGTTCAAATCCCCGTTCATCAGTGAAGTCTTCAAAGTAACCTGGGGCCACTCGCAACCTCTCAGCCTGGCATGGAATAATCCCATTGCAGAACCCTGAGCTGCTTGGCTGATGGGCTGGATGCAAAAATGACAATGTATTGCATGTGCAGCCAATGTGATTCCCTTTGAATGTTAGACTCAGTTGCACTCAACCTCCAGCCTTTCCTCTTACATCAGCAGAGCCATCCCCAACAACAATATTGTGGCCCTCCAGAAGCTGCCAGGCTGCAACACCCCATCATCTCTGATCACTGGACATGCTGGCTAGGCCTGAAGGGAGTTGGACAGCACTTGGACTCTTCCTGGTGAACATTCAGCAGTCACAGAGAATTCAAGTAAGTTGCACTCAAGATGCAGTTAGTCCAGCCATGCATGATGTTCCCCTGAGGAGGTGCATACAGAGGGAAGGATGGGGCAGAGCCAGGTTCAGAGGCAATACATCTCTCTCATTGATTGACTGGTATTTATTTATACACCTCTTAATGCCAAAATACACTTCTAAGCATTTTTCAAGTACAAAAGCCAATTACACTAGCCTTCTGTGATTCCTGCATTGCTTCGATGTCTCTTTGCTTCCCTTCCAGCTCTACAATTCTATGACTCTATAGGCAACAACAGTAGGAGGCTACTCTCCTCCTGCCCTGATTGCAAGCATTTTCTTAACCTTTGTAGAAAACTTGATAGTCAGGCAGGCCTTTCATCTCATTCACAAGGCTTCTTTTTTAAAAAATATATTTTTATTAAATTTTTACAATACAAAATTATAAAAAAGACATCCACTTTATCACCAATACAATCTTTTTGGACTTCCATCGGCTCCTCTGATAATCCTCCATCTTAATCACTTCTTACGCATTCCCTATTTGATATTGCCTTATGTTAATAACATATCCCATCTCTTTTTCATTTTTACAATATTTCTACTGTTAATTCTTCACAGAGCTTCCTGTAAACCTTCAAACATTGTCTGGTCGTTGCATATACTTTTCATGTAATCCGTAAAATTACTCCAGTCCTCAGTGAACTTCTGGTCCCGCCGGTTCCGGATCCTTCCTGTTAATTTATCGAGTTCTGCATAGTCCATTAGTTTCATTCTCCACTCCACAAGGCTTCTTCTTATGTTCTTGTTTTTTGTTTAAGGAACAGTCTGTCTCGCTCAGTTTTGTCTACACTGACTGGCAGCAGCTCCCCAGGCTTTCAGACTGGGGTTTCTCCCAGCTCTACCTGGATTTCCTGGGGAAAGAACCTGGGCTATGGCCCTTCCCCTACCATGTGAATCATCTTCTAGAAGGGTCCGTTTATTCCGGTGCAAAAAGATGGCATGGAAGCTTGCTGAGGTCTCCAGATGGCACAGAGACATGTGGTCAGAAAGCAAATACCACTGGCTAGGAACAAGGAACATCAAGCAAGGGAAGAGTACATATTTGTCAGGGACTCAGCGGGAGCGCAGGGAGGAGAGGAGATGGAAAGCGAGGGGGAGCAATCCGAGGGCAGCGTAGGAGAATATGACAGCAGCTCGATAGATTCCATGAGCCTCTCCAGCGAATCGGAAGATTCACAGAAGGGGGCGCCGATGGGCAGGACAAGGGGCGACCCAAGGGGGACACCCCAGAAGCAAGGGGCCAGCGGGGACTCCCAGAGCAGCAGTTGCAAATCAGGACCAGCTTCCCCACCAGAGCGTAGTGGGGGGGAGGAGTTCCAGGTGTCAGAGCCCACACATGCACCACCAGCGAGAGAAGATGAGTCAGGGTGGACCACGCCTCCATCAGAGAGCGAGTTAACGGTTAAGAGGAAAGTTGCAGGCTGGGCGCGCGCGCCAAGTTCAAAGGTACAGGCGAGCGGCACAGAAGGTAGCCCGGATAGGGAACCAGGTCCTAAAGCCCGCCGGAAGGAGGGGCAAGAATCGTCAGGATCAGCGTCAGAGGAGTCCAGGAAGGATGAGACCCTAGCGGGCAGGAGGACCCAGAGGAGAAAGGAATTTAGGAAGAGGTGGAGCAAAGCGAGAGTCTTAAACTGGTGTGGAGGGGGAGGAGACTCAGACAGGACTTCGCCGGTCTAAGGTCGGGACGTAGAGCTGCACGCTGCGGCTTTAAAATGGAGACTGAATCTCAATAAAGACTTTTGTACATAACTACAGCCTAGCGTTGGTCCTCTGTGAGCTGGGACCTGGAGGCAGCTCTGACAGTAAGTCCTGTCTCAGATTTCAAAGAACCTCGCAACGTGAGAGGACGCAGCGAGGGGCGAAGATTGGTGCTTCGCGAGCTCACAAAAGCAGCACAAGATGACTACAGAAGAACGACTGGCAGCTTTGCAAGAAGCAGTGGTACAACTTAACGCAGAAATACGAGCGGCAAGGAGAAGAGAAGAGGAATCAGATGCTGTCTGCAAGGATCTGCAAAACAGGTTGGAAATGTTGACTAAACAGGGGCCACCGGCAGCCAAATCCGAAGGGATCGGGCTCGGGAAGAGAGGGGGGAGCCTGGTGTCGCATTTCGATGGGAGTCTGCAGCAATATCCTAACTTCAGAGCAGACGTAGTTTTTGCGCTAAAGTTGCTGGAGAAGGACTTTAGAGATGAGCAGGAGAAAGTAGGCTTCATACTAACGCATCTCCATGGAGAAGCTAAAGCGTGGTTGCGCAATCTGTGGAGAGATAATGATCCAGCCCTCCAAAACGCAAAAGCCTTCATTAAGGCGATGGACGCTTGTTTTTTATCAGAGATAGATGTGGATGTCGCTAGAAGAGAGATTCACGGTCTGAAACAAGGCAGAGCCACTGTAAGGCAATATCATTCCCGCTTTTTTGCATTGGTCAACGCGCTGGGATGGGAAAAGGACTCAGCGTCCGTCAGGGACCTGTTCTGGGAGGGGCTCAACGGGGCTGTGAAAGACGAAATCGCAAGGGGGGAGAGGCCACGGAGCACTCAAGAAGTGGTCCAGAAGGCGCTGACGATTGGGGTGAGGCTGGAAGAACGTCCCTGGAGCAAAGATGAAGGGCGTTGGGGACGCACGCCAGCAAGGGCACCTCCTTTCTTTCCCAGAGACTCAGCGCGCGCTCAATCCACGCCTCCACTGGGAGGGGGAGAGGAGCCGATGGAGATAGGTGGTGCCAAGGCTCAGTCAGCGACCAGAGCCCTCACACCAGGAGCAGCCAAGGTGAAGCCTCCTAGAGGGAACAGGAAGTGTTACATCTGCGAAAGTGCTCAGCATATGGCAAAAGAGTGCCCCCAGAGGCTCCGCAAGCACAATGCAGCCTCAGCAAAAGTAACAGAAGCAGCTCAGCAGAGGGAACCGCAGCAGGGAAACGACGAAGTCTGGCTGGAAGCAGAGCCGCTGGGGCCCAGCCAGACGAATCAGTAAAGCAGTCCCCAGGAATCTTACAGCCCACAGACCCCCTCCCGCCCAAACCAGTGGTGCAGCTCACCGCAACACTCCAGCTTCCCAATGGGCTCACCATGGAAGTGCCTATTACCATTGACTCTGGTAGCAATGCAGACTTTATGGGGGTGGATTTCATCAAGCAACATAGCATAGCGCTCCTGCCTGCCACGATGCCCCTGAAAGTAGTGACAGTCGATGGAAGAGAATTGCTGGGGGGACAGGTGGTACAGCAAACGCCGCCAATGGTGATGCGCATTGGAAATCACCGCGAAGTCATCAGCTTCAACGTCACCCAACTGTCAGACACGCCCATAGTGTTGGGCATGAGCTGGTTGGACAGGCACAGCCCGGCATTGGCATGGTACCAGCGTAAATTGACCTTCTGCTCCTCCTACTGCTCAGAACATTGCATCATGACTAACCAGGAGGACGAGGGGCAAGAGGATGACCCACAGCTACAACTGGGCATGCTGCAAGCGGTACCCGACAAGTACAAGGCGTTTTTGGAGGTCTTCTGCGAGAAGGAAGCGGACAAGCTGCCTCCCCACAGACCCTACGACTGCAAGATTGACCTCCTGCCGGGGGCAACGCTGCCGACCGGAAAACTGTACTCCATGTCTGAAGACGAACTGCAAGAGCTCAGGGAGTTCATAGATCACAATTTGAAGCGGGGATTCATCCGAGAATCCAAAGCAGTGGGGGGCAGTCCTGTGTTCTTTGTGAAGAAGAAGGACACGCCCCAGAAGAGGCTTGTAGTTGATTTCAGAATTTTAAATTCGAAAACCAAGCCCACGGCTTTCCCGATGCCCAAGATCGACGACTTGCTCGCGACGGTGAGGAAGGGACGCATCTTCACCAAGCTGGATCTACGAGGGGCGTACAATCTTATACGCATGCGGGAGGGCGACGAGTGGAAGACGGCCATGTTCACGCCCTTGGGCACCTATGAGTATAGGGTTATGCCCTTCGGTTTACAAAATGGCTCCCACTGCTTCCAAGCATTCATGCATCACGTGTTAGCGGGGCTCCTCTACAAGAAGTGTGTCTGCTTCCTGGACGACATTCTGATCTTCTCGGAATCGCAGGAGGCTCACGAGGGAGATGTCAAGGAAGTCCTGCAAGGACTACGGGAGCACAGGCTTTACGCCAAGCTGGAGAAATGCCAGTTCGACATGACGGAGGTGGATTTCCTGGGCTACAAGCTGTCCGACAAGGGAATCGCCATGGACAGTGCCAAGGTACGATCAGTACTGGACTGGAAGAGCCCGCGCAATCGGAAGGAGGTCCAGAGGTTTGTCGGCTTTGCTAACTTTTATCGCAAGTTCATCAAGGGTTTCGCTATGCAGACGGCGGCCATCACGGACACCCTCAGCTCCAAGAAGAAGAAGTTCATCTGGACGGAGCAGGCGGAGCAGTCCTTTCAGAAACTCAAGCGTCTTTTTGCTTCCGAGGAACAACTGCTGCATGTGAACCCCAGCAAGCCCATGAGGGTGGAGACGGATGCCTCCGACAGAGCCGTGGGGGCAGTCCTGTTGCAGCGAGACCCGCAAGGGGATTGGAGGCCGTGTGCTTTCTACTCCAGGAAACTCAGCAAGTCGGAGCAGAACTACACCATCTGGGACAGAGAGTTGCTGGCCATTCATGCAGCATTCAAGGCGTGGCGGCACTTCCTCATCGGAGCCAAACACACGGTGCAAGTTCGCACGGACCATAAGAACCTGGAGTACTGGCGCACGGCGCGGTTCCTGAACCAGAGACACATCCGCTGGGCGGAGTTCTTTGCGGATTTCGACTTCAGGATAGAATATATCCCCGGAGACAACAACGTCATGGCTGATGCGCTATCCAGGAAGCCGCAGTATCTGGAGGAAGCAGCACCGGTAGTGGCCAAACACATTTTCGCACCCAAGGCGTGGGCATGCGCTTCTGCCACAGTAGACCTGGAAGCGATACGGCGCGAGCTGCTAACAGATTCCTTCGCGCGCTCCAAGATGGAGGAGGTGCGCAGCGGCACGGCAAAGGACGACGAGTTCCAGATACGCGACGGACTGCTCCTCCGCAAGGGGGCCATCTACGTACCGGGAGATGAACTCCGCGCGACAGTACTGCAACAGCTACACGACGCACCCAGCGCCGGACATTTCGGCAAGGAAAAGACAGTGGAATTAGTAGCCAGAGACTTTTGGTGGCCCAAGATGCGGGGAGAAGTCGCGGATTACGTCACGAGGTGCGACACCTGCCAAAGGGCCAAGCCAGTACACAGACCGCCGGCGGGACTGTTAGAACCGCTACAGACCCCGTCCGAACCGTGGGAGAGGGTAGCCTTGGACTTTGTCACTGACCTGCCCAGCTCGAGGGGCAAAACAGCAGTACTCGTGGTAGTCGACATGTTCACCAAGATGGCGCACTTCATTCCTTGCGCGAAGGTGGCCACAGCGGAACAGACAGCCAAGCTGTTCATAGACCACGTGTTCAAGGTGCACGGCCTGCCACGGTCTATCCTGTCCGACAGGGGGCGCCAGTTCATCTCGAGTTTCTGGCGGAAGCTGATGGGAATCCTGAACGTCAAGGTCAACCTAGCGTCGGCAAGACACCCGCAGACCAACGGACAAGCGGAGAGGGTCAACGCCGTCATGCAGCAGTACCTGAGATGTTACGCCAACCAGCAGCCCTCGACCTGGGTGGACTATCTGCCCCTGGCCGAGTTTGCCTACAACAACACACAACACGTGTCCACGGGGGTGACACCGTTTTTTGCCAACCACGGGCGACATCCCAGGACCTTCCCGGGCTTAGAGAAAGAGGGGGAGGGGGAGCCACAGGGAGCTGAGGCATTGGCAGAGGAGTTACAGGAGGTCCATGAACAGCTCCGTAGACAGTTAGACCTAGCAAAACACGTATACAAGATGCAAGCAGACAAACACAGAAGAGTGGGGGAGGACATACGGGTAGGGGACTGGGTCTGGTTAGCGGCCCAGGCAGTGCCGGCCAGATCCTTAGCTAAGAAGAAGCTAGGACACAAGCAGTTGGGCCCTTACCTAGTCGAGGCACAGATCAACCCAGTGGCTTTCCGTTTGACACTACCGGAGGGTTCCAGAATGCACCCGGTCTTTCATAGATCGGTGCTAACGCCCTACAAGGCACCTCACAGGTTTCAGGAGCCAGGAACAGCTCCCAGTCCGCTTAGAGATGCACCCATGACAGGGGGGTCGCCGAGGGCGGGGCCACTCAACGAGGTGACGGAGATTTTGGACTCGAGATGGGGGGAAGAGGGCGTCGAATATCTCATCGCAAGGGAAGGTGCCCCGGCCAGCGCCAACAGCTGGGTGCCGTACTATGCGGTGGAGGAGCACTACCTCAAAGACGAGTTCCACGCACTCTTCCCACACAGGCCCATGCCGGAGGATTATTTTGATGAATATCTTTTCACCCCCACACTCTCAGCCAGTACGTTTCAGGGGTTCTCCTCGGCTGAGGAGACGGTTCCAGAGACTACCTCGCCGGAGGGGTCGGTCTCAGACTTGGGTGCGGAGCGCTCTTATTGGTGGGACACTCAACCCGAGGAGGAGTGGCGCAGGAGACTGCTCAGAGGGCCCTGGCACGCAGACTACCCAGAGGAAATGGGGGAACAAGGGGGCATGGACGGGTTGGGGGAGGATCCTGGTTTCGAGCACGCCGGCAACGAGATGGAAGCGGAGGAGAGCGACGTCGATGTACCCGTCACGGACTGGCAGCATGCCAGGGGGGAAGACCGGTATCCGGCAGGCACCCCCATAGCATTGGAGCACCCGGAACCCACGCCAGAAGAGGGGGAGGGGGGAAGGGGGGGCTTCGAGGGGGGGATGGATGTCAGGGACTCAGCGGGAGCGCAGGGAGGAGAGGAGATGGAAAGCGAGGGGGAGCAATCCGAGGGCAGCGTAGGAGAATATGACAGCAGCTCGATAGATTCCATGAGCCTCTCCAGCGAATCGGAAGATTCACAGAAGGGGGCGCCGATGGGCAGGACAAGGGGCGACCCAAGGGGGACACCCCAGAAGCAAGGGGCCAGCGGGGACTCCCAGAGCAGCAGTTGCAAATCAGGACCAGCTTCCCCACCAGAGCGTAGTGGGGGGGAGGAGTTCCAGGTGTCAGAGCCCACACATGCACCACCAGCGAGAGAAGATGAGTCAGGGTGGACCACGCCTCCATCAGAGAGCGAGTTAACGGTTAAGAGGAAAGTTGCAGGCTGGGCGCGCGCGCCAAGTTCAAAGGTACAGGCGAGCGGCACAGAAGGTAGCCCGGATAGGGAACCAGGTCCTAAAGCCCGCCGGAAGGAGGGGCAAGAATCGTCAGGATCAGCGTCAGAGGAGTCCAGGAAGGATGAGACCCTAGCGGGCAGGAGGACCCAGAGGAGAAAGGAATTTAGGAAGAGGTGGAGCAAAGCGAGAGTCTTAAACTGGTGTGGAGGGGGAGGAGACTCAGACAGGACTTCGCCGGTCTAAGGTCGGGACGTAGAGCTGCACGCTGCGGCTTTAAAATGGAGACTGAATCTCAATAAAGACTTTTGTACATAACTACAGCCTAGCGTTGGTCCTCTGTGAGCTGGGACCTGGAGGCAGCTCTGACAGTAAGTCCTGTCTCAGATTTCAAAGAACCTCGCAACGTGAGAGGACGCAGCGAGGGGCGAAGATTGGTGCTTCGCGAGCTCACAAAAGCAGCACAAGATGACTACAGAAGAACGACTGGCAGCTTTGCAAGAAGCAGTGGTACAACTTAACGCAGAAATACGAGCGGCAAGGAGAAGAGAAGAGGAATCAGATGCTGTCTGCAAGGATCTGCAAAACAGGTTGGAAATGTTGACTAAACAGGGGCCACCGGCAGCCAAATCCGAAGGGATCGGGCTCGGGAAGAGAGGGGGGAGCCTGGTGTCGCATTTCGATGGGAGTCTGCAGCAATATCCTAACTTCAGAGCAGACGTAGTTTTTGCGCTAAAGTTGCTGGAGAAGGACTTTAGAGATGAGCAGGAGAAAGTAGGCTTCATACTAACGCATCTCCATGGAGAAGCTAAAGCGTGGTTGCGCAATCTGTGGAGAGATAATGATCCAGCCCTCCAAAACGCAAAAGCCTTCATTAAGGCGATGGACGCTTGTTTTTTATCAGAGATAGATGTGGATGTCGCTAGAAGAGAGATTCACGGTCTGAAACAAGGCAGAGCCACTGTAAGGCAATATCATTCCCGCTTTTTTGCATTGGTCAACGCGCTGGGATGGGAAAAGGACTCAGCGTCCGTCAGGGACCTGTTCTGGGAGGGGCTCAACGGGGCTGTGAAAGACGAAATCGCAAGGGGGGAGAGGCCACGGAGCACTCAAGAAGTGGTCCAGAAGGCGCTGACGATTGGGGTGAGGCTGGAAGAACGTCCCTGGAGCAAAGATGAAGGGCGTTGGGGACGCACGCCAGCAAGGGCACCTCCTTTCTTTCCCAGAGACTCAGCGCGCGCTCAATCCACGCCTCCACTGGGAGGGGGAGAGGAGCCGATGGAGATAGGTGGTGCCAAGGCTCAGTCAGCGACCAGAGCCCTCACACCAGGAGCAGCCAAGGTGAAGCCTCCTAGAGGGAACAGGAAGTGTTACATCTGCGAAAGTGCTCAGCATATGGCAAAAGAGTGCCCCCAGAGGCTCCGCAAGCACAATGCAGCCTCAGCAAAAGTAACAGAAGCAGCTCAGCAGAGGGAACCGCAGCAGGGAAACGACGAAGTCTGGCTGGAAGCAGAGCCGCTGGGGCCCAGCCAGACGAATCAGTAAAGCAGTCCCCAGGAATCTTACAGCCCACAGACCCCCTCCCGCCCAAACCAGTGGTGCAGCTCACCGCAACACTCCAGCTTCCCAATGGGCTCACCATGGAAGTGCCTATTACCATTGACTCTGGTAGCAATGCAGACTTTATGGGGGTGGATTTCATCAAGCAACATAGCATAGCGCTCCTGCCTGCCACGATGCCCCTGAAAGTAGTGACAGTCGATGGAAGAGAATTGCTGGGGGGACAGGTGGTACAGCAAACGCCGCCAATGGTGATGCGCATTGGAAATCACCGCGAAGTCATCAGCTTCAACGTCACCCAACTGTCAGACACGCCCATAGTGTTGGGCATGAGCTGGTTGGACAGGCACAGCCCGGCATTGGCATGGTACCAGCGTAAATTGACCTTCTGCTCCTCCTACTGCTCAGAACATTGCATCATGACTAACCAGGAGGACGAGGGGCAAGAGGATGACCCACAGCTACAACTGGGCATGCTGCAAGCGGTACCCGACAAGTACAAGGCGTTTTTGGAGGTCTTCTGCGAGAAGGAAGCGGACAAGCTGCCTCCCCACAGACCCTACGACTGCAAGATTGACCTCCTGCCGGGGGCAACGCTGCCGACCGGAAAACTGTACTCCATGTCTGAAGACGAACTGCAAGAGCTCAGGGAGTTCATAGATCACAATTTGAAGCGGGGATTCATCCGAGAATCCAAAGCAGTGGGGGGCAGTCCTGTGTTCTTTGTGAAGAAGAAGGACACGCCCCAGAAGAGGCTTGTAGTTGATTTCAGAATTTTAAATTCGAAAACCAAGCCCACGGCTTTCCCGATGCCCAAGATCGACGACTTGCTCGCGACGGTGAGGAAGGGACGCATCTTCACCAAGCTGGATCTACGAGGGGCGTACAATCTTATACGCATGCGGGAGGGCGACGAGTGGAAGACGGCCATGTTCACGCCCTTGGGCACCTATGAGTATAGGGTTATGCCCTTCGGTTTACAAAATGGCTCCCACTGCTTCCAAGCATTCATGCATCACGTGTTAGCGGGGCTCCTCTACAAGAAGTGTGTCTGCTTCCTGGACGACATTCTGATCTTCTCGGAATCGCAGGAGGCTCACGAGGGAGATGTCAAGGAAGTCCTGCAAGGACTACGGGAGCACAGGCTTTACGCCAAGCTGGAGAAATGCCAGTTCGACATGACGGAGGTGGATTTCCTGGGCTACAAGCTGTCCGACAAGGGAATCGCCATGGACAGTGCCAAGGTACGATCAGTACTGGACTGGAAGAGCCCGCGCAATCGGAAGGAGGTCCAGAGGTTTGTCGGCTTTGCTAACTTTTATCGCAAGTTCATCAAGGGTTTCGCTATGCAGACGGCGGCCATCACGGACACCCTCAGCTCCAAGAAGAAGAAGTTCATCTGGACGGAGCAGGCGGAGCAGTCCTTTCAGAAACTCAAGCGTCTTTTTGCTTCCGAGGAACAACTGCTGCATGTGAACCCCAGCAAGCCCATGAGGGTGGAGACGGATGCCTCCGACAGAGCCGTGGGGGCAGTCCTGTTGCAGCGAGACCCGCAAGGGGATTGGAGGCCGTGTGCTTTCTACTCCAGGAAACTCAGCAAGTCGGAGCAGAACTACACCATCTGGGACAGAGAGTTGCTGGCCATTCATGCAGCATTCAAGGCGTGGCGGCACTTCCTCATCGGAGCCAAACACACGGTGCAAGTTCGCACGGACCATAAGAACCTGGAGTACTGGCGCACGGCGCGGTTCCTGAACCAGAGACACATCCGCTGGGCGGAGTTCTTTGCGGATTTCGACTTCAGGATAGAATATATCCCCGGAGACAACAACGTCATGGCTGATGCGCTATCCAGGAAGCCGCAGTATCTGGAGGAAGCAGCACCGGTAGCGGCCAAACACATTTTCGCACCCAAGGCGTGGGCATGCGCTTCTGCCACAGTAGACCTGGAAGCGATACGGCGCGAGCTGCTAACAGATTCCTTCGCGCGCTCCAAGATGGAGGAGGTGCGCAGCGGCACGGCAAAGGACGACGAGTTCCAGATACGCGACGGACTGCTCCTCCGCAAGGGGGCCATCTACGTACCGGGAGATGAACTCCGCGCGACAGTACTGCAACAGCTACACGACGCACCCAGCGCCGGACATTTCGGCAAGGAAAAGACAGTGGAATTAGTAGCCAGAGACTTTTGGTGGCCCAAGATGCGGGGAGAAGTCGCGGATTACGTCACGAGGTGCGACACCTGCCAAAGGGCCAAGCCAGTACACAGACCGCCGGCGGGACTGTTAGAACCGCTACAGACCCCGTCCGAACCGTGGGAGAGGGTAGCCTTGGACTTTGTCACTGACCTGCCCAGCTCGAGGGGCAAAACAGCAGTACTCGTGGTAGTCGACATGTTCACCAAGATGGCGCACTTCATTCCTTGCGCGAAGGTGGCCACAGCGGAACAGACAGCCAAGCTGTTCATAGACCACGTGTTCAAGGTGCACGGCCTGCCACGGTCTATCCTGTCCGACAGGGGGCGCCAGTTCATCTCGAGTTTCTGGCGGAAGCTGATGGGAATCCTGAACGTCAAGGTCAACCTAGCGTCGGCAAGACACCCGCAGACCAACGGACAAGCGGAGAGGGTCAACGCCGTCATGCAGCAGTACCTGAGATGTTACGCCAACCAGCAGCCCTCGACCTGGGTGGACTATCTGCCCCTGGCCGAGTTTGCCTACAACAACACACAACACGTGTCCACGGGGGTGACACCGTTTTTTGCCAACCACGGGCGACATCCCAGGACCTTCCCGGGCTTAGAGAAAGAGGGGGAGGGGGAGCCACAGGGAGCTGAGGCATTGGCAGAGGAGTTACAGGAGGTCCATGAACAGCTCCGTAGACAGTTAGACCTAGCAAAACACGTATACAAGATGCAAGCAGACAAACACAGAAGAGTGGGGGAGGACATACGGGTAGGGGACTGGGTCTGGTTAGCGGCCCAGGCAGTGCCGGCCAGATCCTTAGCTAAGAAGAAGCTAGGACACAAGCAGTTGGGCCCTTACCTAGTCGAGGCACAGATCAACCCAGTGGCTTTCCGTTTGACACTACCGGAGGGTTCCAGAATGCACCCGGTCTTTCATAGATCGGTGCTAACGCCCTACAAGGCACCTCACAGGTTTCAGGAGCCAGGAACAGCTCCCAGTCCGCTTAGAGATGCACCCATGACAGGGGGGTCGCCGAGGGCGGGGCCACTCAACGAGGTGACGGAGATTTTGGACTCGAGATGGGGGGAAGAGGGCGTCGAATATCTCATCGCAAGGGAAGGTGCCCCGGCCAGCGCCAACAGCTGGGTGCCGTACTATGCGGTGGAGGAGCACTACCTCAAAGACGAGTTCCACGCACTCTTCCCACACAGGCCCATGCCGGAGGATTATTTTGATGAATATCTTTTCACCCCCACACTCTCAGCCAGTACGTTTCAGGGGTTCTCCTCGGCTGAGGAGACGGTTCCAGAGACTACCTCGCCGGAGGGGTCGGTCTCAGACTTGGGTGCGGAGCGCTCTTATTGGTGGGACACTCAACCCGAGGAGGAGTGGCGCAGGAGACTGCTCAGAGGGCCCTGGCACGCAGACTACCCAGAGGAAATGGGGGAACAAGGGGGCATGGACGGGTTGGGGGAGGATCCTGGTTTCGAGCACGCCGGCAACGAGATGGAAGCGGAGGAGAGCGACGTCGATGTACCCGTCACGGACTGGCAGCATGCCAGGGGGGAAGACCGGTATCCGGCAGGCACCCCCATAGCATTGGAGCACCCGGAACCCACGCCAGAAGAGGGGGAGGGGGGAAGGGGGGGCTTCGAGGGGGGGATGGATGTCAGGGACTCAGCGGGAGCGCAGGGAGGAGAGGAGATGGAAAGCGAGGGGGAGCAATCCGAGGGCAGCGTAGGAGAATATGACAGCAGCTCGATAGATTCCATGAGCCTCTCCAGCGAATCGGAAGATTCACAGAAGGGGGCGCCGATGGGCAGGACAAGGGGCGACCCAAGGGGGACACCCCAGAAGCAAGGGGCCAGCGGGGACTCCCAGAGCAGCAGTTGCAAATCAGGACCAGCTTCCCCACCAGAGCGTAGTGGGGGGGAGGAGTTCCAGGTGTCAGAGCCCACACATGCACCACCAGCGAGAGAAGATGAGTCAGGGTGGACCACGCCTCCATCAGAGAGCGAGTTAACGGTTAAGAGGAAAGTTGCAGGCTGGGCGCGCGCGCCAAGTTCAAAGGTACAGGCGAGCGGCACAGAAGGTAGCCCGGATAGGGAACCAGGTCCTAAAGCCCGCCGGAAGGAGGGGCAAGAATCGTCAGGATCAGCGTCAGAGGAGTCCAGGAAGGATGAGACCCTAGCGGGCAGGAGGACCCAGAGGAGAAAGGAATTTAGGAAGAGGTGGAGCAAAGCGAGAGTCTTAAACTGGTGTGGAGGGGGAGGAGACTCAGACAGGACTTCGCCGGTCTAAGGTCGGGACGTAGAGCTGCACGCTGCGGCTTTAAAATGGAGACTGAATCTCAATAAAGACTTTTGTACATAACTACAGCCTAGCGTTGGTCCTCTGTGAGCTGGGACCTGGAGGCAGCTCTGACAATATTGATCTATTTCATCCATGAAACTTTTTTTTTTTATGCAGAACGAGAGGAAACTAACTTTGAGCAAAGAGGCCAAGTCATCTGTTGAGCCACACACCATAATTATCTGGAAGTCTCCTTCCTAAGTAGCCCAGTTCTATGCTCCCTGTTTATTCACCATTTTTCTGGGTGCATTTGCCACAAACTGAAGTCACAGGCCACTGCTGGTGCATGCCAAAGATGCACAAACCACCCCGATTTCTGACTGGATGCCTTGTTGAACAGAGTGGATGTGTTTATCTGAAATGAAAGGCCTTATTTGGCGGCTGATCTTGACAGTTCATAGGCAGGTAACACAGCCTTCTCCAACCTGGTGCCCTCTGGCGGTTTTGGACTATGACTACCGTCAATCCCTGCCAGCACAGCTGTAGTCCAAAACAGCCAAGGTGGAGGTATTAGTTTAGAGAAGGGTGCAGTAGCTAAATATAGCTATATAGCTAAAATATATATATAAATATATATAGTAGCTATATAGCTAAAATATAGGGGGAGCCTGCAAATATGGAAATAATAGCTGAGTGGTAGGGGATCTGTTTTGCATGCAGAAGGTCCCAGGTTCTACCCCCTGCATCTCCACATAAGGCTAGGAGATGTCTGAAATCCTGGAGATCTTCTGCCAGTTTGTATTGAGCTAGATGGACCGGTGAAGGCTGGTCCCCTAGGGCAAGAGGAGCATTGCCCCACTATCTTCATCCTGCTCCCCTCCAGTCCCCACCTGTTTGCTTCTTACATCCAATCCATGGGTGGTACTGCTTGTCAGCTTCCTCCTCCTTAGTCTCTGTGTTGCCTTTGTACTGCGACTCAGAGGGGGGAATTGGATGAGGGAATGGAATTAGTCGGTCCTGCCTGTGATTGGCTCTGCCTCCTGCTTGGTATCCTTGCCTTCCCCCCTACCAGCCTCAGAGGATGGCAGCCACCACTGAGATGGAGCAAGGGTCTGAGTCAGGATAAGGCCATTTCCAAAGTTCTGTTTTGAGGACGGGAGGAAGCAGAGGTTGCGAGGTGTAAGAGGGAGGGAGGATTGTTTACTGTGGGTGATATTCAGTGCTAGTCCTACTCAGAGTAAACCCACTGCAGTTAATGGACATAATGGGTTCAATAATTCCAGTGGGTCTACTCTGCATAGGATTTTGTTGAATACAACCCACTGGGCCTTGCAACTAACATGGTTGTGAACTGACTATTGATATCATTCTTGGGCACCACTGCTTCAGGCAAGAGCCACCGCCTTTCCCCCTGACGCTGCTCCTATGCCTTTAGCAGACTTTCTTCCAGAAGTCTCCTTTCAGGTGCAATTCAAAGCAGAGATTTAATTGCATCTTTTGGAAGTCTGACTGAGCATCTTTATGTAGACTGAAAACCCATCTCTCTCTCTCTCTCTCTCTCTCTCTCTCTCTCTCACACACACACACACACACACACACACACACACACACGAGAACAACCTTCCCCAACCTACGATCCTCCAGATGTTTTGGATTACAATCTCCATCCCATCTGTAGTTGAAAACATCAGGAGGGCCCCTGCTCGGTGACAGTTGGTGTAAAGCTCTTTTCCTAAAGCTCATTGATTGTCATCTGTTCCAAAGTTGAAGCTGCTTATGCCGTTAGTTACATTTGAGACAATCTGGGAAACTCTCTAACTGGGGGAAAGCCCTTCCTTCTTTAGCAGCAGAGAAAAATCCAGTACTTGCTTACTTTGTCTCAGGGCATTAATAGCTATGGTAACAAACTGGCAATGATGGCAACCTTATCCCAGTTACTAGAGTAACAGGAGCCAACATGAAGAGAAACATTTTTTTTTTTGTTCTCCTTTATTATTATCTGTTGCTGAATGTATTTGCCATTGAAACTGTCTTGGTTTCTGCCCATAAAATTGATGCCTTTGCATTGTGAGTTTGCATCTAACAGGATCCTGACCTAATGCATGTAGCTGGGGCGCAGCCCCTTACCTGCTTTGATCGTCCTTACTGGTAGCACCACCTGGCTCAGCAGAAACGATGTCAACAGCAGCCATCTTCATGGAGCAGGCTGAGCCAGAAAGGAAGAAAGGGCAGAGCAGCACAAGAACACAAGACAAGCTTTCTGGATCAGGCCAGTGGCCCATATAGTCCAGCATCCTGTTCTCACACTGGTCAGCCTGATGTCTGTGGGATGCCTATAAGCTAGACATGAGCACAACAGCGCTCTGCTCACCTGCAATTCCCAGCAACTGGTATTTAGAGTCATGATGCCTCTGACAGTGGCTAGCAGCTGTTTATAGCCTTGTCCTCCATGGATTTGTCTAATCCCCTTTTAAAGCCATTTAGGTTGGTGGCTATCACTGCCTCCTGTGGGAGTGAGTTCCATAGTTTAATTATGTGCCATGAGAAGTGAACCCTGGATCTCTATAGATAATACCCACATACCTATGTAGATAATAAATAATACAGCCTTGGTGGTCTGGGTGATATTATTCCCAGGTGTGGTATTCAACTAAGTTTTACTCAGAGTAGACCCATTAATTTCAGTGGCTCTGCTCTGAGCAAAACATAATTTACTACTGCCCTAAGAAGCCATAAATATCTCATTCATTGTTTTGGGCTCTGGAAGAGCTTTCCTCTGTTAGCTATTCTTGGCAGGGCCTGACCATCCACATGTAATCTAATTAATGCCGTGTTCCAATTCAGTGGCCGATTCAGCCAGTGGAGCATCAGCTGAGCTTTGCAGCAAAGGCAGGGCTGTCTGTCTCACCATTTGGTTCGGATCCTTGCACAATCCCTGTCCCTTGCTTTCTCTTTAATCTGCCTCTCACTGTGCATGTCTACTCATAAGTAAGACCTACTCAGTTCAATGGGGTAAACGGATATAGAACTGCAGCCTAGTAATAAACACACTTACTAAGGAATAACTCCCACTGAGTATTTTAGGATATGTGCCATATAATTGGGGCTGAACAAATGCCAGAAGTTTGGTTTCTAGTTTCTGCAGGCAGCAATTATTTGTGACTAAACAAGTCAGTTCTGCTGAAATGCCAACTCTATTGGGCCTCCTCCTCCTCCAGGGAAAGATGGAAAGCAGGGCCCAAGAACTACTATTTAACTTTTAAGAACTGTCACACAAGTTTGCTTTTCCTTTTGCCCTCTTCCCTCCTGGTCCTGTTTTCCTTGTATGTTGTGTCTTTTAGATGGTAAACCTACAGGCAGGAACTGCCTTGTTTAACCTGACTGCATGTAAGCCTCTTTGGGAGTCTCTTTGGCTGAAGAACACGTACAAATCCTCAAAGTAAACAAATTCACCTGGCTATCCTGGAAGGTGGACTTGAGGTTTGATTGCCTTGGCTGTGAAAGAGACAATGATCTATCTTAAGCATGCCTGGAAAAATTTCAAAATATTTGGCAGGAATTTCTTGAGCTATTTTAATAATACTGGTAGTTTCCTAAGAAAATGTCCAATGACTGTTTTCATGTTTCTGCAGTTGAGGCTGCCCTCTCCCTTTTCTCTTTTCCCCCTTGTGTTTTTGATATGTCTGTTTCTGCCACATCATCTCTTCTTCTTCTTCTTCTTCTTCTTCTTCTTCTTCTTCTTCTTCTTCTTCTTCTTCTTCTCCTCCTCCTCCTCCTCCTCCAAAATTGCCATTAATTTGGAGGATGAGATGGAGGACTTATAGAGAGGGGAGTGAAGGCAGAAAGAGGGTGGATTTCATTGTGGGCTGTGGGTGAAGGGGGGAAAAAGTGGCTATTGTGGCTTGCTTTATTATTTAGTGAAGTGTGTATGCATGCCTTTGCAATCCTGTGTGCTTTTCTATATAAGCTTATAGTAATATGGCAGCTGTGCCACCTCTGGAATTACAAAAAATGGAAGCCCTAAGCTGACAAAAGAAAATGAATATTAGCAGTTATCAAAGTGTGTGTGTTTGTGTGATTATTACATAAGTCTGAACTAAAAGTGTTCAACAATCTTAAAAGTGTGGAACCCGCTAACACAAGATGTAGCGATGTCCACCAACTTGCATGGCTTTTAAAAGAGAATTAGACAAATTCATGGCAGAATAAGACTAGCAATGGTTACCAGCCATGGTGTCTTGTGTTCTACCCCCCCCCCCCCCGTGTTGAGAGGCGATGTGCTCCTGAATACCAGAATGCTGGGAATCACAAGTGCGGAGACAATGCTATACTCTGACCCTACTTGTGGACTTCCCATAATGGGCATCTGGTTGGAATCTGTGAGTACAGGATACTGGACTAAATAGACTTTTAACATTATCCAGCAGGACTCTTTCTGTGTTCTTAGCTATTATTTTGGAAGTCAAGTTGCTTTGAAATGAATGGAGCAAGATAGGTGTTGCCTGTCCTCTGGTCTGAAGAGCTTTCCTTCCTTCTGACCATCACCACAGCTGCTGGCAAACTGCTACAGAGGAGGAAAATATTCCTTCCCTGATTTTATTTATTTGCTTGTTTTAGCTGTCCAAGCACTGCATCTCCCAACCCCCTCCCTCCTCTACTTCCAGCCTTTGAAGCCCCAGGAGGGAAGCTGGCTGTTCTCACAATATTCCAGCTGAGATCAGAACGAGATGCTAAAGCCAGCAATCTCTCACAAACAAGTCTCGTTCTCTCAGAAGCCTTCCAGGCTGACATTTCTCGCCCAAGAAACCCAGCTCCTTAAGATGAACAGTCAGACCTCCGAAAGCATCTCTGAATTCAGGCCAGTTCTCATATATCCAATAGTTGCAGTTGCACACTAAGCTAGGAGCTTTCTGGCTATCATAAAATATTTGAGGCCTGGCTGCTTGTTTGGCTTTATTTCATTTTCGCAGGTATGCTGCTGTGGTATGATGCCCTCGCCCTCGCAAATCTGTAATTTAAATTGTCATGTGTGTAGACACAGTTCTTAAAGGTTCTTTCGGGAGGCATTGTGCTTTTCTTCACTGAAGTTTCAACACATACTTTCCATCTATCCACTGATGTGTATCACGCTTTCCCCTCACCAATACGATCCTTTGATGAGACTTTTCTCTTTACTGCTCTGGAAAGACGGTCTCAATATTTGCTAAGACACAATAACACATATACACACAAGACCCATTGGCTATAATTTAGGAGTCATCTTTCCTTTGTTCTCTGCAACAAACACTTCTGTTTGTTCTCTAGTATTGGTGCCTCTTCCAGTTTCACTCTCAATCAGCCCTCTCATGTTTTCTTTAAAGGGCATCCCAGGAGGACAGCAAACAGGCCCCTTAGCTTCAGTATATACCCTTGAGCAAGCCGTTTGAGGTAACCAAGATGGTTGTTGGCTTCTCTGTAAACTTCAGGTTGCATTTCCTTGCCTAGAGATCTGCAGCGGAGACTCTGCTGGAATTTGCACCACCCTCTGAAGTCCATGGGGCAGCAGTGCATGAAATAGCCTCCTCTGGGGCAGCTCCCAGGTAGTGCAAAGCCCTCCCTTCTGAGGTGCATCTGTAAATGTAACCTCATCACTATAAATATTTTGATGTGTGGTCAAGATGCACCCTCTTCCCACAAGCCTTTGTTTGTGGAGGACAAAATCAGAATATCCCTCCCACCACAGAGTTGCTGCTGTCTCTGATTGCTATTTGATTCAGTTTAATTCATAATCTGGTGATGTATTACTGTAGTCTAGTTTATGTATTCCATGGTTTACTTGTATTGAGTTGCATGGACCCACCCTGGGACTGCATGATGAAAAGCAGAATACAGATGCCTGGCAATAAAGCAATCAATCAGTCAATGAATCAATCAGATGCAGCTATGTATTTTTATTTCTCTGCAGAAATAAAAAGGTATCCATCCTAAGATAGCTAAGATAAAATTGCCTTATTTAAATTAAGGCAACCCATAATAAAGTTTTCAAAATTAACTTAAAATTTTGCATTGTTGAAGACCTCCATAAGGAGAGTGTCAAGAGCATCATGGAGACATAATGGAGAGGGTAATTGATGAGGAAGAGTGGGAGGAGATTGGGGAGCTGGAATAGTCTGGCCTGGGGAAAGATCTGAGCCGATTCGGGTATAGGAATCCACTCTATAATTTCTATGATTCTATGAAAGCTCCTTGTACCTTGGGGCCAGATTGGTCTCCTCTTTGCAGACATGATATTCACCATATATGTGCCTGATAATCAATAGTGTAAGATGACAAAATGTCTTTTAAAATGTGTTTACAAGCCCTGAAAAGAGGGCAAGCGAGTGAGCGAGAGAGAGAGAGAAGGTTTGAGAATTCCCAATTTAGCTCTCAGGCACAGGAACCAGCCGTATAATTTATTGCTGCCTGTTGCTGTGGTACATTCTGACTTCCTTATAGGTCAGAACAGACTGGCCATGATTTGACCCACTTGCATACAGAATGAAGGGATGCCCCTTCCATTCAGTACTGTGCAGAATGCCAGGCCAATAACATATTTAGCTTGTTATAACCCACTTAATAAAAGATACACAGGCTGGCCAGCATTGGTGACAGCCCTACAACTAGGGTCAGTTATTGCTCAGGCTGCAAGATGTTCTGGCAAGGAGTCAACGTGAAACAGTTCCAGTAATTTGTGCATCTGGGCTGACATTTGGCTGCATGGCTGCTGCTTGGTCAGGAATATCACATCTGAGTAGGCATCAGGTCAGGATGGGGAGAATTCAATTCAGTTTGCATTTAAAGGCAAACCTACCAAATCCACAATTTCCAAAACAATATGTAAGCCATAACGCAGCCATCTGTTGAAAATTGCCCATCTCTGAAATTTGCAATGCAGTTTTCGAGCCAAATAATGTGTACAAAAATGCATATATCAAAGTCTGTATATAAATGGTTGTATTTGTAAAAACAGCATACGAAAATGCATTGTGCTGGGGGAAATTTTCTCAAAAATGTGTATATTAGGTAAAACTGAATACAGAAGTGAGATAAATTTTCACAGGGACCTTAAAAAATAATAATGCAAACTGATGTAGCAATGTGGAGAACTGAAATTAAGCGTGAATGACAAACCAAGAGAAACTGAACTGGATAGATTTGCCCATTCTCTCTCTCTCTCTCTCTCTCTCTCTCTCTCTCTCTCTGTGTGTGTGTGTGTGTGTGTGTGTGCAGGGCCGTCCTAAGCATATCTGGTGCTGTGGTGCAAAGCTCCCTCCGATGCCCCCCCCCCGTTTCCCGAAGTTTTTTTAGGGAGGACGGTGCTGCTGGTGGGGCTGGAGGAAGAGGGCAGTGGCTGGATGCGGCTCCTTCCGGCTCAGCTGGCCGCTTTGTGCCACAGTGGCCAAGGCAGACAGAGGCTCTGGGCGCGGCAGAGGTGGGTGAGGGCAGCGAGCTGATGCTGAGAGGCGCCATGTCCAGCTTACACCTCTTCCCTGGCGCCCTCCAGAACTTGGCGCCCCGCGCCACTAGCCTCTATGGGTAAGACCCCCTGCTCTCTCTCTCTCTCTCTCTCTCTCTCTCTCTCACACACACACACAGAGAGAGAGAGAGAGAGAGCGCATATAACAGGAGAAAGTCCCCCTTCTCTGCTCTACATCCCTTCCCTAATTTTTTGCTTTTCATTTCTTTTTAAAATAAGCCTCCTTAAAAAAAGAAAGCTACTGTAGTCATCAGAGACAGCAGAAATTGTGCCAGCAGTTAATGCATGCAGTCATTAACAGTACAATCCTACTGACCCACTGCTAACATTCAATAGGAGTTATTCACAAACAAGCATGCATAGGATTGCAGTGTAGGATATAAACACTCCTCTCACACATGCCAGTGCTCTAGCCAAAGTGGGCAAAGGCCTCTGGAAGATTGGCAAGCTAACATTTTAATTGCAATGGAAACACTGTTAAAAATTAAAATGTGTTGTCCTGTGATTTCACTTTTGATGCGCAAACTGTCTGTACTTAGCCGCTTCTGACATGCACCGATTTGGACATAGGAACAGCCTTAGACAGCCTGCCTTGGGAGCCATATTTTAAGTGTGGATGGCACAGGGTAGCAGGAGAACCCAGCCAGTTCATTTCTATCACCACGGAGAGCACAGTCTGCATTTTTGCCTTCAGGCCTCAAAAATGTCTTGGGAAATTTCTGCTTACAAAGGGCTATCTCCTAGCCTAAGCCCCCAAATATATGCACAAAACAATTCTGGCCTAAGGCCTGGCAGGCACTTTCTTGCTCACATTAAATCCCCGCAGATGTCTCTGTAATCCAGCACAGGAGTTCCCAAAGCGGGAGGTGGGGTGGAAGTTTGCTCTGGCTCCTGCTAGTAAATGGATTCTGCATTCTTTGGAACCATCTGTGATGTAGTGGGGGGGGGCAGCTGAAGGGTGGGTGGTCTTGCCTTGTGTCATAATAAGCTTGAGGGTCTCTTCCAATCAAAGCTGCATTTATATTATGATTGTACAGAAGTGACTATAGCTGGGCACAGAAGATATTTCTGTTTCCTGAGAATCTGTGCTTTGATATAGTTTGCTTTTTTTAAACAAACAAACAAAAGCCAAAACCAGCAGCACGATCTCCCCAAAGTTAAGCATTTCTGAATCACCCTGATTTCAACATGGGAGATTTGAGGACGTGTACTTAACTATCCCCTTGAAATCAGTCAGATTCAGGCTGGACCCGCATATAATAGATGTATAGTCATGTGCGTTTCCCCTGATGCTTTTTCAAAATAATTATTTCAATTATGTTCAGAAAAAGAAAACATAAAAATATGTATCCACAATTCACTATATATACTTTTTGATGCATTTTTACTTACAAATGGTGGGGAAATTTAGTTTGGCTCTTGAATTATTATTTTTTGTAAACCTACCTAATTCTCGCTTCCCCAAAACCATGAGAAAACAGTAAGCATCTATTCTTTGAAATTTGTAGTTCTTTGAATTTTGCAAACCAAAATAAATGCATATTAATGAGAATCATACGGAAATGCACAATCATACAGGAAAAGGCTTGTTAGGCAAAATGGCAGGAAAGTATGACTATATTAAGAGAAATGCAAACTAAGATGCTGACATATTTTTGTGAAGACTTTGTTTTCTAAAAAATTGCAAACGGATGTGGAAATGTGGCAAACTGAACTTGAGACTGGAAAAAACGAGGCAAACCAAAATCAACAGATCCACCCATCTCTACTCAAAAGTAAGTAATGTGCTTAGCATTACAGCCATTTAAACATCAATCAATTTCTTACAGTCAATAGAGCAAAAATAATAAAGCATACAGTACACAAGAATCTTGGAGCAAAACAGATTGTGAAGTACAATATTAAAAACTATCATATAAAACTACAATACTCTCAAGTTAATCCTTGAAGATGGTCCTTCCAGTTTCAAGTGCTGAGTTGTTCTCTTGCCTCCCTGCTGCCGACAGAAATTTTGCCACTGTGTGCTTGTACCTTCCATTAGATATTTAACGTAGGATTGAACTGACCTTCCCAGTAGTTTGGTCAGCAATGGGCCATTCGTCTGCTGCCAAACTCCAGCATAGAAACAAAAGAACACGATCTACAGATTCCACTTCCTGATTATTACAGGGGTAGAAACTTTAAGGAAAGGGGGGATGCAACATGCTTGAATTTCTACATGGAAAGCTGGCATTAAAAGCACAGTGGCAGAGGTGGTAAGATACAAATCAAAACAAAAACGGCAGCCCTCTGGATCCTATTTCAATTATGAGCACTTATTTGGCATGGGAGTCAGAGGCGATGAGCAGGCACATAGGCCTACCTTTGTTATGGAGCTTGAACAGCTTCCCCAATCAGTGCCTCCTCTTCTTCTTTCTTCTTTTTTTATGGCTTTTGCCTTTAATCTTCCTCCAACAACTGTGTAAACCTGGCGGATTAGAGTCTGCAGGAGAGCAAGGCAGCTGTTGCTGTCTCCGGCATTTTCTGCCAAGCAGAAGCATGTCAGAGACGAGAACCACTCGATGCCATTGCCTTGGCGGAATTCGTGGGTACATACAGTTCTGCTAGCTGAGACTTTCCCCCAGCTGGCTTCCTTTTTAGAACAAGCGCTTGCTGCCCTTGACTCACGTCACCTAAGCAGGATCAAATAGGACGCTTTGATCAAAAGGTACAAAAAAAATGAAGGAGGGAAAATGTTTCCGCAGGCCCCTTGGCCTGGGTGTGATCATAAAAAGGGAGACGGGGGCTGGATCTCCACACACACACACACACACACACAGATGTAGCTGTGTGTGAAGGAGAGAATCAGCTACACACACATGCCTTCTGAGGAGCGACTACCTGCTTTGGGATTGGATTGGGAGGCAAACATTATTATGCCATACTCATTTTAGCCTCACAATAACCCTGTGGGGTAGGTTAGGCCAGAGGCAGCGAATTTTTTTTCAGCCCAAGGGCTGCATTCCCTTCTGAGCAGCCTTCCAAGGGAAATATGCCAATGCTGGGCAGGGCCAAAGGCAAAAGTGGGTGGAGCAATGATTGTAAATACATCTTTGTGTTGTATGCTAGTTTTACACACATGCACACTCCTGTATTGTCCATCCAGTCAATCAAGGGGCATTAGCAGAGCTCAAGGGCACATGCCAGTCAGGCAAAACCATTCGGGGGGTGAAGGAGGACCAGTGAGGTATGTGGTCTGGGGAGAGTAAGTCACCTGTAAATATTTTGTATTAGTCAACTAAATAATACTAATGAATTTATAGAAAGGTAGGCTGTGAAATTGACCAATTCTATGAAGACTTACAACACCTTATAGAAGTGACACCAAAGAAGGATGTTCTTCTCATTATAGGGGATTGGAATGCTAAAGTAGGGAGTCAAGAGATAAAAGGAACAACTGGCAAGTTTGGCCTTGGAGATCAAAACGAAGCAGGGCAAAGGCTAATAGAGTTCTGTCAAGAGAACAAGCTGGTCATCACAAACACGCTTTTCCAACAACACAAGAGACGACTCTACACATGGACATCACCAGATGGGCAGCATCGAAATCAGATTGATTATATTCTCTGCAGCCAAAGATGGAGAAGCTCTATACAGTCAGCAAAAACAAGACCTGGAGCTGACTGTGGCTCAGATCATCAGCTTCTTATAGCAAAATTCAAGCTTAAACTGAAGAAAGTAGGAAAAACCACTGGGCCGGTAAGATACAATCTAAGTCAAATCCCTTATGAATACACAGTGGAAGTGAGGAACAGGTTTAAGGATTTAGATTTGGTGGACAGAGTGCCTGAAGAACTATGGATGGAGGCTCGTAACATTATACAGGAGGCAGCAACGAAAACCATCCCAATGAAAAGGAAATGCAAGAAAGCAAAGTGGCTGTCCAATGAGGCCTTACAAATAGCGGGGGAGAGAAGGCAAGCAAAATGCAAGGGAGATCGTGAAACATACAGGAAATTGAATGCAGATTTCCAAAGAATAGCAAGGAGAGACAAGAAGACCTTCTTAAACAAGCAATGCAAAGAAATAGAGGAAAGCAATAGAATGGGAAGAACCAGAGATCTGTTCAAGAAAATTGGAGATCTGAAAGGAACATTTCGTACAAAGATTTCCATAATAAAGGACAAAAGTGGAAAGGACCTAACAGAAGCAGAAGACATCAAGAAGAGGTGGCAAGAATACACAGAGGAATTATACCAGAAAGAAACGGATGTCTCATATACCCCAGGTAGTGTGGTTGCTGACCTTGAGCCAGACATCCTGGAGAGTGAAGTCAAATGGGCCTTAGAAAGCACTGCAAATAACAAGGCCAGTGGAAGTGATGGTATTCCAGCTGAACTATTTAAAATTTTAAAAGATGATGCTGTTAAGGTGCTACACTCAATATGCCAGCAAGTTTGGAAAACTCAGCAGTGGCCAGAAGATTGGAGAAGATCAGTCTACATCCCAATCCCAAAGAAGGGCAGTGCCAAAGAATGCTCCAACTATCGCACAATTGCACTAATTTCTCACGCTAGCAAGGTTATGCTTAAAATTCTACAAGGAAGGCTCAAGCAGTATGTGGACCGAGAACTCCCAGAAGTGCAAGCTGGATTTCGAAGGGGCAGAGGAACCAGAGACCAAATTGCAAACATGCGCTGGATTATGGAGAAAGCTAGAGAGTTCCAGAAAGACATTTACTTCTGCTTCATTGACTATGCAAAAGCCTTTGACTGTGTCGACCATGGCACACTATGGCAAGTTCTTAAAGAAATGGGAGTGCCTGATCACCTCATCTGTCTCCTGAGAAATCTCTATGTGGGACAAGAAGCTACAGTTAGAACTGGATATGGAACAACTGACTGGTTCAAAATTGGGAAAGGAGTACGACAAGGCTGCAATTTGTCTCCCTGCTTATTTAACTTATATGCAGAATTCATCATGCGAAAGGCTGGGCTGGATGAATCCCTAGCCGGAATTAAGATTGCCGGAAGAAATATCAATAACCTCAGATATGCAGATGACACAACCTTGATGGCAGAAAGTGAGGAGGAATTAAAGAACCTTTTATTGAGGGTGAATGAGGAGAGTGCAAAATATGGTCTGAAGCTCAACATCAAAAAAACGAAGATCATGGCTACTGGTCCCATCACCTCCTGGCAAATAGAAGGGGAAGAAATGGAGGCAGTGAGAGATTTTACTTTCTTGGGCTCCATGATCACTGCAGATGGTGACAGCAGCCACGAAATTAAAAGACGCCTGCTTCTTGGGAGAAGGGCAATGACAGGCCTAGACAGCATCTTGAGAAGTAGAGACATCACCTTGCCAACAAAGGTCCGTATAGTTAAAGCTATGGTTTTCCCAGTAGTGATGTATGGAAGTGAGAGCTGGACCATAAAGAAGGCTGATCGCCGAAGAATTGATGCTTTTGAATTATGGTGCTGGAGGAGACTCTTGAGAGTCCCATGGACTGCAAGAAGATCAAACCTCTCCATTCTGAAGGAAATCAGCCCTGAGTGCTCACTGGAAGGACAGATTGTGAAGCTGAGGCTCCAGTACTTTGGCCACCTCATGAGAAGAGAAGACTCCCTGGAGAAGACCCTGATATTGGGAAAGATGGAGGGCACAAGGAGAAGGGGACGACAGAGGACGAGATGGTTGGATAGTGTTTTCGAGGTTACCAGCATGAGTCTGACCAAGCTGCGGGGGGCAGTGGAGGACAGGAGTGCCTGGCGTTCTCTGGTCCATGGGGTTACGAAGAATCGGACACGACTAAACGACTAAACAACAACAACAACAAGGCTGTGCACAGTGCTGATTGGCTAGAAATAGGTGACATCACTAACCCCACCCCTCCCTGGGGGCTATGTACTCTATTTCAACGTCGTTGTCTTCTTCTTCTTCTTCTTCTTCTTCTTCTTCTTCAGGCAGTGCTAAATGTACTTGGAGTACTCCAAAAATAAAAATAAAACCAGAAGTGGACAGCATGCCTCAAGCATGTTGGGATGACCAAGACAGGGCAGATCAAGGTTTAATTTAATGCCCAGTACACTTGTCAAACATATTGCAAAGGAGAGGGTAAGATAAGCTTTAGATGTAGGAGAAAGTACCCATAGCAGGTCCTGGTCCTTATGTATTTCTATATATACCCAATTGGTAAGATCTAAAATTAGGTTTACTCTGAGTAGTCCCATTGAAATAACACACTTGACTCCATCGATTTTAATGTGTTTACTCTGAGTATGGTTTCAATGGATACCACCCTATGATATCCTCATAACTTAGGCCCTACTTCGGTATAGTATCTTTCATTATTGGATCTTAAGCCACTTATCTGTTGTTACTTTATACTTTCTAGATATGACTGAGTTTTGCTTCCTTGTTTTTTTTCCTCCTTTGACCCTTTCAAGGTCTCCACTGTTTTATCTTCACCTTATGCAAACTTCTCGGCTGGCACCAGAATAAAGAGCCGCAATTGTTAAGATCGCAGAGAACAGTTCAGTTGATGAAAGGCACTGCAATGATCTAATTTTTTTTATCTCAGGTACATATTTTTCATTTAGATATCCTTTGATTAAGGGGCAGGGCAGGAACTGTCTTCATTAATAGTTTTCAGTGAATAATTACTAGTGCGTATATGAATGTGCCATATCATGAACGATATAGTTGGGTTGCCATATTTTGAAGAGCAAAAAAGAGGACACATTTGCCGACTTCTACTTTTAACTATGGATTGCCATGAAAAAAGAATGTGTCCTGGAAAAAGAGGACACATGGCAACCCTATTTTCTATCCCATTTTTCATTTCTTTTCTCCCTTAAAAAAATTTACTTCAGTTTCTTGGTTGGAGCTTTTGTTTGTGAAATAAGCCAAAGGAGATATTAAAAGCTGGGCCTCAATCATTAGGCCCCTTGGTTCTCAAATTGACCTGTACACAGAGGCAGACCCTGTAAGGAAACAGCCATTTTTGTCTGCCCCTTAATAATCTCAGAAATATAAAACAGCAGAGAACTTTATGAAGTAATGTCTGCTTTGTGCGGTAGACTGCTAACCCAACAATAAAGAAAGGCAGTGTTTGTTTCATATCAGAAATGTACCAAGGTGTGTGTGAGAGAGGGTGGGGGGAGGTAACAGGACTCAAGTAGGCTAATCTTACCCCTGCAACTTCTGAGGAGCTGTTAAACTTCCTAAGGAAGGCCATAAAAAGTGCTTATGAGAGACTCCATGGCCTCTCTGAGTTTTATGTGGGATATATTTTCATCCCGGCTCACCTTGTGGGTAGCCATTATTGCTGTAGGACAAATGTCCCATTGATCAGAAATTTAGTATATATATATTTAAGAAAAGGCGAAGTCAATAGCAGAGGCACTCTGGAGAGTCTGCATTTGACAGCATCTTCTCACATCTCATCTGAACTCTTTAAAACAAATAAAAGTTATGACTATGAAATCCCTTTTTTTAAACAAATGCTTCAACTAACAGTAAAGATTTTAATTCTTGAGTGGGGCCAGCTGTTGAGGCAAAGCTTCAGTGCTGTATACTTTACCCTCTCTCCCTCTCTCCAAGTTAGCATTATTTACTTGTGCCAGGAGTTTCATGTTTCACCGTTGCACTGGCGATTAGCCAAGGGAATTATTAAAACAACCAGATGTCGTGCATTAAATAAAAGTCACCTATGACCTTCTGTGCTGAATGTAGAACTCCCTTGAATGCTGAATTTCACAACTAATTGGGCAACATATAGAGAGCTGTTAAGAGAAATCGATAATCAATTAAAATCGAAGGAATCTCAAGAAATAAAAGGGAAGGTAACATATTGGTTATAATATTTTCAGTTAAATGAAGTATTTAAAAATGATAAAAAGAAAGGATTCACCTATGAAATTTCAAATTTCCAGAGAGAAATAATAGAAAATTATTATAAAAAATGTATAATATATTGTTGGAATGGGAAACTAAGGATGAAGAGGTCAAGTGTGTTATGATAAAGTGGGCAATAGATGTGGGAAATAATATTCAAATGGCAGATTGGGAAATACTATGGAAGAATGATATAAAATTTACGGCCTGTACCTTATTTAAAGAGTTTGACCAAAATGCGGGAGGCAGTGGAAGACAGAAGTGCCTGGCGTGCTCTGGTCTATGGGGTCACGAAGAGTCGGACACGACTAAATGACTAAACAACAACAACAACAACCTTATTTAAAGAGAATTATATGAAAATGATGTATAGGTGGTATTTAACAATGATTAAATTGGCAAAAGTGTACAAAACAAGGGAAAATAAGTGAAATGTAAAGAAAGGCTGCTCCCCGAGCTTGTGGGATTGACGGTGGGGGAAAGCCACGCTTCCCCCACCACCAGCCCCGGGGAGCAGCGGGAAGGCTGTGCGCAGCCTTTCCGCTGCTCCCCGACCTGCTCTTTGGGTCCAGCAGCTCTGGGGTAGCCTGCGAAGCCTCCGCAGGGCAGCGGGGAGCCTTCATCCTGCTGCCCTGGGGAGGCTTCGTGCTGCTATCCCTGGCTTTTGCGGGAGGTGCGGGAAGGGACAGAGCGAGGCTCTCTCACTTCCCCCACCTCCCGCAAAAGCCCCCAAGAGCCGCATATTTTTTTTCCCTTGAATCCCCCCCCCCAAAAAAAGTAGGTGCGCCTTATGGTCAGGTGCACCTTATGGAGCGAAAAATACGGTATCCAACAACGGCCGCTGAAATATTGCTAGACCCCACTAAGGAAGATTGGTAAATTAAGTTAATGGAATATGCGGAAATGGCTAAACTAACTGGGAAACTTAGAAATCAAGATGGTAACAAATATAAAGAAGGATGGGAAATGTTTCTTGCATATTTACAAAAGCACTGTAAGGAAGTGAATACATTGGCAGGATTTTAAAAACACTTGTAATGCTATGGATAATGTTTAAATTTGGAGGTAATTAGAGATAAAGACTTTATTGACATGCATAAATGAAGATAATACAAAGGAACCAGGGGAGGGAGTGGAGGGAAGTCGGGGGATTCAAGTAATCCCACAATGTGGATTTAATACTAAGTGTATACAGTTATTTTAAATGTTTCATTTTATTTCTTTTTCTTTAATGTAATGATTTTGTTTATTGTGAAAATTAATAAAAATGTGTGTGTGTGTATTTAAAATGATGAATTTCACCAGCATCTTTTTAAAATGTTGCTTTGATGCTAGAAAAACTCTGAGCCCCCAAAAGCTTCTTTCACACGCTTTCTTCATATGTTCTGTGCACAGCTCTGAAAACAAAAGGACAAATTTTGGGTTGACTGATCTTAAGAGACCAAGCAGATTAGTTATATCCGTTGGTTACCAGTAACTTTAGGTATATAACCTTGGATTTATTGATATATTTCTTATACAAATTATTAATTTGTAACAGTCAATATTTTGAGTGGGAATGCATAATAGATCAGAGAGACAGGCTGCTGGCCCGGCTTGAATGAGTGCCCTTGTTGAAGTTGTGAGCTTCCTTGAGAAGAGAGCGAGTTGTCTTCTTTGGCTCCTTGACTAACTGTTGCATCAGAAGTTGCTGATAACAGCCTGCCTCATCTGAAGAGATGTGCATCAACCCGGATCCTGTCTGGGCCAAGGAAGATGGAGAAAATAAGGTCAACTTCATTTAGGTAAGGGCATGAGAGATCGCTGTTATGGCATCGGAGCATACATGCTGCATAAGAAAGGTGATTAAAATATGTAATTGGACTGTTTGTGACATCAGGTTACCGTATTTTTCGCCCCATAGGACGCACCGCCCCATAGGACGCACCTAATTTTTTTGGGGGGGAAATAAAGAAAAAAAATTATTCCCCCCCCCAGGCATGGGGCAGGCGCAGGGGAAGCAGCCTGCTATCTGCAAGCCTAGGGAGCGCCCCAGGCTCCCCAGGCTTGCGGAGAGGTGCGTGAAGCCCGGGCGCGCTCTTCAGCGTGCACCAGGCTTCGGAATGCAGGAAGCCCGGGAGCGCAGGCAGCTCTGCGCCACCCTCCGGAGCCCCACGTGGCTTCGCGCCGGGATCCGGAGGGTGGCGCAGAGCTGCAGGAAGCCCGGGAAAGCCTGCATTCGCCCCATAGGACGCACACACATTTCCCCTTCATTTTTGGAGGGGAAAAAGTGCGTCCTATAGGGCGAAAAATACGGTATATAAACCCAAACTGTAACACTTTTCAGTTTAGGCTTCCTGTAATTTTATGCATTACCTGAAAAAATACCTTGTCACATATGTATTGTGTACCTAACTGAACCGTGAGTGCCTCCACCAAATGGAGTGATGCTGGCTATCACCAGAGGGTGGGGCGTTGGGTTTCGATAGCAGCACCCGTGGTATGCAACAGCCTTCCCAAGGAAGACCAACTCTCCTAAGCAGGGATGGGGAACCTGCAGCCCTTCAGAGGCATTGCTGAACTCCAGCTCCCATCAACCCTGAGCATTGGCCATGCTGGCTGAGGCTGGTGGGAGTTGGAGTCCAACAGCATCTGAAGGTCCACAGGTTCCCCATTCCCAAGACTCTAACAGTACAACCCTAGTCATGTCTGCTCAGAAGCAAGCCTTCCCCTCAACTCAGTAGAATTTGCTTCTGGATGAATATACAGGTATGGGATTGCACTGTAAGGTTATTATATACTTTTGGAATACTTTAGGGGTGAGAGCTGAGGGCCACATGCCGGTGGTGAGCAGGGCCAGAGGAAAAAGTGCACAGTGAAACAAATGTGATTTTTAAATTCTTTATACAGTATGCTTACTTCTACACCTCCTCAGATACTCCTCTCTTCATCCTCCAGCAAGGAAAGCAAGAAACATTATGAAAGTTCAAGGGCACATTCCAGCCTGGCAGAAACACTCAGGGAATGAGGTAGCACAGCCTGGGGAGAGGGGACATGGTCTGGGAAGAGTTCTGAGGGCCAGACAGAGAGGCCTGGAGGGGCCACATTTGGCCCCTCAGGCATGAGGCTTCCCAGTCTTTGCCTACTTAGCATTTGAGGGCCTAATTCACCAGTAATATTCCTGTTCATTTCAAAAGGGTTTTCCTGGCTGCTGGATTGTGCCTTTCGTTTGTTTCTTGCTCTACTTTGCCTGCTCTTCAGAAGGAGTTGTCAAAGCTTAATTACCTCAGGCCATGTTTCCCACAAAGAGACTGCTTTGGCTGGGTTTCCATTGGCAAAGCTGCCATTCTGATATTTCCAGACTGAAACCGGAGGCCTTCTTAGTGCTTCAGGTGAGGTTCTATTGTCAAGCAAAGCCACACCTGTGCCAACCAGGCATTTCCTTTGGAGTAAGAGACTGTTGGAAATAGTAATAATAACTTCTCACACACCTGAGGGGAAAATAGTGCTAAATGTTGAGCCTAGCCTTCCTGCAGATAATGGAACTATAATCTGAAGCTGAGGACACACCCAGCATTGCTTTGGAGTAGCTACCAGTCTATGCATCCCAGGCAAACACAGCTTTGTTGATATTCACTAAAGAACAAGAGGGATTTTCCTGTACCTACACCAGAGTCCTGGCACTAGGAGAACTGCTGCAGTCTTTACTGCACGTCACATATTGCCCCTGGAATGTGTGAGAGATCCAATGTGGCAAAGTCTGGATCAAATGCAGAGGGAGGCCAGTTCAGATGTCACGGTGTGGTTGGAAGATTAGCAAGAGCTAAAATGTACTATATATTCTATCAAAATTGGTGGAAGAAGGGGTGGCCAATGTGGTGCCCTCTAGATGTTGATGAACTACAACTCTCATCATTTCTGATCACTGGCCATGCTGCCTGGGGCTGATAGGAATTGGAGTCCAATGTCATGTTTTTATTCACAAGGGCATCTCATCAAGTCAACAACACAGCAGCAACAACACAGGTTAAAAACAGTCTCCAGTTGAAAAAAACTCTCAAGTTGAAGCAAAAGGGTTTTTTGCCTGAGACATCCACAATCTAGTTGCATTGGGCAATTTAAATTGTTAACTAACAGCACCAGTTCCATCAGACTGCAGAGCAGGGGGAGATATTCAGTAAGGCTATTCAATGGCCTCTACTGAGAGACAGCTGCTTTTGACACTCTGCTTTGACACTCAATTGTCACTTAGTTGTACTATTCCATTCAGACCACCTGGACTGTTTCCACTCCAGCTGCTTGGTTTAAGAGCTGTCACTTTCAGAACCACTGCCTGAGCTTGCTTTCCCCTCCCTCCTCATTCTCCTTTCCTCTCCTGTCATGTCTTTTCAGTTGTAAGCCTGAGGGCAGGGACTGTCTTACAATCTTTGTAAGCTACGTGGGGAGCAGGGATTGTCTTACAATCTTTGTAAGCTACGTGGGGAGCTCTTTCAGCAAAAGAGTGGGGTAAAAACCCACTACCTCAATTCAGTGCTTAGGCTGTTTCCTAAGAGAGAGAGAGCAATCAAGTGCTTAGGCTCTCTCCTCTCTCATGGCTTAATACAATGTTGTTAGAGTTCATCACACCAGTATCTCAGGGTCAGCCTTACCATTGGGCAGAGTGAAGCAGCTGCCTTAGGCAGTAGGTGCCTGGGGAGATCAAGTGAGGTGTTGGAGAACAGAGCTGCATGAACTACATGTCTTGTGCTCTGCAGCCCCTAAGCTAGTCTACTGCCATCATTGTACACTGAAGTGTAGTGTACTCTCTCATCATTAGTGCTGAAGTAGGATTCAGCTACAGATCCAGTTGGCTTCTGTACAAGGAATAAGATGAGGGGATGTGGCATCTCTAGTGGCAAAACTTCTTGGGCCAGCCCTACAACATATTCAAAATGGGAAATTGTGGGTTTAAGTTCTGACTATAACCCAAAATTCCAAACCATGGTTTGCCAATCAGGGATCTAGCTAGTGCTTAAACTGCAGTCTCCTAATTTGGACCATAGCAGAAAAATGTGGTTAAATGAATCCTGGGCATACTGCATTAAGATGCCAGAGTTGAGGGGAGGCTAGGCAGGGCTGTGGAAGCAGAAAGTTTGTTCCTCTTCCATAAATTGTCGTTATTACTGAACCAAACTATTACTGAACCAAACTAAAATATTGAACTGGACATAGATGATCATGAGGAAAAATCACAACTGGCCTGAAACGGGATGTGGAGAGGGGAGGAAGAGGATGGGTTACTCATCCTGTCCTTTCTTAGTGACAGTCAGGCCATACTGTACTTTTAAGCTACAAGGTGAGGAGAAAACTAAATTAAGTCAGATTACTGTGAGACTGTTTCTAATAGCATCAGCTTCAGCCTAGCTGTAATCATTTCATTGCTGCATATACAGATCATCACATTCAGCAAATTCAAACAGCTATATTTTAATTAATCTGGTTCTTTTGCTGTTAAATGATATGGCAGCTGTTCTTACAGCTCATATCACATTACACAGTTGGGAATCAACAATGCGATATTTACACTTTAGCTTCTCTTTTGAGCCCAATCACTTTTCTGAGCAATAAACCTGTCCCCTCAAAAAAAGAAAAAGATCATTCTAACAATAAGATGGAATTTATTTAATATAATTTTTCTGTGTGCAGTGAACAGTTTTTAGATTAATATAAAAAGATGGATATGGCAGTAATGTTCTTATGCTAAAATAGTGTGCATGGTTTAGAAAGCCCACCCTGCCCCTGCCCCCACCCCCGCCCTGTATCTTAAGTCCACACAATGAGGACCACAGTCAATCATAGGGACAGCTGTTCACACTACTAAAGACAATCCTGTATTTCATTTTAGTGCTATTTTCTTACATTTTAAAACATCTCTTAATATGAAACCAGTTCGACCCTGAATATAAGCATGATTACTCAAGAGTAACTACTGAAATAAGAGTATTAGGAAATAAATTAGTCAAAGTATTGGGATATTATCTCTCATCTTCTAATACAGATGGACACTGGACTTTTTTTTGATGTTAACATTTTCCACCAAATAGCAAAGGCCGTGAAAAGAACAATTACAAGACAGTGCCTTATGATTATTAAGTGAACATAAAACTCACCATCAGTCTGTACTGTTTCAGCCAAGAGTCACATCAGAGAACAATAATGAGAAAACCAGAAATAATTGCAACAAAAGAAAATGTTCACTGTAGCAACAAAATCTACTTCTTTATCATACTGCTGAGAAGAGAAAATAGGCTCTCACTTTAGAGGCCTGCCATGGTGAATTCAGCCACTGCTAATAGGGTCTCTTGATTATAAGAGGCTGGCAGAAAAATCAATTTTCTGCTATTCAGACCAATTAGCTTTCCCAGCTGGATCTGAAAAATCTGTATTAACTGCCGAAAACAGCAATAAAATAATGTGGCATGTCCTCTATAGAACTACTGCTGCAAGGGTAGAGACTAAAATAATGAGAGATTTTTTTGAAAAATATATTCTAAAATTGCAGTTGGCATCAGTTGCACCTTTAGATTAGCTATGGTGGTGGCTCTAAGAGTAGGGTTAGAAATAAATTTCAGGTAGCAGTCTGTAATAAACAAAAATCTGCCCTTATTCCCTTATGGGGGACACAAGAGCCCTTATAGAGTCCTTTGTAGGTTCTCCATTGGTCAGAGAAAATAACAGAGGCCAACCAGAGAATATTGAGAAACAAAGCAGCTTGTAACTCTGATCTTTATTGAACTGTTGCAACAGGGTACTCCCCTCACATGCAGGAAAGGTGGAGGACCCAGAACAAAGGTGTGTCCGCCCTTATATAGACATTTTAAATTGCCCACCCTGGAGTCCAACACCCCCCCCCCATACATCATACCTACATTACAGAAAGGGTGGTCTACAACAGAAATCTGAGTGCATTGTTTATCACCTGTTAATGGTCACTTGATTGGATACCCTGGGGAGCCTGGCCAGTCTTTTGTAATGACAAATACTTACAGGTAGTTCCTGAGCCAGGTCACAGGCTCACCCTATTCATACACAGACATACCCTTAAGACAGGATTTGTGAACAAAAAGACGATGGGGAGGCTCCCCCTCCCCCTCCCTCCTTTCAGAGAAAACATTTGTTCAGTTTGGGAGTCAAAATGGTTTCAGGGCGGTCCTCCTGTGCTGCTCCAGACATGTGGTCCACACATCTTTGTATGCGCTTGGTTGGTACATTTATGAACATTTATTATATATATAAAAGACCTTAAATTTTTTATTTCAACTCAAATGTAAATCTCTATGTAATCACGTCACACCAAGGGGCTAATGAAACAGGCTTTGTGGATTCAACATCAAGCCAGCTTTACTCCCTCTCCCTCACTTTGCTTAACATCCAGCCTGCTGAGGTGTTCTGAAGAACTCAAAAGCTCACTCACTAAGTATTTTGTGACAGTTTAGGTGGACCTAATAAAGGTATTGCTTGTCCATGGATTTTGGAACCATTCTTTTGAAATTGCTTGTTGGCAGGCAGAGATAGTTGGGGCTCTTATTTCATCTGGCATAATAGTCAAAAGTTGCCTTGAGGATGTCACTGTATTAAGAAATTCCTTAACGAGACGTGCAAGTCAACTCCAAATAGTAAAAATAGAGAAATAAATGAAAGGTCCCAGCTACAGTAACACAACTGCAATGTTTCCCTCTTCCTGGAAGATGTTCAACATTGCAATAATAATTCTAGACTCTGGAGTTAACGATCTTACAAACACACATAAAGGTAAAGGTAAAGGTACCCCTGCCCGTACGGGCCAGTCTTGACAGACTCTGGGGTTGTGCGCCCATCTCACTTAAGAGGCCAGGGGCCAGCGCTGTCCGGATACACTTCCGGGTCACGTGGCCAGCGTGACAAAGCTGCATCTGGCGAGCCAGAGCTGCACACGGAAACGCCGTTTACCTTCCCGCTGGTAAGCGGTCCCTATTTATCTACTTGCACCCGGAGGTGCTTTCGAACTGCTAGGTTGGCAGGCGCTGGGACCGAACAGCGGGAGCGCACCCCGCCGCAGGGATTCGAACCGCCGACCTTTCAATCGGCAAGTCCTAGGCGCTGAGGCTTTAACCCACAGCGCCACCTGCGTCCCTCTCAAACACACATACTGTACCTTTTTAGATTTATTTTTTCCATTCTATTTATGAATCACTTCCTATCAAACCTCTTAAAGTGATTTAACAATAAAAATGTCAACAATAAAAACAATTTCAAATAGATACAAGACTGGGAGGGAACTCTCCAAATAAAAGCTTGTTGAAAAAGAATGATCCTCAATAGGCACTGAAAGAGACAATAGGGAGCGTATTCATTTGCTTCTCTTGAGCAGGAGCCTTGTAAAATCTTGGTTTCTCCCTCCCTCCCTCCTCCACCTGGGCAGAAAGAAAGGCATTGCAACAATGCACTCCCTTCCTCATGGGGTGCTGGTGGAGAGACTGAGGGTTGCTAGTATTTTACAAGCATCCTGCTGTTCAAGAGAAGCCCCTTTCAAAGTAGATAGGCAAAACCAGGCCCACAATCCAACCCACCTTTTGCGAGACTGCTTGAAAAGGGGATTCTTTTGAGCTTAGCCCTGCTTGTAGAATACTAGCATCTTCCTCCCCACTTCAAAGAGTGCTTCTTCTTAAAGTTTAAAATATGTTAAGCCAGCCTGGCTGCATTTGGGAACCCTTCTGCTTATTTTGCTGAATAGGGGTCTGGACATATGTGCCAAAGTGTGCCATCACTGAGTATTCCGTGTCCCTGCCCCCCCCCCCCGATCTTAAGAAAAAGATGCTTGATCAAGCTTCTCTTTCAAGCAGTACTTTCCCCACCCTCCCTCCCTGCTGCCATTATCACTTGTGTTTTTGCCTCATTGGCTCAGGCCCACCCCTTCTTTCTAATTTGTTTAGCACTTAAAATAATCCAAGTGCTTTGAAAAAAACATAAAGTCCCCATCTGGTGATCTGCAGCAGATCCCTTGAGACACAACAGTGAAAAAGGGGGGGGGCAGGGAGGACAGAAAGAGAGAATAGCTTTATTTGTACAGCTGCAGGTGAGCTAAGGAAGGTGTCAGATGCCAGCTCAGAAAAACACCCAATTTTAGAACAAAAAGAAAGACCTGCAGAATCATACCAGTGGTCCATCTAATCAGTACAGTGAATTTTTAAGAAAGGTAAATTCCATGTTAGGGAGCAGTAGGAAAGGAACTGAAAATAAAACGGTCAGTGTCATAATGCCTTCATCCTAAATTACGAAGTACTCTACTTCCCTTTGTCTGTCCTGAATTGTCCCACATTCAGCTCCATCTGATGGCCTCATTGGGTTCCAATATTACTTTCTCTAAACCTAGCACAATGTTTTGCACCTCTATCATGTTCCCCCTTACCTCTTAACCAAAAAGCAACCAGAATTGTACACAAGTATATTCCAAGTGTGGCTGCAACTTATTGACCTGCAGAGTGCTCTGGGCAGTTCATGGTGCAAATCCAGGTTCTTTGATGGCATGGGGAGGGAGAAGGCGCGAAATGTGTACTGAGGAATTACTTGATGGCAGAGTTCCCAGCCGAAAAGACAGACCTTTTAGATTATAGGTGGTTTTTGGAACGTTTTCAAATTTTCAGGAGCTGGGGTTGTTTTGTCTTGCTGTGTTTTGTTATGTTTATTTGTGAGTTTATATGTTGTATGAATTTATTTTATTCACAATTTCCCACCACCCTGTAATTTTTTTATGAAGAGCTATTAGAATACTTTTAAATAAATAATAATTTGTGGGGATCCCGATGAGTTGTTCCAGGTACTGTGTTTTTTTAAAGAGTAATAATACTAAACTCAGTCGGACTTACTTCTTGGGAAATAGGATTAGGCCAGTGCTGTCAACAGCAGCTCAGAAAAGGCACTCTCTATATACTCGGAGGCACCTTCATCTTTTCCCGTCAAGGCTTGGCTTGAGTCATCTCAGAATCTAACTAAACGGGCATAAACCATCTGGTGTGCCCGTGGACAGTTGCTTGTGCTGCATTCACAAAACAAGCGAGTTCGCTCCCCAAAAGGGCAAAGTCAGGAGGTCTCTTTAAACCAGACATTGTTGGACCACAGCTCCCGTCAGGCTCAGTGAGCGCGGCGCGACCATTAGGGATGATGGGAGTCGTAGTCCACCAAAACAGCTGAACCCACAATTCCTACTGGTTTCTAGTCACGAGGCGAAAATGTTCTGGCCGTTTTTTTACGTCACCGGGCAAACCGCTTTAGCTTGCGTAGGGAAAGCCAGACGAGAGAAGGGCGAGGGAGGAGCCCGGGGACAAAAGTCTTTCCTGACGGGCGGAAGGAGAGGCTGACGGGTGTGGCTAAGCTAAAAAGCAACGGCTGTGAGAGACTGGCTGCGACGAGAGCGTGACGTAAAAAGGAGGCGGGGCCCGCGCGTGCCAGTAAAGCCAGGGCAGCGGACAGCTGGCGGGTGGAGTGAACTGCTCTTTAAGGGCCCAGTGCCTGTGGTTGACAAAGACACTTCCGGCTTCTTATTGCGGTTCGAATCCTCTTGATGAGGGACTAGAGCTTTGGAAGTACATAGGAATCAATGCAAAACGGCATACAAACAGCAACTCTAAAACGAAAAGCAGATTTCTTAAGAGGTTGCATGGCTTTGCGGTGATCATACCTCTGTTCCCCTCATTCTGCGCTCAAAGTAGAGAAGTTATAAGCAGGTTTCACGTTAAATGCTATACATTTAAAGCGTATTTCCCGCCACCCCAAATAATCATTTTCCTTTACATTTCTATCCCCATGCTTTTTAGGTAGTCCCTTTCCGTAAGCGTGCACCCAGTATCTTCTTTTAATTGATTGTATGTCGCTGTATTGGAATCCGAGTAAATAAAGAAACAGTGCTGTGTAAAATGGTTAGAGTTTAAGACTGGGGTATGGAAGACCAGGATTCAAATCCTTACTGAGCATGTTGCTCAGATTGCCTCAGTCACTCTCTGTCAGCCTAACACACCCTGTCAGGCTGATGAGGAGGTCCGGAGCAGTCCAAAGCTTGCTCATGATAATGTGTCATTTGTGGAATCTTTTGTTGTTGACCAACATTCGGCCTTGCTCTGTTTAGTTTTGAGTAGATATGCATAGTGGGATCAGTGGTGCTGCTAATGCAAGGATCTGGGTGAAAAAGAGTTCTGGACCTGTAACAGAAAGATAGCGCTCTGTACGTGTAATCAAGCTGTTTGTGTGGCTCTGCTATTTTCATTTGGGTCTACAAAAGAGAAACAATAGTTTTATTCCCTACTGCGAATGCTTTAACTACTCTGAGCATGACTAATGTTGGATGCAATCCAATATAACTGCAACAGAGCATTACATTTCATACATCTGCTGAAGTTTATGTTCACTTAAGATTGTGCTATAACAATTTGCACAGTAGCACAATGCAACCTAGATTTAATCCTTAAAAATTAAATGGATTTATTCCCAGGCAAATGTCTGCAATCCTAATTTGGTGAGCCCGATTGTAGCCAAGAGGCTCCACCTCTGTGTATGCATACACTGTTGTTTTTAAATAAATGTTTCTTAAATTTTGAGAATACAATCCCAAATAATCAATAGGATATTCTAATCAAGCAAAGGAAGATGTAAAAAGAAAAGAAAAAAACCCAATAAGCCCGCACTGTTAGCGCCCCTGAAAACACTCGTCTCTTTTCTCCTTTCGCCAACCAATAAGCGAGCGGAGGGCTCGAAATGGGCGTGGCGCGATGGCGGAGGTGCCGCGTGAGGGGAGTGGGCGTGGCCCGGCGCGCGGAGACCCGGGAGGCGTGGCCTTCGCAGCGGCTTCTAATCGCCTTTCCCCTCCCCTCCCCCCCTCCGGTACTTGTGAGTGACAGGCGGGAGTTCAGGAGCTGCGAGGACGCCGAGTCGCCGTTGCCGCCACCAAACCGTGGAAGAAGAAGCCGCTTTTTCGCCGCCCGGAGCGCTGCTTCTGCCGCCTCCTCCCCTTCTTCCTCCTCCTCTCTTACGCAGTACTATGAGGCGGCCCTGACGGGGGGCGCCGCAGCCCGCCCGCCCTGCCCCCCTTCCCCCCCTCCTCGTCCCCCCCTCGCTCCCAGCCCCCTGTCCTCGCCTCAGCCCAGCCCAACGAAGCCCGGCGCGGCGGCGGGGTCAGGGCTCCCCACCCGCCCCCCGATGACTGCGGCAAACTGCGGCGGCGCCAACGACGAGTTCGACTTCAGGCTCATCTTCGGGGAGGACGGGCAGCAGCCGGGCCCGGGGCCGCCGTCGACGACGACGCCACTGCCACAGCCGCTTGGGCCTGCCGCCGCCTCAGCAGGTGCGTCTCGCGGACCAGGCTGGCTCGCCTGTTGCCCTCTGGCTCGGCCCGGGGCGGGGGGGGGGGGGAGGCGGCAGCTTTGCAACTCCTTCCAGCCGCTTCGGACGCGACGGGGCTTCGGGGCGGTGCGGCGGGGTAGGGGAAGAAGATTGCCACCAACCAAGTCCTACTCGGAGCAGAGCAGTGGGAATTAACGGACCTGAATTAGTCACGCCCTTTTATTTCTTTGGGACTACTCCGAGCAGGTCTTGGTTGGCTGCAGCCCTTGATTTCCCTACCCGAGTCGCGCTGGCCTTAGGGTTGGTGAGGGGTGTGCGCGTGATGGTGGCCCTGCGATTCAGCGCACGTTTAATTTGTCTGTAATTAATCAATTCTGCTGTAACAGAAGCCCCCCAAAAGATTCTTGCGGAACTTTGAAGCCTGATAACAAACTTCTCCGAGTAGACGAGTGTAAGGTTACTCGGGAGTAAGGCCCAGTGGTCACAGGGCCGGCGTGCGTAGGATCCGGGTCACAGGGCGTGGCTGCTGTGTATATATTGTGGACGCATAGAGTAAGCCCCTTTTGGTTCCACTGACTTGATTCTGCGTAAGTGTATGTTAAGTTACTTGGAAGAAAGTGACATTGACCCCAGTGACAGGATTGATGTGCGTGGAATTGGACCACGAGGTCATGAGCGAGGAACTCTAGACGGAATAAATTTATTCGAGATTAAGAGTGTATCCTATTGCAACCCATATCTACTAAAAAAATTAATAAACATGGTCAAATCTTCTTCAGAATCAGTGTGCGTATGATCAAGCTGCATGTCTTATTTGGTTCAATTCAGTGACTTAAATATATGCTTGGGGCAATCCAAAATAAGCCTACATGGGAATAGATCTTGTTGGACCTAGTGGGACGTGATTCAGAGTAAGCACACATAGGATTCAGCCATATGTCTGCTGTAAATGCTACGCACATTTCACTAGTGAGTAATTGTTATTTTCTTAGGTAACACTAGCAGGACAGGTGCCTGCTTGGAGGAGCGTACAAACTAAAATTGGGCTCACTTCTGAGTGTAAAAAATGCATACAATTGTATGCACTCTCAGGGGACAAAGTAGCATTGAACTCTGTAACTATGCATAGGATTTGACTCTTACGGTAGCTTCAGTCTTTCGTACATTTTCTTCAAAGCAAGTCCCATTGAACCTTATACTCTTGTTATGGAATTCTGGACATTCTCTCCCACCCCACCCCACCCCACCCCATCAGTTCTCTTCCCCACAAATGCTCAAGGACAGATGGATCAGAGAATGAAGCTTGCTTCTGAGTAAGCATGAATAAGATTGTTAGTTCTCCAGGTCCTGAATGAGGAAAGAATAATGAATGTTTTGTTTGGGCTCAAAGATCCCAGAAAGTGTTGTGAGATGTTGAACTCTTGGTAAGGGAGACTGTATATATCCTCTTTGGAAACTTCTGTGAAGCTGATAGAAAATAACTTGGGTTGAACATAGTGTATTTTGCACACATGAGGCAGCTGTATACTGAACTGGTTCATGTAGCCCACTATTGCTGCCTCTGACTGGTAGTGACTCAGGCCAGAGGTTTTTCCCAGCTTTGTCATATGAGATCCTCTTAACTGTCAGGGATTGAACTTAGGACCTCAGCACATGAAAAACACATCCTCTACTACTTAGCTATGAACTCTGTGTTCTTGGAGGTTCCTGCGGCGTTAAGGCAGCAGGCGGGTAGTGAGAGGGGTGGTTGGAGGTTGTATCTGGAGTTGTCTTTGCATACGAAAAGGGGTGGGTGGTTGGGGTGCCCAGCTGTAATATTTCATTGATAAAGCAAATTTCAAATGGTCATTAAGTGAGCTGAACTGAGGATTCTGCAGCCAGCTTTTATTTGAATGGTTGGTGCTTTTACAAACTGATGTCAAATCAAATACCAAACTTAGCAAATTTAAGCCTCAAACCAAGAAGCCTACTGGGAGAGCTGGCATTCAGACTATTTATTTGTGATGTGGTCTGTTAGTTCCATAACTTTCTGGGAAGTCACTGGTTTATGATTCTGTTTTCTGGAGGTGTTTGGTTTATTTTGGGCAGTTTTTTTAAGGTAGTTTATTTATGGCAGGTGGGATAACGAAGTAATTTAGTGTATATGGTCTGTAAGAATTATGCAAGTACTGTAATGAAAAAGTGTAGGAAGTTTCTATCCTCCAAGAAAAAAATATAGAAAAATAAACCACTTAAACACAAGAGAAGTCAACTACCAAAAAAATAAAAAAAAATACAACATTCCTCTGGGGGACACAAACCTGAACAGACTAGTCTGCTATGCCAAAGGCTATGCAGTAGTGTGAAAATGGAGGAATTGGTGGTGAATCTGTCAAGCTGTTGTCTTAGGAAGTAAACTGCTTGTGGAAGATAAATACTGTATTTACTCGAGTTTAATGCACCATCAAATCTAATGCACACCTCAGTTTTCAGAACCTTGAAACCAAAAACATATTTGTTGGCGAATGTAAATGTGCCATTGAATGTAATGCACAGCTTAATTTTTGCAACGTTTATATGGCCAGAAAAAGTGAGCATTAGATTTGAGTAAATACGGTATATTCAAATCACCTTGGCCCTCAGTGGTCCTGAAAGCTGCATACCTAGAATTGAGGAATCGTGAACTGCCTGATTATGAACAAGCTACGAAAAAGGAAATAAAGAGCAAGTGTATGAAGGAACTGAAACTGGCAGTATTTTGATGAAAGCCTCTGTGAAGATTATGGACATTTTGAGGCAGGTTACTTCTAAAGAAGAGCACAGTGTAAAATATCCTTTTATCATTCAACGAATCCTTGACCAAGTTATATGTTAGTGATGATAACAGTAATCTTGTTCGTACTGTGTTGAAGAATATTTGTATAACGTGCATAGAACTTGATTATGGGCACAATCATAGAACTGTAGTGTTGGAAGGTACCCCCAAGGGTTATCTAGTCCAACCCCCTGCAATGGGGCTAAAGAATCACAGACAGATGGCCATCTAACCTCCCTTTGAAAACTTCCAGTGAAGGAGAGTTCGCCACGTTCTGAGGAAGTTGGTTTCAATACAGACAGACTATATGGTAATCCAGTATTAAACTGTTTAGTGCCTTAAAAGTTAATTTGAGCATGGAAATGCATTGTTAGCCACTTATTTTTGTGAAATGAATAACTTACGAATCTCTTAAAACATAGCATAACCACATACCTCCAAGAAAATGAAGGAAACAAGGAATAAGGCTAACGCTTTAGGATGTTAGTGAAGATGATACGCAAATAGCACATGGCTATTTTGGGAAGTCTAGTTTTGAAAATGCACTTCATGTTTTTAAAAATATACTAGAAAAAACTGTTTAAAAAAGATTGGCAAGTATTGTTGATTCAAATGAGCTGCTTCAACGTGATTTGTTCATCAGGTTCCACCTATATTTCAGTATTCTTAATCTTTAATTGACTTGTAGATTAGCTGCATTCCTCATAAGAATTCCCATCAGGTGAATAGGCATGAACGTTTTTCTAATTTGGAATAGTTACTGTTATTAGTTTATTGCTTGCTTTTTCAGAAAAGTTATTTGCAGGGTAAAAATAAACATTAAAACAAGAACCTAAAATGCTTACCCCATTAGAAAGATGAGTAGAAGAAGAGGCAGTAAACCTATCTATGGACCCCCCAAATTGAGGACCAAAAGCCTGGGTGAATAAGAATATTTTTTCCTGGTGTTTAAAAGCAGATAGTGATGCTGCCAGGCTTGCCTCCCTGAGAAGAGCATTTCTCCAAGCTTCTCCCCTTCATTTAAACCCTACGACAACCCTGTGAGGTTATGCTGAGAGGTAGTAACTGGCCCAGCAATTTCATGGCCAAATGGGGATTTAAACTCAGGTGCTAGTCAGACTATATCATACTGACGTTAGCAAGTGGCAAGTGCCATAACTGTCCTTTCCTTCACACTTGCGAGATTTCTTTCCTTGTGTTCTTTAAAGTCTTCAGTAAAATTGTACATACTGGCTGCCACTGTGCAGCTCCACTTATGAAACACCATTGCAAGTAGCACAAAGGCAAATCCTCTGCACTAGCACCTCATCATTTTGTTTTGCTTAATTTTACTTTAATATATTTCAAGTTTTGTGTTTCCTTTCATTTATAAAAGAGTGCACATTTGCTGCATGTGTGGACAGGATATTGTGCATTGGAAGGGAACTTGCAGGAATATGATGTAAAGTTGAGCCATGCCTTGTGGTGAAAGGCTGTGTATCTGCATGCAAGTGATAGAATCAGGAAGTCTTTAAAGATAACTCAACTGGGACGCTATAGGTCCAGTGTAACTAAAGTAAAAGGTAAAGGTACCCCTGCCCGTACGGGCCAGTCGTGTCCAACTCTAGGGTTGTGCACCCATCTCACTTAAGAGGCCGGGGGCCAGTGCTGTCTGGAGACACTTCCAGGTCACGTGGCCAGCGTGACGAAGCTGCTCTGGCGAGCCAGCACCAGCGCAGCACACAGAAACGCCGTTTACCTTCCCGCTATAAAGCGGTACCTATTTATCTACTTGCACTTAGGGGTGCTTTCGAACTGCTAGGTGGGCAGGAGCTGGGACTGAAAGACGGGAGCTCACCCCGCCGCGGGGATTCGAACCGCCGACCATGCAATCGGCAAGCCCTAGGCGTGAGGTTTTACCCACAGCGCCACCCACGTCTTGCCAGTGTAACTAGATGTTCCTTAATAATTGGATATGAATAGAAGGATTTTAGAGTTGAGATGAACTGTTTTTTAAATATTCCTTTTCAGCCTGGATAGGTTCCCCAAACACTTTATGGCTAAAATCCATACAAATTACAATTTAATTAGGGACACGGTGGTGACATGCGTGTTGGGGGAGCAGTCTTTGGCCCTTAGAAATTGATGCCACAGTCCAGGTCCCAGGCTTTTCCCACCAAAGGAAAATGGTTTAAAAAACTAAAGATTGACTCAGGGACTGGGTGATCATAAATTTAAACCCACAGAAGTCTGTTGATCTTCTTTCTTTATTCTTTCTTTGGTGATCACTTGTAGCTGTGTAAGATTGTCTTCCATGAACACAGTCTTAACAGTGAGTCCATAAGTGGCTGTGGAGACCAATTCTGCATCCACACGTCCTTCCACATTGGGGACATAGGTTTCCAGGCGGGAGTTGATCATGGTGAGGGTTTGCCAAATGGGCCTTCCTCTTAGCCTGTTTTTCCGTTTCGTCCTACAGTCTTCTAGACCCTGTCATCACACCAGTATCTATATACCAAGCCTTTGTTCTTGTTAAATACTGTAGAATGTTCTTACTAAATATGATTTTTGGCAGCAAAATGTGTTTAACTGGCTAAAATCAGGTAGCTATGGTAGTTCATCTGTACAGAATTCAGAGTTATAAAACTGGTATGTGCAGAAACCCATTACTGACAGTACTGCTGAAAGAGGCTGCTAATAAAAAGAGGACTGAGGCTAAAATAGCTTGAACTGTTTATGTATTGACATTTTGTAAAAGTTCAAAGTTATTTATTGGAAGTGCAAGGTTGTTTTTTTGGCTGCTCTTTGAGGATTGTGGCAGTTTTAATGGAGGAAGGGGATGAAGAGTTTGACAGGGTAGTATTGTATTTATAAGCTCACACTGCAAGCTTCTTCATATTGTAAACGACAACACTTTTTGTGGATGACTACTTAAAATAAGCCCCACATAATTAGTTCCAGTGTTAGTCTGTTCACACTGATTGTTGCTGTCTTTGTTTGTATCTGTCCATTTGCATTTATGAAAAAAGTGCCTTACATAACACACACAATATTACCAAACTTTGTGCAAATAAAGATGCAAAATTCTGAATTCTGAAGATAGGGAGGATAATGGTGGTAGTTTGTTTAAATGCAGAGAAGGAAAACAAATCTACAATAATTGCTTTTAGCTTGTATTAGGAATAGGTATCCTGAATAGTATTTTGCATACTTATTTATTTTACTTTGTTCAAATTACTATAGCTATGCATGGTATATATCTTAACTGGACCTGGTGAAATATGATAGCTTAAAATTTGAGCCTCAAAACGTTTCAGTCACCACAGAATGGAGGAGAGGGGAAAGTGGTTTGGTTCACGTGTCCTGTCAAACCATAGTTAAAATAAACTGTAGCTTAATGTGAACGTGCTGCATGCTGGCATATGGCAATCAAGCTACTGGGAAACAAGCCCATGGTATCACTTGTATCATCTAGACCAAAACTTGTGACTTTGTCTCCAAACCATGAGTGAAAGGTCTGAGTTTGGATGACACCACATGCCACAGCATGGCTTTCAGGACCAGGCATCGGACTTCCCATACCCCAACCCAAATAATAAGAGACCAATGAGATTGGCTTTGGGTCAAAACAGGCCACAACTTTATTGAATACAGATGAAAGTGGTTTGGCTAGGGCATTGGGCAATCTAAATACTTCCTGCCCGCTTGCCAGAAGTGATGCATGGTCAATCCAGGTGGGGGTTCCTAAGACTTACATTCAATAGGGTGACCCCCACAGGGATCACCGTCTGGGGGAGTGCCTTCAGCCCAGGCCCTGCCAGGGCACGCGGACATGGCCATTCCCCCTGGATCCCCGGATACCCCAGCGTTTGTAGGGGCAGGCGGAAACTACAACCAGGAAGAACTTCCTGACAGTAAGAGCTGTTCGACAGTGGAATTTGCTGCCAAGGAGTGTGGTGGAGTCTCCTTCTTTGGAGGTCTTTAAGCAGAGGCTTGACAACCATATGTCAGGAGTGCTCTGATGGTGTTTCCTGCTTGGCAGGGGGTTGGACTCGATGGCCCTTGTGGTCTCTTCCAACTCTATGATTCTATGATTCCCCTCCATCCAAAACAAAGGATTGCCCCAATGCCCAACCAATTGTGATGATTGCTATGAGGTAGGCAAAACCACTGGGTCAGTGTCAATTAGTCCGATGGGCATAGCAGCAGGAGCAGAGGAGGAAGGAAGCACCCATTATTTTAGCAATGCTTGTTTAATGTGATGTACAAACCAGGCTAGCCTATTGGATGAACTTCAGCTTTCATGGCATGCCTTCCTCTTCTCTTAGATTATTTAAGAGGAGAAGAAATGGGGCAGATGATGTTGATGTGGATATCACATTGGTTGTAGGAGCTAAAAGTAACATGCCTTTTCAAGTCCATGTTGTAATATTTTATGAAAGTATATTGCTTCTTTTAAATAAACTTTCCCAATTTACTTGAAAGTAACATGGATTTTCTTGAGAGAAAAGTTGACTGAGTTGCACTTTTGATAACCCTTTAAACACACACGAACATATTTGTACATGTTTTGAAAATTACAATAACTTATTGCCTTCTGTTACCCTTTTTAAAAAACATGATTGTGACTGCATTCTGAAAACAAAATAAATATCATAGCTGTTAACTTATGCACAAATTAGAAACAGCAGCACCATTGACAATAGGCATATTTTTTTAAAAAAAATTCTGGAAGCAGGTGAGGAAGAGCTGGTGGTGGAATTTAGCATGATGAAGTTTCCTAAGTGAGCAAAAGAATCTTTTATCCTAGTTAATTAGGAGGGAAAGCTTTCATGTGTAACTTAAAAAACTGTGGAGATAATGGCCATAAAAATGTTTTATTTAGTGCCATTTATGTACCTGTCAGTTTACAGAGTAATGTAAGCCAAAGGACAGCTCCTTGTCTGTAAGAGCTCATAATTTAAAAAGGGAGAGGAAGATCAAGAAAGAGTAATAGGATGATTGTGCAGCAATACAGTTATATATACTTATTTTTTTGTGGAATGAGAGGTTTCACAGAAGAGTTGGTTGGGAGGGATTTAAAGGATGGATTCATGCAGTGTATGTATCCCGGGAGGTAGCACCAGCAGGAGGGAAGGCCTGTATGGGAGAATATTATTTTAAGTGATCAGTAGGTCTTTAGGTTGAGGTTTTGCTTCAAGGTAGTAATTGGGAGGTATGATAATCATGGGCAGTGATATCTTGGAATATGAAGCTTTTGGAGAGCTTTAAAATTAAGGACAAGAAGTTTGTGCTGGTTGTTGAAGAGGACAAGATGCCAGTGAAGCAAGCTGAGGCATTGCAAGGTCTTAAGTAAGGTGAATGATTTGGCTGCCTTATTCTGGTTATAGGCGGCTGAGTTATAGTAAAAAGTTAGAAAATATGGTTGCAGTAAACCAGGTGGCCAGAATGTTCTGGATTGGTCTTGCCAAAAAACAAAGGTTTTGACATGTTATAATAGGTACATTCCAGAGGAAACGTGATATTTGAGTCTTATCTGAGAGACATGTGGCTGTATTTTGCTACCCTAAACAAGCTTGAGATGGTCATCATGACACTACCAAACTTCATGGTGGGGAAAACTGAGTGTTTCTTGAGTGAATGGGTAAATAAAATAAAATCCTACTTGAAGTAGTTTTCTGGAGAAAACCAGTGGAACTTGATTGAGAGAGACTGTAAGACTAAAATGTTGAGCAAGTGCCCAAGAGCTTGGTGTATTTAGAATTCTAACTGTTTTCTTGCACAACTTGCCTGTTTTGTATCACTTTATAAAATACTTAGTAATTTAACCAGCTTTTAGTTCTTTTTGTTTATAAATCTGCAGCAGTGAGTGTTATCATAAATGGAGAACAAAACACAGCCCTGAAGATGTTGGGCATTTGGTTAGCTCATCATAATTTACGTAACATATGGACTTATTTATCTCTTAATTTTTAGTGTTCCTTATTTTGTCTATAACGAATACAGTAAGCTTTCATGTCTTGCCTCAGATCATTGCAGAATAAAAGTTATGTTTATATGAGATAAGGATTGTTTGTGTTTAAAAAACTGTTTGAAAATGAAACTGACAGATACAGTTGAGGCCATTATAATTAAGTGAAGTTATGAGCCAGTTAATAGAATGGTTGAATTTTGGAACTGGTTATTGGGATTCAAATCCCAGTTCAGCCTTGAATCTTGGAGCAAGTTATTTCTTCCAAGCTTTGGTTTTTCTATAAGATTGGAATTGTAGTGACTGACTTCCTAGTTGTGTGGGGTGCACACTAAAGTTGGTATAGACAGAAATACCGTATTGAATGCATTGGTCTGGTTTGTACATCACACTAAACCAGGCATGGGCAAACTTGGCCCTTCAGCTGTTTTTGGACTACAACTCCAATCATCCCTAGCTAACAGGACCAGTGGTTGGGATGATGGGAACTGTTGTTCAAAAACAGCTGGAGGGCCAAGTTTGGCCATGCCTGCACTAAGCCAAAGGTAAACCATAGAGAGGTGATATGCATAACTTGTAAGCCAAACTATGACTTAGCAAGGTCATGTGATCCACTTTGCTCCTTCCAAGTTCTTTTTACTGTTGCACTGTACTGAAATAAACTAAGGTTTGGCTTGAAATGTTGGCATGTTGTCCGAAAAAGGGCTTGTGGCTAAGTGTTCACCTCATTCAGTGCTATTTTTCCGGAAAAAGAGGTACCAGAACTCATCATGAATGCCTCCCTTGCTCTCTTTAATGGCAATGGCACCCACCTGAGAGGTGCCAGAACTGAATTCCAGTGAGTTCCGGCTGAAAAAAAGTCCTGATCTCACTAATCATGATCTGTTTGTAGGTGAACTTAAGAGAAATTTGTTGAGAGAGTTGTTGGCATACCCTAGGGGTGGGTATCTTAGCTGAGGTGTTTTTCTTGCTTTTAAAACATGTTGACAAGCACTGTATTCATTTGTGTAGTTGTGACTTGCAGTATGTGAGGCGTGACTTGCCAAATGCTAGTAAAAGGCACCTTTTAAACAATTAAAAATTGGGTAATGTAGTGAAAGCCATACATAATGGAGAATAATCACTTGAACTTTCTGTTTAAATTTTCATGTCTTTTCTGCACTATAGATGTACAGTGAATGTGTTTTTTTTGGGGGGGGACTTCAGAGAGGTTCAGTTTGTTAGTTGAGGACAGAACAGAAGTTGCTTTAAGGTTTCATCACCATGTGTCACAGCTGTAAAGCAAAGGCTGTAGGCTGAGGAATTGGGCAGGGAAAGGATCCTGTTACTAGGCAGACTTAGCAGCAATGTCATATTTTCTGGCACAGACAGTGAGAGCAGTTTCATTTTTCATCTGCTCTTGGCTAGCATCTCTGTAGCTTGGAGGGTAAATTGGGCAGGACAAGCAAACCACACATATAACATGTCCAGGTTCATACATAATGCTAAACAACAATTAAGGTTATTAAGCCAAGAGCATCCCATGGATTCTTATTTTCCAACAGACCATAGTTAATAAACCATAGTCAAGATGCTGGGTTGGCTTTTCATTTAACACCAAACCATGGTTTAACATTGTGTGTGAATCAGGCCAATGTGTAGGTGGTTTCTTTGGACTCAGTATTCTCAGAAAATACTATTATGGAAGGAGAAGCATATCTCACATGGAACACATCCAACTAAGGGAGATGCTGATGTTCTTTAATAGTTGTCAGCATTTGTTGCTCCTCCAAGGTATCTTCTAAGGTTATAGTATATCTTACATTATAAAAACAGTTACCATATTTTTTGCCCTATGGGACGCACTTTTTCCCCTCCAAAAATGAAGGGGAAATCTGGGTGCATCCTATGGGGCGAATGCAGGCTTTCGCTGAAGCTTGGAGAGCGAGAGGGGTCGTTGCGCACCGACCCCTCTCGCTCTCCAGGCTTCGGGAACACATCCGCAACCTAGGCAGCCCTGCGGGAGTTCCCGCAGGGCTGTCTAGGCTGCGGATAGCAGCCTGCTTCCCGGAGCGCCAGGTGCCCTGAAAGCAGAGCGCCCGGCGCTTTGGGAACACACCCGCAGCCTAGGCAGCCCTGCGGGAGGTCCCGCAGGGCTCCCTACGCTGTGGATAGCAGCCTGCCGCCCGGCGCGAGGAGCACCCTGAAGCAGAGCGCCCTGCCCGCCGGACAGACATCCGCAGCGTGTTGGTGCCCCGCGGGAGTTCCCCGTAGGGCTCCCCACGCTGCGGATAGCAGCCTGCCGCCCGGCGTGAGGGGTGCCCTGAAGCAGAGTGCCCCGCCCGCCAGACGGACATCGGCCAGCCCCACAAGCTCGAGGGACAGCAAGGAGGCGCAGCGCCGCCATCCCGCTGTTCCTCGACCTGGTTCGGTTTCCCTGACCTGGTTTTGGGGGCGAAATAAAGGGGGGGAATTTCTTTTATTCCCCCCCCCAAAAAAAACTAGGTGTGTCCTATGGGTTGGAACATCCTATGGGACGAAAAATACGGTACTTGATCATGCAGTTCAATGTGAGTTTGTCATGTCTGGGCTCAAATGTGTGGAGGAGAGGACAATTTGCTTTTATATGGCAGTTTAATTACTTTGTTAGCTTCTGTGATAATGCCAAAACATTAGGCTTCTGGATTCTTGTCTAGAGACTGTATAGTAATATTGGCATTGTCTAAAGTTATTTGATAATGTTTTCCCATTCCATTCACCCTCATTAGTACAAGAATCTAGAAAATGATGGGAATTATAGTTTAGCAGTATCTGGAGGGCTGAAGGTTCCCCACACCTAGTTTATATGAAGTCTGCATTAACTTTTGTGCTCAGTGATTCAGTTACATATATGCACAATACAGGCAGCGAGCGATTTAGGTGTGCCCAATATGTGCTTGACTTCGCACAATGCGCAGCACACTGAACTTGGAGATGACCTGAAAACCTCTCAAAAACATCACAGAAGGGATAGAACTGGTGAGGGCAGGGATGGGACAGGGCAGCCTTACGCAGGCCCCACCAACATATGTGCTTCCAGAATGTAACCCCCATGTGAATTGGTTGCCTGTATTACATATTGTCTAGGTCAGGCTTTGTTGCTTTAATAGCAGTCTGTGCTGTGAAGTTGAATTAGCCTAACTTTACATGCTGGTGTGCCATCACCAACAAAAGGTCATTTGGCATGTGTATATACAAACAATGGAAAGCTCAACTTGGCACTTCTCTGACACTGGATTAGTGCAGAGATTATTGTCCTAAAAGGCCCTGTCCCTTAGTTGTGCAATTCCTATATGGACAGCACCTCTTTGTAGACCAGAGTTGGAGAAGCTTTAGGCCTCAAGATATGGTTGGACTCGAACTCCCAGAATTGCTGGCAATTGATCATGGTGGCTGGTGTTGATGGGTGTTGGGAGTCCCACAACATACAGGAAGCCACAGGTTCCTCGTCCCTGGTGTGGGCCATAGTATGTGAGTGGCAATTTTACATGTGTGTGTGTTCCAACATGTGTATACACAGTGGGGAAGGCAGGAAGATTCTGACCAAGTATATCTGACAGAAGTACCCCACATATAAGGGCATTTGCCCATGGTCTCTATTCAAAGTTTCATATTCATTCTCATACAGAATAGCATTCTGTTTTAAGAATTCTGCAATGTATTAAGTGGCCTTAAATATACTGTGGATTTGCTGCTGCTGTGTAGATTATGTTCTCTAATGAGAAAACATCAGTTTGTTTAAAAATGCATGAGGTTTGGTGCTCCTTTTGTTGTAGCCACATTTTAAACATGCATTTGTTGGCCTTTGTGCTGGAAAGGGTAGCTGTACAAACCAGTTAGACCTTTTTTTGGTCAGGATATACTAGAAGGAGGAATATTTCAAATCTTGGTCTCAAAGAAAGCTACAGGCACATTTAGCATTTACACTGTACAAGTGAGAAGTGTGTCAAACAATGTTGAATGAGCAGTTATATTGTTTGTTTAGCAGCAGCAATGACATTCTGCTGGTATTGTAATTCATGAAATCAACACTATCGTTTGAATCTTTTGTTCACAAATGTCTGTTTCACTGAACTGTAAAGTTATAGGCTCTGTTTCAAAGTGATGCAAAAGCATATTTTAGTAGTACAAGGCCTTCTTCAACAACAGATTCCTATATTCCTGCTGTTTCTGGTTGGGGCGGCAAGGAAGGGATTGAAAGCATCACTTTCCTAGTTTAAACTAATGCTGGCAGTAATTAATGAATCAAATTATGTATAGACTTCAACAAAAAATATGAAGATAATATTCCCAGCTGATGATATACCGTATTTCTTGCCGTATTTTTCGCTCCATAAGACGCACCTAGTTTTTAGAGGGGGATTGCAAGAAAAAAAATATTCTTTAAAGGGAGCGCTGAGCAGAGCCTGTATGCATCCCAGGCTCTGCTCAGCATTCCCTTTCACGAGCGACGTGGAGCGTGTGTGCGGCGCTTGCAGGCTTTTCCCCGAGGAGGGAGAAGCCCCCAAGAGCCGCACACATGCTCCGCGCGGCTCGTAAAAGGGAGCGCGGCTCTTGCTGGCTTTTGCGGGAGGTAGGGGAAGGGACAGAGGGATGGCCTCTGTCACTTCCCCCACCTCCCGCCAAAGCCAGCAAGAGCCGCGCTCCCTTTAAAGAGCGTGGAGAGTGTGCTTTTCCCGCCTGCCTCCCGCCTGCATTTGCTCCATAAGATGCACACACATTTCCCCTTATTTTTTAGGAGGGAAAAAGTGCGTCTTATGAAGCGAAAAATATGGCACTTCTAAGCAAAGCTGCTTTTTTTTTAAGATGCTGCCCAGCTTTAGTATGACCTTCAATAATTGAAGTATTTCTGTTGCCATTTGTGTGATCTGCACTATGTGCTGAGATCCTTTAGAAGTAAAATGTGAAGTACGGTTAGGCTGCTAGGTTTTTTTAACTATTCTTTGAAAGAACACACACAGAAAATGAATGTGCATGAATCTGGTACATGTGGTTTGGAAAGGATAGGCTTCTTGTTTTTTGTTTTTAAATAGTGAGTATTATCTGCCTTCAAGGATAGGGCAGCTTGTCTAAATAAAATAAGCATACTGAAGGAAGAAGCTCTTTTTCTGTAGAATTCAAATTTTACAGGAAGCTAACAAACTTGGTACTGATCTGATGTTACCTTTTTATTAATGAATCAAACTTTTTTTAAAAAAATTGAATGAATTTTTGTAATGATCTGGTTATATTATATTAATTTTATCTCCTGTGCCTTTCTTTTATATTGCTCTCTTAGTATTTTGAAATGTTAACTTTTTGGACACTTTGTTGAAGAAGGGTAATGGAATTGCTAGAAATGTCAGCGTAATGAAAAATTCCTAAAACAAAGTATTTAAATAGTTTACCAAGTTACAATAACTGCACTTCAATGTCTCTTTCAGATCTTGAACCTGATGACTGTGCTTCTGTGTGCATCTTCAGTGTAGATCATTCATCATCTGTAAATCATCCTATTTGTATCCCTTGTCATGGATTTCAGTCACATCATTCTCCTTTGTCTTCGCCTACTAGACTGCAGGGTCATAAAAGCTATGAAGGAATGTGTGAAGTACCACAATCCAAGTACAGTGCACTAGGTGGTCCTAAGACATTTGAGTGTCCTAGCATTCAAATTACATCTATTTCTCCTAACTGTCATCAAGGAATAGAAGCCAGTGAAAATGAATTGCACACAAATGGCCCTCAAAATGAATATATGGAAAGGCCTTCAAGGGACCATTTGTATCTTCCTCTTGAGCCATCTTACAGGGATTCGTCCCTTAGCCCAAGTCCTGCCAGCAGCATTTCCTCCCGAAGCTGGTTCTCGGATGCCTCCTCTTGTGAGTCGATTTCTCATATTTATGATGATGTGGATTCAGAACTGAATGAAGCTGCTGCTCGATTTACCCTTGGATCACCTTTGGCATCTCCTGGAGGTTCTCCAAGGGGCTGTCCAGTGGATGAACCCTGGCAACAATCTTATGGATTTGGGCATGCCTTGTCACCTAGACAATCTCCTTGTCATTCTCCTAGGACTAGTATCACAGATGAAAATTGGCTTAGCCCTAGGCCAACCTCAAGACCATCATCGCGACCTACATCACCGTGTGGGAAACGGCGACATTCTAGTGCTGAGATCTGTTATGTTGGTTCACTTTCTCCTCACCATTCTCCAACTCCCTCTCCAGGACATTCTCCTAGGGGAAGTATAACTGAAGACACATGGCTAAATTCTTCTCTTCATGGTCTGACTCCTGGCCTTTCACCTTTTCAGTGTTGTGCTGAGACTGACATCCCTCTTAAAACACGAAAGACCTCTGAGGATCAAACTGCCATTATATCAGGAAAAATAGAGCTTTGTTCTGAAGAACAGGGTAGTTTATCACCATCACTTGAAACAGCAATAGATGATAGCTCTGGAGCCCAGCATATGTTAAAAAAAGACTTGTCTGGTGACCAATTTCTTTCTGTTCCTTCACACTTCACCTGGAACAAACCAAAGCCTGGCCATACTCCTATCTTTCGGTAAGTAATTGTGGGAAATGGACTACTTGTGCTGTTGTCTTTATATGTACATATGACTAGAAGTTGATACACTGTAATACAAGATAGTAAGTCTCTTTAGGCAGTTGTATTCCTAAGGTATTTTGTTGTAAACAAATCACCTAGTGCCTGAACATTATATTGCCTCACAAATTACAACTAAATAACTTGTAAATCATTGAATATGTGTAGAGATAATTTGGCCTAGACACAGGCCTCATTCAAGCATAGTGCTAAGCTATTTAAAGTTTCACTTCCAGTTTTAACTCTTCATACATGGATAAACTGTGGTCAATCTTAACTATGGTTTAGGGAAACAAATCAAGCCATGGTTAATTTATTTCCCATGGCTTTATTTCCCCAGGCTATGGTGAAAATTAGTTAAGATAAATCAGTTTTGGATTTGGATATAACAATAAATTGCAAACACTTAAAAATGAAAGTCAAAGTTCCTGATCTCTTTGTAGCCTTGCCAGAGAATTAGAGACTAATGAAGAGGGCGGGAAGAGACACAACCCCATAGTTTAGTGTTGTTAAAAAGGTAAAGGACCCCTGGACGGTTAAGTCCAGTCAAAGGTGACTATGTGGTTGCGGCACTCATCTCACTTTCAGGCTGAGGAAGCCGGCGTTTGCCCACAGACAGCTTTCTGGGTCATGTGGCTAGCATGACTAAACCGCTTCTGGTGCAACGGAACACTGTGTATCCAAAGCAAACCACAGTGACCCAGTTCACATGACATGGTGAGCCAAACTATGGCTTAGCATGACTATGCAAACATGGACTTCCAGAGAGGAGCTTGCAAACTGACTGCTGGTTGGAGCTGATGTTTGTTGGAGTCCAACAGTATCTGGAGGACCACAGGTTGCCCAATCCTGCTCTGTACCCTTCCAAGCTGTAAACAAGAAAGTACATATGCTGCTGTTATGGTACTATACTCTGTTCTTTGCTAGATGTTCTACAGATGTAGTGTAGAAACAGATAGGAATTTCGCCTCTTATCTCTCCCCCTCCCCCTTTTCTCCACCAGAATGTAGCATTTTCAGAATCTTACGATCAAAGTAGGGCACATCCACACCATACATTTAAAGCACATTTAACACATATTTCAAGCACATGGGTTTCCCCCAATAACCCCAGGAACTGTAGTTTATTAAGGGTGTTGGGAATTGTTGTCATGTGAGGGGTAAACTATAGTTTCCTCAGGATTCTTTTTTGGGGGAAGCCCCCCCTCCAATAGTTAACACAGCACCCTTTAGGTCTTTCCGATATTCAGCTGGGCAGCTACACGAATATATCCAATTAGGGACTTGAAATGACAAGCCCCCTTGTTGTTTTGAACAGTGTTTAGCAGGGCCAGTTCCAGAGATTTCAGTATTTGCTGTCCAGACATTTTAGTAATTCAGCAAAGTCCAAAACTGCAACACTTTTTCATAAGTCCAGCATGTATGCTAGAATGACCCTGTTTCCCAGTATCCTCTCCATCATATTATTTAATTAGATATCTTGATTGAAACAGTCTCATACGCATCATATACCATTTTTGCACAATTTTTAATGTTTGCTCCCTCCTACTACATGACATGGATTTAAATGGGAATGTTAGTCACATAGAATTCCAGCAACTGCCTTCAATCAAAATATTATTCTCTCTTACTCTCACATCCATTACAGGCCCTCTGCAGTGCCCATATCAATGTTTAAAAGTAGTAATTTGCATTACCACATTTTTCCTTGGTTGGTTGCTTTTTTCAGATAATTTCATCTGGTCCATTGAAATTGATGGACAAGGCTAACTTGGGTACATTAATTTCAGTTGGTTTATTCCAAGTAGAATTTAGTTGGATACAGCCCGCAGAGTTTATGTTGGGTATGTTGAGCCCACTCTTCTCCTTTAGATCTCCCTGATAGAAAAATGAGAGTGCTTTAAATAATTCCTACCCATTTCCCTTCTTTTATCAGTGCAATGGAAAAAGTGGGTATTATTACTTAACATTTGTTTACTAGCCAAATGTCTGAAATCAGAAGGCTTTTTTAGATTTACTCTGATTTTGAATTAGCAATTCAACAATACTTTAATCCTTTTAGGGTTATCAGTCATGGGTTATCAGCCATAGCTATTGGTGACTGCCTAAACACAAGCAAAGCATATCTTAACTGTGTATTGCTCAGTAACATTAGAAACTAAGCTATATAAACAAAGCCTTCAAATATATTTGTTGACCTGGGAATAAGTGTCCCTATAAATTCAGCAGGTACCTTTGAAGTTATTAGGTGTTAGAAGAATAAACAGTTTAATGTTTACGCACCATCTAATGGATCTTTAAAAATGCAGTTATGTTTAAGAAGTTAACACAGGTGCGTGTGTTTGCCCTGCGGTGTTCCGATTTTCAGTCTTTTAGCAGTGGCAAACATTCTGACACCAGTTTAAATAAACTTTGGTGCCATGAAGCATTGGCGTTGGATCCTGAAACCACAATTGCTTTGCATTTTCCTAGAAACTGGAACCAGAAAGACAAACTTACTGGCTGTTGGAGCATCCAAACTTCCCTAAATAAAGCTCCATGTTCAGTTACCAATGTAATAGTGGAAGATAACCTACACGTACAGTGGTACCTCAGGTTAAGAACTTAATTCGTTCTGGAGGTCCGTTCTTAACCTGAAACGGTTCTTAACCTGAGGTACTACTTTAGCTAATGGGGCCTCTTGCTGCCGCCGCACCGCTGCTGTGCGATTTCTGTTCTCATCCTGAAGCAAAGTTCTTAACCCGAGGTACTATTTCTGGGTTAGTGGAGTCTGTAACCTGAAGCATCTGTAACCTGAAGTGTCTGTAACCCGAGGTACCACTGTACTTGATTCTTCAAAATTGTGTAGAGCAAGGTCAGAGGCAAAAGAGAGAGAAAAAAACCTTGAAATGAACAGTGTAGGCTAAGGCAACATTTGCTATATAAAGGTAAAGGATCCCTGACAGTTAAGTCCAGTCGCGGACAACTCTGGGGTTGCGGCGCTAATCTTGCTTTACTGGCTGAGGGAGCCGACGTTTGTCCGCAGACAGTTTGTCCAGTTATGTGGCCAGCATGACTAAGCCGCTTCTGGCGAAACCAGAGCAGCGCACGGAAACGCCGTTTACCTTCCCACCGGAGCGGTACCTATTTATCTACTTGCACTTTGACGTGCTTTTGAACTGCTAGGTTGGCAGAAGTTGGGACCGAGCAACGGGAGCGCACCCCGTCACAGGGATTCAAACTGCCGATTTTCTGATCGGCAAGTCCTAGGCTCAGTGGTTTAGACCACAGTGCCACCACACATCCCAACATTTGCTATACTTTGTGTAAATAGGTTTGGGGCAATTGATGCTATTTGCCTAAGAGCAGCAAGTAGCCTGACATGCAGTTTGACAAAAGAACTTAGGTTTAACAATATTGCCCCTTGGAACAGGAAGCCTGTTTCTCAAGGTTAGAGCTGTAAAATAGAAAGAGTTTTGTGGCTGATCACTCTGCTCTTTGCCCACTTGCATGTTAAAGCAGTACACACTTTCTGCATTAGCTTTGCAATGCTTCTCTTGCTTGGTATTCCTTAGCCAGTTCTGCCATAGATGCTGGGTGCTGGTAACTGCTGTGCTATCAGACAAACAAATATTTAAGTAATAACCATAAAGAATTCAATTAAGCCTGTCATAGTCAAGTTGAACTACAGTGTATGTCATTAGTGTTTTAAGTAGGCAAATGAGATTCTATGTTCAGATGCTGGATTTACTAAGTGGTTTCCATTTTTTATATGTTATACTTGGACTAGTTTTAGTTGCAACTAATTTTTCTGTCCTCCTGTGAAATTGGATAGGTGTCTTGGACCAGTCAGCTGGGTAACTTTGAGGTGGTAGTGTATATTTGTTTTATTTTTCATAAATGAGATAAATTTAGTGTAGCATTCTTAATAGTACATTGGCCACTCACTGAAGGCTTCTCTTGATGGTGGGATATGAGAAATACTAATAAGCAAAAACGGTTTTTGGGTAATGTTCTCCCTAATGAACATTTTAAAAATCTGCATTTTTTCTCTGATAGTTTGTTTACTCAAAAATACAGATACGCTTTTTACCTTGGTCTCCTCTACTTATTTAAAGTTTAGCTCTTATTTTGAGTAATGTTGACATTTCTTATGGTATTTTTGTAGGAATTCTCAGCATTTCATTCTCTTTCCTCTAAAGTTAGAGGAGAAAATAATGATGAATAAAGTGTATGCATTTAATTATAATACAGCTGCTATTATTGTCTGCTATTGACAGAGCAGTTGCCAACAAATGGTGATCATTCTAATAAGAACTCTCATGATTTCTATCAATTTTGATAATACTATATTTGTATTATTTATTCATATATGCCCTTGCAGCTTGGGTGAACAAATTCACCTAAGTTTACAAGAAATGCATGCTTTCCTCCTTGGTTTTTCATCTTCTGAAACATGGGAAAAGGTGGATGGTAAGATGACTTAGCTAATTAAGGGTTCTGCTTTTAACCTAGAAAAGGCTGCATGGATTTCATTAAGTTAGGAGGACAGCACTTAATTATGGAAGGTGATCTTAAGTAATCCAGACATCTATCAAATAAATCTGTCTATTGGGAAAGAGGCAGTCATGGCCATATTCAGTAGGCTAGGGTTTGCAGGTGTCTGCTTATGCTCCATAGGAAAGCTTAGGCAATCACTGTATTACAAGCAGCAGTCTTTCCATGACTTCAGAAATGTGAGTTTTACAGCCTGGCTAATGAATATTTTGGAATAATGCAAACGTTTACCGTGGGGAGTGAGGCTCAAACACCATAGTTATTGGCTTTGTAGCATTATACTTCATTGAAGAGTGAATTTCAGATTAAGATTAATAAGAATTATGGTTCTGAATGCATGTTTAACTGCTCATGATGGTCACATTGTATTTAAAACAGTTTAAAGTACATAACTTTTAAAATTTGATCCTGCTATGTTTGTTTGACCCTGCTTAGACTTTTGTTTTGTTAGCCAATCTTTTATTTATAATGCTACAATAAAGATAAGTAAGACTCCCTCTATGGCTGCTAATAACATTTAAAAATTGTTTAAACACCGTGAGTTTGTGGGGAGGGCTCTTCCCCCTGCAAGCCCATTCTCCATCTTGGGCCTGGGGACGGGCCCCATACTCCACCTCAGCATATAAGGCTCCAAGGAGGCCTCGGGACATTGCTGCTGCCGCTTCACCGTGAGTTTGTGGGGAGGGCTCTTCCCCCTGCAAGCCCACTTCACCAGGCCAGGGGGCGGGGCCCACATTCACCACCGCCACAACTTTAAGGACACTGGTGCTGCTGCAGCAAATGTTTAAAATGTTTTTATATATTTTAAAGTGTTTTAAAAGTGTTTTTACTTTTTACTTTGTTGTACCACCATAAACGGTGGTTTTTATCCATGTATTTTTATTTTGTTTTGTTTTATTTTGGGTTGGGGTGGGATGGTTGTTGAGTGGGGTGGGGATTGGTTTTGCTTTGGTGTAATTGTTTTTTGTTTGTTTGTTTGCTTTTATATTTTGTAAATGGAGGCGAGTATGAGGCTTGGGATTCCTACTGTGGAGGGGCGAGGGAGGTATGGCGGTGGGGGCAGATGTCATAGGCGAAGGGGATCGAGATACGGATATGCTCGTACCCCTTCCAATCTGCGCCCCATCCCGAGAGATGAGGGTAGGGTGAGCAAGGATTACTCACCTCCGTCACTGGTGTTGTGCAATGCCAGGTCTATAGGCAACAAAACCGCCACCCTGCGAGATTTCTTCATCTCGCAGGGGGTCGACCTGGCTTGTGTGACGGAGACCTGGGTGCGAGAAGGGGATACTGTTACTTTACGAGAGATGGCGCCCCCGGGTTTCTCCGTCCTCCACCAGTCGCGGACTGTGGGCCGTGGGGGAGGGGTGGCATTATTAATCTGGGAAGATTGTTCTTTCAGGGCTCTACCATTGCCATCGATCCCCGGCATTGAATGTGTTGGCCTAGTGTGGGGCTCCGAGGTGAGATTGGCTGTCTGGCTGGTGTACTGGCCACCTAGCGCACCAGCAGCCACCCTGTCAGGCCTGCTGGAGGCGGTGGCCTGCTGGGCCTTGGAGTTCCCTAACCTATTGGTATTGGGGGACTTCAACATCCATGCTGATGCCACTCCCTCCTCACAGGCTCTGGACCTGGTGTCTTCCATGGCAACACTAGGGCTCTCCCAGTTTGTTTCGGGCCCCACACATCAAGCAGGCCACACGCTGGATTTGATCTTTGGCGTCGGTATAGATGTGATCATGTTTCCTTTGATGAAGGTGCCATGGTCTGATCACTATGCTCTGAAAGCCAGGATTGACTTTCCACCCCCACCCTGCTTAGGTGGCGAGCCGATTTGGGCTCGCCCGCAGAGGCTGATGGACCCTGATAGATTCCGTCAAGCCTTGCGGGACCTTTCTCCCCCTGGTGACTCATTGACTGAACTTGTTGAGGGCTGGAATACCCATCTCCTGGCAGCCATCAATGAGATCGCGCTCTGCGACCTCGCAGAAACCGGGCTCCCTGGTTTACCTAGGAGCTCCGGAAAATGAAGCGGGACCTCAGACGGCTAGAGCGAGTATGGCGGGGTGCCCGTGACGGAGCTTCAAGAACATCTTATAGGGTTTTTATGAAAACCTACGAGATGGCAGTGAAGGCCGCTAAGAAGTCCTACTTCTCAGCCTCCATGGCATCCGCTAGCTCTCCCCTGGCGCAATTATTTAGTATAATTCGGTCTTTAACGTCCCTCGAAGGGCAGCCAAATTTAAATAACAATTTGACACACAGCTGTGAGGCATTTGCGAGCTTTTTTGCGGAGAAGGTCCTGTTGCTCCGCTATGACCTCCCTGCCAATTTGGATACAATAAAGGAACTGGAGGCCCCTCGACTGTCCTCGGGTCCAGTGTTGGACCACTTTGACCAGATATCCCCAGCCAATGTGGACAGACTCCTCCGAGCTGGAAAGCCCACCACTTGTCCTCTCGACCCGTGCCCATCCTGGCTGATTAGAGCGTGTCCAGACGAGGTGCAGGCCCTCCTGGGGGATATCATCAATTTGTCCCTTGGGGCAGTGGTGCGCCCGCTCTTAAAGAAACCATCATTAGATCCCTTAGATCTATCCAATTACCGCCTGGTTTCGAATCTTCCATTCCTGGGTAAGGTGATTGAGAGAGCGGTTGCTGAACAGCTTGGTAGGTTTCTGGATGAAACATTGGCTCTGGATCCATTCCAGTCCGGCTTCCGCGCTGGTCATGGGACCGAGATGGCTCTGGTTGCCCTAAACGATGATCTTTGTAGACAGCTGGATCAAGGCGGGTCGGGGCTGCTGATTCTTCTAGATCTGTCAGCAGCTTTCGACATGGTCGATCATGAACTCCTGGACCACCGCCTTGCCGACGTGGGGATCCAGGGCACAGTCCTTCAATGGCTGCGCTCGTTTCTCTCTGGTCGGGGACAGAGGGTGGCGCTTGGGAGGGAATTGTCATCGCGCCACTCCTTGGTGTGTGGAGTGTCTCAGGGTGCGATTCTCTCCCCGATGCTTTTTAACATCTTTATGCGCCCCCTTGCCCAGCTTGTCCGGAGTTTTGGGCTGGGCTACCATCAGTATGCTGATGACACCCAACTCTCTCTGTTGATGGATGGCCATCCTGACTCGGCCCCAGACACACTGATCAGATGCTTGGAAGCTGTGGCTGGATGGTTACGTGGGAGCCGGTTGAAGTTAGATCCTTCGAAGACAGAGGTCCTCTGGCTGGGACGGGACGATATGGAATTGAGGGGGCAACTCCCATCTCTTGCGGGGGTGCAATTAGTGCCAGCACCGTCCGTTAAGAGTTTGGGTGTAATCTTCGATACCTCCCTCTCCATGGAGGCGCAGATTGCAGCTATTACAAAGGCGGCATTTTTTCATCTCCGCCAAGCTAAGCAGTTGGCTCCTCTCGCCCTGACCTAGCCACTGTGATCCACGCGACAGTCACCTCCAGACTGGATTATTGTAACTCGCTCTACGTGGGGCTGCCCTTGAGACTGACCCCAAAACTCCAGCGGGTGCAGAATGCCGCAGCGAGACTCCTTACGGGGTCTTCGCTGCGAGATCACATTCATCCGGTGCTATACCAGCTGCACTGGCTCCAGGTGGAGTACAGGATCCAGGTTTAAGGTGCAGGTTTTAACCTTCAAAGCCCTATACGGCCTAGGACCCTCGTACCTACGGGACCGCCTCTCCTGGTATGCCCCACAGAGGAACTTACGGTCTTCAAATAAAAACATCTTGAAGGTCCCAGGCCACAGAGAGGTTAGGCTGGCCTCAACTAGAGCCAGGGCTTTTTCGGCTGTGGCTCCAACCTGGTGGAACGCTCTGTCACAAGAGACAAGGGCCCTGCAGGACTTGACATCTTTCCGCAGGGCCTGCAAGACAGAGCTGTTCCACCAGGCCTTTGGTCAGGGCGCAGCCTGACTCCCTCCTTTGGCAATCTTTACGAAACTTTAGTTTATGGTTGCCATCAATTTTGATTTTAATTAATTTTTATAATGTTTTTATAATGTTGCACTACTTTAGTGTTGTTAGCCGCCCTGAGCCCGGCTTCAGCTGGGGAGGGCAGAATATAAATAAAATTTATTATTATTATTATTATTATTGAAAGACCAGTAACAATAGAAAGCCCACATATACATTCCTTAGACTGAATGATCAGGGGGTTTTTAAATAGAACTTTTAATGTATTTAAATAAGAACCTAAACTTCAATAATGCATAAGAACAAAAAAGGAAAAAAAGGAAAACAACAAAACTGAGTGAAAACGAAAATTAAACTTGTACACAAATAGTACAAACTTGACTTGCTTCATTCACATTCCCTGGAAAAAGCTATTATTGGTGTTGGGGTAGTAACATTTTTAAAAATACTTGTTTTATTTTTAAATATCAGGATATTTTCTTTGAATGATCACATAGTTGGGCTCAAACTGTTCCACTCTTCTGATCAACTCAAAAAGTGAAATCTGTCCCAAGTAGGCCTCTCTCATAATTCTTAGTGGGTGAAGTGGTTAATATGAGAGGAAGTGCTGGCTGTGATATGCTGGACTAAAATATATATTTTGGATGGGATGGTTGTTCTCTTTTACCAAGCACACAGCTTTGGGCTCACCATACGTGGAATGGTGAGGGAGGAAGGGGACACCCACCTAGCCAGCCAGATCAACTGAATTAACCCTGGTAATCAGTGCAGTGAAAAATGTCACAGCCAGATGGCTCTCACATCTGACCAAAGGATACAGGGCTTCTGTTAAGGGTTGGTTTTTTGAGTTAAATTTTGCAGAGGAGGTTGGGTGAGGACTTCTGCATGCAGTGAAGGTTTATGAAAATGCAACAAATGTCACTTTTGCACATGGTAGTCTCTCCTCATTCATACTATGTCCTTTTCATGGTGGCAATTGCCTTATAACTGATCACATTACCCTTGTCCAATGGTGGACAAGGTCCACCATTGCATGAAATATTTTACTGTATTCAATAGATTTTTATTCTGTTTGATTTTTGTATGCTCGCTTTTATTACTGTATTTGTAGTGCTTGCTGCCCTTGAAAGTGCAGGGTATAAATGTATTAAATAATGAAATCTGTTCACTTCTTGTTTTTAGCACATCTTCGTTGCCTCCCCTAGACTGGCCTTTGCCTGCTCAATATGGACAGTGTGAATTGAAAATAGAAGTGCAACCAAAAACTCATCATAGAGCACATTATGAAACAGAAGGCAGTAGAGGAGCAGTAAAAGCATCAACTGGTGGCCATCCTGTAGTGAAGGTAAAAGAGGCTAATATAATGTTTTATCCGTGAACTACTGTTAACTTTGAATGTTAATGAAGATTGTAATAGAGGTGTGTGTTGAATGATAAATTTTGAAGCATTTTTATCTTGCTCTCCAACCTAAAAAGAGTCACATGGCAGCTTGCAAAGATCAGTTCCTGCTCTCAGCCTTGCAATCTAAAGGCATGGCACTGGTGGAATGGCTGGTTTCAGGTGACAATTGATGGAGGGAGGAGTCTGATGAAGGTGGCTTCTCTGCAGAGCTGATTGGGACACTATTTCTCTTCTATCCCTCTGAGGTAGCCCAATGAAATTATCTACGTACAGCCGGACTTGAGAACCTTTGCCCCTCCATATATTGTTGGACTCCATCAGCCCTAGCCAAGATGATCAAGAATGCCAAGAGTTGTAGTTCAGTAAGCCTGGAGGGCTTCAGTCCCTCCATCTCAGAGCTACAAAAATAAGGCTGACAGTCCTTTGTACAAGTATTGGAAAAGCTTTAAATTTTGTTTATCCCTGATTATCTGTGGCAAATGACTGTTACTTTCAAGGGATGAGGTGCATTTTCTCTGTTCTGGTAATAGCTTCTGTGCCAATAATGGAGAGAAGTGTGTTGAAGAGCAACATTACTGAGGTTTCATGTATAGTTCTCATATTCAGGGGTTGTTGTTGGGGTTTTTTGCCTTAAAGATCCTGTCTCAAGATAGATAAGGAAACCAGATTGCCAAGAAATTAGTTTTCAGAAAATTACAAGTTATGTTTGATAATAAGTGAAACCATACATTATGTTTATGCTCTGTTAGTTGGGACTTTAGCTTGCTTACTTTGTGGATTGTGTTTTTAGTCTAGAAATGCACACAATTAGAAAAAGCTAGTTTTAATAGATGTGATAATAGTTGTTTGTCCTAAAGAATGAGATGGAAAATGTAGTAGAGGGTGGTACTTTTTGTTAGAAACTGTCTGTAGGGCAGGGGCATGCAGGATATCAAGTTCCACAGAATATGCCATTGAGGAGAGTGTTGTTCCACTTAGTTCCTTCTTGTGGGCTTCCCATGGGCATCTGGTTGACCACTGAGAACAGAATGGTGGATAGGTGAGTCTTTGGCCTGATCCAGCAGAATTCCTATTGAAACTAATTAGGCATCCTGTCCTATGTGTTCGGGAATTTTGGTAGGAGCAATGACTAACACCTGCTCAGCATGTCCTTTTTATATACCGTACAGATTACTCGCAATTTACACACATTCAACTTTTCAACATTCAACTTTATGTGCTTAGCATGAATGAATGAGGCATAAAGGGAGTGGGTGTCTGGGGAAAATAACTTTGGCAATCCTACCTGCCATTGTACCCATTGTGTTTTGATTATATGCAATTTTGGCTTTATGTGCTACATAACTCCAGCGTAAGCTGAGAGTTGTCTGTATAACACAAGTGGGCTTTGAGATAAACGTAATACCATCTATATGAAGAAGCACTGGGATTTTTTAAATTATCAATTCAGGTTGGGAGATGGGAAGGAAGAAATTTCCTAAATTGTATAATTTATGTAACAATTAAGTGAGTGGAGCCCAAATAGAAGCTTGTTTTACTTCCCTGGATAGAAATATTGAAAATGAAACAGAACCCACAGATCAAGTTCAAATTTAAACAGTATTAGAATACAGCGCTTACTTTTTTAAAAAGCAGCTGTTTATCCAAGTAAAACTACTTCTTTTTAATCAAGAGGGCAAACACTCCCCAGGTGAAGAGTCTAGTTGTATTATATATTATTATTCTTCCTCTGCTTCTTTCAAATATCTCTTCTTTTTTAGATTTGCCATATGTATGTAAGACTTTAGCACTAATTAGTAGGTATTGAACTGCTTTGAAAGTAAGTTAGGATATATGCGGCATTTCACCCCCATTTGTGTTATTCATGAAGTTTATATACATATATGTGCTCATGCACATAGATTCAGTAACTGATACTGAAATGTATGTGATCTATAGGAGCTAATGTAAAGGGAGGGTAGCTCCCCATGCAGGAGATACACTACTATTCCTTATCACAACTAAAACTCAGTTGCTGATCTGTACAGTCATTCCTCAGTCTCATCTTGTGAAGAGGGAAGAAGTTGAGTGGTCTTCAGTCTGTACAGTTTTAGTTAACTGTGCTGTCGTGCTTTCTTGCTCACCAGTTGGTGCTGGGCACACCAGTCCTTCCATTCTCCCCTTGCCTTTGTGTGAACTTAAGTTATCCAGAGAACTTTTATAACTGGACAGCCTATAGATATAGTTACCTTAAAGTAAATAAAAATGCTGCTGTTCTAAGAGATTTACCCATAGCACTATTCTGTTTGTCCACTTTCAAGTGTGCATTAATGTGTCCAATTTGAGTTATCATCTCTTCTATTTCAGTAGTGCAGTTGACTTTCTGAGTTGCTTCTACAGTTTTTGATTGAGAGAGATGCAGTCTTCAAAAAACAGCCTCTGTAAACAAAGTCTTGAAGCAGCTTGCCAAAAGTGTAGTTTATGTGGAGCTGGGATTATTGAACTAACTTTGGATAAGCTGATAGTTTACAAGGATTTTTCTTGTTTTATAATGGTTATTAGAACCAGTTAAGTGTTGCAATGTGAGATTGCTAGAAACCTAAGCACCATGCATAGCCTTTTATAGAATAACATCTTAGCAGTAAGTATTAAAATTGGTTGTTTACAACTTTTATTTTGAAATAAGTTGGCTTGTGTGAAAGGAACATTACTAGGACCACTTCTATAATTTAGCAAAATAAAGTATGCTGAGCTTGGAGTTCATATGAGAGCCTTTCCACAAAGCTTACATTATTTGATGGGGGCAGTATTGGGGTATGAATTATAAGGTATTGGAAAGTAATAAGAAATACCAGTCAGGATTCTCACTGGGTGGCCTTGGACAAGTTCCTGTTTCAGCTATTAAATCTCATGGACTGGTGGTGATGATAAATGAAGATAACCTAGAGTTTCTTGGAAGATTGGTGGAATACAAATGCATTGAAAATGAGATGAAATTTAGTTTAGCCTTGAATTGAATTTAGAACATTTCTGACCATAATTACTAAAGGAACTTTCTCCACTCATTCATCACAACTTGACTGTCATGTTAGTCTGTTGTGCCTCTGTTTCTGGTGGCTGTTCTTTATTGTATTTTCTTTTTTAAATAGAGGTCTCCAAGGGCTCCATCATTTATTATCAGTTTTTAGATCCAAACTAGTTATAAAAGTGAGAGATCTGTGAACATATCGGTTGCATTTCAAAATCCTCTGTTTCACTCTATTACTACTGCATTGGTAGTAGGTTTGAATCAGGGTTGTGCAGTGGAGAAAGGGAAGATTAACCCTAACCATGTGTCATCTTTCCATTTTTAAATCCCCTACCAGTTGCTGCTTGCCCCATGAAGAGAACATTAAAATGTCTTGCAGTTCCTCCATTAAGCACAAACTGATCTTGTGCCACTCTGTTTTATTTTCCCTCTGTGCATGCAGTTGGGATTTTCCTGAAGCTGGTACAACTATATGTGTTTAGAAGTTAGCACTTAATTATGAAATCTCTGGCCTGGTAGCTGGAGAGTTTGCAAGAGAATTGATAAGGTGATGTTGATGAAAATGTTGTTTAACGTTGGAGCATAATGTTTAATATTAGCTTGCCTTTTCCAGCCCTTCCATTGTATGTTCTCAAGATGCTTACCCCCAACACCTTTGAGGCTGTTCTGTATGTTGGCGGTTAAATACAGAATAAACTGCCAATCTGCTAAAGGAGGTGGGGAGTCAAAACTAGAAGATACAAAAAACGAACTTTGACTAAAATTACTTTAAAGTTTGCCTGTTCAGTTTTCTTTGCTATATGCATGCTCATTTTATATTTTTGAATTTTTTTACAAGTACCTGTTCTGCACCAGTTCTGTGCTTGTAGCCCCCCAATCTGGATTGTGTGGGTTATTTTATGCAAGGACCTATATAAGATGGTAACTTCAGATCTGGAAATTTAAAGGTCTAACCAAAATAATTCTAATGCTGTTTAATATGGTAACATTATTTCATTCCAAAATGTCAGTTACTAATTCAAACAATATGGTCAAAAGCTTAACCTTGTTTTTAAATTTTATTTTTATTGCTTTTCTTAAGTTTAAACAACAACGCATGCACACATATCACAACATACACAACAGAAACAAAGTTTAACTTTGTAATAAAAATCTGCATGCATCTTTGGTTGAAAGCATTGTGTTCTAGATATTTTCAAATATTAAAAATGCATACATACTGATTTTCATAAATTCATCTCGCTTTACATAAAAGCAGAGTTATCCACCTGTAACACGCTAGTACAATTAGTTTTTTCAGGGGAAAACTATTGTAGCTTATCCTTTGGTGACCTTCTCTCTTCAGCCTTTCAGCTTTAGTTTAACTTAGCATCCACTGACCTTTGCTATGGAAACGATACAGAAACACACAAACAACTTGGCAGAGTTTCCTCCATAAAGCAATGGGTTGTGTGTTACAGTATACAGTTACTAGCGGAGGGTTTTTAGAGGTCAGTAGTGACAGTGTGCTGTAACTTTTTCATTATTTACAACATTCTGTTTGATCCCTTGGGTGAAGAGTATATGATTATGTTTACAAAATGAAAGTGTATGATTGTGTTGCACATGAGTGTGTTTAGATTTAACTGGAGCAGATGCTGGTAGTAAATATAAATTTATTTTAAATATACTGTGCTCCCTTTTGTAATATTACACTTCTAGCTCATCTCCTCTCCCTTCAACCACCAGTTTAATTTACTATCTTTGTGTAAAGGACATATGGTTGCATATTCAACAGGCTGGCATTGGTGTCAGTAATCTAATTAAACTTAATATTTATGGGATGATTTATCACTGCCTAACTTGTATGAGGATTTTGGATTTTACAGAAGGACAACAATGCAGCGGTCATTCCAAGTAGACATACACATTTTCTTTCTGGAAGACTTGTAAAGGGTGAAATCATGCAAAACTCTTCTGCATGGGTGGATTCATAGTTAAGGAAGACGGCATTGAACAGAACTATTGTGGGGACATAGGTTGCTGCCTTACACCAGACCAGTTTATTTGTCTGTCCTAGGGCTGTCTACTCTGACTGGCAATGGCTCTTTAGGGTCTCAGGAAAAGGTCTTGTTCTTTACTTGTTACCTGGTTCCTTTAACTGGAAATAACTGGGGCCTTCTCTGTATAAAGTATGTGCGCTACCACTGAATTATGGTCAAATGTCTCTCAGAAACCTTAATGCCAGGAAAAAGAATCTTGAGACAATATTGATGATAGTTATTCTGGTTTTTTAACTCCTCAGCTTCCTCTCCAAGGAGATGTACAATAAAATAGTCTCTACACAATACTGTAAAGCACAATGCAGTTGGAACATCCACTCTGGCACAACCTATTTTATTTTATTTTATTTTATTTTATTTTATTTTATTTTATTTTAATTTAATTTAATTTAATTTAATTTATTTATTTATTTAATCTATATTTGTACTGGGTGATACCTGGTTTTCAACATCATGATATATCACCAGCTAAATATGATATCTCTATATATCACAGTACATCTCTGTGGTGGTGGAGGGCCTTGCTGGGCCTCCCCATGGCGGCAGAGGGTCCTGCCATACCTCGCTGCAGTGGCAGAGGGTGTGTCGTGTTTCCGCACAGCAGCAGAGGGCCTTGACGAGGCTCCCTGCGGTGGTGGAGGGCCTTAAAATTTAAGAAAGTAGTAGATTTAATAAAAATATTAAATAAACTTCCATATAATATATATAATATATTTTCAACCAACTTAAGAATAGTTTAAGTGATTTGCTAGCCAAGTTGCATCTGCTTCCCCACTCAGAGGTCTAAGTGGAATCTCTGCATGCCTAAGCCCCACTGAGTTCAACTAAACTAACTTCTACCTTCCTGGGAGCAAGCCTCATTGAATTCAGTAGGGCTTGCTTGTGAGTAGACACAAATTTGCTTGCACTGCTTACTGAAAAACACCCTCCCCATCATTCTCACATAGTACCTAACCTCCCATTTCAGCATAAGGGAGCCAGCTAAATCTCCCCTCCATTCGCCCCCCCCCACAGAAGAGCCCCCCCCCCAAAGCCCTCATCTCACCAAGTTCTTCCTTTATATCCAAGGGAGGGAGGGCAAGCAAGCAAAATATAGTCTCCTTTTAATAAAATACCCTTCCTTTTTGACATAGAGGAAAGTTATTTAGGGGGAACCAACAACGTAAACACCACCAGAAAATTTAAAAACAAAGAGAAGCTTCCTTCTCTTTTTTCATTGCTGGGGTTGTGAGAGAAGAAAGAAGTGCTTTCCAGTTCTTTGTTTAGTTCTTTGTTTGCTGCTGCATCTTGACTGTCTAGCTGGGGGTTGGGGTTCCTCCTGGATTGTTAGCAGGTTCTACATAACTAGCTGAGTTCTAAGTGGAAATACATGGGTGGTGCTGTGGGTTAAACCACAGAGCCTAGGGCTTGCCGATCAGAAGGTTGGCGGTTTGAATCCCTGTGACGGGGTGAGCTCCCGTTGCTTGGTCCCTGCTCCTGCCAACCTAGCAGTTCAAAAGCACCTCAAAGTGCAAGTAGATAAATAGGTACTGCTCTGGTGGGAAGGTAAACGGTGTTTCCGTGCGCTGCTCTGCTTTCACCAGAAGCGGCTTAGTCAAGCTGGCCACATGACCCGGAAGCTGTCTGCGGACAACTGCCGGCTCCCTTGGCCAGTAAAGCAAGATGAGCGCCGCAACCCCAGAGTTGTCCGCGACTGGACCTAATGGTTAGGGATCCCTTTACCCTTTAAGTGGAAAGATACTGGTGAAGCTGAAAGTGTTTGCTGGTTTGTGTGAGGACTTTTCTTATCCGTTAGGAGGGAGAGAGCAAACAAAGCTGGATATACCATTCCAGCAAATAATCTGCAAAGTAAAGTATTGTTCAGATGAGCTACCCCCTGGGAAGCTCTTAGTGTCCACCTTTTGTATATTGCCTTGGTGAAACACTTAGGTAAAGGTAAAGGTACCCCTGCCCATACGGGCCAGTCTTGACAGACTCTGGGGTTGGTGCGCCCATCTCACTCAAGAGGCCGGGAGCCAGCGCTGTCCGGAGACACTTCCGGGTCACGTGGCCAGCGTGACAAAGCTGCATCTGGCGAGCCAGCGCAGCACACGGAAACGCCGTTTACCTTCCCGCCAGTAAGCGGTCCCTATTTATCTACTTGCACCCGGGGGTGCTTTCGAACTGCTAGGTTGGCAGGCGCTGGGACCGAGCAGCGGGAGCGCACCCCGCCACGGGGATTCGAACCGCCGACCTTTCGATCGGCAAACCCTAGGTGCTGAGGCTTTTACCCACAGCGCCACCCGCGTCCCGCGTGAAACACTTAGCACAATGTTATTTCAATACTAGTATTCAATGATACAGCGATTTATCACACATCCCTAATCTATATATCTGTATTTTGGGGGTTTTCAGAGCTAGCCCTGCAGATGGCAACAACTGTGTAAACAAAATAGATTTTTAGTATTCTCTTGAAATAAAACTTTTTTCAAGCAAAATATTGAAAGTTTAAATGGAAAGTGTTAAGTTGCCATATTGTGAATGTGGGCATAAGTATTCTTCACAAGAAAGACCCTAAGCAAAGAACAGGCAGGAATCTGGTACTTTACTTTTAGTTTTGCCTTAAAAAAGGTAGAATCTCAGTTCAGACAACATATTCCTGAAAGAGCATGTGTTCAAGTGAAAGCAGTCTTGGACTTAAATAGTGGAGTAGTTTTCCTTTCATTTGCTGAGATAGTGCTCATTAAGTACAGTAGTCAATGCTCTTTCTGTGAAGTTCCTGAAGTTCACTAAAAATATTTTGGGCATCTGTTGTGCATCAACACAACCTGGAATTCAGTAAGTTCAAAGTGTCTGTGGGAGAGAATATTATTCAAGTGTTCAAAGATACACAGTAGTGTATAGCTGCTTATTTTGGCTGTTTTGAAACACTAATATGGAAGCAAACACTGCAGGATACAAAAATAGTATATAAGGCAGAAACATTACAAGACCAAAACGGAATTTGTAGTCCTGTGTTCTTCCTGGAGGTGCTTCTTTTTACCATCTTCATTTTGCTTCAGCACCATCATGTCAAGAGCTCATCTCCACCCAGATGGTTTATGGTAACCTTACTAGCTTACCCTCTGGCCTTCAGGTACAAGTGCCAAATTCCAGGTTAGTCAATAACAATTTTTTCCTCATCCATTTGTGATTAATTGTGGATGAGGAGGCTGACTTGGTGTGCAGTACTGAGACTTGGTGAGCTGGGAGGAGTTAGTCTATCTGGGCTGTTCCTTTTTGGGTACTCAGTGCAAGCATAAGTATAGGCTTGTGAGATCTCTATAGGAATTCCATAAGTCATCCTGTTCAGTCATGTGCCAGGCTTGTACTGGGGTCTAGGGATTGATTAGGGATTCTGCTGGTGTATCAGCCACCCTGCTTCCCATTGGTTTCCCTGCCTGAGCTGATGTAGATGGTCCCTAAGTTGATGTTGAGGAAAATTGATCTGGGAAAATTTGCCGAGACCATTCTATCCAGCTTGATTGGCACGCATATAAAGCCTTGGCCAGTCTGTGGTTATGCAGATGACACAAGGCTGCATATTATTATTGTTTCAATTGTTTCTGTGTTTCTTGCTGGTTTTAACTTGGTTTTTTTGGCTGGGCTTATTGCCTTGTTGTAGTGTTTTTATTCTGAATTGTGTTTACACAAACCACCCAGGGAACCTGGTTGGAAGTACAATATATAAATGTATTCAATAAATACAAGGCAACATTATTGCAGGGCGACATTAGCATGGGGAGAATTGGTGGACAGTTTAGGTTCTTAACCACTGTGGTCTAATTGACCCCAGTGCCATGATTAGTAAAACACTTCTCTTTTTTAAGCATAGGATGATCAAGACATGTAGAACCATTCTTATTTTGTTGTTCCAGAACAAGTCTATAACTTCTTCCAGCCAGTGTAAATGTTTAAAAATAAAATATTGGAGAATAGTTATACTGAGTTTCCCAAGCACATTGCATTATGTGGCAGTTAATTTAAGATTAGTACAGTTGATACAGCACATTGCTGCTTCCTTAAAATATCCTAGTTTATAACATCGTGTCCCCAACAGCTGTTGGAGTTTGTAGAAAACCCGGCAGTAGTAAGGCCATGCTGGTTCATAAATGTCAAAATGCTGTATTTACCTTATTGGGGCCAATTAACATGGGCAACTTTCCTGCCAAGTAGTATCTCTCTCTGCCTGTCCTGCCCATCACTTTGGTGTAGAATCTAGGTGAAATTTAAGCTGGTGAAGAGTACCCCCTCTTGTTTAACCCTCATTTGGCACTTGGATATAGCTTTCTGAATGCTTAATAGGTGAGCCAGACTAGCAGCCTTGTCAGGTGATGTCTCATCTCTTATTCCTGGGATACAGTGATTATGTTCCCCACAACACAATGGGGAGTTATTGTAGGGAGTGATTGTGAATTTTGATTGTATTTGATACATTTCTTGATGAGCCAGGAAGTCAAGTCACTAGTTGGGTTTAAGTAAGCTGCTGTCATTTCTGTTCAGCAGTAAAGTGATATTTAAAGTACTGTAATTCCTTCACTGAGGTCCAGCTCTGAGGGCCTTCTGGTGGTTCCCTCACTGTGAGAAGTAAGGTTACATGGAACCAGGCAGAGGGCCTTTAAGGTTCCACTCTGTGGAACACCCTCCTATCAGATGTCAAGGAAATAAAAAAGTATCTGACTTTTAGAAGACATCTGAAGGCAGCCCTGTTTAGGAATGTTTTTAATGTTTGATGTTTTATCGTATTTTTAATTTTCTGTTGAGAGCTGCCCAGGGTAGCTGGGAAAACCCAGCCAGATGGGTGGGGTATACATAATAAATTATTATTATTATTATTATTATTATTTATTATTCATGAGTTACAAAGATTGCAATGAATGTATGGGAACTATTTTAAGTAGTGGTAGTAGAATTCATAGTTAAAGTTTTTTAAGTAGGTACAGCTACAAAAATGTATACCTTGAGACAAATTTGAAACCAGTGGACTCCATAATCATGCCTTTTAAATTATTATGTATTTATGTATGTAATCATGCCTTTTAAATTATTATGTATTTATGTATGACTTACAGTCCTAATGCATTAACGTCTGTTTTTTAGTATTTGGGCAAAGCCAATTTCTTTTACAAAACCGGGATTCAGAAGTTATCTTTTTTTCTTTTTTATTAGCTCCTGGGTTATAGTGAAAAGCCAGTAAACCTACAGATGTTCATTGGGACAGCGGATGATCGTTATCTACGGCCACATGCCTTCTACCAAGTGCATAGAATCACGGGTAAAACAGTTGCTACTGCTAGTCAAGAGATAATTATTGCAAGCACAAAGGTCTTGGAAATTCCACTTCTTCCTGAAAACAATATGTCAGCCAGGTACGTCAAAAGATACGTTCAAGCAGATCAACATATTGCATTCCAGGTTTCCCAGCCATATTTAGGGAGGTGATGTTACAAACTTCTTAGGAAATGGATTTATTTATTATGGATGCGTTTTCCTAACCTGTAAATGACACACTGAAATGTTTTCTGCTATATAGTGTTTCTCTTAAATGAAAGATTACCAGTTTCTTGCAGTAGTTTAAAGTTGTTGCGGCTGCTGCTGTATTTTACATGAAATGAATGAGAAATCTTTTTTACAGTAACGTGAAGCAGGATTTTTTGGGTGTAGCTGTCCCTACGACATGTGTCTTCAAGTTACATTTTGGATTGTTTTTTAAACTATATCTGGATTTTATGGGTGTAAATCATCTTGACACATGTAGAAGGTGGATCATAAATACATTGGCTAGATAATAACCGATTCACTTACTTTTTTGTATTTGCATATTAGAATTTTTAAGTGATTTCTATTAGCCTGTAAGCATATTCAGGATAGCTGTTTGTTCTCTATTTCACTCCCCATGCCTCTACAATTTCTGTATGATTCATATTGATTCCAGAAAAAACATATACACAGCTCAATTGTAAAAAACCTCAGAGCGATTTACAAAAATTGAAAGTTTTTTTTTCAAACAAAACAAATGTTTCTAGTCCATGTAATAGCAAAATACTAAGATCTGACCAAATAGGAATGTTAAAATAGATTGGCTCAGATGTAATGTTTTGATCTCCAAACCCATGTTTTGGCAGGTTAGGCATGTGCATTCCCTCCCCTCATACACTCAGATTTCCTCCTTCCCTTCCTCCTTTGCACAAGTCATAGTTTGGGTGCAACAGTAGACTATGGTTTGCTCAAACTAGGAAGAGAGTATGTGGGATAAAGAAGGAGTCCATGAGCCTTCACCATGTGGTTTGGAGGGATAGGAATGTTGTATTCGAACTGACTTGGTGAATTTGAGCTTAATCTAACCCTCAAGATTTATTAGTTCGGATGGAAGAAATGTGATACATGAAGGTAACAGTTGCTGAATGAGGCTTGTAACAAGTGCACCCTAGCCACCAGCTGTAGTCTGGCATGTGCAATTTTCATGAGCATTACTCATGAGAATTTCATTGGCATATGTTAACTATAGGAATAGTCACCCAAGGTTCTTCCAACTCCTACATTTTCAGAGTGGACCTTAGCGTTGGATAGTTTGTCTACTTCTACCATATACCTGTGGTGTAATACTTTGCCTGTTTAGTGTTTTGCAAATTTAAAAAAGTATCCAGTTTCTTCCACATTTTATTATATGCATAGTTTGCCATTTCAAAATGATCATTTCATGGAAAAATAAGAGATAGTTTTGTTTCTTTGTGTGGCACAGCTGCGGTTGCTTCTAAGGGTGACTCCTGGCATTTTAAATAGCATTCTTTGTTTCTGCATTTGTTAATGGTACTGGGGTAGAGTATTGAGACTGTATTCCAACATAAGCTAGTAAAGAACAATGTGCATGGATGTTGGTTTCATGTCTGACAAGCATTCAAACAGCAAGAAGGAAAATATGAGTAACTATAAAATATGCATACTTGAATTATATAAAAAGAAACACCTGACATGTACATTTTCATTCAACTCCCTGTCTCCCATAGTATTGACTGTGCAGGTATTTTGAAACTCCGCAATTCTGACATAGAACTTCGTAAAGGGGAGACAGATATTGGAAGGAAGAATACAAGAGTGCGGCTTGTGTTTCGAGTTCACATCCCACAGCCTAATGGAAAAGTCTTGTCCCTTCAAGCTGCTTCAATACCTGTTGAATGCTGTAAGTTTTCTCTTCTTTGTGTTGTGTTCCTCATTGAGTACACTTAATAAAATAAAAACTGATTTCATGCTGGATTCATCCCCTTTTGATGCTAATTTGTACTCATTTTTAAGTTATTATTTTGTTGTGTTGAGTTTTTGCCTTTGTTGGATTAATTGGCTAGATCAGGCTTCCTCAACTTCGGCCCTCCAGATGTTTTTGGCCTATAACTCCCATGATCCCTAGCTAGCCGGACCAGTGGTCAGGGATTCTGGGAATTGTTCTCTCAAAACATCTGGAGGGCCGAGGTTGAGGAAGCCTGGGCTAGATCCATATTGATAGTTATAGAAATACATAATATTAGAATTCTGAATTTAGCATGGCAATATATATTATTGCCTTATTATTAGCTGTGTGGGGCTTCTAGCTGGAAGGAAATACTGGTATAAAATTAGCTGCAATTTACATGCATAACATTACCTGAATGGATAAAGACTGCCAAATTACTGTCAAATAGATCCAGGGTTTTGGTTTTGTGTTGGGCTCCTTTAAAAGTTAATATTGGTAGGAGAACTAAATGGGATTTGCAGTTTTGTGGGAAACAATTTTATTATAAAAATGGTATGCATCAAATACTCTAGGAAAGCAAACTGCACAATTTCAGAAGTTTGAGTGTAGGGGCTAGGGAGTTATGATAAATGAGTGTAGCGGGAGAGGGGAAACTTGAGGTTTGTGTTCTGCTGTATTGGCACCAAAAATCAGAAAGCTGATTAACAGGAGTGGATTGTGGGGAGATGGTACAGAGACAGAGGGATTCAAATGTCTAGCATTTCCAAGGAAACACCCCTAACAGAACTAGGAAAGACTACATAATAGACAAGAACAAGGTGATATGTTACTTTAACATCCATTCCCAAAAGTTGATTTGAGAGCCCTGGTAAAATCCCTCTGATTGGAAGCTAAAGAGCTCTTCTTCTCCCTTAAATGGCAAGCTTAGGGAGAATTTTTTCCATTTTTGGAGATCTACTGCACAGTTTTTTTAACAGTCACATTCCCCTCAATCTGTTTAGAGGTCCCCACTTGTGTTTGCAGCATTTCTGACGATTCCCCTTCAGCTAATAAAAGCTCTGAATATGTCCCACTTCAGTTTTTGATTTGGAATTTGTCCAAATCTGATGCATACCCTCACAAAATAACTTGCATTTTGATATAAACGCTTTTGAACCACAATTTCTTTTGAAAAACATTATTTGAGTCATGTAGCATTGTTTTCAACATGGGATTTTCTGCCCATTTTAATAGCTTAAATTGTGCCTCATAGCAGATTTATATAAAATTTGTTCTAATTTAGCATTTTCCTTTCATAGAAGGGGCATAGTTGACTTGGAAACCAGCTTAGTGATAATGATATATGGATAAGAAAAACTTGTTTTCCTCTCCTTTAGGAAAATGAACACTGCATGATTACCAGCACCTATCTACGATAATAATTATGTTTAAATGATGCACACTGTTTTAAATGGTAAATACAGGCTTTGGCCACCTTACCCTCTTAGCTATAATTCTAGCATGCTTATTTATATTTGTACATCTTTTTCACAAAGCTCAGAGATCGGCTCAAGAACTTCCTCAGATAGAGAAATACAACATCAACAGTTGCTCAGTAAATGGAGGCCATGAAATGGTTGTTACTGGATCGAATTTCCTTCCAGAATCAAAAATAATATTTCTTGAAAAGGGGCAAGGTGAGTATATAGCACAACATTAGTGAATTATATATATGTGTGTGTGTGTGTGTGTGTGTGTGTGTGTGTGTGTGCATGCATGTGTGTAATTGTAGTATGCAATTTAATATAGAATGTTTTAAATATATAAATAACAGAGCTACTAGCAATATATAATATAACTGCAAGTACTTGGCAATCATTTTTAATGAATTTAATGCAATTTCCCAACATTTTTTCACAATTTGTTTAATAACACACGTTTAAGATTATTCCACAAAATTCTACAAAAATGTAAAAGTCAATATTATGTAGTTATTTACCAAAAAAACCTAAATTATATTAAATTAACCAAAATATCTTTTGAATTCTCAAATCATATTACAACTTTTTATCAGCCCTCATTTTGGGAATTGAAAAATTCAACACACCCTACAACATTTCTCATCAGAAGTGACATTAGAAACTCGTGTAGAGCAACAGCCACTGTTTCTGCACATTCTAAGTTTTAGCTGCTTAGAATTATTGCAGAGTTTTCCCTTACCAAGGTGCTGCTTCTTACTTTCCCAGTGATTTTTAACCTGGTTTGCTATTCTTTCAGCAGGTGAAGGAGCCTTAAGTCTCCCCACCTCAAAGTGTAGCCTCTCTTTGCACTCCTTTTTTATGCAAGCTATTCTGCAAATTGCAGCAGCCACTAGTTATGAATTAATTATGAATGTGCCAAAACAACAATTTCCTTCACTCCCCTATTTCAGATTCCTCTTTGAAACCTACCTTTTCTATACAGTATTCATTTTTCTGGACTCTTTGCTAGCAGTTAAATCAAGGCAATTCTGTGTCAGTACTATGCATAACTCAAATGTTGGGGATCTCGTGCATTGAGATACCTTTGGATTTTTAAAGGAAAACTAGCATGAAGGATTTTTACAGTCTGTGTTTTGTCTATCATTAATTATTAGATTGCTTTTTTCAGTAATTTGATACTTCAACTAAAATCTTTCTCTTGATAGATGGAAGGCCCCAGTGGGAGGTGGAAGGAAAAATAATTAGAGAAAGGAGTCAAGAGGTGAGCTTTCTTTTAAACGTGGGGAATTATTTTTAAATGTACTGTAGCCTTGTAAGCAGCTTGGCAGACACTTGAGCACAATGTGGGTAGCCATAAATTTTCTCATTTTAGCAGAAAGGTTAAATGTTTAAGTTTAACTGATCTACTTCATGGGTGTTTACATATCAGTAGGGGTGCAAAAAATGTTTGCAGAATGTAGGAGCTAGCTAGTTTTTCTAGGAGTTGGCTTTGAGCATGGCAGTTAGACCAGAATTGGCCAGTAAGAGGAAGTTTTATGTTCTTTCTGCAAGGACTTCACTGAAAGGTAGCAGACCCTACCTGGAATTCAGAATTTCTGATGCAGAGCCTTTCCTCCATTGAGTGCTGTGACTATTATGGTTGCTCAGAAGGGCTTATCTCAGTGGTAGTCATGCTTTGTGTGCAAAAGAGTGCAGCTTTCAGTCTATGGCACCTCCAGGTGAGGGATGAGAAAAATTCCATTATGAAACCCTAGAGAGATACTGCCTGTCAGCTCTGTATTGTCTACATTGATCATGTAGGCCAAAGAGCTGTATCAATAATGAGGGGAAAAGGCACCCACATAATCTTATTGCTGCTTAATATGTTTGAGAACTGAGTTCTGGGTTTGAAAGAGCTCCTGAAGCTATATCCTGGGCAGGCCAGATTAATGTTAAAAAGGTTTCTTTCTAGAGTACTATCTGGAAACAAGGAGAAAAAAGATATTAAAACAGAGGAGGTGGAAAAGACTAAAAATAGGCGTCGGAGTAGTGGAAAGGAGTTGAGCCCAGGGGCTTGGGATATAAAAGGAGCCAAAATGATGTGAAGAAAAAAGGGGATAATAGATTTCCAACATACTACAGCAAATATAGCAGAAGTCCTTTATCTACCTTTTAGCCACAGAGAACCCGGCCATGTCTAAGAAGTTGAATTTATGTGCCACTGACATGTCCAGTAGTATAGATGTTTGGTTAGCAAATGAAAATTCTGGAATATACTTTACATAATTAAAACATTAATATGATGATTTGTCCTGCATCAAGGAACTGCTTTATAAGAAATTTAAAATCACAGTTAGATTTTCTGTGACCTTTAAGGATACAAAAGAAAGGGAGTGGAGAGATGGGGAGGTGGCCTATTGAACTTTCCAAGTGATGGCCATTCTGTAAAAAAGATGCCACCACTTAAAAGTCTCTGCTTGGTAGCCTAACAAATAGTACAGTACTTTAGGGGAGAAAGCATATGCTTTGCCAGCTGATCTTGGAGAGGACGAGGCTTATTTAGGGGAAGATGTTTGCTCTTGCTTTTAATATGCAAATTTCATTCATTTTTCATTCAGGCTACAATTGTTCTCGAAGTTCCTCCATACCACAACAAAACAGTTACAGCTACTGTCCAGGTGCAGTTCTATGTTTGCAATGGCAAGAGGAAAAAAAGTCAGTCTCAGCGTTTTACTTACACTCCAGGTACATACATACCTTCTTTCTAGTATAAATCAAGGGTGAAATTCAAAATGTTCTTTGTTTCAAATTTCAATAGCACTTAACCTGGATTTGGGGTACCTGTTTTTTAAAAATTATTTTTGCAATTATATTTGGCTATGGCTATTAAAGTGCCTAAATTGGATCTTGATGTTTTGTACAACACTGTAATTCTTGGCAGCTGATAAAAGGTTGAGAAGTGCATCCAGCAGTATTTTGAAAGCATTAATTGTAGCTCTTGACCCAAGATCAGGGGAGAAACTGTTTACCTTTTGAGCTTGAAGGTTAGAAATAGGAAAAGCCCTTCAAAATGCAGAATAAATGTGAATGTCAATGCTGGGTGGAAAATACAGTATTTTCACTTTTAATACACATCTCTCCCAGTCTTGACAATCTGTCTCAAACCAACCATATACAACTTACTCAGATGTATATAGTATTACTGTCTTGAGTTAAACATATCAAGATGTCTAAAACAATAGTAATGGTACACACATTTTGTAAAATTATGCTATCTCACTACACACAGAGATTATTAATTTTGAAAACAAAATTTATTCATATTATCATGACCGTTTATGTAAAATAAACAAGCTATGCCATAAAATGACAGTCAGACTCAAAAATAATGCTTCCTACACTGAATGTTGACTTTGCATACTGAAATGGGTCTCAGCTTTTTAAATTTTGAATAAAGTGCTTGTAAAAAGTTCTTCATTTTTCACAGTTTCCATTGCTTATAATGTGAAAATCTTTAGGTAATATAAACCTATATGATCAATAGTTGTGTATATTTCATTCACTACTTTCAGCAAAGATTGACTCTCAAAGCAGCTTACAATTAAAATCTATACAAAGACAGCAGAGTTAGATATATGTGGGTGATTGTAGCCAAGGAGAGGAGGGCACAATATTTTCTGGTTCTTGCAGTTGGTAGCAGTTCAGGTTCCAGGCTTTTCTTTCTGACTTCTAACAGCACAATTAATTCTATTATAGTTAAGTGTGGCATAGATTCCATCTTGAATATGGGACCTTGTGCATGCAATCTCTAACATGTACCTTAATAAAGATATATATTGCTTACCGTGGCTGGGAATGACATCTGCATGAGACTCACATGGCTTCTTTTGGTCAGGATCGATTATACGGTGGTACCTCAGTTTACAAACTTAACCCGTTCCTGAAGTCTGTTTTTAAACCAAATCCATTCTTAAACCGAGGCACGCTTTCCCTAATGAGGCCTCCCGCCGCCGGGGGCCCTTCCACCGTTCGGCTTCCGTTCATAGACCGAGGTAAAGTTCGCAAACCGGAACACTACTTGGTTTTGTGGAATTCGTAAACCGAATAGTTCGTAAACATGACTGTTCGTAAACCAAGGTACCACTATATGGCGATATGCATGGCCTTGTACTGACTTGGGATAAGGTTGCGTCTTCTGTGACCAAGTTCTGATGTCCGTCATTTTATCTGAATTTAGTAAATAGTTGGTTTTCTTATTTCACAGTTGTACTAAAGCAAGAGAACAGAGATGAAATGGATTTGTCTTCAGTTCCATCGTTGTCCTTGACTCGTTGTACAGGTGTTAAAGGACTCTCTTCTCTCCAAACTCAGCTGCCTTCACCAGATCCAGGGCTCTCGCATGATAGTTTACTTTCTACTTCACCTAGGAGCCTTGTATGCCCAGTTCAGCAGACGTACACATCCATGGCATCCTCACCAGTATCTCACTTGCCACACATCCAGAATAGAAGCATTAGTCCAGGTGAAGAGCATCATGTTTTGTCTCCAGCTGTAGTCCACCAATCTTTTCAGGTAACATCAGCACCTTCTGCGAGGCCTTCCTACCAGCCTATGCAATCTAATGTTATGTTTAATGGACAGACTGGTCTTCCCATGAACTCTGCTTCCTCCAGCCAAGGATATGATGCAATTTCCTTTCAACAAGATGCAGCTGCACCTCCATTGATAAACCTTAGCTGCCAATCTCTACCAACAATGCCCTATCTTTCTTCAAGTCCAGTTTCAGTGTCAACTTCAGCTGCAACAGGAGGGCATCCTTCAGTCCACCCAACTCAATCAAGACAATCGTCACCCCATTTGCAGTCAATGGGATACCATTGTTCAAATCCTCTGCAAAGTTCTGTCTCTTCCACAATGACTCAGTCCCTGGGACACCCTTCCACACAGTTGCAACAAGTTACTTACCATTCTTCAAATCCAGGTAACACTTCATCGCCATCCCCAAAACCTTCTCATTCATTGGGCCATTCACCACGATCTGGGCCATCTTCTCCACAATTGCAGCCTATGCCTTACCAGACTCCTAGCTCAGGACCCGCTTCATCTCCTCCTCCAACTGCTGTTGGTCACTCTGAACAGTCCCCACAGACACACAGCCCAGGCTTGGGTGGAATTCCTGCAGCTTCATCTTTGATGCATCATAACATATGTGACTCATCTCCATTTTCACCAGAGGAATCAGCTGTTAACATTAAACCTGAACCTGAAGATCGAGAGTTGAATTTTCAGACGATAGGGTTGCAAGACATCACTTTGGATGATGGTAAGTGATGTTATAAGTGTAAGGTTGAATGCGTTTTTGCTTTAAAAAAAAGCAGTATATTGAAAAAGAAAAGGGGAAAAAATAGTATAATAAAGGATTACATTTGGAGAGCCTGATACATACACATGACCTCGTTGTTGGCTTTCCTGTTTGTTGTAATATTGGTTGCAGGTATGCAACTGGGGAATGAGTGCTTGAGCATTTCATATGTGTGTTGAAGTCTGCTTTCTTGTGAGTTGTATGTATATCAGTGCTTTTCTATGCACAGAGAGCCTCTAGGTTAGGTGGACAGTCATCTCTTCTTAAGTCATTTAATGTTTTAGTGTTTGTTAGCAGGTATAATCCTATGTTATAGGAAGTTTAATAATGCCTCTCTAAACATGACTTTGTGTCATACTTTGGATGCAAATCAGATAGTTGAAGAAAGCATTGCTTGCTCCATGTGACAGCCCTTTAGATATTTGGAGATGACTATTGTATCTCCTCTCAATCTTTACCAGGCTAAACATACTCAATTCCCTCAACCAGGCCTCATAAGGCTTGGTTTCCAGACCCTTGAACATCTTGGTCACCCTCCTCTGCATACAGTCCAGCTTGCCAATATCCTTCTTAAATAGTTCATAGAAATAATTGATAAAAGAGACTCCTAAATATTTGCAAAGCACAAACAATTTTTGACAACTGACTGAGTGTCCAAAGTGCATAACTTGCATTCACTGGTCAAGGATGCTCAAGTCTCCTGGAAAATTTACATAACATTTCTCTTATTTTTAAAAAACAATTATATAAAAGAATCCGAATAGTGGAATGAGTAGCACAGTTACTTAGATTTTGGAAAGATATCAAGATACTTGAGAATTTTTCCATGAAATGTTCCTGTTTTAGTGTAACAATATGCAATCTTTGTTAACTGGTCTGAGGTTATGTTAACCTTGATTTATGTTCAGTATCAGATTATGATGACCTTTTGCTAATCTTCTTTCACTTCCTTATCCGTTGTATCTCCCATTACATAAAGCTGTGGATTAGAAAAGCAAGGAATAAGGCTGTGTATTTAGGAGTTTGCTTTGGAACTAGCCTATGAGCACATAAGGAGGGCTCATTACTTCACTTTCCCTATGAGCAGTATTTTTGGTATACCACTTGAAAGGGATGTTGCGTGATTAGTAAAACCTACATGTCCTGAAGAATTCATCCAAAATGTGTTGGGCTTTGCAGTATTTTATATCATTTGATAAAGTTAGATTTTAAGCACCATTTTGAATGTCTCAATTTTCTTTGTTGCCATTTTGTTTTTGTGCATTTTGCTTTTGGTGTTGTGTCCCCACCCTCTTCGGTATTTCAGAATAGCTGAGATGACATGAATACAAGCCCACCTTCATTAAGAGGGTAACATGAATCGCCCCTTTTCAATTATAGTAAGCCTGCTACTTACGCACATTTAACTTGTGCACATTCAGCTTTATGTGCTTGGCAAAAAAGTATTTTTTGAAAAAAAGGTGGCTGGTGTCCAGGGAAAAAGACTTTAGCAATCCCGCCTGCCATTGAACCCATATTTGTTACTATACAGTATGTGATTTTTGGCTTTAGGTGCAATCCCTTGAACATAACTGCCACATAAGTTGTGTGCTTAAAGTGTTTTGGATGCTGTCCTGCTGGTGGTGGTTAGGTGACTAGAAGACATTTTGAGGTAGCTCAAGTGTGACTCCAGTTGCTCATCTTGTAACTTGAGATTCTTGGTTTTAAAGGCTCTGGGGTTCAGGAGTGGCACAGTTCCCTGGAACTCTAAAAATCAGGCATTTCTGTGTAAATTAGGTTTAGGGTCTTGAACTTATAAGAAGATAGTAAGTTTCCCCAAAATTTACTTAAATTTCAAGTGAAAAACTTTATATTACACAATACAGTAATAACCTTTCCAAATTAAAATTGTTCTTCAGGAGCTCTGTTCCAACCTATGGGCATAGAAAAATAATTTGAGTATCAGATGGAGATGTCATAAGTTCCTAACTTATTTAATTCCAGAATATCATGTAATTAGTAATGATACAATGGAGCTCCTTTTCAAATGTACATAAATGAAAAATTTGGAGGACTCATATGGTGGCCACCTAGTATAACTGATCATTCTGAGGAATTACAAAAAAAAGCTTAATGGAGTGATCTGCTTCTGCTTCTTGCATTGCCTGGGCACAGTTTTAGTTCTTCTCAAATTTAAGGTTTATTTGCTGTGTCATTTGTTACATTCTTACTAGTTTGGAGTTTTTATCACATTAGAACCCAAATGTGGTGGTGCAGTCTTGTCTTCCTAATTCAGAAGCAATATAACCTAAGAATCTGCTTTCTACAGTTCATACCTTTCTTCCCTGAAACATTTGTTTTCTATTCCACTTACTTAAAAATACCACAATTTATCTTGTTTGTTTGCTTTTAAATATTAGATAATAGAATTATACTTCTTGAAATCCAAAACTTTAGTCATTTCTAAACTAGGATTACTGGCACATTCATGACTCAGTTGTATTGTGATTCACTTGCATCTGAGCAGAGGTTCTACGGTTTGCAGATAGGTTAATGCAGCTTGCCAATAGACTCTTACTTTAAAGATCAAAAGGCAAAGCAGATCGTTCCAGCAACTTTATCAAGTGTCACTTGTCACCTGTTCTGCTTACAACTATACAGCCTCAAAATAATTTCCAAATGGTCAGCAGGTAATCAAGTAGTCCAGAATGCCAAGTTCTCAAGCTACATGTAAACAGGATTCCTTTTTTGCTCTCCCCCACTCTGGAGTATCTTGTATAAAATACATGCTGCCTAGAAGTTTATAAAATTGAGAGTAATTCTATAAACCCAACAGCTCATAAAATATTAAGAAACACATAATTCCTTCTTCCTGGTACTTCTACTACTGGCCCAATTTTATCAGATGAAATGCCACCATATGCTTTTTCAGGGACTACTGGCCCCTTCCTTGCATACAGCAACTCTTCTAACAGTGCTTTTAGGAATAAATCCAATAGATATTAAAGGCACTTATTCCTTGGTAAATATATGGAGGATTCCAGTCAAAAGCCATAGTTTTTTCTTAATATTGCTATCGGTTTTGGCATCACTGTTCTAAGCATTTTTAAAAAATAAACGTCACTTAAGCCAAATATTTGAAGGCTCTCAAATGAAGAGAAACACCAGTAACTTGCATAGAACTTTAACACCTCCTGTGTTGTTTATCCAGTATTTAGTCTAGGTTGTCTCCTATTAGGCCATACAGAAATCAATGAACATTACTAACTTAAATCCACTGATTTTGACTTAGTTGGATACAAACCACATTCATCTGAAAAGTCAAAGCCAAATGTGAATCTCTTAGGGAAACTTTTTATGGTCTTAGAGAGGAATAAAGTGTTAAATAACTAAAGATGTGAAACTGTGCAGAAATATATTCCAGTTAGCTCCCCAAATTGAATAAATGTGGCAAACGTGTGTGCTGCAGACTTTGAAACCTTTAGCTGCTGGCTGTAAGATATCCCTAGCTGGTTTAGCTGCTGAGATGTTTTGGATGCATTTTAAGCTCATAATTTTAAACTGTCTAGACCAAGAGACCAGATGGAGTATTGGTGGGAAGGAGGTATAAGAAGAAGGTAGTCCTATAATAGTGGTACATAACTGTTACTGTGTGATAGAGGATGCAGGGTGGAATGTAGGAAGCTGCCTTACGCAGTGTCAGACCATTGGCCCATCTAGCTCAGTATTGTCTACACTGAATGGCAGCAGCTCTCTACAGGGTCAGTCAGGGGACATTTCTAGTTCTATCTGGAGATGTCAGGGATTGAATCTAGGACTTTCTGCATTCAAAGTAGTTAGTTGCTCTACCACTGAGCTATGGTCCTTACTTACCCTTGAGAACAGGGATGAATATTTGCAGATAACCTTTGTTTTTAATCTAATTACAATTTGAAACAGATTGTGTTCACTTTTTTGTTTCATAAACATAACCTTGGTTCTCACCGCAATCAATTTCAGTATGCTTTTGTCAACAGAAAAATTAACTGAACACTTAGCAGTAAATGTCTGGCTATCACAGAGTTAAGAACGATATCATGTATAATTCTAGAAGGCAGAAGCAGTCTAATTCCAAATAATGTTTATTCCTCTGTGTTCTGATGTTTAATAGAAACATGCAGATGCAGCCATTGACTTGAACAGCAGTGTGTTCAATAGCTTGCAGTGCATATAAGGACAGTGTTGTCATTTGTAATATGATAGGATTGACAGTGGATTTTACTGTATTTTATTTCTGTACTAAGGCATTATTTTGAATCAGCATCAAAATCGCATATTTAAAAGAAGAAAAGTGCAATACATGTAGTCCCCTGTCCTCTTACCAGTAGACTGACTTGTTAACTAATCAGCTTCTAACTTTAGAAATGTGGCAGTATGTTCCAAGTCTCTTAGAATAATAGAATCATAGAACTGTAGTTGGAAGGCATCCCAAGGGTCATCTAGTCCAACCCCCGGCAATGCAGGAATCCTGGCTACATCCCTACGTGTGCTCAGACCACCAACTTTCTCACCAAATGCACTGACCCATTGAGCCACCCGAGGACCTTTGGCATAGTCAATTATTATTTTCAGTTATAATGGAAAGATTTTGCCAGCATACATTCAAACCATTCAAAATTTAATTATTTATTGTAAGCTCTGCATGTGACATTCCTCAGTACTTTCAATTTTATTAAAGTTTGTAGGCTGTTAAACATTGTGCTTCTTTAATTCTTTGCCCATACTGACTTTGTGTGTAGTCCCAAAACAACTTCCTGGCCAGGCTGCAGAGTGTGTGGCTAAGAAAAGTGACCAACTCTGCCCCGAAATACTGGCCAACTGGGGCAGGAGTAAGGGTAATGATAGAGGGAGAAAAAGAGACTTCGTCATCTTCTTCTTCACCAATCTCAGTCCTGCCTGTGAATTTTTACAGGCACTTATATTACTACTATTATAATTTATTAAATGTATTTACCACCCTTTAGCCGAGGATCACAGAGCATTTTATAGGATAAAAACACAAAATGCATAATATGACAAACAATACCACCTCCATACATAAAACATTGATTTCTCCCTTTAGTGATGAGCATTAACTCTGCATTTCCACATTTTAAAATTAAGCTGTTGCTGCTATGAAATCTCAAGTTTCTCAAAGAAACTGGGAAGAAGAAAATAATTCCTCTGTCTGTTTCTGGACATGTTGGGACTTTGAGCACAGGACTAGGATAATGCTGCAAAATTTATTTATTTTCAAGGTGATTTAACTAACTCACAAGCAGTATGGAAAATAATTACCTCATGGGCCCACTACGCTATAGAAAAGGAACTGCAAGGAGAATCAATCTGTATTAAATCATGTTCTTGACAAATTCAAACATTACTTTTTAAAAACAAACTTGAGGTTGTTAGCCCTTGGGGCTCTTTGAAGGCATCTTAGCAGAACTGCTAGGTATTGCCAAAATTGCTTGGAAGCAATGACAAGTAGACAGGGAAGAGCTTTTAGGGTAGGGAATGTGATAGCACGTGCTGCAGCTGAGAACAAATCCATTGAAGCTCAAGCATAGCTTAGACTACTGGAGCATTGTCTGTATCTATTTTAAGATTTCTGTTTTCCAGAGTGCCTCACTGTGTGCTCTTCTGCATCTGATGGCTGATGCCCACTGACACATCTGGCAGTGTAGCTGGAGAGGGGGGTTGCCGCCAATTGAGAGTATTGCTGAGTTGCATATTTGTTTTGCACAATCATTAGCTGTAAAAGAGAAAGCTAGCAAGTGCAAGACACGTTGTCTGAAACAGGGCCCCCCATATGTTTTTGCACTCCCATCAGTCTCAGTGTCAGGGACTGGCTAGACACTAAGGAGTGGTGGCTGGATACTGATGAGTGGGCACCGGGAAAAGGGACAGTGGAATGGCGGAGCCTGTAACAGCCGGGATAGGCAGGAGAGCAGCAGGATTGACGAGTGAAGAACCAGATGCAGGAGGAGGGAAACATAGGTCAGGCTGGTGTAGTCGAGGACTTCCACACCTCCTCCTCCTGCCCCCACCTCTCCTGCTCCTCTGTCTCCCAGGACCAGAAGTGGATTGAAGTGGGATTGAAGTATGACTTTTGTATAAGATGACTCCATTCCTCTTATTTAGAAATTAAGGCATACCACATGACATAAGTTTCTGAATTCATGCATTGTTTACACCTACACATCCATTGCCAAAAATTAAACAAAAATTAAAGAAGACAGCTTGCTTCCAGTTGCATGCAGCTTCTGCAGCCAACCGGAAGCCACAGAAGGTGCGTCAGACATTCAGGTTCTAAAGAACATTCGCAAACTGGAACACTCACTTCTGGGTTTGTGGCGTTCGGGAGCCAAAATGTTCGACTCACAAGGCGTTCGCAAACCAAGGTACAACCGTATTCCAACCAAAAGACAAAAAAAGACTGCTTTGATGCAGGGCACATCAGAGTGCATCAGAACATTTTTGTAATGCATGACTCAGTCCTGAAAATGTGACATAATGATCTCTACTCGTGTGCAAAGTACATCACACTGCTCTGTGAATCTTTGAAAAATGGGATAGGAAATGTCTGAAATTCTAACTTTCAAAAAAGCATGATCTCTCCAGTCCCTTTGTATTGTTTAAAAGCTTAGTTTCATCCTGCATACGTTCTTTTCAATGGTATAGAGATTTTTAAACCTGTGCAGCTTTAACTGTGTTTAATATGAAATTATATAAATATCATCCAGAATGGAGTTTGGTAAATGTACCACTCAGAAAACAATATTTACGAAAACTGAACAAATACATTAATCCTTTTTCTTTCCTTTCAGTGAATGAAATCATAGGAAGAGATATGTCACAGATCTCGGTGTCCCATGGAGCAGGGGTGGCTATCCATTCTTCGCATGCATCTTCTGCATCTCTGGAGACAGGACTATCAGATGGAGCTCAGTAGCTACTAAGCTTGTGACTTAGTGATCCAGAAAACTTCGCACTTTTCCTTTGAGTAATGCTTCATCCCCCTCCTTAGATTTACTGTGCTTCCGACTTTGTGGCCTTGATGATCTGGAACAGTGGATCCTTTGCATAGCTGTTCTGGGAGGGTGGGGAAACGGTTACACTTCTAGCTTCCTAGGATGCTGTAAAAATTACTTTGTAAAAATGGACACAAAGAAGCAACCCAAGATACTTTAACCATGAAAAAATACCAATGAGCTATGCTTGTTTTGTTCATTTAATAGAATACTTTTATATTAAGTGCTTAATTGTATGGAGAAATATAGTTTTGCTCTCAATATGCACAGTACTGAATGTGGGAATTCTTTTTTAAAAATACACATCTTCATATGCTGCTTTTCCTTAGAGATATTAGGACTGTAATATAAATTTGTATACCTTTTTGGGGGTCTTTTTGAAGAGCCTTTAAGCTTATATTGTTTGAAAGAGAACTTTTTTTTATAATGAAATCTTCCAGAGGCACAAAAGTACCTGTCATCTTAAGCCAATGCCTTGGAAGTCTTGCGTATAAAAAAATAGCATTTTCTTTGGACTTTTAGGAAGCAAAGCCAAATGTAGGTCTGTTGTTCTTTATACATTGAAAATCCTTGGTAGGCTGCAAAGAGACCATTCCATCATGGAAATATTGGGATTAAAATGACATTCCAAAATCTAACTTTTATAACTTTATACCCCTTGCTAGCACAGGCCCCCCCTATAAGTGAAACAGGTTTTTCTAGTTCAGAAAAGTTTATAAAATGCTAATTTTTAAGGAGAGAACCAAGATTTTTGGATGCTAAAAAGCCATGCTCTATAAGGAAACCTTTTGGTTGGAATAGTTTTAAGTACGGGTTATCCACACTGTCTTGAAATCCCTCAGGTAGGGTTTTTCACTTAGTCCATGGTGTGTCTCCCCACCCCCACCCCACCCTTAGACAAATCCAATTTATATCTCTTGTTACTCAGACTTGTTTCTTAAAATATTTTCTTTATAACATTTTGATACTTATGTTCATGGGGATTCTACCTTCAAGAAATCTGATTAGTCCCAGTATGTAGTAAAGGAAATGTAACAGGTTTTGATAAATAGTGAAAAACTGTTTAGCCGCTCATGCTCTTAACAGTTGTGCTTAACACTGCTGACAGAGGCAGCTTTTTCTAGTAGTTAACAGACATCAGGGCACACCCACCATGAGTTTCTCTCCTGCAAGCGCTATTGAAATTAGTGGGGACTGCCCTTCTGCAACTCCTGTTGTACTTCCAGCAACCCACACCATCAAGGAATCATGTTTACACTACATTTTGAAATTTCAGACCACCCTGAATAAAAAAAAATCATGATTGGAGCTGAAACATCAGAGTGACACAACTTTGTGTTAGTATTTCATACAAGATGGGCAAATACGAATTCATAATCCAAACATGTAAGATCCAGAATCCCCGTTAGATAGTATATTTATGTTGCTTTTTGTATGAATATTGAGTTCTTTTAAAAAATTGAAAATCCAGCTTATTCAGCTTTGACTAGCCAAATAAGAAAGAGGGACTCCAGATTGCTATGAAAGCAATCAAGTAAATATTAATCTGGCCTGACCTGTTGTAAAAACATTGTAAGTCTTAACTGCATCCCCAGGATATATGTGCAGAAAGAACATAAGAGCCCATCCAAATCAGGCCATCCTTTTCTGGAAATCTGTTCTAACTCTGGCCCAATGCGTTTTAATCAATTTCCCACATCTCCTGTGAAGAGAGCTTTGTCTTCTTTAAGCCTCCTTTTAGCTATCAAGAGGGCACTTACAGATATTAGCCCCAACTGGCAATGTTCTGCTGACTGATTTGTCACTTGGTCTGCCAGTGGCCCACCATTCAGTGTAAAATAAAATACAGTACATTCAGATGTTTTTGCTTATCTTCAGTGGAAACATAATGCCTGTCTTCTACAAAATTCCTAAAGTTTAGAATATATATATTTAACCTTGACAGTCAAAGCAAATACAATTTTGGGGGTTAGAATTTACAATTCAAGAGGGAAGGAAGTGGCCTTCATATGAACAGCTATCTTGAATGCTTTAATCAGGTAGACGTCAAATTGGAGTAGCTCTTAAATTCATCCCTTTCCCCCAGTAAATTTGCTTTTAATTAACTTTTTGAGATATGTAATATTACTAGACTACTGTTACTAGCTTGTCATATATAAATATTAGAAATCAAAAGGAGCGATACTGTCATTTGGAAAAGGTAGTCTCTCTGTAGTGTTGCTTTCAAGTGAGTCTGTCTTCTGTTCACATAAGTTAAATAGCTTTAAAATAAGCTTAAGTACAGCTAGTTACATGTGTAGCACTTCACTCCTTTTTAAATTGCCTTAGCCTTTTCATGTCTAGTTGGTGACAATTCCTGCATTACAGTTTTCACTCCGTAAGTAGTAATGGGTCTCTAGTAACCAGTGGTTGCAGGGAGATTTCAAGTTTTCAGAGCTTTCAATACACCGTGGGATTTTATGCTCCTTGGTGGTGTGCGGTGTAGCCTCTTCCCTCTCTAAGTCCTCCTGAATAGTTTTGAATTTATATTTTTCCTTTAATGTGGGAACCCAAACAATCCCGTGTTGCTATGCACTAAGTGAGCAATCCACCAAAAGCTGTACCATTACAGCCTCTCTCCATTTCAGCAGGGCTTGCACAGGGGAGCCCCTTGCAAGCAAGCTACTGAAACAAATTGAGATTTTTGCAGCTGTGGAATTGGCGGATGGTTCACAAAATCTTCTGATGCCTTTAAATACCTTGATGCCTGTAGATGTAGAACTGCTTTCCTATTTAAAACAAAAACATAGACTTTGGGTACTAAAAATGGTTGTATTTGCCTTGTAAACACTTCAGTGCAAGGGTCTTAATTTTATTTTAATGTTTTGCTTGTGTGATGCTATAGATTTAAAGACTGTTAATCTTGTGTAATGTAGTGGATATAAAAGCACATGATTTCTATTGGACTATGCAACTTACAATTTTCAGCAGCCGCCGCCTGTGACTGGCACTTTGGCATCTACCTTGCTAGCCTCTCCCGCCTCCAAATCTGCACAATTGCTTTCTATGCTGATGTCCAATTTTTAAAAAAAATATTATGAGAAGCATTCAAAAACAACTCTCAGCAGAAAGAGTGGAGGCTTTTGTTAATCAAAAGAGGAGGCAGTACATGGCCCATTTGATATGGGCTACTAAAAGCAGTTTTGGCTTTACCAAAGTTTGACCACAATCTGGCACTCATTGTAATAAACTCTTCATCAGAGAAATGGAACTGCCATCCTTTGTAAACCAAAGATTAAAGAAGAAAAAAATGACAAATTTTGTTTGTATGCAAACAAAACTTTGAAAACTCTATTTTTGATACACAGAATGAATGTCATTCCTTGAGAGGTTTGGAGACTATTCAAATTGAAGTTTTATATTTAACCATGTGGGACAATAATGATTTTAAGACTAAAGGTTACATTCTAGATGTTTACAGAGCCTTGTATTGTAATTTCATGTACATTTTGTGTATTAAACCTTTTGTAAGTTATGATTGCAGTGCTACATGCAGAAATACAAAGGGAAAAACTTGCGTTTTAGGCTCTTGAATCATAGTGTTGAAATAAAGAAGAAAATGCACAAAAATGTGTGTCTCCAATGAGGTGTGTGTACTATTTTGGGAGATTTGGCATGTTTTGCATGAGATGACTTTTCTCATGACCTTCTTGGTCCTTGGAGGATTTTATATTTTCTCCAGATTCCATAGAGATGCCCAAATCCATTCCACAGTCTCTTGACTGTAGTGCACTTTCCACAGTACCTGTTCCACACAGTTCCGGTTTCACAAACTGCTGCGGTAACATTTAGATAACCCAGGAGCCAAATAGGCATGCATGTGATTTAGAGTTCTTTCCAAGCAGTGTTCTGTCTGAATATCAGGAGGAGCAACCCCCCAATGCATTTTATGAGAGGCAATAGTTCAATAGTAGAGCATGTTATTCTGCTTGTAGCATAAGGTTCCCAGTTCTGTCTCTGGCATCTTAATTGAAAAATAGTCTTTCCCTTAGTTTTCAGAGAGCCACAGCACATCAGAGCTGCAGATTTGTTGCAAGATGGGCAGTATGTTTCTAATAACCCAAGCTACACTACCTGGTGACAGACGGCTTGCCTGTACTGCTAAGGTGCCAGCTGTAAATACAGGATCAGTAGCTTTGAGGTTGGTAGTAGTTGCATCTATCTATGTGAGGAAAGAGCAAGGATCCAGACCACATGACCTAGCAAGAGCCCTGACCAATTTAGGATTAGCCTCCTTGACGGCGCCTCTGCCTATATGGATGCTCCTGCAATATAAATAGAGGGGGTAGATGGAAGTGCCAATGATTTCATATTAAGCCATGGTGGCCTAGGCTTTCTAAAGATAGCTTGGGGAGTCTTGAACCCTGCTCCACATTCTTACCATGTAATTAAGAGCTGCAACGCTGGAGCTGCAGATCGATTGACAGGAGGATAATTTGCTTGTGGGTTCAGGCTTTCCTCTCTGTAATCTGCTAGTGCTTGTGTGAACTGATGAGGCCAAGAGGTGCCGTAAAATGACTTACCCTCTGTGGAATGAAATTGTGACTCAAGCCCCGTCTCATACCTCTGCTGTGTCACATGGGGCAATTAGTCCATAACTCATTCTAGGCATCATCGCCTTACGATGAAGAGTTGTGACAAAAGCAGTTTGCCCTTCAAGAGCTAATTGGGTAGATGCACTTACTTGCCTGCCTACACTAGAAGAATTATTTTGCTGGAACCCAGGAGCTAAGGGGTTTGTGTGCTGGTTCTGCGTCTGCAGAACTGGGTCTTTTGCTTGCATGTTTGGTTAAAGAGGTGTGAATTGTTACTTTTTTTCTCATTAAAATATAATCAATTTTCTCCCTCAAATCTACTCCACAGAATCTGGAGAGACAGATGGTATTGAGAACTTAGGCTCTGCACCTCGATCCTAAAAGGACCATATAAATTACTAAACAACACTCATCCAAGTTCACACCTTTTCTGAATAACCTATTTTATTCTCTCTCTCTTCCTATTACGAAAATGTGTTCATGTTCCAGTTTTATCACCAGCATGTTGTCATATGTTTTTGCGTTTCCCTGCTGGTGGTGTTGTGTTTGGATCTCAATTTGGAGGCACAGGTTCCGCTGCTTAGAATTTTACTATTTTCTCAGTTGCATCTCACTTTTCCTCAAAGTGCAGCAGCTCCTGAAACTTAGAATTTGCATCACTTCCTTCACTCTCTTCCTCTTGGTGGCTCTTGATGGTGGTGATGACGTCTAAAATCTCTTTCCTCTGCTTTTTTTATTGCACTATTATAAAAACCATAAAGGCTTGCATGCAGTTCACAATACAGATTACCTTTCAAGCTTACTGCAGTTAGAATGGAATAGCTGTCAGGTTTTCTTTTTGGTTTGTTTGTGCACAACATGGAACTGTGAATTGCTGCTGCCTTTCTCCAAATAATGTTATCCTTTTATAGACCAGTGTGTGCACTTTGAGAATTTGCAGTGCTATATTATTATTATTACACTAGGCAGGGTCTCATTTCAGTTGCCTCACAGTGCTCTGCTATTTACACACACAGGTTTTTAAAAAACACACTAGCCTTAGACTTTCTACTCATCCACACTGCATTTTTCAGTACTTTATAATTTTCAGCCCTGTTAAGATAGGACCATCCTAGGCTCTTCACTCATCACTGGTTGAATGCTATGTATTAATAGCTGTGCAGGTATACAGCTCAACTGTTAGGGATTTACATTCAGCCAGTGTACAGTATGTGTACACAATAGCTGAGCTTGTGTGTGTATGGTTAGTCACATGTAACATTCAGAGACAGTGTGCTCAGAAGTGCAGCATCCGTGTGTCGATGGGTGAGCTTAGATTTAAAAATGGGGGCCATTCCCTTGATGATGCCAGCACACCAGAACTTAATCTGTGCAGGAGATGAACTTTTAATAAGCAGAAGATATGAGAAAACAGGATGGAGCATACCTGTACTATTCAACCGAACTGGCCTTTTGCTGCTTTGAATTCAGTCTCAGCCGCCTGTGTTACTGTTGGTGGAGCCAGTTTCGCTTTTCCAGTTTTGTGCTGTGTTCCACTTGGCATCTTTTCAAGCTCAAGTGAGCTGTGCTAATATTAATTAGCTGATGGAATCACAGTGGAAATCAGGATGCGGCATGTCAATACTGGGCTTCTACCACCTGCTCTCCTGGACGGGGACATCCGCTGTGCACATACCGTGCAGGGAACACCATCGTTCCCATCCAGCCCCGTCACCGCTATTAAATCAGAAAGATACTGTGACCTATTTAGCAGGCAAAGAGTAGTATACAGCATGGCAGTAGTCAATGTGCTGCCTTCCAGATGATGTTGGACTTCCATCATCCCCAGCCAGCATGGGCAAAGATTAGGGATGATGGGAGTTGTAGTTCAATAACATCTGGAGGACATCTGGCTACTCCAGTATCATAAGTAATAAAAACAGAGTAAGGCTGCTTGGGAGGGGGCATATATACACATATATATACATATACATACGATTGTGTGTCATCTGACCTGTCTACTGCAGTTATTAAGTTTGCAGATGACACTACCTTAATGGGTTTAATAACAGGTGGAAACGAATCAGCGTATAGAGGGGAGGTCCAAGAAATATCTACATGGTGCCTAGAGAACAACTTGCACCTTAATATCATCAAGACAAAGGAGATGGTGTTGGACTTTCGGAGGAAGAGAGAACTAGCCCCGCTGTACATCGGGGAGGGCTGTGTGGAGAGAGTCTCTTCCTTTAAATTCCTAGGAGTTTATCTCAGTGAAGACCTTACTTGGAAAATCAGTACAACCCAGGTGGTTAAGAAAGCCCAACAGAGGCTCCATCTCCTTAAGAGTATTGCGAAAGAACGATGTAAATCAACATTTGATGATCTCCTTCTACTGGTCCACAATAGAAAGTGTCCTTTCATACTGCATCACGGTGTGGTACGCTGGTTTGACATCAACTGATAGGAAGTGCCTACAGAGGGTGGTGAATACAGCACAAGATATAATGGGCTGTCCCATGAATCCACGGGATGACATCATGGAAGAACATTGCCTCAGGAGAGTGAGGAAAATTCTGAGGGATGATTCACACCCTGGCTGGCATTTTCTTGATCTCCTGCCCTCGGGCAGAAGATACAGAAGCATGATTAGTCGCACCAACTGGGTAAAAAACAGCTTTTATCTGTGGGCTGTTAGGCTGCTGAATGAAAAGATAACAACAGAGCAACTGACTTTTGGGTTTGGTGGGTGTGCGTCAGTAAACGAGGGGAATTAATACTAAGAGAGGTGAAGTGGGGGGGTGCTCATGTAATCTCACTGTATACAAGTTGTACAAGTGACAATAAAGTATTTCATATGAGGGGAAGTTTGGCTGAAGGCTTTTGTTGCCTGCCTTCTCCTACTAGCCACATTTTCCTGCTCAGCCTCAATGTTACTGAGGGGGAGATATATTGAGTGTTTAGAAGTTTAGAATGTAGAAGAAGAAGCTGTTGCACCAGTCAGACCAGTCTCTGTAAGATTATCTGTAAGATAATGCTCTTAGCCGGCCATTTACATGTCCAAAGAGATTGCCCTGCTGCTACAGAGACAAATGGGTGGCTCTTTTCCCACCTCACGTGGCTGAATGCATTGCCATCCCAGGAGGGAGAGCAATAGAACAAGGGAGGCTGTGTGAGAGAGAGTTTTGGGGGGATTCTGGAAGCTGGGGACACAGAAGCTGGTGTGTTGGATCCAATATGTGACTTGGGGCTTCCCTAGAAACCTAATGGAGAAGCAAAAATCTTCTGGAGTGTTAGTGCTCTGAGTTCCTCTGTCCTATGTTCAGCTTGTACATGTGCAAATGAAACCACATATTATAAAGACACCACAGTCTCTTTTGACCTTAATTTCAAGGAAACAACCCTGGAAAAGAGATACGGAGCCTCTCACTGCTCAGAGATTGGGTTATGTGCAACAATAAATATACTTACAGATTAGTAGCTAGTGGCCCTCCTGATGCTGCTGAACTTCAGCTCCCATTGCCCTCTAACCACTAGTCATGCTGACTCATTGAATGTTGCGCACGAATAACTACAAAAGTGTGCATACCAATTTTTGTGTACAACAGGTACAGAGGTTATATACTTGCTGAATGCAACATGTGAATAATACCCTCTGTGATGCTGCTTTAAATGTATATGCAGATGGGCGTTTATATCTGCAGCAGGGGTGATTGGGTTTATGTTTCATGAGAAGAGAAAACAGAAAAGGGGGAGATTGCAGAAAGAGAAAGCGCCGAGTGAAATTCCTTTGCAGGAATTCTGTGTACTGCAAAACACACACACACACACACACAACCCCGAAACATCCCGCCCCCCATATTACATAATTTGGAATCAAATGTGGGACAGTCCCCGCCCCCCAAGGCAATGCAGAGATATCAGGCAGACCCTGCCTCCTACCCACCTTCCTCCCAGGTGCTGGCCTCGCCTTCAGCTTCATAGAAGAGCTATTAAAAGCTGGCCAAAGCTGTTTTCGTTTGCCACAGTCTCCCTTGACACCTCTCAGACCTGCCTCTTCCCCTGCCCTCCTGCCAGCAGCATCCATTAAATTACTATTTCAAGGATGTAACAAGAGGCTTCATTTATATATTTCCAAGCATTCAGCAAGCTGCTTTCTGTATCGTACATTAGGACAAATGGTACCCATAATAATATAAAATGCTTGGGCACTTGCAAAAAGGCAAGAAATATCCCCCCCAAGGTACATTGTGTCCATTGGCCCGATACAGTAATTAGAGTGATGAGGCAGGGCCAGATTTTAAGGGGGATTTATTTACTGGGTGAAATTCTGCAAATCTACTCAGAGATCAAGCATATTTGCATGTGGAGTTTAATCAGATATCCTGTAAGAACTTGATTCTGTTCCTTTTGATGGTGGTCACAACTGAAACAGCCCCACAGTGTAATTATAGCTTGCTCTTTACACTGGCTAGAATAAAGTCTGGATTCTTGCATTGCAAGAAAAAATGATCCAACAAAGCAGACTTAGTAGACACCTAATCAAGTCTGACTCATTTGAAGTCACTTAGATGGCCAGGTGTAGCTGAATAAATGCAGTGAGAACATTTGAGGGCACTCCATTCAGTTCTGTGTCCGGCGTGACCAAAGCTGCCATAGCCCAGAATCCTCTGCAATCCACTAGATTCCTCAGCAGAGAAGACAATGTGAAATGAGTTCCCTGGATAAAGAAAGCTTGAGAATCTCTGCATGGCTTAAGGTGCAACAGTTGGCTGACAGTTAAGAGTTGCAAGAGTGAGTAATGTGTTATTTTCATGGAAAGTGTTTAAGTCCAAGTTGATTGCCCCCTACCATCCTCTTCTGCAAAACGTTAAAGGTAAAGGTAAAGGTACCCCTGCCCGTACGGGCCAGTCTTGACAGACTCTGGGGTTGTGCGCCCATCTCACTCAAGAGGCCAGGGGCCAGCGCTGTCCGGAGACACTTCCGGGTCACGTGGCCAGCGTGACAAAGCTGCATCTGGCGAGCCAGAGCCGCACACGGAAACACCGTTTACCTTCCCGCCGGTAAGCGGTCCCTATTTATCTACTTGCACCCGGAGGTGCTTTCGAACTGCTAGGTTGGCAGGCGCTGGGACCGAGCAGCGGGAGCGCACCCCGCCGCAGGGATTCGAACCGCCGACCTTTCGATCGGCAAGCCCTAGGCGCTGAGGCTTTAACCCACAGCGCCACCTGCGTCCCAAAACGTTAAAAGAAAAGAGAAACCCCTCTCTATTTTAAGACAATTAGCTTTTAAAATAGGAACCGATTTCACATGGCTTTCTTAAAAAAGCATGCATAAACCCGACCTTTTGCATATAACATGAGGTCACAGGCAAATTAATGTTTCCAAAGATAAACCTGAGAAAAGTGTGTCTGTGATAGGATGGCCATGTGTCCTCCATTGCAGAAGAGAGTCCTCTAATTTAATTTCATCTGTTCTTGAAGGACTGTCTAGTCCCAGTTCAGGTTCAAGAGGGTGGAAGCAGAGTTGAAGTTGCCCATTAACAGTGAGCTCCTTAACAGCAGACTGAGCAGGCACAGAGCTCAGCTGGCCACGGAGCCTTACCCCTTACAACAGTGAGCACTATTTCAAGTGGAATTAATGTACATTGCTTCTAAATGTCCATGTATGTAAACACATTTGCCTATGAACATTTTACCCATCTGTAATGATTCTAGGGGTTGCTCGTGCGTAAACCGGTGCAACACCTGGCTGGGTTGCCTGAGTGAGCCTTTTCTGTCCAGACAGCCACTCACCTGTGGCTGTCTCAATAGCTGGCAGAATCCGTCAGTGAGCGTTTCTTGAACTTCTTCCAGCAAAGAAGCTCTTTGACGCCTAGTCTCCTCCTACTCTCCCTGCGCGGAAGCCTTCTGCACAAGGAGGGTGTAGGCAGCGGAGGACCCTTACTCTCCCCGCTGGTCCCTGGCAAGGAGTCATGGGACCGCCTCGCCGATTCCCCCATCTGCCCCCCTTCTCCACTGGTGCTACGCTGATTCCCTTCCCCAGAAGATGGGCTGCCTCTCCCCACCCCAGGACGCTCTCTGGAATCCCTCTGGCTTTTGCTCTCTCCCTCCGGCCCTGATGGCAGTTCCCTGACACCATCCTTTTTAGAGGCAATGTAAGAAGTGGCCATCTTGTGTGGAAACACACATTTTCCAAATGCACTAGAAAGAAATTTAAGCTCCAATTTAATGCAACAGCATTTCTCAGAAAGATAGTGCGTTCCTCCACCTATGACTAAAATGAGGACCAGGCAGAGTGAACAACTGAGCATATATTTTTGGAAGGTCATTACTGTTATCATTAGTGCAAGTAATTCTTACTATAAGGCCATAGCTTCTGCTTCAGATTTTGGTCCTTGCTCTGTCAAATTCAGTGTAAAGGGGACACCTACTGGTAGGATGGGTTTGTGGCACATTTCTTAGGGCTGCCTACTGGGGAACCTGCAGCCTTGCTGATATTAAAAAGGTAAAGGTAAAGGTACCCCTGCCCGAACGGGCCAGTCTTGACAGACTCTGGGGTTGTGCGCCCATCTCACTTAAGAGGCCAGGGGCCAGCGCTGTCCGGAGACACTTCCGGGTCACGTGGCCAGCGTGACGAAGCTGCTCTGGCGAGCCAGAGCCGCACACGGAAACGCCGTTTACCTTCCCGCCAGTAAGCGGTCCCTATTTATCTACTTGCACCCGGGGGTGCTTTCGAACTGCTAGGTTGGCAGGCGCTGGGACCGAGCAGCGGGAGCGCACCCCGCCGCGGGGATTCGAACTGCTGACCTTTTGATCGGCAAGCCCTAGGCGCTGAGGCTTTTACCCACAGCGCCACCCGCGTCCCTGATATTGCTGGACCACAATTCCCATCACCCCAGCCCACATAGTCAATGCTCAGGGATGATGGGAGTTGTAGTGCAGCAACATCTGCTGTGGTTACTGTGGAACAGTGCTAACAGGAAACCAGCTTTTTCAGTTTTCCAGAGAAGCAGCTGTGTTTGTTAAAACAGACTGAGAGCTTCACAGTACTTGAAAGCGGCTTTCCCCAGCATGGTGCCCTCCAGATGTTTTGAACTACGGATCCCATCAACACTGGTTATTGGCCATGAGGCTGGCCCTGATGGGAGCTGGCATCTAGCAACCACTAGAAGGCCACAAGTTCTCCATTCCTGCCACAGACAGAACTTTCCCATCACCTTACCCAGAATGCTTTTGAGCCGAGCAGATTTGCACTGAAAGGTCAATCAAAGGTTGAGGAATCCAGTGAGGTAGACACATGCATTGTAGGGGGTTCAACAAGATGATTCTTTGGACCCCTTCCAACCCTACAGTTCTATGATTCTAACTGCCCAAAGACAAGCTGAGACAAGCATGCACAGACCCAGGAGAGTGAAGCTGAAAACACCTGCCAAACATTTAATTGCTTCATATCTGTATCAAATATAAAATAAAGAGCGGAAGGCAAGTTCATAACGGAAGGGTTATTAGAAATAAGAACCACCCAATTCATACTAACTTATTTGTGTCTTTTAAAAGTGATATGCAAATTGTTGTTGACTGTATGGTGAAGGAAACTTGCAGAACCTTTTCAGTGTGACATCTCTGCAGCTTTCCAATCCAGGGTTAACATCAATCTAGAGAAAGTTCAAGAAAGCCAGGGTTGTTGTTTTTTCCTGCAAGCATCTTTTTATTTGTTTATTATATAAAGAAGCATACGGCATCATCTGACATGGGAGGGAGAGGCTGATTCTCTCCTTTAAGTACTACTCCAAGTCGTATGCTCTTAGCAAAAAAAAAGTAAGACTAGACTGCATACTCAGGTACCGAAGAGCCTCTTGCAAAAATGGGCTCCTTCTGGTTTCTTCTGCTGTTATTGCACATTTTGAGAAAAGTCCTGGATCAAGGCACGGTAAAAACAAAATCATTTAGTGCTTCTACAGTAGATGTTTCAGCACACGCTACGCAACATAAAACTATATTCTTTGAACACATATATACATACTCACATAAAAAAAGAGTCATGCACTAATTAGGGTGAGATTTCAACTTCTCTGGTTGCTTCATAATATACAAATAAAGAATAATGTTGTAAACAAATGGCATGCACATAAACTAAAGCAAAATATGCTTTATACAATATCTGAGAGCTATGATGCTTAAATAAAACAAAATATAATTTACTAGTCCTCAATGTTTATGTGCCATTCTTGTCCTAGTGAAATTCTTTGAAGTTCTGGATCTTTCTTCGTTTGGTTTACAGGTTGGCAGCTTGAATGTTAGGAGACAGATATGGCTTTATTTCATTTACTTATTTGTGTCATACCCAACAAAATGATACATTTTACTTTTATTTTTTAAAAAAAGAAACTAAAAAGCTTTTTCTGCAATTTCATTTGGATGCAGCTTTCCAAGTTATTCTCTAGTGGAGTAAAGGAAACAATATAAACATTCAAACAAAGTTGTTGTTTTTTGTCCAGCCACATTTCAGGAAAACGGGCTTCCACTAGCCAACTTTCAAGGCAAGGGCAACCCCCACCCCTCCCTGCCGCCAACAACAGCAACAGCAACAACAACAAAACTTTTGGCAAGTTTGGATTCAAAATGAAATGAAAATTTGAAGAATTCTACAGGCTTCAGTTTCCTCTCCAAACTGATACACAGAAATAAAGTTAAATTAAAAATACATCTGTTGTGGTTACAACTGGTGAAGTGCTACAGATTTATCTCCAAATTAAGTGGGGGGTGGGGGATTTTCATGGCAACGCTGCTGAAATCAAACATCCTAGCACTATTTTTTTTTTGAGGGGGGGGGGAGGGAGGTGTATTTCTGTCCCACTCAGTTGAAGACACTTGCGAGGATTGTTTCCCAGGCACATCAGGAGGAGAAGGCACTTTTGAGTGAGGGAAGACGCTGTTTTTAAAGAAAGGGGTGAATTTTGAGCAGGGATTGTCCTCACTCTTGCCCACCCCACAGAAGGTCCAGCCTCAGTTAGATCAGGCAGAGTTCCACACAGTGTCTTCCCAAGTGGCATCCACTTCTCTCGGCCACGGCTTTCTTTGCCGAGTCCAGGCTGGGGAATGTGACCAAGGCTTCTCCGCTGGGCTGACCACTGAAGTTGTAAAGCAGGAGGATGGAGTCTCCATGGAGCTGCAAGGATGGAGCAGAAGGGTCAGAGCAGGAAGACTTGGACCCTGAGAGATTGAGGAGGGGAGGAGGAGAGAGAAGGACCACCCCTGGAGAGCCAAGTTCCAACACAGCACCTTGCAACCCCAACCCTCACCGAAAGCGGTTGTCACAGCTCCTGGGGATTATAGAAGAAGTGTTTGGATTTGATATCCCGCTTTATCACTACCCGAAGGAGTCTCAAAGCAGCTAACATTCTCCTTTCCCTTCCTCCCCCACAACTAACACTCTGTGAGGTGAGTGGGGCTGAGAGACTTCAAAGAAGTGTGACAAGCCCAAGGTCACCCAGCAGCTGCATGTGGAGGAGCGGAGACGCGAACCCGATTCCCCAGATTAGGAGACTACTGCTCTTAACCACTACACCACACTGACATCTTGGCAATTGTGACTGGACTCCATTGGGGAAGAAGAGGAGAGCAGTCAATGGGAAACGAGTGGCTGTACCGATGCTATTCTCAAGAACAGAACAGAACAGAGAAACCTAGGAAGCTGCCTTATACAGAGTCAGACCATTTTGTATCGTCTACAATGCCTGGAAGCCATTCCCTGGGATTTCAGCTCCACCTGGAAATGTTGGGAGTGGAACCTGGGACCTTCTGTATGCAGAGCAAATGCTCTGCTGCTGAGTTACAGCCCTTCCCCAATATGATTTATGCTAAGTCAGACTGCCTTGTCCAGGGATTGTGAGCCTGTGGCTCTCCAGCTGCTGCTGGGCTACAGCTCCATCATCCCTGACCATAAACCATGCTGGTTGCAGCTGAAAAACAGCTAGAAACCAACTTGATGTTATGCTCATGAAGGGCAGTAAATCCTTTTTCATATGGGATAATACAGTGCTCACTGGTAGTAAGCCTCTGCTTTTCAGGGCAGTGGCTCATCTAGTCCAGCACCCTGTCCTCACAGATGTCCATGGGACAACTGCAAGCTGGATATGAGCTCAACAGCACTCTGGTACACTTGTGATTCCCAGTAACGTATTCAGAGGCACGATGCCTCAGACAGTGGAGGCAGAACAGTGCCTTATCCTGCATGAATGTGGCTAATCCTCTTTTAAAGCCATCCAAGTTGGTGGCCATCACTGCATCCAGTGGCAATGAATTCCATATTTTCACTATGTGCAGTCTGGATTAAATACTTCTGTTTGTCTGCCCTGAATTTTCCATGAGTTCTAATGTTATGTGGGAGAAAAACCTTCCTCCTCCCACTTTCTCCATGTATCCTCTTACCCTTTTTCTCTATACTCAAAAGGTCCAAATGCTCACAGAGGAGTTGTTCCATCCCACTGATAATTCTGGTTGCCCTTTTCTGAACCTTTTCCAACTCTACAATATCCTTGAGGCGAGAAGACTCACCTGAGCCAGAATCTAGGACTTCAATCTGAGATTAAATGCTTATTCTCTTTATCATGAGTGGCTTTCTCCAGAAGATTTCCTGACCTTCCTTATGTGAAACTAATCAGTAAAAGATTAAAATGTGCATGGGCAGACACACATGGATGTGCCAGGTGTCAAGAGATAATACCTCAAGAGAAATAACTATTATGCACACAAAAACAGAGGGGGAACCTGGGGTGCTAGGAAGGAACCATCCCACCAGCTCTCCTAGAGAAAGGCTTTCCTTTGAACCCACTGTCAGTGCTGATAACTCCAGCAAGAGTTCTCATGTACAAAGCACCACACAATCCTTAGCCATGAAACACAGGCCCTTCCTAGTCCAGAGAAGGCAGAACCTGAAGCTGGGGAGGGAGGGAAAGGGAGAGGAAGAAAGTCCCATGTCTAATGAGTAGTTGCTCCTGCCCATTAGTTTCAGTTACATCCATATTCTAATAGGCTACAGTCCCAAATAAGGCAGAGTTAGCAGTCTTTTCAGTGCCCAAGACTGAGCTTGGATTGAAATACCCGGGTGGTATTCAACAGCAGTCATACTCAGAGTACTCATTGAAACTAATGAGCATGTCTAACTACAATAGGTTACAGCAATACTCTAATTTGCTCTGCATTGGGGCTTAATTGAATACAACCACAGTGTCCTAAAGCAAAGGGCTAGGACATGGTTGTAGAGATTTTCAAAGTATGTTCCAGGGAACCCTGGTGTGTGCATGTGTGTGTGTATGTACATAATATTGAAGCTTACTAAAAGCTACTTAATGGGAAGGTTGGTTATGGTAAACACATTTCCCTGAAAAGCATCCTGGCCACATTACTGAGCTTTCCTTTGCCATATGCAGATGTAGGAGAGTTCTAGATGTCTTGCTTCAGAATAGGCCTACCTACTGTCTTTGTGGGCTATCTGTGCATTCTAAAACATGCCTCAGGGCTCTGCAACAGGGGTGGGGGACTTCAGGTGGTGCTGGAAAACAACTCCCATTATCCCCAGCTAGCATGAATCACAGCCAGGGATGATAAGAGCTAGAATCCAGCTACATCAGGAGAGCCACATGCTCCCCCTGAGCACATATTCTAAAATGTGCACAGTTACTTGGCAAAATTAGTCAGTGTGGAAAGGCACCACTGAAGGTAGACCACCATTAAATTGGAGAGGAGAAAATGAAAAAAGATGGATATAGTCGTACAATGATGGTGCTCAGGTATGTTAATTAACACTAGCCTGACGTTCTGGCCTAGACATCACATCTCTCTTTAGCACATGTACACACACTCAACAAGGTCAACTTAAAACAAGCAAACAAATGCCTACATTGAGATTTGACACACAGGCTCATACCTACGAGTTTGAACAATACAGTATCAAAATATGGGTTTGTCCACACAAGTGGTTGCTTGATGTTACTGGAGAATGAAATCTGATACATGTGTGTTATCCAGTCCCAGAACCCTCACATTTAGCAGAGGCCACAACCCACACTGGTTGCCATATTATGTCTGCGGGATCTGAACAGGAGGTGTAATGCACATGGTTGGCTGGAGGATGTGCTCCTCAGCAATAAGGTGATAAAATGACATCTGCAGGATTAAAAATCCCCAGGTGTTTCAGGCAACACAGTCTTTCTGGAGGAGAGTGATGCCAAATGAAACTCAAACTATATGTAAAGTATATACCAGTTAATCCTTATCAACAGATTTCCTGTGTGCTTCTTCGGACTAGTTCCCACTGGGGTAGGTCAAATTGTGTTGGGGCTTTAGTGCTCACATGCTGCTTTGGAGATTCTCATGACAAAATACTCCCCCATACAGGGGTGAAAGATCTATCTCCTTGCACAGGCAGGCAGCATATTGGGGGGGGGGGAATGAAGAAAATACCTAGGGTTGGGTTTTTTGCAGTTACATGCATCATTCATATGAGTTCCCTTAGCTCAGTGTGTGTGTGTTCATGTGTAAATTGGAGGCAGACTTAAACCAGTATGTGTTTTCTCAAAAAGAGCTCCCAGAACAAAGGGCTGGCATCTTCCTTGCAAAGTTGTCAATAATGCAACCTAGTAATGCTGCCTCCCAGGCACCCAGCACTTCCCCTGAGGATTGGCCTCACACCTGCCAGCTGTAGTACTGGCTGCATCATCAAAGGAACTTGGTGCTTCCTTATTCCCTTGGAATGATGCAGTCTCAGTATTTTAGAAGAGGGAAGAGAGATCAACGCTGTGTGCTTCGGACAAGGGTGTGGGGAACTTGTTGCCCTCCATATGTTGCTGGACTTTAACTCCCATCAGCACCAGCCCACACAGCCAGTGGTCTTGGATGATGGGAGCCGGAGTCTAGCGACAACCAGAGGGTCACAGGTGCCCCCTTCTCCTGCTCTACATATAACCACAAAGCATGGTAAATTGGAAGAACTGGTCATAACCATTGAAACTTGCCCTTCAGTGCCCCAAGTGATTACATTTTGCCTTCATTGCCTTACATCCAACAGCAGAAAGATACTGTTACATGCATATATGACAGAAAGCATTCAATATGATCATCTTAGCTTAAAACAAGAGAACCCTTACGGAGTGGAGAGAGAATGCCAAGCAGACATAATTGCCAGCATTCCCTTTCTCCTCCAGAGGTCTCCAGCATCGCTGCCACCATTAGGTTAGTTGATTCATGCCAGGCGCCGAAGCAAGGGAATGTTAGTGAGCAGAGTCCCCACCACAAGCTAGGAAGGGAGGATGCAAGGAGGAAAAAAACCAATTTCCCACCACTCCCAGCCGATCATTTTGCCCTTTTTCCAATCACCACCAAAAAGCTCCACCTTCTGCCAATCTGAGCTTACCTTCACTGGAGGTTACAAACACTTACAAACAAACCCAGTCTTTCGGTGCTTGTAACACACTCCTTGCTTGGTCGTTGATCTGAATAAGGCCATTGTAGTCGTCAGGTGCATACTACAGTACAAGTGTGATACATAAGGTCAGCAAGAGAAGGGGCAGGTCATCTTGTTACCAGCAAGCCACACAGACCAGCACTTGCAAATGTCATTAGGGAAGGGGTGGGGAGGAGTCATGGCTACAATTGTCAGGGGAAGATACAAGTCAGGCACTGGGTCCCTCTAGCTCAGTGTCGTCCACTCTTTTCCAGCTCCAGTATTTTGTGCAGAGAAGGGTTTTAACCTTCACCTGCTACCTGATCCTTTCAACTGGAGAAACAAGGGATTGAACCTGGGATTTCTGCATGCAAAGCATTCTACCCAATAAGCTATGTTGGCTGCCTTTCTCCAGGATGTCAGAAGCAAGGGTCTGCCCCAGCACAATGTTTTGAATGGGGATGCCAAAGAGCAGCGTACATTCTCAGGCCCTTTGTTTCATTGGAAAGCCCCTTGTCCCCATGCCCTGGAGGCATCCACCTGAGGTGCCAGAATCTATGTAAGCAAAAGCATGGCACAACCTACAGGACACCATCAGAAGTCTAGCTAATGCTTGGGCACCTTTAGATCACATTCCAGGTGGCACTTATGTTTTTAAAGTCACCCATAAGCCTCTTTACAAAAGCTGCAACTGTCAGAGATCCAATCTATAAAACTGGGTTAAGCAACAGCAAGGCATACTGTGTTACAAGCCCAGAGTGTCCTGGGAAAACTATAAAATGTATTCTTGGATTGTGACAAATAAGAAACAAACAAACAAAAAACCTTTAATTAAGTCAGGTTAAAAACATTAAAAAAAATAGTCCATGGATCTACAGAGCAGAGCTAGTTCCTGAGTTGGGCAACTTGACCAGTCAGACCAAGCCCTGGAATTAACGCCAGATGTTTTAGCAAACTATGAACCCTCATTAATGGCCCAGTGTTAAAATGCAACCCCATGTCATCTGTCAAACATTGCCAAGCACCAACTGTTAAATATTATAAGGGTGATGAAAGCAAACACCAAAAAAAAAATTAATTGGATGACAAAAGGTTGATTTCAAAATACAACCTGCGAATGGTTCGCAGATATTGGACATCAAATCTCAGAGCGGTTTTGGAAGCAAACTGGGAAACACCGCTCTAGAATTGTAAGAACTAGACGCTCCCCCCACCCAAAAAAGTTCATTTTTCCAAGGCTTCAAGTTTAACACCCAAAGAAAGAACAACATACAGAAGAGGTTCTCCACTCCTCCTCCTCCATGCCCTCAATCATATAGACAAACCATAAACTAGGAGATGATTCTGAAATGCATCAAGAACAAGTCGTGCAAGATGTTAGGTTTCTAAAGAAACCCAGAGCAGAGAAGATGTCTTTGTGCAAGCATCTATTTGAAAGAAAAGGAAGTCCACCACAATGAGGTCTCCTGTCCTGTTAAGTGGAGACCAGAGTTAGAGAGACAGAGAATGCATATGCCTCTGGCAATTTGCCATCACTTTGTGTCACTGCCCCCCTCAATCTTTCCGCTTCTCAGTGATATCTGGTCATCATGTCCTATTGGAAAAGCTGCAGGGTCAGACACAAGAACACCTGGGAAGGTGAGGCAGTACTAAAGCTCAGTATAGGTTGGAAAAATATGCACATATATGTGGAAGTGGATAGCTCTCTTTTAGCACTTGTTTATTCATGAGAAGACATGAGGAAGACACCTTCACCAGGTGTCATTTTGAAACAAGATGGTGGACCAAAATGCAACTCAGCCATGATTTCATGTATTTTTTTGGGCATGGGTTCAGCTCTTCTCATTATACCATTGCCAAACTTGACATGAGGGTTCCCAGGGTGGGGTGGCAGTCTTTTTAGCATTTGGATGCCAGCCACCATTTTGAATCACGATGGCAGACCAAAATGTGACCTTGGTGTGACTTCACCCCAATTTTTGGTGTGATGGGTCCAAATTTACAACCTGCACTATCCATTTAAAAATCACATTTTTTTTGTTTCTAAAGATACATGGGCAATGCCAGTCACTCTTCACTAGTGAATAAATAGAACAGACACTATACTATTTTGCTGCAAGGATTTATTATAACCCTTCCACCAGCCTTACAGAAGCAAGCTTCAATACTACTGCATTGGGAAGTCAGAATTTATGTTTCAGCTATGTACACCATGCTACAAACTTCCTTATGCTGCACAGTAAGAACTGTGACACTGTAATGGGCCCAGACAGCACCCTTGAGAAATGCAGAACAGTGTAATGTAGAGTCATTTAGCTTCTATGCAAGATGTCACACTTTCAAACTGTCAGGGCAACACCCTTTAAATAACCTCCCTTGCATCCCAACCCGATTCAATCAATCATTCTCACACTGATCCACACTGGCCAATGGCAGCAATGCCTCCAAATACAGCACTAATTTCTAAGCATGACAAACAGCGAGAAGATAATTCAATTAGGTGTAGCAGCGCAGGCCGAGTTCAGAAATAGATTACAGAATGAGATAAGGAGGAATTCATTTTTCGAGAGACCCTTGAATAGGGTAGGGCTGCTTAAGGAGATTTGGGGGAAGATTATAATTTGTAAGAACACCTGTTTGGCAAGAATGAGGACCTAAAGGAGGATGATGAAAGCACACAAGTATTCTCACATAAGAATGGTTGTTTGGAGGAAACAAAACAGAAAATAACACACACTGAAAATAATAAATTATTCCCATTTTTTATCATTTTCACAGCTGCAACTTTGAATTGATCAAAAGCATCTGGATAGAATAAAACAGGGGTGGGAAATCTCAGGCCTGGGTGGGAAATCCTCCCAGGTCGGAATGTTTCCTTGATCTCTGACAATGCCTCTTGCATACCTGGAGGATAGAGGGCTGTGCTGAGTGTATGGAGAAACTAGCCAACCATAACAAAGGTTAAAAATAAACCACATTCTTGCTCTATCCACTTTTGCCTCTGGCATGCAGTCACCAGAAGGTTGCCCAGAAGGGAATATGGCCCTTGGTTTGAAAATGGTTCCCCATCCCTAGACTTAAAAAGAAAAGAGAGCTGTTCCCAATACGTTCAACATAAGGTTGTTGTTAGTCCCCCCCTCCCCCCCCATTTAATGCAAATGTTTTGAAAACTGAATGGCAAATTTTGTCTTATAAGGCGTTCATCTTTCCTCTCTGCAAGATTTGTCCACTTGCAAGCCTTGTCTGTATCATCTTTTCCCCTTTAGAAGAATGGCTTCTCATGTATGCAAATTGGATGGTAATATAAAGATGGAATTAGCCCTAAATGGTTGATGGGACACCATTTCATTTACATGTATGACTGGCAAAGGAAACAACTGCTGGCAATTATAAAAGAAGTGGGACCTAAAAGAAGATGTTGAAGTGTATCCTTTCCAGCTAGAAGGAGTACTCCTGATTCCAAACTGGCCATTTTCTCCAGAAAAAGGCATTTCACTCCCAATCCTCTTCTCCAACAGATACCCAACATTCTGTGGTTGCCAAGATACTAAGCCCTTGTGCTATTTTTGTTGGTTGGTGGTTTGTTTGTCTTTGCACCCTTAGGGGCCCCTTCTTCATTTAAAACAAATTTTGTAACTTAAATTCTGCAAATGTTGGGATTGTCCCAGGCACGAAGATTCTTCCTTCCCCTTAGCCTTCACCAAACCTGAACAGGAGCGATCCGCACTGCAACGTTTTGCCGCAGGATCCTGCATGATGCAAGAAGTTCCAGCTGCAGCTCTCAACTGAGAGGCTACCTGGTGACACAGAGGCTGAAGCAAAGGTAGAAACCCAAGACTAACCTGATATCCCTGGAAGAAACTGAGGATTTCCTTCATTCCTGCATTATAGGGCAATCCCTGCATCCGGACAAGGGCACCAGGCTGAGGCAGCATTGGAGTGTGCGTTGCTGAGGCAGCGGCTGCAACTGCTGCTTGGGGTGCTGTGATGTACCCTACTGTGGTCGGGGACACCGGTGGGCTGGAAAGATAGGAAAATGGTAGGTTCAAGGGCTGTTTCACACATGCAGGTGCAAAAAGTTCACCCTACCTGGAAAAGTTACCAGCCCAAACAGGATAGTACCTGGGGTAGTAAGCTGTGTAGTTCATATAAAGTTGAGCAGCCTGAGTTGGGTAGTAGGTCACAGCTGGACTAGCGGCGGCAGCAGCGGCAGCAGCGGCAACAGCAGCCGAAGCCTGCTGGGACCTGGTTTGAGGCAAGAGCCCTTGCGACTGATATAATGCCGCTTCTGTTGGGATCACGGCGGCAGCTGTCTGGAAGGCATAGGCTGGAGGAGAAAGACCTGTGGATAAAGATCACAAAACAAAACCCCAAAAGCAAGTTAGCAAAGACAGAATCCATTGGACAGGTGAGGCCCCGGCCCTCTGTCCCAGGAGCTGCTGGCGGGAAAACTTCCAAGTGGAGTTCCAGCCTTTTGAGTAGGTATAAAATTGAGGGGTAGGTTGCTAGTTACTACCATCATTGCTACTGCCATGGCATTAGGGGCTAGAAATGGTGGACAAGGAACCTGGGAGACCCTGGTTCAAATCTCCACACACAGGTGATCTTGGGCCAGTCACTCCCTCTCAGCCTAACCATACTGCACAGAGTTGTTGTCAGGATAAAGTGGGGAGGGGGAGAACTGTGTCTGCCACATGAATGTAATAAAGTTTTGGGCAACTATGGGAAATTAATTGGTGTGCTGGTAAACTTTATGTCGGCGTACATTTCCTTTTATATTTTAAGCAAACTGTTACTTGTTGAACAGTTAGGGATATTGTGATATTATACATTTAATTACACATTATGTTTATCATGGTGTTGTATTTTGACTTTTTTTTTGTAAACCACTTTGAGTACAGAAAATGTGTGGAAAATGATATATACAAACAAACCACATGACTGAAGTGCAAATGTGGAGTACAAGTTCACACTTCGAAAGGTGAAACTGGTGAGCAAAAGCTTTATGTGATGGGCAGTGCATGGTCATATGTTCAGAATCCTCATCAATGAGTTTCGCGGGGTTTTTGTCCTTTCTCGGCAGTAGCAAGGCAAGTTTCTGGTTCTCATTGTTTTAAGTCAGTGGTGGGGATCCTCAGTCCCACAGGCTTATTTTGGCCATTTCCCCCAAGCCATGTCCTTGATGTCATACGTGACATGTGCCTCCCTCCCAAAAGCTGATTTTACTATTGATCAGCAGCACCTGAAAATCCCCATGCCTTTGAGACGCATGGTTTGTTTCAAGCCACCCAGGAAAAGGAAAAGGAACAGGTGACAGATGACTCCGCCCACCAGTTAAAATTGCCCATTGGGCTTTGGGAAGGTCAAGATCTAACCCACTGACTAGGCCCAGCATCTTGATTTAAGTATAAACATGAGTGAACCATTTCTTCTAATATGTGTTGAAAAGCCAGCAAATGTATTGCTGAGTTACTTTACTGAAAGTAGTTCACGGATGTGTGCATTCATTGCAGTATGTTACAAGAATATTTATGCATTTGTAGGCCTTTGTATGTTGTGCTTATTATAAATGGACCCGCACTGCATATTCTACTTTATTGGAAAGCTTGATGTGTCCTCTTGGGGCTTTATTTTCTGGCTGTTGTTTTTCCTCCTGTCTCTAAAAAGCAACTTAGATTGGTAGGCTTGGCAGTATAAGCTCAACAGTCACTGTGGCATCAAAACAGCAATAGTTGCTTTTAGCCCTGGAAACAACTGGTCCTTATTTTTTCACAATCCTTCTCTCAACTACATTTTAAGCCACGAGCTGTCTAGCAAAATGTGGAAGTCACCTACACACACTTTCAAGTACTGGCTCTTAAGCCACCCTTTTATTGTCCTCCAACAAAACAAAACCCAAATGCTAAGCTGCAGATATCATTGCTTTGGTGTGCAATGAATCCAGCCACACTGTTTATAAAGTGTTTTAAGACCATGAAAATGCATCGTTTCATCACTCAGTTTTGGTCCATCAGAACCCTTGTCCCAATAGATGCTCTGTCTTCAACAACAAGCTGTGTCCCTGAAGACCAGCACCTCCCTACTGCAAAGAGGCAGGAGGAGATTAATCTCATTGGCAGCTGCAGAGCAAATTGCTTCAATTAAAAAAAGAAAAGCACAAAAAATGTAATTGCCAAGCAAGCTCTACTAAAGGTGAAATTTATTGCAGAGTTTTCTTTTCCGATAATGAGGTTAACACAGTCCCCCAACAAAAGCAAAGTACATAATAATTTGGGAAGCATCTCTAGCTACCAATACCCCCAAAATATTTTAAAATACAGGGCTGCAAGCCTAAGAAACCATTGCAGCCCATCATCTAACACTATACAATGAAACTAAGCATACTTAAAAGTATGTTCCACTGGCTGCAATCCTATGTAGACTTTCCTGGGGGTAAGTCCGACTGAACTTATCAGGACTTAACTTTCTAATAAACATACATTGCACTGTTAGCTGGTTAGAACAGTTCAGGTCAGTTTTAACTGGCAAGCGTTAATCTTTATTACATTTCTGTCTTTCCTTTCTTCCATTACTGAACTTCCTACAGACCTTATTTGGTGTTAAGATTGGCTTGAGATGGGGGCTCTCTTCTTAATTCCACCACCACCATCTGAAGTGTGGGGAATGGTGGTAGCCCCAAATTGTGGAACTCACTCTCCACAAAGATGTACCTACACACTATCATGACTCAGCTTCCACTGTAGTCCACTGGATGGCCATCTATCAGGGAGTCTTCAGCTGTCATTCCTGCATTGCTGGGGGGGTGGACTAGATGACCCTTGGGACCCCCAACTCTGCAATTCTATGGCTGCATGATTCTATGCTGAAGCTGTACCTTGTTGCTACAGCTTTTGACATGTTTATTTTTTGGGGTGGGGGCACTTCTTTTGTTTCGTTTAACCTATGTTGTGCTGCTTTTGTTTAGAATTGTTATGCATTTTATGATTTATTTTAAAAAATGGCTTTGCAGTACTTGTTTTTAATTGTATGATTATATTGTTGTGACCCGTCTTAGGACCTTATGGTGAAAGGCAGGTAACAAATCTTATAAAGAAACATACAAAATAAATGAAACTCAGGATAGGGGTTCATGAGGATTATAAGAGGATAGGACAAATTCATGGAGGATAAGCAAATTTGCTCTATCATGTGCCCTCAAGACCATGCCCTGGGTATGCTTATATTAGGGCTATGAAAGTTTATTACAGATATCCTTCCCTTCTAGCAATGAGTGACAGTTTCCTCTCCCCTAAAAATAATAAGATACCCTTGACTTCCTAAAAAAAGGCACCTACACTGAGAGGTTGCTGATACACATACTTAATTCATTAAGATAAATAAATCAAAAGTATAGTTAAAAGGCAGGTGATCAATCAGCTAAAATTATTGAAGCGGTTGACAGCCCTAACAGCTTCAGAATCACATCTGATTTGGGGCCCAGCTTCCAGTCCCAGCCTATCCACGGAGGGGTGATTACAGACCGCAACTCATCCCAAGACAGAGAGGGCAAGACCCCCACCGCAGCGCCATCAGCACCTACCAGAGCGTCCCCCGTTAGCAGCACAGAAGAGAGCAGAAGAACTTGGGAGACTTACATGGTAACTTACATGGTGGCGGAGACAAGCCACTACGATTTAAAGTGCCACCCATTAAAACAAAATTCATCTCCTCTCCTGAACACTGGAACACTTCCACGTAACGGTCCTTCATCATCTTCTTGTGGCACTTCTGGGCCACCAGGAAAGCCCGGTCAGAAGATTTCATCTGGATAAAAGCATCACCAGAGGGACGGCCCTGGAAGACAGAAAAAACCAGGCAAGGGGATGGAAGAGAAGTCAAACAGGGCATTCTCCCCACTTTTGTAGTCAAACAGGACATTCTCCCCACTTTTGTAGTCAGTGGTCCCATCAGTAATTTTAGCATATTATTCTTTTTAAGCAGAGCTTTATTTTTAATTCTTAAAGGAATTATTCCGTTGATCGCTGCACAATTTACATGTCTAAAATATTGAAAGCACCAATATTTAAAGAGATGTTAAAAGGCAATACACACGATTGGTTCTCTGGGATCATGTGACCCCCCCCCCCCCCGGGAGGATTCTGTTCTGGGCAGTTCGTATCCCAGCTTGATTGATTGGGCCTTCTCTGGAGATTACATAAATGAAGATGTTGGTAGCTCTTGGGTTGTTTCTCCGATGGCCAAATTCAGTATCTCCATCCGTTTCTAACTGAAACCCTAGAAAAACCATATTGAATTCCCATACCTGCTGGTTCAGGACCATGTGGACTCCATGTGGCTTAATGTCTGCAGTAGCGTCTCCCATGAACTCCAGGATGTCATCGATCCCAGCCGTATAAGGCAGGCCTCTAAGCCGCACACAGTCTCGCACGCTGCCAGCAGCGATGGTGTACGGAGGTGGCATCACGGGGATGATAGGTGTGGGGAGGGTGGGGATGAGAGGCGTCGACATGTACCTGTTGAGGACCTGTTGGCAAAGAATCAGGGGTGGAAACAAAACAGAAGCAAGCAGGGCTGAGTAAAAGGGATGTTTTCCAAGATGGAAGGCATAGTCAGAAAGCAGCCGTAGATGAAACTGAATGCTGAATGATACCAACCCTCTATAACGCATGTAACAGATTGGCATGCAAAATTCTTGGAATACGCTGCCATGGGCAGAATGGCTCATTCAAGGAGTAAGCAACAACAAAGATTTATTTATGAAAAACTGGATAAGTTTTATTCAGTACGGTGGATCTAGAGGATGCGTGTCTAATATGTGTTACAGTTTTTCCCTCTTGCTGCAGATTGGATTTTGTTGTCTGTTTGGGGGATTTATTTATTCACTGGAAAATAAGTGGTTGTTTTTTGCTTATGCATAGATTGCTGATTTTATTTTTTTGTTACGTGTAAAGTTACAATAAATCTTTTTTTTTTTTTTAACCTAACCCCGATGGCTGTGTTCCACCCTCCACTGCCACAAGCAGTGTGCTTCTGAATGCAGTTTCTGGATACCACAGGAGGGGAGAGTGCTGTGGCACTCAAGTCCTACTTGCAAGACCAGAAAGCTGGATTCGAAAGACCTTTGGCCACTTCCGGTCGGCGCCAGCGTTTAATGGCGGTCCGAGCCTCGAGCTCCGAGGCAGGACTGCTTCGCTAGTTCGGGTCTTACCCGCTACGGCGAGCGGGGGACCCCTAAAATCACAGGCGCGGAGCCTGTGAACAAAGGAGATTCGGTGGGCACCTTTTGCACCCCCCGGCACTGTGAAGGAGCCTTTTTAAAGGCTTCTGAGTGGCATCGGGGTAAGCGCGGTGCTGAGAGTCGTCACCCAGCTAGCGGAGTGAAGCCGCGTCGCCATGAACGGAGAGCGCCGATTCCTTCCTGTAACTGGAAATTGACTACAACACCCGTGAGTAAGACTGGAAATTGACGGGACTCTAAAATAAGAAATTTGGCTGAAAACGGGAAAGGCATAAATTAAGGAAGTCTGCCTCCCCGGAGCTGCAGGAGAAACAAAGCAACGAAAAATCAAGCTGCATTTGAAGGGAACCTTTCTTTTTTTTTAAGCTGTCAAACTGACATCGGACTAAATCTCCCCCCCGAAAGGCAGGAGAAGGGGGGAAGGGATTGGGACATTGTTAATCTGCCGGAAAACGATTGGGAAAATAAGACCTTTCACTGTCAACCCCCCCCCAGGACGGGCTGCCCAAACAAGACACCGGGATATGAACTGTCAAACTCTTTAAAGTGGGGGCTTGTTTGTAACAAAGTTACTGGACCTTAGATTTACCCTGTTGCATTTTGGTTACATAGAAGACAGAGACTTTATGGTTTGGACTCTGGAAATTACTGGCTACTGTTATACTTTCTTGCTTCTTTGTCTTTTCTCCTTGCCATTTGGATACAATTGAATGCTCCCTCTAGAGGGTTTTAAGTGAAAGTGTTGCATTTGGAAAAGTAACAGTGGGATTTTCCACTTGGAAACTAACTCTGTGAAAACGACCTTGAGGATATGAGTGGCCCTACAGAAGAGATAGTAACAAGGTTTAAAGCAAAACAATCCCACAAGAAAAGGGGCTCCATATCAGGAACTGCACCAGCTGCACAGGAAAAAACAGCAGCTTCTATGGATCCTATGACACAGGCACTCCTTAAAATAAATCAATCCCTGGAAGCACTGACAAAGCTATCGACAGAGAACTCCAAAAAATTAACAGAGTTGACAACAAGACTAGATGTTAATACAGCCAGTGTAAAGTCTAATACAGATTCTATAAATAGATTAATCCAGGAGAGCTCTGAAACACGAAAGATTGCAGAAAGTGCAAAAACTACAGCTGAGGAGACAAGGGAAAAGTTTGGGCCTATTATTAAAAAAGTGAATGAGCATGATGCAGCCCTCTCTTTACTGGAACTTCAGAGGAAAGAGAAGAATTTAAAACTTAGACTGGTTCCTGAAGGGGAAGGGGACAACCTTGTGGAATTCCTTACAGAGAACTTTATAGCTTTTTGGCAAGAGGAATGGGCGGAAGATGATGAATTTGAGATAACAACAGCCTTCCGGCTGGGCAGGAGGCAAGACAAGAAACCAAGGGATTGTCTAATTACACTGAGATCAAAAGAAGAAAGAGATAAAATATTGAACTTGCATTATCAAAAAGCACTGGTGATCCAAAACTGTCAAATACAGATTTTTAAGGACATTCCCAAATATATTTTAGAGGTGAGGACCTACTACAAAAGCCTAGCAGACCTGTTGAAGAAAAATACCATACCATTCAGATGGGAGTTCCCACAAGGACTGTCCTTTAACTTTAAAGGAAGAAAGATTAAAATAAAAACAATTCAGGACAAAGAACAATTTCTGGAGAGATACCTGGAGGATTTGCAGAAAGGAACTGCAGAGGAGAAAGAACCACCTGATATAGCAAACTTATCATTTGGACTTTTACCACCACCATCGGAGGAAGAACAGAAGCTTGGAGCAGTTGGAGGAACAGCTACTTAAACACAAAATGTCTCTGCAACTTCTTAGCTGGAACTGTAATGGCTTGAACCTCCCTCGGAAAAGACGACAAGTTTTTCACATTTTGAAGAGAGAACAATTAGATATAATATGTTTGCAAGAAACCCATATTGCCAGGATACACAGGAAATTATTGATAAATAAGAGACTTGGTCAAGAATTTATCTCATCAGACAAAGTGAAGAAAAGAGGAGTGGTGATCTACACAAAGGAAAAATTGGTTCCAAAATTGATATTTAAAGATGAACAAGGAAGATACCTGGCAATTGAAATACAAATTCAAGGAGAAAAGATTTTGATTGTTGGAGTATATGCCCCAAACGAGGGGAAGGCCGAATTCTTTAGGAAGTTGCATGAGACACTAGTTGATTTTATAGACTATAAAATCGTAATGATGGGAGATATGAATGGAGTTGTCTCAACAAACATGGATAAAGCACAGAGACAAGTGATCTCAAAAGAAGGGAGACTACCAAAGATCTTTTTTGAAATGACTGAAACTATGGACTTGATTGATATTTGGAGAACAAGGAATCCTCTAGAGAGAGAGGGAACTTTCTTCTCTGAGGCAAAAATGACATGGACAAGAATAGACCAAATTTGGATTTCTAGCAGTCTGGCGTCAAGAACAAAAAAAGTAGAAATATGCCCAAAAACTTGCTCCGACCATAATGCGGTGAAGATGGAGATGAAACTAACAACAACTGGATCCTTTAGATGGAGAATGAATGACACCCTATTTAAGGATGAAGAGATCCACAAGAAGGCCCTTAAAACATTAAAAGATTACTTTGAGATTAACAGGAAAACAGATGTGGAAAAGAGAATAATTTGGGATGCAAGCAAAGCCGTGATGAGAGGTTTCTTAATTCAACAGAACTCTATAAAGAGGAAGCAACAAAATGAGAGGAAGGAAAAGATTCTAGAAAAAATAAAAGAAGGAGAGAAGAAATTGAGGTCCAAACCAAAGTCCCATGAGATTTTGAGAGAAATAAAGTTTTATCAGATGCAGTACATGGAGCTCATGAACCAACAAATAGAATGGAAGATAAAGCAAATGAGACAAAGAACTTTCGAATCAGCGGACAAATGCGGGAAACTTCTGTCATGGCAATTGAAAAAAAGGCAGAAAATGAACACTGTAACAAGTCTAGAAATGGATGGAAAAATTATCCACAAACCTAATGAGATAAACAATTGTTTTCAAAGTTTTTTTAAGAAATTGTATGCACAAGGGCCAATTAATGAACAAGAAATAGAAGAATTCATTAGAAAATACGGCTTACCAAAAATTCCAGAACAAAGTAAAAGGATCTTAAATGAGGAAATAACAGAACAAGAAATAGAGGGTGCCATCCAAAATATGAAATTGGGAAAATCACCAGGACCAGACGGCCTTACGGCTAAATACTACAAAATGCTGAAAGAATGGTTGATACAACCATTGAAGGAAGTTTGCAATGAAATTCTGAAGGGGAAAAAGGCACCTGAATCGTGGAAAGAGGCTTTCATCTCACTTATACCGAAGACAGAAACTGAAAAGAACCAGGTTAGAAACTACCGCCCTATATCTTTACTCAATGTGGATTACAAAATTTTTGCAGACATTTTGGCAAAAAGATTGAAAAGAGTGTTGATAGAGGAGATTCATAAGGACCAAACAGGCTTTCTCCCAGGGAGATATATGTCAGACAATGTGAGGAACATTATAGACATTTTGGAGTTGCTATATGTTGACATTAACAGGAAAGCAGTTTTGATTTTTGTGGACGCGGAGAAAGCCTTTGACAATATCTGCTGGACTTTTATGAAAAAAAATCTCCAAGGGATGGGGGTAGGCCAAGGTTTTGAAAACGGTATAGGTGCAATATATTCCCAACAAAAGGCCAAGTTAATTGTAAACAATGTGGTTACAGAAGAAATACCCATAGAAAAAGGTACACGGCAGGGATGCCCAATATCCCCTTTGCTTTTTATATCAGTCCTGGAGGTTTTGTTAAACATGATTAGAAAGGACCAGTTGGTTAAAGGAGTTCAGGTCGGAGTTAGACATTACAAGTTAAGAGCATTTGCAGATGACCTAGTATTGACCTTGCAACAGCCAGACACTAGTACTAAAAGAGTATTAGAACTAATTGAAATATTTGGTCGAGTAGCAGGTTTTAAATTGAACAAACAAAAAACGAAAGTGTTGGAAAAAAACTTAACAATGGAAGAAAGAGAGAGTTTTCAGAATGAAACAGGCCTGGAAATAACAAAAAGGGTAAAATACCTGGGGTTAAACTTAACATCCAAGAATGTGAATTTATTTAAGGATAATTATGAAAAAACTTGGGCAGAGGTAAAGAAAGATCTGGAAATATGGTCAAGGTTGAAACTTTCCTTGTTAGGCCGAATTGCTACTATTAAGATGAATGTATTGCCTAGAATGCTGTTTTTATTCCAGACGCTGCAGATTTTGGACAAGATGGATTGTTTCAAGAAGTGGCAGAAAGACATATCAAAATTTGTCTGGCAGGGCAAAAAGCCCAGAATTAAATTTAAGATTTTAACTGATGCAAAGGATAGAGGGGGGTTTGCCCTGCCGGACTTAAGACTTTATTATGAATCGGCAGCTTTCTGCTGGTTGAAACACTGGCTACTTCTTGAGAACACTGACATTTTGGACCTGGAAGGGTACGACAATAGCTTTGGTTGGCATGCATATTTATGGTATGACAAGGTAAAGGTGTACAAAAGTTTTAAAAACCATATTGTGAGGAAAGCATTGTATAATATTTGGATTAGATATAAAGATCTGCTGGAAAGTAAAACCCCTAGGTGGGTGTCACCAATGGAAGCTAGGGAAGTAAAAAAGCTTAATATGGACTCTAAATGGCCAAAATATCATGAAATTTTAGAATATGATGGTGAAAGGGTGAAACTTCAGAGTTATGAGAAACTAAAGCCTAAGGTTCGAGATTGGTTGCATTATCATCAGATAAATGAGACATTTAAACAGGACAGAAAAATAGGATTTCAGAAAGAGAAGTCAAAACTAGAAACAGAACTGTTGGAACCCAATACTAAGAACTTATCAAAAATGTATAACTTGCTGTTGAAATGGAATACACAGGATGAAATGGTGAAATCAGCAATGATTAAATGGGCACAAGATATTGGTCATGATATTATGTTTGCTGACTGGGAACAGTTATGGACCACCGGTATCAAATTTACTGCATGTAATGCTTTAAAAGAAAATATTATGAAAATGATCTATCGGTGGTACATGACCCCAGTCAAGCTTGCAAAAATTTACCACTTGCCTAATAATAAGTGTTGGAAATGTAATGAGACTGAAGGCACTTTCTACCACCTTTGGTGGACCTGCCCAAAGGTTAAAGCTTTCTGGGAAATGATCTATAATGAAATTAAGAAGGTCCTTAAGTGGACTTTTCCTAAGAAACCAGAGGCTTTCCTTTTGGGCATGGTTGGCCAAGTGGTGTTAAGGAAGGACAGGAATTTTTTTATGTATGCCACTACAGCAGCAAGAATTCTACTGGCAAAGTATTGGAAGACGCAAGAACTACCTACTCTGGAAGAATGGCAAACAAAGGTGATTGACTTTATGGGACTGGCCGAGATGACGGGCAGAATCCGTGACCAGGGGAAAGAGACAGTGGAAGAGGACTGGAAGAAATTTAAAATATATCTTAAAAATAACTGTAAAATTGAGGAATATTAAGATGTCAGGGGGTAAGAGGTAAAGAATTGCAGCAGTAATCAAAAAAAATTAAAGGAATCTTTATGAAAGGGAATTAAGATAATGGACCCAAGGGTTGCTAAAGAACTATTAAACAAGGATGCAGGGATGGGGAGGTATGGGGAAGTCAAAAGAAAGAAGGGTATGAAATGATGAGATTGAAATTATATTGTTTTGTATCTATTTGAAAAATGAATAAAAATCATTTAAAAAACAGAAAAAAAAACAAAAACGAAAGACCTTTGGCCTTATCCAGAAGATCTCCTCCTATTTTCTCACTCATATGAAATTGCTGTTTCCCACCCTGAACCCTTGGCAGGTGATGCGCTACAAACCAAAGTTAAAATAAAACCAAGAACTCAGAAGGGCAAAAGCATCACACAGAGCAGCTCCAGACTGCAAACTAACCCAAAGAACAAGACTAGAAGTTCACATCTTAGGAAACACAGTAGCCACGTTTGAACAAGAATAGCCGAGTAGGTTTTTGCATAAACAAACACAAAGCTCTTTTGATCCACCATCTCCTTCAATGAGGCAAGCAAATTGAACTAGGAAGTAATTGTTTTCTAGTTTTTCCAAACAGGCAAGATACAAACCACCAACTTCAGAACAAAAAATGATAGCCAACCAGCTTCCAACTGCGGCTTAATGTCCTGTCTTGTTTCAAATGTGGTAATTATAGTTTTCCAGTTGCGTTGAAATGGGAACTATGGTTAATTAGAGACTTCCTGGTTTGACTGTTCGGGCTACAAAGGGAGGATCAAAGGGGATGCATGCACAGGTAAAAGGCTAATTCAAACTGAATATGATAATCCAAACTGGGCCAGCAGTTGTTCAGCTGTGGTCCAGAGTGTGATTTAAGCAGGTCTCAATATGTCATAAACTGAGGAATGGATACTGAACTTAAAAATTCAGCTGCAACTGTTCTGATAAGGCACAGTGAAACAGAAATGTTGCTAGGAAGGTGCGCTTTCACTTGCAACAAACTCTGTTTCACAGAGATTTGTTGATCAAAATATGCCACTTATCATTTATGCAATTTGTTTGTCATGACCCAATACAAAAAGTCTCTGGAAGACTTAAACATGCAATTAAAAACCACTATCAAGTTTAGCAACAAAACAGCAATATTACACAGAAATAGCAATAAAAACAATATTCTCTCAAATGCACAGGAGAAGAGGGACATCTTTGCCTGGCACCAAAAGTCCATGTTAGTGCCAGGCATTTTGATGAGTATAATCCAGTTAAGGCAACAAAAATTGCAACACCCACCCACCCACCCCAATCGATACTTTAACTTTTTTTTAATCCTCCCCTTACAAGTTTTAAACGAATTTGGAAATCCAATTTATATATGTAGAATGCAGTTCAGAAAAAAATGTATCACCTCTGCCCATTTGCTGTGCTTACTGGGGCTGATGGGAGTTGTAGTTCACCAACATCTGGAGGGGCCAAAGTTTCCCTGTAGCTGAGCTAGAGGACACCATGCTACACTTTGCACTTGGCAGCACAAGACACCTGTTTGCAGCCAGGGGAGGGGGGATCTAGCCAGCATTATGAAACCTCAGCTGTGAGCACTGATGGGAGCAAGTAAGTGATATAGGAGTAAAACTAAGCAGGTAGATCTTCTCCTGCTTGGGGAATCACTCCAGGGAAATGCAGAAAGAGTCCTGCAATGGGTTGCTGCGGATCATCATATCTCAGTTTGACAAGCCAAGATATGGACAAGCCTTGGGTTACTTATCCAACCCCTTCACTCTTCCCATTGCAGCAACGAAAACAAGCCAGGAACTCCAGTTAACTATAATTTCTCATTTCACCCAAACCACGAAACAATAGTTAATTACTCCAGAACAAGCCAGGATATTTAGCCACGGTTTGAAGATGGGTTTCTGGCTTGTTCCAAAGCTTGTTCATTTCCTAGCTTGGACAAAATGGGAAACTGTAGAAAACTGAAGACTTCTTGGTTTGCTTGTTCCCTTAATCACAGGGTTGTTTGTATCTTGGTTTATTAAAGCAAATATATGGTAGTCCAAGGGCAGCTAGTGCATCATTTCCATGACCCAGGAGAGAGAGAGAGAGAGAGAGAGAGAGAGAGAGAGAGAGACTTAGAACTGAGTTTGATGACCAACAGACTGTACTAAGTTGGAAGAAATGTGCCACTCTCTCAATTGCTCATTATTGGTACAATCCCAGCCCACATTACATCAGCACTTTTACATCATATACACAGAAGGGAAGGGGGAGGGTCAGGGCACGCTGCACCTACAAAGTGAGCAAGGACTCTGAACAAAAGGGTGCACACACTGTCCAGCTGCCAAAAACAACAAGCACTGCAGACTAGCAGCCTCTGATATCCTTGCTTGCTTTAAACAAGCTCCCCCAAAAATAGAAGTATGAGCCACAGATTAATTTGGGACATTCTTGGAAAAACGAGTGCAAGCCTCTCCTTGCCACACTGCTTAGCTTGCGATGCTCTTCCCTCTAATCATGCAGGAAGTGATATTGGTTACCTGCCTCAGACATATTATGACACCTGAACCCTGGTCTTTTTTCTTTGGTATGTTATTATGTTTCATTGCATTTAAGTGGTACAGACATAATCTGAAAATAAATGAAAAGTAACCAACTGCTAAAGTTGGTTAAATGCTACAGATAGCTGTTATAACTTGAGCCCTGCTCAACCATTTTGTTTTAATGACAAGGAAAGCCTCCATGAAATGATATTACATGTTCCAAAAAGCGTAAGTGCAAGCGCGCGCGCGCACACACACACACACACACACACACACACACACAGAGAGAGAGAGAGAGCGCAAGCACAACAACTACCACCAGCTCCCACTTGCAGAAAGATTGCTTATTATAATTTGCCAGATCTGGGCCAGGGGAAATCTCTGCTTCTCACTGGTCCCCTTGCCTCCCAGTTCCCATGAGCTACTTTCTGAAGCTTCTCCCTCTTGGGTTCCTCCCAACAGACAGAAACCAGACAGAAATAATTGGAGACAAGCTGCCTGTTGAGGCCCATTGTTCAAAAGCTGATTAAAAGAGGACAAGGGGGAGTCAGAGCAGCAAATAAAGTGGCTGCTGTCTGGCAATGCACTTGTTCGGTCATAGCTATTCAGCCACACACAAAAATCTGCGAGGTCACCCTTGCCCCAACCTGTTGCCCTCCTGATGTTCTGGACTGGAACTCCCATCAGTAACTGTGCTGACTGGGGGTGGGGGGCAGTGATGGAAGTTAACACTCCCAGACACCTGGAGGGCAACAGGTTACAGAAGGCTTGGTGAGGCTTTAGTGGCTTCTGCTGCAACAGGCTAACAGTAGTGCAATCCTAAACACGCCCACTCAGAAGTCAGTCCTACTGAGTTCAATGGGGCTCACTCCCAGGTAAATGTGGTTAGGATTACAGCCTAGCACAGCTCCTGCCCTGGGTTTGAGCTTAGATTGCCTTCTTTTCCTGTTCAAGAACTCCTAACTTGTTAAAAATAGGATTCCATGTCAGCAGCGTCTGCATATGCATTTTCTGTTTATCAGTCACTGCTCTTAATAAAAATAGATTCAATGGAATAACTGCACAGACATGGAAGCTGCATGTGCCAGACCAATGAGATGGACACGCTCTAGGTCAATACTGATCGAGATGGCCCATTATCAGGGCAGCTTCTTAAGTTCACACGTGACTCAGTATAACACAGCTTTGTGTGCTCCTAAATGAGGTTCAGTAAATAATGTGTTACATGGATGCACCAACCTAACCCCAAGATAGTGATTTTCGGTATAGCAATTCTCCACCTTCCACTACCTAGCAGTTGTTTCTTCACAATAGTGACATTTGGGTGCTAAACCCAGGTTGGCTCTCATTTAGGAGGTTCCTGCCCTTGCAAGTGGGGAAAGAACAAGACAGTTCTCGCTTGCTTGTGTGACAAGGAAGGGGAAGCAAAGGCCTCAGCAAGAAATAGCAGCCCTGCCCTTTGCTTTGGCAGCATGGAAGTCAAAGCTCCTACTGGTAGGATGGAAGAAAGAAGCAGTGGAGGTTGGGTGAATGGGGCCCTGGCCCACCAACAGCCTGTCTGCCCTCAGTCACCTCCTAGCAGCAATGCAGCTTCTTGCCAAGAAAGGAATGGGGAACCTTTGGCCCTCCAGACGTTGCAGTTTCCTGTGACACAGTGATGAGCCACTTTTCTCTCTCCCCACCCCCATATACACAAAATTGGGCAAGTGCTCTAACCTGCTGGACTTCTGCTGCTGTGCTTCTGAAGAGCTCAATGTATCGCTTCCCCAAGATCTCCTTGTGTTTCTTAAGTGCATTCTGCGCGTACTCTTCACAGGCGAACAAGACAAAAGCATCTCCCGTAGGCCGGCCGTCTGGATACTTAACAAAGAGAAGCCCCTCCTTCCCTCCTGTGACGGGGCACTCGGGTCCCAGGAACCCCAGGACATCCTCAGGCGTGGCTGTGAAAGGGAGACCCCGCATCCGGATGATGACTTGGTTCTCCTTGGAGAGGAACTGAGCTACTTCGTTGGAGGTACCTGTGGGTGGGTAGGGGGTGAAGAGTTACAATAATTTGCTATATCTCTTTTACACATACCTGGCATTTAATTAACTGGACCAAAGAACCTAGGAAGTTGCCTTATACCAAGTCAGACCATTGGTCTATCTAGCTCAGTACTGTCTGCACTGACTGGCAGCAGCTTTCCAGGGTTTCAGGAAAGGGGCATCACCAGCCCTACCTGGAGATGCCAGGGATTGATCCTGGAACCTGCATGCAGGATAGATGCTCGGTCATTGAGATACTTTCCCCAACTTTTGAAGCAACTTTTAAGATGATCAAAAGTGTTTCAGAAATGAATTCATCTAACCCAGGGATGGGGAACCTAGGACACTCTAGATGTTGCTGATCAACTCCCACCATCCCTCACCATTTGGCACACTGACTGGGGCTGATGGGAGCTGGAGTCCAAGAGTGCCTGGAGGGGCACAGGTCAACCACCCTTGATCTAATGCGATTAGTTAAATGTTGCAACCCTATCAAATGTTACCGACCATTCAATGGCATCTGTAAAGTACTGTCAAGTAATCAGTTCCCCTGCACTTGCACACTTCAGCACAGTCTAGCACTACAATACATTACAGGGGGTAACTCGGGTAACTCTTTGAGGCAGGTCTTTCTTGTTTACTGCTAATTATTTCGCAAGCAGGCCTGGAAATGGAGCCAGTGCAGTTAGTGATATTGTCATCATGTCCTGTCCCAGCTAGTAATCCCACGTCATCCTGAACTAACTGCGGTTTCCAAGTAGCCTTCAAAGGCAGCCCCAGGTAAAGTGCATGATAGTAGTCTAACCAGGAAGCTAATAGAGCATGGATTCTGTAAATTTATTTTGTTTTCGCACATTCACAACAGCAAACTTTCAATGGCAAAGCTGAAAAGGTTTATTCCAAACTGCTCACCTCCAGCAATCTTCAGGAACTCTTCCCCAGTTGCTTTGTAAACCTGAAGTAAAGTAAGGAAAAAATAAAGTACTGTGTTGCTGCGACAGATTATACTACTAAATATGAACATTAGCATTGCATAACTTCTGGGCTTCTTTTTTCTTTTGACACGTGGGTTTTTAACCCTTCTGTGCATGCAAAACACACTTTACCAATATGATAATGCAGAGGTCAGCAAACCTTCTGGGTCCAAAAGCGCCACACACAGAGCAACCTGTTACACTGGTTAATAATAATAATAATAATAATAATAATAAAAAAATAATAATAATAAACTTTATTTATACCCCACCCTCCCCAGCCAAGACTGGGCTCAGGGTGGCTAACACCAAGTATAAAACAATTGATTAAAATACAACTTAAAAACAAGATTAAAATACAACATTAAAATGCAGCCTCATTTCAGTAGAAACTCAAATCAAAAACTTTTTGGGGATGAAAACGTCAAATCTTCACCAAGGCCAACTATCCAGACTGGTCCTATGTGGGCCAGAAAAAAAGCCAATGAAGTCCCCAAATTGGAGTTCCATCACAGAAGAAGGAAACAGGAAAAAGGATAGAGGGGAAGGGGATCAAGTTGATTCCAAGCCAAAGGCCAGGCAAAATGCATCTTCCAAGCCTAATTTCAGCAGAGGGAGGAGTGAGGGGAGGGGACCCTGTGGGCACATATTGATGATCCTTCAAATTAACATGACCACATGTCCTATTTTACAGAGGACAGTCCTCCATTTTATTCCCCACTAGGATGAGATTCATCCATTTAAATCATGGCATCTCAATTCTATTTCAATTGTAGTTAATTATTACTGAATTTCCATCTTTACTTGCAAATTAGCACATGCACGTTTTATGGAAATATGTACTCTCTTTTCTGGTGATGTTAGATCAAACAGCTCCCAAATTAGTATTATTTGACAATGGCTCGGATTTAATGTCGAAATAAGAAACCTAGTAAAGATAAATCTGTTTCTTTTCATTTATTCATCCATTCCCCACTTTTTCTTGTACAAACCACAGGGGCTAACAACATCCAAAAGCATTCAGACCTGAATCCAAGCAATGTACCTCAATGTATCTGCTACCCATGTGGTGCTTGTGCCGCTCTAGGGCCAAATCTCTCTGCTCAGAGTTGACAAATCGCACCAGGGCCTCTCCATTCCTCCTTCCTTGGGCGTTCAGGCACAGGGCCACCCCACCTCTAGCAGGGAGACACACAAAAAAGATGAACAAGGATGACTTCATCTACATCCTGAAAAAAACAATTACTCTTTTATTCTTCCAGGGCAGAGTGCATGGATGCAAGACATATTTAAGGAAAAGCAGGAACATTTTTTCAGCTCAAAGGCCACATTGATTTTTTGGGAACATTCCAGGGGCTACATACGTTGTGGGGGGGAGGAGGGAGAGGCAAAATTGGTCAGAACAATGGATCTGACTCTTAGCTTGGTACTAAGCTACATTCCCAACCTTGCAAAAGTCACACACACACACACCCTTTCTGTCCCCCATCAAAGCAAGCCAGAAGCAACATCACTATTCAAGAACACATTCCAGCATGGGAAAGCACTCGTGAAAGGTCCAGAGCTTGGCACGGGTCTGTGGAGAGCAGGGAGTGCCCTGAGGGTCAGCCAGAGCCCCCTGGCCAGAGGTTGCCCATCGCTGCAGTAAAGTTTGGGACTTGAGTAGACAACTAAGCCTGCAACCCTAAGGGCTCTTATCAGCTGGGGCCTATTTGTATCTTGACTTCTCAAGTCTTATGGGCTGACAGCCTAAAAGCCTCTTTCTCTCCCAATAACTCTGAATCCTTCATCAGGAAAATGTAACACACATACGAATTTGTAGCAATGAAGTCAAATAGCACTGCATCCTGAACAGGGAACTTTACAGTAGATCTTACTTGGCAATATTAAGGCCTTTGAAAAACCGAGCAATGTCCTGGTCGGAAGACTGCCAAGGAAGCCCTCTGGCACGTATTACTGTTTCGCTGTCCACTGCTTCTGATTTACTACTGTGGAAAAGAAAAAGGAGGACGTCTGAGATCAGCAACTGACCCAAGCACTCCACAATTCTTTTTAAACTATGCTGCAAGCAACCATGTAATAAGCACACCAGTGTTGAGTTCTTTCTACGAAACAAATTATGCTATTTGGCAATTCCGGTGTGCACAACTTCAGCCACTGAAGTGGGAGCCTCAACCCCTTTCACAATGGAGGCCAGGAGCCAAAGAACTATGCAATGAGTTCTGTGCAACCCAAGCATCTGTGTGCTTGCGTTTCTTGAAGAATAACACATCCTGCTAACTCAGGTGTCAACATAGTTTTAAATGTGAGAGAGCTTGTGATATGGGATGGGAGAATTCGGATATTCAAGGAGGGGGAAGTGCAAACCATTCCACTGGATGAAAATAGCTCTTTGGATCCCAGCCAGGATGTGAAATGAAACATGAGCTTGAGCTTGCAGGAAGCGAAAGACACCGCTCCAAGATAGTGCATTCAAAGCAAAACATAGGTGCACACTGGACTGGCAAGGCTATTGCGATTGCTCTTTCCTGCACAGCCAAAACATTTAGAGGCTACCCCTTGTGTAGATAGCACTGAGCTAGAAGAACGATTTGATTCAGTATAAGGAGGCAGCTTGAGTTCCTGCTTTGAGCAATGGAAAATGGATGCCATTCAACACGCAGCCACCTCCAAAATAAAGGACAAATTTCACCATTTCACTATCACATTTTTAACAACAAAAAAGATACTGCTTTTCTGCTTAAAGATTAAACAGCACATACAATAAAAGAACCCCCTTAGTAACTGTGATGCAGCACAGAATATATAACACATCTAAGAAAAAAAGAGAATCCAGATTATCCAATGCAATAAAAGAAAAACAGCACACTATCAGAAATCAAACCAGCCAAAAGATTTGACAAGCTGCAGGAAGCCCCCTGATGTCCATCTGCCTGTGTCCATCTGCAAATTTGCCTGTGGCTTTTTTCTCTCCCTTCCCCTGCTTGCCATATTAGCTTATTTGTGTGTTTTTAATTTAAAGCAATCCAATCACACCCATCTCCATCTCTTAAGAACCCAGCAAAACAACCACACATCCTGTGACCCAGGAAATGGGACTGAGGAAAGGCTGGGGAAGGGGAAATTCTCACGCTGCTGCTGAAGCAGGTTGTCAGTCAGCTGGACTGGATGCCAACTGCCCACTCACTAATACAGAAGTTTACACACTCCTGATGATTTCATTTCAGCCTGACAAAATGCACACTCAGTCAGAGACACACTAAGAGTGAAGAGCAAAGTGTGCAAATGCCCGCTGAGAAGGTTGGCTCAAGAGAGGTGGCAGCCCTTGATTTGAGGCAGCCTGCAAGGCAGGAGACTTCCAAGAAGCTCAGAAAGAGCACCAAGATAAACAGAGTTGTCCCTTCATGTAGTCATCTCTCTCTCTCTCTCTCTCTCTCTGGTCGCAGCACAAGTGCAAAGACCAAGCATGCCCCAAACCTTCCCACACAATTTGAGGCAGCCTGCCTTTCATTGCTTACATTACGTCCAACTGCAGTTTGCAATACAGTTCTACAGTATAACTGCTCCTTTCCCCCATCCCTTTGGACTGAAAGAAAAGAATATAGGATATTCTGTGAGAAAAACCTTACAAGGGGCTGATTAACTTTTAATGCAACAGGCAAAAATAGGTAAAGGTATCTAAAGGTCTGATTGCAATGGTATAACGATTGGTGTCTAGGTGCTTTAATTATTTTGGTATTATTGCATCCAAGCTGCTGGAGGGTCAAAGGCCACATCTGCATCAACGTATAGGTTTCTTAGATGCATGGGAAAAAATGGGGAACATGTCCTGGATTCATGCAAAACATTTTACTGTGGCCCATTGGGATTCCATGTCTTATGAGGAATAAGTTGTATCAACAACATGGACAAATTATTCTCATAACAAGTTTGGTGTTCAAAGAAAACACCACTAAAATAATGGATCAAACTCTTTTATGTGCTTGTGGAAAAAAGAAACAAGCACTTATATTTGGAAGACTTATGAAGGCTCCCCTTCAACCCCACCGCCTCAAATACACACCTGTGATATACTGGAATAAAGTGTGTGTAAGTAAGTGTGTGTGTGTGTGTGTGTGTGTGTGTGTGTGTAGGTTGGAAAAGGCTGTGGCCCTACACAGGTTCTGAACTATCATCAGCCTCAGCTGATGGGATGATGGGAATTATATAATCCAGAACTTATAGGTAGCCCACTGATTATGTTCGTATTAGCAAAAATGAGCTTCCTGAAAGATTTAGGCTGGCTCTTCTTTTTAAAGCAAGTGTTTAATTTAGTCAAGATTTATATATTACGTTTGGTTATACCCAATGCAATTTCTGATGCAAACACTGGGAATTTTTCTTTTGTTTAAACCTGAGCACACTAACCACTTTGGGAAAACTCATATATGAATGCTAAAATGAGCAAAAACAGAAGTGCCCAACTTGTTTTAGATTTATGTACATGTTTGCACCACCTTGACCTATTCTTTCCCTGCCCCACCAACAAAGAAACTCTATCTAGAATCAGCAGGTCTAGAAATCAAAAGAAACCAGATTCATGGGATGCACCAGGTATGGGGAAGCTTTGGCACTCCAGAAGTAGTTGGACTGCAACTCCCATCATCCCTGGCTATGGGCCATGCTTATGGGGGCTGATGGGAGTTGTAGTTCAGCAACATATAGAGGGCCAATGGTTCCTCACACCAGGGTGACAGAATCATCTTGGGGACAGAGATGTTTTCACCACCCCTCCCAATCATGCACCCATTGCTGCACTGTGAAGCTACTACTTACCAGGGTCCAGTTTCATACTTGTATTTCACAGTTTCTGGGACAGTGAACCTGTGATCTGCAACTGATCAAAACACATTAAAAAATACTTTATTTTTTAAATGGAAATGCACCCAGAAGATTGAAGAGAGAAAAACTGGCATTTGTCAGCCATGATGGAAAAGTGCCCACATTCAGCAGAAGCAATTGTTTCCACTTACCACATGTATCCGGCAGCATGCTGAAAATAATGGCTACCATGGCTTTCACTTGCCACACTCCAAAATCTTCCTCTGCTTCGTTAATCCTAAAGCCTATATCTAGACAGCATGTTCAGGAAAACAGGGAAAAGGGTTTCACGAGCTACAAGGACACACAATTATGGCAGTGAATACACCATAGGCTGATTAATATTGATTCTGTTTGTCAGACAGCAGGCTGCCATTATGAAGAGTTCTATCAGAAAAATGATGATCCGACCGCAATTGATACATGCACAAGTGCATAGTAAGAAACATCAGCAGCATATATGGCTATGGTCTCCATGAAGTAAAGGCTACACACAATTACTAGTGCTTTTCCCCCAGGGGGTACTCAAGGGTACACAGTACCACCACCTCTCTTTTTTTGGTTGAAATGTGTGGCACTTACTGTAACAACTTCATGGTAAGTACCGACACCTATTTTTCTAGAAAAAAGCACTAGACGTGATATCTTCAGCTACATGGGTTGTTGTTATTTCACTACACTGATAGAGCAGGGATTGAACTACAGCTCCAGATATCACGGCAATGATCAAAGATCTTGGACTACAGATCCCATCCATGCTAGGGTGAATGCTATGTTTTCTAGAACAGGGATGGCCCACACCTGCATTCTGCAGGGCAGATTATTCCCGGGACAGTGGTCTAGGGACCTGAAGTGTATTATGCCACATAAACTACCCCAACTCTACAGTACCACTGGTGCAACCTAGCAAGAAAAGGGTAGATGGGTCACATGTGCTGAGTCACAGCTAGGGCATTACAGGCAAACCCTAAAGAGAGTGTGGCATTGTGGTGTAAGCTCAGCTTCCCTTTTCCTTAAAAGTGGGGAGAAGAAATCACCCCATTGGATTAAAAGTTGGTTGGGCCACTGGGACCTGTATCAACACATAGAGCCAATCCAGCTTTAGAAGGAGCAAGAGAAAGGATACATTCTGCCATAGACTGGATAGTTTGGTCTTTCACGGGGGCCACATTAGGGTAGCAGTCATGAAACTCTTTGCGCAGATCATAAAATGAATAAAAGCAGTCAGACAGTAGGAGATTCTGTGATGGAGAAAAACAACAACACATATAGAGCATTAGAAAGCCTTACTCATATCCTACATGGATGCAGGTCTTTAGTTTTCTCCAACAGTAGAAGACTAACACAAAGGCATTATTATAACTATAATTATTATTGTTACAAAAACTCATGCAGATCTAAATAGATGCAGATCCTTAGCTTTCTCCAACTAAGGTCAAATCCACACTATATATTTCAGGCACACTGCTTCGCCCAAAGAATCCTGAGAACTGTAGTTTGCCCCTCACAGAGCTACCGTTCCCAGCACCCTTATACTACTGGAGGAAGCCATGGCAGTGGAGGAGAGAGGAACTTAGGCACTCTCTGTTCATACTTAGTGACAGCTTTAGGATGGTACAGTAGTACCTTGGTTTAAGAACTTAATTCATTCTGGAGGTCCGTTCTTAACCTGAAACTGTTCTTAACCTGAGGTACCACTTTAGCTAATGGGGCCTCCCGCTGCCGCCGTGCGATTTCTGTTCTCATCCTGAAGCAAAGTTCTTAACCCAAGGTACTATTTCTGGGTTAGCGGAGTCTGCAACCTGAAGCGTATGTAACATGAGGTACCGCTATATAACAAACTGGTTTTTTCTGATGATAATGAGCCTTGCCTCCCCCTGTAGCATTCTGAACTCCCCGCTTCCCTGTTCTTCTCCAGCAAGGAAGAGATTGGAAGCTTTTGTTTCTAATTTTGTTATCCACACTTTAGTGCTATGTCAAAGCCCCGTACTGTGGTTTATCTTAACCAAAACAAGCCAGCTTCAATAAATCAGTTTGAAATTGACTTGTTTCCAACCAACAGTAGCTGGGATTAACAAGTTTAGGGTTTTGGAAATGTAAATTGTGGTAAATAAAATCTCTTTCAGCCATGCTAGATAGTGGGGGAGGGGGGGAGTGTGTGAGCCCAGCGGAAGGCAGGTCCCATTCCCATCATAATAACATCCAAACCTAGTCAATGTGAAACTTCTGTGTCTCTTACAAGTTGCAAAAGCATTTTGTCTCAGGCAGCAAGATGATTTGGGTCAGTGCTGTGCATCTCTCACAAGTTCCACTCACATTTGGAGACTATACAATCTGCCATGGTGATGGCGAAGGGGTTGTACTTTTCAGACCTACTCTGACCACCACTGGCTGCATTCATGTTTTCCAGGCTAGTGCTAGGATCCTGCTAGCCACGTACCTTTTTTGAGGCCTCTGGATGAAGGACCTGTCGAATGAGGAGCTGGCCATCTGTGCAGAATGTGTAAGTGTTTCTTCCCAGAGCCTTTAGATCACTGGATACAAGTTGGCTGAACTAGAAAAAGCAAACAGTTGTATTCAGAATTGCAAGTTTCCAACTCAGTCCCTCTTCTCGCCATTTAAAATACTAGTCACCAAATGAGCGAGTTTGAAACATGACCCAATGGAATGCTTCTGCAAAAATGTCTGAAAGGCCCAGCCCATTCTGGGAAATGCAGTCGGGAGAGGCTTGGGAAATATGAGGGTTCCCAGAGAGGAGATTGTGGCTGCTATGGTCTTTCCCTGGTCCTCCTCCTCCAATGCTGCTCTGAGTCAAGCCATGGTTTGGCTTAGCTTATCCTCCCAATTTGGTCCATGGTTTGAGGATTAGGGGAGGAACACAGCACATGTGATCAATTCTCTGGGAAGCTGCATGTTTGTGTTAAGCCATGATTTGGTCCAGTGTGATGTGCAAACCAGGCACTGAGTGCCTGGATGAAAGGTAACTCAGACTTCTTTAAAAAATAATAATACAATAAATATAAAGTAAAATGAGGATCAGAGCAGAACAATCCAGTCAAACTGGGAGCAGGAAAGTTTTGATTTCACATATTATTCTATCCCTGATTAAACACATGCACCAATTTGGCAATAGCTCCGTAATTATGTGCATCTGCCATTCAAGGGTGCCAACCACAGCTGAGGCCAGATTGGAATCAGGGGCTTCCCAGTTGCTGATCTCTTTAAAACAACAAAGGATTGTCACTCCTTCCTGCAATAATATGTTTTGCAGCTATCAGACAGTGCTAATAAGCCCCAGCACAACCAGAAACCCACCAGTCTCAAGAAGTCTGCAAAGAAACAAAGAAACACAACAGCCCTTTACCATCAGAAACAGTATTTTCCACCTGTTCTCCCTCCCTTCAAGGTTCACTCATAGAGCCCAATGATGCAAAACAGTATGCACCGAAAAAAAGCGTTTCCGGGGCTTGTGCCAGTTTCAAAACTAAAACCCAAGACACACTTCTATTCTTTATTCTCATTAACATGAAATTTCAGAAGTCTGCACATTTTGGAGTTCAGAGGCCTCCCTTGTTAAAGAGCGTGGAGTTCAGCAGCCTCAGAGAAACTGTCTTGATGCCAACATTTAAACAAATGCATTCGGAGCTCGGACACCCCTCCCCCCCCGAGTCTGTTTTGTAGGAGTGTTGCTGTGCCCAAGGTGTGTTTGATTACAGGAATTACAGCAAAAGCAAGGTTTTGACTCAGTCAGATCCATTGTCCAAAGCACCAGATCTGAAGTCTCTTGCAGGTGACTCAGGTTAGAGGGAATCCAAACACAGTATGTATCTGAACACATTTGGTAAACAGTAACAATTAGATTAGATTAGATAAATTTATTGTCATTGTCCGTATATACACAGTATACACAACAACGAAAATCAAACACCCAAGACCGGATTCACATACACATTTGCACGTATCTCCAACACTCTCATCCTATTCAGACATAATCTATTAAAACATACATAATCCAGAATATAACACAACCTATTAGAAGCATAGCATAACCTAAAACCTATCTCATTCCTTACTACTCACTGCTTGCTATTTCTTACAACTGGCCCTGAGATCATTGTTTAGTGCAATCAGAGCTCTTGGATAGAAACTATTCAGAAGGCGTGTGGTTCGTGTTTTCATTGTCCTATATCTTCTGCCCGAAGGCAACAGTTCAAAGAGGTTGTGAGCAGGATGAGTGGGATCTCTCAGGATATTGTGTGACTTCTTCAAGCTGCGAGACGTGAAGATCTCATTCAGGGTTGGTAGTTGGAGCCCAATAACATTCTGGGCAATTTTAATTATTCTCTGTAAGGCTTTTTTATCCATTCCAGAGCTGCTCCCATACCACGATAATATACTATAGGTTAAGACACTCTCAATGGTACTATGATAATAAGACAGAAGTAGGTGCTGAGATAGATTCAATCCTCTGAGCATTCTCAGGAAATACAACCTCCCCTGCACCTTCCTCACAACCATATTAATATTTGCAGTCCATGAGAGGTCCTCAGAGATGCAAGTGCCCAGGTATTTAAAACTACCAACCCTCTCCACCTCCTCGCCATTTATGTGCAATGGTAAAAATACACTTTTCTTTCGCCTAAAATCAATTATGAGTTCTTTGGTTTTTTTGGTGTTAAGCATAAGATTATTTTCTTTACACCATTGAATTAACCCCTGTACTTCTTTCCTATAAGCAGCCTCATCATTCTCACTAATGAGCCCCACCACTGTTGTATCATCCGCAAATTTGATGATTGTGTTGGACTTATACAGTGGGGTGCAGTCAAATGTGTACAGGGAATAGAGGAAGGTTCATTAGCATCTCAATAATAGGGGACTGAGGTCAATACATGAATATATTTGTTCAAAACAGAGTGATCCAGAGCAGAGGCTTTCTATGGGGAGATAGAATCTTCCCCGCATGTCTTGAAAACCCGTAGCCCGGGACTTCCGGTCGGCGCCAGCGCTTAATGGCGGTCCGAGCCTCGAGCTCCGAGGCAGGACTGCTCCGTTAGTTCGGGTCTCACCCGCTACGGCAAGCGGGGGACCCCTAAAATCACAGGCGCGGAGCCTGTGAACAAAGGAGATTCGGTGGGCACCCTTTGCGCCCCCCGGTACTGTGAGGGAGCCTTTTTAAAGGCTTCTGAGCGGCATCGGGGTAAGCGCGGTGCTGAGAGTCGTCACCCAGCTAGCGGAGTGAAGCCGCGTCGCCATGAGCGGAGAGCGCCGATTCCTTCCTGCAATTGGAATTTGACCACAACACCCGTGAGTAAGATTGGAAAAGCAACGGGACTTTTAAAAAATAAATTTGGCTGAAAACGGGAAAGGCAAAAATTAAGGAAGTCTGCCTCCCCGGAACTGCAGAAGGAATAAAGCAACGAAAATCAAGCTGCACTTAAAGGGAACCTTTTTAATTTTTTTAAGCTGTCAAACTGACATCGGACTTAAAATCTCCCCCCAGACTGGCAGGAGAAGGGGGGAAGGGATTGGAATGTTGTTAATCTGCTGGAAAATTAATGGAAATTAAGACCTTCCATTGCCAAATCCCCTGGGGTCGGGCTACCCAAACAAGACACCTGGGACGTGGACTGTCAAACTTTGAGAAGCGGGGACTTGTTTGCAAAAAAGTTATCGGACCTTAGATGTACTTTGCTGCATTTTGGCCACATAGAAAAATAGAGACTTTATAATTTGGACATTCGAAACTTTTGGCTACTGTTATACTCCCTTGCTTCTTTGTTTTTTTCCATCTTTGCCATTTGGATACAATTGAATGCTCCCTCTAGAGGGCTCTATCTGAAACTGTTGCACTTGAAAAAGTAACAGTGGGATTTTCCACTTGGGAATCAACTCTGTGAAAACGACCTTGAGGATATGAGTGCCCCTACAGAAGAGATAGTAACAAGGCAGAAGGCAAAACAATCTCACAAGAAAAGGGCCTCTATATCAGGAACTGCAGCTGTGCAGGAAAAAACACCAGCTTCTATGGATCCTATGACTCAGGCTCTACTTAAAATAAATCAATCCCTGGAAGCATTGACAAAACTTTCGACAGAGAATTCTAAAAAATTAACAGAGTTGACAACAAGGTTGGATGTGAATACGGCTAGTGTCGCATCGAACACAGATTCTATAAATAGATTAATTCAGGAAAATTCAGAAACACGAAAGATTGCAGAAAGTGCAAAAATAACAGCTGAAGAGACAAGGGAAAAATTTGGGCCTATTATTAAAAAAGTGAATGAGCATGATGCAGCCCTCTCCTTACTGGAACTTCAACGTAAAGAGAAGAATTTAAAATTTAGATTGGTGCCTGAAGTGGAAGGGGACAACCTTGTGAAATTTCTCACAGAGAACATCATAACTTTTTGGCGGGAGGAATGGGAGGAAGATGAGGAACTTGAGATAATATCAGCCTTTCGACTGGGTAGAAGGCAGGACAAAAAACCAAGGGACTGCCTAATTACATTGAGATCAAAAGAAGAAAGAGATAGAATATTGAATTTGCATTACCAAAAGGCACTGGTGATTCAAAATTGTCAGATACAGATTTTTAAGGACATTCCTAAATACATTTTAGAGGTGAGAACATATTACAAGAGTTTAGTAGACCTGCTGAAGAAAAATACTATACCATTCAGATGGGAATTTCCACAAGGATTGTCCTTTAACTTCAATGGAAGGAAGATTAAAATAAAAACAATTCAGGACAAAGAACTATTTCTAGAGAAGTATCTGGAGGATTTGCAGAAAGGAACTGTGGAGGAGAGGGAACCACCCGATATAGCAAATTTGTCATTTGGACTTTCATTACCACCATCGGAGGAAGAGCAGAAGCTTGGAGCAGTTGGAGGAACAGCTACCTAAATACAAAATGTCTCTGCAACTCCTTAGTTGGAACTGTAATGGTTTGAACCTTCCTCGGAAAAGAAGACAGGTTTTTCACATTTTGAAGAAAGAACAATTAGACATAATATGTTTGCAAGAAACCCATATTGCCAGGATACACAGGAAATTATTAATAAATAAGAGACTCGGTCAAGAATTCATTTCATCAGATAAAGTAAAGAAAAGAGGTGTGGTGATTTATGCAAAGGAAAAGTTGGTTCCAAAATTGATATTTAAAGATGAACAAGGAAGATACCTGGCAATTGAAATACAAATTCAAGGAGAAAAGATATTAATTGTGGGAGTTTATGCCCCAAATGAAGGGAAGGCTGAATTCTTTAGGAAGTTGCATGAGACATTAGTTGACTTTTTAGATTATAAAATCCTAATGATGGGAGATATGAATGGAGTTGTCTCAACAAACATGGATAAAGCACAGAGACAAGTGATCTCGAAAGAAGGGAGACTACCAAGGATCTTTTTTGAAATGACTGAAACAATGGACTTGATTGACATTTGGAGAACAAAGAATCCTTTAGAGAGAGAGGGAACTTTCTTCTCAGAAGCAAAAATGACATGGACAAGAATAGACCAAATTTGGATTTCTAGCAGTCTGGCGTCAAGAACAAAAAAAGTAGAAATCTGCCCAAAAACGTGCTCCGACCACAACGCGGTTAAGATGGAGATGAAACTAACAACTACTGGTTCCTTTAGATGGAGAATGAATGACACCCTATTTAAGGACGAAGAGATCCACAAGAAGGCCCTTAAAACATTAAAAGATTATTTTGAGATCAACAGGAAAACAGATGTGGAAAAAAGAATAATTTGGGACGCAAGCAAAGCCGTGATGCGAGGTTTCCTAATTCAACAAAATTCTATTAAGAGGAAGCAACAAAATGAAAAGAAGGAAAAAATTTTAGAAAAAATAAAAGAAGGAGAGAAGAAGTTGAGGTCCAAACCAAAGTCTCATGAGATTTTGAGAGAAATAAAGTTTCATCAGATGCAATATATGGAATTCATGAACCAACAAATAGAATGGAAGATAAAGCAAATGAGACAAAAAACTTTTGAATCAGCGGATAAATGTGGGAAACTTCTGTCATGGCAATTGAAAAAAAGGCAGAAAATGAATACGGTAACAAGTTTAGAAATGGATGGAAAGATTATCCACAAACCCAACGAGATCAACAATTGTTTTCAAAGCTTTTTTAAGAAATTGTATGCACAAGGGCCAACCAACGAGCAAGAAATAGAAGAATTCATCAGAAAATACGGTTTACCAAAAATCTCAGAACAAAGTAAAAGGATCTTAAACGAGGAAATAACAGAACAAGAAATAGAGGGTACCATTCAAAATATGAAACTGGGAAAATCACCAGGACCAGATGACCTGACGGCCAAATATTACAAAATGCTGAAAGAATGGCTGATACAACCATTGAAGGAAGTTTGCAATGAAATTTTGAAGGGGAAAAAGGCACCTGAATCGTGGAAAGAGGCTTTCATCTCACTTATACCGAAAACAGAGACTGAGAAGAACCAAGTTAAAAACTACCGCCCTATATCTTTACTCAATGTGGATTACAAAATTTTTGCAGACATTTTGGCAAAAAGATTGAAAAGAGTGTTGGTAGAAGAGATTCATAAGGACCAAACAGGCTTTCTCCCAGGTAGACATATGTCAGACAATGTGAGGAACATTATAGACATTTTGGAGCTGCTGGACGTTGACATTAATAGGAAAGCAGTTTTGATTTTTGTGGATGCGGAGAAAGCCTTTGACAACATTTGTTGGACTTTTATGAAAAAGAATCTCCAAGGGATGGGGGTAGGTCAAGGTTTTGAAAACGGTATAGGTGCAATATATTCTCAACAAAAAGCCAAATTAATTGTAAATAACGTGGTAACAGAAGAAATACCTATAGAAAAAGGTACACGACAAGGTTGCCCAATATCCCCTTTACTTTTTATATCAGTCCTGGAGGTTTTGTTAAACATGATCAGAAAGGACCAGTTGGTTAAAGGAGTTCAGGTCGGAGTTAGACATTATAAATTAAGAGCATTTGCAGATGATCTAGTATTGACCTTGCAACAGCCAGACACTAGTACTAAAAGAGTTTTAGAATTAATTGAAATATTTGGTCGAGTAGCAGGTTTTAAATTGAACAGACAAAAAACGAAAGTGTTGGAAAAAAATTTAACAATGGAAGAAAGAGAGAGTTTTCAGAATGAAACAGGCTTGGAAATAACAAAAAGGGTAAAATACCTAGGGGTAAACTTAACATCTAAGAATGTGAATTTATTTAAGGATAATTATGAAAAATGTTGGTCAGAAGTTAAAAAGGATCTGGAAATTTGGTCAAGGCTGAAACTTTCCTTGTTAGGCCGAATCGCTACTATTAAGATGAATGTATTGCCTAGAATGCTGTTTTTATTCCAGACGCTGCAGATTGTGGACAAGATGGATTGTTTCAAGAAGTGGCAGAAAGATATATCAAAATTTGTCTGGCAGGGCAAAAAGCCCAGAATTAAATTTAAGATTTTAACTGATGCAAAGGATAGAGGGGGGTTTGCCCTGCCGGACTTAAGACTCTACTATGAATCAGCAGCTTTCTGCTGGTTGAAACACTGGCTACTTCTTGAGAATACTGACATTTTAGATCTGGAAGGGTATGACAATAGCTTTGGTTGGCATGCATATTTATGGTACGACAAGGTAAAGGTGTACAAAAGTTTTAAAAACCATATTGTAAGGAAAGCATTGTATAATGTTTGGATTAGATACAAAGATCTGTTGGAAAGCAAAACCCCTAGGTGGGTGTCACCAATGGAAGCTAGGGAAGTAAAAAAGCTTAATATGGATTCTAAATGGCCAAAATATCATGAGATTATAGAATACGATGGTGAAAGGGTGAAACTTCAGAGTTATGAGAAACTAAAACCTAAGGTTCGAGATTGGTTGCATTACTACCAGATAAATGAGACGTTTAAACAGGACAGGAAAATAGGATTTCAGAAAGAGAAGTCAAAATTAGAAACAGAATTGTTGGAACCCAATACTAAGAATTTATCAAGAATGTATAACTTGCTGTTAAAATGGAATACACAGGATGAAACGGTGAAATCAGCTATGATTAAATGGGCACAAGACATAGGTCATGATATTATGTTTGCTGACTGGGAACAGTTATGGACCACCGGTATCAAATTTACTGCATGTAATGCTTTAAAAGAAAATATTATGAAAATGATCTACCGGTGGTACATGACCCCAGTCAAGCTTGCAAAAATTTATCATTTGCCTAATAATAAGTGTTGGAAATGTAATGAGACTGAAGGCACTTTCTACCACCTTTGGTGGACCTGCCCAAAGGTTAAAGCTTTCTGGGAAATGATCTATAATGAAATTAAGAAGGTCCTTAAGTGGACTTTTCCTAAGAAACCAGAGGCTTTCCTCTTGGGTATGGTGGGCCAAGTGGTGTTAAGGAAGGATAGGACATTCTTTATGTATGCCACTACAGCAGCAAGAATTCTACTGGCAAAGTATTGGAAGACGCAAGAACTACCTACTCTGGAAGAATGGCAAACAAAGGTGATTGACTTTATGGGACTGGCTGAGATGACGGGCAGAATCCGGGACCAGGGGAAAGAGACAGTGGAAGAGGACTGGAAGAATTTCAAGATATATCTTAAAAATAACTGTAAAATTGAGGAATGTTAAGATGTCAGGGGGTAAGAAGTAAAGAATTGCAGCAGTAAACAAAAAAAACTTAAGAAATATTTATGAAAAAGAACTAAGACAATGGACTTAAGGGTTGCTAAAGAATTTTAAACAAGGATGCAGGGATAGGGAGGTATGGGGAAGTCAGAGAAAAAAGGTTATGAACCGATGATTATGAAGTTATACTGTGTTACATTGTTCTTTATTTTATGTGTGGAAAATTAATAAAAATCATTATAAAAAAAAAAAAGAAAACCCGTAGCCCGCCATTCCACTCAAGCAGCCCTCAAGGTAAAAACTCAGGTTGCTTACATTGTTGTTTAATATATGGTTGCTTTGCGCTGCAACCTGAAAATTGCCCTGATTACTGATGTCTTGGGGAGATTAACATGCAGTTCAGTTCCTTCTCCACTGGCCTCTGCCAATATCTAGAGGGCTGATCTCCACCCAGACAGGTTGGGAGCTATCACCAGTGGCGGCAACAGAAAGCTCTGAAACAGAGCATTTTGGAGTGGGATGTCAGACATTGTGGATCAGTGGGATCCAGAGTCTTATGGGGTAGTACATGTGACTAATCCTAGTTTTATTCTCACAACAACTCTTTGAGGGAGGTTAGGCTGAGAGATCCTGACTGGCCCACCATCACCCAGCAGGCTTGACAGCAGAGTGAAGATTTGAACCTGTACAACACATGGGCACTTGGCATCAAGTCTGATTGATGGTTCCTTTAGCTCAGTGGTTTAGAGTGTGGTACTGATAACACCATGGTTGCAGGTTTGATCGCCATATGGGAAAGCAGCATATTCCTGCATTGCAGGGGCTTGGACTAGATGTGTCAGTGTGTCTTCCAACTTTACAATTCTATGATTCAAGAGTCATATTCTACTAAGCCCAGTCCTCGCTGGATTGACTGTCGGCAACACTTGGGGGTCTCAGAAGTCTTTCCCAGCCCCCCCTCTCTCTGCATGCCAGAGTCTGAACCTGGGATTTCTGCATCATAATCGACAATGATATTGCTATCCTGGCTCATAAACAGAACCAATAATAAAGTTGCAGTGCTAAGCATGAATCATGAAGTAACAAGAGAAAAATTATTGTAAAGGGCTTTGTTTTAAAAGTTTAGCTGCCCCCGCCAGCTCCTATAATACATTTTACCTACAAGTGAATATTTGGGCCAAGAAGGGGAAAACTGATTGAGCAGCAGATTTAGAAACTGGTTGGACAGGATTCTGGCTATTTATCTGGCAGCAGAGAGAAAAGTGGCTCAGCAAGTTTAGTCAGTTGCATGTTGGCCAAATGCCAGCATCTGTCTGCTCTCTTTTCCTCAAGACAACTCCAAGCTTGACAGCATATAACCCCTACTCCCTTTGTGCGACCACAACCTGCTTTACATTACCGTAAGTGAGATGGTTGGTTGGTTTGGCTCAGTATTGTCTGCCCTGATTGGAAGTGTCTCTCCTGAGTTTCACAGGCAGGGGACATTCTCAGCTAGTCCAGCACTCTAACCACTAGGCTACACTGGTTTCTCAACACTCTCTTGGCTCAACACTCCTATTTCTAGCTATAGTAGCAACCTCCAGGGGCAGTGTAACACAGCCATAACTCTGGCTTGACACTCCATTAATGTGTTAGCACAAACCATGGTTTCAAACCTGCTTCAGAACTATGGCCCTCAGCTAGCTGGGCATAATTCATAGATTATCAATTCAGGCATCATGCTTTAGCATCCCTTATAAAATGGAGAGCACAGTATCTGAATGGAGTCTTTGATCACATCCATAAAGGGGGTAAAGGGAGTAAAGGGCCCCCAGAGCCCCCAGGGGACTGGCTCTCCTGGTGACCTGTTTACTGAACATTCATCCTGTTTATAAGTCTTCCCATTAATCTCTCATTCAGGAGTGGCAGCTTAGCCCTGCGACTGTGGGTGCCATGCAGTGTGCATGGCCAAAATTTGTGGGTGCCTGGCCTCTTCATGGGGAAATGTGTGGGTGCTTGGGCCCCCAGAGGACTGGCATCTATGCTCTCATTGATCCCACACTTTTCAGTGCATTTCTTTCCTAGCTGCAAAAAAAATGTTTACCTCAGTGCCTTCTGAGTGTTACACCAACCCTGAGAGGTAAAGGTAAAGGGACCCCTGACCATTAGGTCTCATCTTGCTTTATTGGCCGAGGGTGCCGGCGTCCAGCTTCCGGGTCATGTGGCCAGCATGACTAAGCTGCTTCTGGTGAACCAGAGCAGCGCACGGAAACGTCGTTTACCTTCCCGCCAGAGGGGTACCTATTTACCTACTTGCACTTTGACGTGCTTTCGAACTGCTAGGTTGGCAGGAGCAGGGACCAAATAAGGGGAGCTCACCCCATTGCGGGGATTCGAACCACCGAACTTCTGATCGGCAAGTCCTAGGCTCTGTGGTTTAACCCACAGCACCACCTGCGTCCCATCTGTACCAGGCCTTTAAAGCACATGGTTTCTTCCAAAGAATCCTGGAAACAGTAGTTTGTTAAGGCCGCAGAGAACTGTAGCTCTGTAAAGAGTTAACTACAATCCCCCAGGTTTCAGGATGAAGGGTGGGGAGCCAGGAGCTTCAAATGTATGGCATGGATGTTGTTTCATGGCACTGGTGCAAACTCCAGAGAATCCTGGGTGCATGGGCACCCACAAAATTCTCACTGTGGGTGCCCGGCCTCCGTCTGCTGCCCACGGCCTTAACTCTGCCACCATGGCGGCGACTGGGCTGAGGCCTCCGCCTCTGGCCCTCTGTTGGACTCTGCTGTGGATGTGCACCCATGCTCTGCCACCCCCGTTGTGGCAGCACAGAAGCGGTGCTAGAGAGCAGCGGCAGTGTGCATGCTCAAAACGTGATGTTGTGGTGTCACACCACACACTGCTGGGCACACACAGGCTGGGGCCCAAATCATTGCCTTTGTTTCATGGCCTCCCTCTTAAAAATCTAACAGCTTGTTTCCTGCTAAATCTGGTGTTGCTGCAGTCTCCAATTTGGCCTCACCAAGAGCAAGCTCGTGCCCACGAAATACTGCTGAAGAGAGATGAGTTTTTTGGATTACAAACGCACCTGCAGGCATAATAAAAGCAAAGAAACTTTCTGAAACAGAAAGCCCCCCCCCCACCTGCCAGTGGGGTTTTGCTTTTCATTCGTCTGTTAACTGTTATTCCACATGACTGAAAATGGGATCACTGTGACCTTGTGCTAAAAAGCTGCCACACGCAACAAATGCAATCCATCAAGCTGTAGCTAATTTCTTTCTGCTTCTGGCAATACACACACACACACACACACACACACACACACAAGCTATGGTGGCTGGACGCTAGATCTCTTGCCCATGTAAAACATTCATGATCTCAAAGCCCAAGTTTGCACCTCCCAAAGCTGGGGTGCAGAAAAACCCGCATGCAAATCCAGTGGTGGCTGGTACCCATTGAGCCTGATAGGGCAGGGAGGCAAATGATGGGCAGAGCCAAAGAAATCCTAGATCTGATGAGTCCTACAAAGGCAGCACTGAAGAAAGGAGAATAAAGCTGACATCTGCCACCCCTTTGACAGATTGTAAGTAAGAAGGCAGGCAGGCAGGCAGCTGGCTGAGAGTGGTGGGGCAGTGCCCCATTTGCCCTAATGGAGCAGACTCGTCTGTGCAAATCCCTCTTGGTCACCCTACACACACTGAGAGCAAACACATTATCCAAGCATGCAACCAAAACAGTGCCAACCAAACACGACAGAAAGTCTCAATAGGCTTCAGTTTGCATAAGTAGGAAGACAATAAACAACTCTTTGGTTTGGAGGGAATGGAACGGGCATCTCCCAAAGACAAGAATACAAACAAAATAAGTACAGAGACATAGTAAGGAGAGGGATATAGCATATTTATCTTATTAATATGTATATGCTGCTCTTGCTCCCAAAGGAGCCCAGGGCGGCAAACTTACCAACAATTAAAACTTCTAAATGAAGTTTTTAAAAACCTTCCAAAAACAGATTAAAAGGTTAAAACATACACTCACAGATAATAATTTCAGGGTTGTACTTAACAGGAATATGTTCTTGGACCACAACATTCATCATCCCTGGCCAGTTGGCCATCCTAGTTGGAGCAGATGGGAGTTGGAGTCCAACAACCACTGGAGGGCCTCAGGATCCCCACCCATGATCTACCATGGCCTTTCCCAACCTGGTGCTCTCCAGGTGTTTTGGACTATAATTCCCATCAGCCCTAGCAACTACAGCTACTTGTAGCCTCCAAACACCTGCAGGGCTCCAGGTAACAACAGTGGAGCAAATGATCACTTGTTGCCATTTGCAGCCCTGCACACCACACACCTGGAAGAACTAATGCTGCAGATGCCTTGAGATGTGCTCTGTTCTTAAAAAATTCCCCATCCAACATGGCTCTCTCACTTCCCCGCCCCACCAGCTTCTACTTCATGGCCATCTTTCAGCCTGCAAACGCCTCACTAAACACTGCCTGCTAGTCTGATTACTCCTAATCAGTGGTGGCTGGCAGTACAATCATTGTACACACACGAACACACACACACACACACACAGCATAGCTGCACTGCTGAGAGAACCAGGAAGAAGAAAAGAATACAGGTTTTGTTGGGACAGGAGCTCACGCTCAGACCACTTCCACAAACTCTGCTTCATTCATAGTTCAGGGGCATACTATAGGGGGCTTCCAGATGACCTGGTTATTAAGCATCCATCCAGTTTTTTTGTTTTTGTTTTTTTTGCAGGGAGGTTAGACAATGCTGCAGCAAGTCAAGTGTCATCTCATACTTTCCAGGATATTTTCCTGCTACTTTTCTTACTGGAAAAAATCCTCTTCTCCCTTTTGGAGAAGAGGGTTTGTTCTGCAACACACACGCACACACACCTCTAATTGCACAACCTAAATTTACTGGGTGTGTGACTGAATCCCATCTAAAGAGCAACAGCATCCTGGAAGTCCTTTAACAGAGCCTTCCCCAACTGAAGTCAACTAGCAACTCCCAGAAGCCCCAAATGCACAGGAACAATTAAGGGTTGTGGATAAACAGCATATGTCATGGGGGGGGGGGGATAAGCTAGCCCCCTTTGCATTAGGGAAAAGTGTAAAAATATTTTTTTCATGAAAATCTTTAAATGCATTGTGTTAAGAAAAGTAGCAGACACAAATTTAGGAGAAACACACACCAGAATGCCAACAAAAAACTAATAATCACCAAACTGGTGTGGAAAATTTCAGGGTGGGCATAGTGTTTCACTTGTAATACGTTTGTGCCCTGTGGTTTTCTGTAAAAATCCTGCAACCTTTCACACCATAAATGCTCTCAATTTGGTTTTCTGTCCCACTTTTGTGGTTCCTCTAGATGGCAATAATGATGTGTGGACCATTCAGCATAAATACAATACTATTTAATTAACCACATGTTGGGTGTCCCCCCTTAATTTAATTTTTAAAATGTGGGACAAATTTTCGTAGGGGCCATGCTCATCTTCTCTGTACCATTCCAATTCTAGTATTTGTGCTGCTGGAGTGAGCATTTCATTAATGACATGTTGCAGAAGGCAGCTGCAAAAACTCCCAACACACCTCCAATTTGGAGGGGCCCTAAGGCATCCTCCTCTTTGCATTACTGATCCCATCAGATTCAGAGCCCTCTCTGTGGTTGCATTAAAGGGGGTGGGAAGAGAGAAGAGACGCCTTAGGTATCTCTCGTATGACAACAAGTGCAGCCTCAACTCTTACCTAAGCTTAGTTGTAGACAGTGAACTACGATAACTATTTCCAAAGCTATTTCTAAAAAGCAACACTTGTTAAGAATTCACACATTCACACAGATAGACTGAGTCAGTAAAAAACCAACCAACCATGGTGGGCATTGCAGTGTGTTGTTAGTGTTTAGTTTTCCTCTTGCCTTCTCTCTCTCTTTCTCTCCCCCCATTCCAAGGACAAGCTTTCCTAAGCAACATGATCTTTAGCACTTGCTCTGTTGATTGCAAAGCATGGTCCCGTTGTATTTACCCAACACTCTTTCACTGTTTGTACTGCACAGCTGGACCAATCAGGAGGAAGGCTAAACAATTGCTGCAGAGCTGGGGGAAACCGTGCACACCAGCCTTCCTGGTGCTTTGGGCTACAACTCCCACCAGCAGGGGCAAGGCTGGTGTACGCATACTTCTTTAAAAAAAATCCACATCAGATATCAAGTATGCTCCCCCCCCCTCCATGGCATGGGTGGTGCTAACTTTAGAATAAAAAGCACCTTTTTCTGCAGACTCATCTCAACATATCTGAAACTTTCACCTGGTTTTCAGTTTCTGCACATTTATTATGCACATGGATGCATCAGTGCTGTCACCTAGACCTTGGCACAAGTAAATGCAAAATGCAGAAAGCAGGGGAGGGGGAAATAATGCTACTTTTAAGGCAAAGAACAGGGTAATCCTTTTCCTGGCGAAAGTAGAAGAAACCAGTGATGGCACACCAGACCTCAGATGCGATCCTAGGTAACTACTGCATTAGAGGAGTGCATGTGCTTTTGTATTCTCTGACACTTTAGAAGATGAAAACAAAGAGAGGTGCTTGTTTTATACGATGTGACAGAGAAATTGCTTGTGGTGGGATGGACACCAAGTGGAGACCCATTTCAGGCATGAAACAGTAAAGCGGACTCTGGGATTCTATTTTAATGATCACTGATAATTCAAGTACAAAAGTACTTTTTCATGCTTAGCAATAGGGCACTGCCACTGAAGAAGTGAGATCAAGAAGTGAGTCCCTCTAGCTCAGTATCTACCTGCACTAACTGGCAACAGCTCTCTGGGGCATGGATGAGAACCCTTCGACCCTCTATCTGTGTTGCTGAATTACAGTTCCCACCAGGGATGATGGAGGTTGTAGTTCAGCAGTATCTGGAGAGCCAAAGGTTCCTCAAAGACTCTAGGGTTTCAGAATCAAGTCTTTCCCAGCCCCAACTAGAGATGTTGGGGATTGAACCTAGAATCTTTTGCATACAAAGCAGATGTTCTTCCACTGAGCTACAGCTTTTGCTCCCTTGACAGACACACAGACGCAGACACACAGAGACACACCACCCCCTAGCCAGGTGAATCAACATGATTCAGTAGTCCACCAAATTAAAAATGGTGCGCCAGGCATTTTATTTTATGCACTCCTTCAGATTACCCTCCCATTGACAGGGTTATCAATATGGAGAAGTTGCATTGTATATTTGTTCCATACAGCACCTAGCACACAGCTTAATAATTATTGTAGGAATTAATTCTGAAATGCATTTGACCCATTAAATCATGTTACATTGCTATGTTGAAGGCCAGATAACTGAGTGAAGGCATCTTTGTTCTCCAACTACCAATTTTAATAGACATCCATTTGAACTCTTGCAAAGCTTAACTTCAGCATTTGCCAACCTGTTTTGACTACAATTCCCATCAAATTCAGCCAGCACAGTGACAAGACTCTGGTCTTCTCTTCAGTTCTTTTTTTTTTTTGCAGCAACAAAAATTAAGAAAGTGCCACTTCTGGAAATTTGAATCTTTTAATGGAATTTTTCAAGAGCGCACACTATTTTTGGCAATACTTCAGAAGAAAGCTGACTGGAATGAAGTGGAACTAAATAGTATGCAGACTGACCCTAGGAAAGGTAAAGGGGCAGGTAATCTTGATGATGCAAAATAGAAATGGATGCTACCAAGAAAGAGGTGCAAAAAATAAATTACTACTAATATATCTGAAAACTTCTGCAGAAGAATCATAAGCACCTAAGAAAAGCTCCACTGCATCAAAACAGTAGCTCACCCAGTCCAGCTCCCTGTTCTCACAGTGACCAACCAGATGCCATAATATGAAACCTCTAAGCAGGATCCAAGCACAACAGCACTCCCCCTGTCTGTGGTTCTCACCAGCTACTGAGAGAACTGTTGGGGTTGCCTATCCCTGTCCCCATCTGAGGGTATTAAGACCTGCAGGCCATGGGGGAAATGCAGAAGACATAAAGTCCAGAGCACAGAGCTTGTGCCAGCAGCTCCTGAAGTTGCCCTGAGAATATTTTGTATAATTTGTTTATCCTAATATTGTAAATAGCCTCAGGTGCCTTGGCAGAAAACTGGCATATAAGTGCAACCAAGCAAATCTGTCAGTCAAAATCCAGCACACCCATATAATTAATGCACCCTCCCTGATCTGCTACAATGAGGTGGGAGACAGAGAAAGAACCTACAGACCTTGACCTACCGTATTTTTCGCTCTATAACACGCACCCGACCATAACACACATGTAGTTTTTAGAGGAGGAAAATCCGTAGGCATGCCACCCGTAGGCATTCCCTCCATAACACGCACAGACATTTCACCTTACTTTCTAGGAGGAAAAAAGTGAGTGTTATGGTGCAAAAAATACGGTAATTCTATGCAGCCTTTGGACTTAGTTCATGCAGATTGAGGGCTGCGGAGGGAGGGAGAGCCTGGGGTAGGACCAGCACAGGACGTTTTGCCACTATCCGTCTCAGCGACAATCAACCACCACAGATGAACACCTGACAAGTGTTGACTGACACCCAGTTAAATCAGAGAAGGAAATAGAACCAAGCTCCTTCAAACCCCAAGTCCAGTGGCATTTCAGTTCCACATGCCCTGTGGAAGAAACACTGGCTGGCTCCAAAGAAAAGGTAAACACCTGACAGGCATGTTGGTGAGGGACCGTTAATACCTCCCACCCACCACCAGACCTGCATCCGCTTCTGCAGCAAAACCAAAGTTTACCCTAGCAACTTGCAGGCTTGGTTTGCATTTTAAAGGCATGCAATGTATTAAATATGCAGCTGGTGGCAAATCCCTGTGCTTTCTGTCACTGCTTCTAAAGGGCAGGGGAACATTTTAGGCAAAAGAAAAAGGGGGTGGGGAGAGCAGGAGTGGGGAATCTTTCCCAGCCCATGTGGTCAGCATTTTCTTCTGTGCAAACCTTTCATGGAACACATGCAAGTGGTGGGCGGGGCCAGAGGCAAAAGTGGGTGGAGCAACAAATGTACATGCTACTTTTGTATGCAGTGGTACCTCTGGTTATGAACTTAATTTGTTCCGGAGGTCCGTTCTTAACCTGAGGTACCACTTTAGCTAATGGGGCCTCCCACTGCTGCCGTGCCGCCGCCACACGATTTCTGTTCTCATCCTGAAGCAAAGTTCTTAACCTGAGGTAATATTTCTGGGTTAGTGGAGTCTGTAACCTGAAGCGTCTGTAACCCGAGGTACCACTGTAGTACTTTTACACACACAAACACACAGGCAGGTCTCAGTCCTCAATACACTGCAGAGGAGTGGCTAAACAGCATTTTCGTCCACACCAAATTAATTCTTCAAATTGGAAGGAATCCTGCTGAATCAGCTTTCCTGATCACTTTTTCAGATGGGGCCAAAGGTGCATATCAAAGAAAGGAAAACTCCTGCAATGAGACAGAAATACTCCCAACCTCCACCCCTGGTGCGTTATTGCAATAATCCCTTCTGCACTCCTTCCCCCCCTTTTTTAAAAAAGTGGAATAAAATCAAGATGGTTTGCAAGGCCATATAAAGAGGTAGAACAGGGACACGCCCCTTGCCATCAAATGGCGAAGGTGGGGTGGGGGGGGGGTGGTAGAGAAAGGAGGAAAAGGCTGCAGAACAGGTTTCCCCTGAAACAAAATTGCAACCTGTTAATCAGACTGAAGGAATCTTATGGCTGTAATCTTCCCTTGTGTCCTTTCCGCCCCCCTCTTTTATTTTTTTAAGTTGAAAACATGCAGCCCATTTTCTGCTGACTTCACTCGACTACAGATGTTGAGAAAAGTGGTGCCTCTGTTCTTTGGCTACCAAGAGCCAACGCCTCTCACTCATCTGCAGGACCAGACATGAATCCACCAAAGTCAGCCTAGGCCCTGCTCTTAAGAGCTTTCCTGAACTGTCATTTCGTGCATGGCACTGCGCTGCATTCACCCAGAGTGCTTTACCACCACGAGTTCCCTTACAGGGCCAAATGCAAGGTGTTACTGTTTATATATAAAGCTTGGGACCTGTTTACTTGATGGATCACCTCATCCGACATTTGCCCATTTGATCTATGGAACCAACATAATGATCATTCTGCACCTGCAAGGAATCGATCCTTCCGTGTAGCAGCAGCACCTACTCTCTGGAATACCCCTCCCACAGATTTTAGGCAGGCGCCTCCAGTGCTTGCTAAAAACATATTTGTTTAGGCAAACCTACTTACACATGTGATTTGCTTATGAATATTTGTTTTGAAACTGGTGATTTCACCCGTCTTTTCATAAATTTTAAGTCTATTTGCTTTTAAAGTTTTATTTTATCATCAGTGTTTTCTTATGAATATTTTCTACCGTTTTATGGAAACCTCTTAGAAGTTATGGTTGATTACATGGTATATCAGTCTTGTTAAATAAATAAGGTACCCCCAAAATCACATTCTCTAGATATTTTAAGGGATTACAGCCTTCCTGGACTGCATTTTTCCTCCAGCAACTTTCAACTGATTTTAATGTTGCATTTTTATATTGTGGCAACACACCCTGGGACCTTGTGGTAAAAGGCAGGTAAGAAGACCAATAAAAAAAGCAAAGTAATAACAAGCCTGTCAACCAGCTGAATAATTTTAGTTTGTTAAATGACCTGCCTTCCAGCATGTTAATTTATGTATTACCAGTGCCTTTTCAGAATATCAAAGGAAACATGACGTTCCTTGCAATTTAAATGAAGAAAAGTTCCCACTAGGCATTGGAAGAAGAGACCATATTTTGAAATTTGTTTTCCCCTGCAAAGAGCAAATACACCAGGAACCAAACTAGTCTGAAAGAATAAAGACAGATTCCATCTGCTGATGGAAGCATCATGCCTGCCAGAATTTCACAAATGGAAAAAGGTCCTTGTATTCTGACACATACCAAGAACCAGGACCTGAGCACCCTCAAGGCTCCCTTTAAGCATTGCAGAAAACTTTCCTTTGCTCCTGTATTATTATGCAGTTACTAAATTAGATACAAGTTTCTTCTTGAAAAAACAATTATGGTGGTAATCTAGAACAAGTGCAGCACCAAACCAACCAGCAAGATTTCCTATCTGAATTGGTGCTGAGTGTTGTTAGGAGCCTCCTGTTCCCCTTATGGAACATTTCCAAGTTCCCTGAGAAGACTGATTGACTGTTAAGCTAGTCTAAGAACTATATCTCTGGGAGGGGAATAGGGGTCTCCTAACACCAGTACCTTAAATTACAGTTCCCAGGATTCTTTGAGGGAAACCATGACTGTTTACAGTGGTATGATGCTGATTTAAATGTATAGTGCTGACAGGGTCTTATATTAGTGGTTTTCGACCCATGGCACCCTGGGGTGCCTTGAATGATGTTCAGGGGTGCTGCAGGCAACACTGGTCTCTGTATCTCTCTTTTTTTCTTTCCCTCCCTCCTCTGATGCCCTCTTGTGTTTCTGCTGCCCAAAGGCTTGCACAGCTGTTTGTTGCAGCAGCCCTGGCCACAAGTGAATGGTGCCTCTATGGCTGGCCAGGGGGTGCTGGTTGCCAGGAGCTGAGGTAGCCTCAGAGTAAGCAAGCAAGCAGGCAAGATAGCCCAGCCAGCCAGTCCGCCAACCCTTGCTGTTGGGAATGGACAGACTGGGCAGGCAGGAGTTGTGTTGGCTTTTCTTGTGCTTGCTGTGTACAAGGCCTGCCTGGGAGCTCAGTGCCCGGTGCTGAAGGGAAGCCTTTTCACCATGCTGGCCCTGCAGCGCCCGCTGCTGCCTCCCAAGGTAAGGTGTTCGCCTCACATTCACCTTTAGCCAGTCTCCATTGGGCCACTAAGGCTGGGGGCATCCTCTTCCAAGGCTCCTGTGTGGCAATATGAGGAGGCACCTCTCTTTGGGGTGGGGTGGGGCGGGGCGGGGGCAGCTCAGAGACTAGGGGCAACAGTAGGGAGGGTGTCTGAAAAAGGACAAGAGGCTGCCAGCTCTGCAGGCAAGGGGTGTCATAACTAGGCTCTTGAGCCCCACAGGGGTGCTGCAGAAAGAATGGGGTGGGTCAAGGGAGCCATGGACTCAAAAAGGGTGAAAACCTCTGCCTTATATGAATGAGCAGTACTGAGTCCATTACTGTTGTGTGGAGGTGCCCTGGGGTCAGAATGCATTAGAATCTCCATTAGAATTCCAAGCTCAAAGAAGTGTAGTTGTCAGGGGAAATAAGACATCGATTCAAGGCTATCATGAAGGGGATGCGTGCAGAATGTATTATCAAATACAGCAACTAAGAGACAAGACTTAGCGCCCCTCCAATTTGTTTGCAGGTATATTCTGCAACATGTCATTGATGCAATAAGAATACATTAGTGAGGGATTTATACTGGACTGTCTGCACATCATGCTTCCTGAATACTGCTGCATTATTGCTGTCCAGAGAGGCATTATAGCACAACAAAAGTGAGAAGAAAACCCACCAGCGCAGCACATTCAAGAAAAAAATATATGCAGAATTTCAGCAGGAATCTACAAGGTATGAATTGACAGAAAACCAAACTATCTCAAACATATAGTATTGAAAGCGAGATCACATGTAATGGCCCCAATATCATAATTAGCACAAAACATCACAAACACACAATAAAAAGATGTCTGAACGGCCTTTGATTGGCACTTAGACATTGATTATGACACACCTCTGGCTGTGAAGCAGGGAAATATTGACCCAACAAATATCACAAAATGTTGTGCACTTTTTCCTGCACTCTCTTGAGCCAAGAGTCATCTTTCACATACTCAAGGATAGCAGTAGCTCAGGACACAAAGCATGGAACACCATATTACAACAACAGATAACCAAATGGCAATGCATCCAGCCTCATAACAGATGGAAGGAAATATTTTAGTTCCTTGTAGGCATCACCTATATACATTTGCTTATGAAACATGCATGGTGTACACTATTAAGGAAATTGGGACCTGGATCCCCTACAACAAATGAGGGACAAAGGCCAAAAGAAAAACTGATGATGCCATTCGTGTTTCACACACTTCTTCTTGCAATCTACGAATAGAATGAGTGAGACAGAGGAGATAAGAGAGGTGTAAAATATGCCCCCCAGGAGATCAGCCTATTCATCCAGGTTGCTTCCAAGTTAGACAAAAAGAAGCAAATATCCCTGCCAGAGGGCTTTCAGACAGAGCTATCAGTGTCTACACATGTCAAAGACCTTACCTTGTGTTTGCTGCAGCAGCTATAAGCAATTGTCCCTGTGGACTTAACCAAATACTTAGATCCATACTGAACAAGCTATGCACATGGCTTTTCAGCTATGTGAAGGTTCCCTTTGATCTTCAAGGACTCAGATTTTTTTTTAAACAAAATAAGATAATGCAAAGCTAGCCCTGCAACTCGAGAGTTTAAATCAGGACTAAGCAAAGAGAACTATCAATAAAAGTTTGAGCTAGAATAAAGACTTCTAAAGCTCACAATCACTCATATTGTGAGCATGTTATATTTGTGTACCATCAATGGGCTGTCTCCAACTATGTTTTACTCAGAGTAGACCTGTTGGAATTGATGGGCAGGACTAAGGTCAATGAATTTCAATGGGTAAACTTTGAGTAGAATGTAATTGGATACAACTTAATGTGCATGGGGAAAGAGTGGACTCAAGCACACAGAAACTGTTGCTGGAAAACTTGTTCATTGGCCATGCTGGCTGGGGTTGATGGGAGTTTGATTACTGCTCAATAAGCAGGTTGTCTGGAATTGACCTAAGAAAGATGGGCTAATGGACCAACTCAGGATCAAGGCGGCTTCCCGTGCTTCAAACAGGTTGCTAATCTTCTGACTCTAAAACAGTGCTATTTTCTATAAGAAGGTCAAGACAAAGAGAAAGAGAAAGGAAACAATGCTGTCTAGATGTCATTGGGCAAACTCCCATCAACCTCAGACAGCATGGTCAATGTTCTGAATTCATGGGCTTTGTAGATCAACAACATCTGGGTTCAGGTTAGTCAACTGCTGCTCTATATTTGCATATTTTCCAGGCATGTGTCAACTCCTCATTTTGGCCTTCCTGGATATTGGGTAAAGATTCCTGCAGCAAACACCAGCAACCTGCCAGTTGCAACTAGCTCCGTCTCTACTATCAGCATTGTTTTAGCATTGTCTGATGGCTCAAGTTCAAATGATGGCCGTGGAGACCTTTATGAGTGTGCATGTCACACTGAACCGTGGATTGCAATGTGACACAAGCATCCTTTTGCATTTTCAAAAGAAGCAGAGGGTGATTTTCCTGAGCGGATGACTTTCATGTAATTATGACAGCTTTTCTCAACCTAGTGTCCCTCCCAGATGTTCTGACTGCCCCTGATGGGAGTCATAACCCAAAACATCTAGAGAGCACCAGGTTGAGGGAGGTTGAATTACAGAGCAGGAATTACCTGTTGCACTTTATTGGTGACAGCTGGTAGCTTAGATGTATTTAAAAGGGCATTCTCTTTATCCACCTGGAAATGTGCTTACCAGTGGCTGTTAGTCATGATAGCCAAACAAAACCTCCAAATTCAAGAGCAGTGTGCTCCCAAATACTAGTTGCTGGAAAGCAACAACAAGAAAGGGCTCTTGCCTTCTTGATGTCCTGCTAGCGGGTATCCCAGAGGCATGGAATTGGCCACTGTAGTGTGGGAAGGAGGTTGCTATACTAGATGAGCCTTTGGTGTGAGCCAACAGCTCTGCCTATGAAAAGCAGCCACAACATATGCTCCGAAACTGTGCTGCTTTTTGCAATTTAATCTTGGCTAGAGTTTGAAGGACAAGACTTTCAAATCTTGCTGGGATTCTCACCCCCATCTACTGAAATCTTTCTTGCTTCCCTGCTCAAATCTGGGAAGAGCCACAGCTCAGTGGCAGAGCATCTGCTATGCACGGACACGGTCCCAGGTTCAATCCCTAGCAACTCCAGAGAATTCTGGGGAAGATCCCTGTCCAAAATCCCAGAGTTCTTCTGCCACTACCAGATGGATCTGTGTTCTGATAAGACAGCTTTGTAAGTTCTGCTAAGCAAGACAGAACTTCTGAACCTCAATTGCACAGGATACTTAACAGAATGTTTTAAATCACTGGGAGTGAATATATTTATATGTAGTTAGCTCAAAAGTAACAATCTCCTTGCCATTCCATCTTATTTCTGCAATTTTAAAGGGTGTGGGCTCAGTGGCAACTCCCCAAGTTCAATACAGTGGTACCTTGGGTTACATACCTTGGGTTACATTGCTTCAGGAAGAGAACAGAAATCGTGCTCCAGCGGCACGGCAACAGCAGGAGGCCCCATTAGCTAAAGTGGTGCTTCAAGGTTAAGAACAGTTTCAGGTTAAGTACAGACCTCCGGAACGAATTAAGTACTTAACCTGAGGTACCACTGTACTGTAGCCCCCACTTTTCCCCAGCACACAAACAGCCCAACTGCCCCACTTTAGCAGGCATAATCCCTATTTTTTTGGGGGGGGGTAAATCACACTGCCCGTTTTTGGCTTCGTGTGTGTGTGTATGTGTGTGTGTGTGTGTGTGTGTGTGTGTGTTTAGGAAATGGCACCAATTTAGTTTTCCTTGATTTGCTGTTTTTCAGGATTCAACTTCCTCTTCAGAGCCTTTATAAGTTAAACCTAAGAGTGGGGTGTGGGCACAACTTATCTGTCATACACTTGCAAATGTATGTGCATGCTGCAAGGCCATTTCACACACCACAGCTGCCAAGGTACATTTCGTAATTGATAAGGCAAGTTGTCCTACAAGATGCCTTTTCTAGTATTTCTCTTAACAAGAACACACCCTTCTGGCTTTTAAAGTTGGTGGAAGACCAGTGACCACAGAGTAAACAAAAGGCTTTAAGGAGGAGGAGCAGAACTTTCAGCAAGATGTGACAGCAAGAGAGAGGGTTGGTAGTGGTGGGACATTGAGGATTGGAATATTACAAGGTTTCTTCTATAAATAATCGGAGGATAAGTCACTATGGGGAACCAAATGGGCAGTCCTGGTTCCATCAACTGCATGGACCAACAGGAACTAGCGTGGGCTGAAATGCACCACATATCTGAATTGCAGCATTGATGGAACACTGAAACCATGCTTTCGTGTCTTGAGGACTAGAAGATTCCTTAGTTCAAATAAATGTTCAAATTGCTGTGTCTTAAAACAGGACAAGATACAGAGCCCAGATTTCTAAGAACCAGCGAGAGTTACAGGTGGATATCCTTTAACTCAAAATTCTCTGCCTCACCCAAGGCACCCTCCTTCATTTGACCAAGAAGCATCGACCACACCTAGACAGAGGCAGCAGCATGTCCTCTGTGCATGTGCTGCAGTAGCTACATCTAACTTGCAATTTGTGGTGATAGGATACAATCACATAGAAGTATTGAGCATAATTATAGAGTGTCACTTTTTTAAAAAAAGATGAACAACAAAGTGTACTTAGCTAAGCTGTTCCAGATGTCTTTGGTTGCAAGACGAAGGACAAGATTGAACTTGCAGTACGTAACGTTTGTCTCAGAGCTATTTCCAAACTACTGAAAAGTCACTTTACAGTCTTAACTGGTCTTGCATGAAATCTACCCGGGGAGAGCGAAGAGAAGAGAAGGGGGGGAGGATACACCACGCCTAATGATTTCTTTTGCAAAAATACTTCATTCCCCCTGCCCTACCCAGAGTCTGCTGTACTCATAATTAAAACTAAGGATGATTCAATGTAGGGCAAAATCACAGCAACACCGAAATACATTGCTCATTACTTACTGGGCTGATCCCTGTCACCAGAAGTGGCAACACACTAACCTGTTCCACAGCCTAAGCAAGTTTTCCCCACAAACACACTCAACCAGCAATTCTAATGAGATATGAAGAACCAGTTCCATACATTCCAAAAAAAGCTATGGCGTTGTATTTTTCCATTTGACTCCAGGTTGCTCAAAAGCATAAAACACATACATATATGAAAAAGTAAAGGCAAAACACCTTTGCATGTTTTGAAAAGTGAACCAACGAACTCTCTCCCCACATTAACAGCAACATACAGAAAGGACAGTACATGATGCTGCAGTTTTGCTGGGTCCTGGGGAGGGTGCGGGGAGAGAATGCACAGAACTGTACCACTCGTGAACTCCATATACAACTAATTTCAGGACGAAAAAAAGTCTTAATGCCCCAAGCCTTTCCCCCTAGATGGAAAACTGTCCCTGCGTGGAGAACATATATGAGTTTGGCCACCACCTTGCTGAAGTTAAGCAGGTCTGGATCTGGCTAGGGCATGGATGGGAGACTACCCAGGACCTCCATGTATGCTGCATTGGGCCTCGAGGTTGGAGAAAGGTGGGATGAAAATGTAAGAACACAGAGCTAGATAGTTACATCCATGTTCAAATCCCACAGAACTCGTTGAGTAAATCTGAATCTGTGGGCAAACTCCCTGCCCTTCAGTCTACCTTTCCTTTACAGAACTGCTTAAAAGAATACATAAAGTATTATATATCAGCCTTCCTCAACCTGGTGCCCTACACATGTTTGGGGTTACCAACTCCTACCAGCCCCAGCCAGCATAGCAGGCTGGTGAGAGTTGATAGTCCACAACATATGGAGGACAGCCAATTCTGCACTCAGGGACAGAGTACCCCCCCCCCAATACAGTTTTATCCAAAGTTTCATCCCCGGAGTTCAGGGTAGCATGCAAAGCTTTCCCACCCACTTTTACCTTCACACCAGCCCTGTAATAACTAGCTCCCAGGTCAGCCTAAGAGAAAGCGTGTGGCCCAAGGTCACCCAGTGAACTTTGTGGTGGTGGGAGTCATCTCCCCAGACAGAGAGCTATACTCTGGCCCCCTGCACCTCACTGGCTTTGCAGAAGCTGTGAAGGGCACATTCAAGTATTTCTAAAGACAACTATCCCCTTAAAACACCCCTTCCTTTCCCTCATGTGAAGTGTTTCTTCATGGCAATGGGCTAATGGTGGGACTGCTTAAAAGACAACATACTCCGGCCCCCCTACCCTCAGGGTTACCAGTTGTTTTCCCTAACTTATTACATTAAGACAAACCAGTTTGGCTTGCTATCCAAGTTGTGTATAGGCACGGCCCTTTTGGTGAGAACTTTCTGTCTTTTTACCATATTCAGAATAATTCCCCCCCCCATCATCCTCAGTTTCACCTGAACCCCATTAGGGATCCTATTTAAATATTTCTCTATTCAATTTCTCTTTGGTATTTGGGGGAAAGAGGCTCTTGAGGCTCCATCATTTATTGTTTTCTTTATTTTATTTTTTACTGGACAAGTAGATCAGCATTTAAAGTGTCATGTCCTGACTACATCACTGCCCAAATCCCATAGGAACAGCCTTACCACATTGCATTAAGAGGGCTAACCTGGCTGTACAAGCAATCTGTGATTGTTTTAGACCTGTGTGCTACTGGACTTTTGTCAAGAGGCTTTCAAAACCAAAGCTGCCAGAATATGTCACCCATACACAAATTCCCATGGCGAATTCACATTTGTCCCTGGATGAGGGCAACATTAAGCACCGAGTGACATGCTTGAATGAGCCACTGCAGGTTATAGTCAACTTCAGGTTATAACTTCAGGTTATAGTCAACATTATACTTTGCATTTAGACACCACATTCGAGATTTCAGAGTGTGTTAACACATAAGCGTAGTGGTTCTTTTTTGGGGTGGGGGTACAGATAGTCTAAGGCCATTTAGGGAGTTCAAGGCAAAGGAGAAATTACAATCTGGGACTTCCTGGCTCTCATGGCGAACACTCTGGTTATTAACAGCACCAGATTCAATACTTGTCATCGTTCAGCTAGAAGTCACTGGAGACGATAATCAGAAATGTGCAAGCATGTGGTGAATAAACAGAGCAGGCCTTACTCGCAGGGCAAACCATGCTTGCAATATTGCTGCTGTGAATAACTGGTCTGCGGAGCGGATTTCAAAGCGAAAGTCAAAAGCAAGTCTATTTGCCTTGTTGCATCAGTCAGAATCCTGCTCTCTGCATTAACATTAACCCTCAGCTTCCCTCACCTGCTGGAGAACTCGATCCAGTGGCTCAGCTTTGCTCAGGCCTTCAGGGGTTAAGCCTGTCACCTCTCCACATTCATCGCTCAGCTCCAAATTGTCGGCCTTCACCAAGCATTTGTGCAGGGTCCCTACCTGAAAATATTTAACAAAGTGGGAATGGGGGGGGGAGGTTGGAGGGAGAAGAAAAAGTAAGAAAATGGAACAGGGTGGTGTGCACACATGCATGTGTGTTAAAAGAAAAGCACAATGGTTTAAGGGAATCTGCCTTATAATTTCTTTAAAAAGGTTAGATTTTGCCAATTTCACAAAATCCAAGATTCTGTTCACTCCTTGGTTGCTCTCTTCCTCGGGAGACTTGCTCCCTTCCCCTGAAAAAGGGACTTGGCTGCAATTCTTATATAATCCTGATGAGAGGAGTTATGTTTATCCCATCAGAACTGGCTGGTTTTCATGGGCAAACAGGTCACCCTGCAACACTCTCATTAAGGGGCTCAGCCATATTGACAACTGGGCAGCTTTTTTGCTTTTTAAATAGCTGTTAATGTATGACACAGGGTGCAAGAATGAAGGCGGGGAGGGAATGAGATTTGACCAAGTTGCTCTTAATGCACACAGAAAGTCCCCCTCCCTGGGTTTGATTCCCATATAAAGCGATAGGTCCCAGAAGCAACATGCAGGCCTGATTTAAAATAAAATAAAAAAATACACAACACACACCAAATACCCCAAATGAGGAAAAGGCTCAACTTCTAGAAGAAGCAAAAGCTTTTGGCATTTAAAGCCTAACAGATAAAAATTAGCTGGAGTGGGGAAGATAACACTTTTGTAGTCTAGATTTTCCCCTCCATCAATCAATTTTAACGACAATTTTGAAGCAAGTGAGTTCCCCATTTCATAAGAGTGCGTATGTGTATGTATGTAGGTGGTCAAACTATTTAAGTTGCTCCCCCACCTACAGAGATTTTTGGAGAAGAGGGATACTTAGCCCTTCTCAGCTTTGGAGTGGGGGGGGGGGGAGAGGGAATGTTACTCTCAGGCAAGTTTGGGTAGGTCTGCATTTGCTGTTTTCTCATTTCCTTTTTGCACGTCACCCAACTTTGTACCAAGAGTTTGGGAAGCCATACCTTCTTGCTGTGTAGATCCACAACTTGCCACACCAAGAGAATTAGTTCCCTTTCATCGGAACCCAGCTTAGCCCCATATGCACCAGCTGTTGCCCCAAACAAGACCACCAGAGAGTCACTGTGCGGAGAAGCAGCCGTCATGACCACAGGGGGGGAAACAGCTACAATCAAAAGCAGAGGTAAAAAACAAAAGAACAACAAAACAAAGGGAAAAAAATAAGGGAGAGAAAGAGAGAGAGAGATCGAGTATAAAACAAACCCAACACAAACCCCCACAAATAAAGGGCTGCCCCTTTCCTCCAAGTGATCAAAGTGGAGATTAAAAAGGACAATATTAGAAGAGCCAGAACTATGGGGAAGGGGGGCAGGGAGAGGTAGCTAAGACCAAAATAAATTATTTAAGGAGAGATTCTGTTTTGCAGTTGTACCTGCCTTGATGAGGTGCTTCTCTTCCTAGGTCAGACTGGGGGATGAAATTAGCAAGCTCCTTCTGACATCATGGCAGGAAACCCAGCTTTGGTTAATCAAGGAGGGGGAAAAAATCTTTTTCTTCTCCTCTTCTTCCTAAGTTACCTGCCCATGAGTGAGACCATGTGACCCTAGTCAATCTCCCAAAGGGGCAAGGCCATTGGGCCTTTGGAAAAGGTATAGGGGAGGGACCTAGGGAGAAATCAACGCCTGGCTGAGCTTACCTGATTGGTGTGGGTTGGTGTTTGCTCCTGACTGGGAGAGAAAGAGAGATCAGAAGGGAAACTCCCTTTTCTCCTCCTCCCTCAGTTTTAATTCTGACTCCAGGAAGTGCCTTAACCTGCTTTCTGAGGGGTTTTTTTTTTTTAGGAGTCTTTTATCAGCAAGTGGAATGCAGCACTCCTGCTACAATTCGTTTCTAAAGGCACAGTGGACGCCCCCAGGATATATTCGCTCGCAAGACTTCCTTCCTCAATATCTTGTGTTCAGCCCTTCCCTCTCTCGCTAGTTACCTGCCGGTTTTTGTCACCTGGGCACAGATCCCATTATTTTGAAATCTTTACTTGTTTAAAGCTGCAGCCGTTTTTTGTTTTTGTTTTTAAAGTTCTGTTGCATTTATATCCTGCCTTTTGCACCAAGGAACTCAAGGTGGTGCAAGTGGTTCGTTCTCCCTCTCCTCATTTCATCCTCACAACAACCCTGTGAGGTGGGTTAGGCTACCACTACCCAATACTGGCTCTCAATTCTCTGCAGAAGTAAAAAACCTCATTGCTTCTGTGAGCGAAACAGCCCCCAAATGAAGCTATAAGGCTGGGATCTTATACCTGCTTGCAGGCAGATCCTGTAAGGCAGAACTATGAGCCTTACTTCAGAGTAAACATGCTTAGGATGGCATTTCACAATTGGACAGCACTTGCATTAGTTTATAGCAGGGGTGGGGGCAGCTCCAGATTTTGCCCTCCAGATGCTGGGTTCCAACACCCATCAGCCCCAGACAACCTTGCCAATGGTCAGGGATGCAGGGGGCATGGGGGGAAAAGCTGAAATCTAACAGCATGGGGGGGGGGCAGATGCAAAAGGGAATTTCAGCAGGCAAGCTGAAATTGTGCTATGCATCTATTAAAGGTGCAGAAGCCTCCCCAATTTTGCACCTGGCCACTAGGGGACTTGTTGAGGGTTGGGTCTCCTATCTGTCACCCAAAAACTTTGCTTGTGGGGCAGCTGAGTGTAGTGTGAAATGAAGTGGTTTCCAGTGTTATTTTGGTTTAAACACTTTAACAGTGGTTTTGATTATTTTAAATGTTTTTATTGCACATCTGAGAAGGCACTTTAAGCTTTGCTTTTAGTTGCTGTATTAATTTTATGATGCATTATTGTGTATTTTATTTCTTGGTTGGTGGTTTTTATTCTGTGTTCCTATACTTATACTTTGAAATGCATTTCATACAGGTATCTTAAATAAGTAAGTGAACAATGCATATGCATCACACCAAAACACCAGCAAAACCTACACAAAATGAGGGTTTTCTTTTGAAATTATTTGATTTTTTAAAAAAGCATTGAGGTAGCCATTGTGAGAGAGCCATTTGCTAGCCTTCCACAACACACTCCTCCCCTCTTTTAAATGGTTTTCATTTTGAATTAGAAAGAGAAGGGCACTGTAATCTTTTCAGTGATTAGGACCTCTAAAAGTCTTAATCCAGGTCCTGCCCCTGAGTCACATGTTTCTTTCTCTTATGCCCTTCCTTTCCATTCTCATTGTTAATAAATATCAAGCTTTTATCTGCAATTTCCTTCAACACCTTCCTCTGGCCCTTTTCCCCTCAGAGGAGGGAGGCCTTCCCTCTTTCCTGCCCTGGAACATCTGTCTCCTGGTCACCTTCACTCAGCAGGCAAGGAGTGTCCAGCTCAAAGGCTGTGGCACTGAGGCCCTCCCAAAAGTTGCCTTAATGTGGGTCCTCCAGTCCCACCATTTGCTTTGCAGAGACAGTTGAAGGTTGCTTCCTTTAAGTAATAATAATAAACTGACAGGGCTCTTATGCACAGCTGGCAGGAATTTATGTGGTGAAATTTTATTTCCCTAAGCCTGAGGAGAAGGTGATCGGCAGGCTTTGAGGCCTAACTTTGTTCAAGGCAAATTTAAAGGCTTTAAGATTTGGTAGCCTTCATTGCAAGTTATCACCTCCTCACCCGTCCTTCAAACACAGCCTGCATAGGAGGCTATAGAAAGCCTCTGCTGTCAAGTAATAGTCTTAAGATGCTGCCCAGAGACTGCTGGTGAAAGGAAGGTATAAAAATCTGGTTAAGAAACAGCACCATTTGCATCTGGAGGTGTTTCCCAGGCACTATAATGGCAGCTGTTTGGACATGGCTTCAGAGAAAGGCACCACAGAATATGAAACCGAGCCCTTTCGAATACACACCAGTGGCTTTAAACAAGAGATGTTTGAGAGGACTGACTGAATATAGTTATAGCCCAAAGTGTGTTTGCTGGTTGGACTTGGGGTGGGGTGTGGGGTTTGACCACCTTACGTGGCTCAGTGAATTCCTGTCTTCCCTGTAGAAATGGATCCAGCACACAAGAAGAAGGGAGTGTTCAGCTGAAAATGGAGTGGCCTTTGCACAGGTATGGAATGTTAAGTGGCTTTGCTGAATGCCTGCCGCAGGTGCCTCTGTTACAGGGTCTGCCAAGGAGGGGAAGAAGCCACCGTTTGCATTACTTGGGGGAAGGGTGACTGAGAGTCATAGCACCATAGAACTGCAGAGTTGGAGGGGACCCCGAGGGTCAAACAGTCCAGCCCCCTGCAATGCAGGAATCTCAACTAAAGCATCCATGACAGGTTGCCATCCAACCACTGCTTTAAAACCTCCAAGAAAAGAGAGAGTCATATTGAGGAGGAAGGTGACATTTTCTTCCCACAAAAGTTTTAAACTAATGTGCATAATTCCACTAGAGGCTCTCCTGGTGACCTGTTTACTGAACATTCATCCTGTTTATAAGTCTTCCCATTAATCTCTCATTCAGGAGTGGCAGCTTAGCCCTGCGACTGTGGGTGCCATGCAGTGTGCATGGCCAAAATTTGTGGGTGCCTGGCCTCTTCATGGGGAAATGTGTGGGTGCTTGGGCCCCCAGAGCCCCCAAGGGACTGGCATCTATGCTCTCATTGATCCCACACTTTTCAGTGCATTTCTTTCCTAGCTGCAAAAAAATGTTTACCTCAGTGCCTTCTGAGTGTTACACCAACCCTGAGAGGTAAAGGTAAAGGTAAAGGGACCCCTGACCATTAGGCCCAGTCATGACCGACTCTGGGGTTGCGGCGCTCATCTCGCTTTATTGGCTGAGGGAGCCGGCGTCCAGCTTCCGGGTCATGTGGCCAGCATAACTAAGCCACTTCTGGAGAACCAGAGCAGCACACGGAAACGCCATTTATCTTCCGCCGGAGCGGTACATATTTATCTATTTGCACTTTGATGTGCTTTCTAACTGCTAGGTGGGCAGGAGCAGGGACCGAGCAACGGGAGCTCACCCCGTCACGAGGATTCAAACCGCTGACCTTCTGATTGACAAGTCCTAGGCTCTGTGGTTTAACCCACAGTGTCACCCGCGTCACCCTGAGAGGTAGGTCAGTCTTATCCTATATTACTGTTGAGGGGCTGAGGCTGAGAAGGTAGCTTGACCTGAAGCTGATTAGTGTGCCAGAAGCAAGATTTGAAGTGGCATTTCTAGGTTAATAGTGCAATGTAATATGTATACATATAGAATCAACTATGTTGGACAACACTTTACTAAATATAAGACAACAGGTCTCTGCCTGGAGATTATAGTTTACAGTTTGACGCATATGCAGCCATAGATTTTCGTACTTTGAGCCAGTGCTGAGTTTTGGATCTGGTTTTGGATCTGGTTTTGGATCTGTTTAGCTATTAAGCTCACCCTGGGAATTAAAGGGAATTAAATCAATGGATACTAGCTGCAATGGCTATATTCTTACCTGACCACCTAGCAGGTGAGTCACTGCTGCTTACCGAGAGAAAAGCCTGGTGCAAATGCACCAGCAGGAGCACTGGATTGGCTTGGCATGGTGTGTTTTCACCATGCCTGCCTTGCTGCTACCTGCCACCTCTCTCTCCTGGTAAGCAGCAGTGACACACCTGCAGGGAGATCTGGTAAGCGCCTCTGCCCCGCCATGCTGCCAGCTACTGTGTAGGGTGACTGTCGTTCACTCTTAGTCTATTGTATTTCACAGGGTTGCTGTGGGGAATAAATGGGATGAGTGAGAACAGTATGTATTGCTCAGATCTCCTTGGAGGGAGGGAGGATTATAATATAATAATGATGCAATGTTTTATGTTCAGTTTTCATTGGTTTTGTATATTCATTAATATCATTTAAAGTTTTGCCCTTCCAAACCTCAAAAAAGCAGGGAGGGACCTGTCTGAATTGCTTAGAATCTAGTTAATTCTACCCCATCCAATCACCCTCCTTCCTCCATGCATTTCCGACTTGTGATCTATATATAATACAATTTTCTGGGCTGAAAATACTAAGAAATAGTATCGAATGTTTGCAGAGAAGAAAAACAGGATCCATTTCCTGCTGCGACATGTGGGGTTAAGACCCTGAGCGTGCAGTGCCAGCAAAGTTAATTTGTAACCTGGAACTTGCTGCAATGAAATGTTACTCTTGCTCAGCTTTAACTTGAGTTCTGAAAGTCATATTTCTAGAGAGAGCAGCCTTCACACAACTTGAGGCCTTCCAGATGGTTTGGACTACAAGTCCCATCAGCCACCAGCCAGCACTGGCTGCTGGAGGTCATCCTGTTTTCAGGCGGCAAACCAGAATAGCCATTTGTGGTGTAGTGGTTAGATTGTTGGACCCAGGACTAATTGTTGAATTAGCTTTATCTGGATTGCTGGGCTGGGCCAACCAGGATGTGTTTTGTGCTGCTGATTGTAATTTAATCGTTTTTAAAAATTGTTCGATGAGACAGATTGTGAGCTGCCGAGAGGGCTCCTTCCTCTGAAAAGCAGCATAAAAACAAAAAAATTGAGTGCAAATTCAGAGGTGTGTCTGCCTGTTCTGTCCCAGTGTGATTCCCTGTGCTGCCATTTCCTTCTTTCCATCAGCTGCTGCTGTGGTGAATCCTTCTGTGGGCCAAACTACATGTTGGCCTAAATGCACTGTGTGCACCTCTGAAAATATTTTTCATTGGTGAAAGTTAATTACCATATTTTTCTGTGTATAAGATGCCCCCATGTATAAGACACCCCTCAAAATTAAGAAAACACCCCTCAGCACTACCCATGTATAAGATGAGACCCAATTTCAAACCTAATTTTTTGGTTAAAAAACCTAGTCTTATACATGGAAAAAATACGGTAATTGTTACTATTGTTATTTTGTCTGTTTGCAAGATATCTTATAAATTCTATACACTCCTTATAAATGCTGTCTACAATGAGTCTGCCTGTAATAACCCTGGGTTTCTTCAGCTTAAACATTCCTTGGCGTTTTCTTGCTTTTTCAACTTTGCTAATTTTATCATTCCAAAATGTTCCCCTAAGTTCCTTATCAGTGCCACTTTATTTGAACTGTGCTTTTCTTTCCAGGTTTTTGCATTCACTACCCTGGCCATCTTAAAAGCAGACAATGCACGTCAGTAGCATAACTAGAATACAACAAACAGTGTCTCAACACTGGGTGCAGGATCTGAGGAGGCATGCTACAATAGACATTGTTCTAGGGTCCGAACAGACTTTGGCAATTGTAGCGCTAAGGTGATTCTCTTCAGATAAATTGTCCCCTGTTTTCAGAGGCCATTTCCAAATACCTGGAGGCAGGCTGAGTTTGGATCTGTTGACTGTGTTATTCAGTGTTTTGTACGAAAATTAATCCTCTGCTTCTAGGCTTCTTATTTAACTGTTGGCTAGCAGTCAGGATTGTGCTTCCTCCATACTGGAAAAGGCCTGTATTTTCAGGAATCAAAGAATAGGCTCATCAATGTTTTGGTAGACTGGTGATATGGACAAATTAATAAATAAGTTAACACAGAGGAAATGGATCCAGGTCCCTCCTGAAGTTGGGAGAAAAATGGACACTGTTTGTTGTTGGCTGTAGCTATATTAGAACTGACAGAAATGTCTTCTTTTTGTAATATTAACATTTTGAATAAGGCATGTTTTGAGAGATTTGGGGAAGGATTTGAAAAAAAAAAGGGGTTGAAGCTCAGTGGCAGATCACAAGCTTTGCATGCCCTGGATCTTTCTATGCTCATATCAAGGTCTGAACAGAGCTTTATGTATGTACAGAGTTACCCCACAAGTGTCCTGGAAAAACCGGGACATCTCGTTTTTTTACTGCAAGAGAATGGTGACCATTTTTGTTGACATGATCTCTGATGACTTCATGGTGTGATTTCCCCTAAAAGAATGTTTTTTCAGGGCTGCCATCTCATGTAACATTTGTGGGTGCCGAGCCTGAATCAGCATTTTTTTGGGGGGTGGGGGGGAGAACAGTGGTGATAAATCAGGCAGGATCACAACAACCAAAATGGCTGCCACACTCTTGCAATAAAAAACAGGAAGGTGGTGTCCAAGAAGATGGCATCCCAGATTTCTGCTTCAAAGTGTTGGAGGGGTATGCAAACGCAGGGATCCAGCTGCACAGAGGGAGCCTCTCAGTGCTCAAATGTGGACTTTCTTCAGAGCTGTGCATCAATCCATGAAGGTCTCAGAGGCAGGGGTACAATCTCACTCCCTACCCTCCATGCCTTCCTATCCATGCAAACGTCGCATGAACTGAGCAAATGCTTCCAAACGGCCAGAATTATTCTTAATTCTTAATTTTTTTTTCAACTTTGTGCATTCTGAAAGACTGGCCGTTGCTTTATCACTCTATTGCTACAGGAATTGCAGTGTCAATATTGATAAAAAACAAACCAAAACCAGGCATATGGCTCAACAGGTGCAGAATGCGCTGCACTGCCTCCTCTCCTGCCAGAGTCATGCTGGTGTAGATACGTGTTCTGGCCTAGCCCTTCCAGATGCCTTCAGCTGGCAGCACCACACCCACCTCCTTTCACACAGAGCTTTGCTTCAGAGGGAACGCCCTTGTTTGCCAAGGAATTAGAACTTAGCCAGCCAGGGAACTGTTGGTTTTGTCAATCCAGGTCCAGCCTAAGATATTTTGGTGCCTCAGCCAGAAACAAATGGAAGCCTCCCGTCTACTAGGGAGAACTCACCAAGTAGGTGTGCCAGGCTTTGACCCAAAGTCTCCAGATTTGCCTGGCCTCCTGCCACTTTCCCTCAACAACTTTGCCAAAAAAAAGCTCAACTTTTGTGTCTGGATTTTCACCCTAGGCAGGCAGAGGAGTTGTATCTCCAGGTAGACACACACACACACACACAGAGAGAGAGAGAAGCATGCAGCTTTAGCCCTGCAGTCTGCCACATGGGAGAAAAGTGTGAGAGATGTACAGGAGATAGAGATGCCTCACAATTGTCCCATAACTCTTCCCAACCAGTGGGAGCTGGTGCCTGTTGGGACTGGTAGGGGGCTTGTGAAGAAGGCGCAGCAGAGACTGTACTTTTTGAGAATCCTAAGGAAAAACCATCTTCTGCAGAAACTGCTGCTTGCCTTCTATCACTGTGCCATTGAGAGCGTGCTCACTTATGGCTTATGTGTGTGGTACGGAAGCTGTACTACCCAGGACAGGATGGGGTTGTGCAGAGTTGTTAAGGCAGCAGAGAGCATTGTTGGCTGCCCACTTTCCACCTTAGAGCAGATTTATGCCACAAGGTGCCATAGGAAGGCACTGGACATAGTAAAAGATCCATCGCATCCTGGTCACTGTCTCTTCGAGCTTCTGCCGTCGGGACAGAGATACAGGACGATGAAGACAAGAACGAGCCGTCTCAAGAACAGCTTCTTCTCCAGAGCGATCTCGGCCCTGAATGGGAAACCTGGACTTTGAAAGTCATCTAATCTTCCTTGCTGTATTATATTGTATTGTTTTAATTAGTGTTTTTATAGTTGTTCTGATTTTGTGTGGAGTGCCCTACCTGGGTGGATGGAGCAGCCAAGTAAATTTCGTTGTCCCTGAGAGGGGGCAATGACAATAAAGATATTATTATTATTATTATTATTATTATTATTATTATTATTATTAGAAGGCAGGGAAGGTGGAGCCAGAGCCAATGGCAGGGTGGAGCTAGAACCAAGGATGGACCGCCACCCAACCCAGATTGGGTCCTTCTAAGCTGCTCCAATAGGCCCACCCCTTGAAACTTACTATGCACATCAACTTTGCCACCCCAGAGTAACCCACAGCGAAGCTGTAATCCTGCAGCACAATACACTTAAATGCAATTTATAACAATATTTGAATCATTCCAGCCAAACTCAGAAAAGCAGCACAATATTTGTCAGAAATATAATACTGGGCACAAAATGGATGTTGTGTGGTGGCCAGCCCTGAGCTTAAGGGCACATTTCACATTTTCACATCACTAATGATAGGGCTGCCTCTTTCTCTAATTTAGTTAAGGTAAGTCTAGAGATGTTTCGATGGTAATATGGGACTGTTGCAGATTTCCCTTCATCTTCGTCTTGTGTAAGAATGTTGCATCATCCCTCGCACCTTGATTTTGGTTCAGCAGCACAGTGGAAGCCTACACACCTCTTTCAAGTTCGGTATTCTATGATCTCGGTAGCCTGAACCATTCCAATGGATAAATAATGGGTTTCGTTTGGCAAGCAATTTTAGCCTTTACATTCTGAACATACTTATGACAAACACAAGAGATGCCTTGCCATGGCCCGAAGTCTCGGAAGGTTGATAAACAAGTCTTCCCCTGTTGTTTTTCCTTGGGCATGTCACATTCACAGATATACTGTGTGTGTACATGGAGGCTCAATTTAAGAAATCAATGACCAATAGTTGTTAAAAATACCTGCCCTCCCTTTTGAATTTGTCTGTTGTTATTATATTAGTCAGCTAAGTAATAAGAACACAAGAAGAGTCTGCTGGATCAGGACAGTGGCTCAGCATCCTTTTCTCACAGTAGCCAACCAAATGCCTGTGGGAAACTGACAAACAGGATCCAAGCACAGGAGCACTCTCCTCTCCTGAGGTTCCCAGCAACTGGAATCCCAAAGCACTGCTGCCTCTGACCATGGAGGCAGAGCAATAATATGGCTTGCAGCCATCAACTGCCTTATCCTCCATGAATGGGTCCGATCTTCTTCCAGGTTGGTGGTCATTACTAGACAAGATGCCCATCTGCTTTATATTCTTCTTTTTAATAATGCAAAAATAAACTAAGCTGCCCTCTGCTCCCCCACAATTCAGATTGTCAGCCAGTTTCATTGGAATAGCGCAATCAGCCATTATTCATCAAATCATTGATAACATTAACAGTTAGAAAGCAACAGCAGACACCAACCAATGTTGCTCTGTCAAAGGAGAGAAATTGCTGCTTTTCTTTCAGGTATGCATGCGCCTTTAACCCTGCCCGCACCTTCAGAATTTAGACAATATACTTAATTGTTCTATGGCCTGCGTACATACCATACATTTAAAGCACATGGCTTCCCTCCAAGAATCCTGGGAGCTGCAGTTTACCCCTCTCAGAACTGCAATTCATAGCACCCTTAAACTACAGTTCCCAAGAGTCTTGGGGGGCGGGGGAAGCCATGTGTTTCAAATCTATGGCATGTAGACAGCCCTATACTGTCATGTGCTTGTTAAGATCAACCTGTCACTTTTATTTTGCAAAGGAGGAACTTTTCTCCTCCTATCTGCCAAAGGAAGAGTATACAGCAGGGGTAGGCAACCTAAGGCCCGTAGGCCGAATGTGGCCCAATCACCTTGTAAATCTGGCCCACGGACAGTCTGGGAATCAGCGTGTTTTTACATGAGTAGAATGTGTCCTTTTATTTAAAATGCATCTCTGGGTTATTTGTGGGGCCTGCCTGGTGTTTTTACATGAGCAGAATGTGTGCTTTTATGTAAAATGCATGTCTGGGTTATTTGTGGAGCATAGGAATTCGTTCATCCCCCCCCCCCAAAAAAAAAACATAGTCTGGCCCTCAGCAAGGTCTGAGGGACGGTGGACCAGCCCAAGGCTGAAAAAGGTTGCCGACCCCTGGTATACAGTCCTTGAAGATCAATTGTACAGCTATGACATTCAAGGACAAAATTTAACAGCCTTGCCCGGTCTGGTGCCTCCGGGGGATTTCGACTATCCATCAGCCCCAGCTTTTTGGACCAGTAACAACTGCCCGACATAACCTATACCACAGGGTTGTTGTGAGGATAAAATGGGGGGGGGGGGGGGAGAGAACCATGTATGCCACCTTGAGCTCCTTGGAAGAAAGTTCGGATATGAATGTAAAAAGGAACGGGTGTGAAAATGAATAGACCTTGTCTTGATGGTATCCAATGCCAATAAGTTAATGATGCATTTTGTGACGAGGTGGTTCCTTTAGCAATCATTGTCACTGTAGTGCTATTCAAGAAGTGTCATCAAGCCTGGTGGTCTCTTCTTCATGTCCGGAGTGGGGGTGGGGAAGAGTGGAGCTTATTGAATCAAACACCAGCCTCTTTAATGAAAGCCAGGGGTTCGTGGGAGCCTCAGCTTTGCCTTCCCTGCTTTTGGTTTCCACAAAGCCTGTTTGTTTTACTTAAGGCTAGTTCACTGCACCCTGGTTACCATGGGAATGGCAGAAGGGCGGCCAGCCACACCTTTGTGAACACCACCTGGGTGACTCAGGAGGAGCAACTCAAGAGACAGAGCCTGACCTCATAAAAGTCGAAGCAGGTAAAAGTGCACGCTCAGGTGATCTCACCCAAATGCTGCATACCCATGTATACTTGATCATGGGACAAGACGATGTAGAAAGGGAGGTCCTGAGGAGCAGGCTGCCTGGATCCCCATGCAGTAAGTCAGAGCCAATGTACACTGCGGAGTGCTGCATTAGGACTGTGGAGATCTGGGTTCAAATGTGGCTCAGCACAGTAGTATAGTGACTAACAGGCTGAGCTGTGGATCAGGAAGTTCCTTATTCCTGAATCTCACCTTTGCCATATACTTAACAAGAGGCCTTAGGCAAGCTCCTATTGTTCAGCCTCAATCTTCCCATCTGTTGTACGGGACATAATCATACTGTGTAAGTTTTTCCTTTCTTTTTAATTAATTGTATGCATAGAAACATACAAAGAACATAACTTAAAACATAGATAAAATTCATTTCCAGTGTCATTGTTATTCTTATCATTCTAAAGCATAAACAAACAACGATGAGTTCCATAAAGCATGCTGAGAGGGTGCCATTACATCATTGGTTTTCTTATCTGCATACATTAAAAAATCAAACCATTCTAATCCAGAATGATCTTTCTTTTTAGTCCCTAACTTTATATTGTTTGTTAACTTTCCAACCAAAACTATATTACAACCCTTTTTATACCAGTATTCTCTTGTAGCTCCTTCCAAACTGCTGCAAAAAGGGCTGGTTGTTAGTTTTGTTGCCATTAAAAATGACTTGTCAACACTTTACTTCACAAATTCTCATTGCTGTTTGAGAAAATGTTTAATAAAGCTAAATAATAAACTGGTTCCATATGTTGATTAGTGATGTCCTTAGTTTCATGAAAGAATACACATTCACACAATGTTTGCAAAACTTTATTATGGTCAAGAATTGTTAAGTAAGGGAGACCTGTGCTGTGTACAATGCAGATCCAGCCGGCAAACTCAATTATCAATCAATTATTTTTCCTGTTGACCAAAAGGGGAAATTTCTTTCCTAGGGTTGCAAAAAACTTCTAAGGTGTGATCTTCTAAACAGTTCAAAACACAACAAACATGTACACACACATCCAAAACCATAAGCAGAATAAAGGCATTTTTAAAAAGGGTGGGGTGGTTCTATATAATTCAGCAATTACAAGATGTTTTTATGCTCTGAAGTTAAAGAGAATGCTGGCTCTGCTCCCACAAAAAGCAATTACTCATCCAATGCTCTATCGTACTCAGGGTGATTCCAGGCTGTCACTACTGTTGGGTGGGATTCAGTTGTATACTCTCAAATTCAGGTTGCACAATGAAAGGTGATTGTGCAACCAACCCACTTTTTGCAATAAGGAAAGTGATGGGGAAATGCACTGGAAAGTGTGGGGTGGCATCTGCTTGATACAATGTCGTCTAACTTCCCCACAAACAAATAAGGATGAATGCTCAATAAACAGATTGTCTGGAAGCTGCCTTATTCATGACAGCTGGGATTTTTTAGTGTCTTCTACGAAACGCTTAGAGCCCTTGGGTGCTGTTGTGGTTTACAACACGTTTCAAAGTCATGTACAATATTCAATTAAACAGTGGCCTGAATCTCCAGGCCTTTAACATGATCCACAGAAGAACAATACAACCCACCCATCCTGTCTCTTTCCTTATTCATAAAAGGCTTTTACTAGCCCCAATGGCTGTGGATGGTGCCAACAGCACTCCCTGGGTGACTTGGCAGCCTGCCTTGAAACTTAGGGCGTGACAAGTTTGTGAAACCTGCCAAATGGTTCACCAACTGGAATACCTTTCTTATTCTCAATGCTAGAAAAGCAAATGGTCGGAGCTGAGTAGTTCAAAGTCACACCAAGCTACAGTTTCCAGGATTGTTTGGGAAAACCATGATCATAACAGTGAACATAAGAACCCAAGAAGAACCAAGATACCAACATGATTTTCTGGGGCTAGTGCACTGTATGTGGATAGGGTCTTCCTCTTGCAAAAGAGGACAGATTTGCATATACTTTGCACCAGAAGCAAATCTGTGGATCCCCAAGTTGCTCTTGTTGCAGCTCCGATTGATGTACCCAATGCCAGAATCAGGGATGTGTTGTGGGGTCAGTTTCAGCTTATGCAGTCAGCTGTTGTGGACAAAATTGCTGTGGGCAATACATCTGGCCATGTGCTTTCTTGAGTCCTGTACCTCCTGGCTTGAGGGGGTGTGACTGGTTGGCTCCAGAGTAGGGTTGCCATACATCCAGAATTTTCCAGACGTAGCCGGTATTTGGCCCTCATAAACAGCGTCTGGGTAGAAATTGCTGAACTGTCCAGGGGAAATCTGAACATATGGCAGCCCATGTTGGAAGTGTAGATTTTGGCAAATTTCCTTAAAAACAGCTTAAAAACTTTTTTTGAGATTTTACAAAATCTCAATTTTGTACAAAATCTGGTTAACACTTTACTGTGTGTGATGCTGGTCCCTGCTGCTTTGAAAGAGGCAGTGGTTGCGTCTCTCCTTAAAGAAACTGGCTCTGGATCCCTTGGACAGGAACAACTATTGACCAACTGCTAATACTCCCTTTTAGGGAAGGTGATGGAGAGGGTTGTGTTGGGGCAGCTGCTATCTGAGTTCAGATCTGGCCCTCTAACTGAGTCACCTTTGTTCATCCTGATAGCTGGCTTTTGCGTACAGTGGGACAGGGGGACACAGTATTGTGGAAGTGTGGATGAGCCCTTAGTGGTGCCCTTATAGAATTACGCAGGGAGGAGGATAACTAGAATTAGTTTGTCTCTGGCTTCACCTCTTCTTCGTCTCTCTGCTTTCTGCCCTATCAATTCCCAGTGGGCACCAGCCACCACTGTCACTGCCTGTGGCCACCCTTCTATCTACTTGTCAACTCTATCAACAAGAATTTTTTTTATGACTAGCTCTGCATCCACCTGAGTCTTCCAGGCTTCTCTTACTCGCCCAGGCTCCTCTTGTAGCATCACCCAGGTAGCAGGATGTTTGCAGTCAATCCTAGTTCTCTTCATCATGGCCTGGCCTCTTTAGCTAGTCTCGCTCTCTGTCTCTTTGCAAGAGAGCTGCAAATTCTCTTGAATTTCACCTGCATACTCCTTGCCACTCCACCCCCCCTCTTTATAAACAGTCAGTCTGACAGGTACAAAACCTAAGTGTAGCTCAGGCGCCTGCAACTGGCTTTGAAACCAGGCTTAGCTTAAGCCTCGGAGGGGCTCTAATAATATACACAGGGTCTCCGGGGAGCCTGGTGCAGCTGTTGCCATGCTCTCAAATTAATGGCTCCTTCTTTTCCTCCACAAACGATGAAGGCGAGACTTCTGTTACAGAGAAGGATAATCCATTGCTGATGAAGGAGGCCAGCAGGAGACCCAGACAAGCGCATTGTAAATCTCTGGAGCCTGAAATTTGGTGCACTGCCTCTGCTTTCTAGTGACGGTACATTGCCCACATAGAATAACATGAAAATGAGAGGATGAATGATATTTTTGGTTGTGTTGTGCAATATAACACTGGGCTTTTTGATTCAAAAGATTTCTGCTTTTAACTTCTATTATTTTTAAATATTTGTTATCATCTATATCTATCTATCTATCATCTATCTATCTATCATCTCTAGCTCATGTATATCCCTATTATCAATTATATACTAGTGGTGACTGCTCATTCCCTGGGAATTTTGATAACCCCCCACATATGGTGATTTTTAAATGGATAGTGTAATTGGAGAGTTTGGACCTAGCATGCCAGAAATTGGGTGATGTCACACCAAAGTCATGCTTTGGTTCACTGTCTTTGTTTAAATTGGTGCCTGGTATTCAAACTCCAATGAAATCTCCCACCCCTAAACTCAGGAACCCCTGGGCCAAGTTTCGCAATGATATCTTAAGAGGCATCCAAACCTATGCCCCCAAACAGGTGTAATCACACCCAAGTCACATTTTGGTCTGCTGTCTTGATTCAGAATGGCTCCTAGCATCCAAGTGTTGACAAAGACTGTCACCCCCACATCAGGAACGTTCATGCCTAGCTTGGTGACAATATATGCTGAAAAATATGTGTAGTCACCGCAAAATACACATTTTGGTCTGCTATCTGATTCAAAATGGTGCCTGACACCCAAACAGCAATGTAGATGTCCACCTCAGGAACCCTTGTGCTGAGTTTGGCGATGATATCTGAAGAGACAGTAGAACTTATATCAAAACACACGCGAAAGTGATGTTTCAATCCACAATATTGAGTACAAATGGTGGCCAAGGCCCAAATGCTGAGGAAGAGCACTATCCCCACCTTAGGAACCCTTCTGCCAAGTTTGGCAGCAATATATCTAGAGGCATCTGAATTTGTAGAGTACAAATGGACAAAACACTTTCCAAATACAGTGGTACCTCGGGTTACATACGCTTCAGGTTACAGACTCTGCTAACCCAGAAATAGTACCTCAGGTTAAGAACTTTGCTTCAGGATGAGAACAGAAATCGCGCAGCGGCGGCGTGGCAGCAGAGGGAGGCCCCATTGGGTAAAGTGGTGCTTCAGGTTAAGAACAGTTTCAGGTTAAGAATGGACCTCCAGAACGAAATAAGTACGTAACCAGAGGTACCACTGTATATAGTAGATTGCTAGAGGTGTGCAAATCCCTGAAACCTGGTAAATGTTGTTGGCTGACATTTCCTGTGTGTGTAAACTAGGGTCCCACAACATCATTCCCTCTGGATGTTTTAGACTACAACTCTCAGCCAGCATTGAAAGCAAATAAACTGATCCAGGATGGATTATTTATTGCCTCTTTCACCATCACTGTATTCAGGTGGGGTGCTTGTCAAAACATGCTGACTTTATTTCACCCAAATCAAGGTGTTACCTTGCCTCACCCAAACAGGCTTTTTAAAAAGATGCAAATATTACATTAAATCTAGGAAGCGTTTTCTTCTTTACTTACTAGTTATCACAACTTGTATGTATGTATTACATTTATATACCACCTATCCTTCTGAGGAGCTCATAGTGGTGCACATGGTTCTTCTCTCCCTATTTTATAAACACAATGACCCTGTGAGGTAGGTGGGGCTGATCTTATAGTTTGAGCCACCATTTTCTCTCTCCACTGCCACCACCACCCCTCTTTCTGCCTAGCTAGCCAGGCTTATTTGTGGGCTACAAACCTAGCGGAGGAGAATGGAAGAGCTCACAGCATCAGGACAGAGATTCAAGAATCCCCATCATGACTGGTTGGCTGCGTGTTCAGCTTTACAGAGGACAGCCCCCTATTTGAAGGCCTCTTCTATTTCAATAATCCCAGAACGTTTTCCACTCCAGGGACTCGCCTTGAGTCCAACGTGCATAAAAATTTTAATTTTACGCCCTCTCTTTGTACAGTGCTAGTGTTGCTGTTGCTGCAGCCCACCTTAAGTTAGGCCACAGCCCACTAGTGGACCCTACTAACCCACCAGATGACAACCAACATACCCTCTGGAGCCTGTCCCTCTGGCCAAGTCTGTGCTAAAGGTAAATAGCCATTAAAAGGGAGAACAGGGACCTTGAAGTTGCTCAACAACCATTAGTACCCGGATAGGAGTCTAGTCACTATCTTCCCAGCTATGGTGCAATGTATTACAGTAATTATTTCTAAGTTACAGGTAAAAGTATCATCTGTATTTTTTTTTAATGCAGATTGGGCTCTTCTTTTTGTCCCTTCCTCTTTTCATGATTCATTGCCTCTTTCTCTTTTTTGGAGGGGCTGATGTGTAAGAGGATACTCTATATATCATAGGTACTTATTAATTACGGTACTTTCATATCCCACCTTTTTCTCCAAAGAGCTGAAGGTGGCACACATGAATCTCCCTATACCTGTTTTATCCTCACAACAACCCTGTGAGGTGGGTTAGGCTGAGAGATTGTGACTGGCCTAGTGAGCTTTGTAGCCAAGTGGGGATTTGAACCCCAGTCTCCCAGGTCCTAGTCCAGCACTTTCACCACTGCACCACATCAGCTTCTATTATATGCCCATGACACTATTTTATTTATTTAGGTTTCTGCCATTCTTTGAACAGAGAACTCAAGAGGGCATAAAACAATCTTCTGTCCAGATACTGACCAGACCCAAACCTGCTTAGTTTCCTCACTGTGTTCCTTTAGGCAGGGTTTGGGGTGGACCTATGGCTCTCCAGAAGTGGTTAGACTATACTCATCATCCCTGACCAGTAGCTATGCTGGATAGAGGTGATGGGAGCTACAGTCCAACCACATGTGTAGGGCCACAACTTCCCCATTCCTGCTGAGGATCATACTCTGGGAATAAGTCAATCTCCCATCCCACACCATGGCAAATATCTTTCAAGACTTACTCTAGATGGGGTTAGAAACCACCGCTTGCAAGCAATCATAAGCTAGACAGGTGAGTGCTGTTAAAAGCCGATCCTTGCCCAATGGAAGTACTTGCTGGGCCCATGGCATTGGGCTGGGCCAGTCACTTTGGCACTGTCCTCCTGGGAGGAGAGCAGGGTCTGGAAACTTGGCTTCATAAATGTGCAGGTATACAAATTTTGTGTACAAGAAGATAGTGTATCTTGCCTGGAGCCCTTGGAGTTGAGTGATCCTGGGTGTGCCTGCGAGGAACTTCCTGCCCTGCCAAACCGTGGGAAGCACAGCGAAGAAAGCCAGTGGGAACAGTCTGGTACAGCTTGCTGGAAAGAAACAGCATCTCACCCACATTACTCACTATGGTCTAGTCTCCTCATATGCAACAGAATGGACTGCACAAGCAAAAACTAGCTATCTTTGAGCAGAGGCCTTCCTCCTCCTTCTCCTCTGCTACCAGAAAAATGAGGAACCTATGGCCTTCCAGGTATTTCTGGACTACAATTCCCATAATCCTTGACCATTGGCCACGCTGGCTGTGAAGTGTTAAGTATGTTGGTGATGTTAAACAAACAAACAATGTTGTTTTTTCTTTTTCTAAAAAACCCCCTGTGATCTTTGTATCTTAATTTGCTTCCAAAATGTTTTGGTTTTGTTTTTGTTTTTAAAACAAAACAGTGCGTTTTACTGGTGATGTAGGTTGCTGTTGCTGGAAAATTCACAGAGAAGGGCATCTGGCTTGCATCATGGAGGTCACGATCAGGCAATTCTGCATAGGTTGAAAGCTTGTAGTCTGTTTTACCCAAAGCAGTTGGTCCCTTGAAAGTGAGTTGTTTTTTTTTTTTAAAAAAAGCTCTTCTTCCTTCTGAAACCAAATTGCCTGGAAGGAAACATCTGTGTCTCTTAAGTTTCTTAAATGTTCAGACCAGGGGGTGGCAACATCTTTTAGGGCCGGTCCGGTCCACTCCCCGGCAGACCTCTTGTGTGCGCCCCCGCGTGCGCTCAAGCTATTTCTGGCACTCTTCTGATCCGGAAGTTGGCCTGTGAATATGGAAACTGTGATAGGTTGGTTTCAGTTGCACGACCGCCCCTGATAACCCACCCTTCTTTCTAAACTGAAATGACTTACCTGAAGAGAAGCCTCCTTCTGCCCATCTACTTTACAAATCTATGAAGCATCGCTACCTATAGTGGTACCTCGGGTTAAGTACTTAATTCATTCCGGAGGTCCATACTTAACCTGAAACTGTTCTTAACCTGAAGCACCACTTTAGCTAATGGGACCTCCTGCTGCTGCTGCGCCGGTGGAGCACGATTTCTGTTCTCATCCTGAAGCAAAGTTCTTAACCTGAAGCACTATTTCTGGGTTAGCGGAGTCTGTAACCTGAAGCGTATGTAAACTGGAGCGTATGTAACCCGAGGTACCACTGTATAGGGATTTAGCTACACAGGATACAGTTTTAATGATGGCGTTAGAAACTTTGCCCCATTCAGGGGAGCAGGAGGGCTTGTTGAGAGCCTCCTCTTGCATTAATGAATAGCAAATGGAGGACTCGTTAGGCATGCGATGACCTGGAAAATGGGATGGGTCACTCTTTATGGCTCCTTGTGTCAATAACCCCATGGATAATAGGCCACGGCAGAGGTGGTTGGAATCCAATCCACAATGTATCCAGGCTTGAACAAGGTGACGATCAGGATCAATGCATTCTCACCCATGCGCAGAGCACCTTGCTCCAAAGTCAGACTAGCACCATTGTTGTCAGGAGGAAGGGAGGTGATTCTTAAAAACGACACCCAGGAGGCCTATGGATGAGCATGCATAACCCTGAGCTGGCACCCATTTTGTGGGAAAGCGGGAAAGGCATTCAGTGGGTGAATCTATGCTGGGAAGACGAGGAGTGTGCCTCTGGCATGAGCCAAATGGCAAGCACTAAAGGGCTGTCAGCCTGAGGCTCTCAGCCGGTGCTATTTCTGCTGGCCCAAACACTTAAGCATATCATATGAAGAACAGAAGGGAAGAACTATCTGTTTGGGACTCTTGGCATTGAACACTACTGAATGCAGTTTCATGAGAATCTTAGATATCATTTTTAGAAAAATTTCTTGCGCTTATAGCTCAGAGGATATGCAGTGGTGCAGGTAGGCAATTTTAGACTCTGGACTTTATGGCCTTACAAGCTGCTCTTTAGAAATGCAAATCACTTCACTTCTTTTGAAATGTGGTAAGCCAGCTCTGGTGTGTTGCGGGGGGGGGGGGCGGCTCTTGCTCATTCTACTAAGTGAAGTCCTGAGTTTCTGCACCCTGATAACACCACTGAGGATATATTCTGAAGATGGCCTGTGCTCTAGTTACAGGGCTGAGGGCAGAGGGCTGACAGAGTTTCAGGGTTGCTGGGTGAATCCAGTACCCACCAGACATCATCTTTCAATTCCTGAAAAGAAAAACACTTTATTGAATACAATTTCCAGTTTCTTGGTTTCTAGATGAGTGGAGTCAGCAGACACAACCTTCAATTCCTGAAAATGAAAAACAGCAACATATGCTTTGTTGCCTCTTTGTGCCCAATTCTGAGAAGTAAGAAAATAAAGGAAACAGGGGGAGCAGAATGGATCCAGCCCTGTAGGCAAACCCACCCCCAAGGAGTGACTGCCCCCATTATTATTTTTTAAAAATTGTCCTTCTAAGTTGTGACATAACAGCCCATATTTAAAGAATGACTGCTTACTTTAAGAATGGGAGCGATATAAGAATAGGACCCTTTGAACAATTCAGTGAATAAGATAGGGTGAGTGCACAGCAAAAGCCTCATCAGGAAGAATCCCCCAGACTCTACTCACTCAAAACATTCCTTGACAGAGGGTGGATTTTTCACAGACCCTCCAAGTGTCCCTATTTTCCAGGGACTGTCACAGATTTACAGAAGCCACCCCAGTTTCTGATTTGATCCTGGAATGTCCTGCCTTCCCCTATTTTCATCAGAGAAATGTTGGAGGGTATGGAATAGGACGCCCCCAGGGCTTTGTTTCACCCGGAACTCAGTTCTGGCACCTCTTCAGTGAGCGCCATTGCCATTATAAGAGAACAAGGCAGGCGTTCATGGTGAGTTCCAGCACCTCTTTTTCTAGAAAAATAGCACTGGACATCCCTATTTTCATCAGAGAAATGTTGGAGAGTATGCTCAAGAAAATTGGAGATATGAAAGGAACATTTCATACAAAGATTACCATAATAAAAGACAAAAGTGGAAAGGACCTAACAGAAGCAGAAGACATCAAGAAGAGGTGGCAAGAATACACAGAGGAACTATACCAGAAAGAAATGGATGGTTCGTATACCCCAGGTAGTGTGATTGCCGACCTTCAGCCAGACATCCGGGAGAGTGCGGTCAAATGGGCCTTAGAAAGCACTGCTAATAACAAGGCCAGTGGAAGTGATGATATTCCAGCTGAACTATTTAAAATTTTAAACGATGATGCTGTCAAGGTGCTACACTCAATATGCCAGCAAGTTTGGAAAACTCAGCAGTGGCCAGAGGACTGGAGAAGATCAGTCTACATCCCAATCCCAAAGAAGGGCAGTGCCAAAGAATGCTCCAACTACTGCACAATTGCACTCATTTCACACGCTAGCAAGGTTATGCTTAAAATTCTTCAAGGCAGGCTTAAGCAGTACGTGAACCGAGAACTCCCAGAAGTACAAGCTGGATTTTGAAGGGGCAGAGGAACCAGAGACCAAATTGCAAACATGCGCTGGATTATGGAGAAAGCTAGAGAGTTCCAGAAAGACATCTACTTCTGCTTCATTGACTATGCAAAAGCCTTTGACTGTGTCGACCACAGCAAACTATGGCAAGTTCTTAAAGAAATGGGAGTGCCTACAAGAAAGAAGATTCCACCTAAACATTAGGAAGAACTTCCTGACAGTAAGAGCTGTTCGACAGTGGAATTTGCTGCCAAGGAGTGTGGTGGAGTCTCCTTCTTTGGAGGTCTTTAAGCAGAGGCTTGACAACCATATGTCATGAGTGCTCTGATGGTGTTTCCTGCTTGGCAGGGGGTGCTCTGATGGTGTTTCCTGCTTGGCAGGGGGTTGGACTCGATGGCCCTTGTGGTCTCTTCCAACTCTATGATTCTATGATTCTATGACCTCATCTGTCTCCTGAGAAATCTCTATGTGGGACAAAAAGCTATAGTTATAACTGGATATGGAACAACTGATTGGTTCAAAATTGGGAAAGGAGTAGGTCAAGGCTGTATATTGTCTCCCTGCTTATTTAACCTATATGCAGAATTCATCATGCGAAAGGCTGGGCTGGAGGAATCCCAAGCCGGAATTAAGATCGCTGGAAGAAATATCAACAACCTCAGATATGCAGATGACACAACCTTGATGGCAGAAAGTGAGGAGGAATTAAAGAACCTTTTATTGAGGGTGAAAGAGGAGAGTGCAAAATATGGTCTGAAGCTAATCCTGGCTAATAAAAGCAAGCCGGGAAGGGCTGGGCGATGGGCTCTGCGGGGTGTGTGTGTGTGTGTGTGTGAATGCTTCCCTCTGTGAGGGAACATTCCCAGATCCGCTGAAAGAGGTGGTCATTAAACCGCTTCTTAAAAAACCATCTTTAGACCCGGCCAGTATGGCCAACTATCGCCCAGTCTCAAATCTTCCATTCTTGGGCAAGGTGATTGAGCGTGTGGTTACTGAACAACTCCAGGCATGCCTGGAGGATGCGGACCATTTGGATCCCTTCCAATCAGGATTCAGGCCTCATCTTGGGACTGAAACTGCCTTGGTCGCGCTGGTTGATGATCTCCGGCGAGCTAGGGACAAAGGTGAGAGTGGTTTCCTAGTTCTGCTGGATCTCTCAGCGGCCTTTGATACAATTGACCATAACATCCTTCTGGACCGTCTAGAGGGGCTGGGAGCTGGGGGCACTGTTATACAGTGGTTTCGCTCCTTCCTCCTGGGCCGTGTTCAGAAAGTGGTGGTGGGGGATGAGTGTTCAGACCCCTGGGCCCTCACTTGTGGGGTGCCTCAGGGTTCCGTCCTCTCCCCCATGCTTTTTAACATCTATATGAAGCCGCTAGGAAAGATCATCAGGGGGTATGGACTGGGTGTCCATCAATATGCAGATGATACCCAGCTCTACCTCTCTTTCAAATCAGAACCAGTGAAGGCGGTGAAGGTCCTGTGTGAGTGTCTGGAGGCGGTTGGAGGATGGATGGCGGCTAATGGATTGAGGCTGAATCCTGACAAGACAGAAGTACTGTTTTTGGGGGACAGGGGGCGGGCTGGTGTGGAGGACTCCCTGGTCCTGAATAGGGTAACTGTGCCCCTGAAGGACCAGGTGCGCAGCCTGGGAGTCATTTTGGACTCACAGCTGTCCATGGAGGCGCAGGTCAATTCTGTATCCAGGGCAGCTGTCTACCAACTCCACCTGGTACGCAGGCTGAGACCCTACCTGCCCGCGGACTGTCTCGCCAGAGTGGTGCATACTCTAGTTATCTCCCGCTTGGACTACTGCAATGCGCTCTACGTGGGGCTACCTTTGAAGGTGACTCGGAAACTACAACTAATCCAGAATGCGGCAGCCAGACTGGTGACTGGGGGCGGCCGCCGAGACCACATAACACCGGTCTTGAAAGACCTACATTGGCTCCCAGTACGTTTCCGAGCACAATTCAAAGTGTTGGTGTTGACCTTTAAAGCCCTAAACGGCCTTGGCCCAGTATACCTGAAGGAGCGTCTCCCCCCCCATCGTTCTGCCTGGACGCTGAGGTCCAGCGCCGAGGGCCTTCTGGCGGATCCCTCGTTGCGAGAAGCAAAGCTACAGGGGACCAGGCAGAGGGCCTTCTCGGTAGTGGCGCCCGCCCTGTGGAATGCCCTCCCATCAGATGTCAAAGTGATAAATAACTACCTGACATTCAGAAGACATCTTAAGGCAGCCCTGTTCAGGGAAGTTTTTAATCTGTGATATTTTAGTATATTTTTGGTTTCTATGGAAGCCGCCCAGAGTGGCTAGGGAAACCCAGCCAGATGGGCGGGGTACAAATAATAAATTATTATTATTAATTATTATTATTATTATTATTGCCAACAAAGGTCCGTATTGTAAAAGCCATGGTTTTCCCAGTAGTGATGTATGGAAGCGAGAGCTGGATCATAAAGAAGGCTGATCGCCGAAGAATTGATGCTTTTGTATTATGGTGCTGGAGGAGACTCTTGAGAGTCCCATGGACTGCAAGAAGATCAAACCTATCCATTCTGAAGGAAATCAGCCCTGAGTGCTCACTGGAAGGACAGATCCTGAAGCTGAGGCTCCAATACTTTGGCAACCTCATGAGAAGAGAAGACTCCCTGGAAAAGACCCTGATTTTGGGAAAGATTGAGGGCACAAGGAGAAGGGGACGACAGAGGATGAGATGGTTAGACAGTGTTCTCGAAGCTACAAACATGAGTCTGACTAAACTGCGGGAGTCTGACTAAACTGCGGGAGGCAGTGGAAGACAGAAGTGCCTGGCGTGCTCTGGTCCATGGGGTCACGAAGAGTCGGACACGACTAAACGACTAAACAACAACAACAACTGCTGCTGAAGCACCCTTGATGGGCTTTGGCCTCTCTCACTGCACCACTAAGCAGGACAACCTTGACATCAATTGTATAAAAGTTCTTCTTTTGTTTCCTTTCTTTCCACACAATGTCTCAATAGCCTGCTTAGTAGAAAGAAGTGGTGGGTGGGGTAGGGTGGCGAAGTGAAATATTTATTCCTTTTATTCTTTTTCCCATGGCTGTGTTCAAGGAAATGTTCAAAAGGTTAAGCCAGGTCAAGCCCTGCCCCGGAAACCAGCATTCACTGTCTGTTCCCATTTTATCTCTGAGCTATCTGTCTGACCCCTCTGTATGCCTTTGCCTAAAATGGTATTTGACAAGACCTGTGGCCATTGCCAGTTGTCTCCCTGGAGCGGTGCCAACCTTGGGGTCCCAGAACTCCAGGAGGGTACCACTGCCGCTAATACCTGCCCTGAGCTGTCTGTGCCAGGCAGCTGAGTCTGTGCAGCCACCATTTTAAATTTCCCAGAGTGTCCATTCTAAAGCTGCCCTGAAGCACTGTGGGACATTTAAAGTGATGGCTTCCCAGCAGCCCACCATGTGTAAACTTTTAGCTGGGGCAGGGCTTGCTGCAGGAGCCTGGGCATGAGGTTTTTTACATTACTCTTACATTATTTCTGTCTGTCTCTATCCTGGCTGCTATCCACAGTTTGGTCAATATCCCTTTATGATGCTTCATGTGCAATGGAAGGGATAAGTCATGTGGTCTTGACTGCTAGTAATTTTTAAATGTGAATAAGCTGCTTTTCTGCTTAAAAGCAGCAGCAGCATCCAAAGCAGCTCCCAAGGTTACAATAAAATGTAAGAGGTTTTGAAGAAGCCTGAAAATTACAGTAAGAAACAATAGGGAAGTTTCATAAAACAGTAGATTGCCCAAACGGTTTCAAAAGAAAACCTTCTCAGGGGCAGAGGAAGTTATTTTGACAAGATATTGTTAGAATAAAAGAAATGGGCTTCCCAGAATAACCCAACAAAATGAACTCTCATACTTCAGATGAAGGTTTGTTAGGCAATTTGCCATTTCATTGTTTTTCAGCGTCATTCTCAGGCTTGCCTCTTTTTTGTCTTTCTCTTCTATATTTGGTGCTGTTTCCTTTTCTGTCCCAAACTAAAACCACCAGGGTGTGTGTGTGTGTGTGTAAGTAAATATAGGGAAACTATACAAAACCAGAACAGCAGAAAAAACCCAAATCATGACAAAATCCCTGCAGGAGTGAATGCAGTGTTTAGAATTTAAGAACAGTCCTGGGGGATCAGATCAAAGACCCATCTAGTCCAGCATCACAGTGGTCAGCCAGAAGAGGAAGTTCACAAGCAGGACCTACCGTATTTTTCGCTCTATAAGATGCACCAGACCACAAGACGCACCTAGTTTTTGAAGGAGGAAAACAAGAAAAAAAATATTCTGAATCTCAGAAGCCAGAACAGCAAGAGGGATCGCTGCGCAGTGAAAGCAGCAATCTCTCTTGCTGTTCTGGCTTCTGGGATAGCTCCGTAGCCTGCATTTGCTCCATAAGATGCACACACATTTCCACTTCCTTTTTAGGAGGGAAAAAGTGAGTCTTATAGAGCAAAAAATACGGTAATTGAGATTGATGTTAGAACGTTTATACCCCCAAAGCCCTGTAAAGCAAAAGAGTCTGGCCAGGAGACTTGTCAGAAGACCAGGAGACAGAGAGGGGGCAAAGTGGGTCTCTTGTAGGAGGAAATTCTACAGTCTGAGTGTGTCACCCAAAAGACCCCATCATGTTCAGCCACCTGCCTGTTCACAAAGGTAGGATGCCTTAAGAGAGAACACACATTCCTTCAGAATAAGTCAGTCTTTGGGTCCTCTACCTGCTCTCAGAGAGAAATTTTAGCACTGAAATGGAGGAGAGGAGGGGTGCTGCCTTTTACCCTTAAAAAGCAGGCTGAGGACTTTTATCTCTGAACTTAGTTGTTGTTGTTGTTTAGTCGTTTAGTTGTGTCCGACTCTTCATGACCCCATGGACCAGAGCACACCAGGCACTTCTGTCTTCCACTGCCTCCCGTAGTTTGGTCAAACTCATGCTGGTAGCTTCGAGAACACTGTCCAACCATCTCGTCCTCTGTTGTCCCCTTCTCCTTGTGCCCTCCATCTTTCCCAACATCAGGGTCTTTTCCAGGGAGTCTTCTCTTCTCATGAGGTGGCCAAAGTATTGGAGCCTCAGCTTCATGATCTGTCTGCCTGAAAGGACCTGCATGGGTTTGGGATTTGGTTAGCCCTATTTATCTCCCCCCATCAGAAGATTAAGTGCTCTGTCTGTTCCTCTGAGTCGCTCTCTGCTTTATCTCCCAATCAGATCAGGACCTGGCAGGCATCTTCCTGTAGCTTGGCAGGCCAGGTGTAGCCTGCAGGTTAGCCAGCTCTGCCTTCTGATATTCTAGTCCCAGGCCATTTAAGATTCTAAAGCGGGGTGTGTGTGTGTAACCATTTTGGCTCCATGGGCCAGATCCTTATCAGGCTTAGTAAACTGGGTGGTGGAGAAGGAACTGGCAACCCAATCCAGTATTTTGCCATGAAAATGCCATGGACATTAAAAAGGAGAAGCTTTGAGAAGCAAGTGAGAGTTTCCAAGGCATGCTCTGATTCATGGGGTCACGGAGAGTTGGACACGACTAAGATAACTAAACAACAGCAAAGTGGGTGGAGGCTGTTTGAAAGCCGCAGGAAGATGCCTACCAGCTGGTTCATCCCACCATTCCTCTGTGTCCAACCAGCCCGTGACACCAAACTACACCCAGTGGAGGCTGTCTTTAGCAAGATGTGCTGGGAGAAGAGGAGGAGGAGGAGGAGAAAAGGATGGGATGCATCTTGGGCAGGCTGGCTAGGAGTAAAACCTTTGACTCCAGTGTTGCACTGCTGTAGGGGGAAAGTCCTGCTTGAGGTGACCATGCTGTTAAGATCTGGACTCCCTCCCTCCATGCGGACTGAAAGTGTAAATAGATGAATAAACGTTATTTCTTAAAACTACGACAGTCTCCGTCGTGTCTTCAATTCTCCAAAGGAGCACAAATCCTGGGTGAGTGCTGGAACTCCTTGAAATCTTGCTACTGCTTGGCTGGGAGCTGGAGCGGTATCCAACTTTGGTAACAATATGAAAAACCCCTCCAAAATGGAATTATCAGCACTACACCCTCAGCATCTCACTGTTAAATAGTGCCTTCCCTTGAAACATTAATTTTTTACCGGATCAGTCTCAATTTTAAATCTCAATTTTTTTTGCAAATGCAATTGGAAGATATATAAAGAAATAGCACAAAGCGCATATATTATCCATGGCAAAATATTCATCTTAGGTGGTCTGCTTAGTGATGCTTAGTTTTCCAAATTACCAGAAATCTCCATTATCAACCTATTTTAGCTCATTTCAGTCATTTGTAAAATATCTTTTGGAACCAAAATGTCTAGGTATGCTATGACATTTTGGGCCCCAACAAAATCACCACTGTATAAAATCTTGCCTGACTCCTGGAGAACTCAGAAGGTTGCCACACTTTTGTGGCATTTTGGTTGGTCCCAATAAACAAATATTGCCAAACAGCAGATTTTATTCGTTGTTGAATGGATGTGTGCTTCCACCTAGTGGCTCAATCTGAACCTAACAGCTACACTTAACTGAATTAACTATGCATCATGGAAGTGGCAGTCATTTTCTTTCTTTCTTTCTTTCTTTCTTTCTTTCTTTCTTTCTTTCTGTTGTAATACTCATTTATTACAGTCAGATAAATGGCCATGATAAAATTAGGAAAATGGTGAAACTATTGAGCCATAGAAAACTGAGGAAAATTTATCTACTACAGTATTGTGACAGAAGCAGTTTGTATGAAAATGTGGATTCACAGAGGTTGCTACTGTAAAAACAGAATTGATAAGACATGCCCTTTCTCCAAAAGTTCCTTTTCTAAAAATCCTTTCTAGCTGATTTTCTTTATACAGTGGTACCCCGGGTTAAGTACTTAATTCGTTCCGGAGGTCCGTTCTTAACCTGAAACTGATCTTAACCTGAAGCACCACTTTAGCTAATGGGGCCTCCTGCTGCCGCCACGCCACTGCTGTGCAATTTCTGTTCTCATCCTGAAGCAAAGTTATTAACCTGAAGCACTATTTCTGGGTTAGCGGAGTCTGTAACCTGAAGTGTATGTAACCTGAGGTATCACTGTACATCCAAACTAAGTACAGATGGACGTAACCTCGGGTTACATACGCTTCAGGTTACAGACTCCGCTAACCCAGAAATAGTACCTCGGGTTAAGAACTTTGCTTCAGGACAAGAACAGAAATCGTGTTCTGGCGGCACGGCAGCAGCAGGAGGCCCCATTAGCTAAAGTGGTGCTTCTGGGTTAGTGGAGTCTGTAACCTGAAGCGTATGTAACCCGAGGTACCACTGTATATGATTTTGGATTGTTATTGCTCCTGAGCCTGATTGGGAGATTTAAGACTAGGAACAAAAGTTGCTATGTGGACTAGAGTCAGGGCTGGATTAAGACCTTTGGACAGAGCTGCAGCTACAGAGGGGGAGGGGGACTAGCTGGGTTTTTTGCCCCAGGTGAACCCTTCAGAGCGACATCATTGAGGCTCCCAGACTATGTGTGTGTGTACGCAAATGTGTGCACAGGTTTGTGTGCCAAAGTGGGTCTTTGACCCTGGTGAAAGAAAGCCTAGTTTCGCCCCTGCTCGGTCTACTTTAGGCTTTAAGCATGCCAGTGCTAATGTTTATGTTTCCCCAAGCTTAGTGAAACATCCCTCCTGTGTGTGGGTGATGCTGTTTCAGTTGCATAAGCAACAAAACCCACAGCACAAGCGTGAGGAGGAGTCATTATCATGTTTTCTCCAGTATTTTTTTAAAATTTAAACTTGTCCTGTCCTGTCCTGATGCTGTCAGGGTCTGACTCTGAATCTGTGACAGTCAGGGGAAGAGGCTGTGGGCTTTACACAGCAGAGTTAGCTAGCATGCTGGTCGTGTTGGTGGATCTGTACATAAGTATCTTTACTTCAAAGAGCAGAGGAACTGCTTATAGTAGACAGCAGTGTCTAGCACTGCCTTGTGTCTGGAGACAATAAACACATTTATTACTTTGAACTGTGTGGAAGAGGACCTTTCCCCCTTAACAGGGGACTCTGGAAGAAGCTATTCCACTGAGAGCAGGAAATCTCTGAACACTCTGCTGGGGCTCCACACACTCTGCTGATATACCACACTGATTGGGGTGTGGTGAACTACCAACTGACTTCCACAGGTCACCAACGTGCTTCATCTTGGTCAGAAGTGAGTTCCACAGGATGAGTTCTATGGAACCAAATGCTGGTTTTGCACTGCACGTGGTATTTCATAATAGCATCAGGTGATGGTGGGAGCAAATGGTAAGAATCAGGATCCCAGGTGGTATAGACAAGGGTGGCCCATCCTATTTTGCCCCCTGAGGTGAAAGAAGAAGGTGCTGCCCTCCTGCGCATGTGCTTCTGTGCTTACTGGGGTCACGCAGCTGCAGTTTCCAGGTTCTGGTGAGATTTTGCTGCCACAGCCACTCCTCTGACACCAGTGGGAGGGGTCCATGGAGATGCCTCTTGGATTTTGCTACCTGAGGCAGCTGCCTCAGTCTACCTCATGGATGGGTCAGGCCTGGGTGTGAAGGAAGAAGTCAACTCTTTCCTCCTCTACTGCAGTTGATCCTGCCAACAGAGGGATAGGATAGAATTTACTCTGGTTTGCAAATACAGTGGTACCTCAGGCTACATACGCTTCAGGTTACATACGTTTCAGGTTACAGACTCCGCTAACCCAGAAATAGTGCTTCAGGTTAAGAACTTTGCTTCAGGATGAGAACAGAAATCGTGCTCCAGCAGCACGGCGGCAGCAGGAGGCCCCTTTAGCTAAAGTGGTGCTTCAGGTTAAGAACAGTTTTGGGTTAAGTACAGACCTCCGGAACGAATTAAGTACTTAACCTGAGGTACCACTGTACAAAAGGATTTTCTTCTGGACCGTACATGTGTGAGTCTGAGTGTCCTGTGCATCTTTTTAAAATATATGGCTGGAATAATGCATGTTCAAGGATAGTGAAATACATTGCCTGGTCTGCTCCATCTGGTCAAGATTTCCTCAGACAAGTTCTGCCAGATCCAGATGTACTCTCTGCATAAACAATAGCTTGGCACCAAAATAGCTGACGCCTGCACAGTGAGGCTACACCCTTGGGACAGGCCCTACCAACTGGGAGGAGGCAGCCACCACAGATGGCTGGTGTGAGTGTGGGTGTCAGTGGCAGCAGTCCCTTTCCAGAGAGTTCTCCTTAGTCTCCTGTCTATTCCCAACCTTTTCAGCTAGTGCCTTGGCTGCACTGCTTGCTTACTGCTGGCCCAGGCTTGCTGGCTATCTCATTTTCCCAATATGTCACAGACAACACTGTTTGGGAAAGGTCCCCGAGGCTAGGGTGGCCATGTTTCCCACGATTCAGAGGACAGTCTGTAAAGTCTGCTACTTAAAGTCCTGTTTAAAGTGAAAGAACCCTGTGAAAGGGGACCTGGATGGAATCTACACACATATAAAAAATGCTGTGAAAATACTTTTTTAAAAAAACCTTTTGAAAAATACATTGAATTTTGCATAGCTCAGTGTTGCCACTTAGCTTTGCCTCTGTATATTGCACTTTACAACGCATTTAAAACGTTTTATTTGCTGCTGTATAGCTGAGTCCCTCCAGGGGCCTTGAACTTGCCCATCCACAGTTATCACCTGGACAGAACACTGAGCAGGCACACAGGTCACCCAGTCACAGCCCTCCCAACTATGTTTATATCAACAAAATTTTCTATATGCTTAAGGTCCTGGTTGTCCCAAGCTCTGATATAACCTTCCTCTCTGTTTTTCATTTGTATGGTGGCTCCTTTCCACAGACTAAGCTGTGTGCACATTATACATTCGAAGAACACACTTTTCCCCAAGGACTTCTGGGCAACGTAGTTTGTTAACGGTTGCTGGGAATTGTAACTCTGTTGCAGGAAAACTACAGTGCCCAGAACCCTTTGAGGGGAGGACTGTGTTTTGAATGTGCTCTAAAGGTATTGTGTGTGGACAGCCTAATAAGAATGGTGTCATTAATTCTCACCTCTTCCAAAGTGACCTTCTCTTTGGATTTAGCAACATTCTGGTCCTGACTAGGTTGAAAATGGCATAAGGCTACAGATATATATACACATTAAAAATATTTACCTCAGAACATCATTCAGAAGAACTATGTAATTCAACAAAATTTCTGTTCTTGCAACGAAACAGTACCTGAGGCTGTTTTCCCTGCCCTTCCAAAGTTGTTGAGACTTGTGAAGTTCCCAGCACCTACCTATCTGGCTGTATCTTATGAAGTCTCCTACCTGGAGATGCTGAGGATTGAACCTTGGGCATTTTGCAGGCAAAGCAGATGGTGTCCTCTTAAACTTGGGAGGGATGAGTTTTCTACTGCATATAAAAGGAGGTTGGAGTGGCCTCCCTCTGGAAATGTTGCTTAATGAAGAACACCTTTATTAGAGAAACAGAGATGTGAAAACGAAGAGAGCTGTTGCAGCAAGCCGGTAGACAGAACAGCAGGTGCCTCAAAGTTCTGACACAGTATCAAGATGGAGGAGGAGGAGTAATGCCCAGGGCCAAGGCAGGTGGGTTGTCAAGATACCAGTGGCCCACCCTCCTGGGTTACATCACTTGCTACTGGCATAAAAGTTGCCAGCCAGAGGTGTCAAGTGGGGGAATTAGGAGTAGTAGGAGAGACAGGTGTGGTGTGAGAGGCTATGTTGGAGATCAGCCCCTTTGGGTAGCTTTGAAATAATAATTTTTTTTAAAAGAGTTGATGGTCCTGCTCTGAGTCATATGTTGAATATGGCAGGGACATCTTTGCCAAAACGATGCTTTTGGATTAGGATTAGGATTGGCTGAGTGGTGCAGAGAGTAGAAGAACAGGAAGTTGACAGAAGTGCCCCTGCTAAATTCAATTAAATATAAAATGTATGTGGAACAGGAAAGAGTGTGTGGCTTTGAGATTTTGGATTTTTTTTTTCAGGGGAGGGCTTTGGCCCAGTGGACCAGCCTTCACTAATGTTAAGATGTCTGTTTAAACTGTAGTAATTCCTTTAAAATTTGCATGCATCACTATATGCAAACTTAATGTGACACATTTGACCTCATTTTTTATTTTTTATTGGTGGTGTGTGTATAAGTGGCTGCCTTAGGGACAAGTGACAGGCTGCATCCAGTCTGGTAATTCAGAAGTTTGTGCAGGCCTGGTGTTTCTCCCTTTCTTCTTTACTTGCTGGGAAGATGCTGCTAATTGAGCTTGGGACCTTGGGGTGGGCAGCAAAGACTCCTGCTGCAATAATGAAATCATTTCCAGCAAACCCTCGTGATGTAGATCTCCAGGGGGAGTAGAGCTTAAAAAGAAATCAATCAGAAAGATGTATATGGAGCATCACACACACCGTATACATTAGCTGATGGTGGCTTCTGTTAATTCCATTATCTTTGAATGAGGCTTGATTGCACCAGCTGGCAAACTGCCATGTTTTAAGCGGGACCAGAAATGTCCTGGGACACGATCTCCAGTGCGCCCGCAAAAAGAAGCTCCACTAGTGTTGTTCTCTCCTTCTGGGCAGTGATATGGATTGGGCCCAGAGGGAGAGGCCAAATGAATGGGCAGTGGTGGCAGCATGGAGTAGTGGTGAGAGTATTGGATTAAGATCGAGGGAGACCAGGGTTCAAATCCCTGCTCAGCCATGAAACTCTCTGGGTGACCTTGGGCCAGTCGGAGTCTTTTAGCCTGACCTACTTCAGAGGGTTGTTGTGAGGATAAAATGGGGAGGAAGAGAACCATGTATGCCACCTCGAGCTCCTTGGAGGAAAGGCAGAATAAAATGCAATTAAGCAAATAAATCAACTCAGAGAGTAGTATTACACAGAGAGCACCTTATACAGGGGGCCCAATGTTTGGAGCAGGCATGGACCCTGACCTCTCCCAATAGACAATCTTTCGCCAATCTGGTGCCCTCCAGATGTTTTGAACTACAGTTCCCACCCACCCCAGCCAGCATGGCCATGCCTCCCTTTTTACATTACACCCCCTTCTTTTCCGTGTCTCTTCTTAGATCATAAACCTATGGGCAGGGTCTGTTTATCCACGTACCTACTTCAGATTATGCTTGCAAAAAAAGAAGCAAACTGGAATCCAAAGCTAGGGTTACAGAACCCTCCTAGAGCACCAGTGTAATGCTGCCACCCCTCTCCTCTACACCCAGCTCCATGTTTTGGGGGTTCTCTACAGCTGCCTCAGTATGCCAAGTACAGTGGTACCTCGGATTACAGATGCTTCAGGTTAGAGACGCTTCAGGTTACAGACTCCGCTAACCCAGAAATAGTACCTCGGGTTAAGAACTTTGCTTCAGGATGAGAACAGAAATTGTGCTCCGGCAGCGCGGTGGCAGCAGGAGGCCCCATTAGCCAAAGTGGTGCTTCAGGTTAAGAATGGACCCCTGGAAGGAATTAAGTTCTTAACCTGAGGTACCACTGTACTGACACCAGACCTGTGGTGTTCTTTCAAGACTTTCCTCCCAACCCATCATTTCTATGAAATTTTGGGCAGAACTCCCTAGTCCTTATCCCATACTGAAACGGAGCAGAAACACATCATTCTGGATGATACTTGTGAGTCCCCTTCATACCTGTGATCCTGTGTATGTGACTTGGGACATTTGAGAGGAAACCTGGTGAACCTGTCATTCTAGTTCCTTTGTTAAGGTAATGCAGTGGCGTAGTGTGGGGGGTGCAGGGGGGGCCGGCTGCACCAGGCGCAACATCTGGGGGTTAGGGTTAGGGTGCGCAAATCCACGGGTTAGGGGCCGCAAATCCACAGGTTAGGGGGCACAAATTACTTGCCTTGCCCCGGGTGCTGACAACCCACGCTGCGCCACTGAGGTAATGTCCTTAGCTGGCAAGTTAAGTCCTTTCATCAGCATCTCTAAGAGAGTGTCACATCACCCTAGGATGAAGAACAACAGGCCAAAGGCTATGTGTGTGAGTCTTTGGCAGATCCTGGAAGTTGGGAAACACAGAGGCATGTCTGCTCAGTGCTGGACCCAAAGCTGTTTCTTGGCGCTTCCATGAAAGCCTAATGGTGAAGCAAGACCTGGGGATATTGAATGCTTTGGGCCCCTCCATCCTATGCTCAGGTTGTACATATGTGCAAATGAAGCCACAAAGACACCAGTTTCCATTTACTGTACATTCATTCCAAGGTAACCAAACCCTGGACTATTGTCAGGACTCCTGGAATCTCACACTGCTCGGAGATTGGGATGGCATGCAATAATATTTTGCAATGTTCTGCTACTTTCTCACAGTGATTGCTCAACTGCTTTGTTAGCTGTGCTCCCTTCCCAGCATTTCTTAATGGTCTCATCTGATCTCCTGCCCAGGGAATAGCGTTCTTTCTCTCTTGATCTGGAATACACTTTATTGTGCCCAAGGGTGTGAGGTGGGATGCTTCAGCCACACCTTCCAAATTCTAGCTTTGCCCACACTATTCCTGGGGGTGGGAAGTAACTAGAAACAGGTTTGCAAGGCAAGTTAGCACATGAGAAGAGCAAGAAGGGTACCCAAATGAGTTGGCTGCGAATGTAAAGCCAACTTTGGCATGCTTCAAAAGTGCTTGCCAGTGCTGCCAACTTTTTCTGACAGGCTCATCCTCCTGTTTCTTGAACAGTACCTTTATCTGAAAATATTAGTGTGGGTTTGTGGGAAGCGTTTTGGTTTTTTTAGCCTGTGGGCCACATTCCTGTCAGGGAAGCCTTCTGGGGGCCACATGCAAGTGGTGGGCAGTGTCAGATGCAAAAGTGGGAGCAGCATTGAGTGAAAATGTTTCTTTGTACAGCAGGGTTGTCAGAGTTTTTCTGCACACACTTGCACACCCCTCTATTCTACACACACACACACACACACACACACGAAATCTCCAAAGCCATAGTCGTTTTCTTCTGTCACCCACAGCTACTATTAATACATTTCCACTGACTGAGAGGCTTCTTAGATGCTTCTGCCCATCTCCTCTGCTTAGCCAATCAAAATAACCACCACCAGCAGGCCCCACCTCTGTCTTCAGCATCTCTCTCACATGGAAACGGTTCCAAGAGTTAGAATCATAGAATCACAGAATTGTAGAGTTGGAAAGGACCCTGAGAGTCATCTAGTCCAACCCCCAACAGTGCGGGAATCTCAACATGTGGAGTAGGGATGCCTGCCAAATCACTGCTGGAAGGGTATTTCACAGCATGGGACCGGTGGCACTAAATGTCTGACTTCTAATTGAAACGATTTGAGCTTCTAGAACATGGGAAACAACAGACAGCACTCCTTCAAATCTCAGTGATGGGGTGGGAAATAAAGACTCAAATGAGAACAGTCTTGATGATTAAAAAGTCTCATTCAAGGGGAAATGAACGTTTTATTTTTTTGAGAGTTGGGTAGTTGAGTAGTTTGAAGTAGTTTGCAAATGTTACCTTGTGAAAAACTTGAAAGCAAATTCTGGTGCTCTTTGCAAATTTGAGGCCACGTGGCTCAGAGCAAAAGATGGATGGGACTCCTTCGGCTGTCCCCAATGAATCCACTAATGGTAGCTGTAGGTTTAACAGTCACCATCTTGCACAAAAATTCTTACTCAATAGACCTATTGCCCTGCATATGGTATGTACACTTCGTCCCTCTTGTTTGTTGACCAACATGGCACTGAATTTCTCCTCGTTTGCTGGTTTTGTCAGGACTGGATTTCATTCCACTGTTACCACATGGTTTATGACTAACTAAATCCAAAGCTAGGAGGAACCGATTTGGTCCTTGTTGTTTGTTTGGATAGCAGTTTACTAAGGGCCACTTGATTTCGGCCTAGTTCTCACTGACATTTCCCAGGATTCGGCATAGAGCTGTGTGCAAATGGCCTCTCAAACTTCTCATTTGTGGCAGAGAAACGGGGGGGCGGGGCAGCGGCAGGGAAATGGGACCGTTTTACTGCATTTCTCCAGGATGGGGCGAGGCCACCAGCTGTATTGACAACCTTCCCACCATTTTGTATTCCTTACCACAATGCCTCAGAACTATCATCATTACAGGGTGTTGTGTTTGTGTCTGTGTGGGGAACTGGTGGCTGTCACAAATAATGATGAGGATGATAATAATAATAATAATGACAAACAAGAGCTTCCAGAAATGTGTAATAGGACTGGGCAGGTCTGGCATCAGAAGCTGGTACTGTTGGGCAGCTGCTGTTGGCCCAGGCCTCAGGAGGGCTCGACACTACTCTGCCACCAACCCAAAGTGCCACCTCTCAGTGCTGGAGGCTGGGTGAATGTGACTAGCTCCTCCTTTTTTTATTCCCCACACCTCAGGGAATCTGACATGGCATCACTTCAGAACGATGCTTTTTTAAGGCGCCAAGGGCTTTGCGGTTGAATTGAAATGACAGGTGTCAGCAAAATCACTGCTTGCCAGCTTGACCGGGTTGTTTTTGCTCTTGCTGCTCCCACCTGCCGCCACCAAGGCAAGGGGCGTGTGATGGGTCCACCTGGTTAAGGGCTGACCAAGGGCTAGGAATGGGTGGATCCCTCAATTGTAGTTACTCTCAGTCTCATTTTCCAATCTTAAATTCAGTTCTCCACCCTTCCAGATCAATTTGCAATTAAAAACAGTCCCCATGAAAATTCACTAGCTTTTGGACTACAACTCCAGCACCCAAACACGGAGAAGCCTAAAGACAGAGACTTCAGATGAAAGCAATAATGCTTAGTGCAAGTTGAGCCAAAGGGTTATGGTGCAAGGAAATGCAAATCAGTTTTCTGTGTTTCCAGCACCAGCTTATATCCTGGTTTGGAGAACAGCTTGAGTCAGCTCTTAGGCAACATAATGAAGATTGCATACATGCACTTGTCTGAAACGTGGAGTTGATGAGCTAATAAATACTTGATTGAGGAAAAAACCTCAAGGTCTCATGCTGAGCAGTCTCTAAATTCAACCACAGCTGAAAAGACAAACATCTTTCCTCATTAGCTGCTTCTAAGTTCAGTGGTTTCCAACCATCTCATTTTTCCCCAATCAGTAGTTTCACCACATCTAGTCAGGGGAAGAGTCTTCCCAGAAGCCATATGTCAGCCAATCAGCCCCAGCTAACAGGATGCGAGTTTTAGTCTAAAACAACTTGAGGGTACCAGGTTGGCAACGTCTGCCATATGGTAACCTGTTCTGACAAATATTAAAGGGAGTTGTTCCTCCTCTAGGTCAGACTGAAGTCAGGAGTTCCCATATAAGACAATATGAGTAAGTCCTTGCAGCATGTTGACACATTATGGAATGATCCTGACCAGTTTTTCACCTTTTCTAGGATGCTCTGTTCCATTGCCCTCTGCCCCAGATTTTCCATCCCTAGCTTAGGGATTTTTTCCTCCATTTTCCCTATTAGATGAACTCCATTTCCTCCATTAGATTAACTGAGCAAACCTTTTTTTAATTGTCTAGAAAATTCCCTTGATTTTTTTTTTTAATTAAAAAGACAAGCTTTTAAAAATTACATACGGTACATCTAGCACCACCTTAGAAGAGGCTTTCTCATATCTCTTTGGCCCACCCTACATTTCAGTGTGGTTTGCCCTTTCCCCCCTTTCACAAAGAGTCAGCATGGAGGCCCTAAGCTAGATCTTTTATTTATTTTATTTATTATAGCATATCTATCCCACCTGTCCTTCAAGCAGCTCAAGGTAGTGCATGTGGCTCTCCCTCCCCTTATTTTATTCTTGCAACAACACTGTGAGGTTAAGTTAGGCTGAGAACAGTGACTCATCCAAGGTGATCCAGTGAGTTTCAAGGTTGAGGGGAGCTTTGAACCCTGCTGTCCCAGGTCCTAGTCTGACACTCTTAACCTCCACACCATACCGCCTCTTCTAAGGTCTGCTTCCTGTTCTGTCTTTGGCAGAGGCCACACTGGTAACAAGCAAGGCCTTTGGAGCTGACGTAGCCTCTCATGGCATTCCCTTCTAGTATATTCATAGGATTCCTCCTGTGACAACAGGATTTTTGCAAACTTGCATGCTCAGAGAACCATCCCACCTCTTTCATGATTGCACAGCTTCAATTTCATTTTTCATTTGAAGCGCATATAATTTAATAAATTGAATATTCAAAGACCAGTGTCTGCCTGCCTGCCAAATACAAATTAGGGTGTGCCTACTCTGGTCCTATGCTGCAGTTTCACCTCTGACTCCAGTAACAACGGCATAGCTCTTGCTCAACTCAAGATAGAGAATCTTGTCATTTAAAAGGTTTTTCTTAGCAAGGGCCTTCTTGGCTGATTAGCAGTTATCAGTGACCCATTTAAGGCACATGACAGCGTGGGCAAAAAAAGAAAAAAAAAAGCAAAAAAAAAAAAAAGCAACACATTCCACTTTATCTGTTGCTAGTTAAACACAAAGCAGCTCAGCAAGCAGATTATAAAACAAGTCACATGTTGAATAGAATGAATGAATCAATATTATTTCATTTTCCTGTTATATGAAATGCTTGGATTGGGGAGGAAAAAGTGGCATTTGGGGGCAGGAATAGAACCCAGAGAGATGTGGGTGGGGAAAAACCCATCTGGCTTCCAGGAAACAGTACAGAACTGGTTACGGATGGGTTTACACTCCTACACTGTGATCAGGCACACACAGAAATATGATAAACTGATGTCAGTGGTATTTAGGCGCATCCTAAATACTTTTTTGAGTCACACCCAGAGCTGACTTTACCTTAAGGTAGAATGCAGCTCCTTTATCAAGTAAAAATGCAATTTCGCTACTCTGACAATAACAGAAAAGTCCTTGCACCTATGTATGGAAGGGAGGGGGGGACCACAGGTCTGGGTATGTGTGTCAAATACATTACTCCGAGCCTCTGCATCTGCCCCTGGGGCTCTTCTCACGCTGCGACTTCACCAGCCCTGCTTCACACCCTCCTTTAGTGTCTTTGCCAAGCTGAAATGTGTCCTTGAAATGCCTTTTGCTTGCCTCCCAAACAGCCCAATACATTCAGTATTCACAGAATGCTGAACGTCAGCTGGAAAAGAATAGAAATGAAGCCCCCGCCGGCCCGGCCCGCTTTAAGCTCCTTAAAACTTGTTATATAGCGTCCTGAGAAGGAGCACTTCTGTTACGGCAGGGATGGGGCACTAGTGCCCCCTACCCACAATATGCTGGTATCCTCCAACACCCCCTAGCCAGCATAGTCCGTGATCAAGAGGACTGGCAGCTACAAAGCTGGGCACCCACCGGTTCCTGATCCCTGCACTAGGAGACGAGTGGGTGGACATTGCAAAAACAAACCGCGTTGCACCAGTCCTCGCTTGTACAATTGCAGCATATGCAACTCTTATGCTTTGAGACTGAGCGGATCTGCTCGATCTGCGATTGGTCTTTCCCGGCCGCGGGGAAGAAAGCGAGGGGGGGGGGCAGTGTTTTCTTCAACGTCTTGGGATTTTTGTGTGTGTGTGTGTGTTTTCTATCAATCGACATCTCCGCTCTCAACTTCCCGTACTGAATTCGAGGGTAGGGAAGGAATAGGAGGAGCGCCGGAACGCCTAGTTCTCTCTCATTGGCTATCAGGCAGCCGGTGAGAAGCGGATTGGCTAGCCGTCTCTCCCCCCCCTCGCTTTTATATAGGCCCTTTGGCACCGCGCGCGCCGCCTCAGCTGACAGGCTCCGGCGGTCGGAGGAAGCTCGAGAGGGGAGAGAGCCGTTTTGTTTGTCTCGAGGCGGCGGCGGCGGCGGGACTGGGACTCTGATCGCTTTCGCGGCTCGCTCCTCCGAGGAGGGGCATGAGCTGAGGCGATGATGCGGCCGGCCGGCTCGAGGCGGGGTCGGAGGAAGCAGCTCCTCCCGGACGGGGCTGCCTTCCCCTCGCTGGCCCTTCTCTTCCTGCTGCTCTTCTGCTCGCCTCACGGCGCCTGCTGCCTGCCCCGCAGAGGAAGGAGCTCCCCCGGCCCCCCGGTCGTGCTGGGTAAGGACTGGCCGGGAGGCGGAGTCCTTGTAGGGGTCGGAGAGAAAAAAACGGGCACCTGTGAGGAAAGGTTGCCAGGGCTACAGATCCCCCCACGTGGCTGGGACGAGAAGTTTCCGTGGGGTTTGGGGAGGGGGGGGAAGGCACCCTTCAACTTCAAAAGCCCCCCTGGCTATTCATGGGCGGCGATGTGGAGAGACGTGGGCGAAGGGGGATGTGGGGAGCCTGGAGGTCACCCTCAAGCCCAGAGAGGAAGCAGTAAGTTCTGCTTTATTGGGTGGGGGAAGATATACAGGCTTATTCTGTTCATGCCTTATGTTTGCACTTGATTTTTTAATTAACGTGGTCTACGGTGGAGCTGTGGGTTAAACCACAGAGCCTAGGACTTGCCGATCAGAAGGTCAGTGGTTCGAATCCCCGCGACGGGGTGAGCTCCCCTTGCTCGGTCCCTGCTCCTGCCAACCTAGCAGTTTGAAAGCACGTCAAAGTGCAAGTAGATAAATAGGTACCGCTCCAGTGGGAAGGTAAACGGCATTTCCGTGAGCTGCTCTGGTTCGCCAGAAGCGTTTTGGTCATGCTGGCCACATGACCCGGAAGCTGTATGCCGGCTCCCTCGGCCAATAAAGCGAGATGAGCGCCGCAACCCCAGAGTCGGTCACTACTGGACCTAATGGTCAGGGGTCCCTTTACCTTTACCTAATAGGTTAATTGTGGCCGAAAGTCTCATGGATCCCAAGTCCCCGCTGCATCACAAGCCCAAGCGCACAGTGACTTGCGTTTTGGACTTTTACGAGTGAAGGGGTAGAGGAGGGCTTGAAACATCCTGGAATTGCATGTCTTTTAGGATGAAAGTTATGGGGACTAGGGAGCCTGGGGAGAAGCTTTGAGAGGAGGCAGTAAGCTCTGTGGCTGTAGGTAGAAGGTCCCCAGCAACTGCAGGTAGGGTTTGGAAAGCCAGCTGCCGCCACCACTACCTTAGGTGTAGGTAGTCTTGAACTAGATGGACTAATGGTCTGACTTGGGATTAAAACCACCAAACATTAAAGGCTGTGTTAGTCTAGACTGGAAATGCACACATTTTAGTTCTTCAGTGTTCTCACTTGGAGAAACCAATTACTTGATGCTATCCCAGGCAGGCATGTGTAGGGGGCAGGCAGATGAGTTCACTTGTGCAGCGGATTGGAGGGTTAACTGGCCTGCAGTCTGCCAGGGGCCTGCCAGACTTATGCTGCCATCAGATCCAGAATGCCCAGTGCCTACAAGCCAAACGGGATCTTAAGCAACTAACTACTTTGAATGCAGAAAGTCCTAGATTCAATCCGTGACATCTCCAGATAGCACTGGAAATGTTCCCTGACTGATCCTGTAGAGAGCTGCTGCCATTCAGTGTAGACAGTACTGAGGTAGATGGACCAATGGTCTGAAATTGCATAAGACAGCTTCCTACATTCCACCCTGCATCCTCACTATCACTTAGTCTAACAGCTATGTACCACTGTGATAATATTAACTTTAACCTCCTTCCTGCCAATGTGTTTGTATCCAAGTAAATGAAAATCATTGGACTTAAGTTAGTAATGTACATTGATTTCAGTGTCTACTCTGTATGGCCTAACAGGATACAACCTAGACTAAATGGATAAATAACACAGGAGGTGTTGTAGTCCTCTGCAGGTTACTGGTGTTTTTCTTCATTTGATTCTTCAGATATTTGGCTTAAGCGACATTTATTTATTATTGGTGACATTTATTTTTAACAAACATTTACAACAGTGATGCCAACCCTGATACCAATATTAAGGAAAAACTATGGCTTTTCTTATGTTGTGGGATAAAACCAGTAGTGAATAGAGTTGTGTTAGAAGAGTTAGTGTGCAAGGAAGGTGCCAGTATTCCTTGAGAAAGCATGTGGGGTGGCAGTTCATCTGGTAAAAATTCTACCAATAGTAGAAGCACCAGGAAGGAGGAATTTTGTGTTTTAGTATTTTATGAGCTGTTGAATTTATAGAATTACTCTGTTTTATACAATATACTCTGGGGGCAGGGGTGGGAGCAAAAAGGGAATCAGAAGCCACTGAGAGATCAAGTAATACTAGCCAGCATAGGTCTCTGTTAAATGAGCTCAATTCAGTTAATATAAAGTTCATAGATTTCACCAAACTGTGTTCTTCACATACACAAATTGTTGTAGTTTTATAAGTAGGAAATACACACATCTAAAAGCGTATACTATGTTTATTTTGGCATTAGGAAACCTTGCCTGTTGACTAGATCTTGACCCGCTTCAAAATGAAACATAATCTTATTTATCTTCAGTTATTTGTGTAGAGCAGAATGACAGATTAAATGTAGGCAGTGTTCTGACTACTGCAGACTTTAATCATGCAGGTATGTGTTCACAGAATAGAAACAATAAATAGCTCTTTAAACTGTTGCATTGCGATCAGCCAATAGCAGAGGTTAGCTGTTACGGGGTCATTGAGACAAAGGCTGATTATCTTTTAATAATTTTCACTATTGTTTAAAAGGATATGTCATATTGAGAGACCTGATTAACAGAATCAAATAATGAAATGAATTTACATGTGTGAATTTCTGAGGTTGTGGAGTGGCAAACAGTTTGCCTATGTGTCTCTTTATGGAGATGAGCCTTTACCAGCTCTCTCTTCTTTCTTGTTTTCCACAAAGGCTAAACAATGTGCTTTGACATTTAATCCAGGGCTGGCGTCAACTGAGATAAAGCGACCAGTGAAATATCTGCAGATCTAATATCAGACTTCAGCCACATGAGAAATAAATGAGTTAAAATAAGTCATGTGCTAGACAGATGCTCACTATGGGGCTTTAATGCAGCTGGTAATAAATCCAATATGGGCAAGCAGATGACAATCAACATATCTTGTTTATATGAAGATTCAAATAATATAAACAACACCCTGGTCCTTTGTTTATGGGAGCATTAATTTCCTGTTTCTGTCAGAATTGGGAACACACCAGTTACTAATTTTTTTGTCTTCCCATGACTGACTGATCTTGGATACAATCAACTCACAACTTATGAACCTGCACAATCGCAGCTTTATGTGCCTGGTGGCTGGCCAGCATGCAGATCACAGCTCACAGAATAATAGAGTTGGAAGGGACCCTGAAGATCATCTGTGTCCAATCCCCTGCAATTAAACGGACACAAGGTGGAGAGTTTAAACGCTCTTTCTGTGCTGGGTTTTCCCATGATGAAGAGAGCTTTTAAGCTCTTTGCCTTGCTTACTGAGCTCTGGGAAGATCTCGCACAGGCTCTGGGAGCCACCCGGCGCCTGTGTGAGAGCCTTTCAGAGACCAGTAAGCAAGACACAGCTTAAAAGCTCTCTGCGTTGCATGAGGGACAAGCCAGCTCCAGAAAAGTAGAGATGGTCATGCAGGTGGGGTTAGTAAACCGTTTCCCTAAATTTAAGCCATTTACTATTTACAAGTTTTGTGCTGCAAAACACCTGTGAAAGTGTGAAAATGAAAAACATCAGCAACAAAAAATCCCACAAAATCTATAGATTCTTGCAGTTGAGCTGTTTTTTCCTTTTGTCCATTGTTAACTTGTTGGGGTAAAGAAATATTCCATGTGGTTTTCCAAGCCGAACCTTCCTCCCAAAAAGCAACAAAACCCAGTCCAGGGAAACAGATAATAGTCCTACTTCTGACACATCACACATGGCTTCATTTTGGGACATTTTACCACACTGACATATTTAAATAGACTTGGGTAGAAAAAATGTCTTATGTTATCCCAAGTCAGTTTGGGAATTGCTTGGGAGGGGGGACGACGACGACAACAAAAAAAGAAACCTACCACCACCTACCCCAGAAAGCTGTCTGTGTCTCTTTTTTAATTGTCTTGGTTAGTTCCTATATGCATAGGTCAAATAGGGTTGTGCAAGCATCAATTAGGGATGAGTAGTTAATGGGCTACTTAAAAAGCAAACGAAACCAACAGCAATCCTCTTAATATTTTGCTTCTTTCCTCACTCTAGGGGTTTCCAGATGCTTAACTGGTGAATTTCAAATGATGAAAGTAAATGTAAATTGGCCTTTGGACTGTGGTCAAAGATCTGCCTGCTCATACTGCAAGAGACTGCATAACTAGTGTTCGTTTTTTGGGTTCCTGTCTTTGCATAGGTTTTATCTCTATCTATAACCTACGCATACAAGTGCAATTTGTTCCTGTAGCAGGTTGCTTACATAAACAACCATGCCCATCTTGTATTAAGGAGTAGAGCCACATTCTTTTTTACTTGGTGATTGCTTCTTGGCCATCACCGTTCTCTTGAATAATTGTAATCTCTTTACTTGACTTAGTAGGATAAGAAGCTTTCTGTGATCCACTTGGTCTGCTCTTCCTTCTTTGAAATTAAATCATCACCTCTCAAACTGGCAGTTAGCCATGGAGGTAGTTGCAGGTGGAGGTACAGAACATGCATTGTGGCACCTTGTTAGGAAGATTAATTTCAGTGATAGTTATTATTGACTGATTGCCCCATGATTTAATGTATAGCCACAGCACATTTGTGGTGGCTAAAGTGTTGCTAACTTTTAGTATGAGATGCTGAGCATCATTTTGTAGTGGACAATCTTGTTACCACCACCAGTTCCATTTCATACATGTCCTTGGAATAGATCCACTTTTGCATTTTAAAAACAATATAATTTACCCACACTTCATGTAGTTTGCACAGGAGAATAGTAAGTTAGGCTGTGCTCCAGTGATACTGCCTACCAGAACTGTAGCTTCCTTCTTCCATATGCTTCCTTACTGTTGTACTTTTCATTGACTTTTAAGCACTTTTCTTGATGTTGTGCAATATTCACATTATTTTCAGACTTTCTACCGTTAGGAAGCACTATCCATACCAACTTGTCTGCCAAGTAATGTATAAGTTTGGCAAAAGGTCCTGGATCACATTCTAGGGGCTCATACTTTCTCATTGCAAGCTCCTGCATTGCCCTGTGCAGGAACCAGTAGAAGAAAAGCAAGTAAGATCTTTAGCTTTCTGTTGCAACAGTGTCCCCACCCCTTCCTCTGCTGCAAGGAGGTAAGGACCCAGAACAAAGGTGTGTAACAGCTTTTAAAGGCTTTAGAAATTTCCCGATCCCTTAGCCCAGAGGTTAAGGGACCATTTCAACCTTTTTGAGTCCACAGCTCCCTTGACCAACTACATTCTTTCTGCGGCACCCCAGTGGGGCTCAGGAGTCTGGACATGTCACCTCTTCCCTCAGAGCTGGCAGCCTTTCACCCTTTATCGAACATCCTCCCTTGTGGAGTGTTTCCTCAGCCTTCTCTTCTCTCCACTCCCCTCTCCTTGGGAGACCTCTAGGTAGCCACAGCTGCTGCTGGTGGTCTCTGATTCTTTTCACTGGTCTCTGACTGCCTGTTCAACTCCCAGAACCATTTGACAACCAAGGGGTGACTTCCGATTGGCTGCAGGAGCTTCCTGCACTCAGTTGGAAGCTGCGGAAGCAGCGTCGGATGTTCGGCTTCCAAAAAACGTTCGCAAACTGGAACACTCACTTCTGGATTTGTGGCATTCAGGAGCCAAAACATCCAAGTACCAAGGCATTCAAGAACCAAGGTCTGACTGTACAAGCATCAGTCTACAATAGAAATTTGAGAGCCTGGCTTGTCTCCTGTTTATCAAAATACTGTACCTGATAATGCTTGCTGACTGCATTATCCTGACCAGTCTGGGCTGTTTTTTGAAATGGTAAATAGCCTAGTTTCTGAAACCATTGTTACAGACCTCCCCTATTTATGCACAAAATATGCTCTTTTGACAGATTTTGAAGGATATGTAAGTGAATAGAAATACGTGGAAAGATTTTTCCAAGATACTTCTATTGCAGAAGAAATATTTGAGGTCATTAAGAGAGTCAAGATGAGTTTGGCATTGCTGTGTGTACTCAGATGAAGTGTATTTATTTTTTCAGGGAATATTTCCTAATTTTGAAAGGTGAAAGATTTGTTTTCTGTGGAGTGGGGCCTGCTATGTGTGTGCACCTTAATGTTATTATAATATAGTTACAGTTGCAAGCAGGGAGGACCTATTCTCAGGCAATGTGCTAGTTGTTGTATCAAACTGTATCAGGAACTTGACCTCAAGAATATCTGCTTTTAATTTTCTTTTAATTTTTGTCGCAGGGCAGCATGCTTGGACATAGTGTTTTATAGTCATAAAGGAAAATGCCTGACAGGCAAGTACCGTATTTCAGATTTTTGAATACAGTGCCAAGCTTTGTAGCAGCTGGAAATAAAAGCTTACTTCAGCACATTAGTGCATAATCTATGTAGATCCAGATCCAGTTTGATACCATTGATTTGAAACAATACTATTTTCAGTCTATAACTCCTGCTACAAATTATACTAACTGACGCAAGCTTTGCTCTTGGGTAAGCAAGTAGGTTGGAATCGTATCAAGGGTGGTGTATTTATAAACATTCATAAGGATCTCTTTGCTCATTCTGCTATGTACTACTTATTTAAAGGAACTTCAGTGCTTTTAAGCAAACTGTTCAGCTTTGTTATTTTTCTTTTCATTTACATTAATTCCTGAGGGGGGGTTTAAGCAAGTACATTTTAGGATCAGAGTTGGTTTGCTGGATCACTTACTAAGGGTTTGAATTGACTTTTTGCTAAAATTCTTAGGAACATAAAGGCCAAACTACACACGACAGCAATGCAACACAATCCACAGTTGGCTGTGTAGAATTCCTAGGAAGCCAGCCAATGGTCAAGTTTTAATATGATGTGGGCCAGATGGGGATGGGGTACTTAACCTTTCCCTCCCTAGCTTCATTTCAGCTGTTTTAAACTTTAAGGTTTAGATTGCTACTGCAAGATGAAACACTGAGAACAAGTGGTTAGAATGTGGGGTTGAGAGCACAGGAAGGGCTCAGCACTCACTTGACATTTCTGTGCTTTAAATCATGCAAATATTCCTCTATAACAATTGATCAGTGATCTCCTTTAGACTCTGGTCTAAAGTTTGTAGTTTGGCCCTAAACAAAGCTATTTGGGTATTCATTTTCTTAAGCTCCTCTCCATTGTTTGACTCAGGTTGGCAGCTGGGTGTCTGTGGCAGGGTTTGTTTACTCATGCACTCTTCAGAGGAATCTGCACATCATGTGACTGCCCTTCTAGTCCTAATTATAACATAGAAGCTTCTTGCAAAATAAACAACCCTGAATTGTAAGTGGTTTTATAAACTCTTCATCTTGTTCAACAGTTACGGGAGACTTTTCCACGACTCCTGGGAAACAGAAGCTGCAAAAATAAAGAGTCCTGTTTCTTGAAATTAGAAAACTTGAGAACTGCCCACCATGAAGAAAACATGCTCAAATCCATGTTATAACAGGCAGAGGGAAGGTGAATCAAGTTCTAAATCCCCAGCCAGTTTACAAGTGCAAATATTTAAGACACTTAATTGTACCAGATTTTTAAATGCCTAATGAATAGTAGCTCCATCCATCCCCCACACCTATTTATGTCAATTCTTCCTTCAGCTCCTTGAAACTAGTTTTGGTTTATATAGTTTCTATTTAGGTGGGAAAACCTTCAAGATTGCAACATTGAAAAGAAAATGTTTTTGCTAGGGTGGTAATTCTGTATCTACCTTTTTGTTGTCTGCTCTAAGAATAGTACTATTAGTAAATACATGAGATGCATTTGATTGTGTCTTCCAGCCCTGGATAGACATCTGAGTCAAAGCAGCAAACAGAGATAGGGAAAGCAGTCAAACTGCCTGGCGCGTGATCTTGTCCAGATAATACAGGATGAGACCTTGAAAATGTTTTTAGGAGAAGGTTGCCTTGCAGGCTGGCTAGTCAGCATCCATATGTCGGATGGTGGGCAGTGAAGAGATAATTAAGGCATATTTGCCCTGGTGACTTTCCAGAAGCTTCAGGGACCACAGACTGCAGCCGCCTAACTTCTGACATGGCTTGAGTTGCTGGGAGCTCTTGCATCTGCCAGACATGTACTAGGAGTGATTTGTGGAACATGTAACAAATAATTTTTTTAAAAAATGTGTTTTTCTTGTAAAATAGCTAGTGAAAAGTAAATGAAGAGAAAAAAAGTGTTAACTCATTTAATGGAATTATCATAGTCTTGATCGAAATGCAAACTAATATTGAAGAAGTGCCTAGTTGGCAGCTATTTTACAGGAAGCAAGCATATTTCCTTACATTAAGACCAATGTTCCTGTTACATTAAGTTCTTGTATTCATTTTCAATATTAAGTCAATAATCAGTTTTGAGGGAAGTGTCTATAATGGTCTATATACAAAGCAATGCCAAATACACTTGTCCATGCAGTTTTTATTCAACCTAATTTCAGAAGCAATTGAGATGATAAAATATATCACATTGTGCTGAGAAAAGAAACTGTTTCATGACTGTTGAATTCCATTCTCCATAAATTCTATCCAATCTGACATGAATGATGCCTGCTTTGGGCAATGTAAATGTTTGCTGATGAAAGGGATGGGGCATGAGGAGGAGGGACTGTCTTGTATATGTAGAAGTGCCTTTAACATTTTTTATAGAATTCATTTTGTTTTTATGTTGTGGAGTTTTCTGTTTTTATACTGTAAACTGCTCTGTGATCTTGGGTGAAGGGTGATATATACATTTAATTACTATAATGAATAAATAAATAATTGTGAATATTTATTGCATTCTTCCTTTCCTTCAGGTCAGAAATAGTATAAAAGTAGCATAAAGCACAGTTGATGTGTATAATAGTGGAAAATATAAAGCAAACAAAAATTGTGATAAATAAGCTGACAGATCGGTTTTATGTAATGTAGGTGGGAGGTTCCATGAAAGGGATTCTCGGTTGCAAAATCTTCTAATAATAATTTTGAAGGCACTTTTTTCCTTGCATAGTTAAAAATGCATAGTGTGCTAAAATAGTTTGAAACAGTCAATTTAACTCCCATTTGTTGAGATAACAAGTTTCTCCCCCACCGAACATAATCTGAACTCAGAAGTATTTACATTTCTTAGAATATCAAGCATCACAAGAGTGTGATAATTCTTACAGGTCAGCCAACAGGCTTGGAGACTGAGTAATTTCCAGGCTACTGTACAATAGTGCTGAGGCCATTTCTCCACAGAACTGTGATTGCTTTACAGAGTGTAGCATTTTTTAAGTAATAAAACCTCAATGCATTTTAAAACCAAGTGTAGCTTTGGGGTGGGAGTAAAAATGCCTGAGCAAAACCACAGCACTTGATGTAACTCTTCCCTTCCTTTTACCGTTACAGTGCCGGGAGATTTGGGTAACCAGTTAGAAGCAAAGTTGGACAAACCTTCTGTGGTGCACTACCTCTGCTCCAAGAAGACAGAAAGTTACTACACATTGTGGCTCAATTTAGAACTGCTGCTTCCCGTTATCATTGACTGTTGGATAGATAATATCAGGTGGGTCATAGCACTGTTAAAAGGACTTGGTTCTGTGTAAAAATGGGACTTAAATAATTTGATTCTTTTTTGAGTAGCAAGAAGTACCCAAATTGTATGAGATCTAGGGACATTCAAGCTGAGATCCCAAACCACACAGAAGGCAATGTGGGAAAGTCAGTAGGATCAGAATTCAAATCCTGGCTCGGCTATTATGTGTAGCAGCCAGAAAACTATGAAATCTGTATGCAGTTTGTCACTTTTGAGGAACACATGTCCACAGCAGGAAACTACAGTAATTGGCAGCAGGTTTAGGCTACAATCAAACAGTGCAAAATATGTGTACGTGCCATGGATTCACAATTTCCCATTTCAGTATAGGAAATGTGTTTGTGTGTGAAACAGAATCATTTAGTTCCATCCTTGTCCCTCTGGAACAATTTTCATGGTGATTCCCTGCCAGTTACTCTCATGGTTTGTGTTCTAAATTTTGTTAGCAAAGACTGTGGCTTGATATGCTGTAGGAATTGAGCCAGCATTCAAAAAGGTGGTAGTTTGACATTGGCAGGAATCCAGTCATGAAATACTACCTGCATACATAAAAGTTCAAATAGCTGTTGAATCATAGAATTGTAGAATTGGAAGGGACCCCAAGCATCATCTAGTCCACCCCCCTGCTGTGCAGTTAAAGCTCAGTTAAAGCATCCATGACAGATTACCATCCCACCTTTGATTAAAAAGTTCCAAAGAAGGAGAGTCTGCCCCTTCAGAGGGAGTCTATTCCACTGTCAAACAGCTCTTACTATCAGAAAGTTCTTCCTCATGTTTAGTCAGAATCTCCTTTCTTGTAACTTGAAGCCTTTGGTTCGGGTCCTATCCTCTTAAGCATGAGAAAACAAGTTTGCTCTGTCTTCCATGTGACCACATGAATAAACTGTTATCCTTGAATCTGCTTGTTACTCAACTTGCATTATGCCTTTTTAACACTTCATTGCTGTCTTGTATTGCATATCAGAATGTTAACTATGAGTTAATGATAAATTAAATGCTTCCTTGGACCCAGAGGTCTCTCAAAAAGCAAACACTACAAATGCTATATTACATCCCTTTTCTTATTGACACAAGTCTGTAGACCTCATGTTACCAAGGCATTGGTTAACATTTCTCCACTTACCTGCCAGAACAGTCAAAGCAGAATGATTAATTACCTTATTTGCTTATGACAAAAACATATGTCCCGCACTCAAGTTGAGGACTCTAGCCAAAATCATCAGGTGCATTTTAAGGCAAACTGCTGGAACTTGTCTACATTACAGGGAGTGGAGGAAGGGATAGCTCTAGGAAGGGAGATATTGTATGGCAGCAAGAACAAGGCCAACCAATTGTTTGCAACTGGGCTGCTTCAGTACCTAGCAGCTAAGTGGATATTGTTCTTATGCTATATTAAGTCTGTCTGAGAAGCTTTGTTGAAATAACCTACTTAAAGCTGTCTTACCAGTATCTTAACCCTTTTTGCTAAAACTCTGCTTATGGCTATATTAGTAAAGAAAGCTTATCTCTTCCCTCTAGACCTGCAGTATGCTGCACATTGGACTTAACCCCTTACTGGTTTAATTAGTGTATGTGTGCATCAGAAAACAAGTTTTCAAAGTCCATTTATTGTGCACCTTTTGTGTACCTGATAATTCAAATGTATAGACTCCCATTCAAATTTTGGTCTTGATACTGATATTTTCCCCCAGGCTAGTATACAATCGAACAAGTGGATCCACTGGGCCACCAGATGGGGTGGATATCAAAGTCCCTGGATTTGGACAGACTTTCTCCTTGGAATTCCTTGACCCTAGTAAAAGAAGTGTTGGTATGTATTTTTCACCTAATCTGATCTCATTTGGACTCTTGGCAGTGGTAGTGTCAAGTCTCAAATATGCATACATGAAACATACTGGCAAAGTAGTCCCTTCCCCTAAATGTCCTTGGACAAAAACCACAATAATTCCAGAGATGGAGAATAGTTCCTGAGATTTATTCTCTGTGTGCCTTTGTTTGAATTTGATGGAAAGAGCTCACACTTTTCTGATTGGAAGGCTGGGAGAAGAACTAATCTGTATTATACATAGGCCCAAGCATGTAATTTAGGAAGGGACATAGGAAGCTGCCTTGTACTGAGTCAGGATTTTTCTAGGGTTTCAGACAAGTGTCTCTCCTAGCCTTACCTGAATATGATGAGCTATGGCTGTTCCCCAACTTGCCTATGTACATATTGCCATTTGTAGTGCAGTCTATTTGATTTAGAATGATTCTTCCTTGTAGTAAATGTAACATTCAAGTCTGATATCAGAAACAGAAATAACAATGCCCCCATCATGCCAGGGTTATTTAGATGGCATTTCTTGCCCTCACCCTTGGTGTTAACTTTCAGCCTTCACTTCCTGGCAACAGAGTGGAAATGTGCTCAGCCCATGATAGAGGCAACCATGTTAAACTATGTTAGTTATGGAAACACAGTTCAGTACTCTACCAGCTGCTAAGGTCAGTACCATCTTACCTGGTATTAGGTCAGAGAAAATTTAAGTGGAACAAAACCAGACTGCATCAAAGGTGAACTGACAACCATCTCTGAGTGCTCATTTCCAACAGCTGTGATCATATAGGTTCTTTAGGTTCTTCCTGTGGTCATGTACCCTCATAGATTAAAACATAGAGCAAATTGGCCACTCAGGAATGAACAGTTGTTGGAACATCTTGTCCCAGATGGCTTGAAAATGAATGTCATCTCCAGATTGTGATTTCAGAATTGTTGATGAACGTAACTGACACTGTAATTGTTTATAACTGAAGAATGATTAATTTGAACAAATTAACTGATAACATGTTGTAACCAATATGGGAGTTGGCTTAAAAAGGCCCTGAAATTTTAACATTACATAAAGGGCAGTGTTACTTGGGCCTGCGGTATCGTTGTGATTCAATTTCTTCTTTTGGCCATAGGTACCTACTTCTATACACTGGTGCAGACTCTGGTGGACTTGGGCTATCAACGGGATGAAGATATTAGAGGCGCTCCCTATGATTGGCGGAAGGCACCAAGTAAATAAATCTTCATCTATTGGGTTTAGGGTTACAGAGCAGAATGAACTGTGGCTCATGCAAACACACAATTTGTGGTAATCAAGTTTTTCCAAGGCTTACAAGTTCAACCTATTTAGCCCCTGATGCAACTGAATGTCACCTGATAGTTAAATAGTTACAGGGTTGTTTAAAAACAAGTCTTGGTGACCTTTCTACTTCATACAGCCAAGATGGTGCAACAAGCCAAATTGTTACTGAAGAGCTGCGTTGGAATCCTGGACAGTAGACATTGATACAGGGTGTTGTTAAAGTCACCCACCATCCATGCAAATCAGTGCTTTTTAATGGGGCCATTTCACATTTTCATTTCCCAGTCACTGAGATGCAGAAGTCAAGTGGTGTACATGCATGTGTGAACAAAATCATTCTCTTTGCAGCCTGTGTCAGATTATACAATCAAGACACACTTTCTTTTAACCTTAGACTCATAGAATTAAGAACAAACAAATCTGAGAGACTTTTGTCTTGAATGTTGGGGAGCAAGTCTGAAAGGTTAAGGGAATTGTGGGCAATGGGGGAAAAACCTATCCAAAACAGTGCACGTGATCTTCTACAGCTTTCAGTTCAGTGTTAAATGTTTTAAATAAAATGACAATAGAGATACTTAATAAGCTCATTCAGTTAATGGGATAAATGATCTGCCTTCCTCCTTCTAGATGAGAATGAAGACTATTTTGTGGCCCTCCGGAAGCTGATAGAGATAATGTATGAAGAATATGATCAACCAGTGGTTTTAATTGCCCATAGCATGGGGAATATGTATGTTCTCTACTTCCTCAGCCATCAGCCTCAAGACTGGAAAGACAAATACATAAGGGACTTCATTTCACTTGGTGCCCCGTGGGGAGGAGTGGCAAAAACTCTACGTGTTCTAGCATCAGGTAAATGTCTCCAGCTTGCGGGGTGGTGGTGGTGGTGGTTTCCATTAAAAGGGACAGGGGTTTGTGGTGCAACTTGAACATGCTTAGCTACATCTAGATGTACTATTGTAATAAATAGCTACAGTCTTCATCCTAAAACCAGCTTTTGGTTGAAGAGAGCCATCCTGAAACAGGCATTGGAGGACAAGCAATCTTTGAATTTCCAGGATGATTGGATTCAATAATTGTGGGAAGCTACTGATGGTCTTAAGTACTGATGTTGTTCAAAGCCAACTCCTGCCTAATTTTAAAGATAGGGAGGCAGAGTCCTTAGATAGCAGGTAATATATTTATCTGTTACGAAATCATCAAGGTAAATCTTTCGATTACATGAAGTTATTTATATTGTATGACAGTTTGATATGGCAGTAGTTTTCCTTGGATTATGCTATCTTTGGCATCAAATATTTTTACTGTTGCCCTCCATGTCAGGGCTTGAAGAGTACAACCTAATAAGTGTAAAATGATTCAAACTATACTTTAGTTTTGGTCTGTGTCATGAGTTTATAACTACTGGATTATGGGTTTATATGACAACATGTGATCACTAACCAGATAATACTTTTAATGCCTCAGGTGACAATAATCGGATCCCTGTCATCAGCTCCCTCAAAATCAGAGGCCAGCAGAGATCTGCAGTGTCAACCAGCTGGTTGCTCCCTTACAACTACACCTGGTCTCCAGAGAAGATCCTTGTCAGCACTCCATTTGCTAACTATACTATTCAGGATTACCAAAAGTTTTATACAGACATTGGCTTTGAGGATGGCTGGCTCATGAGAACAGAGACCGAATCCTTGGTCTACAATATGATTCCTCCAGGGGTGCGCATACACTGTCTTTATGGTACTGGGGTGGAGACACCAGAGTCATTCTTCTATGACACCTTTCCAGACAAGGATCCTAAGATCTTTTATGGTGATGGTGATGGAACAGTGAATTTGCGAAGTGCCTTGCAGTGTCAGAAGTGGGTGGGCCAGCAGAAACAGAATGTGACACTCTATGAGCTTCCAGGGAGTGAGCACATTGAAATGCTCTATGATGCCAATACAATTTCCTACGTAAAAAAAGTTCTCTTTGGCTCATGACACAATGCATAATACCCTCTTCTGACATGACACTTGAAGGGCCTTTTAAGGCAGGGAGGAAGAATGACTATTTTGGACAACCCTATTTAAAGCCTGCTTGACTTGTTTGGGCCTTGTTTGAAATGTTGCTGTCAATTAATGATCACTTGTCTCTTTGATTAGTGCTCATAACACACTGTGGTGTCCTACATACAAAAGGCTCATTCCAGCTGTATTTAGTGCAATCCCAGTGCCCATCTTTGTGAAGAATGTGCTGCACTTGTTCTCTGGGATGTGGGGAAGGGCATAGATGAGCTGTAATATAAAGAAAAGAACAATAACACAACCTTTTCTGAAGGGTCACACATACTGGGCAATTGTTGCCAGCTGGGAAGCTAGTATTAAGTGAAGTCCCAGCAGCAGCTTTTTGGTTTTATTTAAGTTGGCTTGATCCTTGCTGGAGCAAGGCGGAGGTCAATGGCTGAAGACAGCAAGGTTTTCTTTACTGCTGTAACTTGGATATTTCCAGTTGGCTGTAGATCTAAGAATTGACAGAGTAGATATTAAGGAGATGGTCTCTGTTTTGCTGTGATCAGTTGGCTGTCTCTTGAGTATTTGCCAACCATTGTTCAGAAGCCAGTGCTGTGACAAGTGCTATTTTAGCCAGATGCCTTCCTTCCATGATCTGGATTGTCTAAAACACAGGCTGCCTTCCAGCAACGCTTAGCATTGTGGAGCAAAATAACAGCCTAAACTGTTCTTGTTACTGGAGACTTCTTAAAGATGGAGCTGATGGTAAAGCTAACTCTTCCCAGAAATTTTGGTATTGTAACTTGGTTGTCATGTTTCGTTGGAGTCTCCTTTTCTTGTACTGTAATCCTCTTCCAAATTCTATTTCCTTGTCCCCTATGGAAGATCAAGCCTTGTACCATATAACAAAATGGCATGGGGCAAAGGTGCTCACGTTCCTGATTCAGGAGTGTAATGTGCAACCATAATTGCAGGAAGTGCCCGTAAAAAAAGCACCAACCTTCATCTGAGGCAGTGCAGGGCAGACTGCAAAAAAAGAGAGGCTCAGCTGACCCCATAATTGCCTGTTAGCTGCTGGGTTGGCCATCTATTGGCAATCCCTCCTTCCAGAGCAAAAGGTTTAGTATTCATTCCTGCTGCTTCTGCCCACCCAGAGAACAGCTTGTGACCATCTCCTCAGTTAACTAACCAGCATAAGTGTCTAGCCAACATGGCACAACCAAACTCTCCTGCCTTGAGCTCAGTATATGTTTGGGATACAAGTTTCTGCATCGTTATCTATGTCTGGTTAGCCCCTGTGTTGAAACATTAAAAGAACCCAAAAGGGGGTGGTACGTCAATTGTTGATGTCATAAGGGACACTTGTAATAGGGGGCTGACTTGAGATTTGTGCCAAATACTCCAATTTGAGAGTAAGAGTGACCTGGAAATCTGAATTTTGTTCTGAGGAACTTGCATTGAGCCTGACCTCTTAGTAAGCAAGTGCACAGAGCAACAGATGTGGACACGTTTACCATTCATATTTTTCTAATCTTCAGACTTTTTCCTAACTAGACAATGAGATCACACAGAATCTGCAGTGGTAGCTTACAGTCTGCAAGTATATTTTTCCGTTACTGGTATGGTGTAACATTTTTATATAGTCTCTGTCAAGCTTCTAGGTTTTCTAGATTGTGTATTGCTACATTGTAGTAGTTTTAGCATAATATTGGTCCTCCAAGAAACAAAATATTTATCAAAGTATTTATTGCCTTATGGAATGTGCAATCCTGTTCATTGAATTTCCTGTTTTTCAGTAATGCCAGTAACCATTTTAAACAAGGCCACTGGTGATCACTGTGGGCATGGCAATAACATAACCTCTGAAAGTTTCCAGCAGACATTGTTCTACGCCTTGCACTCTGAGAGTGCCTCCTCAAGCCATGTCTTTGAATTGTCAGCATCAATCTGCTTCTGTTTGTTCTGTAGCTGCAAGTTTCATTTGGGAATGCTTCTGATTGCAAATCTGACTTGCTAAACTGACGCTATACTTAATTATAGCTCTAAGATTGGTTCCACCTTGTCTGTTGCTCCCCATCCTACCCATATCAGTCTTATGGCCTCAAGGTACCATTATTCTTGGTGCCATGTAGATGGCTGGGTCCATGTGGGTGACACTGGGTTCCTTTTCCCTGCCGAGTTATTTCTTACTATTTGGCCTCACACATTCACAGGGAAATCCACATTCAGCACAACATCACTTTCATGGAACATTCTGAAGGCTAGGGCTTGCCTTAATGGTCTGTTTAGGACTGTTACAGCAGAGAACAGGAAACGAGTGTGACAGATCTTCAGAGACTTGCTAATTTACACTTCATATAGAGCTAACCATACATAAGCAAAAGCACAGGTCTCTGATTCCTGAGTAGGATCCAATTTAAATTACAGCACAGGGGGTGCCAGGCTGGGGGAGTGATAGAGGTGAAGGTAACAAGAATGTGTTGATTTACTTGTGCTTAGGCTTAGTTTTAGTTGGGGATGAGGACTAAGGGGTTAAACCAAAGGCCACATGTATATTCAGAGTGCGCTCCTACTGTATGTGTGCCTTCCATGCTTTGGCCTTGCATCATATTGTCCAGCTGTAGCTGGTAACTGGCATCTGTTGCTGTGACTTCCAGCCCCATTCTTATGTGCCCTGTAATACTTCTGTCCCACCTGCATTTCATTCTTAATACACAGTGCAATCAAAATGTCACCTCTTCATTTCTCCCTTCTCATCTGTTCTGATCAATCTCATACACCTGCCTCCCGTCGTTGGTTCCAGGCCATTGGTGGTTTATTTATCAATGCTTGTGCCAGCTGCCTGCTGTAAAATTAAATATGGCCAAGTATCATTAGCTGTCCCACTGGGGCTTCTTCTGGTTATATGACAGTCTTACAGTCTTTCTCTTCTATATTTGGCTTTGTATCGTATTGTGGCTTTTTTGTTATGTTTTTATCCTTTAACTGATAACAGAATGGGAAAAGCTATATTGGATTAGATTTTGCCATTTATATCCACCATTTAACATTGTGAATGATGGTTATTCCTAAATTCGGTGGTGAAGTACTGATTGAACTGGAGCTTCCTGTAGATCATAGCCAGGGAGCCACAAATTGTGCAGTTAATTTCCTGAAGCTCACATTTTTCAAACAACAATGTGTCTGTGTCCCTCTTTCAAACTGCTTTTGAAACTAGAGTTTTAAAGCATTCTATTTATCTTGGGAATCAACAATTCAAAGTCAAATTTTCACTGGGCACGATGATCCTAAAATGTGTCTTTGGGTTCTGGTTGCTGCTGTCAGTCTGTGAAAGCACATGAGAGACACGTTCTCCAACAGCTTGCCTCTTCATGCTATCTCTTGGTATCCCCAATTATTACAAATATTTTCATTTTTCATGTCCCTGCAACTTTGCTCCCCAAAACCAAAATACTTTTAAGGACCAAATGCACTACAACTGATATGTAGAGAGTGCTGGATGCAACTTCAACTGCTTAAAATATAGATAGATAGATGCTGCTGCTGCTGCAAGGTTTTAGGGCTACTATGTGATTCTGCTAGAAAGAGTAGATTTCACCATTGAGCAATAAGTGAAACGGAGCTTGCAGGCCAAAGTCAAGAATTCTAGCCATGAAGCTAGTTTTTGGAGTACATAGTGTTTGAGGTGTTCAAAAATTCAGGGACTGAGCAATTACTTCTCTGCTTAACAGTATTTAATATAGAACACTGCCTGGGAAGGCCTGTTGTTTTTCTATACACCTTCCTCTTTGTGTGAATAAGTTCAGTATTGACAATTTGATTATCATACTTTGATAACATAATAAAGTGAATCAAATGCTAAAAGTTTCCTGTGCCTCTCTTTTGTGCTTTTCAAACACAGAATATTTAACAGCAACCGTCTGCTCTATAGCATACAGTTTACAGACCTTGCCCAGAGAGCTCATAACAAAGAAGGGCACTGTAGGCGATGGACAATACCCAACTGGCAACTAGTTGGTTCACTCTTTACCTGTGCATGGTCTGAAGGCTCGTCATCAGGTTTATTCATGCGCTGCTTTTCAAAATCATGCCCAAAGCAGCTCACAAGGACAGAGAACAGATTGACTTACAGGTACAACAAAGCCATACTAACAAAAACACAAGTTTAGGGAACATAATATGAAATACACTCAACACAGCTGCAGCAGGAACAGTTCTTGCACTTGGAGTCAACCAGGGCTCAGCTTTCCTAAAGCAACTGAGAATGGGCCTGCTGGCACCAGGCCTTCCAGGACTCTCTGGGCACATGATGAAGGAACTTTGCTGAAGCTAAGGAGGTTTGGGGTCAGTGTTTTGATGGGGGGGGTCACCATGGACTTTTATCATTATGATCTTGGAAGATGTTCAGTAGGGCTACTTCTGGGGTGAGCTCTAATATCTGTTTAGTTATTTTGCATATCTCTTGTAGGACTGCTGTCCAGAAGGGTTGAATTTTAGGGCATTCCCACCACATGTGGAGGTATGTGCCTTTGAAGGTGCAGCCTCTCCAACATCTTGGTGAGGTTCCTAGGTGTATCAACGCCAGTTTCTGTGATTTTAAGTACCACCTACAGGTGAATTTCTGAGTGAGTTCCCTTCTTTTGGATGATATGGAATTAAAGGGAGGTTTAGACCACATTCAAGTGCATTGGGTGGGGTTAATTTCATAGCTTATGTCGTGCTCCCATTGTTCTTTGATTGTGTCAAGGGGGTTTGTGGGATTTTGGAGCAGTATTTTGTATATTGTGGATACCATCCCTTTGCTGTGTCCCTCTGCTGTCAGGAGAAGGTTTTCAAAGATTGCCAAGGGCCTAGTAGCTGCTGATTTTACTGCTGGATTGTTTAAGAAGGCATATAGTTGACCGTGTGTTAGCCCAAGGTATTTGGGTGTCCCCTACTTTGTCTTGTATTTCTTGTGTTGGTATGGGGTTGTTGTTTTTGTAGTAGTATTTTAGACAGTGTAGGCCATTGGCTTACCAAGTTTTAAGGTGTGTGTTGGAATAGTGGGTGATGGGCCAGGGGGGTTAGTGGAGATGGGGAGAGTTTGCCTACTTTCCCCTTCAATGCTTTAAGCATGGACAGTGTGAACCTGTTCAGTGTTGTGGGGATTTTCTTTAGTTTGTTTTGGAGAAATGGGGATGCTGTTTTGGGGATGTTTCCGATGGTGTCTCTCTCCAAGTGGGCTCATTGTTTCATCTCGTCTTCTAGAATATACTGGATTATGTGATGTATTTGGTTGGTGATGCAATATGATTATCTGAGCTCCACTTGGCCATCGGTAAGGGGCTCCCAGTTCCGGCGGGGTTGAGGCCACTGGGGAGGCTGGGGTCTCTGCATAGCCTCCCTGGTTGTTTCATTGGGCATCCCTGGTTCCCCACCGATGGCGGCGTTGGCATTAATGCTGGTGGTTTGCAGGAGGTCTGTGCAGCTGTGGTGCTTGCCATCTTGCCTTGCCAGAATTCCATCAAATGCCACTGCACCCTTTTGTTGGAGGACAGAGGTGTGGGTGCCACATGGCCTGTTCTGTACCCCCATAATTATCTTGCTGCCCTCTGATGCAGCTGGGGAAACTTTTCCCCCTGGAAGGCCACATTCTATACTGGCAAACCTCCAAGGGTTGCATGCCAGTGGTGGGTGGGACCAGATGCAAAAGCGACCAAAGCAACAAAAGAGAGTTTTATTTGGTTTCTATGCATACCTCTATTATCCATCCTGGCAAGCCAGATACATTATCAGAGTTCAAGGTCACATTAAAACTAGTGGGGGGTGGGGGACAGGACTTGGTGGGGTAGAGACTCATAGAGGCGCTGCATTTGGCCCCTAGGCCTGAGGTTTTCCACCACTGCAGCGGAGGATGCTTTTCCATTGCCAGTATTCTAATAGGATTCACTTGCCAGTTTAGTCAGCTTCCGTATGAGGAATCGGGGGGCAGGTGTGGCATATTGTCCTTTGCTATAATAGGCTGTGAAATGTCTTGGGCTGGCCTTGGACACTGTTTTAGGTTTGCTTTGACTGTTGGTTTACCAGGCTTTGAGAGGTGGCAGTTTTGTGAAATAGGATCCCTGCTTTCCAGCATTTTAGCAGGTGCTGCTGATCTCGCTTAGGAGGAGTCTGCAAGATCAGCCGCTGAGTTTCTCCCCACCTCACACTTTTAACTCTTTGGGTTAATCGTCTCATAAAACACTTCTTTCCCCTGCCAGGAATGAGGGAAAGAAGCCATTTTTCTCATTTCTGATGCCCCTCCTATGCATTTTACATAAGCACATTACAGTGTATGCCAGGGTCTGTTTGGTTCTTTGTCCAAGGTGTTCCAGAGCCGAGGTGCACATGACACATATTTGGAACAGAGCGTGATCATTTTCAGCAGCTGAGGGCTTGCTAAATCCATTGGTGAGACAACAGCTGTGTCCTCTGCCTTTCCAGGAAAAAGTGGTCACCTGAGCCTTGTTTCTGCAGAGATTGGGCAACCCTTCTGAGCTGCGTCATGTTCAAGAGCACCTGATCCCTCACTGTTCTGAACAGAACCTTGCTCAGCTCCTGTCAGCTTTGCCCTCACAATCCATTTAAAAGGTGTTCTCAGAATGTTTCCCAATGCCTAACAAATCCCTCTCTCCTCTCCCCATTCTCTTGTCTTATCCCTGCATTGAGACAATGAAGCTGTGCCTGTCTACCTGGTCCTGTGCATGGAACCACTAACATTTCAGAGAAAGCTACCTTGGGGGTCCTGACTTCCTGCATCTCCAGGTAACACTCAGAATGCCCCACCTGAAACCCCAGATACCTGGTGCTAGTCAGTGCAGACAATACTGAATTAGATGGGCCAATGTTCTGATTCAATGCAAGGGAGCTTTCTATGCTGACACACCATTGTATCTTTCGCCCTGGGTAGCAAAATATATTGGACTGGCTCTGAGCTCACAGCACTTTCCCTACTGTATCTCCCTCCTTCATGTAAAATGGACTGCTGGGAAGAGCAAAGAGGTGGCATTGAACAGAGCAATCCAACCTCTCTTGGAGGGACCTGATCGGAATGATAGATACAGTACAAACGTTTCTGACTTGTGAAGGTTGGATAGCTGAAATAAGTTTGCTTCTGTGGCCAGTAGGGGGCAGTGTTTCACTTGAAATGCTTGAATCTTAGAGATCTCCTGTGGGTGATGTGGTGGTTTTTCCATCCCTGGCTTCTACAGGTGAAAGAGTGATGAAAGTCTTCAGGGTGAAGAGCAACGCTGCTAATATTTATTATTTATATTGTAAAAAAGGTAAAGGTAAAGGTACCCTTGCCCGTACGGGCCAGTCTTGACAGACTCTGGGGTTGTGCGCCCATCTCACTTAAGAGGCCAGGGGCCAGCGCTGTCCAGAGACACTTCCGGGTCACGTGGCCAGCGTGACATCGCTGCTCTGGCCAGAGCCAGAGCCAGTACCTACATCCAAATGCTGTGCAGGGGGAAGGATGCAAGTGAGGCAGCCCAGGAACAGCCGGGCTGAAGATGGGGAAGAAATTCTATTCAATCCAGCATTTAAAGCTGAATTGATCAAATTTGCACCTTCTGCAACAATATGAAAATAGAAACACAGCCATCATTAGAAATTTGCACTTCTCCAAATTTTGCAATGCGGTTCTCCATCTCAACAATGTTTGCAAAAATGCATGTATAAAAATGAATATATTTATGGAAATAGCAACTAAACATGCATTATATTAGGTCACATTGTTTGCAAAAAATGCACATTAGTCAAAACTACATACAAAAATGTGTTTATTAGGAGATGCCCTAAAATGCTGAATAATTTTTCATGTGGATTTTTTTTTAATGCAAATTGTTGCAGAAATGTAGAGAACTAAATTTAGTGGAAAGAATGAGAAACCAAAATAAGTGAAATTTACAGGTCCTTCCATCCCTAGCCAGGGCAGAATTACCAGGTTCCAGGTGTTTCTTAAAGGTGGAAAGTGAATGGGCTACCTGGTGGAAGGAAATGGACCGACAGGTGGAAGGAAATGATAGATCTGGAAAGGTCCTAAGAGGGCATTTAGTCCAACCCATACTCAATGCAGAAGGCAGCATGGGAGATATGAATATAAGAAAATAAAATTCCTGACAGATGACCATTGAGTGTTTGCTTAAACATCTCCAGTGAAGCACAGCTCCCCAACTCCTTAAGCAGACAGTTTCACTGTCAAGCAGCTCTTACTGCTGGGAAGTTTCTTCTTATGTTTAGAGGAAATCAGATGTTCAGTATATCTCAAAGGTTTGTGGGGCTTTAAAACAAAGTTTCTTGTCTCTTCCTTGTCTCTTGAACTTGAAGCATTTTTACCCCTCCCCCTTCAGTTGAAAAAGGAGCCCAGTATGAATTACAGAGAACAGAAATAAGATGGCCTCTGGTCTCAGGTTTATAATCTAAAAGACCTGACACAAAAGGAAAAGGCGTTGGGAGGGAGGAAGAAAAGTGAAAACTCCAGGCACTAGTTCTTAGTTAGTGAAGTACAGAAAGTAGTCATTCAACAGAACAGAGAGCTGGCATGCCCCAAATCCCTCTGAGGGACAAAATGAGATGCAGAAACTGACCTGATAATTACATAATTAACCATGGTTGCTCACAGCAAATGGCTATACTGGAAATACAGATATCCTTGCACAGTCAACTAATTAGCATGTGTTGGGTGATGAAAATCCATGGTGTAAATTCAGTCCACAAATGCCAGAGCAATGAACCTCTAGATGTGCTGCAAATCAGTGGTTTCCCATTGCAGCCTCTTTTTGAAATTCCTTAATTCTGGGGTGGCTACCTTAAAGTAGTTGCAGTTAGAGAGCCAGGTTGGTGTAGTGGGGTGTGTGTGTGTGTGTGTGTGTGTGTGTGTGTGTGAGAGAGAGAGAGAGAGAGAGAGAGAGAGAGAGACCCCTGGGAGGGTTTGACTCACCACTCAGCCATGAAGCTCACCCTGATCAGGTAACTCCTTCCATGGGGATTTTTCAGAGTGGGAAATCAGGCTGCAGGGAAATCGCAAATAGAGAAACAACCCTCGACCATCATGCAGCCATAAGGTAATCTCAAAACCTCGCACCCACCAACATTCTAAATAAATTCTCAAGGAGGCAGCAAATGGAAGAGCTTTTGAGACTCTGGAAGACCAGTCTGCACTGCACATTCACATAATGTATAATTTAGTGCATTTGGTTTATTTATTGTTCCAAGTATATGTCTCTGTCTAAGCCCCATGGATTTCAGCGGATCTACACTAGACCTGACTAAAGTCTAGATTCAACACACAGACATGAAAAACAAACAAATCAGCCAGTTGCTGTTTCCCAGAAAAACTGCACCATTTCCCATTGATTCAGGGGAGCGGAGCTTGCAAATCATCCTACATGTTCCACATAGCTAATACCACCACAGAAAGAATCACCAAGCTTTATGAAATGCATGTAGTATTCCAGGAAATCCGTCCACCCAAATAGGAATTTTTTAGCATTCCTCAGAGTCTCGTTAGAGATCCCAAATCGCCAACCATGTTTATCCAATCTTTTATGCAGCCCTGAAACAGGATGCAAATCTTTTTAAATGGGTGTGGGAGAAAGCAGAGCAGCATATATTTTTGGATAGACTGGATTTCTTTAGAATTAATTAAAACCTGAATTTCAGTAAGACAAAACTTCCTTTGGGAGTTTGACAGTCTGAAACCTGGGGGATGGGAGGGAATGTGTTCAAAGCTCCACACCAATATAAAATTGCTAAGTTCCTCCCAACTCTCATTTGTACATCTGACAGGCTTGTCTTGCCCGATGCTTCTAATAGAAGCTTACTGTAGCAGAAACTCAGCTGGCATGTTCAGGAAATTTCAGCGTGATTAAAAATGAACGGGAATAGAAATTAAATGCCACCACTGTCCTTATGCAGCAGCTGGGTTTACCCAAGCGGCGAGGACTCATACACAAAGGTGAAACAATTCTCACTGCGAGTTGCCAGATAACGGGTGACGTTGGGCTTCAAGTGGGCCATGTTCATGTTCCGTATGAGCTATTTCACCTGACACTTGGAACGCTCTCTCTCTCTCTCTCTCTCTCTCTCTCTCTCTCTCTCTCGTCTATACTGCCAAGAAGAGCGTGTTAAAGATGGGGAAAAAGGGACACAAGCAAATTCTCTTCTCCTTGTTGATACTGGACATTTTCCAGAAGGCCCTTCTGAATACTTTCCAAACATTCTGCATATACTCAATGACTGCATTTGACCATGATATCAAGTGGTATTTGATTTCTGTATCTGATATTTGCTAATACAGCACTTAGAAGTTGACATGTGGCACTTTTATATGCTTGACTGTACTGGATGGCTGACATGCATCAGTCAGTATCTGTCAAGGCAAGCAAAGTGGCAGTTCTGTGGTCTCTGGGAGGGCTTCCCAGGAGGCCACAGAATAGGAGCCGCATCAAAGACAAAAGGCTCTGATGAAAGAGGGAGAGCCAATGTTGGAATCTCCCTCTGTCTGCTGGTTTCTCTGAAGTCCTAATGCTGGTAGTACCAAAAGGAGGCAAGCTGGGGACATGCCAGGAAGCAGAGGCTCTCTCAAACATGCCCCCACAAACAGGAAAATTTAGACACACTTCTAAACCACTGTCTCCATTGTTTCTGATGAGAGGGGGACAGACAGACAACAGACAGACACAACGGTGTTCCTCCACTCTTTCTCAGTATCTGGCCTGCTCACAGAACCTTCTTCCCCAACCCTGCTTTAGAACCTCCTTTAAAGCAAAACAGAAACTAGTTCTTACATTTGCCCCTTAAGAGCTTGAGAATTTGCAACTCAGTGGGTAGGGTATTGGTGCTTTCTTGGCAGGTGTTGTCAAAATCACAATGAGTGCTATGGAGCTGCCCAAAATGTCCTGGAGCCTTATTTGTTTCTTCACAGCCCTTATGTTGAAATTTACTCCTACACCTGCTCTGGGACCAACATTGCTTGTGCAAGTAAGTAAGCTGGGTGTTCCATCATATTCTCCTCCTGAGCCCCCCAAGTCCACCATCTTGGGAGCCATCATGCCTATGGGAAGTACCGCTCTCAAGGTTGGCTTAGAACAGGCTTCCTCAACCTCAGCCCTCCAGGTGTTTTTGGCCTACAACTCCCATGATCCCTAGCTAGCAGGACCAGTGGTCAGGTATGGTGGGAATTGTAGTCTCAAAACATCTGGAGGGCTGAGGTTGAGGAAGCCTGGCTTAGAAGCTGCAGCTAGTGTAAAATGCAGTGGCTCAACTGCTCACTGGGGTTATGGCACTGCCATCATTTTACGCTACTGCTGCAAGGAACAGCCTGGCCAATTAGGTACCAGACTAAGTTCAAATTGCTGGTACTGATGCTGCACAAAACCCTCTACAGCTGGAGACCAAGGCACCTAGAAGACTGTCTCACCTCTTATATACACAGCTGATCACTCTGCAGGTCTTCTTCATACCACTGGGCCAGATACTCAGTGGTGGAGTGGAGCCTCTGCTCTGCATGCCGAAGGTCACAGGTTCAATCCTTGGCATCTCCAGGTGGGGCAGGGAATGTCCCTCCCCTGAAACTCTGAAGAGATTCTGCAAGTCAGTGTTGACAGTACTGAGCTAGATGTGCCAGTAGGTCTGGCTTGCTATGTTCTTATGATGTAGGAATCAGGCCTTTAGCCACCTACCTTTGGAACTCCCTCCCATTATATATTAGACAGGGACCATCTCAACAGTCCTTTTTTGTGCCAGTTGAAGAAGTTCCTTTTTAAACAAGCTTTTTAAGAGATGATTTTCAAACCAGACCTGTATTGAACTTAACATCGCTTTTACATATGAAATCGTTTCAGTTGTTTTGCTAAACAGCTTTGAAACGCTTTATAGGAAGTGATTCATAAATGGAATGGAATGGAATAAATAATAAACAAATAAGAATGACATTTCAGGAGAGAAAATGTGTGTGGGGCTAGCTATCCTCTGTGTATTTCAGAACCTACTTTATCATCCCATTAGGAACACCAGTTTGTCTTCAGCTTTTATCTTTATCTTTTAATTGGAAACACAAAGAGACTTACATAGGAGTGTTACCATTTGAATTGCTAGCCTGAAGTAGGAATACCATCAAAGAGAAGAGAAGGAGTGCCTAGCTTCTGCTTGATTATTTTCCTCATTTTCCCTTTCTTTCTGAACCAAAAAGCCCCAAATATGGTAACCTTTCCTCTTTGAGGAGTTGCTCCGGCCCCTTGATCATTTCGGTTTCCTGTTTCTTTCATTGTTTTTCCCTCAAGATCTCAAATTACGTGACACAAACCTTTCTTTTCTGCAGCTTGAGGGTGTTGGATTGCAATTCAGACTTTTGCAACCTACTTGTGTGCAGCATATAGTAAATTGCTTAAATCTGCAACGTTTTCTTCCCTTCCACATTCAGGCTGTTGCACAAACAAGCCCAGGTTGCCCGAGTCAATGGCAATGTTAAATTATAAACGCAACAAGAACAAAATTGCGATCTTCTTTCCCCACAATGCTCTTCAGCTGTCACTGAGAACCACTGGTGGATGCTTTGATAGCCGGGTGGAATAGCTTTCTCCCTTGAAGGAGAGCAATTGCCCTGCTGGCTTTAGGGAGCCAGCTGGACACGGGCTGGGAGGCATTCAGCACAGCATCAGAAACTGGGAGGATGGTGTGGGGAGCTACAGCATGTCTTCATTGCCACACAAATTGCAGGAGCTCCTTGCTTCAAGGCCAAGCCTCCTTGGCCTTCTCTTTCCAAAGCATCTATACCACCAAGGGCACAAACTAACCCAAGGCTTTTAAGTAAATGGGATGGCAACAGATTGTCTCTGTGCAAAGTGATATCAATATGAGAATGGGCTTGGAGATATTATTATTGATTGATTTAATTTGTATACCTCCCTATACCTGCAGGTCTCAGGGTCACAGGATGAAATCATAATATAAAAACACAAAATTCATAATCAAAAAACAAGAACAACCCAATACCCTCCCAACACATTTTAAAAGGGCATTGAATATCAGCTGGGGTCTGGATGCAAAGCAAGTTGTGGAAAGCTGCCCCCAAGACTCAGCAGCATGATGAATAATGTGTCTGACTATGGATCAGAAGATTCTACATCCAACTTCTGGTTGGCTCAGGACCGATGTAACTTTAAAACAGTTAGAGAGTCCAACCAGAACCTGGGAAACCAGGGTTCAAATCCCCACTCAGTCACGAAGCTCACTGAGTGACCAAGGGCCAGTCACTGCCTCTTAGCCTAGCCTGCCTCACAGGGCTGTTGTAGGAATCAATGTGGGAGGTGGAGAGCCATGCACACCACCTTGAGCTCCTTGGAGAAAAAGGCGGGACAGAAATGCCATAAATTAAATAAAGATGGTTTGAGGGGCAAAATAATACAAGTGTGTTTGTGTGTTGATTTCTGGAGCAAACCGTTCCTGTAATTGCTGCTTCCTCTTTCTCTCTGCTCTTCTTTTCAAGGTGACAACAATCCCTGCCAAACGCTCACCTGCCATTGCGAGAGAGTGGCCATGATGTGCTTCTCAGGGGCATGCTATATTGAAAAACACAAGAACCTGGGAAAGAAGAAATATTGTCAGTGATGACATTTTCATGGGATGGGATTTTGGCGGGGGAGGGCAGAGTGGAGTGGGGAGAAAGAGAGACTTAATTTATGGCGCCAAGGTCTGAATCCCCCTGGGAGGCTTCTGCAATGCATCTCCTGCACTGCAGCTTTTGGAAGGAGAGAGGCCCTGCTCTGCTGCTGCCAGTCAGCCAGAAATGGAGAATGGGTGTCTATAAAAGCAGGTTGGGGCCAGTGTAAGGAAGGGAGGTTGGGGTGTGGGGAGTAGGGCTGCCATATGTCTGGATTTTCCTGGACATTACTGGGATTTCAAAGGTGGAATTGACATCTGGGGGGAATTTCCTGGATGTTAGGCAAGTCAATTGGAAAAAAGTACATTTTTAAAGGCATTTTTGGTGTTTCCTAAAAGCTTTCAGCTGTCCTGGATCTTACTTTTTGAAATACGGCAAGCTTAGAAAGGGATAAGTTGCACCCTTCTGGTTCTCTTCCTTATCAGAAAGACCAGCTAACTTCTGCATGCAGCTGCCTGGCCACCCTCATCTCCTGACTCCCTTGCCTTGGGTAGGAGTAGGCACTGAATCCTGCTCATGGGAAGGGCCTTCTCTGGCTTGACTGCTGTGTCCCATGTGGCCCCTTCCTGCTTCCCCCTATGTCCTTCTACTTCAAAATATATGAAGAGCCCTTCTGGATTAAGCCCAAGATCCATGTGGTCCTCCTTTCTAGTGGCCCACCAGATGCCTCTAGGAAGCTCATAAACAGGACATCAACATCCTGTTGTTCCCTGAAATACATGGAACCTAGGAGTTGTAAAATACCATGCAGTCACAATTGTTGTCACTAGATGATGCTAGTGATAGTAGAGCGGCTACATAAGATGTACCAAGTGTTCTTTGTTACACAATGATCTCAGAGTGTGTGCCAGCTCCTTCCTGCACAATGCCCACAACTGAACATAGTGCTCTAGTGACTGGTATGTGGTGTGCAGCAGCTCTGCTGGGGTCTGAATAACAAGGTGAATTGGGGTGATCCGGGGCTCCTTCTGTTGAAGTGTGACCTCAGTTACTATTACATTGTCCAACCCATGAGATGCTGACGCTGGAACCATCACAGGTAGTAGCCACAGATATCCTCATCCTCCATAAAAATCCACCCACTTTTTTTTCTAGCCCCACCCACCAATGGGGATGTGTCCCTTGAGCTGAAGAAATGTTCCTCGTCCCTTGTCTTAAAGAGAAGCAGTTTTCAATTAGTCTGGACAACATTAATACTGCAGTCCAGCGCACCTGGCAGTAAAGAATTGGGTTGACACCTGAGACCTGAGAAGAAAATGCAGCTGAGAAGGAAGTCTTTGCTAGGAGTGTGTGCGCCTCAGTTAGTCCCCTCCCTCAGGGTAATGGATCCATTGCTCCGCAGAACCACGGACATGGCTTCTGTGCCTGCCCGCAGAAGCAAAATTAAAATGCTTCCATGGAAACGACAGATTGCTTCTCTTATGCCCAATAATTCTTTTGTGCCAACCCAGAGATGATTTGGCCAATGTTATTATTTCCGCGGCCTGTGTGGCAACGTGCAGACAATGGATTTATTTTGTGAGGGGCCATCGCTAGTGATGAAAGAAAGTAGCAATCTGACATGTTGATCTCCCTGCCATTGTCCTCCTTGGAATGGGAAATTAAAAGCTGCACATCTATTGACTCCCTCCCTCTCTCTCCCCGCTGCTTCCTTTTTCTATGAATTAGCATAACCCATCAAAAGAGGAGCAGGCAAATCAGGTTCATTTTAATAGCAAGGGGTGCACACAAAAGTCAAGGCTTGTACACTTGCGTAAGACGCTATTCACTGTAGAAGCTGCACTAAGTAACTTCGGATGCATGCACACCATATATTTTCAAGCGCATTCCCCGTCACCCAAGAATCCTGAGAACTGCAGTTTGCTAAGTGTGCTGAGAGTGGCAGCTCTGTGGGAGGAAGACTGCAGCTCCCAGGATTCTTCTGAGGAGAGGGAGTCATGTGCTTTGGATGTATGGCGTGGATGCATACATTGTTGGCCATCTGTCAGGGGGTCTTTAGTTGTGGTTCCTGCATTGCAGGGGATTGGATGAGATGACCCTTGGGGTCCCCTCCAACCCTATGATTCTATGTCCTTACCCAGACAGGATGAAGCAGAGATCAATGATGTACATAGGCAAATTCAGAGTCCAGACCAGCCTTTCTCAACCTTGGTTCTCCAGATGTTCCTCAACTACAACTCCCATCATCCCTGACCACTGGTCTTGCTAGCTAGGGGTGATGGGAGTGCCAGTTTGCATTTCTTAGTACAGAAAGTATTGATCTGATGTGCAGAGATCTTTCCTATTCTAATTAATTCAAGAGGGTTCTGGAAGCTTCTCCGTGTGAAAGAAACAAGCAGAAGGTTCATGATGTTTGGGTTATTCCTTCAGAGAAGCTGAGTACAACTGGCTTAAACTGGTTCTGTTGTCTCTTCTGTCAAGGTCATGCCAGCTATAATAGTAAGGCCAGAAGGAGCCTTTGTTTCCTTCTCTCCTTCTGTCTTTCTTTCCTTCTGGTGTGGTGTTCTGTATATGGTGTTAAGTTTTTGTCTTATTATAAGTTACTGTAATATTAAGTTAAGCCTGCTGCAACTGGATTTCTTATGGACAGTGCCAATCCTGAATGTATTGGGTTAGTGACAATTATGCTTATTTGCCTTCAGTAGCAGTGAAGCTCTGCTGGATGAAATACAATTGCCTCTGGTTTATTTTGGGGGAATCCTGCAACGTGCTTAAGTTTTTACTCTGCTAACTATACGTTGGAGTAATGCTCTGGATCAATATTGAGTAGAATTCCATGACAGGTAGCTGTAGTCCAACAGCATCTGAGGACCCAAAGTTGAAAAAGGCTGGTCTAGACTTTGTGACCTTACAGGGGCCTCCTGTTTTGAGGGCAATGTGCAGGGCCAGCTCTACTATTAGGCAAAGTGGAACAGCTGCATCAGGTGTCATGGAAGACACTAGCCCAGTGCCAGGGCTGAAGTAACATTCAGCTGCCAGGGGGAGAGAGACAATGGGTTGGATCCAGGAGTAGTGTTGGTGTAGAGTAGACTCTTCCTCTGCAGAGAAATCCCAGAACATCCTCAGTCTTTTACATATTGATACTTGGAGAGAGGGAGCAAAACTCAAACAACATATTCATAACTGAAAACTGAACAGTACCAACTTAAATCAGTACTGTGTTTCTAGCTTCTAGCTTTCTACCATCTCCTTTGTTTAAGCTGTAGGTCAAGAATCCATTTGAAGCACAGATTTCCCAGACTTTAAAAAACCTGTCTGGCCTGAACTTTTCAGCATCAGTTGCTGTGCTGGCTCTGAATAATATCTGAATGCAAACACATGCTTTGAAGAAAAAAATGAAAAAGAAAAGAGGGAGGGGGGTGCTCTAACAAATCTGGCTGAGCCTGTTGGGTAGCAATCAACAGTCTTTCATTACCATGGTAACACCTGATTGTCAGAGTTGATCAGATCTCTCTCTCTCTCTCAGAAGCAAATCTGCTCACTCTTTAATCTGGGTCTCCTCAAGTCAATGGGATGCTTGGTCCCTATCTTTTAGGAAAGCAACATCTGCACACCCTCCATTTCCAGTGTGACGCTTGTGAGTGATGTCAGTTCTGGAGTCTGGCCGGAATGCGCACAGAAACAATTTCCTTTGTAGCTTTCCTCCCCTGGTACTTCTTCCAGAGATGCTAATTAGCTGGAAAGCCTATGTTAACATGGGGCATGTTTCAATTTCTTTTCCCACCAACATGCATATTTCAGTTAGTGACACCTACGTGAATCTTCCCTCTTGATCCCTTCTTAATTTAGATCCTCCCTCAGCCTATGATTAAAGTATGTGAAGATTAGAGATGAGAAGAAGCCACTGATAATTCTTGTCACCCTTCTTGAACCTCTCTTTTGGACACAGAAAAGCCCTTGAGAAAGTTCTGCTGGATCGCAATTCCAGCTGACACGCCTCACAAAATTCACAAAAGGCTCTGGTGCCTTTTCCAACATTAGGCCAATAATATATTTACTGTACCCAGTCACCAGTCTTTGTTATCCCTAAATGCTTGGCCATGGGTACGTTGTGTTACACAGCATGAAAAGAGTTTTAGAACTCTCTGCCTTGGGGGGACAGTTTGAGTATACGTGTTTTCACCTATACACAGAACCTTTGGAACCAAATCCCCATGTAATTTGTGGTCATATTGCAAACAGAGGGTTGTCTTCCAGAAAGTAGAACCCATGGCCACCTTAGGCAGAAGTCAAAGCCATGAAACTGGTTACAAAGTGACTCTGTTCCATTTCCATTCTGGCGCACACAGCGTGCTTTAATGGTTCTCTAGAGGCTTTTAACATGCATGGCTTGAGGATGCTTCAAAACAGATGAGATTCACACAGACCAGGCAATCAGCAAGAAACCTCACAAAAACCTTTAACAAGGAGAGGTCAGCGTTAAGTTGAAGGAAGTCTAAATGGGATGAAATAAGGCAGCAGCACCAAAGCTGGTGATGCAGCTGCAAAGATGTTAATTGCAAGCATGAATTCCTTAAAGTGCCCTTCCTTTACCTTCATGCATGTCACAAGAGGCATTGGCGGAAGCCCGGCATTTGTCAGTGGACATTTAAAATGTTTGTGGCCGAGTTTACACACAAAACGAAGTTCTGAAACATTTATTGGATTGTACCACTTCAGGGGGAAAGGCTGGGTTTTCATATTTCAATTCCCCCCCCCCCATGGGAACACACCATTCTATTGTACAGAGCAAAACTGCCAAGGAGAAAGCTATATTGTATGTATGAGTTTATTTGAGAGATGTGTTGGCTTCAGGGAAGCAGGTAACTTGCTGTGCCTTCCTCTCCCGCCACTAGAGGGCACACTATCTACTTTTCCACATTGAGCTCTCCTATTTGTCAATCTCTCTCCCGTGATAAGGTGGGAAAGAGTTTCATTGGCTGAGAAGGGAAGACGAGGGTTGTAGAACGTGGCCATCCAGACATTGTTGGACTACAAATCCCGGCAGTCCCAGGCCACAGTTCTTCCTCTCTGGTGCAGAGGATTCTTTTCCCCAACTTTCTTGTCTTGAAGGGAGACAATTATTTTCTTTTCTCTAGGATCTGCTTCATTCTTTCATTACAACATCGACACCCAACTTTTCCTCCAAGCAGCTTAAGGGAGTGCGCATAGTTCTCCCTCACTCTATTCCCCACCTCACAACAACCCTGTGAGGTTAGGTTAGGTTGAGAGACAGTGGGTCAGCCAGTGAGCTTTCATGGCAAAGTGGGGATTTGAACCCTGGTCTCTGAGGTCTTAGTCTGACGTTCTAACCACCATGCCACACTTCCTTCTCTAGATGGGCAATGCTGGTTTCCTGCATTCTTATTGCAACAGAGGATTTGGACTAGCTGACCCTTTGGGTCCCTTCCAACACTCCAATTCTGTGATTCTTTGAGAGAGCTGTAGACTGAGGCCTCCTGCCAACCTAGCAGTTTGAAAGCACACCAGTGCAAGTAGATAAATAGGTACCACTGCAGCAGGAAGGTAAACCGCATTTTTGTGCGCTCTGGCTTCGGTCACAGTGTTCCATTGTGCCAGAAGTGGTTTAGTCATGCTGGTCACATGATCTGGAAAGCTGTCTGTGGATAAACACCGGTTCCCTCAGCCTGAAAAGTGAGATGAGTGGACTTCCGGAGGCGGCGCGTCCGGCAATGGCTGCCCTCTTCTAACTGCGAAGAGGGAGCTCCGCAGGAACGGGTCGTCCGCTACGGCGCAGCGGAGACCCACATCGGAAAACCACAGGCAGCGTAAGCCTGTGGCCATGGGACTCGGCGGGCACCAGGAGCGCTCCCCGAAACGCAGAAGGGACCTCGTAAGAGGCTCCAGAACGTAGAAGGGGGTGCGGTGCTGTGAGTCAATCGCTCTTTCTGCGGAGTGAAGCCGCGTAGCTGCTGTCGGCGAGCGCTGTCCTCTTTTCCTGGAATCATTCGGCTTGGAACCAACAACTGGTGAGTAAGACAAGAAAAGATAAGGTTTGGGACCAAACATTTGCTAATTTGGCTAAAAACGAGAGACGTAACCAGGAAGTCTGTCTCTTGCTACTGCCTAAGATCTAAAGCAAAGGCTTTGACGTCTGGAGCCTTTGAAGAGGTGTCAAAGGACAATCAATTCTCACACCTATTTAAGCTACTTCAGGACTTAACTTTTGAAAGCTTTATTTTAATTTATGAACTGTGTGATACCTCCACTGTTGGATTTACAAATTGATAAAGAATCCCAGGCAGTCGGACTGCCTAGACACCAGAACTGTCAGATTGCAAGACTTTGATATTTTGTTGCTGGAGCTAGTATTAGCTGAGCCTAAATGGAACTGTTGCTCTGAACTGTTACATCCTGCACTTATTGAGACATTGTTATATATTGAGACCAACTCTGCTAAATACAACTGCTGAAGGGTTTTCAAGAAATTAAAGGCTGTTTGGACATTCTTTTTAAAGTATTGAAGCTTGGAAAATTTTAATAACTGATATTAATTAATTTGACTTCTTCCCTACAATATAAGTGGACTCCCCCTAGAGGATTTTTGGATTTACAACTATATGTGACTTTCCTTTTGGTTTCCTTTCCTCCTATTTGGTTGTTTATCTTATGGGCTTGTGTATTCCCATGAGAACATACTCAGTTTGACCTTGACTCGCAGACAGAAGTGGAATGAGCGGCACTGGGAGACAAACAAGAGCGGGTAAAGGAAGAAAGCAAACAACTTTGAATTTACTTTCCCAGCCGCGCAGATCATCGGTCCCTGATGTTTTGGAACTAGAAGAAAGTGAGCAGCTGTCGGGTGAAGATATGGCAGCAGGTGGAACTGCTTCAGTATTAGACAAAATACTTGAAAAATTGGAAGGCCTAGATAAAAAGGTGGATGAACAAATGGCAAAGATTGATCAGACCAGAGACTCTGTTAACAAGTTAACTGAACAAGTTATTTCGAACGCTCAAGCAATTAGCAATTTATCTGAATCCACTGTAGAAAATCGGAGATTGGCAGAGGAGGCCATTCAGAAAACTGCAGTATTGGAGCAGGAGGTGAGACCACTCCATAAGCAGGTTGGGGAACAACAGGCCTATCTGTCTATGATTGAACTTCGGGCCAGGGAAAATAACCTAAAATTGAGGTTCATACCAGAACTTGAACATGAACAAGGGAACTTAACTGAGTTTTTAACAAAAGAATTTTCCAAGTGGTGGCCTTTGGAGGAGGAAAAGGACTTTAAAATTGTGACTGCTTTCAGACTTGGAAAACTTATAAGGAAGGACAAGCCCAGAGACTGTTTGATTACCCTGAGATCCAAGGAGGAAAGGGATAAAATACTAGGACTACATTACGGAAAGTCACTTGAAATTTTGGACAAAAGAGCAGAGATTTACAAGGATATTCCTAAACAACTTTTGGTTCTTAGATCTACCTACCTTGAATTAGTCAAGCTGTTGAGGAGCAACCTGATTATCTTTAGGTGGGAATTTCCACAAGGACTATCTTTTACGTTCAGGGGGAAGAAGGTCAAAATCAAAACAGCTGAAGACAGAGATAAATTTTTGAATACTTACGGAGAGGACCTTCAGAAAGGGATTGAAAGACCCTCAGGGGCTGGACCACAGTCTGAACCCACACCTACACCTCTGGGATCTGTAGACCAGGATAAAAAGATACCACTACCAGAACAATAACAGATTTGACCAGGATGTCTCTGCAACTTCTGAGTTGGAACATAAATGGCGCCAACATTCCGGAGAAAAGGAGAAGGATATTTCATATTTTGAAAAAAGAACAATTGGACGTTATTTGCTTGCAAGAAACACATGTGACTAGGCTACATAGAAAAGTGTTAATAAACAAAAGATTAGGCCAAGAATTCATTTCATTGGATCGAGTAAAGAAAAGAGGTGTGGTGATATATGCAAAAGAGAGCCTGTCACCAAAATTTTTATTTAAAGATGAACAAGGACGAATTTTGGCAATAGAGATCCAGACCCAAGGAGAAAAGTTTTTGCTATTAGGAATTTATGCGCCAAATGAGGGAAAATCGGAATTCTACAAGAAGCTGCACGAGATTATGCTGGACTATCTGGACTATGATAACATCATCATGATGGGAGATATGAATGGAGTGGTATCAATCAACATGGACAAGTCACATAGCCAAAACGTGACAAAAGACGGCAGACTACCGAAAACATTTGGACGTTATTTGCTTGCAAGAAACACATGTGACTAGGCTACATAGAAAAGTGTTAATAAACAAAAGATTAGGCCAAGAATTCATTTCATTGGATCGAGTAAAGAAAAGAGGTGTGGTGATATATGCAAAAGAGAGCCTGTCACCAAAATTTTTATTTAAAGATGAACAAGGACGAATTTTGGCAATAGAGATCCAGACCCAAGGAGAAAAGTTTTTGCTATTAGGAATTTATGCGCCAAATGAGGGAAAATCGGAATTCTACAAGAAGCTGCACGAGATTATGCTGGACTATCTGGACTATGATAACATCATCATGATGGGAGATATGAATGGAGTGGTATCAATCAACATGGACAAGTCACATAGCCAAAACGTGACAAAAGACGGCAGACTACCGAAAACATTTTTTGAAATGACTGACAACATGGACTTGATTGACATTTGGAGAACAAAGAACCCTCTAGGAAGAGAAGGAACATTCTTTTCTGAAGCCCAACTGACATGGACAAGAATCGACCAAATTTGGATAACCAGAGGCCTGGCACCCAAGATAAAAAAAGTGGAAATCTGCCCAAAGACTTGCTCCGACCATAATGCGGTGAAGATGGATATGAGATTAACTCCAACCGGCTCCTTTAGATGGAGAATGAATGACAACTTGTTTAGAGATCAGGATATTATTAAGAAGGCCCAAAAAGCTTTGAAGGACTATTTTGAGATAAACCTGAACACTACGGTGGAAAAAAGAACTGTCTGGGACGCAAGTAAGGCGGTCATGAGGGGGTTTCTTATACAGCAGAATACTATTAAGAAAAAAGTACAGAATGATAAGAAAGATAAGATCTTGGAGAAAATTAAAGAAGGCGAGAAGAAGTTAAGATCGAGACCGAAATCAAAGGAGATATTAAGAGAAATCAAACATTATCAAGCACAATATTCAAAACTGATAAATCAGGAAGTGGAATGGAAAGTTAAGTTAATGAAACAAAGATCCTTTGAATCGGCAAATAAATGTGGAAAGCTGCTAGCATGGCAGCTGAAAAAGAGACAAAAGCTGAATACAGTAACAAATTTAGAAATTGAGGGAAGAAATATTCAGAACCCAGTGGAAATCAGAAAGTCCTTCCAGAGATATTTCAAACAACTATATACTCAAGGGCCGCAAAATGAATCAGAGATAGAACAGTTTCTAAAGAAGAATGGTTTGCCAAAGTTGTCTCTCCGGAATAGAACAATCCTGAACTATAAAATAACACAATTAGAGATTGAGGAGGCCATTCAGAACATGCAATTGGGCAAGTCTCCAGGGCCAGATGGGCTTACCTCCAAATATTATAAGACATTGAAAGACTATTTGATACATCCATTAATGGAGGTTTGCAATGAAATTATGGAGGGGAAGAAGGCACCGGAGTCGTGGAAAGAAGCTTTCATCACATTGATACCCAAACTAGAAACTGAAAAGACACAACTTAAGAATTACTTAAGAATTACTGCCCCATCTCCCTCCTAAACGTGGATTACAAAATATTTGCAGACATTCTAGCAAGTAGATTTAAAAAAGTCTTAAATGAAGTAATTCACAAGGACCAGGCAGGCTTTCTCCCAGGTAGACATTTGTTTGCAAACACAAGGAACATTATTGATATTTTGGAACTCTTGCAAACAAACATTAATACAAAAGCAGTCTTGATATTTATAGACGCGGAGAAGGCCTTTGATAATATCTCCTGGAAGTTTATGAAGAAAAATTTGGAAGGAATGGGAGTGGGGCGGGGGTTTTATAATGGGATAGAGGCAATTTATTCAGAGCAAAAGGCAAAACTGATAGTCAACAATGTCGTGACAGAAGTGTTTAGAATTGAAAAAGGAACACGACAAGGTTGCCCTATATCCCCTTTGTTATTTATATCAGTCCTAGAAGTGCTCTTGAATATGATCAGAGGAGACCGGTTGGTGGAAGGTATCCAGGTCGGAGCGAAACAATATAAACTGAAAGCATTTGCAGATGACCTAGTTTTGACCCTACAGGAGCCAGAGCCTAGTACTAAAAGGGTATTACAACTGATTTATGAGTTTGGTCGAGTGGCGGGATTTAAACTTAATAAGCAAAAAACCAAGGTTTTAGAAAAAAAATTGACTTCTTCAGAATCAGAAAGGTTTCAGAAAGAGACAGAATTAAATGTGGTTAAAAAAGTGAGATACCTAGGGGTAAACATAACAGCGAAGAACAGGAACTTATTTAAAGACAATTATGAAAAATGTTGGTCTGAAATTAAAAGGGATTTAGATGTTTGGTCAAGATTGAAATTTTCCTTGACAGGACGTATTGCTGCTATTAAGATGAATGTATTGCCAAAAATGTTATTTTTGTTTCAAACTTTGCAGATTGTGGACAAAATGGAGTGTTTTGGGAGGTGGCAGAGAGATATTTCAAGATTTGTCTGGCAGGGCAAAAAGCCCAGAATTAAGTTTAAGATATTAACTGACGCTAAAGAAAGAGGGGGATTTGCCCTGCCAGACTTAAAGTTGTATTATGAATCAGCAGCTTTCTGCTGGTTGAAAGACTGGCTACTTCTTGAGAACACTGATGTTTTAGATTTGGAAGGATTCAACAATGCATTTGGGTAGCATGCATATCTGTGGTATGACAAGGCTAAAATACATAAGAATTTCAAGAACCATGTCGTCAGAAAAGCAATATTTAATGTCTGGTTGAAATATAAAGACTTATTGGAAAACAAGACCCCAAGGTGGTTATCACCAATGGAGGCTAAGGCCCTGAAAAAACTCAATATGGAGGCCAAATGGCCGAAATATTGGGAAATAATAGAAAAAGATGGAGATAACTGGAGGTTGCAGAGTATGGAGAAAATAAAAGATAAAGTGCGAGATTGGCTACATTATGCTCAGATTAAAGAAGTTTTTAAGTTGGATAAAAAGATAGGATTCCAGGTGGAAAAATCAAAGTTAGAAACAGAACTGTTAGAACCCAGCTCTAAGATACTTTCAAGAATGTATAACTTGCTGTTAAAATGGAATACACAGGATGAAACGGTCAAATCAGCCATGATAAAATGGGCACAGGACATAGGGTATAACATCATGTTTGCTGACTGGGAAAAGTTATGGGCCACAGGTCTGAGATTTACGGCATGTAATGCCTTGAAAGAAAGCATTATGAAAATGATATACAGGTGGTACATGACTCCAGTCAAGCTTGCAAAGATATACCATGTGTCTGATAATAAATGTTGGAAGTGTAAAGAAGCTGAAGGAACATTCTTTCACCTCTGGTGGACTTGCCCTAGAGTGAAGGTTTTCTGGGAAATGATCTATAATGAACTGAAAAAGGTATTTAAGTATACCTTCCTTAAGAAACCAGAGGCCTTTCTCTTGGGCATTGTTGGTCAGAGTGTGCAAAAGAAGGATCGAACCTTTTTTATGTACGCTACAACAGCAGCAAGGATACTCATCGCTAAAAGCTGGAAAACTCAAGAATTACCCACACTGGAAGAATGGCAGGTGCAACTGATAGACTATATGGAACTGGCCGAGATGACTGGCAGAATCCGAGACCTGGGAGAAGAACTGGTGGAGGAAGACTGGAAGAAATTCAAGGACTATCTACAAAAATATTGCAAATTGTATGAATGTTAAGAAAGATGTAAGATTAGCAAAAACATGGCTCCAACAAACTAGTTATAAAGAATATAAATTTAAATTTAATTGGAAGATGAAAAGATAAATTGTGGATAAGTAATATTTTATGATTAAGCTTCAATAAGAGTATGTTAAATCCCAAAATTTGAGATATTAAATATTGGAAAATTATACTATATGAATTAAATTAAGTTAATAATTTGCTGGTAATATTTATGAGTTTAGAAAGCAGGAACAAGGGTTGTGAGGAAGTCCAAAGATGAATATGAAACGTGGATATTGGAAAAGACTGTGTTATTATCTATGTATTTTATTGTTAAACTAAAATTTAATAAATATTATAAAAAAAAGAAAGAAAAGTGAGATGAGTGCCACACCCCATAGCCGCCTTTGACTGGACTTAACCATCCAGGGTTCTTTTGCCTTTTACCTTAGAGTGAGGCATAAATATCCAGATGCCCTTAATTCTTCTCCCCACCCCACCCCTAGCAATTCTGTCAGGCAAACTTGTACAGAGATTGAAGTTAATTAAAAGTGCAATTGGGGATAGGGAATATACCGTGACATTTTTATTTTATTTTATTTTAATTGCCTGGTATGTAAAGAAAGTGTGAGTCATGCTTTGCTGAGCAAAACAGACATTAGCACCGGCTGAGAAGGCAATTATTTTTATCAAGAGCAATTCCAACACACACACACCAACCAAACACACACACACACACACACACACACACACATCTCCTCTTTCATTTTGCTTCTTCAACATGTAAACACCATGTGCGGAAAGCACTGCTCCTGTAGCATACCAGCACTCTCCTTCTCGTTGAAACTATTTAACAAAGAAAACAATGAAGAATGGAGTTAATATTCAAAATGAGGAAAGAAGCTCACAAGAATCCACCCCCCGCCCTGTTTCCCAGTAGCCTTCAGTTATGACCAAAGGATTTGCTAATCTGGTCCTCATCAATTCTGCATTTTTCTTCTGACTTTCTGAAATGTCTGGTATCCTGCTGCCCTACTGTAGATATTAATATTGCACAGCTTGAAGCAATAGGATGAATTAAAACTGACTTCTCTTGGAATAAAAAAATTGTCCATAAATATGATTCAAAAGCTGTACTAACAGAACTTGTTCCAAAACAGATACAAAAACAAATACATCCAAATAGTTGCATAATATTATGTGCATGTTCAGCACAGGTTTCACCTTCTTTCAAATTTAAAGTAACTCCAAACAGATCTAAAATCAAAGGTATGCCTGCCCCCACAGCTTCCATTAACCTGGAGCTGTTTTATTTTCAGAAAAGACCTCACTATCACATCCTCTGTTATTTGAGAGAAAAGTGCAGAGATTTGCAACTGAAAACCCTCTCACATAATTTGAAGTTAAACACCACGTGAGAGAGCAGAAAACATCCTATGTTATCATATTATGTCAGGAGTGCTCTGATGGTGTTTCCTGCTTGGCAGGGGGTTGGACTCAATGGCCCTTGTGGTCTCTTCCAATTCTATGATTCTATTCTATGATTCTAGGTACATAGAGAGCTCTTCATTAACTTCAAGGGATTTTTCCATATTAAACCTTCAGCAATACACATTCAAACACATACAGAGAGCTATTTTCCATTTCAATGCCAATTAAACAATTATACTTAACATACCCAGCGCCCCAAGCTAGCTGAGTGTCCTCTCAACAACATGCATGTGAACTAGGTATGATCTTGAGGGAATCAGAGTTGTCAGCAGCCATTGGGACGAACACTGTGACCAGGTGAGCCTACTCACTCTGCTCCCAGGTGCTACAGATGTGTCTCCTCTCCCTTCCCCTTGGACCAAACAGTCCTTCAAAGAGAGGATCCCTTCAAATACAGGCTGCCCATTGACAGCCCTCCAAATAGAGGACCATCTTCTGTAATATAGAACATGTGGCCACCATCATCCAGGCTGACTGCCACTTTGAGGGGGCCCACTCTCTGGTGGATCAGTGCCCCCTACTGCACATCAGTGGACTTATTACAGAAGGGAGCAGCAGCATCACACCAATAGACAGCAGGCCATGGGGTCTGCCATTTTAATTTTGTAAAATGGACTGGAGTGTTGGGGGTGCGGGGGGGGGGAAGCAATGCTTAAATGGGAGCCCAGAGAAGGTGTGAGCTCTGGGACTCTAGGGGTGCAGTTTGCTGACCCTGGGCCTGGCTGAGGTTTGGAATTTGATGGCAAAGCCATGTTTGCAACTCTGTTGAAAATAGCTACATACCATGCGTGGGCTTTTTGGTTCACTAAAGAAGAATGAATTATGCATATCAGTCTGTACCCTTGTCTACCATGATATACAAATGAGATGTTCGCATTATATTTTCCAAGGAGAGCCCTAAAAGCTGATAGCTTTTTTATTTTTAGCAAACCAATTTAGGGTGCTTTGTAGTAACTGCAGCTGTCAGCACTTCCATCTTAGCTCTTTTAGCGGTTTTAACAATTCAGGTGCATAATTGCTGAAGTTCAAACACTACTAATGATTCCTTGCATTTGCAACAATTCACCGTGTATTCATAGAAGACTTTTTAAAAAGTGCCTCTTGAAACCTCACAGAACCTGCAGCTGATTATAACATTAGCCGAAAGCTTTGGATTGTCCAGTTGTTAACTCTTCACAGGTAAATATTTAAGAACCTTTCTCATCCAAAAATACCCACAAGTCTCTCCCCCCCCTACCGCCAAAGGACAAGATGAATACACCTAACATCCCCAGCCAGCTGGGCTATTTTGGGCTGGCTGAGGCTGATAATGGGAGTTGTAGTCCAAAATAACTAGAGAGCCCCAGGTAGGCAAAGAGTGGGCAGATGAACCATTCACCCTTCTAGGCTTATCTGTACTGGGATAAGAAATCTATTCTGCATAACACTCTCTGTGAGTATATTGACTGTTTACTTTTCAGATTTATAGTGTGTGGACCAGCTGATTATAACAGATTAGGAGTATTTTTTCAGACATGGGTAACACAAAGTCTTATCCATTTAACCCCTTAGAGTGCAGTATATTTCAAAATCAGAGGTTTGAAAATATAGGTTTGCTCAGCCTTGCAAGAAGCCCATTCCCATATTTCTTTTGGTAGGGACTTCAGCTGGGGGGAGGAAAGATTGCTAAGGGGCTGGCATGGATTTCTGCTTTTCTAGAACAGGCTAGGATCTAGCCTGAAGAGTCTGGTTCTTCTCTATCTCATGTCAAACAAATGAGATTCATTAGACTTTATTCACTCCAAGAACAGACGCTTTGAGTTCCACCCAACATTGCTTTCTAGGCATGGGTCTGAGTGGTTTTGCCTTTGCGCTTCCCCTCTGCTCCTTAACAGTAAATTGGAGCAAACCGCAACCAGTGGAGAACCTGATTACCATTTGTTCCGATTCAGTACTAAGCAGCAGCATGGTGTCCCCAGGGAAAGCGGAGGGACAAATGGAAATTTGGATGAACTCTCAGCCCAATACTCTAACCACTGCACCACCACACACAAATAATGCCTCCGGATGTGGGTATCAGAACGGGCTGAGGGATCTCCTCATGCAAAATGTTTTGAGAGTCACAATACCTTTGTGACATCATGCAGATCAGCCAATTAGACTTGCTTGCTTTGTGATGGCTTGCTTTTTTCCCTTGATGAAAAAAGGGAAGGGAACTGGGAACACATTCTGCAGCACATACAGGAAGGCAGCACTAGATGGCGATACAGACTGCAAAATGCAAATACAAAACCAAGGCATTTCGCATTTCTGGTCCCAGAAAAAAAGATGATTCCCTTGCAGTCCTGCTTTTTCACTCTCCATCTATCACCTTCCATCTTTATTTTTCTGGGAGAATGAACTGAAATGCACATTTGGCAACTTGCCCTCTCGTCATGGATGCATGCAAGAAGTGGTACCTAACTAAAAAGATCCCTTTCTTTGAACTCCTGTTGGAAAGTGGATGCTTATTTCTAGACTTCCCACCTTTGGGGATTGGGATAGTTCTCATGCTCAAAGAAGTGTAACATCAACAAATAAAATGCAACAGTCCCATATGAGATACAGTATACTAAAGCAGTCTTGTACCTGTTGAATAAAATCTCAAGCAAGGACGTCCCACAGGACTTCTGTTTTGGGTGTGATCTGAACAGTGTGGTGTAGTGGCTAGAGCAGGCTTCCTCAACCTCAGCCCTCCAGATGTTTTTGACCTACAACTCCCATGATCCCTAGCTAGCAGGACCCAGTGGTTAGGGATGATGGAAATTGTAGTCTGAAAACATCTGGAGGGCCGAGGTTGCCTGGGCTAGAGCATCAGACAAGGACTGGGGCAAACCCGGCTTCAAATCCTCATTTAGTTGTCAGGTTTACTCAGACTGACACTTTCTCTCATCCTGACCTACCTCATTAAGGGATGTGAAAGTGATCATTCTGTCTTGTGGTATAAACTGGAGGAAAAACAGGATCAAAATGCAATTGATCATTAAAGAACTGGGACAATTTAGGGACGATGGCTGGGAAGCAGTAAGTAAGAAGTGCTTTAGCAAAGGTGCTCTGCTTGTGCTCAAAATCACACCTCCTCCTTTTTCTTTTTTACCTCTAACATTCATGAGCCCAAAAGGCCTTGAAAAAGAGTGAGAGTAAGAAAAGTCCAAGGAGAATCAAGCTAAAAACCAGTCACAGCTGCAGGCAGAAGCTTGTGTGCCAAGTTCATCTGAACCACAGAGAGCTTCCTGGTACCTGCTGCCTGACAAGGCTGCTGGCAGGTGGGGGTGGAATTCATCTCAGTGCTTCAGGGAGCAAACCCAGGAGCTCTGCAAAGGCTGCATGCAGCTGCTGCCTGTCCAAATCTGGCTAATGAGGTTCTGCAGAATGGCTCTGGAGTTTGCATTTTTATGTTTTCTTGGAGCTGAGAAGCAGAGCACATGCTCTGCATGCAGAAAGACCCAGGCTCAATCCCCAGCTCCAGTGGCGTAGCGTGGGTTGTCAGCACCCGGGGCAAGGCAAGTAATTTGTGCCCCCTAACCCGTGGATTTGCGCCCCCTAACCCGTGGATTTGCCCTAACCCCAGATGTTGTGCCCGGTGCGGCCGGCCCCCCCTGCACCCCCCACGCTACGCCACTGCCCAGCTCTCCTCTTTAAGAGAAGGCTGTGAAGAGCCATAGAAGTGCTGCTTGGGGCTCATGGGGGCTGTAGTTAGGGGTCAGGGAGAAATTCAAATCACCTCGCATTTAAAAGCCAATTTGCACTTTCTGAAATAAAATGTGAACTGAAACACAGTCATCCTGCGAAATTTGCTCCCCTTCCAATTTTACAGTGCAGTTTTCCTACCAAGTGAGGCAGTACTGCATACAAAGATGCATATATGAGGAAGAAGTGTGGATATATTTGTGGAAATAGAATACAAAAGTTCATTCTATTGTGGGAAATTGTTTTTCAAGAAAGCAAAAACAAAAAAACAAACAGTTGGAAATTGCACACAAAAATAGGCATTTTAGGAGAAATGTACCCTAAAACACTGAAGAATTTTCAAAAAATTGCTAACCAGTGTGGAAATGTGGAGAACCGGATTAAAAATCAAAGAGATAATACCCCGAAATGGATTGATTCACTCATCCCTAGTTGTGGTCCAAAACATCTAGAGGGCAACAGCTTGGCAAAGACTGGAATAGATAATTTTAGCTTATATACTGATGGCTTGTTTACCTATACATAAGAAGAGCCTGCTGGATCAGGCCAATGGCCCATCTAGTCTGGCATCCCATTCTCACAGGAGCCAACCAGATGCCTGTGGGAAATTAGCAAGCAAGATTTAAGCACAAGAGCATTTTCCCCTTCTGTGGAACTGACATTCAGAAGCAATGCTGCCTCTGACTCTGAGGCAGAGCATAGCCATCAAGGCTAGCAGCCATTGATAGCCTTCTTTTCCATCACTTTGTCTAATTCTCCTTTAAAGCCATCCAGGTTGGTGGCCACCACTGCCTCCTGCAAGAACGAGTTCCATAATTGAACTATGCACTGTGTAAAGCAATGCTTTTTCCCCACCGCCCTGAATCTTCAGCTTCATTGGAAGCCCATGATATTCAGGTTCAGTCCTAAGCATCTCCAGGTAGACAACCCTGCCTGTAATCCTGAAGAGCCACTGCCAGCCAGTGTAGACAATATTGAGTTAGATGGACCAATGGTCTGCCTCAGCATAAAACAGCTTCCTACATTCCTACGTCCATTGGTCATGCTGGCTGGGGCCGCGGTGAGTTGAAGCTCAACAACAACTGGAAGTCCACCGGTCCCCCAGCCCTCCCATAAACCAAGCCCTGGGACCACATAGCCGTATCACAGATCCTCGGACAGTTCAGACGTAACATGCAGCAAAAGGAGTTGAATTGCATTCTGTTCCCAGTGGTGTTGGGCAATTCCTGCTCCATGCTAGGTTCTTGCTTGTCAGGAAAAAGATTGGAAGGAGGCTGCACACTGGTGCGTCTAACAAGACACAAATTGGAATTGATGTCTTCCTCCCCTGTGCAGCGCAAGAGCTGCCCACTCATCCCCACGGCGAAAATGCCAAGCATACTGCTGCTGTAGCAGAGATCAGGTCAGATGCCACCATCCAGCCAACTCCAAACATTACTCTGAACATTCAGGCTGCCTGACCACCAACTTTGATTTTTAAAAAAACACTGTGTTTTGTGCTACGACACCTCCCTAGCTCCCATCCCTCACTGGACCCCACCCTGCACCTTCCTCGGGGGCTTTTGCCTGGCTGGCAGGTGGCCTTGAACATTGTTTCTTGCTCACCTGGATGGCTAGGGGTACACAAATGTAGAGGCCTTTGGCTTTTGAACGACTGGAAGGAAGTCTATTCTGCAGAGGTAAGAGGAACATCCATGGTGCTGCCCGCACTCACATCTTACTCCACCTGCTTTTGCCTCTGTCCACACCCACCCCTGGCCACATGTGGCCTCTAGATGTTTGCCAGTGAGAGAATGCAGTCCTTGACCTGAAAAATGCCCCCCACCTGCAATGTAGCCATTGCCAGTGACAGTAGCTAATACCAGGCTAGATGCAACCCTAAACACAGGGGCGGCCAGATATTGCTCGACCACAACTCCCATCATCCTTGTCATTGGGTCATGCTGGCTGGGGCTGATGGGAGTTGGAGTCCATCGACATCTGGCAGCACCATGTTGGCTACCCTTGTACTGGAGAAAAAGCTGCATTAGATGCAAGGGGGTGTATTTTGAAGCTGACACGCATAGGGCTACTCTGTTAGGCAGCTTCCTGGCTGGCCCTGCCATTGCAAACCAGGCTGGTGGCTTGGAATTCATTTGCGCAGCTGTGCCAGATGTCATGGCTTTGCAGGTGTAATCCTGAGCACTAAGCTTTGTTGAACTACGGCTGTTCCTGGGGCGAAAGCTTTATTGTTCAGATTTAAAGCTTTCTGGGCTGTTGACATATATATTATTCTTAAAGGCAGATGCATTGGTAAATATTTTACATCAGCAAATAAATATCAGTGATTTATTCTCTCCAGGATGAAACCTGCAGCTTCCTCAGTTTCACAGAGGCCCTTTTAATCACAGTCATGTGTTATCCTTTAGCACCTGCTAGGCAATGGAAGAGGCTTTTAAGATACTTCAAGGAGATGCAAAGGGGGGGGGGTAGGAAGGACATTTTTGCTCAAGCACTCAGCTCAGAGCTTAGACAAGACCTTGTACAAGTTGAACAACACTAGCAAATGCTGAGAATTCCAGTTAAACCTGCCAATGCTGACTTTGGAAGAATCAACAAAACATTCCACCATCATCTTAACTCTTATGTTTAATATTAATTTGCCTAATTTGTAGAACTGATTTCTCCCAACAATCCTCCAAATTCAACAACATCATATGGAATGTGGGTCTGTGCTGGGTCAAGGGCTGGGAGAGGAAATACTGGGAGAATGTAGGAGAAATTCTGATTATTATTTTTTTGCTATTCAGGCAAAGGGACTTTATCCCCAAGCATTCCTTTCAGTTCTGATCTCAGTGCTAGAAAACTGTAGGGGGGATTTCAGCTGACTCTATATTAAATCAAAGAGAGGATCCATCTCATTAGTGTGCAATACTAATAAGCCCTCATTATGATGCATTTCCTAGACTTTTAGACCAAACAGGCATGTTAATAATATACTGAGTGATTGTCTGTTTGGCATACAGCAGAGCAGTAGCTGCTAACCTTTTTGGAGCAGGGGGCACGTTTAGAGAAAGTGCTGAGGGCACCAGTCACAAAATGGCAGCTGTGGGCAAAGCATGGCTTCTGGGGATGGAGGGCATGGCAAAAACACAACAGAAAACCTGTGTGGACATCAAACAGTATTGATTTCACATAACAGCCCTGCAAATCTTGTCCAACATCCTGCTCTTTGGGAGTACATTTCTAGGAGAATGTTTCCAGGAGCACATTCCCCCTGACTGTGGTGGTGAAACACAGCCATTTTGGCTAGTGGCCCTTGGCATTCTCCTCCTCCAGGAATTTGCCTAAATCCTCTTTTAAAGCCATCCAATTTGGTAGCCACCATTGCCTCTTGTGCAAGCAAGTACCACAGTTTAACTATGCACTGCATGGTTAAAACTATTGATTTTATCTATATTTTGATTTTTTTTAAATGTTGTCTAAAAACAGTAAGGTAAAGGTAAAGGTACCCCTGCCCGTATGGGCCAGTCGTGTCCGACTCTAGGGTTGTGCGCCCATCTCACTTAAGAGGCCGGGGGCCAGCGCTGCCCGGAGACACTTCCAGGTCACGTGGCTAGCGTGACGAAGCTGCTCTGGCGAGCCAGCACCAGTGCAGCACACGGAAACGCCGTTTACCTTCCCGCTATAAAGCGGTACCTATTTATCTACTTGCACTTAGGGGTGCTTTCGAACTGCTAGGTGGGCAGGAGCTGGGACTCAACGACGGGAGCGCACCCTGCCACGGGGATTCGAACCGCCGACCATACGATCAGCAAGTCCTAGGCGCTGAGGTTTTACCCACAGCGCCACCTGCGTCCCCTAAAAAAACAGTAGACAACATTTTAAAAAATCAAAATATCTGTTATGTGCCTTTTTTTACTGAATATTTATTAAATGGTATATAAATCCTGATAAATAAAAGCTCCTCCCCCATGATGTTCAGCATACTTTTTTTGCATACATATGCACCAGCATACATTTTTTTGCTGGTGCATATGGCTGTTATTGTTATTACTGCCATTTTAAAAAGATCACCTTCCAAAGTTTGTTCAGTCAAAAGAGGGCTCTTGGCATGATTTCTATGCATGAGCTGAAAAACAAACAAACAGCAGAGTTGTGGTGGGTGAAGGGGAATTGTGACAAGCATAATTGGTTATTAAAAAGTGTGTGTGTGTCATTTTTAGCACCCTTTAATTGAATAAGCTCACCCTTAAAAGAAATAACCACACTTTCCTTTTGGAGGGTGTGAAAGAGAACTATTTTAATTTTTTTGAATTATTGCATTAATCTTCAATGGGGCTGAATGCTGTCATCTTTTACACTATTTTAAGGAGGGCCGTTAATATAGCGCTGCAAGAAGCAGTCATTTTTAAAGGGCTCCTAAGATTTAATCTAATTATCCCCAAGAGGAAATTGCTGGTCCTGCAGTGTCTGACTTGAGCCCTGATCCATGTTGGTTGGGGCTGATGGGAATTGTAGTCCATCAGGCACCTGACTAAGGAGTTATAATCCACCTGGAGGGCATCTGACTAAGGAAAGCTAAAATAAAAATATGAAGTGAGCGGGGTTAAACACTTGCGTTCTATTGAGTAGACCCCTTACCAGTGGCAGATCTTGGAGTCTCAAATTTCAGTGGTGACCTCTGTGATGCCAAAATTTGGTGCCCTTCTGCCTCTGATGCTCCATTGTAAATCATAATTGTGGCACCCCTGAGGCTTCACTCCCAGTGCAACTGAACCAGTCACATTCCCCTAAATCCACCTCTGCCTTTATTCACTAGTAGCTTGATTTCAGCTGCTGTCTATTGGAACTGGTGGAGTGGAAAGCAGAGAAAGCAGCATGAGGTGAACCTAGAGCCAATAAGTAGAAGACTGACATGCACAACCAACAAATTCTAGTTTTGTCTCCATCTTCCTTCCTGCTGAGTTCTACAAGGCCAACACTGAGGTGGAGGAGGAAGAAGCTGACAGCCAGGGCCACTCCCTAGACTGGCAGAGGGAGGTTGGTGGGGCAGTGCCCCATTTCCCCTAACAGACCAACCTCCACTGGGTTTCAGCCCGAGTCTTTAAGCTTTGCTGAGAACTTGCCCTACTCACTTATATTTCTTTGCCCCATACAGAAATCTGAAATGGTTTCTGTAGTGGCTCAGCGAGTTTCAAGTGTGCAAGTCCTTGATAAATGAATCATGTCAAAGGAGCTTCTAATGGCTGCCAAATAAAGCACTTTGCCCAGAATATATGTTTCCCTCTGAAGACTGGTTAGGGCAGACGACCTAGCAGAAAAGGGACCACTGTTAAAGGAAGTAGATAAAGCCAAGATTCCCCCCTCCCTCAAAATACAGAGTGCTTTTTTTTTTTTTCAGGGAAAGGTTGAAAAATAAACATACTGAAGTCTCCAAAGCTAACAGAAATGCCAGAGCTAAACATAGTTGAAAGCCCACCATCTTACCAACCTGACCTTAGCTCAGTTTTAGCCACCATGTGGGATACATTTAAGGCGAAACAAGGTCCTTTAACAAGGCTATAACTTTGCTTTTGAAAGGAGAGTGGCAAGAGCTTTCCATTCGTGGTTTGGGTCTGCCGCCAAAGTTACGCACAGTTATTTCTGCCAGGCTCGCTTGTTCTCAATGAGAATCGGGTTACTTTGTCACCTTAGCAAGGCCAACTTATTTTTAAGCTTTCTTAACCATCAGACAAAATAAACTCATTTTTTCCCCTGTGGTTCTGCGTGCAAGAACTATTTTTGTGCAGAAGCATTAACTTTCATATGCTGTGCTTGTGGCATTTCCCTCCTTTAGTAGAAGAAACGCTCTCCCCAATTTAAGGTGTGAGAAGGATGTTCAGCTGGAAAGTTGTAGAGCTGGTGTTGGCACGCTCGTCCTTACCATCCCAACAGTGACAGGGCTGTGATGCACACTCTAACACAGAGATGAATCCCATATGTCAGCTTGTTCCAGACTCCCGAACCATATAATTTCTTCCCCGGTTATAGATCTTCACTAGGGTTATAATTTTATTTCTTAAAAAAAAAGAAGAAGCAACAGATTTTCATGGCATCTTCATGCTAATGGCAGACTCCATTTCAACCTGTCTCCCCCCAACTCCATTAGGGCAAATGAGATGCTGCCCCACCAACACCAGTCTGCCTTTGGCTGGCCCCACCTGTGTGCTTTTTTATTGACAATCAGTCCAGGAGGTAGCACTAACTGTCAGCTTCATCCTCCAACGTTCCTGTGTTGCCTTTGTAGAACAGGAAGAGGATGGGGACAAATCCATAATTAGTTTGCCCCACCTGTCATTGGCTCTGGTTCTACCTACTGCTGGGCTCCCTGCCTTCTGCCTTACCAGTTCCAATGGGCATCAGTCACCTCTGTCTTTCACACTATTCCCCCAAACCCCCGGGTCTCCCTCCCCTTCCTGCCTGCCTGTCCATCTAGTGTCAATTCTAAGCCTTTTGAAGAGGAATCAAGACTGTGGCCTGTAAACTGACTACAGGAGAAGGATGGTGCAACAGCAGACCAACTCAGGTTATATGCATGGATCTAGTGCTCCAAAATAGAGACAATTTTTCCATATAGGGAAGGTGTCAGAGATGTCCTGCTGACCGATTACAGGTAGGGATGCCTAGCACCTCTTGTTTCAACCTAAAATGGATTTACCTTTTGCTAGTTCTCAGTTCAAGAACTTGGAAAAGACTTGTGGGTGTTCTAAGCACCTACAACATGGGTAGCCAAACTAAGGCCTGGGGGCCAGATCTGGCCCAATCGCCTTCTAAATCCAGTCTGCAGATGGTCTGGGAATCAGAGTGTTTTTACATGAGTAGACTGTGTGCTTTTATTTAAAATGCATCTCTGGGTTATTTGTGGGGCATAGGAATTTGTTCATTCCCCCCCCTTCAAAATATAGTCCAGCCCCCCACAACATCTGAGGGACAGTGGACCGGCCCCCTGCTGAAAAAGTTTGCTGACCCCTGACCTACAACAATCTCTGCTTTAGGGATGTGTGTTATACTACAATCTTCGATGTACCTAAAGACTCACTTGCTCAGTAGGTGACCCAGCCATCAGCATTACCTTCAGAACATACTTCAGGCCCTGCCATAAAGTCTTCCCATCTGTTTTGGTCCAAGCTCCAGAGCATGCTGTCAAGTAGCACTGTCACACATAGACACTGAGGCTCGTTCTGGATTGTTATCATCTCCATAAACTGATATTCTGAAATGGGTGACGTTGCTCCATGAAATGGTTCTGGTTTTCTGCCATATGTTGTTATGGAGAGGCAGCCAATCGCTCATTCCTCCTGCACATTTCAGATTAGCTTCATCTAAATATAATTAGCTGTAATTAATGGCAGTGCTTCAGCTGTGAAGGCTTAATGTTTGAGCAGCTAACAAGTTAGGCTGATGGCGTCAGGCGTCGTCCGCCGCCGGCTGTGAGGAACGTCACCACAGCATACATACATGGGAGGGTGAACGACGCAGTACAAAATTAGCGGAGGAGGCAACCTCTAGGAATTAGATAACAGTGCAATCATGAAGGTTCTTTCTCTGCCCACACGCCAGCAGGTGATGGCTGTCATTACTACTCCCAGAGGTGTTTGAGTAATAATCAACCAGATGGTCATATCCGCACTATACCTTTAAAGCACATTCAGAGCCCTTTAACAGTCATGGTTTCCCCCCAAAGAATCCCAGGAGCTGTAGTTCATGCATCAGCAAGCTATAGTTCCCAGAACCCTTAAGAAACGACAGCCCCACAGATTCTTTGGGGAACACCATGTGGTCTAAATGCATAGAGTGAATGGAATATATGAACACAAATAAATTTCAGCTCGTGTAATAAAAGGGTCAATGTCACAGGAGCATGTCTGTCTGCAACTACACAGTTCAAAGATGGAGTTAACTCACTATTAGCAAAAACACGAGCTCCGCAGACTTGGCTGTCAGGCCTAATGATCAGAGTAGCTCATTCCTGCTGGTCTTCCTCCATGAAAATCAGTTGCCGAGACAGAAAGTCCCTGCATCCTCCCCAGGACTTATTCAAAGCAATCAGAGACTGTGCCTGGGTACAGTCAACCTCTGCACTGCCCTTTTAATGCCTCTCTTGGTTCTGGGAGACAAGGGGGAGGGGAGCTAGTTGCAGCAGGAGGGGGAAGATACCTGCGACTTTTCACCAGCCTGATTTATCTCTACTGAGGCATCTAATCATAAGCCTGCATTTTTATTAAAGCTTATATGTTTAATCAGGGCTTGTATCTTAAAAGACCAGTCTTAGAAGACCAGTTGCCAAAAAACCTTGGCAAGATATTTTTACTCCTAGACAAGGGGCCCCCCTGATTTATAGCAGAAAACAATTCTCAAAGTCGTAAAAAGGGAATTACAGGCTGACAGCCAAGGTTACACTGACCCTACAAATTAAGGGTGGATAAATAGTAAAATGAGCCATATCTTCTTCCTAAGGTTAAGAAGGTCAAGAGCAGTGAAAAAGCATCTAGCTGGCAGAAACAGAACATTTTCTGGGAAGACTTTTCAAAAGCTGTTTGTTTCTTAAACTAAGATCCTTTTAAGATTTCTTTTCCTTTTAAAAGGTTGTTTATGTATTAAATATATTAGCTTAAATATAATTATGCAAAGGATTTAAGAAATGCTAGATTCTTATTTCATATAGTTGTAAGAGTTGTAACTATCCTGAAATTAAGTCAGGCACCAGCCCCCCCTTGCCAGACAGAAGACGCCAATCGAGCGCTCCTGATATATGGTTGTCAGGCCTTTTGTTTAGAAACCTTCAAATGAAGGAGATCTCTCAATGTTGATGTGAACTCAATCCTTGACATGCATAAGATAAAAATTCAAGATTAATTATCTGTTTTGGAAGGCAATAGGGCAAGGAGGGCAAGAGGTGAGCTGGTAATTAAGATTCCTTGTTGAGACACATGTAAGATATATTACTACTTATTTGTCATTTATAGATAGAAGAATATATAGCTTTTTGATTTCCATAAAAGGGCAAGAAGGAAATGGGTGTATCTTTTGTGATTGGCTCTAGCAAACAGCCAATAGGAATTTCAACCAGGCTGATTGGACAGAGGCAGCCACAGGAGGAGCAAGGGGGCTGGATTAAGGAAATATAAGTGCTGGCCAGAATGGCAAGAGGCCAGGCCAGAGCTTGGTAACCATATACCACTGTGCCTCATATTTATTTGTCTGACAAATAAATTACCATTTTAATTTCTCTATTGCTGCGTTGAATATTTCATTCCAGCTAAGCGTTAACCACAAGCAGGGTGCTACACTACCTCTTGGCCTCCCTCATCCCACCCTTTTGCTTCTGCTTCTGGACTCTCCCAGCTCACTAAGGCCTGTTACCTATTCAGTTTCAAACACCTCTTCTTCCTAGTCTTCTCCCTCTGATCATTGTCCCACCACCATTGCTCAGGCTCTGTGTCTTCTTCCTTTGGGGGTTCCCAAGCTGGTTCCTCCCACCAGTCCTCTGCATCCAACCAGTCCATGACAGTCAAATGGGGGTTGATCGAGCCAGGACTTGCTTCAGGCTCAAGGGGGCCCCTAGCACTGGGCCCATTCTTATGCCATTCTCCCCACCCCACCCTGTTGACTCACTCAAATTGTTCCACCCAAGTTAAGCCACTACACTCTTAGCATTATCACCTTTGGTCCATAACTCCTTTTTAGTTGGTTATTTCCAGTTGCTGCACATTGGAGGTGATTCCTCAATCAGCTGGCTATGAGTGCAATTGATTGCAGGAGAGGAAACTATGGCAAGAGAGCAACAGCTTAGCATATGATGCTGTGGAGGCAGAGTATAGCCATCACAGCAAGTCGCTAATGATATTTTTGTGTACAATTTTGACCAAGATACACAGTTTTCGCAAAGCAATTTCTCTTTATATAATGCATTTTTGCATGTTATTTTCCCTAATATATGCATTTTTATGCACGATTTAGCCAAGTATACATGTTTCTGTGTACATTACTTGACTGGAGAACTGCACTGCAAAAGTACAAATTCTGAAAGATGCCTGTGTTTCAGTTCTTATATGGTTTCAAAAAGTGCAAATTAGGTAAATTTGCCTTTAAAATGAAGCAAATTTCTCTCCCAGCCCTATTATCCTGGCTACCTCTATGCACGGCCCAGCTGTGATGCCTCAGGTGTTCTGGGTTTGTTTGGGCAGCTTCCCTGCAGAGCTCCTTTTACATCTGTAGCGACATCCCAGCCAAGACTCCTGCTAACTTTGCTGGAGACACTTTCACTTTTCTGCACAGAGAAAAGGCTTCTGTTCCATAATCTCTGTTAATCGCCAAGTTTTGAAACAAACTTCAGCAGCTCATTTATCTCTACGATTAATTCAGGCTGTCACTGTAATCAAACTGTTTATATCAATGTTCTAAATAAACTGATTAGTTAATTAATGTGTGGGCTTAATAGATTTGCTAGCTTGTTTTCCAGTGGACCAGTTTCTAGCACCCTTTTCGTTGCTGTTGTTATCGTTATTTTAAAGCCACAACAATAATGAACAAAGTTTAAGCAACTTTATCATGACATGGCTGGATGTGTGTTAGCTTTCACCTGGTCTGTAGATTTAAACAGAATGAGATGGCAGAATCCTGGTTTGGTACGTGGTCAGACTGTAGGTGGTGATACCATTTTGCAAAGCTTCCCCATGTGAAACCTCCCTACCAAAAATAAATAATCATTGCTTTTCAAGGGGAAAGGTTCTATCTCAGTCTGTTCCCCAGGTCTTAGCTTTCTACTTTCAGGGAATTTTTTTTTAAAGTATTATATACAAGTGCCAATTTATATTAGTGCAAATTTCAGATAACAGCTGTGTTTCACTTCTCACATTGATTCAGAAATTCAGAAATAATGTGACCTTTCTATGGAAACAGAGTTGAATTTCTCTCAGGTTCTTGCTTGGCAGCTGGGCAGAATATTACCTTCAAATGCCTCTTTCAGATGAAACGGAAAAAATGTAGTCAATGGGCCTGGAATATTCCTGAAGGGTCTGATACCAGAGGTTTTTGATGCTACCTACCTCCTCCCCACCCAAAAAAGAGACGTTTCCACTACTAGAACCCTGGTCTGCGTGGTATGCGTTGATGTTGCACCCTCCTGAAGATCATGCCTCCCTGCAGGAGACTGAATTGGGTGACCTTCAAGTCTCTTGGGATTTGAAATCGCCTCTAACAAAACCAGAAAGGTGTGAGTTTCCTTGTTTTGACATTGAAGCAAGAGGAATCAGCTAGCAGCGGGAGCTTTCCCTTCACCGTTGATGCAAAAATGACTTTTCTCTTGGGAATACCAATCCCTCCATCGACAACAGCTCTGCAAATCACTTTTTGCTCTCCCCCTCCCTCTGTTTGACTATTTCCTTGTGAATTGCTGAGGACAGCAACAGCCAGGCTGTGATAGGTCTGGCCACAATAGATTTGCAGCACGTTGACAAGCTGCCACAGCGTAAACTAGCTGTGATCAGTGCCGTTGTCTACCCGACAAGACTCTCCTGTTTTAGGGTGGATTTTAAAAATACGTCTTGTGTTTGTGTGATGCATAGGCTGGCAAAACCAACTCTGGTTTCTATAGTAACGTGAGTGACAGTTTAGATCTTAACCTTAGGAAAGGTAGAATGTGGCCATTTCTTTTTTTAGCTGTTGTGTTTGGAACGGAGAGCAGCAATTCACAGACAAAGCAGCCTTTGAAATTAAATTGTGGTTGGATACTCGTGGTTAAATATTGGAAGCAACAGCAGGTGTCCGTGAAGCATAAAACAACTGACTGTGGGAGATTATAGGATGGAAATAAATCTCAAAAAGATTCCTTGAAATGGCGAATACATTTACAGGGTGCCCAAATAGGTCTAAGGACATGAGAAGAGAGCCTACTAGATCAGGTCAAAGGCCCATCAAGTCCAGCATTCTCTTCCAACCAGATGACTCAATGGGTAGCCCTAAAGCAGGTCCCAAATGCAACCTTACTCTCTCTCTCCATGTCTGATTCTTAGCAACCATTATTCGGAGGCACACTGTCTCTGATGCTGCAGGGAGACCATAGTCTTCATGACTAGTAACCATTGGTAGCTTTATCCTCCATGAATTTGTCTAACCCTTTTAACACTGTTCAAGTTGGTGGCCCATCTTGTGGGAGCTCCTTGGAGGAAATGGAGGAAAGGCAAGATATAAATTGTGTCTGTGTGTGCATCATTTTTTAATCATAAAGTTATACACCACTTAAGACTAAAACAGTATTTTAGCCATTTATGAAAATGCCTAGTACTACATAACAAAAGTGACAAACCACAAGGCTGTGTGCGTACGATATCATTATGGCACATTCAAAACACATTCTTTCCTCCAAAGAATTCTGGGCACTGTAGTTTACCCCTCACAGAGTTACAACCCCCAGGAAACCTTAGCAAACTGCACTGCCCAGAATGTGCTTTGAATGGGCTTTAAAGGTATAGTGTGTAAACAGCCCAATACAATATACAGTCATACCTCGTGTTACGTTTGCTTCATGCTGTGACTTTTCAGGTTACGAACGTGGCAAACCCAGAAGTGTTTACTTCTGGGTTCGCCACGCGCACATGTTCAGAAGTGATCTGCGTGTGTCACGCATGCGCAGAAGCGCTCTATCGCGCTTCGTGCACGTGCAGTAGTGGTGCTCTACTTACAGACTTTTTGGGGTGCGAACGGCACCCCGAAATGGATCATGTTTGTAAGTAGAGGTACCACTGTAATATTTTTTTAAAAACTCACAATGCAATGTAATGCAATAAAATTCCCCCAAACATAGCAGCACCTTTTGAAAACACCTTAAGAGCCAGGAATCCCTTCCATTTTCACCCTCCATCTTGCCAAAGCTCATCCAGACATTCCATAAGCAAGAGCGTTGATGTTTGAAAATCGCCCTGTGCTGCCTGCAGAATCCACCCAATGCTTTTTTAGATGCTAGCTTTGTACAGACAAGGGAGCTTTCTCCTTCAGCAGCTTTAGACCTGGGAAGCTCATTAGCTCAGCATGTTTGCTCCATGCCTTGATTGATATTTAGGTGGCCAGAAAGTTGTTTTATCCCCCCACCCTCGGATTTTTTCATTCTTGGTTTGCAAACACTGGTTCAGTACAACCGGAAAGAAGCTTTTCTTCTTCTTCTTCTTCTTCTTCCTCTTCTTCGAATCACTGCCTTCTCTCCAAAATGAAAAATCCCATCTGGCCTTTGGTGAAGCTGCTGTAAGAATTTGAAGCAGCAGCTGCTTGCATGTCCAAACTCTGCATACAAATCTGCCTGGAAATGCAAATACTGTCAAATAGGTTCTTTCTACACAAGGCAGACTGTGACCCATCTGGTTCCCCGATATGAGTGCAGGTTAAAAACCAATGCAAGGCTGAAGCTGTTTGGCTGTCTCTTCCGTGGGGAATTGATGAAATGCTAATGATGAATCTTATGGAGGCTATTACCTTACTGCCCTAAAGCCTACAGGGTCATGTAAGAACATAAGAAGAGCCTGCTGAATCAGGCCAATGCCCCACTTAGTCCAGCATCCTGTTCTCACAGTGGCCAACCAGATGTCTGTGAGAAACCAGCAAGCAGGACCTGAGCCCCAGAGCACTCTCCTCTCCTTTGGCTCCCAGGAACTGGTATTCAGAAGCATTACTGCCTCTGACCATTTAAGAAATAGTTCACACATTGACAAAAAACACATAGGAAGCTTCCCTTTAGATGTGCTTCAGACATTCCAGGAAGTGGTGGTAATGTGAACATTTTTTTGGGGGGGGGGGATAATGGAAATGGCCTTCTCTCAATTCTGTTGTATAGTTTGATAGCTGAAGGTGCTTCCTTAAGGGCATTTGATGCCTAGTGGTTACTATCTAGTGCCATCTGCAGTGCCCTTGCCTAGCTGAAGCACTATGCCAAGGCTGGGGACCCCCTCCAGATGTGGCTGGACTACAACTCCCATCATCCCTGATCATTAACTACGGCAGTTGGGGCTGATGAGAACTTAAGTTCAACAACATCTAGAGGGCCACAGGTCCCCCTGCTCTTCGCTAAGCTGTAAGATGGTCAAAATGATAAATGCAATCTTATAATCCTATTAGTGAAGCCATCAGTTTCTTTGGGGAGGGGGATGGTGGCAAAGCAATTATTTTGAAAACGTTGACCTTTTGGCAAAATATGCTAAAACTCTAGTGCTTTCCAAAGTGCTTCCCGGGTCAGTCCTGAAATAGGTAAGCATCAGATATGCACCCTTGTCCTAAACTTTGACAACAGCTCCTGCTATGGTCCTCAGAACACTGCATAAGAACAGAGTGTAAGGGGTACTTAATGAGAGGGACTGATAGCGTGTCATGGCAGTCCAAAGCATAAGACACTATCTGGTTGGCAACCATGAGAACAGAATTATTGACTCAATGGCACTGGAGAAATGTGCCTAGTGCCATCACTATCAACCTTTAAGTGCTAGCTGGGGTCAGTTGGGCCTCTGTGACGTGGGGACAGCTAAAAGCTCTCCTCCTGGATGATATCAGTGATTGGGCTGGGATATAAGGTTTCATAGTCCGAAAAATTGGGACAGTGACTTGTTGGCAGAGGGTGCTCTATAACTTACACCCATGTCAGGCTTCGAGGAATCGGCTTCCTGCCCCTGTGGCAGTAGATAAGAGATTAAACGAAAGGAACGCCTTACCAGTTAGAATCTTTAATAATCACAAAGAGAGAACAAAGAACACATCTCCTAGAAATGGCGGTGCTCCCAATTAAGGGATACTCCCCCCTCCATCCCTATTCATCTACATCACTCCTATGTCTTGTAATCTGAGCTTCTACCCTCTGTGCTTTTTGTTCTGACACTTTTTAAGCTCTCTGTGACTGTGAACCTGTTAACTCTTTCTCTTCCAGTGTTTCTTCTGCAACTGTTCCCCATCCAGTATTTCCCAGCTTCTGCCTTCTGAACTCTGCCCCTCTGCAAACCACTGTTCCAAATCTATGCTATCCTCCTGCTCCTGGGAAGATTCAGGATCTGGATCAGGGGGAGGGAGTGGCTCCCACCCTTCTTCCTCAGTGCAGCCCTCCTCAGCATGGTCCCTGACAACCCAGCCCCTCCATAGTGCAAGGGGCAACCTCCCAAAAATGTCAGGGAAATTTATCTACCCCCCCACCCCATCTTAAAAAACAAAACAAAACACCAGCAGAAATCAGGAAACCGTGTGTGTGTGAGAGAGAGGGGATATTACAGAGGCTTAATAAATGACAATTTGTTTACACCAGGCAAAACACTCTGGAACACCCACCCACCTCAGATGGCTTAGAATACGTGTGTACGATGCAAAGGTCAGCATCCACAAAGGTCAGTAATAATAATAAAAAAAGAAAACTGCAGAGCTGCCACGTCTCAAGCAGATGACATTTCAATGTAAGCTCCTTGTAACTTCTAAGGGCTGACTTCTGTGATACTGGTCAACCAGGAATGCGCCTTGTGTATATTTTAAAGCTGCTAATAGATACTCCAGCAAGAAACCGCCCTGTTTCTTCAAAGGAGTTAAAATTAACTCTGCAAAAAGCAAACACAAACCCTGCAATATATTTTAAGATAAAATGATGCTTAATTATAGATGCATTTAGGTAAGCAATTTGAAAGAAGAAACTGCTAGATTCCAAGGGACCATGGAACGTTTACGGTTGCTGAATGTTTTCAAAGCTAAATCAGGACTCATATTCTGCCCATATTTTGTCAGGCAAAAAGAAAGATACATTGGTAACACAGCACCTTTGACCAGGGATAACTTTGTGATCCACCCACTCCTCAGTTGTGCATTGTTGAAGGCTCATCCATCTCCAAGCCTGTTTTCTGTTTTGGCATTCAGATCTCACCACTGCCTTGCACTCAGTTTCTTGGGTGATTTGCTTTATACTTTAGCAGAACAAATAGGAATAGGGGAAGGGAGAAATTTGATTTGGTTCACATTTAAAGACAAACCTACCTAATGCATTCTTTCTGAAACAATGCATGAACTGAAAACAGAGCTATCCTTTGAAATTTTCACTTCTCTGAATTTTGCAATTGAGTTCTCTTGTGTGTAAAAATGCATATGTTGGGATAAAGTACAGCTATATAAGTGAACATAACATGCAAAATGTGTTCTTTAAGGAAAGACAGCTTTGCAAAATTGTGTATATTAGGTAAAATTACATACAATAATGCATATATTTGCAGCAAAATGCCTTGAATTTTCATGAGGACTTAAAATAACTTTGCAAACTGATGTGGAAATGTGGATTTAAGATTGAAAAGAATGAGAAATGTGGTGCTACTATTTTGATTGGGTGAAGGTTGAGAGAAAGGCACAAGGGTTGCTGGAGAGAAAAAGCAAAAGAAGCAGAACTGTTTCTGTTTGTTGAGTTATGGTTTTCTGCAGCTACTTCATTTGTATAAAGGCTGGAAGTTGTCAAGTCAACAACCTATAGTTACAAGTCATGGGCCTTGCCTCGGATTATTTCCACAGACACCCATGGCTGCTACTATGTGAGGGGAACCTGTGGCCCTCTAGATGCTGCTGGATTAAAGATCTCATCATCCTTGACTTCTGGCCACATTGGCTGGGGCTGATTGGAGTTTGATTTCAGTGGGTCTGTTCTAAGGTTGACTAACATTGGATATTACCAAGGGACTCTGAAAATGTGACTTCTGCACCTTACTCTAAGAGCACATAAGAAGGGAGCTGAACTCTGCAACTTGCACTTCAATTTCCACCAAAGCATTCCCCAAAGGCAAAACGTAGGGCAGTAATTTTTCAGAGTGAGATATTGGGGGAACAGGGTTGACCACAACAAACAGGGGGTGTATGAGCTTGTCCCTGCAATGTTGAAGCTACCAGCATGAGTTTGACTAAACTGCGGGAGGCAGTGGAAGACAGGAGTGCCTGGTGTGCTCTGGTCCATGGGGTCATGAAGAGTCAGACACGTCTAAACGACTAAACAACAAAACAATACATAGGTGTGTGAATATATATATTCAAATATATATGAATATTTGTTTTCTGTGGGAGGCAGTTCCCTCCCTCCCTCCCTCCCTCCCTCCCTCCCTCCCTCCCTCCACACACTTTATTATTATGCAGTGGTGTGTGTGTGTGTGTGTGTGTGTGTGTGTGTGTGTGTGTGTGTGTAACTGATTTTATCAACAAGAACATAAGAAGAGCCTGCTGGATCAGGCCAATAGCCCATATAGTCCAGAATCCTGTTCTCACAGTGGTGAAACAGATGCTGGTGGGAAACCAGCAAGCAGGATTCAACCACAAGGCCACTCTGCCCTCCTGTGGTTTCCAGCAACTGGTATTCCAAAGCATTAATTTCTGACTAATCCCACCTTCCCTGGTTGCTGCCTCTCCTTTTGCCTACATCACCCTGGCTTTCGTCAAAATGTGCAGCACTTGAATCCAGGCCATTCTTAAAAGTGTTTCAGATCACATTCCACCTCTGCAGTTTAGCCAATTGCCTCCTGACCGCATCATGCGTAAAGTGAATGTCGAGATGCAAAAGCTGCCCGGTGAGGCCCCTGGGGTAACACAATATTTTTAGATGCACAATTCCCTGAACACAAATCGTCATAAAATATGGATAACTTTTCTTGACTTGAGATGAAACTGAATGGAGAATGTGAGGGAGAGGGGCATTCAGAACAATACCCAGCACGGAAACACATTCTTGGAATGTTCTGTGCTTGAAGTTGATCATTCTTGTTGCTGTTGATTAAAATGCAATATTTGGACGCATGGTAGGCTTTCCCAGGGGTGCAGAAATACTATATTGCATAACTATAATATTTCAATGCTGTGTTGCTTCCCACCCCATGGCCTTATGGGTGTGTTTTGCATTCTGATGCACATGTTAGTTCTCATCTTACATGGGTCAGGAGTAGGATGAATTAATAATTCACACAGCACTTTGGATGTGCCAGATGCTTTCTGATCTTCATCATGTTTAAGTCAGGCCTGCATAGCCTCCTGCACAGGGTAATAGGGGTGCAAGACTTCAAGGGAGAAAAAGGGGAAGGATAGTAGCTCAGTGAGAAGAACATCTGCCTTGCATGCAGAAGGTCCCAGGTTCAGTTCCCAGCATCTCCATGTAGGACTGGGAGAGGCCTTTTTTTTGTTCCAAAGACACATTTGGTAGTCTAAGAAAATGCTCTGCGCACCCACAATACCCAATAAACAGAAGCTAAGTAGTTTTCATGTTAGCAAAGGTGGAATGTAATTTTAAGGTGGTGAATACAGACAGCATCCCTGATTACGAATGGGGGAGAATTTCATTTGCACTTCTCAAAACTATTAGTGAGCTGAAACACAGCTCTTCTTCAACATCTGCACTTCTCTGAATTTTGTGGCACAAAAATGCACATACTAGTGAATATAAATTCCCAAACTGCATTTTGTTAGGACTATCTGCTTGCAGAAATGAAAATATTGAGCAAACTGCATGTGTTAGGGGAAATGCACAGGAAAAGGCATACAGATTTTAGTGTGGGCTTTTTTTAAAAAGAAAAAAGTTTGCAAATAGATGCAAAAACAAAAACAAAAACAGAATTTAAAGGGGGTGGGGTGGTGGGAATAGGAAACCGAGAGGGACAGATTCATCTATCCCTATCCTTGCTAGAAATATGCTACCACTTAGAGACCCCAAGGCTTATCTGAATCAATTCCTGCATCATTCCCAGAACTGTCACACAACGTTCAGCCTTCATGCTTCCTTTGCTTTCTAGAGACAATGCTGGTCTAAAACTCGTCTGGGAAACACAAAGGTTCTCACACTCCCGTTTCAACAGAGAATGGAATGACAGTCCAAACATAACAGGGATAGCCAAACAGTTCCACCAGTTTTTCCCTTCCCCTGTATTTGGAAGGAAGCCTTCCAGAACCAACAGCAACTCATTTCAATGTTGATGAAATGTCTAGAACAGAAGCAGGCAGACTGCATGGTCCTGGTATCTACACTTTCTTCTTTACTGCCTGTGGTCATGATGGCTAAAACCCATTGACAGACATCCCTTGTGAATTTGACTAATAACAAACTCATTATTTTTAGTGTGGATCTTTATACAGCCGGAGCAGCAGCATCCATGAGCAAGAGGGTGGATTCAGCAAGAACCCCCAAGTTTCCAGGGTGTGTGCGCTGCAATCCTATACATACTTAACCTGGGAGTAAGCCCAAATGAACTCAAGAGGACTTACTTTTAAATATACATTTCAGGATTGTACTGGGAAAGGGGTGGGATCCAAAATGGCGAAATCAAGATTAATCATGCTAAATGGGCACAAAAATGCTGGCTGACGGTTGGAAGGAGAGAGAACGGAATGGAGTGTCCTGGGAAAGGGCGTAGGTGACAGACAGAACAGGAAAGCTCCACACTGCGACAGATCTTCTTGCAGAGTCCATTAGGACTATTCAAAAGCCCATCTGGACCACTAGCCATCACCACATCACGTAGTACAGTGGTACCTCGAGTTAAGTACTTAATTTGTTCTGGAGGTCCGTTCTTAACATGAAACTGTTCTTAACCTGAAGGACCACTTTAGCTAATGGGGCCTCCTGCTGCTGCCACACTGCCAGAGCATGATTTCTGTTCTCATCCTGAAGCAAAGTTCTTAACCTGAAGCACTATTTCTGGGTTAGCAGAGTCTGTAACCTGAAGTGTATGTAACCTGAAGCGTATGTAACCCGAAGTACCACTGTAGTGAATTCTGTTGTTTTCAAAAATGAAACACTTTCAGGTTCTGCATGTCATCCTCATACGAGGACCAAGCTTATGACAGGAACACATGAAGCTGCCTTATATGGAGCCAGACCCTTGGATCCATCAAGCTCAGTATTGTTTGCACTGACTGGCAGCAGCTCTCTAGTCTTTCAAGCAGAGGGTCTCTCCCAGCCATACCTGGAGACACCAGGGATTGAACCCGGACCCAGGACCTTCTGCATGTGATCCTTCTCTGTCATTTTCTCTGGATCATTCCTGTTTTATAGTACATCTGCTGCTATGAAGACCACAGTCTGTGTTTTCAGGCAGACTGTGGCTGAAATTATGGAGGATGGTTGTTGATTTATTTTATTTTTATTTTATGAAATAGCAGCTTTCAATTGATTTTTCAAGTCACTGCCCTTTTGTGGTCTCTGAGATGATAAAGTGCAAGAGAGAGTGTGCAAGTAGTTGGGATAGTGGAAAAGGGCTAAGTTGGCAGAATTCCTACAGGATCACCACCATCTCTGGGGGGCCTTTGGCCTAACTTGAAAGCTGTGCTCCAAAAATATGATCCTTCACTTTGGCTCTGCCCACAAAACAGGAATGATAATAATTACATTTATTGGCAAGAACTGGCCAATCCTTTGGCTATGAAGTGGCACCGAAAAATACAGTGCTGCTTTCTGTGAAGTGAAATTGGATTTGGGAAATTCCGTCCAAGTAACCATTGTGGTTTTCTTTCTGTGGAGACAAACTTGTTGATAAGATGACATTTGCATATAGTTTACCTCCTTTTTTAAAGGGTGCACTGTTTCTTTTCTAGTAGCCAAAATTATGTTTATTTTACAGAAGGGTTTTCAATGTATGCTAGAACACCTTGAAAACCTTTTGCCCCAGCCATGGGAATGCGGCCCTCAGAAGGTTGAATCTGGCCCTCAGGTCAAAAGAGGTTTCCCCAACCCTGATTTTATAACTTCAGAAAAGACCCAAATCTGTCTAGTTTGCATTTTCAATCTCAAAATAATCCAAAACAAAAACCACCACCCACCCACTATATCTACCTTGCACAATTAAAGAACATGGCTTTCCCCAAAGAATCATGGAAACTGTATTTTACCCACCACAGAGCTACAATTTCCAGCATCCTCAACAAACTACAGTTCTGAGGATTCAATTAGGGGAGCCACGTGCTTCAAATGTATAGTATGCACGTGACCACAAGCAACTCCTCCAACATATTGAAGGGATGCCCGTGGAGGCTGCATGGGCTAGCACTGACCCAAGCAGAGCTGCGCATCATGGCCATTCATGGAGGAGAAGGTTCTCAATAGCTACTAGCTCTGATGGCTATGCTCTGCCTCCAGCCTCTGAAAACTGCAGGAGAGGGGAGACTGCGCTTGCGCTCAGATCCTGCTTGCAAGCTTCCCACATGCATCCATTTGGCCACTGTGAAAACAGGATGCTGTGAGAACAGGATAGGCCATTGGCTTGATTCAGTCGGCTCTACTTATGCCCTTTCTGTACAGCTGTATGCATCGAGACAGAACTATGTGCGGAGAAAAGCTACCGGTACTTTCTGTGACCTGAATAAATGATGCATCCCAAACAGGCTTGCAAAATGCCTCTGATATTTTGCATAATTTATGCTGCAGTCTTTGCTATTTTGCATAATTTATTCTGGCTTTTCTGGTCGACAAGCTTTACCTGGCGTAAGAATGTAAGTAGCTGCCATTGGTTATGGGAGACCACTGGTCCATCTAGAACAGCAGTAGCAGCAGCAGCTCTTCAAGGTCTCAGAAAGAGGTCTTTCCTGACCTGGAGATGGCTGGGCTTGAATCCAGGAACCTTTGCCTAAAAAGCATGCACTCTACCACAGAGATATGGCCTCTTCCCAACACCGTAAGTGGTCTTATCTAGCAGCAGATGATGTTTCTTTTTTTTTTTAAATGATATTTATTAGAAGTTTCAAAAATTACAAAAAAACAAAGCAATAGAGAGAACAACATAAAATTAACAAAACATACATAACAGTACATCAAAAAAGAAAAACACACACATAAAAACCAATACACCAATAACAATAAAAATAAAAAAGAAAGAAACACACATCCAATATTCCATATCTCCATTGTTCATTTACTTGTTTCATCGACCTCCTCACACCTCCCTTTTTGTATTCTAGTTTAGTTATTTGTTTCAGCAAATTCTTTCCATCTTTCTCAATTTTTATTGAGTAATTTATCTTAACAGTTTAACCTATTAGTTAACTCAGCAAATCCTTTCCATCTTTCACTATATTCTGTCATTCAATTTACCTTAATTTATTTTAACCGTATCTTTCTATAAAATACCTTAAAGCTTAAAACTTAATATTTATTTGTACATAATTCCTTATATCATTTCTACTAAAGCCAAATATTTTCATTCTAACATTTTCCTAATGCTCATTAATTTTACACTAATTCCCAATATAATTTTTTTTTTTTTTTAAATTCCTTCCAATCTTCCTCCAGTGTCTCTTCTTCCTGGTCTCAGGTTATGTCAGTCCTTACTGTCTGTTCCATCTAGTCCATCAACCTGGTAGTCTTATGTCCGAGGCTCTTAAGTCTTTTCCATGTCCCTTCTGCAGATCTTCCTCTTGTTTGTACTTGCACTTTACCTTATCTTTTGTCGATCTCTTTCTTAATTCCTTTCCTTTCTCATTGAGGGGTAGGTCTCAGGGATGTTCCAACTCAAAGATATCTCCGTCTCTCCTCAGCAGATCGGCCCATTCCCCACAGTCCCATTCCCCACAATCAACAGTGTAGTCCATAAAATATTTAAAGGCATGTTTCAAAGTCCCTCCAAACTTAAGGGCCCCCACAACCCCAGACCCCCCCTGGCCCACTCCAGATTCAACCTTCGACAACAACGGCTTATGCTCCTGTAGGGCCTCGGGATTCTCCATTTGTGTTACTTGGGGTTCAACAGCAGCCTCCTCCATTATCTTCTGCGTTTGCACTTGCTCTATCAAATCAGGTTCTTGAGTTGGCTCCTGGATGGTTTCTGTATTCGCTGTTTGTCCAAAATTTTTAACTGCAACAGTCATCAAGCCCATCTTCTCATGCGTCTGCTCCAACAAAGCGCTTGTCTTGCAAAAGGCAAGCACCAAAACTTCTTCCAAACACATTTTTGTTCAAGGTCACAGTCTGATCCCACAATCCTTATCACTGCAGCTGTAGAGTCCCCAGATCGACTCCAGCAACAATTTAACAAGCTCCCTCTAGAGGAGACAATTTCTATTTGTATCCATCTTTTGAAAGCAGATCCAACAAAAAAAATGTTACTTTCATTTTTCAGATTTCTTGTTTCTTTTAAATGCAAAAGGCAACATTGGAAACAATTTGTTTCTCTTCTTTAACTATCTGTCAAAGAATGCTCCTTTCACAGTCAATGAACTTCACCAAAAATCTCTGTCTCTGACACCCTGTTCCCAGGTTTGAGACAGTGGAAATTTATCTTTCTTTACTCTCTCTCCTGCAGGCTTAAACAGTCAAAATTCCCCCTCTTTACTCCTGCATCCAAGAGGGGTTTAGATGGTTAAAACAGGAGGAATTTTAAACCTTTATATACAACTTTCCAAACTTTAGCTTGCACAATTTTTGCTTCAGGCTATTTACAAAAGCGGAAGGCGGACTTCCTGTTTAGAACCTTCCCGCTTGAGTACCAAATTAAAATGTTTCTTAGCCCAATTTTCCGTTCTACTCACGGGTACTTGTTTAGAGTCCAATTGTCCACAGGAAAAAGCCAGCGCTCTCCGGCAACGGCTGTGCAGCTTCACTCCACAAAAATAGCGGTCGATTCAAAACACCGCGCCGCTCACCCCACGTCACTTCGGATCCCCGAAAAAGGGGTTTCCTTGCGTGTAGGGGGGGCGCTCCTGGTGTCAGCCGAATCCCACATTTCCAGGCTTCCTCCGCCTGGGATTTTTAAAGGGTCTCCGCCTTCGCCGCGGCGGCAAGACCCGATTTTCACGGAGCGGGTTCCTCTGGATCAGAGGAATTCCGCCATTGCCGATGGTGCTAACACGGAAGTCCCGATGTTTCTATCTAGATATATATCGTCTACACTAGTTTTTCCCAACCTGGTACCCTGCAGATTTTGCTGGGTTCAAGCTCCCATAATCATGGAGCATTAGCCATGCTAGCAGTGAGGCCTCTGGAGGCACTGAAGCCTTCACAACAGCCTGAGGATGCCAAAAGCAGATGCAGAAAAACTAGTGAGAATTGGGGACTTTGCCAGTGTAGCAACAGAGAAGGTGGCAGTTTTAAATATTGCATTCAGATCTGAGATGTTTCTGAAAGCGATGAATACTTCAGTAGGATGTGGTACAGTCTGTAGGAAGGTCAGAAGTTGCCTTATACTGAACCACACCATTGTTTCATCTAACTCAGGCTTCCCCAACCTGGTGCCCTCCTGATGTTTTAGACCGCAGTTGCCACCAGCTCCAGCCAGCATGGCCAATGGTCAGGGATGATGGAAGCTGTAGTCTCAAACATCTGGAGGGCATGGATTTAGGGAATTCTGTTCTGCAGTGGCTCTCCAGGCTTTCAGATCAAGCGACATTCCCAACCCTACCTGGAGATGCTGAGACTTGAACCTTGGACCTTCTGCATGCAGAGCAGCTACACTTCTACTGTGGCCGATCTCTAAAATTTGTGTGAAGAATGAATGGATTTATTTGGTTTGTGTGTTAATTCTGTAAAATCAGAATACTCAAGCCAAGGATTGTTTTTCTTTTATCATATTGTTATATTTCATTTATACTGAATATTGTAATTTGGTTTATTACATTGTTTTTAAAACTATGCCATGACGACGAAGACTTTGGAGTGTGAGCAGACCTTGCCCTTTGGAGTGCCTCTGTGAGCAGACTTGGGACTACTGAAGCCGTAACCAAATGCTGGCATGGTGTTTCCTGAGAACAAAAAGAACCGGGTGCCATTTTGAATCAAGTCGGTGGACTGAACCTTTTGAAAACTGCACCAGTTTTAACCACTGATTTCTAAACTGCAGCCTGTGCATAGGATTTCATAATATCCAACTTGCATCAAAGAGAAATTTGCTTCTGTTTTTTTCTGTTCAGGATTCACTCTGGAAAGTCAAGAGGACTTTTTTGAAGTTTCTTAAAGAAGCAGCGTGGATGATCTTGTTAATTTGTGAATAGCTGTTTCATACAGAAAGCAGACTGAGAAAGGCTTCAGTTCTGGATAATTTTCTTAAACACAGGAATCAGCCAAGGGGATGTGGTTTAGACATGTATCCAGCCAAATGAACCAGCTGGGACAGTAAACATGTGTGTAAAAAAGAGTGGGGTATAACCAATGTCTACAATTTTTGGTACAGTGATACCTCAGGTTACATACACTTCAGGTTACATACGCTTCAGGTTACAGACTCCGCTAACCCAGAAATAATGCTTCAGGTTAAGAACTTTGCTTCAGGGTGAGAGCAGAAATCGTGCTCCGGCGGCGTGGCGGCAGCAGGAGGCCCCCATTAGCTAAAGTGGTGCTTCAGGTTAAGAACAGTTTCAGGTTAAGTATGGACCTCCAGAACGGATTAAGTACTTAACCTGAGGTACCACTGTATATCTCTAACTTGCATAGCAATATACAGCAATATAGAACCAAACAAATTGCAATCATGTCAGTTAGGAAAAATTTAAGATCAGACCAAAGACCACTCTAGTCCAGCATCCTGGTCTCAGAGTGGTCTGCCAGATGAGTATAGGAAGGCTGCAAGCAGAACATGAGCACCATGGGACTTTCATTCTCATGAACCCCAGTATATTGTCCCTGACAGTGCATGTAGAATATAGTCATCATGGCTAGAAGGCATTCATAGTCTAATTCTCCATGAATTTGGTTAATCCTCTTTTAACATTTGCCCAATCCTCCTGGGCAACAGCAGGTGAAGGGCGAGGCATGTTATTAGGGACCACTGGAGTAGAGAAAATTATTATAAACCTCCCCTTCCTACACATTGTGGTCCTGCCAAACATCCCTCCTCTGCTATTAATCAATCAATTAAAAAGAAACCTGGCATTGTTGCAGGTGAAGCATTTAGCCTCTTGTTTCATTTGGCTCTCATTGTGTCTCTTTTCCTGATGTAAGTGAAGGTTAGGGCTCAGTTTTACCTTTCGGGGCTAAAAAATATAAACTGGATCTAGGGCATCTTAAGTAGGAATCTTAAGAAACTGGCATATGAGGTGCATCAGAAAATTAATGATGCTTTAGGGACGCGGGTGGCGCTGTGGTCTAAACCACAGAGCCTAGGGCTTGCTAATCAGAAGGTTGGTGGTTCGAATCTCCGCGATGGGGTGAGCTCCTGTTGCTCAGTCCCAGTTCCTGCCCACCTAGCAGTTCGAAAGCACATCAAAGTGCAAGTAGATAAATAGGTACCGCTCCGGCAGGAAGGTAAACGGCGTTTCCGTGCACTGCTTTGGTTTGTCTGTGGACAAATGCTGGTTCCCTCGGCCAGTAAAGCGAGATGAGCGCCGCAACCCCCGAGTCATCCACGCACGGACTTAATGGTCAGGGGTCCCTTTACCTTTACCTAAGGATGGTATAGTCTCAGGTTGCTTCCACATGACCTGTTTCCTGGTGTGGTAATGTGGAGAACTAAATTTAAGACTGGAAGAAATTAAAATCGACATATTCACCTATCACAAGAAATATGCAGGTATTTTCAGGTGTGCAGGATTTCTGACCAGTAGGTGGTGCTATACCATTCCCTTGCTGACTGCTTTGTATTCTTATGCTGCCATCTTGTTGTTCTGCGTAAGAAATTATCTGGAAACTCTGCTATGCCTAAGTATGTGTGCTACTAGAGGGACTTGCACTGGTGAAATAAACCTCATTTTAATGGCGGCGCGCAGAGACGCTGCGGCTCAGTGCTCTCCTTTTGTTTTCAGCGTTTTGTTTTGTTTTCAGTGTTTTGTTTTCATTATTTTTACTTGTTCTGAGTATGTTTGGCCGGGCAAGAAAGATTTATAGCAGGCAGGAACTTCTGAAGGTCGGGTTACAGTGTGAACAAGCTGTGAGAGCTGATTATTTTCGCCCAGATAACGCTCCTGTGGGAGTAGCCAGGCCACCGGGCTCTCCATGGATTACTATGCCTCCAGGGAGGAGGCGAAGGCGGCGTAGAGACAGGAGGCAAAGGCGGGGTTGTCGGGCCGGCGTCCTGGTAAGATTGCAGAGGAGTCCATCTAAACCACCACTCCCTAGCATATTTCTTGCTAATGTGAGATCTCTTGCCAACAAGATGGATGAATTGAGGCTGCTGGCAGCAAAGAACAGTCTCGTAAAAGATTGCTGCGTCTTATTTGTCATTGAGACATGGCTTCAACCGTCCATACCAGACACGGCTATTCAGTTGGAAGGCTGTGTGGTACATCGTCATGACCGAGGCATGGACTTCGGAAAAACCAAAGGAGGGGGGCTGTGTGTATATGTGAACAAATGCTGGTCCAATAATTCTAAGACCGTGGGCAGTTACTGTTCACCGGATTTGGAATATGTGGCTGTTAAATGCAGACCAGCCTATCTCCCTAGGGAGTTTACAGCTGTTATGCTAACTGGTGTGTACGTGCCACCAGATGCCAATGCCAACTTGGCTCTGGGATGCCTGCAGAGCCTTATCAGCAGCCAGCAAGACAAGCATCCTGAAGCTGTGCACATCATTGCGGGAGACTTCAATCATGTTGAACTTAAAACAGTGCTCCCAACGCTCTATCAGCATGTGAAATGTCCCACAAGGGGGGACAAGACACTGGATAAAGTTTATTCGAATGTAAATCACGGCTATAGGGCCTTACAGCTGCCACATTTGGGCCAGTCCGACCATATGTCTCTGTTCCTGGTACCAGCATATATCCCACTCAGGAAACGGGCTCCCACAATATCAAGGACTGTTAAAATCTGGCCTGAAGGCGCTATCCACCAGCTGCAGGACTGTTTTGAGAGAACCAATTGGGATATTTTCGATCGTTCAGACCTGGAGGAGCACACGGCGGCAGTTCTGTGCTATATCAATCACTGCACAGACACTGTCACAGTAAATAAATCCATCCGGTTTTATCCCAATCAGAAACCCTGGATGAATAGAGAGGTCCAGTGCCTGTTGCGGGAAAGGAATAGGGCTTTCAGGTCGGGCGAGGTGCAGCTTTACAGTGTGGCAAGAGCAAACTTGAAGAGGGGTATTCGACGGGCAAAACTGGTCTATAGGCAGAGGATTGAGGATAATTTAAGGAGTAACAACACAAGACAGATGTGGCAGGGGATTCAGCATATTACCAACTACAAACCTAACCTTGGTGCTGTCGATGGTGACCCTTTGCTGGCGGAGGAGCTTAACTTTTTCTTTGCTCGCTTCGAGAAGGAGCCACCTGAGACGCCGGTATTACAGCCACCAGCCCATAGGGGCCCCTCATTCACTGTAGAGGAGCATGAGGTGAGACAGGTATTGAGGATGGTGAATCCGAGGAAGGCTGCTGGACCTGATGGCATCACGGGAAAGGTGTTGAAGGGCTGTGCGGATCAGCTGGCGAAGGTCTTTACTAAGATCTTCAACAAGTCCTTACACCAGTCTATTGTCCCACCCTGCCTGAAGTCGTCAACTATTGTTCCTCTGCCTAAAAAATCTACAATCAGTAGTTTGAACGACTACAGACCAGTTGCACTGACTCCAATCATCATGAAGTGTTTTGAGAAACTGGTGCGCCGTCATATAATTTCCTGTCTTCCATCAACTTTTGACAACTACCAGTTTGCATACAGGGCAAATAGATCCACGGAAGACGCTATCACTATCACTCTCCATGCTGCTCTGTCCCATCTGGAGCAGCCGGGGAGTTATGTGAGGCTGCTGTTTGTGGATTTTAGCTCTGCTTTTAACACTATCCTCCCCCATAGACTGGTGTCCAAGCTAGAGGCGATTGGACTCTCCAACTCCACCTGTCTCTGGGTTTTGGATTTTTTGTCAGAACGTTCTCAGAGGGTTAGAGTGGGGTCACATATGTCCACAGCCCTTAGCCTTAACACCGGCTCACCACAGGGTTGTGTGTTGAGTCCCCTGCTCTATACTCTCTATACGTATGATTGTACAGCCATCTATCCCAGCAACAAAATCATCAAGTTTGCTGATGACACTACGGTGGTGGGGCTCATTTCAGGAGGGGATGAGTCCGCCTATCGGGACGAGGTGGAGCGGCTTTGTGTTTGGTGTGGAGAGAACAATCTGGCTCTTAATACGGCTAAGACCAAGGAATTGGTGGTGGATTACAGGAAAAAAAAGGCGGACATTCAGCCCTTGTATATCAAAGGGGAACGGGTGGAGAGGGTGGCGGAATTCAGGTTTTTGGGAGTGACTATCGATCAGGGCATGACTTGGAGCGCAAATACCACTGCTCTGGTGAAGAAGGCCCAGCAGAGAATTTATTTCCTCAGACTTTTAAAGAAGAACAATCTGAGTGAGAGACTGCTGGTGTCCTTCTACCGAGGCTCCATAGAGAGCATTCTCACATACTGTATTTGTGCCTGGTTCTCCAGTTGTACAGCTAGGAAGAGGAAGGTGCTCCAGAAGGTCATAACCACAGCCCAAAGGATTATTGGTCATCCTCTCCCATCTTTGGAAGAACTGTACAGTTCCCGTTGTCTTAGGAAAGCAAACAACATCCTGCAGGATGCATCTCACCCGGGATACAGTCTGTTTGCACTACTGCCTTCTGGCAGGAGATATAGAAACATCAAGTCAAGGACAAATAGACTGAAAAATAGTTTCTATCCAAGAGCTGTGGCCTTTTTAAATGCTGTAACTCGATAGTGTGACCTGGGAGTTTGATGGGTGTGGGTGTGGGTGTGGCTGGAATGTGGTTTGTTTGGTTGTTGTTGTTGTTTTGCTTTTGTTGTTTTTAAGGGATGGCATCCAATTTCGTTGCACTTGTGCAATGTTGCACTTGTGTAATGACAATAAAGAATCTATCTATCTATTTCTCCAATTCTTGCCATAAGCCTGCCTCTTTCTTTCTCACTTCATGTGGTGGTCATTTAATTGGCCCTTCACAGTAGCCATTTCTGAAATTCGAAATAAAAAATAAAATAAAAAAATTGTCCAGTAGCACCTTAGAGACCAACTAAGTTTGTTCTGGGTATAAGCTTTCGTGTACATGCACACTTCTTCAGATACACTGAAACAATATAGCATATGTAATGAGACAAGAATCCGATAAGGGTCTGGTGACTTCTGTTTCGGTGTATCTGAAGAACTTAGTTGGTCTCTAAGTTGCTACTGGACAATTTTTTATTTTTTAAATTTATTTTGACTGCATCACACCAACATGGCTACCTACTTGAATCACTTCTGATATTGTACATGCTTGTGCAAATGCATTTCAAACTGCCATTCCCTTATTTCTGTAGAAACACCAGTCTGTATAGTCCCCACTTCTCCTTTAATTAAGAGAAAAGTCAACCTGTCTATCAGTTTCTCAGACATTTCATTCAGAATTAGACCTAGAACCTTTTGAAGAGTTACATTTGAAAATACTTGATCCTACACACAAGAATCATATAGGAGTTTCACATCAACTAGTCTGGAAGCCAGTGTTTACATAGCCTTTTAAAAGAAAGCACAAGCTACAAGAACAGATGTTGGTTCCTTTCTAATTCAGCCAAATCCACACTTCACAAGTTAACGAAGCAGTTTTCTAAGCATTGGTAACACTGTGAACACCAGAAGAGCCTCGCTGCATCAGAGCAAAGGTCCAACTCGGCCAGGATTCTCCTCTCAGTGACCAAGCAGATGCTTCTGGAAAGCCTGCAAGTAGGGCTTGAATTGAATAGCACTCATGATTCTCAGCAACTGATATCTAGGGAAGAGATACACCTGGCACAATTATTATCAACATTTAGGCACCAGGAGATGTTCATGTTTACCCAGGCATTTGGTTCTTATGAGGGATCATATAGGATGATGAGCCTTCTTGTTTTGGTGTTAATCTTTTAGTAGGTGGAATAGGATTTGTCCTTTATAAAATTGAAAGATGAGCAGCTTTAGTAAATAATGCTCTTTCCTTTCTTTTTTTAAAAAAACTTTTGTATATGTACATATGTGGTTTCTTTGTGGGGTTACAATCGTAAGTTGTTTCAAGATGCTTTATATTGTAGATGATGAATAAATGTTGGTAATAAAAATAATGCGGAGATAATAGTAATGTGGAGATAATATACAGCCATCATGATGAATAGTCGTCCAGCCCACATTTTACCAGCCGAAACTCATCTTGCTTGTTTCCCATACTCTTTTCATCAGGATAGAGACAACTGAAACCATGAGCCATTTCCTCCAGCTGCTTCCTTTCTTGTAGCTCCCTAACCTTCAGCTGGTTTCTGGAGCACCACCTCAGTTTCCTGTGCATCAGTGAAGCTAGTACCAGGTGTTCCCCTCTTGTCTGTAATACTGTCTCCCCCCACCTCAGGATTTAGTTTAAAGCCCTCCCAATCAGGATTGCAAGACTATTAGCAAACACAATCTAGCAAACTGCTGTGTGGTTCAAGAAAGCAGAGAGCAAACCTTTCCTGACAGCACCCCCTTTTCAGCTAGTGGTTTACTTCCAGTATTTTCCTCTCTTGTCCTGGGCCATGACCTTCAACAGGAAGGAATGATGACCACCTGTGTCCTAAGGCCCTTCAACTTCCTTCCCAGAGTCTCATAGACCCTTCCTACTGTATATGTAGAAGACTGTATCTGGCAGTATTGTTTGTGCTCTCATGAATCAGAAGGAAGGGGTTGTGGTTACTGGACTTTATAAGACTTGGAAATTTATCTGTCACATTGTGAATCTTTGCACTTGGAAGACAGTTCCACACCTCCTGGAACATCCTGCTATCTCCACACACTGCTGCCTCTGTCCCCTCAGTAGGGAGTCACCTACCTCCACCACACGTCTTTTCCTCCTCTGGGGAGTAGTAAACTGTTAAACTTTTAAAAGGTGCTTATGGACCACTTCCCCCACAATGCCCCACTCTGATATTTCCTCAGATTGAGGTATAGGCAACATTCAGAGAGCACTTTAGGAGCACCACCACCACTTTGTTGCAATGGATTAGGCCGCAGCGGTTTTCAACCTGTGGGTCCCCAGATGTTGTTGGACTACAACTCCCATCATCCCTGAGCTCTGGCCTTGCTAGCTAGGGGTGATGGGAGTTGTAGTTCAACAACATCTGGGGACCCACAGGTTGAGAAAGGCTGCATTAGGGGAACAGTTGCATTTTTTTTTTTTTTGGTATTTAGGACATGAATTATGTACAAAGACACATTTGAATGTAAAAACAGTCCAAAAATATGAGGCGTGTGTGTGCTTTTAATGATGCCTTAGGATCATTAATATAATCAAACAGAGGAGCCTGTTCTTTAAAAACAAATATGCCTGCAGAGAGAGAATCAGGCATGAAACCATCACAGTAAGGCAAAAGATGGCAGCCAAGATCTTGACTGAAATCAATCGGAGGGGTGGACAAGGGACATTAAGTCTGCAGTCGTTTCTTAACATGCTAATCTCCCTCTTGGTCAAGCATCCAGGTCTTGTGCTTCAGTCTGCAGCTGCAAATCAAGTTGGCATAATTACCTCCATTCAGTGCAAGGGAGTCATATTTATGCAAGCCGATGTCTCTGGATAAGTGGCCATTGTGCCTGCCGTCATGGTAACTCCTAGCACAGGATGACTTGATGAAAGAGAGAGGTTTTGCAGTTGCTCATGTCAATTAATACTCAGGTTAAATATACATCCAGAATACTCCATCGAGACTATTTGAAGAGGGTGTTTGTTACATTTTCCCCTGCCCCCTTTTTCATTTGGACAATGCTTTTCAGAAGGCTGCGAGAACCATAGACAAATCCCAATTCCTAGCTGCATCTGCATAGAATTGTAGAGTTGGAAGGAACCCAAAGAGTCATCTAGCCCAACCCCCCCACCCATTGCAGGAATCACAGCAAAAGAATCCCAGACAGATGGCCATCCACCCTCTGTTTCAGAACCTCCAATGGTTGTTTCATGTCTGTTGTTCCTGCTTTCTGCCTTAGATTATGCTACTCCATTTGAACTGACTGATAAAAATACCATGCATCCTCTGTATACTTATTTGAAAGTAACCCCATTGAATCCAGTAGGGTTTACCTCTGATCAAACTTGTATAGAATCTGGGAATTCTAATCTGAGTCAGTCAAGGTGAAAATTAAAGTGTGTGTTTGGGAGTGGGGTGGGGTCTTTATGGTAGACTGACTAATCCAGAACACTTTAGTCTGGGGTTCTGCCCACTGCCAACATGCAGATTATCCCAAAGGGAATGTAGCTCTCCACAGAACAAAGGCTGCATACTTCTGCAGTAGACCCAACCCAAAGAAAACCACAGAGAATGCATTTTCCATATTCATGCATTTTCCTTTATATTCTTTCAGCTCAGTATTTCTTAAAGCAAGTTTACTGAAATCTTTGATGAGTGGTGATGGAAAGATCCAACAGTTTGCTCAACAATACTTGGTGGTCATTGTAACAGGAGTTGTGCAAAGATGACAAAGTCTTCTGAAGTCTACTTGCTTCAAGTCACACCTGGAAATTCAATTTACAGCTCTTTTGTTACAGCAGAGAAAGAACTTTCAGACTAAGAATGTGTCTCTTTGTGTTCCTGCCTGAGAATATTTCTTAAAGATGCATTATTAAGCTAATACAATATTATATCTTGAACATTTTGTCTCTAATTTCTATTAATCCTGTTCTTAAGGGTGCCATTTCAGGGTTCAGTTGTGGAGGAGAAAGATTCAAAGAGCTGTTCAGAGATACTATGGCAAACACACACACACACACACACACACACACACACAAACACCCCAGAAAGCCACCCACTCCAGTGTATTTTAAGGATCAATTTTCTGGTTATTATCTCTTTTATATCTCATAATTACTGTAGCAGTGTTACTTATTTACTAGATTTTTTATGTTCTTTCCAAGGACAACTCAGGGTAGCAAACATGCCTTTCCCCTGCCTTCCCTTTATTCCTTACAACAGCCCTGTGAGGTAGACTAATCACAACTAACTTGTGATCCCAAGTTCTACTAACAACTAGCTTAGCTTGGATCCAATCCATAGTTTCCAAGTCATGGGAAATCATAGTTCTGCATTATTCTGTACTAGTCAGATTTCCCTGCAGTGCTGAGTCCAGTTCTGGACACTGTCCTTTGGGCAGGTAACAGAGAAACTGGAAAGGATTCAGAGGAGGATAATGAAGGTGTTGAATGTCATGTTTAACATTTCTAAATAATTCTAATCAAGATACAGCTGGGGGAAGGCAATCCACATAGCACATTCACAGCATTTTCTAAAAGGCATTCCCCAAAAGCAAATCCTATATGGACGTAAGACCCTTTCTGGTTGCTGAATCTTAATTCGACGACTAACACAGCAAGCCAGACCAAGCCACGTGTCACATATAATTCTGTCCTCCAACAGAGAGGACCAGCTGCAGGAGGGGGGCAGGAGGAACAGCCAGAGGACTACAGCCACTGAGCCCCCTCCTCAGCACCTGGTTCCTGAAGTGATTGCTTCATCCAGTCTCATGGTAGGGATGGCTCTCTAGGCAGCAAAATGCTGGGACTCCCACTAACATCACTTGCATTCCTTCAGGGACATGGGATATCATCTTATACTGAGCTTTAGATGTGTGTTGAAATGTATGATGTGCTCTATCCCAAAGGATGTTGAGCTGCAAAGCCAGGAGCATTCATTACCTCTTTAGCACCAGCAAAACGCAGATACTTCAAGGAACATTTGACTCATGCCTGGAGTCCGATTGGCCCCATCTCCCGCCACAAGGCATAGCACGAACATTGCCCGAGGATTTAATCCATTCTGGGCATGACTATTGATTTTATAGTCCATTGTTATATTATCTCTCTTATGTTGCTCATAAATCACTTTAGTGGTCCTAATATAGTCAAGGCTCTGGAATCCTGTGCTTGTGTCTTATGGATTTTTCCTCTAGTCTGAGCATCCAGCTCTTTCTATGATTAACAATCATCCAGATTAGTACATACCGGGGTCTCCCTTCCTAGCACCTTTGTCTGCCTTTTGGGTGGTAGAGAGGAAACTGTGAAAAGCCTTAAACGAAAAGATCACCGATCAGGGTTAAGTGAAAATAACACGAACAAAAGCTTTCTCTTTATCCAACTCTGCACTAAATGGGCAGTTTTTAAAGGGGTGCTTTGCCAGCACAAAATCCTTAGGTGAGGAATTATTTGTTCAACAGTTTATAAAGGAATGTCATTCCCTGCATTAATTTTAATCTCCTTAAAAGGATTATCAGTTAACAGAAGCATATGCTCACATTCCACTTAATCCTCAGTAAACATTTTTATAAAACTATTTCCCCCCCTAATATGTTCAAAATATTCAGGAGGACTGCTTTGCCTCATGCTTTCAAGGTAAAGAAAGAATGTCGTACAAACTATGCATTAATGACACATAACTAATAGTAAGAATGTCTGCAGTATGTTTCATGTGGTTCAAAATTTCTTCACATTCATCATAGACTTGTTGGAAGGGGCCCCAAGGATGACCCCCTGCAATGCAGGAATATGCAGCTGCCCAAATGTGGATTGAACGAAACCAGGGGCTGCTGACCCTTTTCAGTGGAAGGGGCTACATTCCCAGTTGAGCAACCCTCTGAGGCCTGCAAACTGGGTGTGGCCACCCACATTCATTTTGTCTCTCATGCAGAGTGCGCACGCACGCACACACACACACACACACACACACACACACACACACAGAACAACCCACACAAACAAAAACACTCATAAGACCTCCCTTCTCTGCGCTCTTCATCTCCCAATATCCAGCTTGGATGTAGGGGTGCTCATACATTGCTTTTAATGAGTGCACACACATATTTGAGCTGTGCACAGTTATTCCTATCAATGTTCAGCAAGTGAACATTGCATCTGTCCTTGCATCTGTTGGGCTTTACAAATCAACAAGCACACGATCTTTCACACAGCTTGTGCCTATGTTTAAGTGGAACTTGTGAAGAAGCTTGATGAAGCGGCTGAGCAGTGAGGAAATGGGTGCTGTAGAAAGAGCAGACACACTCAAAGGGGGCACACACCACATTCTGTTGCTCCGCCGTGACCTCCCTGCCAATTTGGATACAATATCGGAACTGGAGGCCCCTTGACTGTCCAGTATTGGACCACTGTGACCAGATATCCCCAGCTGATGTGGACAGACTCCTCCGAGCTGGAGAGATTGCAGCACTGGGGAGAGGGCAGGCTGGTGAAGCCCGAATTGCCCTGCCCTTGGGTTTGCAATTTTGGGAGAGGGGAGACTGCCCGCTGGGGAGCGGGAGGGCTGGTGAGGCCCCCTAGATTTAGAGGCCCTAGGCTTCAGCCTACTTAGCCTATACATAAATCTGGCACTGACCAAAACCTACCTCTGCCATATGGTGCGTGCAGCTGTCTTATCCTGCCTAATAGAAGGAGGCAGCCCTGCATTTGGGTGTGCTTTGCTTCCATTCCTAGTTAACTAGGCCGACGAGTTAATGATAGAGGCAAGATCTGAACTGCAGACTAGTGGAGGCTTCACTTCCCAATCCACAGATCACATTCTGAGCTGCTACTCAGAACTATCCAAGCTTGTCTAAATTGGTTGAGAAAGGATGTGTAAGTTGCAATCTGATTGCCACTCTTTGAACATACACACAGGACATGTTGCCTACTATAATTTTTTAACACATTTGTTCCCCTTCACATTGAATCTTAGCGGCCCCACAATTCACAAGAGGACTCCACACACCATCTTGACCTTACCTGTCAAGAGCAAGCTGAAGGACTTAGCCCATTTGCTGCCAAATGGAAACTTTTCTAGTCACCATTAGAATGATGAGTAAGATTAGCAAAACAGTATTTATTCCTTTCAGCTTATGGATGCAGTAACAATCCTAATCGACATTAATAATTGCAGGGACCAAACCTTGGGTGGCAGTGAGCATGGTCAATCCGGACTGAATTCTATTAGGTCCCCCTCTTTCATGTTCACTTCATTCTGGGGTTGTTGCCCCCCCCCCCCCCGAGATGGGGTGGGTACCCAGGTGCCCAATGCCAGCTACATTAACATCCATTGATTTCTATAGGCAGCTTTTTCTTCCAACCTGTGGTAGCTTTTCAGTGTGAACCAGGAAATGACTTGCCAAGACAATGAGAGAGTTCTCCCTACTGCTTTAATACCTATGTGCTGCTTTATCCTGCCTCCTTTCCCAACCACTCCATTCCCCCTCTCCCCAGCTTCCAGTTTCCCCCCTCTTGATGGTCAGTCTATGGTGGGCACAGCACATGACCGACACCATTCCTTAGAGTTGTTCTTCTTCTTTGTCTTCTTCTGAGTCTGCTGAAATGCCCCCCTCATGCATCCTATATTTTGTGCTGCTGCTTTGACTACATAGACAATGGCACTCAGAGAACAGATTCTGAAACAGAACATAGGATGGTTACATAGAGCTTCAGGTTCAGAGGCGGTCTGCTAATACCCCTATAGCTAGAAGGCTGGGGTTGGGGGATGTTGTCAGGATTTCACTCCTGGCTTAGATTCAGCAGGGTTCCTGGGTGCATCATAGAATCATAGAATTGTAGAGTTGGAAGGGGTGCCAAGGGTCATCTAGTCCAACCCCTTGTAATGCAGGAATCACAGCTGCAGCTGCCCATCCAACCATCACATGCCATCTGCCCATTCTCCAGAACTATTCAGTACAACCTCACACATACAGCACACCTTTCATTTTAATCAATGACAGCAGAGTATTTACTAGATTAACTTTTTAAAAAAATCCATCCCCCCATCTTTATTTTATTTTAGAAAAATAGGAGGATGTCAAGATGAGACTGGTACTTATATTGAGAATATGGAAATATTTCAGCAGGCCAGGGGGGGAAAAACCCCACTACCATGTCACTTAGCTGACTTGACTGATGATATTGAATCAAAGCTATTCTGCTAATGCCCCCATGTAAGCTCTGAGCTTGCCAAGTAATGAATTTGACATTTTGGAATTCAAACAGCTTCAGAAGGCTTTTCTGAACTTCCAGTAGAAGTGCAATCACATACAGTAGAACAATTCTGTGTAATCCAAGGATTAAAGGGAATATTTTCTCAGAGCTCTACAAACTAGAATACTGCAGGAGGAAATAGAGGAGGGTGTGCGTGTGTCTTCCTTCACATAACCTTCAGGAAATGACCAGAAGAAAAAGGTGGGGGCAGGGAAATGACTACATCTGAAGTAGGGAGAGGGAACCTCAGGCCCAGATCCAGCATTCTCTGACCACCAGCAGTGGCGGAGTTAGCTGCATGGGCGCCCAGAGCAGCAGCCATGCCATGTGCTGGGTCTTTTTGTCACCCTCCTCATGGATGACACCCAGGGTGGCCTGCCCCCATTGCCCTCCCTTCCTACGTCCCTGACCACCAGCACAAGGGATGTTGTGCTAGCATAAGGGTGAGAATAATGATCACGCAATATGAAACCCAGCGCAACAACTAGTGGAAGCTGGTTGTGCAATAGGTTATACAACAGAAACTATCAGGGCTACAACAACCTGTTGCGCAACTAGCCATGAGAACCATGCTGGCTTCTTGGAGCCTAGGGCAGCACACATGAGTCCTCCTCCTCCTCCTCCTCCTCCTCCTCCTCCTCCTCCTCCTCTATTTTCCCTTCAAAACCACCTTGTGAGGTATGGGGTGTGTGTGTGTAAGAGAGAGAGAGCAAACATAAACATCAAGGAAAGCAAGAAGCACTATGTGTTCAAGGTCATTTTCCAACCAAACCAAAACACTGAAGGAAGGTGCAATGCAGGGCTCTCTCTCTCTCTCTCTCTCTCTCTCTCTCTCTCTCTCTCTGTGTGTGTGTGTGTGCGTATTACTTGAGACAGTGTGTGGCTTGAGGAGAGTTCCAAGGGCTGAGGTTCCCAATCTCAGGTCTATGGACTTTATAAGTGAGCCTGGGCTTTACGGCTCTTAAGTTCAACACTCTGTCTATCTGCTCCACACCACACTGACGCATGAGGGTTGCATATTAGTTTTGTCTTCTACACAATTTCTAAAGACATTCTTCTCCATTCAAAGACATTTCTTAAGCCTTTGAACAAAACTGCGACTGCTTTTCCCATTGATTTCCACTCTTTGCTCTCCTAACTCCACTGTGTGCGCTCAAGATGATTATAGATTGATATTTTTTTAAGCTGGGGGGGAGGGGGGAGAGAAGCATTATCTGTCTATGCTTGTCAGTCTTTGATGCTCCTTTGGTCCAAAGCCTTTATGGGATAAGCAAAGGGAGATACTTGTCAGTGTTTCTCCATTCAATTTTTTTCACATATCTTGATTTGAGTCTGTTCAGGGGAAGGGATGTGAAGGACCCATGGATTTAAATACTTTTAATCCCTTGCTACATAGAAAGTGGTGCGAGTGCATGGTCCTCTAATGATGCTTCACCAAACAAAGATCATCATGGGGACCAGCAGCATGATGAATAGTTTACAACACGTTGCCAAGACAACCTTATTAAATGACTCTTGCTGGGGAGCCACAGAGAGGCAGCCTGGAGCATTTTCCTTAATGAGGAATGTAGTGCCATTTGCCCCTTTGTCTGCGTTCATATTCTCCACTATTGTTATTTTGATTCAGTCCCTGGATCCCTCTGATGGTGACCTTGGATTGCAGAAGTCCACCCAGTGAATTTATCAGAGAAGCAACCGTCTCTGTGGAGAGGGAGGCAGTTTTCTCATCTTGGACATGGAGTTTGGAAACTCTGCCACACCTTGTGGAAAGGGCCTTGGCAAACTGGTAGAGCATCTTCTTTGCCTGAAGATGGTAGCTCAGCCTCCAGCATCACCAGGTAGGGCTGGGAAAGATTCCCTGTCTGAAATCCTGGACAACTGCTGCCAGTCAGTGAAGACCAGGTATAGGGAACCTTTTCCAGGTCAAGGGCCAAAGGAAACCCCACCTTCTGGATTTGAGAACTTGAGACACATAACACCCCTATTTTTTCAGGATTCAGCTTCAGTTTACAGACTCACATCCAGTCCATCACTGCCTCCAGGCACTGGTCTAACCTTCCCAGATTCAGGTAGAACAGAGAGAAAAATCTTGGTGTCATCCTCATATTGATGACAGCTCATGCCAAATCTCCTGATGACAGCTCCCAGGAGCTTCATTTAGATGTTAAATAGCATGGGGGACAAGATAGAACTCTGTGGGACACTACAGGATATCCCCATGGCAGTGGATCATGGCCTTCCATAACTACTTTCTGCCAATGGCCCTGGAGATGGGAGCAGAATCATTGAGGTCCAGTGCTCCAGTCTCAATGTCCCTGAGATGCTCTATGGTCAGCATTATTGAAAGCCACCGACAGATAGAAGAGTCTGTGCAGGGTTGCATTCCTGACATCTCTCTCCTGACAAATGTTATCAAACATGGCAATCAGGGTGGTTTCATTGCCATGACCAGTCTGAAGCCAGACTGGAGTGGATCCAAGTAATCGGTTTATTCCAAGCATGCCTGAAGCTCTGCCGCTATCACCCTCTCAAGTGCCTTGCCCCCCCCCCCTATATTCACTACTAAGTTATAGTTCTGTAGTACTTCTAAGTCTGAGGAGCATGGTACTTCCCTCTGCTCCAGTGAAGCATTGATCACTACCTGGCCCCTGGCCCATGGTGACAAATTTACAAAACTATTTCTTAAGTCCCCTCTGATACAACTTGGCGTCTAGAGTGGCTACTATGAGTCTGCTAGGCCTTCTGAGAACAGACATGAAATATTGATCTCTGCACCTTCAGGGTAGGAAAAGCTTCTTCTGAATTTCTGTTAGGCACTTTTTTTAGCCAAACCTTTCCACCTACTCAGAACATGCATATAGTGTTGCCACCTAAAGACGCCAAAAATAAGGAATGCATTGTAAGACCATAAGAAAATAACTATTACCCATGTCAAGACATTCACTGTACTTTGCTAGAATATACGATTCTTCATATGTATTAAATCAACATATTCACTTGAACAGGAGTGTTATATTTCAATACTAAACAAGGCACTAATCTTTGAAATAAGAACAGGTGGCAAGCCTTCCTACCAGGCAGATAGATCAGGAAGGTATCCTGTTATTTATCTCTATTATGAAAAATAGGCATGCCATTTTTGCAGCACCTAGAGATTTAAAAATAGGATACGATCCTAAATTAAAATCTTAATTAAGGCTGCAATCATAAACATCCATACTTAGCTGTATATATTATTGAAACCAATGCAAATTATTTCAGAGATATATGTTTAAGACATAGATACCCATGAGGAATATGAAGATGTACCTCTTTGGAATGATCTGATATGTGAAACAGACCTTGATCCCTCAGAATCTTCTTCGTTTCTTTTTTTGCCCAGCCAGATACAACATTTCAACATAGGGAACTAGTTTATACTGAGGCAGACCACTGGTCTACCTCGTTCAGTACTCTCTCAGAAGTGGCTTCCAAGAGTTTCAGACAGGAGACCTTTTCCCAGGCCTATCTGGAGATTCTAGGGATTGAAAATGGGACCTTCTGCACTGAGCTATGGACCATTCCCTTGATATATTCAAACGCCACCACTGACTGTAATTAGGAGTACAGTTGTACCTTGGATCTCAATCGCCTTGGCTCCCTGTGGTGATCACACAGGGCCCCCGGACGTTTAACTGTCTATTGATCCCTGTGCCTCCACTGTGCTCGCTTCTCCGCTGCCACCAACCCATTACTCTCGGGTAAAACACTGAGTCCAGACAGTTTCTTTTATAAACATTAACAAGTTTATGGTTTCCCAGATAAATTCTTCTCAGTATCTTAACTTTAGTTTCCTTACTGGCCTATACCTTCCTAGTACCTTCTGACTGATTCTCTCAACTGTTTGACTGATTCCTCTTAACAAATTCTCTCACTCTGTCACATCAGTCTAGCCCAACCCACAGACTTATCCTGTCTCTTCTAACTCCAGACTGTCTTCTCAACCACCCTAACTCTGACTCCTAACTCCTCCCCTTGGGTTCCCATTGGTTAGTCATTTTACAATTAGTTAACCCTTTCCTTATGAACCCAGTATGATGTCACATATCTAGGAGGGCAAACGCCACATCTCGAACAAATCAGCTCCTGATTTGGATCATGAATGGTGAGGTTTGCGTACTCTCCTAATATATCTTTTAAAGAGAATTTTATACTGATTTGATTGTTCGCTTTAAAAAAATCTGAATATAGTCAGGATTGGACAGTATTTGTATCAATCACTAACATGGACCCAGAAGGTAGACTGGTGCAACCATCCCTCGTTCTAGAAGCTGGAGACAGCAGAGGCAGAGGAGGTAGGGCCTCTGCAAATGCGTCTTTTTTGACCGTTTGAATAAAGTGTCTTCAAAAGCTTGACCCCTTTAGGGTGAACAGTGGGATACTAGTTCACCTCCAATCACTACTACAGCATTGCTTGAGGTCTTGTTATATTTTTGCTGTAGACCAAGTGAACGGCTTCCTTAAGGAAAGAAGTGAAGGCGGTGTTTGTGTGTGTTTTAAAGCATGTGTGGCCTGTTTTAGAGGAAAGCATTTGAAATATTTCACACAGGGATTACAAAAAGCTTAATATGATTAGAACTTTTCAGAATATCCACCATATTAGGGTCTTGAGTTCTTGAGATTAAGTTCCAATGTGCCAAACTGGAAAAAACAACAACACAACTGTCAGGTAAGAATTTCTCAAAGAAAAAGCAAAAGGTTATTCTTTGCGTAGCCGGATTTACGTCAAGTCCGAAATTCTAAGGGACAGGTTCTGTCATATCATGTGTCAGGATGTCATCTAGAACAGGGTTTCCTAATCTTTATCAAGGCAAGTAGTAGCAGGTACTGCTGATTCTTAATATTTCACCATACTGAAAAGTGGGTAGGAGATTCTGCATCATGTGTCAGGATGTCATCTAGAACAGGGTTTCTGAATCTTTATCAAGGCTAGTGCTCAAGGATTTTGGAGGCTCAAGGTTGCGAAACGCTGCCTTGGATATTAGCAAGGTGAAGTCAGATGCTGTGACCATGAGAGGCAGGGTCATGAGACAGCTGCACATGCCATCTCATCATTCACCCCCTTGATATTTATGAGGGGAGTCTTAGGACCTCTGACTTGTGACTCACATGAGAGCTTGAGGCACTGGCAATGGGAATTCAGTATAGATCAGGATGGTGCTATGCATTAACCAGCCCCAGCTGAAAGTGGGTCATTCACTGTTATGTCTAGGGGTTCTCCAAACAACTGATGGAATGTAAGAATGAAGCAATCTGGAAACTGTTTTATTGTAGTTGTGTTGAAGTACTCAGTAGTCTGGCTTGCCTAGTTAGAGAAGTCTGTGTGTTGGGTTATTGTGCATTTTATGTCTAATATTTGCTATGTGATGAATAAAACTAGTACTCATCACCCCAAAGTCTGCCTGTTACTTCTGAATCCAAAAGAGCAGCTGCCCTTAGCAGAACACCTGTGTGCTTGCCTGACCAGTCTGCTGTCCAGGTGCTCACCACTGATGGGCAACTTTAAAGCCTGTCTCTCTAGGCTTCTCCAACTTTAAACTGGATTTGCACTGGACAACCTTCCATACAGAGGGCTCCTCAAACAAAGAGCGGTTATCTGTAAAGAAGAACACATGGCTGCCCTCCAGCAGAATATTTCTCCTCTGTTCCCTCCATTATTTGCATGCTTGAAGATTCCCAACTCTTAAGTGACAAACTAGGCCAAGTCTTCCCCACCATGGCAGGGGACTTGAATAATACATATGGGATGCAGAAAGAAAACCCTGGTAAAACTTTAGTGCACAAAGTGAACAGATAATGCAAGTATACAACATGAGCAGAAAGGAAAGAAGGGTTGTTAGTTTTGTGGGCCTTCTTTCAACAGGCCTTGTTCAGAGGGTTTTTTCTGGGGGCGGGGCGGACGCAGAGGTATCCCTAAACATTTTGTGAATCTAAGTTTGGCCTCATTGAGGGGCAGTATTTCAATATGAGTAGGAAAATGAGAGTATCCCTAAACATTGTTTTAGAAAAAAAGCACTGGGTTTAGATCCACAAGAAAATTCCAGCACAGTTGAACAGCTAATAATAATAATAATAATAATAATAATAATAATAATAATAAATATATTATTTATACCCCGCCCATCTGGCTGGGCTTCCCCAGCCACTCTGGGCAGCTTCCAACAAAATATTAAAATACCGTAATACATCAAACATTAAAAGCTTCCCTAAACAGGACCGCCTTCAGATGTCTTCTAAAAGTCTGATAGTTGTTGTTCTCTTTAACATCTGGAGGGAGGGCATTCCACAGGGAGGGCACCACTACCGAGAAGGCCCTCTGTCTGGTTCCCTGTAACTTGGCTTCTCGCAATGAGGGAACCGCCAAAAGGCCCTCGGTGCTGGACCTTAGAGTCTGGGTAGAATGATGGGGGTGGAGACGCTCCTTCAGATATACTGGACCAAGGCCATTTAGGGCTTTAAAGGTCAGCACCAACACTTTGAATAGTGCTCGGAAGCGTACTGGGAGCCAATGTAGGTCTTTCAAGACTGGTGCATTTGCCATCTCAATAAAATTCATGCCACCTGCCCTGGTTGCTACTAACACGCCCAACCCACCCACCACTTGGCTTGTTGAGTGACTGGAACAGAATTAACCCTTAATTACCTCTGCTGTTGCATTTCCAGCTTGTTGTGGACTACATTTACCATCAGCCTTAACTAGCACAGCCATAAGGGAAGGCTGAGCTAGGCCACAATGCAGATTGCCAACATTCCCAGCCCTTGCATACGAATACATTTTACAGAGAGAGATTGTGGGTTGGGAGCAGCTTTTGCTGACTGGCTGTTGTACTCTCATGTTGTACTCTGTTATTGCAGACAAGGAAGAGTGACAGCATTTAAAGAAAAAAACCCAACAACTTCAGAGCAGATGACTGGCCACAGCGGCGACAGCTGTCTTACTCCCGGTCATCACCCAGGATTAGTGAAGGAGCTACATTCTTAGTACGTTCCCAGATTAATGTTGAACAGTGAGGAAAGCTCCTTAGTTACAATTAGAGGCAATAAGGTTATGCTGGGGCAGCTACAGTGTTGTCCAGCCTGTTTCCAAGAAAAAGAAGGAACAAGCAAGAATTCTAACAGGGCCTTAGGCTTGTTTCAATCATAGTTGGGAAAATCAAAGTACTCACAGCAAAAAAAAGCCCCGATGATTCCACAGGACAACAAGCCAACCATTTAAGAGCACCACAGCCATTGCAAAGCCATCTGCCATCTGGAAGAGACACAGATGGTCAAGGGGAGGGTCCCCTCCCCATGATTGTAAATAAATGTCTAGTCCTTGGTCATCACAAGGCCCATGGTTATCTGCATCACGATGGGAACAGCAACAGTTGTATGGCTTGGCTGATCTATTTTTTATCAAATAGACAGATAATGTTAATGGAGTAGACAAATGTCTTTTCCACATCCACTTTCATCATTGGCTCATCTGCCAAGGAACCTCCCAAGCATCTGCTACACAACCTCAACACATTGCAGAGGCTTCTGGGGCCTGTTCTATAATATGTGCTCAGTTCATGGAGAGAACCCTGGCGAGAACTATTGACCCTTACTGCCACTCCATGGGACAGGTCCAGCTCCTAATTTGAGGGGGTCCCTGGCCATGAGACCTTCCTATGCCCCCTGTTGCGCTTAAGGCAATGGCAGCAACAGGCACCCTAATCAGTGCTGGGCAAAAATGCAAGTATATTTAACTTGCATTGCATGATAATTAAAAGCCAGAGGACTTCTCAATCAAATATTATTTAAATCAATAGAAAATGTGTGTATGAAGAGTGGTGCAATAGGTTTTTCCACAGTGGTACATTGTCATTCTATGCCTGGGAACCCGCCCCCGGCCATATCTTCAGATTCATCTCTGTTGTGTTGCTAACATTTGTATCTGTTTAAGTCAATTTTAAAAGCTCTCGACTAGAGGGACCCGCTCCTCGCACCTGCTGCTTCAGCCAGCTTCCCATTTTGTTACTAGAAGCAAATCACCACCGAGTGATCAAAGGTGATGCCTTTGTCGTGTTCTAGATGCATTGACCTACATTATGGCTTGCACTCCAGGCTATGTATTCCTTTGAAGCACAGAGGGACACTGAAAGCCTTTCTTTTACATCTGCTCTGCAAAGACATAAAACAAAAGCACAGACAAGTAAGAGGATTTAACCTCTTACAGGAAGATTCTTTTCCTTGCATCCTTTCAAGTATTAAGGACACACCTTCATCATTACCACCAATCCCAGGCACTTCAGGGAGGCTGCCTTTCTGCAGTCAAGATGGGGTGACGTGGGGTTCAGAGACTCTGCACCCCGGCTATGGAATGCTCTCACCAGGGAGGCTCACCCAGCATCTACATAATGACCTTTTTAGCACCTAGCAAAGACCTTCTCTCTCTCCCCCCCCCCCAGTTTCTCAGTCTTAAATATCTGTTTGGTACTTTTTAGGTTCCCTTCTCCTAATGCCATTCTCTGCAGCTGGTTTTAAGGAGAGCCATGGGGAATCAGGCCAGTTGCCCATCTAGCCCAGTATCCCGTTCTCACAGTGGCCAGCCAGATGGAAAACCTGTAAGCCGGACCTGAGCACAAGAGCGCTCTCCTCTCCTGGTATTCAAATGCACTATTGTCTCTGCCAGTGGAAGAAGAACATAGTCATCCTGGCTAGTAGCCACTGGTAAATCTTATGTCGGGGACTGGGCAGAGGAGGAATGGTGGAGACCACCTCCCCATCTTGACCCTTCCAGGGTGGAGGAAGACAGTTTAGATTGACAACAGGGGTTTGAGGGAGGTCACAGCTCAGAGGCAGACGAGGAGGAAAGTTAGGAAATAATGGGAGAGGAGGAGGAGAAAGAGGAAGCACCAGAGGGGTGACAGCTGATGGACACAATGTCTTTTGAAAGCATTCCAGACCCCCCCCAGACCCCCCTCCGTGAGCTTTGAAAGTAGGAGAGCAAAGAGCTCAAGGACAGAGGTGGTGATGAGATTGACGAATGAGGAAGCGGAAGTGATGGGGGGTGGAGATTCACTTGGGACTAGCCAAGAGAGAGAGAGAAGTTATACATGATGTTGACAGTGTGGTTAGCAATGACACCCTGTGCTTGGAATCACAGTGGTGAATTGGTATGCTGCAATGTGGGGAGGGTGGTCATCCATCCCTAGCACAGGTGTGAATAGTTTCCCACTTTCTAGGCAAGAGTCCAAGTGGTTTTGCCTTTGCCCCACTGCTTTCCACTAGAAAATCAACTCTTTAATGCTAAATTGGAGCAAATGTCGAATCCGATTGCCGTTTGCTCTGATTCAGCGGTAAACAGTGGGTTTCCCTGGAGCAAAGCAGTGGACAAAGCAGAAGTTTGGATGAGCCCCTGGTGTTTCATTTTTACAGTGTCTCATTTCTCCAACTTGCTCACTTGTGCAGAGGTTTTTCTGGTGTTACCCACCAGGACTGCTTCAGACACTATAGCTTATACTATGCTGACTATCAGCTTCAAAAATGATTCAGAGACTGACTTCACGCAGAGCATTGCAGTGAAAAAACAACAATTTTCAAAAGTATTTTCATCAAAGGGTTGAGGGGAGGATATAGATATTAAAAATATTTCAATTTAAAATTAGCCCCACTCAAATTCTTTTCCCAGTGCTAATGAAAAATCCACTTTAACAAACCCATTATGGTAAATTCACAAAGCATTAATCATTTGAAAAATGGGGCCTAATTAACTGGTGGATTAATTAAACAAATCAACAGAGGAGAGGATGAGTTCTCCAAGTAAGCAAAAATATGAATCAGAACTTGCTTTCTATTTTTGGTGAAAAAGATGTGTGTGCATGTGTGTGTATATTTATTTCCCCTTGTTGAAGATTTTGAAGTTTTCCGCAATGTTTGCATGTACTGAAAGGAAAAAGAAGTCTCAGCTAAAATGTAATTTTCAAGGTGGGGCTCTTCCTACAAGTGAGCTGGACAGTGTGTTTTGCTCTTTAACTGTATGTACGTTGCAAGTTAAATGGCCTTTGTGTCTTCTGCACTGGACGGTCACTTCTCCATTGCCAAAAAGGGGTTGGGGTTGGGAGAAAGACTGGACACATTTGCTTGGAAGTTGCGTAGGCTAATTTGCATACGTGCAAATTTAGAAACAAAAGCACAAGAAGAGCCTGCTGGATCAGGCCAGTGGCCCATCTAGTCCAGCATCCTATTCTCACAGTGGCCAATTAAGTGCCTATGGGAAACCCACAAGCAGGACCAGAGTGCAGGAATCCTGCTTTGCATGTAGAAATCTCAGGTTCAGTCCCCAGCATCTCCAGGCAGGACTGAGAGCATCCCTTTCCTGAAAGCCTAGAGAGCTGCTGCCAGTTAATGTGGACAATGCTGAGCTAGATGGACCAGAGGTCTGACTTGACAGGCAGCCTCCTCTGTTACTCCTATGCACAGGGAGCAAGGTGCCCAGATCCTGTTGCTTGAGCCCTTGCTTCAGCTCCCCTTTGCCCTTACAGTGGGATCATCATTCAGCCCTGTGTCCCAGTTTCTAAAATGTTTGTGCCATCTTTCCATTGTGCTGCACTCATTCCCCACAGCACAACAGAACATCTTCCTTCCTTCTTGCTCCTGCCCAACTAAGGCGCTTCGCAGGTCTTTGCATCCCTGCACTCTGAAGTGCCTCTTCCTGAAAGAGGAGCTCAGCATTTTTGCATAACATTAGCTAGCCCAAATTCAGATGACAAATTCTCCTTGGAAACATGAAAAAGCTCTGCATTTGAAATTCACAGCGGTTTGCCATTTCTGCAAGGAAAGTGAAACTAAACCAAAGCAGCGGGTGCCAAATAAAGGCTTTGGACAAAAAAAAAGAGCAAAACGCCACAAAAATCCTTGGAGGAAAAAATATTTTGAGTTAAACATGGTGTGTTAACCACTTTGTTGAAAAAGCAATTTCTGAAAGATGAAAGTGTGTTTGTTCATGTCCCCACTGACTGTTCGCTCTGAAATGTTTGTGCCTAACCAAATGGTTGGTTCATTCTCTGGAAGGGTATTTTTAAATCCCACATGCAAGCCAGCCAGAACCTAGGATCTTACTCTAGAGGAGAGTTGACAGTGAACAGTGAGTCATAAGCATTTTTCAGATGCTCAGAAAACAAAGTGACCACGTAAAGGTAAAGGGACCCCTGACCATTAGGTCCAGTCGTGACCGACTCTGGGGTTGTGGTGCTCATCTCGCTTTATTGGCTGAGGGAGCCCACGTACAGCTTCTGGGTCATGTGGCCAGCATGACTAAGCTGCTTCTGGGGAACCAGAGCAGTGCACGGAAACACTGTTTACCTTCCTGCCGGAGCGGTACCTATTTATCTACTTGCACTTGGATGTGCTTTCAAACTGCTAGGTTGGCAGGAGCAGGGACCAAGCAACGGGAGCTCACCCCGTCGCGGGGATTCGAACTGCCGACCTTCTGATCAGCAAGTCCTAGGCTCTGTGGTTTAACCCACAGTGCTACCCATGTCCCTTGGAAGTGACCACTTACACATTGGCTAAACAATCAGAAACACATCACCAAAAAAGAGGACAAAAGGGAGTGCAGATTTGCATAAATTTGCATGTGCTAATTTATGTTTGTAGATGCAAATTTAGATATTATTGTCATCTCATCCTGAATTCATGTTGGAAGTGAAACAGCAAGGATCATTCAGTTAGCAGCTTAAGTTAACTTTGCTAGTGGTCAATACAACTAGCCAAGAGGGTGCCAGGTGAAGGTGTTGCTTAGCAACTAAGTAGAGTGGCATGATGTTTGCTAAGCTGGCACACACTCTGATTGGCTGTGCAAAGCTGTGGGAGTTTTTGCTCTGTACCTTTGATTGAATGTCTTCCTGCAATATACAAGGCTTGAAGTAAGAAACACAAAACTGCTCTCAAATACAGTTTTTGTTCAGTTTTCCTCGCCCATGTATTATCACCAGTTCTTTTCTCTCCGGGCTCCATCTGTGTTTCAACAGGACTTGGACTGAGAAGAGTAATCTCTGTGAAGTAGGAAACAGGGCCACTCAAAAGTGAAGAATTCAGGACACACAGATATGCAGATTAATGTCCCCCTTTCTCTTCTTCCTTGGTGATTTTGTAGCACCCTGCTTGTGGTTAACGCTTAGCTGGAATGAAATATTCAACGCAGCAATAGAGAAATTAAAATAATAATTTATTTGTCAGACAAATAAATATGAGGCACAGTGGTATTTGGTTACCAAGCTCTGGCCTGGCCTCCTGCCATTCTGGCCAGCACTTATATTTCCTTAATCCAGCCCCCTTGCTCCTCCTGTGGCTGCCTCTGTCCAATCAGCCTGGTTGAAATTCCTATTGGTTGTTTGCTAGAACCAATCACAAAAGATACACCCATTTCCTCATGCCCTTTTATGGGAAACAAAAAGCTATATATTCTTCTATCTATAAATGACAAATAAGTAGTAATATATCTTACATGTGTCTCAACAAGGAACCTTAATTACCAGCTCACCTCGCCCTATTGCCCTCCAAAACAAGTGGTTAATCTTAAATTTTTATCTTAAACAGATGTCAAGGATCATCATTGAAAGATCTCCTTCCTTTGGAGGTCTCTAAACAAAAGCTTGACAACCATATGTATGCTCTAATGATGTTTCCTGCTTGGCAGGGGGGGCTGGGCTGGTGGCTGATGGCCCCTGTGATCTCTTCCAACTATATGAAATAAGAATCTAGCATAAGGATTTAACATTTCTTAGCTTCTAATTCCTTTGCATAATTACATTTAAGCCAATATATTTAATACATAACATAAATAACCTTTTAAAAGGAAAAGAAATCTTAAAAGGATCTCAGTTTAAGAAAGAAACAACTTTAGAAAAAGACTTCCCAAAATACTCTCTTCCTTTCTGCCAGCTAGATGCTTTTCCATTGCTCTTGACCTTTGAACCTTAGGAAAATATGGCTCAAGTTTAATGGGAGGCACATGGTTTTATTTTACTATTTACCCACTCTTAATTATGTTTATCTCTGCTTTTTTTATCTTCTGTAATATGTAGGGTCAGTGTAACCTTGGCTGTCAGTCTGTAATTCCCTTTGACTTTGAGAATTGTTTTCTGCTATAAATCAGGGGGCCCCCTTGTCTAGGAGGAAAAACATTGCCAAGGTTCTTAGGCAGCTGCTCTTCTGCCTGGCATGAAACATTTGAAAATCTTTAAGCTCATTTTAAAATACAGGCCCTGATCAAGCCTTAATAAAAATGCAGGCTATGATTAGATGCCTCAATTTCAGTGGTCTAAGTTCCCCACCCATGAAAATCTAAATGCTTGGAATGTATCCACCAATGGACAATGTTTGGTAGGCAGTATGAAGCCTCTGGAATGGACAGGCCTGAGCTGACTGCACAAGCATTAGAAGCTCAGTCATGTGCTTTGTGGCATCTCCAACACTCAGCATCCTGGCCTACCTACCTTCAGCTGAAAATAGGGAATAGCTTGTAGTGCTGTTCAGACCTGTGTTGCATTGACTTTTTTGCCTGTCTGTTTCATGGGGAAATTTGCAACACTTTGCAGAAGGATAAATCATCTCAAGTTGTAAAATGGACTACAGATGCAATATAAAATAAGGTATTCAAATCTGAAGGGGCAGAAAATTGATCAGCCCCAGAAGTGCTCCCATCTCTTACTTATATTGCAGGGTGCTATGGGAAAAGTGCACTTTCAACAATGAAAAGTACTATGAAATATGCTTGGGAGCGCCTCTTACAATGCATCTGCTCATGACTGGTTTTGTGCCATTAGAAGAAGAAGAAGAAGAAGAGAGATCCAGAGGGGTTCCTCCTCCTCTAAGCAATCACACAGTTAACTGGGGTGTATGTGGGTGTCCCCCCCCACACACACCCTTGACCTGGCCTGGGGCATTTTCACCCAGGTGTCTTTAGATGCTTAATTTGAATAGTAATCTTGAAAAGATTGTCATATCCGAAAGGTTACCTTTGCAAACAGCCAAGTACGTAAGTAAATAGAAGTCATATGATTAGTTGCCTCATTGAATCAATTGGATTATTCGCATGGGCGATGTTATCCCCTCTCTATGTGCTGTATTGATCACAAGCTTCCAGGAGAATGGGCAGCAGTGGGAATAAAGGCCACACAGCAAAATCCTGGTTTGGGAAGTGGAACGGCCTTCCACACCCTTCAGATGTTTGGACTGCGACTCCCATTAGTCCCAGGCACTACGGTCATGCTGGCTGGGGCTGATGAGAATTCATTTTTACAAGGAAAATTTTTTTGCAAAGAAAAAAAATATGTCTGCCCCCATAGGATCCTTTGCTGCATAGTGTTTGAAGTAACCGAATAAACCAATGGGGGTGGGGAAATACAAAATATGGGAGGGAATGGGGTTTTTGAAGGTACACAGGGCCCCCATGTACATATTTTCCTGTTATTTTGACTGCAGATTCTCCCCACCACCTTCTCCTCTGTTGCTTCTTTGTTGCCCTTCTGTTCTCTCCCAATGAACCAGGGGTTGTTTCATTTGAGAGATGGCACTGCAATGCTACAGGACCCGTCTAATTTGGCTATGTAGCATTGGTAGGGAGGACTATACAAAAAAAGGCAATTGAAATAAAATGTGATCGTTTTGGATCGTTTTGTAAACTGCCCTGGTGACAGGTGTTGCCACATGGGAAATTGGGGATGCGGAAACTTTAACTGCAGGAGCCAACCTGAAATCTCCATGTCTGCATCCCAGATGTCACCAATATGGTGCCCTCCAGGTATTGTTGGACTTCCGCTCCCATTATTCATGATGTTTGGCACTGCTGGCCAGAGCTGATAGGAGCTGGAGTCCAATAACTTCTGGAAGGTAACACTTTGGTTACCCCTGCTGTACCCAATGCTTTTTTCTGTGGGTACTTAAGGGCACGCAGTACCAGCACACCCCCCCCCCCAATATTGAAAGTGTGACACTTCATGGTGAGTTGTTGTTGTTTAGTCGTTTAGTCGTGTCCGACTCTTCGTGACCCCATGGACCAGAGCACGCCAGGCACTCCTGTTTTCCACTGCCTCCCGCAGTTTGGTCAAACTCATGCTGGTAGCTTCGATAACACCGTCCAACCATCTTGTGCTCTGTTGTCCCCTTCTCCTTGTGCCCTCAATCTTTCCCAACATCAGGGTCTTTCCAGGGAGTCTTCTCTTCTCATGAGGTGGCCAAAGTATTGGAGCCTCAGCTTCACGACCCGTCCTTCCAGTGAGCACTCAGGGCTGATTTCCTTCAGAATGGATAGGTTTGATCTTCTTGCCGTCCATGGGACTCTCAAGAGTCTCCTCCAGCACCTTTTTTCCTAAAAAGAGAGCACGGTCTGTATCAAATCTATGTTTCCTCCAGGCGACAATCCTATGCACACAGTGGTGCGGGGCTGGCCCAAGACATTTTGGCACCTGAGGTGAACCACAAAATGGTGTGTGTGCATCCCCTGGCCAGGGAAGAAGGGTTGAGGGAAGATCTACATCAAGAACAAGTGGGGAATAAAGATCTACATCAGAAGTAAGGAAGGAGTAAAGAGCTCCACTGGGAACGGGGGTAGGGGGTAGGGGGAGACCAGCAGCACCTCCTATTGGGCAAAATGTCGAGGTGGCACTGGGGGGCAGACCTGGCCTCCAAGGAGCACACTGGCAGCACTCACGGCTACCGCAGCGGCAGCAGCAGGCAAGGCATTCCTTGGAATCCAGATCTGCTGCCCCTGTGGATCCTGCTGCCTGAGGCGGTTGCCTCACCTTGCTTCTTGGCTGGTCCGGCGCTGCAGTGAGGACATACTTCTGAGACTTTTGATAAAGGTTGCCAGAGGACCATTTGACTAGAATCCACAAGATCTAGTCGCAATCGAGACTACTCACAAGCTGCCATTTTGCAGTCTTAAGTCACTGTAAATCCACAAATCAGCTGCCAAATTTCCAGAAACAGAACTCTTGACAACCACTGTTGTTTATAAAGCTATTTTATTCATCTTCATCCAACAGCATTTTCCAGGCATACTCTTGTGGGAGGCCATTTTGCATCTTTCCGTATTTGGCTCGTGTTAGGGCCTTGGAGAACCACCTGATATGTTGCCCTGAGCTCCTTGGAGGGAAGGGGATTAAACTGTGCCAGGTCTTGTTTTTGGTGAAGAGGAATAAGAGCTCTTGTTAATTCACAAGCAACTTCGTTCCTGATTAGAAAGAGATTGAAAAAGACATTTGCCAAGGGACTATTGGAGGAGACCCCCATTAACCTCCCTTCCTCTACCAGCTTTATTCATCTCACCTCTCAGGTGTGACTACTAGGGATGAACATCACGTTCAAATTCCATTCATTCCAAAAGGAATTCCACAATGAACAAATAAGTATGAATGGGTACATCTCTTATTATTCATAGTGGTACACATTAATAATCATGCCTGCTTGAGGTGACTTTGCCTTTTTCTGGAGTCAGTAGTGATGGTAGAGGAGGTGACACTGGTGTGCCGGACTCCCAAGTATAGAAGAGAACCGAACTCAGGTTCAACATCAAGAACAAAGGTCTAGAAGTCAAGATGCCAAAGTATGTGAGCAAGGCAAGAAATTCATAACTGAACAGAAGACATGACGATGTCCGAGCATTTGGCATGCCCCTTCTGCCAAGCTTCAAAAGATGGGACAAGCTGTACAAGAAACCCATGCTCTGTTGGGGCAGGTGCATCTGATCCCAGCTATGAAGGAAGCCCCTGATTCTTGACAACCAGGCAGTCTCCTGCCCTTCTACTCCAGCTCTGCCACCACTGCCTCCTGTTAAGCCCCTCTCTTTGGTTGGTCAAAGGACTCCTCTCTCCATGATGCTCCCTCCTTTCTGACATCTTGAAACACAAGGGGAAAGTCTCTCTCTACAATCCCTTCCAGCCACCCTCCCAATCTGCACCTCCTCCTCTTGCATCTGGCGTTGCCAAATCATGCCAGTTCCTGATAGAGCTGATGGGCCCAAGACATGGTGACTATTCCTGGTGGCTGCTATTTTATTTTCCCAGAATGCCCTAGATATTTTGCCATTCTGGACAATCAGAAGCCTTTTTTTTTAAAAAAAAAAAAACAAACTTTATTTTGACTGCCATTGCCACTCCTCAGAAAAAGAAATACCTCAGAACAATGCAATAGATGGAGCATTCTGGGGAAACAAGACGGCTGTTGGCAGTAGCGGTGACTGAAATCCGCTCTGCTCCCACAGCCACCACAAGAAAGACAAGAAAAATGTAATGAAAATGAATGCAAAAGTATTGAACCAACCATGTTTCTCGTACAAATGCATAACAAATGCATAGCCTCTGGGTCTCCAGGTATAGCTGCATTGCAGCTCCCATAAGCCCCAGCCAACATGGCCATGAGTCAGAGATTATGATTAGTTTATGATGAATGTTCACTGCACTGATGTTTCATGAGAAAGGAGTATACAAATACTTTGATGAAATAATAACACAATTTTTTAAATTAATTTGATTTCTTACCTGCCGTTCACCCTAAGGTTTCAGGGTAGGTTACAACAATTTAAAAACACAATATTAGAATCATAGAATCATAGAATCATAGAGTTGGAAGAGACCACAAGGGCCATTGAGTCCAACCCCCTGCCAAGCAGGAAACACCATCAGAGCACTCCTGACATATGGTTGTCAAGCCTCTGCTTAAAGACCTCCAAAGAAGGAGACTCCACCACACTCCTTGGCAGCAAATCCCACTGTCAAACAGCTCTTACTGTCAGGAAGTTCTTCCTAATGTTTAGGTGGAATCGTCTTTCTTGTAGTTTGGAACCATTGCTCCGTGTCTGCTTCTCTGGAGCAGCAGAAAACAACCTTTCTCCCTCCTCTATGTGACATCCTTTTATATATTTGAACATGGCTATCATATCACCCCTTAACCTCCTCTTCTCCAGGCTAAACATGCCCAGCTCCCTTAGCCGTTCCTCATAAGGCATCGTTTCCAGGCCTTTGACCATTTATTAAAAACAGCTTAAAACAAATTACAATGCAAGCTGGGATACAAGCACAGAGACAACTGCTAGGGTAAAATGTTGTGCCTTAAGCATACAAGTGAAACTATATAATGAAGGTACTAGGCACGGAGGGAGGAAATTCCACAACTTAGGGGCTGCCACAGACAATGCCCTCTCCTCCCACCACCCAGAAACACAAGGGCAGCAGAACTACCAGGAGGGAACCTACTCCTGATCCCAGCAGTGAGAATTGGTCCAACAGAATCTGAAGGGCCACTGGTGACCTACCCCTGCTTTAATGAATTAAAAGGAATAGTTTATACTGAAAATAGTAGAGAATAATTAAATGAAGATATATGATTGCTAAGATGTATAAGACTGAATCAAATAAGTGCTGGAGATGCAAAGAGGTGGTGGGAACGTTCTTTCATATGTGGTGGACTTGCAAAAGGGTAAAAGAGCATTGGAAAATGACCCATAATGAATTGAAAAAAAAAATGTTTTAAAGTACTTTCCCCCCAAACCCAGAGTCCTTTCTGTTGGGTATAATTCAGACTGAAATTCCCATGTGTCAAAAAAAAAAGGTTATTTATGTATGCTATCACTGCTGCCCATGTTTTGTTAGCCCCAAAATGGAAAACGAGCGAGGTCCCAACTGAAGAAGAATGGCAACTTAAGTTGACAGAATATGCACAACTTGCAGACTTAACATTTAGAATAAGAGAATGAGAACAACACATGTTTAAAGAAGATTGGAAAACGTTTATTGAATATATGGGAAATAATTGTGTACAGCTGAAAACGCTGGCAGCATTAAGATAAATTCAACAGTGTAAATAAGTTTTGATGGATGCAACAATGGAATACTGGATGGTACAGTTTTTGTAAAATATGCAGGGATTTATGATATGTGAAATGAACCATGGAAAGAGAAGAAGGGAAGTCATTGATATCTTAAGGATGTAAAATGAGTATCTTAAATTGTAAAACAGAAAACTTAATAAAAAAATATATACAAGAGAATAATTAAATGACGGGGTTGGGGAGTCTTGCACACTCCCACTGATGTTATAACATTGCAGTGGCCTTGAGCGGAGACTGCCAGACTGTCTCCTTAATGCCATGAGGACATGCTGTGCTCCCTTGGTCCTCTTTAGCTTTGCTTCCCGTTCGTGCCTTGACCTTACCTCCAGACTTGTCTCAGCTTTAGGCTAGGCCTGTGGCTAGATTCTGGCAGCTGCATTAGACAGCGAGCTATTTACCCAGAGGATTTGCCTGGTCCTTCTAGTGCTGCAGATGCAAATAGTCAGGATTTTGTGGGGTTTTTGCCAAGGCATCAGAAGTAGGTGGATTAGGCTGGAACCCTTAAGTTGTGGGTCTTCTTTTGTTGCCTCTCTGATGTTGCTCTCTGCAGTTATGCACATCGATAGGATTATGATAGAGAAAGTTTGGCACAGGATCACGGGAATGTAGGAAGTTTCCTTGTATTGTTCTAGACCATTATTCCATCTAGCTTTGTATTGTCTACACCAGTGATTCCCCAAATATTTTCGGGCCACTGCCCACTTGGCTCCATAAACGCATCCCCAGCCCCCCTCCCTGCTCTACCATATAAAAAGCATTATCCAGACTAGCAGTTTTCATGAGCCACCAAGGAAGATAATAATGCAATAAACTTCAAAACAGTAACAGTTAATCACACACTTATTCAAAATCCAGTTAAATTAATTCAACAAAACTGAAGAACTTGATCCAGTGAGACTAGCTTTTCTAAGTCTGTTAAGTCATTTACACATCCAGTGCCCCCTGCCACCATCTTGCCTCTTAGTGCGCCCCCCCCCAGGTAATCCTACCACCCTTCAGGGGGTGCTGCTGCTGCTCACTTTGGGAATCACTGCTCTATACCAGGCATAGGCAAACTTGGCCCTCCCGATGTTTTGGGACTACAACTCCCATCATCCCTAGCCAACAGGACCAGTGGTCAGCAATGATGGGAGTTGTAGTCCCAAAACATCTAGCGGGCTGAGTTTGCCGATGCCTGCTCTACACTGACTGGCAGCAACTGTTCAGGATTTCAGACAGGGGACATTCCCAATGTACCTACAGATGCCGGAGATTGACCCTGGGACAATCTGCATGCAAAGCAGATGCTCCACCACAGAGCAACTGGTTTTCTCAGTTCCACTGGGACTTCTCTGCTCCAAATTGCTTTCACTCTGCATTGGCTTCTCCACCCAAATTTCCTTCTATGAATTGGCACTAAGAACTGCCATTATACATTATACAAAGCACTGCATCTAGAATGCCATTCGGTTGCAAAAGCAGCATCGCCAAAATCCAAGTTTGCCTCAGTGTTGGATGTGGGAACAGTGATATATGCCAGGGGGCGCTCTGTTTTCAGTGCACTGCTTTTTGGACCTCTTGAAGTCCTGTCGTTCACATGCTGTGCTGCTGAGCAAGTTCCTCTCCCCATTCTTGTTACGTAGCAATAAAGTGCAGTTGTGTTTCAGACGCCTTCTCTTTCCTGATTTGTTCTCCTGCTGCCCCAACATGAACACCCCTCCCTTTGCAGAGGCCCAAAGTTTCCGCCTTGTAAAGTAACAAAGTCCAGACTGCTGACATTGCTCATCTGCTAGGTCACACCTGCTTCTTCACTTCTTCACCCTTCTGTAAACAAAATCTATTCACACACACACACACACACGTACATACACACGTAACTGCTCTGCCCTGGTTGCCATGCAGTTGCTAAGGTATAAGTTATTTCTTATCAAAGTTGCTCCAACTGGATTAAAAATGGAACATTACTTTTAAAAGGATAGAACAGAATAAAGCATTATATGTGAATATATCATGAGCATAAATGTCTTATTAACTTACTAGGTTGCCAAATACACAAGTTGGCCCTGGTGCTTCTGCTTATTAGCTTTGCCAGCTTACTAACACCATGCTTAAAAATATAATATGCATTTTCATCATGACAAGGCAGCCAGTCAGAAAGCCCTGTGTCTGCAGCATTTTTGCTTGTTACAGGATCCCTATACCGGGTCCTTGGTATGTGTTTGTGTGAGAGAGTAAAAGAAAAAATCCCGTACTGTGTGTCTCAGGCCTGATCACCCATGGCCTACACAGCAAGGATGTTGTTTAAATTTTACAATACCATTCCACTCCAAACTGGGTCCGTGAAACCCCCTCCCTTTGGAGCCCAGGGAAATCCATACAGCTACGTCGCTGCAAATTTCTAAGAAAACTCTGAAGACTCTTGGTTCCAGCTTGCACTTAGATAATGTGCCCCGCAAAAGGATGTTCTAAAGAAGCTGCTGGCTTAACATAAGTGTCAGGAAACAAGAGCTTGATTCCTTGTCAAAATCTGAGTCATCTGCTCCCTGAGCCCTGCGGCATTAGAAAATAGTGGCCTTGTTACTTGTAAGAGCACACGCAGCCCACATTTTCACCTTCATAATTTGGGTGCATGTGATACCAGCACAGGGAGGCTCGACATTAAAAGGAAGATTTACACAGCTCCTATGGAAAGTACCTGAGGTAGTTGATGAAGCAGAGAGCCACAATAGGCGGTCATGTGGGATGTTCACTATCAATCCTAGAGGTTAAAAAACCAAACAAACTCCAGAGCAGTCATGAGAGTGAAGTTTGAACCTGAATTTGAAGGGGCAGTTTTAACCTTGTGTTAATACCGACACATTGTTCTATTTGGGCAAGCAGGAGGCATTGACAGAGTTCAAGGACATATCCTAGCCAGGCAAAAATACTTTCAGGGTGTGAATCAGGGCAGGGGAGGGGGGTGGTGAAGGGAGAGATCCAAGGGCCAAACAGAGTACTTGGGAGACCATTTTCAGGCCCTGGGTCTGTGGTTCTTCCAATCAAATTGTCCCCTGAAGCTGGGGGATGTGGGAATAGGCAAGTCCCTTTATCACCCCCTGTGTTTTCTTCCAAGGGTTTCTTACAGCAGCACTGGAGAACGGGAGGGGGGCAATTTAGATCAGGAAAACAGCACTGGGGAGCACAGGGCTGCTGCAATCAGAATTGCCTCCCCACTCCCTTTAAAGAAAACGTGGAGATCTGATTACATGCAACATCTCTTCTGGCTGTTATTGTAGCACCCTGCTTGTGGTTAACGCTTAGCTGGGATGAAATATTCAACGCAGCAATAGAGAAATTAAAATAATAATTTATTTGTCAGACAAATAAATATGAGGCACAGTGGTATATGGTTACCAAGCTCTGGCCTGGCCTCCTGCCATTCTGGCCAGCACTTATATTTCCTTAATCCAGCCCCCTTGCTCCTCCTGTGGCTGCCTCTGTCCAATCAGCCTGGTTGAAATTCCTATTGGCTGTTTGCTAGAACCAATCACAAAAGATACACCCATTTCCTCTTGTCCTTTTATGGGAAACAAAAAGATATATATTCTTCTATCTATAAGTGACAAATAAGTAGTAATATATCTTACATGTGTCTCAACAAGGAACCTTAATTACCAGCTCACCTCGCCCTATTGCCCTCCAAAACAAATGGTTTAATCTTAAATTTTTATCTTAAACAGATGTCAAGGATCATCATTGAAAGATCTCCTTCCTTTGGAGGTCTCTAAACAAAAGCCTGACAACCATATGTATGCTCTAATGATGTTTCCTGCTTGGCAGGGGGGGCTGGGCTGGTGGCTGATGGCCCCTGTGATCTCTTCCAACTATATGAAATAAGAATCTAGCATAAGGATTTAACATTTCTTAGCTTCTAATTCCTTTGCATAATTACACTTAAGCCAATATATTTAATACATAACATAGATAGCTTTTTAAAAGGAAAAGAAATCTTAAAAGGATCTCAGTTTAAGAAAGAAACAACTTTAGAAAAAGACTTCCCAAAATACTCTCTTCCTTTCTGCCAGCTAGATGCTTTTCCATTGCTCTTGACCTTTGAACCTTAGGAAAATATGGCTCAAGTTGAATGGGAGGCACATGGTTTTATTTTACTATTTACCCACTCTTAATTATGTTTTTCTCTGCTTTTTTATCTTCTGTAATATGTAGGGTCAGTGTAACCTTGGCTGTCAGCCTGTAATTCCCTTTGACTTTGAGAATTGTTTTCTGCTATAAATCAGGGGGCCCCCTTATCCAGGAGAATAAACATCTTGCCAAGGTTCTTAGGCAGCTGGTCTTCTGCCTGGCATGAACATTTGAAAATCTTTAAGCTCATTTTAAAATACAGGCCCTGATCAAGCCTCAGTAAAAATGCAGGCTATGATTAGATGCCTCATTATGAAGCATAAGGCAGAAGGAAGAGACACGACAGCAGATTTGATTCAGGATAAATGGCAGAACTTCTTATGCCCTGTCTGTTCAGCAGGAAGCCTTTCTTATTTTTCAAGAATAGAAAGTCTCCCTTAATTTTACTGTATTTTGCAGCAATGTTGTGCTCAGCCACAATACCATTCTGTGCCATCCAAAGTCATGTTGCAGAATATAAAAGAGTGATTAAAAGGTAATTGCTGGTATTGGACTGAAGAAAGCTTTGCAAAGTTCCCGCTGTGTCCTCAGATGCTGTCAAGAGCTCCTTGATTCCTTACTCTCCCCTTCTGCTTTACAATAGAAAGTGCCTACTGGCCCCCAAAATATTGCCTGATTGAATCTAATTTTTAGCCACTGACTGAAACCATATTGATGAATAATATTCTTGAGCATTTGCTTTAATTTTTTTTAAGTGTCTGCCATGTAAACATCATTAAAACAACAACAACAGCTATCTAACCTTGAATTTTATGTGTGCATGTATGCATTAAATTAATTTAACACACATTTATTAATCGGCTTATTTTAAGAGGAGAAAGAATGCATCACAGAAGCAGTTAAAACTACAGCAAAAACAAAAACATGCTGTGGGGTGGGCTACACAAGGAACCTCTAATTTGGTTTCTTCACCACAACCCCCTGTCTGTCCATCTGTCCATCCGTCTGTTCTCTACAGGTTTGGCTACTTCTTGAGGTATCACCGCCAAGCTTGGCATGAGGGTTCCCAAGATGGGGGTGGCCGTCTTCAGGCCGGGGGCCATTCTGAATTCAGGTGGCAGACTAAAAAGTGACCTTGGTATGACTTCGCACAGTTTTTGGAATAGGTTCTGCTATCTCTTGAGATATCGTTGCGAAACTCTGCATTCAAGTTCCTTAAGTGGATGGGGGCAGCAGTCTTCATTCATGTCTGGATACTGGGCACCATTTTGAATCAAGATGGCAAGCCCAAATGTGGCTTTGGCACAACGTCAACCAATTTTTGGTAAGATGGCTCCAAATTCAGAAATTACACCATCCATTTAAAAACCACTATTATATTCCTTGGGTTCTAAAAATTCTTGGGCAGTGCTAGGCACTTCCCCACTAATCCTAAATAATCCTAATCCTGAGATCCAATGTAGGATGGTAGTGGCCCCAGTTGTACAGCCAGAGCCTTGGCAACTGCCCAAGGATACTGGATGGGAGCACCAGCCTTCCCAGCCTGCCATCAACCTCCTAAAATGCCTACATGCCAGGTGGATGTTCATTTTATCCATCCAAAATTTGCCTAAGGACATTTGGGGAAACTCTGACCAATGCCCCAATCCCATTCTTCTGTTTCTGTTCTACTTTTTGCTCTTTCTCTGTTAAGAACATTGTCTTCCTTTTCACTGTACAGAATTTGGATTGTTCTCTTAAAATGTTTCTCTCTCCCCCTCTTTTCAAACTCACTTATAGAGCAATTTATTTTCACCATATTGCTTTGTGTGCTGACTGCACTTGGAACATTGTTTGGGGGATAAGAACTCTCCGCTCCTGTTGCAGCTTGAGAGCTGCCAAGATTCACTGAAAGAGCCTCATATCACACTAAGTGCACCCTTAGCAAGGAGAAATCCAAAGTAGTAGTAGAAAATGGCAACTGGTTCTGGCTCAAGCCTCAAGTCTGCAGGGGCTTCTCAGTTTGTCCCCAGAATAGCCAATGGCTGTCAATTATATTTTATTATTATCATTAGTTTCAAGTGGCTTTCAGTGTTGTTTTTTAATAGAGTTACTGAATTATTTTTTTATATATATATTTATTCTCTGTTTTCAGTTGTATGTGTTTTGAATTATGCTGTGAGCTGCCTTAGGTTCTGTACAGAAATCAATGAACCTACATTATTATTATATTTAACCCTGGGATCAATGGGTATAGGGTAGTATACAAATTTAATAATAAATAAATAAATATCCTGGGGGGGCCCTGCCCAGGACTCAACAAATTAAAATACAAAAAGGTAAAAACATATAAGATAATCATTAAAAAGTAATTCAACTCAGTCATGTTTACCCTAGTATAGTGGCTAGAGAACTGCACTGCAAAATCTGGAGAACTGATAATTTTAATAGACGGCTGTGTTTCGGTTCACATATTGTTTGGGAAAGTGTGAACTGGCTTGCTTTTTCTTTAAATGCAGACGGAATCCAATTTCTTCCCCACCCCTATCTTCTGAAGCACCCTGAAGGATGCTTAAGGGAGATATCAGTTCTCCTGCAGGGACACAGCAGGATTGCTGGGGTTCAACTTGGGAAGCCACGCTTCAACTTTAAATTTCCTGGTGTGATGGTGTTCCCCCTGCCTCACTTCATCCCTCCCTCTTGCTTGTCACTCACCTGCTCCACTGCCTGTCATGGCAAGGGGCTGTTGAGAATCCTGGACCTCAGAAAGCAGAGAGGCAAAGATGCCTGGATACAGGCAACGGGGAATGAAATTAGAAGGCCTCACAAGACATTACATGTGCATCAAAATCCTCCCCAACTCCAAATGTTTGCCTGCAGGTTCAAAAGATAATAATTTAAATTGTGATTTTCATGCAGTGGTGGCCAACCTGGAGGGCTTTAAAAGGAATCATTGGAGTATATGGCTTCCAATGTCCACTAGCCGTTATGATTATGGACTACCTCCAGTGTCAGGGGTGGCAAATATCTGAATACGAGCTGCTGGGGAACATGAGTGGAGAAAGTACTCATGTCTTGCTTGCAGGCTTCCCATTACAGCATTTGGTTGGCCACTGTGAAAACAGGATGCTGGACTAGATGAGTACTTGGTCTGATCTGGCAGGTTTCTTGTGATGCAAAACATCAACGTCTCACAAGTCCATTTCAGCTCTATTCCAGAAAGCTGAGGAAAAGGCACATGATAATAACAGTGCTCCATTTCACTTTTTAGCAATTATGTGCATTTATACATCTGGAAGACACAACTGGCCATATGGTTGGCTTGACCGCTAGCCTCAAGGATTAAAAAAGAGCATCTGGCACTGCAACATCCTTGCTTGCTTTTGCTCTGTCCCTCCTAATTACCTCAAGAGGCATCTTTATTTATATCCTCAACTCTGCTGAGTGCTGGATTTCAGATGCTCTGGCTCTCCTATCCCCACTGTAAACCAGATGCTGGCCTGGGGACTGTTTGCAAGGGATTCCTGCTTTCAGGCCACTCAATAATTTTGTTGAAAACTGATTGCTAAAAAAATATGTCCACAGGCATATTTGGAAGTACAGCAAAGGAGTATGTATGTATGTATGTATGTATGTATGTGAAAGGTTGTTTTCTGCTGCTCCAGAGAAGCGGACACGGAGCAATGGTTCCAAACTACAAGAAAGAAGATTCCACCTAAACATTAGGAAGAACTTCCTGACAGTAAGAGCTGTTTGACAGTGGAATTTGCTGCCAAGGAGTGTGGTGGAGTCTCCTTCTTTGGAGGTCTTTAAGCAGAGGCTTGACAACCATATGTCAGGAGTGCTCTGATGGTGTTTCCTGCTTGGCAGGGGGTTGGACTCAATGGCCCTTGTGGTCTCTTCCAACTCTATGATTCTATGATTCTATGTATCTATCTATGTATTATTGTATTTATTTATATCCCACCTTTTCCCCCAGACAGGGACTCAAGGTGGCTTACAGCTTAAATAGAAACATGTACTTAACTATGTACTAATAAGATTGTGCTCAAATTCAAAGCAGAATTCAAGGGGTTATAATTATTATTCCACTTCGCATTTCCAAAGAAATCATGGCTTTAATACCAACCCAGTTCTTACAGCTACCCCTCTGAGACCCTATCCATGTAAGTTTTAAATGGACCTCAGTCACTTTCTTGGTTACAGGACCTTCCCTCGATACCTTATCACCTTTGCACACCAGGAGATAGGAGCCTGGCTGTCTCGTTGGGGGGGGGGGGAATACCTCCTGGCAGGCAAGCACTACAAATCCCAGGACCCCCTGCTGCAGAGGCGCGTGCGAGAGAGCGATCCGCCGCAGAGGTGGCAGGGAAGTGTAGTCCAAACCTTCCTCTTGGACTCCCGCTTGGGAGAAATAGTTTCCTCCTTTGGCTGGCGTCACTCGTGTGTGTGTGTTTTGGGGAAGAAAGAGGGGGTGGAATTGGAACGATCGCTTCAGCATCAATCAGCCAGGCGGCGCATCCAATGGGAGAAGCCGGGGGCGGAGTTGGGCGGGGATGAAGGATGGAGCCTGCGGTGGCCACGGCGGCGGCGGCGGCGGCTGGTGCAAGAGAAGCGACGCGCATGGGTAGGCTGTGTGTGGAGCTGTTCAGCGCAAAGGTGCTGAGCCTCGCTCGCGCTTAAGGAGGCTCCGCCGGCTGCTGCTGCTGCTGCTGCTGCTCCCTTGGCTGGCGGCATGGGACTGGGATCCGGCTTCCTCCACTGCCACGCACAGTAAGCGATTGCACCTATGCAAATATATATAAATGTGTGTATGTGTGTATACGGATTTGAGAAAGGGAGCGATCCAAAGCGATCTTGCTTTTCGCGTGGCTGCTCTGCTCGCCTTCCTGCTGTTGCGCGCGGGTGTGGAGTTCCAGCGTGGGGAAGGCGATCTGGAGTAAGGAAAAAGGGAACGTGGTCCATGCTGCTGCCCCTCCCCAAGCGCCTGCTTCTGCTGTTCCGGAAGGGTGTATGTATTCATATCCTTTGTGTGTTTGCTTAAGCCTCGGCGCGCACAGACACTCCTTGCGTCCAGAAGGCACTGCGAACAGGCGAGCAGATCGCGGCTTTATTCCTTTTATGCACTGAGGCGGGGTCACGAGAGTGGTGGCGAGACTGAGGATGCCCCCACCTCAATTATAATTTTTTTAAAAAAGAATAACTTGAGGGGTGCGTTGAGTCGGTCCACAAGTCCTTGCAGGCACGTCTGCGGGGAGATAGTACTATGCGGGGTGAGCGTGGAGTAGAGTCACTACTACAGCCATAAGTAGGAGGCGGTGGGCAGCCCAGATTGCAAAATGGTTCCCTTGCATCGTACAATCCGTCTCACCAACCTGCCTCCCCCACCCCTCAAATCTCCCTCAAAATCTACGGTTAATTTTCTTCCACATATTAATATTTTCTCATTCAGAACTGTTTGACTGAGGTAGGTGGGTGGAGAGAAAGCTAAGCTGGGTTGGGCGTTGATCCCTCGGAGCAGAGAGGCGGTGGGGGAAATCCAGCGTGGCTGTGCTTATGGCCGAACGGCAGACCTGCCCTCTCCTTTGTGATTTGGTTTTTCCTTTTCTTTCATTTTTTGCTACTGTCTGTTGCACACCAGTGGTTCACGCCACAGACTTCTGTGCCGAGCGACAGGGCTGGCTGTGAATACTGAGCAATGCCATATGCCATCAAGCCAGGAACATTGCCTCTGTGCTGATATCGCACCCCTCTCCCGGACTCTCAGTTCTGGTGCCTAGAGCAAGCCTTTGTCCCGCACCGGGTGGGTTGTGCTGGTCGCAGTTCTGGTGCTGGGTAGATTATTGTCGCCTTACGGTTTTCTCAGTCGCCAAGGAGTAAAAAGAGGTCAGCAGCACAGCGGGGGCAACTCGGCGAAGTGCTTATCTGGGCGTGGAAAACGAGAGACAGAGAGATTGAAGTTTAATCAAGGAGCAGCATGCTTTCCATGCCAGTGAATCATGGGGCCACGCAAATACCTCCTATGATTTGCCTTTGGCTGTGGGGGAAAGAGATGCAAAACTAGCAGAGAAGCCCTGCCTAATCCAGGAGGGAGCCAAACGCAAACCAATTAGCTCTCTGCCATATGGCTTTGTCTTTCTTGCAGCCTACCTCTGGACTGTTCTATCCAGGATGCCCATCTGACAGATAATCTGCAGCATGCACTGCACTGGAAGTCAAATATACTCAGAATATCTGTTGATAAAATGGTCAGAATAAAATGTGTATCACAACACTAACCAGCCAGGACCCAGAACAAAGGTGGTTTATTTCAGGATAAGCTGGTGGGTGTGTATCTGTATCTCTGTGTGTGTCTTTTAATAATGTCAGCCATTTTTATTTGATTTGATTGTTGCATGAATGGTTCTGTTTGCCATTTTCTTTCTTTTTCTTTTTTAAAAAGCAAAGCTCTGTGCTTCTTTTGTTGGTGTGTTTGCCCATTTGGCTCTCTTGTGCAGGCTTCTCTGCCTGAAAGGCTTTCTTGGTAATATTTTGTGCATGCCCCCCCCCCCCTTTCTTTCTGGGATCCTGCAGGAACAGAGTCAAGAAGATTTCATATCCAGCTGGGCATTTTTGTATCTGGCAGCTGACGTGTGTTCAGAATGTGCCAGTGTAAGAGCATCTTGGTCAAGAAGAAAGGCTTGCAGATCAGTGAAGGAACACAGAAAGGGGAGGTCCCTTTGGGATTGGTGTCGTGTCCTTTATGTTTCCAAATACTCTTTGTGATTCTTGGGATTATATCATTCAAAGTAACTTAGTGAATCTGGTCCTTCTTTATATACCTTAACTGCCTTGTTTTACCCATGATTACTGTGGTTGGGTTCACCACCACCTCGCCCCTTCTTTCATGCTTCTAGGGGGAGTGGAGAGTCTTGGCTCACTGTAGTAGCATAACACTTAAGAGTATAACTGTGAGTGCAGAACGGGGGGGGGGGGGGATGATAATCAGTCCAGGTTAAATAAACCCATATAAAGGGCTGTGGACTTTATTGTGTGCTTAAGATGCCAATACCAATGTTCAGATGTTGGGGGGGGCACCTCCATGTGTAGTAAAATGCCTGCTGTATAAAAGGATAATTGGCTAACTAGGTATAGTATAGTGTCAATAAATGGAACATTCCTAGCCTCTGAGTCATGCATAGGCAAACTCAGCTCTCCAAATGTTTTGGGACTACAACTCCCACCATCCCTAGCTAACAGGACCAGTGGTCAGGGATGATGGGAGTTGTAGTCCCAAAACATCTGGAGGGCCGAGTTTGCCTATGCTTGCTGAGTTGTCTCCAACTAAGTTCTACTCAAAGTAGACCTACTGGAATTGATGTACCTAAATTTGTCATGTCCATTAATTTCAGTGCGTCTGCCCTGAGTAGACTTCAGTCGGAGACAACCACCTGTCTTTTTGACCCCTTTCAACAGAATGAATAAGTGCTTCCCCTCAATGCATCCATTTTAGAGAATGGGATTAATCAATATATAGAGCATGATACAGTGGTGCCTCGCAAGACGAAATTAATTCATTCCGCGAGTTGCTTCGTCTTGCGATTTTTTCGTCTTGTGGAGCGCAGATTCCCCGGGTATTAACGGCTTTAAGAAAAAGGAAGCAAACCCGCAAGACGTTTTCGTCTTGCGAAGCAAGCCCATAGGGAAATTCGTCTTGCGAAGCACCTCAAAAAACGGAAAACCCTTTCGTCTAGCGAGTTTTTCGTCTTGCGAGGCATTCGTCTTGCGGGGCACTACTGTACTCTTAATCTCAAGGTCGTGAGTTTGAGCCCCACATTGGGCAAAAGACCCCTGCATTGCAAGGGGTTGGACTAGATGACCCTCATGGTTACTCTTCCAACTCTACAATTCTATGATTATTGTTTTATACTGTCCGGGTGGCCACCGTTGTACCTGTGGGTTCGTTACAAGGAGTAGCTTAGGAATTCAACCATGCAGTTATTGAAAGTAAGAAATCAGTCTCCAGATCTGTCACTGTTTTGACACTTTACGGGAAGCAGGTATATAGTTCTTATGCCGCCCACAGAAGCATAGGAAGCTGCCTTATACTGAATCAGATCTTTGGCTCATCTAGCTCAGTAATGGCTACACTGACTGGCAGCAGCTCTCTGGGCTTTCAAACAGGGAAGTCTGTCCCAGTCCAACCTAAAGATGACAAAAAATTGAACCTAGGACTGTCTGCATGCAAAGCAGATGCTGTACTACAGAGCCACAACCCTCACTGTACAGAAAATAGAGTCAGCTGAGAGATAAAACAGAAGAGTAGATCTCCCATGTGGTACTGGGCTTTACTGTTTCATGCTACCCAGCCTTTCTCAACCTGTGGGTCCCCAGATGTTGTTGAACTACAACTCCCATCTCCCCTAGCTAGCAAGGCCAGAGCTCAGGGATGATGGGAGTTGTAGTCCAACAACATCTGGGGACCCAAAGGCTGAGAACCACTGCTTGAAACGGAGGGGAGGGGTGTCAGTTGTATAAATGCCATACACACATTAAATGCACTATTCACGCCTAAAATTAGCATGTCAAGGAGAACGTTCTAGGCTTGTACTTTTTGACCATATCTTAATTAAGAGGTAATGTTTTTTAAGTGAAGATGTTTCAAACACGAGTCCCCACCCCCACCCCCACAAACTGTAGTGGTACATCTCGGCACAAGGATTCTGCTCATCTGGTCCAGCTCTTAGAACCACTTTCCCAATGTGTCTAATGGAGTGCTTGCTGCGCCCACAAGAGCAGCTCCCAAAACACTAGAGAGGAGGGACATGGTGCCTTTCAGGTGTCAATGGACCTCAGCTCTCACCAGTCCCAGCTAACATGGCCAGGGATTAATGGGAAACTGGGAGCCCAATAACATATTGAGAGCCACAAGTTCCTCACTCCTGCACTAAAGGGACATCTATAGGCACATATTGCCACTGTCACTGGCACCCTGGTCACATCCATAATGGACGTATGCAGGGGTGTGTGTGGAATACACAGCACATTTATGTTGTATGCATGCATGTTGAGGGAGGGGTGCTCCCATATCAGGGCTGGCCCAGCACATTTTGCCATTGAGCCCAAATGGAAAGTGCTGCATCTCCCACCTTGATACTGACTTTTCCCCGGCCCCTGATGCAAGCTCCTCTTTTGCTTCCACCCCAACTGCTGAGAAAAAGGGGAGAAAAAGGAGGCCTGAAAAAGAGGCCGGGGTGTGTGCCAGTGGCAGTGGGGGTGGACAAAGACAGAGGAGGATGTGAGAGGGGGGTAGGAGGCAGTGGAGGAGGCGGGCAAAGAGCAGCTTGCTGCTTGGGGGGCCAGATCTCCCTCCCCTCTCAATGGTCCTGAGCCTGCCGCCCTGAGGAATTGCTTCTGCTTTCTTCATGGGTGGCTTGCCCCTTTCCCATATTGTTGAATATGGGAGTGAAGAACGCTCAAGTAATTTCCAAGTCTGAGCCCTGTGAACCCAGGCTCCGTCAAGACCTGCCCTTGAACCCTGTTGAGGCAGTAGGGCGGTTCATAAAAAACTTTTTTAAAAAATGGCTGCTCCAAAGGTCTTATCTTACTACACTAGGGATTATATAGCTATATCTGAAATTTCATGCATATTAGTTAATATCTCGACCTTTCTCCACAAAAATAGCTGTTTACTTGGCCGTTTTCCTATGTCGTGAAGGCTGAAATTTCAATTCAGTGGAGCAGGGTCAAGATATTAACTGATATGCATGAAATTTCAGATATAGCTATATAATCCCTAGTGTAGTAAGACCAGACCTTTGGAGCAGGCATTTTCAAAAAATAGTTTTTTATGAACCACCCTATCAGGCAGTGGTTTTAGATATGCCTGCAGCAGCATGCTACAAAAGGCAAAGTTGTTGCTTTCCACAGCTGTCGCCTCAGTTAAACTCCTTTCCCCTGGCGCATACCCTGCCCAAGAGACATAGCTGAAAGGCAGCTTGCTGCTCTCTCTTTTTGCAATCAAGGGAGCCTCTCTTATCACTTTAGACCTCGCTCAAGGAATTCTCCTTTGTAGATTTGTAGTGGCTTCAACAGTTTAGCAGCTGGGTCAGGGCTAACCACTTTGCCCCTCCTGTTACTGACTTAACAAATCCCGGTCTCCCAAGTAACCTAACCCAGCAAGGAACAATAACAGATATAAACCTTTGTTTTTGATTAAGCAAGCTTGCTGCACCCAGACTTGTAAATGTGGTATGTTATTTTAATACACCATTTTGTTTTATGATGTGTATGCTAAAAACTGCTGGTTTTATTTATATTTTGGATTTTTTAGATTGTTTTTAACATCTGATTTCATCAGTAGTTAAAGAATAAAACAAAATAAAATGCAAGCACAAAGCCTGCAGCTTGCACAGAATCTCACATGCAACATTACCTGCCTAAAATTGTGGCTGTGTGCTCAGTGCAATGTCCCTCTCCTCTGCACCCCAGCTACAGTTCTCAGGGCTTACTAGAGAGAAAGAATGTCTATTAAAGCAGGATGTTTTGGAACCCAGTCCCATGTTGCTAAAGAGGCAGATCTGAAGAGCTTAAGGCCACTCGTTTGCCCTTGCAGGCATCTGTTTCTGCCAACTGAGGAGGACACTAAATGCATCTGATGATGTAGACCAGCCTTTCGTAAACTTGGGTCCCCAGATGTTCTTCAACTACAGCTCCCATTATTCACAAGCACTGGCCATGCTGGCTAGGAATGATGGGAGCTGTAGTTCAACAAGGAACTGTAGGACCCAAGGTTGAGAAAGGCTGATGTGGACTCTAGTCCACCAAAGCTTTGCCTGTAGGTCTCCAAATCAGTTTGCAAATTCTTTTTTTTTAAAAAAAAGTCATCATGAAAATTCATCAGCGTTGCAGTCCATTCCCCCCCCCCCAATATGTATGTTTGTATGTTATTGTCATCAATATATCCATTTTTAGGCTCACTTTACTGGAGGGTATCCATTTTTGTACATCTAACTGGGCTGGAGAACTGCATTGCATTGCATTATCTTGGAAAGTGCTAATTTCAAAGGATGCATTTCCATTTGCGTATTATTATTTTTAGTGCAAATTAGTTTGATTCACATTTAATTCCAATTTGAATCAAATTTCGCTCCCATCCCTACGCCAGATTCAATGGTATTTTTTGTTGTAGCAGACTGATTTGAGAACTCCTCTGAAAACCATGATTGCATTTTGCATAGAACATCCTCTGCGCGAGAGATGGTGGGTGCTCTGATCTTTTTGTTTTCTGCTTTCATTTGATTAGAAGGTCTGTCTCCAATCTTATTTTTAGCTTTGCAATTTTGCCACTCGACTATCATATTCCCAGGACTTCAGCAGCCCAATAGATGAACAAGTATTTCCTTTCAGTGTTTACAACTGAATGCTTCCCTTGTTGCGCTAAAATACATGACAAGGGAATGTCGCTGAAGCACTTTCTGTGCTAACCTGATTGAACAAGGAAAACAGAATCATACTGTTGCCCAAGGCAGGAGACACATTAAAAAGAAACTTCAGGCTATGATTCTAGATACACTTGCTAGGGAATAGGGTCATTCAGACTGGAGAGCCATGCAGACATGGAACATTTGCCCAACAGCCACTCCGTGTGATGATGAGTTCATATGGGTGGCAGCCTAATAGGCTTGATCTTCAGCATTATTTTATAGATTTCCCTCATCTGTTAGGCAACGTATTGTGTGTGTGTGTATGTGTGTACGGACCTATATCTTCTCACACCAGTTTTGCAAAAGAAATCCTGCAAACACCCTCCTTTTGCAAACTTTCTCCTTTATATCTCAATGTTCTGGGGAAATGATCAGCTGATACAGCAAAGACAACTCTGGCTACATGGTTACTTGGGAGTAAGTCGCACTGAATTAAATAAGATTTACTTTGGAGCAGAGATGCACGGGATTGAAGTGCTGATATCACATTTTATCCAGTAGAGGTTTGATTCCAGGGAGAACTATGATTCCTGTTATCTGTCTGCCTGTCTATCATCTGTCCGTCTGTCTGTCCATCTGCCTGTCTATCAATATTTTTCAGGGTGTCTTTTAACCAATTGATTAATCAATCCAGTGAGCTTGCAATGTGCATTTCTGGGAATCATGGGAAGCTGAGCAAGGCATACCTCAGTGAGTTCCCTGGTGGAAAATGACTTTGCCTCACCGTGCACCTCTGCAGGAAAGGGGCCAGAGACTAGGGGAAGGCTTTTAAGTAATGCAGTGCAAAATACTGGGAGGCTGCCCATATGGACTAGAACCTTACAACCTGATAATTATTTCATTATCTGTTCATTTACTTACGTAGTTACTTATATTCATAGCCTGCCTTATAAACATTTGTTATCTGGGCAGCCTACAGAATGAATACAAGATAATAAATACACTCCACACACAACTTACACGGGAATGAGGTCCCAGTGATAGTGTGCATATCTTGGAACTGCCCCCACATGAGCTATCTTACCTTCTGGAGGAGACACGCCAAACAAGTCTTACCTCACAAGCAAGGCAGCTCTCTGGGCTCTGAGACACTGTCAGGAGACATTGCAGGGCCATCTGAGTTCCTGCAAAATCTCTTGAGAGCCTTCAGAGCCTGTGTAAGAGCCTCCCAGAGCAAGGCAGAGAGCTTAAAAGTGCTTTCCGTGCTGGGAAAGCCCTGTGCAAAAATAGCTTTTAAACCTTCCATGCACCTTCCATTGCACCTTCCATGCATCAAATCTGCGTGATTTCAACTGGCTGATCTTCAGCCGTGTAACATATGGGAGTTGCGAGTCTACTGCACAGCCAGAGCCGGCCTGCCCATGAAGCGGGGTGAAGTGTGTGCCTCAGGCGGCAGAAGTGCAAGAGGTGGCACTTTGCCTGCCCCACTGCCTCCGCCAAGAGCGAGCCGTTCCAGCACAGGGGCGGCAGGGCCAGAGGCAGTGATTCCCATTTCTCCTCAGGTGGTGAAACAGGTGGCTGCCTCTGTGTACAGCCACAATACAACATTTGAAATCAGAATGCAGCAGAGGGCAGCAGAAAATAAAAACTAGGCTGAAACAAATTTACTAGTTCACAACAGATTTCAAAGGCGAAGACAAATTTTAAGAGGCATAGAAATTTTTAAAAATGTATTTATCTCACATCAAGTTGACAACAAGATAGGCACTAGGCCATTCTCTCGCAATCCAGTTGCCACCATGGACACCTGCAAAAAAAGGAAGAGAAAGGTTCAGAAATTGATAGATCCTAAAGAGAGATCTTTATTAGATACTGATGTGAAAATTAAGAACATAGGGGGGTTGGACTAGATGACCCTTGGGGTCCCTTCCATAATTCTATGATTCTATAAGCAGAGTAGTTCTTTGATTTCCTATGTTCCTAAGTGAGGTCCTAGAATAAGAGATGTTGGGAAATGCTATTGTACATTCATTAGGGAAGTTTGCCCAAAGCAAGATGGACAGAGTCATATTTGATTTACTTTAGCCCTCCATGAGGACTGTCATTTTACTCTCAAAAAAGAAAAGAAAAAAGCACCCATGTGAGGGACTGGCTTTATAATTTAAGGTCTTGTGGCAACATCTGTCCTAATCTGCTTGCTAAACAAATGCTTTGTTAATATGAAGCAGGAAACAGAAGGCCTTTCATACCCCTAAATCTACTACAGCAATAACAGTGACTTAGAAAGTATGGCTTTTAAGTCCAAACACTGGCAAACTGGAGTCATAATTTAAATGTAAGTAATTCCTGAAAGGGATATTTTTGCAAAATCGAATCCAAAACAGGGTAAGGTACTGCAGAGACAGCTTCTAATTCTTCTTTCAATGAGTTACCATTACACTGCCAGGGTGCCATCTCAATGAAAAATGAAAATTAGAAGCTGCTCATGTTTCAAAGAGGTTTGTGGTGGTCTCAGGATTTTGCAGAGGCTGAAATGGACAGGTTCATTCATTTCAGTGGGCCTGCTCTGAGTATAACTTAGTTGGATACACGCAAGCCATATATTGAACAGAATTAGTTTTGGAGTTATACATATTGTTCTTATAATTTCATATATAATCTGCACCATTTGTCCTTGATAGCTCATTGCGCTTGGGCGATCTCAGAATGTATGCAACAAATTTGCATTATCTGCTGTACATTTCCAGGATTAAAATTGATTTTCTGCATAGAGTTTGTTTAGCTTTGTAGGTATCAAATTGTGTCTCCCTAATTGATACATTTAATGAAGTTAGACCATATTTGTAGATGTGAGGGGAGGAAATGTTTACCTATATAGATCAGGGGATGAAAAGTTGTTCTCAGCATGCACAGAGTTGTGTGGAGATGGTCTTGCAGCATTTTAGATGAACTTAAGCAGAAGTCCCACCAGGCTGTTTCTGGGGCTACAAGACTTCCCTTGTGGAAACAGGGGGGCGGGGGCAGAGGAGATCAGTTTAGAGATGAAGGAAGAATCAGTTTTAACAGATTTATACACAGAAGCTGGTGTTTCTGATCCATCCAAGTTCTACCTATACGGGGCTACCTCTTGCATCAAGTACTTGCTTATGTCTGTACATCATTGTAAAGAAAGAAAGAAATCCTGACTATGTAAGTGCAAAATGACACAGAAAAGGAATACAGTGGTGCCCCGCAAGACGAACGCCTCGCAAGACGGAAAACCCGCTAGACGAAAGGGTTTTCCGTTTTGGAGGGGCTTCGCAAAACGAATTTCCCTATGGGCTTGCTTCGCAAGATGAAATGTCTTGCGAGATCCTGCGGGTTTTTCCCCCTCCCCCCCTTTTCCTAAGCCGCTAAGCTGCTTATCAGCTGACAAGCCGCTTATCAGCTGATCCGCTAAAAGCCGCTAAACCGCTAATAGCGCTAAGCTGTCAATGGGCTTGCTTCGCAAGACGGAAAAACCGCTATACGAAGAGCCTCACGGAATGGATTAATTTCGTCTTGCGAGGCACCACTGTATGTATATTAGATACATATAAAATAGTCAAGCCCCATGCAGTACTATATTTCTGCTGCATAATTTTAGAAGTATAATTGCATAGGTATTTTTATGCAGTTATATGTGTTATTTATGTGCTGGTTACCGCAGGAAACCTGAAGTGTATTGGTGTGTGTGCGTGTATGTGTACGTAATATTAAAAGTATAATAATGTATATACGTAATATATGAGAAATTTTAGCATGTGTGGATAAGTGCACCACTGAGACTTTCATCCCTAGAGCAGCTCCAGGTGGTGTCTGATTGATGGGGACAGGAAATGCAGACGAGGCGTCCTTCCTGCTTTGGAAGAAGAACCTACTGGACCAGGTCAATGGCCCATCTAGTCCAGCATACTGTTCTCACAATGGCCAGCCAGAAGTATGTGAGAAGCGCCCAAGCAGGACTTATGCACAACAGCCACTCTGCCTGCCTGTGGTTCCTAGCAACTGTGATTGAGAGGCCTACTGCCTCTGACAGTGGCTGTGGATTAGTGCCTAATCCTCTGTGAACTTGTCTAAGTTAGTGGCCATCACAGCCTCCTTTTATAGCAAGTCCCACAGTTTAACTATATACAATGTGAAGAAGTCCTTTCTTTTTTCCATCCTCCCAAATGTTCCTTCATTCAGCTTCATTGGATGCTCAGGAGTCCCATCAGAAATTTTATTTTTTAATTAACAGGAATTAGACAGCTTTGGCACAAAGACCAGAGCAAGGCATTCCCCAGAAGAGGTTTATCAGCCTGATGTATAAATGCTCAAGATATAATAATAATCTGTATAATATGCACTAGGCTTCCAATTTAGGTTAATTCCTAAGCAGTGAAGTCACTCTGTTTATAGCTTGCTATCTTCAGGAAAATGGTTTTTGACTGGTCTAGAATATCCTGAATAGTCTTTTGCAAATGAAACTATAATTTTTGAGGATTTCTCATTTGGAGTGTGAACAACTGCTACTTTTTTTTTCTTAACAGGCTTTGCTCTTCTCATTTTTCTCACATCTTTTATTGATTCTCTCCCCCTCCAAGCTTTGTCCTTAGAGCAAGTGGATTATACTAAATGTATTTCTCATCCTGAAGGCACCTCAGCAGTGGGTCCTCTGTGCCTTATATTCTCTTTGCCTGAATGTAAAACTAGACTCTGGATGATAATGTTTAATCTGGTACCTTTGGCAATTCACACTATCATTCAGCATATGGCTGGACACTTTTTGGCCATGGCTGGAACGCACCACTATTCCCATAACAAAGGGCCATCTGAATCATTCATTATACACAGCAATTACATTTTCTTCTTTTTGGAATGTTTGCTGTGGCATGTGGACATGCATAGGAACATAGGAAGCTGCTTTATACAGTATCAGTCCACCTAGCTCAGTATTGTCCATACTGGTCCAATGCCAGATCCTATGGAGAAAGTGGCAAGACTGGAGGCTGGTCAAAACTTGCCTCAGCACAGACAGTTCCCACTTATTCCAGCAAAGCTTGCAGCCAGACTGAGGCTTTTTATGCTTCTGTCTCCAGATTACCTCTTCCATCTTCCACACCTTAAACAGCCTGAAGATGGGTTCTCCTCCTCCTCCATTCCATAGTCTCCTTCTGGTGTGCTCCTTTCGTCTCAAAGCTGGTGATCACAGAACCATAGAATTGTAGAGTTGGAAGGGACCCTGAGGATAATCTAGGCCAACCCCCTACGATGCAGGAATATGCAGGAATATCCCCATATGGGGATTGTGGTGGCATCAGAGGGGTGCCAGTGCAGCCCCCCACTCCAGGTCTGGATCACTCCTAGATTCAGAAGTCATGAAAGCTGGTGAAAGAATTCTCAGAAATGGTTTTGGGGCAGGGGAGTTGGCTGAAGGCAACAGCAGAGGGAGAAAGAATTGGGCCTCTACACTATGAATTGAGGGGACTGAGAGCATGTTGGCAAAGAGCAACCCCCAAAACCTGGAATCAATGGTGCTCAGGGTGGTTTTAGCCTCCCCAAGTACCTGTTCTGAAGACTGTTCTAAAAGAGTCTGAAAGATTATGGTACGTGGGTGCAACATGAAGATAGAGGTAGAGATTGGTGAATCTCTAAATTTCAGTTTCCCTCATTTTCCCAACCTTAAGCTTTCTGCTCATTTCCACATCAGTTTGTGATCACGATTAAAAACAAAACAGAACTCCGCATGAAAATGTATATCCATTTTTGTGTGCATTTCACCTGATCGACACATTTTTATATGTAATTTTCCCTGTTTTTGCAATAACGCGGCTGAAGCAGTCAGTTGTCCCCATCCTCCTTCTGCCGAGTTGTTTTGGAAGACTTCTGGACCCAGGCGGCACTTGACAGGAAAGGTTTTACCTGCCCCTTGGAGCGATCCTTGTTCGCAAAATGGCTTTGCATGATTAATACCTTCTTCTCTCCAAGCACCAACTATTAGGGGATCATAAAGGCCTTTTGAAAACCAAACACCTTGGCGCTGTGTACAAAGCCCGCTTAGCGGTGCGAAAATGAGGCCCAAAGAGCTGCGGCGGCTTCCCAGTGGCCCTTCCGTCATCTCTCGGGTTTCAGATGTTGCTTTAAACATGAATAACTCTTTCTCCCCCACCAACCCAAGTTCCTTTTAAACCTTTGTGCTGAATATTATTGAAGAGCTTTGAACAAAGGGCAGAGGCTCTTGTCTAATGAGAGGAATAGTATCCCGAAGGATTTTGTCTGATGGAATATTCATTAGGCAGACTGCCAGCTACAAGGGTCCTTTGACAATTGCTGGGTCCCACTAAATTTGGATGCAACAAAGATTTTGTGCTACTTCTTAGCATGCAGTAAATGAATCCTTGCCCGCTTTTGATTTCCCACAAAGAATGGGGGGTGTCACAGAAACTGGGGCTTTCATAGTGCAATCCATTGACTGAGGTCAATGAGACTTATTCCCAGGTAAGCGTGGATACCAGAGGTCAGCAATCTTTTTGGTCCTGGGGGACATTTGCCAATGGGAGAAGCTGTCATGGATGCTACACTTACATTGCAACAAAGCATATACTGCCACTGATTCTATGGGCTATGCTAGAATGTCTCTTTCAAGCCAAATTCCAGGAAAGCCTTCCACACTCACAGCAATTTAAGGGAATACCATTAAAATAAACAAAAACAAAACCCAGACAAAAGGAATTTTATAAATGATTTGAAAATAGCAGAATATAGGTTTTTAAAGAATAGAGACATACTGTATGTATATGTGCATTGCTAGTACCTTAATATGCATTGATAAAACTTCAATACCTCCCATCAACAAAAATTATCTCAGGGTGATTTACTATACACACACACACACACACACACATTAGATGCAGATAAACACACATGTAAAACCGGCCAATCTTTAAAAAAGAGTCAACAATATGTAAAAAGCACTTCAGAATCTTGAGCCAATGCTTTTTTAAAATATAAATATGTTATGTCTAAAGAATGCAATGGTGGCACCAGGTGAGCCTTTCAGGAGAAGTTGGGACACTACAGCTGATCAGCCATCTTCTTAGTGACTTCTGTGATTCTGTGTGGCCAGTGAAGTTCCGTGTTGGTCACAATGTGACATGTAGCTCAGTGCTGTGTAAGGAGATATTTACCAGCTGACATCAAACGATCACAGCTAGTAACACTTGAGGAATTTGTGAATTCCAGTACAAACTGAAATGATCTGCTCTGTCATGGGGTGCAATTGGATGGGATCATTGCATTAATTTTCCTGATTATAATGCTAGCACTTCTAGTCCAGGTTCTAATGTTCCTTTTACAGTGTATTAACTACTACATTATGGAACTGTGACATTTTGATCAATACACTGTCATGTTTTAAATGGAAAGAAAGAACTGTACTGTATAGATCAGAACATGATTCTGAATTTTGTCATGTGGAATTGCAGTGTGAAAACTCCTGTAATTTTCCAGGTTAATGAGGTTGACCCTGTAAGCAAATAACACAGATATGAGCATGAAACATCTGCTAGATTCCACTCCTTTTCCAGAAGTGGCTTTTACATTGTGCGAAAGGTCACATAAAATGTAGAAATTATCAGCTAAGGAAACATAGGGAAAGTGTGATAAAGTGCTGTCCAGACCTCACTATGAACACTTTGCTTCAAAATGGGTGCTCAAATCCTTAAAATGTAAGTTCCCTGTGAGAGACCAGGATGAAGATTGGCAGATTTTGTTCAGGGGGAAAAGGGAAACTAAGCTAAGCCTGCTTCAAAACATGCTTCGAAGCATGAGATATCTCCTGAACTAGTTCCTAACCTAAGAACCTTCAACCAACCAACTGCTTTAATCCCAGCTGGGCCTTCCCTGACATTCCCCCCTCCCATAAACTTTCACCCTGACTCCTTGACTTTCATGCTCCATCCTTCATGCAATTCCCTCCTCTTATCCAGTCACACTCTAGAACACAGCACCTCCTGCACTAATATGCAGATTGCAACCTAATTATCCATGGGCTTCCACCATTCTGGGAAGTTCCAATGTAATGTTCAGCTCAAAAACTCCAAGTCCATTTAAAAGACGTATTTGGAGAGGCAACACATTTACGAATGTGTATTTAAATGTGCTCTTTTTTTGTGCACATTATTGCCGAATTGAGCAGCATGCCTACATAAAGAAGAGACATGGCCTGGAATTAGACTGATTCAGCTACCCCTAATTACAGTGACAGGACCCAATTGGAAAATAACACGAATAAAAAGTGGGAGGGGAGCAAAGCTGGAAATGGCTCCTAGGTTTTTCAGAGGGTGAAAATGAATTTAGAAATAGGCCTGTTGTTTTGATTTTGCTGTATTCTTAACCTGGGCAACACGTGTAGTGTTTGCTTGGCCATATAACTTCTGTCAATCTTTGCAAAGGAACATAAGATGAGAGCCCCATAATTGGATCACACAAAAGACCCTCTGGTCCAGCATCCTGTTCTCACAGTGGCCAAACAGTACACTACAATATCCTCTTTGAGGTGAGGTGAACAGAACTATACACAGTATTCTAAGCAGGGCCACACCACAGATTTGAATAATGACATTATGATATTGGTAGTTGTTTTTTTCAAAGCCTTTCCTAATGATCCCTTGAAAGAAAATTGTGTTTTTCCCAGCCACTGAACACTGGGTCAAAATCTTCACCAAGCTGTTCAGAAGAATAGATCTCTGGCTTGCAGTAGTGTGGTGGGACAGAGCCATAGATCTGCCCTTCTGACATGGGCATTGCTGCAGCTTACATCAAGGGCACTAGCCTCAGGCAATGGTGAGGATCTTCTAATGCATCACCTAATATACACATGTATCACCTAATATACACTTGTATGCAGCTTTGCCTAAAATGTGCATTTAAAAGCAGCTTTCCCAAATGCTGTACATTATTCGCATTAATGTAAGCATTTTATGCACTTTCCTCTAATATATTTTTGTGTGTTTAATATATATTTATTTAATATATATTTAATATATTTATTATTTTTAATTTTTAATATATTACTATGTATTTAATATATATTGCGTGCATTTTTTGTGTGTTGGAAGATTGCAAGATTCAGGAAAGTGCAAGTTTGAAGGATAGCTTTGTTTTGGTTTGCAAATTGGTTCGGTAACTACAAGTTATGCAGTCCGAATGACTTTCTACCCCATTCCCACATACAGGTGTGACTTGTTTATTTTTAAAATCCATGCTTCCGCAAGTGTGAAATTTCTGTCTGTGGTGTTGGATCCGTGTTGACTCCTTCACATTTTAACTTGTAAATTGTGGCTTGATGTTTCAACCTTCGAGGGATGAGCCTGCGCATGTGCGAACCAGTTCTTAGATTAGTTAATTGCAGTTTTCCCCCGTTTCTGTTGCCCAACATACTACCGAGATGAGATCTCTGGGGATAATTGCTGCACTGCCCTGTTATTCTGCTTTGTTTGAAATGAGAAATCTTTAAGTGTATGTCAGGGCAAACAGTGTTCTGATTTGCACAGCACCTTATGAACAAACAGACCCATTTGAACAGGGGGTGGAGTGGGGAAGGGAACCATGTAATTATGCAAAAGGAGCAACCTTTGTGAAGAAAGCTACACAGAATACAGAGCACAGACACACTTACCAAGGACTTACAGTGAGAGCTCGATCTAAGGAATCGTATCATATTTATTTTGGTCAATGGTCCACTTGGTCCCAGTGCTATCAACCTGACCAAAAGCAGATTCCAAATGTTCCCCAGGAGGACTTTTTCCCAGTTCTGTAACCCATGGCTGGGGTGGGGGAGAAATTTGATTCTGCTTGCATTTAAATCTACCCAATTCAGACTTTCCAGAACAACATACAAACCGAAGCATAGCCATTATTTGAAATTTGCCCTTCTCCAGCTTTTGCAGTGCACGGGATGCATACAAAACTGAATGCGTGCCTAAACATGCATATATTAGTGACAGTGGGAGAGGGTGAAAACAATCATCTTGGTCAGTCCTGCTTTACATATTCACTGAGAGAGGCCATTGGCCTGTCAAGCCTAGTGCTGTCCAAGGTCTCTAACAAAGGTCTTTCGCAGCTCTGTTGCCTGAGGTTCTTTTTAACCAGAAATTCCAAAGATTGAACCTGGAATCTTTTGCTTACATGTGTTTGCTTGACCACTGAACCATGGCCCTTCTCACTCCAAAATGCCTGTTTTATTTAGATTGGAGTATTTGAGAAGAACATTTCACTTATGAAGCTCTGTTATCTTTGGGTAAAAGCAATTTGCACCGGAGATGCATCATGAGATAGCCCAGCCTACTGTCTTCAAGAATCATGTATCTCTCATCCCTGTGACATTCCCTGGCTCAAGTATGTATTTTTTTTTACAGATCTGAGATTCCCCCCTTCTTCTGCTATGATTTTCAGTGTGAGCTTTGGAAAAATTGGCACTACAAATTTTTGGGAAATTTCCTTTTAGTTCCTTGGTGCCCCTAAAGCCACACACACATCCACACCCCCCCCCCACTATCTCATCTACCATACAAGCTATATTTACAGCAAATGTGAATATTTTAGTGTGCATTTGGAGAGTGCAGTAGCAGCTTGCTTTGACTCCAGCGGTTTATTGCTGTGTGCTACTGATCTCTGTGGTGCATCCACCTTACCCTTAGAACAGCTGCAGAAGTCTTGCAGCACCTTGAAGACTTTTCTGTGGTGAAACCAGACTAGAATTGTCTGCCATGACATTCTGCCCTCCTTCAGCAGACACACGGATGGAAAAGAAACGTTTTTTAAACTGCTGAGCCAAGTGGCTATGAAATGTAGGTCAGTTCTGTTTTTCTACAAAGCCCAAAGCCCAAATGCATGTAACATAATTACACAGTAACCATTCATAACAGCAGTCGCTGGTGATAATCTTGCTAGCTATAGCATGCTAATTAATTTAACCACTACTGTGGGGGATTTCTGATGCAGTCTGAACCACATAGAGTCAGATTTACTGATGCCCTCTTGTTCTGCAGTTTACATTTAAAGCTTGCATTAAAGCTGTCCTCGTATGTGTGTGAGTGTTAGCTGAGTATAATTATTTCTATATGAAGATGAAGTTGTCAAATGTTTAGATGGAACTTGCTTGGCTCCATGGCCAATAGGCAGGCACCAGTGGCAGGTCTGCGGCTGAGATGTCACCTGACCAGGTTTAAATAAATTTGATCATTGTGTTCCTGCCCCAGCTGGGATTTTTTCATTCTTTTTTCTGTTGCTCAATCACAGAAAAGATAGGCCTTTCAAAGCTGCATATATTTAAATGAGGAGCAGTGGAGAGAAAACTCCCAGGAAAACAAAAGTGGGAAGCCTCAACAGAAGTATAGTGTCCAGATCAGGGGAAGTAATAGCTTCACTCTATTCAGCCTTGGTCAGACCCCCACCTGGAATCTTGCATCCAGTTCTAGGCACCACAGTAAAGAAGGATATTGACTAGCTGGAACATGTGCAGAGAAGGGCGACCAAGATGATAAAGGGCCTGGAAACCAAGCCTTATGAGGAATGGGGTATATTTCAACTGGAGAAGAGGAAGGTGGTGGATTCTCCTTCCTTGGAGCAGAGGTTGGATTGCCATCTGCCATGGATGCTTTAGTTGAGATTCTTACATTGCAGGGGGTTGGACTAAATGACCCAGAGGATCCCTTCCAATTCCACAATCTATGATTCTTAGCTAAAAATAAACAAAAAAACTATTATTGCCTTAAAAAAAAGAAATCTCAGTGCATATAAATTGGAACCATCGCTTACTGCAGGACTGTAATAGAAATCTTGTACACAGAGGATCCCAGGTTTGTAGCTGTGCTCTGAGAAGAACAGTGCATGGAAATCACACATAAAGAATGGCCAACTTTGGAGTTAAAAGAAAAGATATTTACCCATGGGCAGGACCTGGGTGCAGATCCAGGTCAGGTGGGGCTATGACTGAATCTTGTGGGTCATGGGAGGATCATGGGTGGAGCTTGTAACGAGTCATGGGTAGTTCCTGGCAGAATCTGCATTCCGCTGATTTTTCAGACCACAGTACTGGTTACCGGGTAGAATACTGTTTTGCTGGCTAGTCTGGTACAATATGTCTTTCCCCTGTTGGAAGCAGTATGCCTCTGAAAACCAGCTGCTGGGAATAGCAAGTGGGGAGAGTGCTGTTGTGCTCAGGTCCTGCTTGTGGGCCATGTGTAGGCATGCAGTTGGCCAGCATGAGAACAGGATGTTGGACTAGATTGGCTTTTGGCCTGATCCTTCATATATTGACTAGACTGGCAATCCTTCATCCAAAGAGGGCAACCAGACGGCAACCCAGAAAAGAATGCAGCTCATAGAAGGTTGCCCAGGAGGAAATGGGCCCTTGGGCAGGCAGGCGGGATTCTCCCACCCCTGATCGAGTGGATGGAACACTTTTCAGATCGCCTTTCATATTCTAAATAGAACAGAGAGTTTCTCCTTCCTAATAGGGGAGAAATTTGTTTCAGTTCACATTTAAAGGCTAAACTCATACTTTCCAAAATTGTAAGTGAATTGAAATGTACCCATTCTTCAAAATTCACACTGAATTTTGCAAGGCACTTCTCCAGCCATAGAATGGGCACAAAATGCATATACTAGGGTAAAGTGTGCATAAAAATGTACATATTAGAGAAAATAATATGCAAAAATGCATTATATTGGGGGGGGAATGAATGCACAAATGTGTACTTTGGGAGAAATTTGCACTAAAATGTTGGAAAATCTTCATGAAGACTTAAAAAAAATCTCAGATTTATGTGGAATTGTGAAGAACTTAGTTGGAAAAATGAGAAACCAAAATGGGCAGCTTCACCCATCCCTAGTTCTGTTGTACAAAAACTGACTTGAGAAAAGGAATGATAAAAATGTTCCATGGTCTCTATGCCATCAGTGATTCACTGGAAGCAGCTGTAAACTAGGAGTAATTTCACCCCGACTGGTGGTTTAGAAAGCATATGGGGGCAGGGGGAATACAAGCCTCTGCCGCAGAAGCAATAGCCTAAAAATGGAATCGCAGACACAAACTATTTTTATTGACATGACATGATGACAAACCAAAATAGCCTCCGGGGACCGCTTTGTTAGAATGAGTGGATGCTGAGGACAATGATTTTTCAATGAAGCTAGCGAATTTGCATCTGTCCTCAAAAGGATGGAGGCATTTCATAAGTGTTCCCTGCCTGTATCAACAGCGTTGTCTGTGTCCTCCTTCCAGCAAAGTGTACGACAACACCGTAATTGCCTGCTCCCAAGAGCTTCCATTGTTTTGTAATTTTGCAACGTCCAGAAGCAACCGAGGGCGTCCACAAATGAACTCGGCAAGGGGTGTGGGGGAAGTGTGCCTAGTGTTTTCCCCCATGCATTTGTTGTTTCGTGGCAGACAACAGCATTTGATAATGAAGGGAAATGCCAGCTTCACTCATGTGATCTGCGGGAGGCGATGGCACCATAGGGTGGTAATGAGTCTCACTCCGACACGCCTGTGGACTTGGAAAGAGCTGGCTTTGCAAAGAAAGTGCACCACTCCGGTGTTGCCAGGATACAATTTGTGCATTGTGTTTCAGGACACATGAGAACTGTCAGTGTGGTGCAAGAACAGAGGTGGGACACCTGTGACCGTCCAGGTGGTGTTGGACTGCAACATCCACCAGACCCTGCCTGCATAGCCAGTGGTCAAGGATGATGGGAGATGCAGTCCAGCAATATCTGGAGGGCCACAGGTTGCTCACCCCTGGGATACAGGAAGGCTGGGGAACATGTGGCTTTCTCCCCACCCCTGCTCTGGAAGTAAGCCTTCTGAGGTGTAGGATTGAAGTGTGCTTCCTGTTTATAATTCAGTAAAAAGAAATTAATGTGCCCCTGTTATGAGATGTTTGGGGAACTTTGCTGTATAGACTTAATGGCTATATTATACAGTGGTACCTCTGGTTACGAACTTAAAACTGAAACCGTTCTTAACCTAAGATACCACTTTAGCTAATGGGGCTTCCCACTGCTGCCGCCCCACCGGCGCACAATTTCTGTTCTCATCCTGAGGAAAAGTTCTTACCCTGAGGTACTACTTCTGGGTTAGCGGAGTCTGTAACCTGAAGTGTTTGTAACCCGAGGTGTTTGTAACCCGAGGTACCGCTGTACGTTGGACTGTATGGTGATTCTATATAACCAACTGGTATCATTCATGTAGCACAATTCTAAGCATGTTTACTCCTCAGTTTGCTACACTGTATTCAATGGAGGTTACTCCCAGAAAAGTGTGCAAAGGATTTCAGCTATGCCTGCCTTTTTCCAATTTCCTCCTCCTTCATTCCACCAAAACACGATAGGGAGGAGGATGGAGACAAAACCATAATTAGTTGACTCCGCCTCTCATTGGCTGTGGCTCCCCCTACTGTCGGCCTCCCTGTTTTTCACCCTACCAGTCCCAATGGGCGGCAGCCGTTGTTGAACCAAGGGTGATATCTGCGACAACTACATGCCTGTGGGAAAGCAGCAAGTGGGATTTGAGCACAAGAGCATTCTCTTCTCCTGTGTTTTCCAGCAATGGCCATTCAGAAGCATTAGTGCCCCCCAACTGTGGAGGCAGAGCTAGCAGCGTAGCTGGCCGCTCAGGTGCTGAGGGAGGCCCGCACATCCTGCAGCCGGAGGCGGGGTGAGCTGCCCATGGATGTGGGGCGAGCTACCCATGGATGCGGGGTGAGCCGCCCATGGGGGTGGGGCATGCTGTATGGAGCCTCTCCGCTGCCTCCCCCTCAGCTGTAGGGCGGTGGAGGGCAGACGCAAGTCCCACACTGCCGTTTCAGACAGCATGGAATCTGCAGGCGCCCAAGCCACCATGTCACTCCCAGGAGAGATGCGTGGCTCAGGCACGCTGCAGGCCTCGCGGTAAGTGCCGGCCCTCATGGTGTGGTGCCCAGTGCCAGATGCATTTTGTTAGGTCTGTTGATTGAACTAAAAAGTTTTGTGAGCCCAATTTTTTAAAAAAGACCCTCATATTTTTGTCATTTTGTCACTCCCCTCAGTGATGACACCCCGCTTCCTCCGCCAATGCGCAGAGCATAGCCATTGTGGCTAATAGCCTTCAATAGCCCCCCCCCCAATCCATGTCTAATCTTCTTTTAAAGCCTTCCAGGTTGGTGGCCATCACTGGCTCCTGAGGGAGTGAGTTGCATAGTTCCCTATCCCTGCTATAAATGTTGCTGTAAATGTTTCACCTGCAGCTAACTTCACAGGCGTGGCGATAGTGAGGTTAAGCAGGCAGTGCTGTGAAGGGCAATGTCAAGAGATGATGTAAATATTTCAAAGAGCTTGCTAACTTGGAAAAAAACCCCTTCATTATCTTGAAAACCAAAACCCAAAGCCATATTTCAGTTTGACAACTACATACATATTTCCCTGGAAGCATATGGTATCCCATATGGACACAAACACAAACAATGGCAGCCCACTGGGTCCTTCCAGAGGGATGGAACATAACACAAAGAACTGCTGCACAGGAAGATGATCTGAGTTTTCCCAAACAGAAAGTATATGAAGCAAAGAGTTGTGCTGCTTGATGAGGCGGCTATGTGAAGCTTTGGTTTCACAAAGTAGTAGCCGAGTCAGATAATGCTGGCAGCTGTAATATTTTTATGTACAGAAAATGTCAGTGACGCATGCCTTTCAGGACTGAAGATGCTCAACCAATGTGTCAGGCAGAAATAAGCCTGTTTTTTTGGTGTGGGGGTGAATGAAATGTAGCAAATCTTCCCTAAGGCAGGTTTGGGTAATCAAGGGCTCCGTGGTTGAATAAACATGGTAAGGATTTGGGTCAGGAAATGAGTTACTATGATTTTGCCGCTCAGACTGACCCATTTACAAGGGAGCCATACTGTACTCAAGGCATATCACATGCTATAGTGGGCCACAAGGCTAGAGCCAGGGTGGAGCCAGGGAGTGTGGACACTTAGGGCACTGATTCACCTTGCTGAGGGTTGGGGGGAATTTTAATATTTAAAAAAATGGAAGCATGTTTAAAGGACAGGGACATTTCTGGAAATTGTTGCCAGCTGATATTTGGTTCAATCGTATTCCTATTGTCTTTTGTTATATTTGATTGTTAATTCAAACTTAATTCTATTGTGTTTTATGTTCGCTTAGTATGGTATGTGAATCTGGTCTGGGACTGTAATAAATTTCATTTCCTTTCATTCAGTCATTCCCTTCCCCATTAAAAGATTAAAAGATTTGCAATTCATCACTTTCAGCTACTTTACAACTATGTTTTTAGTTTCTTTCTTGGTACTATGTTTTTAATTTTGACACCCTCCTTCACTTCCTCCTGATTCTTAATTATTTACTATGCTGTTTTGAGATTTGGTTGTAAGCAGAGCTCTGTACTGACGGCTTCTCAAAATTCTCCACCATATTTGCAGACTGGGCAATGAGGAAAGATTTCACTAACTATTGAGGGGAAGGAAAAAAATCTTCACATTTTTTCCTCAGGGGTGGGGACCACCATTAGCAAAGACAGTAACAGAGCTTCTTTCTTTTTTCCTAAGTTAAAAAACTACAAATATGGCACCAATTGGCACTGGGTTTACGGCCATGGCTACCATTTTGAATCCTCCACAATGCCCCAGAGACCTAGAACTGTTCAAACACAAATTGCAGCCACCACCAAACTATTATGGCTGCCCTGGTCTGCTCTGGTGGTGCAAAGGAGCCCAGGGAGCAAGCAACTTTCTTCAATAAATGCTAGAGGTGGACTGAAGCTTTCAGAGCCTCTGCCTCCCATCCATCTCTCCTAGGCTCCACCCTTTTTTAGAGAGTCAGTCTCTCAAAGAGCCAGCCCTCTCATCTGTAACTCAGCACTCCTTGTGTGCTCACTGCCCCCTGCCTGTTGTGCTTCTTATGCAGTTGGACTGGTGGGGTAGCATGAGGGAGACTCAGATCCTTGGGCCCAGGAGAAGCTTCTTCCCTGGCTCTGGGTCTATGGGCCTTGGTGCTGCAGGACCTAATCCAGAAACTCCTGTCTACCAGGTACAGCAGCCCCATGGTCACCAGTATCAGGTGCTCAGTCACAAACCTGGATGCTCTCCATGGGTGGTGATGGTGCAGCCTCTGACTTAGTGTCTTGGTTTCTTCTGAACTCGAGGGCCAGGGCAGTGAAGGATAGTGAGTCAAAATTCTGAAAAGTGCCCTTAGGGGCAAGAAGTGAGAAATATCTCAGAAAAAAATGCTTTCTGGGAAATTTCAAATGAGCACTAATTGTAAGCCTGCATAGCCATTGCAGTTGCGAAGTGACAGGCAGAAAGATCCAGTAGTCCGCCAAGACCCTCAACAATTTTCCAGCAGTCTGGGCAGAGGAGGAGTTTGGGAGTTGCCATTTTGGAATACTGCTCCCTATCGTCTCTGGTCATTGGCTACACTGGCTGGGGCTGATGGGGTGGGTAGAGTCCAAAATATTGGTTTGGGGAAGGCTGGAGTAGGAGAACTGAACCCAGCACCATCTCCTGCTTCCCTTTGTACTCAGAGTTGCTTATCTTCCTTCCACACCCCCATACTGCTGTGTGCAAGCAAGCAGTGGCTTCCATTTGTCTCCACTAGTGCCATGGAGAGAACCAGACTTCTCCTTCCCCCACCCCCCAGCCATGCACAGCCCCTCCCTCTCTCCCCTTTAATCACCCCCGCTCATCATAATGACAGGCCCTTCGCTAGCAGGCTCGAGACAATGTGCTTCAGAAAACAGGAGAAATTTATTCATTTAATTCCTTTCTAGTTTTCCCCAGAACCTAATTACAGGAGTGAATTTTAAAGACTCAATAATCCCAGCCAGGAGCATGACCTCCTCTCCTGAATGCTTTAATTTGGCAACAAAGCCGACCACATTATTTCTTGCCTTTACGATACGAGAGCCACTCCAGTTCCCAAATACTTTGCTACAGCCTGCATTGTCTGCAGCGCTTACGGCCTGTCGCCTGTGAATTATGGCATTCCGGCAAGAGCGAAGGCGCAAGGTACACAAAATGGCAATGAGCTTAACCAGATGCAACAACTTCTTCAAACCTCGACTCACATGGTTTAAAACCGTAAAAAATTAAAAAGCAACAAATTATTGTTCGTTTCATACAATGCAAACTTTATAAGAAAGCAGCAATCTCCATAAATCATTCTTTGACAAGAGCCACTACATTTGGTCTTACAGCTTAATCTTATTCCAATATCTAACAAAGGGTGGAACCTTAGGCCTGTGGACAAATGCAGCCCTCCAGGCCTCTCTGACTGACCCCTGAAATGCTCCCAGGACACCCCCCCCCTCTTTAGCCACACTTATCTCCTTGGGCTACACCCCTCACCAGCCCTGCTTCACACCCTCCTTGAGTGTTTTTGCCTGGCTGGAATGTGTCCTTCAACTCTGATTAGGTCTCTTGTTTACCTGGATGGAGCAGTGTGTGTGTGTGTGTGTGTGTGTGTGTGTGAGAGAGAGAGAGAGAGAGAGAGAGTAGAAACCAGCCTAATGTACAAATCTAAATGTACATTTGATGCTCTGCACACTTTTGCTTCTGAGACCATCCACAACTTTTATGCAGCCCCTGAATGTTGACCAGATGGGAATGTGGCCTTTGTGTTGAGATGGGTTTCCTACCTTTGTAATTAAGCTGTGACAATGAGACTTTTGATTAATTTTCACCCTCTCTCAGAGCTGATAGGAAAGCTTATGGTATACCATACTTCCTCTTTTTGGTAATGTCTGTTGTTTCTAATCTTTTGCCACTACAGGTGGCGACCATTTTAGGCACGTCCAACTGACAGTTGATGCCACTTGTAGTACTTGAGATGGACTTTCAGCTTTGAATTCACTATGTCTGGTAATTCCCATGGGTTTAAAAACTTCAAAAGTGATGACATGCTGGTGATGGATTTCTTATCCACTTTTCATCATAAGATCCCAGGGTGGATTACAATATAAAACGGCAGTATTTAAATGTGTTAATATAATAGAGTGAGTCTTAATAACCCCCCACATTTCTGAGGTGTCAAAAGCCAGGGTAAAGAGGTGTTTCATCAGCATATGGTGGAAGTTATACAGTGACGATGATAGACAGAAATTCAGGGCTGCCACAGAAAAAAACCATGTCACAGGGTGGCCATTCCCCCCACATATCAATGCATTTCCATCTGTCCCTCTCCCCAGACCACACCCCTCAGAGGCCTGCTCCATGCCACCCTCAAGCTGCATTTGATTGCTTAGAATGTGAGATAATGCCCCTTCTTTGTCTCGATGGAAGATGGCGAGAGGTCTGTCTCTGTGCAGAAACTTCCGACTTTTGTGAGGTTGGAATGCAGCCTGCTGCACAAAGCTAAGAGCCACAACAGTTGCTTCACCCACTTTTGTCTGTGGCCCCACCAATCCCTGACATGCAGCCCCTGGGCATTTGGTTCTCGGATGGAAAAAGAGTTGTTAGTAACAGGTTCATTATTAATCTGTAGAGAGCAATACTTCTTCTGCACAAAGCACTGGGCGCGGGAGGAATCAGAGATCGGAGCCACTTGTCTCTCAGGGTGATGTTTTATTTTTCAACACTTTTTATTTTTATTTTTACTTTGCAGTACTGTTTAAAAGCTTTGCTGTACCCATGAAGGGAGAAAGAGGAGGGGGAGAACAGGAGATTGTCTGAGGCTTGAAAATGGAAATCTAAATATAGCACATGTCTAAATGGGAGCGTTGCTTATATTCCACCACCCTTCTCCTTCAGCAAGCAGGTTTTGCTGGCGATAACACTCCTGGGCAATTGCTTTCTTGATGCTGCGATTGCTGGTGAAAGGAGATAATTTATTCCAGAAGATCAGCAATGAAAAATGGGTGGGTTGTGGGATTTATTTATTTTTTGCGAAGCTGCTTTTTCAGGTATGCCACCCCCTGCCTCGCATAGGACCGTTTGCCACCCAGGGCTGTTGAACCCATCCAATGCCAGAACTGCCTCTTAGTGGTGCTTGAGGAATTTGATCTTATCACATTCCAAAATGAACTGATCTCCCATGCAGATCAGGCCATAAGTTGTTCTTAAGGTTTTGCACTTCTCTGCAGGCCGTGGCTCCAAAATGCATTGAAAAGTATTTTATTGTGGGCTGAAATACTTTTGGAAGTGGGTTATTTGAGGAAAAATATGTTTCAAGAAGAGTTTTGTGGCAAAGTATTTTCAAACGTATGTATTTAAATTCACATTTAAGTACAAATTTTCAACCATATATATATATATTTAATTATTTATTTCATAAAGTTTCTAAACACCTATATTGTAAAAAACAAAAAACCTCCCTAAAAGATTAATACAGATGCAAAACAGAACAGACTTCGGAATGAGCACATGGGAAACTGGCCAATTTGTTGCACCTGAACATCCTTTGGGGACTTGAGATGTGCAGCTCTGGGTGCAGCTCATTGGTGCCCCTTAATATATTGGTCATTAAAAAAAACACAGCTTAGAGATATACCAATTTCCCCAGATGCATCAGTTTGTTCTGCTCTGAGTTCTGATTCTCCTGAGCATCCAGTTTAACTGGAATTTCTCATATTAATCCCAGCATTGGACCACATACTGCTTGCTGCAGCTTTCAGTTCATCCGTCATTCCTCCTCTGTGTTACCAGTGTGTGCATTGATACAACCCTGCCAAAAGGCTGCCTAGCTGTGGTGCTAAGTACAATTTCTAGATTCTTGTTGTGCAATGTTTACCAAATGTGTGATTTCTTGATTATTGGTGCAGTGTTTTACCGAATGCATGGTTTCTAGATTAGTTTAGTTTTTGTGTTAATTGCTAACAGAAAAAAACCTGTTTGCAATCCCATTAACCCAGAAAATTGAAATTGGGGACAGTATACTGGGGCATATACTTACGGTACTTCCTGCAGTTTTCATGGGGGAACAGAAGCACCCATGTGTGGAAAGTGTGGGGGAGTAGCAACCTGGTCCGATGATGTTTGTTGTTCTGTCACAGCACACCCACTGGTGTGAATAAAATGTTGTGTGGCATGCCAGTATATTGGTCAAAAAGCTACATAACACAACAGGTACCCCTGTGCTTTCCCCCCTCAAAAATATTTAGGGCTACTTTCATTTTGACTCAATAAAATCACAATTTTTTAGTTCAAATCGGGTGCAAAAAATACAGTAAGTGGACAAAAGTACAAAGATTTACAAAATGTTTAGGGGTATGTGTACCCCTGCATACCCCCCCCCCGAAAAAAAGCACTAGCTACCCCAGTATGAAAGGGGCATTGGAAAACAGGACAGAAGCACTTGACAGTCAGGGCAATTATCACAATATTCCCTACATTTGAATGCACTCTAAGTGAAACTGAAATGGACAGATTTCACAGCCTAATGAACTTGCTGAGTTGGGGTTCGCTGCTCCCCCTCCTTCATTATACTTTTCGTGTCTCTGCAGCGGACCTCCCTGGACAAAGCAGAATTCACCCAACAGGTAGGAAGTTCTTTGAGCTCCTGGATGTTCCTAGCTATTCTTAGGTGCCTGACCTTTCTTCAGAAGCAAGAGTGAACTTTGTGTTGTCCCCGTGAATAATGCAAAGTTAAATAATACGAGGATGTTGAACACAGTTTTAAGAATAACAATATGGATTCTTCCCTTCCCTTCTGACTGTACTATTTTTAAACCAAATTCATTGAGATATGTTATAATTTTCCAGCTGTGAGCAGCTCAGCTAAGGTATAGGCAGTGCGAGGTCTGTTTCCTCTCTGTCTCTTTTCTAATAATTAGGAACCTAGCCAAGCAATACGGTAGAAGAAAACTTAATTTCTTCCTTTAATTTAATTTGAATAGAGAACACTGTTGGGAACATAGCAAAGCCATCCTTTTTCATTCAGTAGTTTGGGAAGCTCTCCCAGATTCTACCACCCAGAAACGTCTCCTAGTCAACGCAAGGGATGAAAAAGGAACATTCTCCAATTAGCATCCTACAGCAAAGCAGCAGTGCGTGTTGCTGACGAAACCCACGCGATGGAGCTTGTGCGGCTCGGATGCCCTCTTCCAAGCAGTGCTTTTGATATTAGAACAGAGGGTGCAATGTTGAGCAATTAATGAATAGACTGGGTGCTTAATTGACGAAGAAATAAATTTGAGCACCCGAAGATTTGAGCATTGTACACAGTGCGTAACATGACAGAACCTGCCCAACAGTTTAAGGCTGGCACGGGAGACCTGTTTCAGTCCAAAGACTAAATTCTCCTTAGAGCAGCTTTCTGGGGGCCCAGGGGCAGGAATGGGTGTGGCCTGCCCAAAACTAGGTAGAGCAGCACAGTCAGCTGGATAGCTCAGTTGATTAGAGTGTGGGGCTGATAATGGCAAGGTTGAAGGTTCAGTTCCCATAAGGGACAGCTGCATATTCCTGTACTAAGGTGAACCTCAGGATCCCTGCCAGCTCTATGAATTTATGTGGCTCTTGCCATTATACAGTAGGCTGTAAATGCCACAGAAACACCAGTTGTTTCTGGGCACAACCTCTCCATCTTCTATCTAGGCAAGCAAGGGGCATCTTGTTCCCTAGCTTTTGAACTGCTAGGTTGGCAGGAGCAGGGACTGAGCAACGGAAGCTCACCCCATCATGGGGATTCGAACCGCTGACCTTCTGATCGGCAAGTCCTAGGCTCTGTGGTTTAACCCACAGCGCCACCCGCGTCCCTTATGCAAGCTTATAAGAGAGGTTAAAAGCTCATTTTGCTTCATGTTTTCCCGGCGTGGAAAGGGCTTTTAAGCTCTTTGCCTTTCTTAGGAGAAAAGACCTACTCGGCATGTGAGTTCAGGGATGCTCTTGCGAGATCTCAGACTGTGTGAGTTCCCATGGGAACTGCTGGCACCAGGTGTCTTATTGTACCAGGTATTCCCAGCACAGAAAGAGCTTTTAAGCTGTCTGCCTTGCTTGCCGGACAAGGCCCTGTTAGTGTGCCGGCTCCAGAAGGCAAGGGGTGTTTACGTGGTGGTGGTTACAAGGGGGCAGTTTGAGTATGCACATTTTTCTGCATACGTATATTCTGTATATATGTATATTCTGTATATTTCTATATGCCCCCTTGGAACTAGACCTGCACATAAGATGCACTCATACTGTAGTGAGTTCATGGTTAGAACTTGGGTCTCTCTGCTCCAATTCCAGTACTATATGCATCCAGCAAACTATGCATCAAGAGAAACCTTTCCTTCCAAAATGCCTATGTCTTTACAGAAGACAAAGAAGCGACCTTAGTTTTGTGCAGCTTAATGATGTATTTTACCAGCCAAGCAGGTCTATTGTTATTTCCTAAGAGGTTCCCTTTCAGCTTGCGCTGAATGTGTTCATTTAGGCTGCAATTGCACTTTTTATGCATTATTCTTGGGCCCCATTATTTTGCTTTTTGAGAAGAACAAGCCATTCTACTTCCCTGTTCTCTTGATGATAGATTTTAAGGCTCCTGCCCTGTTCAAGAATGAATAGCGACATGAATTTGATGACTGTTTCTGGGATATAACTTATTGAATTGCAGTCATAGGAAATTCTGCTTACCCAGGAAAAACCCACAATATGCGCTCAGCTTGGAAGCAGGTTTTAAGTGACTTGGATTGTTATGTTAAAATTATTATTGAGGTACAGGGAAGGACGGCTTCATTGGTAGACTGGTAAAGTTTCATAGCAATTTTGCATGCTGGTAATTTTTTTTTTCATTCAGTGGGCATATGACTCAAGCACCAGGGCTGTGCACCATAATTATGCCAAGAAGGGTTTCTTTGCAGCCGTATTTCTGCCCTGCATGTAAGAGTACCAAGAAGAAAATCAGGCCTTAAAAGTTCTGAGAATACAGCTGAAGGGAGCATACACCTGTTTAAGTTGTTGCAGAAAATATGAAAAGTATAGAGGTAGATTCAGGCCCCTCCTCCTATCCTAAAAGCCCCACCTTGATTGATTGTAAACAGCTTGATGCCATGCATGTTTCCTTCAAAGAAAAGGTTCAATGAGACTTGCGGAGATGAGGAGCTTGTGAATCTTAAAGCACTGCAGAAAGCCATTGGTTAGTAGACTATAATCAAAGTGTCAGAAGGGATTTCAGGGGCCATCTAGTCCACCCCCTGCTAATGTAAACAATCTGCAGCTGCTGGTAGATGGCCATTTCGGTCCTGTTCTGGGCTTGTCACATTCAGTGCTGCCTCTGCTCTGCCATAATTCAGCTTTCACTAAAACCCGTGTCGTTCATCTTGCGATCCACTATGACTGAAACTCACTAAATTAATTATGTAATCAATAATATAATTGATTTCATGGCATCTCCATGGAAGAAAAACATTAAAAACAATGCCAAAAAACCCCACCTATTTAAGGAGCATTTGCAGACTAAAGAAACGATAGCAAATACTATTTTGCATTCGTTACCATGATTTCCATTCCTAACCTCCAACAAACATGCAAATTGCAGCATTTTCCACTCCCATTTTCATTTCTAATGGAATTCTCCAACATCCCTAGTGGCCATCAAAAATAGAAAGAACCACCTTCTGTCAGCCTATTTGCTGCATCTATAATGCAATTTGCAAAAGCAAGCCTGCCCTACACTAGTAGCATAAGGGTCTTACACCATACTTAAGATGCTTCCAATATTTAATAATGTATTTATATATAAACCACCCTTCCCCCCTCAGGAGCTCAGGATGCTCTTCCCCTCCTATATGATCCTCACAACTATCCTAAAGATGGTGACTTGCCTAAACAGCACCTAGTGCATGGGCAGCCAATCTGGTGCCCTCTATGTGGGCTGCAAAACCAACTTGGGCAGATTCACCCATCCCTCTGGGTGGGTGTTCACCACTAATGTTTGTAATTATTTGGTCCAGAGTACAGATTTGTCCAACTCTTATGTTCCAGTGTATTATGAATCAAGCATTTATTCCCCACAAAGTACTTCTCTGGCTTGAACTTTTCAAAAACATGTTTCTGCAAAATATGCCAGCAATGACTTTTCAGGTGTCCCTTAAGATTTCATTTATTTATTGTCCAAGACCTGGACATGAAGTACAGTCGTTGCTCATACACAGCTGTGAAAAAGCCTTCTAAAGTTTATATATCTTCATGCTCCAGGGAAATGTGCTCAGCTCTCTAACTCCCAAGGCTCAGAAGTCTTTCCTGATCTGTGTCCTGTATCAGTAGTTCAGGGAGTGCACAGTTCCCTGAAGAGAAAGAGAAAGAGAAAGAGAAAGAGAAAGAGAAAGAGAAAGAGAAAGAGAAAGAGATGCATCTGGGACAGATCAGGGGTCTGTTTCACCTGCAATTACTGTCCAGAACTTAGGCAACTCTCTCTCTCTCTCTCCTCCTCCTCCCATATCCCTGTATATTTTCATTGGAAAATTGAGGTGTTTCAGCAACAACAAGGAGAGCAAAATGAGTCTCACAACACTACACAGCTGGAGATAGCTCTCAGAAAAGATGTGAACTTTTGGCTCTTAATCACCAAGCAAATTCCAAATTTATCTGAGTGGTTTCCACCCATCACAGGTTGAACTGTGTTGTCAGGGCAGATGCTGAGAAGGGCATATGTGTTTCTTTTAGCTCAGTGATAGAGTCCATACCTTGTGAGCAAAAGCTCCCAGATCCAATCCCCAAGATCTCCAGACGAGGCTGAAAAAGACCCCTGCCTGAAACCATGGAGAGCAGCTGCCAGTCAATGTAGACAATACTGAGCTAGATGGACCTCTAGTCTGACAATGGACAATGGAACTGCTCAGAACTACTAAGAGGCCCCCTCTGGCAGTCCTTGCACCCGAGGGGTTCTGTAGGGAAGGAGGCAGTTTTTCAGCTCTTTGGAGCCTAAGTTGTTTGGGGTTTAAATGCTAATGGGAGCGCCTTGAATTGGGCCTAGAAACAAACTGGCAATCGGTGCATCTATTTTAGAATAAGGGTTATACGAGTTTTAAATGGAACACCAGCTGCATTTTGGACTCTTCTTATAAAGGAGGTGCTACCAACTAGAGCCACTTTGCTTGTGTCTTGATATTGGCAGAGACTTTTTGCTAAACATCTCCCATTGGCGTGTCCTCCCATTTCTCGAGACTGCTGCCTCCTTCATTTTACTGAGGAGAGCACTGTTTTATTTATCTGCTTGCACATTCCGGTTGCTAAATTTAGGGGTAGGGAGAAAAACTTTAAAATGCAAATATTTGGCTGTCCAGCTACAGCGTTCTGCTTCTCAAATGTGTCTTTTAGGATTTTTTAAATATATATTTTGAATGCAGTGGAAATGTACAAAGAGTGGTCTCTCTTGCGGTGTCCTGTTAGGACAATGTTCTTCTATCAAGTATAGGTAACTTTAACTGTGCAAACTCTGCTCCACAGAGGAAACAGTGAGCAAAACACAGGAAAGGATGGACTCTTTGAGCTGATATGCCCCGCAGTAGGGATGTGCACTGACCGCAGGATTTGTTTTGGATCCTGGTTTGGTGCTTTGGGAAACAATTAAAAATAATCAAAATTATATTTCATTTAATAATGTGAATAACTTTGATTTAAATGTATTAAGCTACCTGGGTGTGATCGAGCCAAAGTGAAGCACCGAAAGTGTGGTTTTCAATGGGGCTCTGCTTAGAAGAACTAGTATCTTGATCATGCTCTCTGAATTTAAGTATTGTCCCCATCTTAATCCCTACACCCTGTTCTAGATAGATGACCAGACCAAACTCTCCGAAATAAATTGGAACTGGGCAAGGATGGGTCACGCATCCAGCTAGCTCCTCAAAAATATTGTGAGCAGCAGCTTACAGGAATCCTTCCTACACCTTTGGGGCAGGAAGGGGAAATGTTTTTGTTTTGATCCAGTTGTACAAAGAATGCCTTCATCTTATCACGTGGAGAATAAAACTGGTCTCTGACACTCCCCAGAATATCTTTATCTTGGCCCAGCCTGTGAGCATGGGCAGTTTGTATGGAAACCCAAGCAGGAGGTTGAATCAGGAGCCAAGAAAGAGGTTTGTTCCTAGCAGAGGCAGGCACATGTATGTGAACAGCATGAACAGCACCTTGGGCCGCTCCATGGGAGATCAGGATGGTTGCTAACACATGAGCAGGATAGCCTTGGATGTTGCTTCAACAGCAGTGTGGAATTCATTGAGGCTGTGTGCTGAGATATCAGCACGATAATCTAAGATGTTGCTTCAGCAACAGCCTGAATTTGAATAGGCTGCATCTCTGCCCCCACAAGCAGAACCCTCTTGTATTTAAAGAGGGGGTTGTTTTGTTTGTTTTTACAGCAGTGGCTCTGATTGTATTGAGGAGGGGAATTGTATTGAGGAGGGGAGCATCTCCACCCCCATCGTTCGGCCTGGACACTGAGGTCCAGCTCTGAGGGCCTTCTGGCAGTTCCCTCACTGAGAGAAGTGAGGTTGCAAGGAACTAGGCAGAGGGCCTTCTCGATGGTGGCACCCACCCTGTGGAATGCCCTCCCATCAGATGTCAAGGAAATAAACAACTATCTGACTTTTAGAAGACATCTGAAGGCAACCCTGTTTAGGGAAGTTTTTAATGTGTGATGTTTTGTTGTGTTTTTAATATTCTGTTGGGAGCCGCCCAGAGTGGCTGGGGAAACCCAGCCAGATGGGCGGGGTATAATTGTTGTTGTTGTTGTTGTTGTTGTGGCTTGGTCATGGTTTCTGGGGTGGAGCTTGAGAACCAGAAGATGATGTCAATGTGATCTCTTCAGGTCATAGGATGAACTACCTCGGGGAAGGCGTATTTGGGGTCTGGACTGCGTGTGAATCCTTCCCTCACTCAGCCACTCCATTAGAGTCTATAGTCTTATCACTGAATGTGGAAAGCTTAACCACAGGATCACTAAAATCCTTAGTGAACCAACTTGAAAGATGGCGGGACAGAGCTGGGGAAGGGTTGTAGCTGAGTGGAAGAGCATATGATTTGCAAGCAAAAGATTGCAGGTTCAATCCCTGCCATCTCCAGGTTGGGCTGAGAAGCCCTAGAGAACCACTGCCCCTCATTGTTGACAATATTATCCAGATTGACCAATGCTCTGACTCAGTATATGTTCTGATGACAAAAAGTCCATGAGACCTACAGTCTTCTGGAAGCACCCTTAATGCCATTTTTTTCAAAGCAAGGGTGCTGTTTCTTTTGCAATCCCCAGTATTAACCCAATGAAAAATCAAAGGTGTGTAGTTTGCTTTCACAAAGAAGGCTTTGGGAAATCCAGGGCATTTTCTCTTGAGAACTAGATTACATTCTCCAGCTTTTCACTGCTTGTGTATGAATGCGTGCCCTTGCTTTGAAATGTCCTGTGAGGCATGGAACGATTTCATCAAGAAAAACCCACAAAATCTCCGCCCACCCCTGTTTCTTGTTGCCTGGCAAATGTCCAGCTGAGGAACCTGGACAATCTCAGGCAGAATCATGTCTCTTTGCCTAGCATCTCCTACATTCCTCTCTGGTTATTGCTACTATAGGAGTGTGCAAATCAAGTACAGTAACTCCATGGGAGAGCATCTAGCTTTGTAAGCAGGAGATCCCAAGTTCGATCCCTGGCATCTCCAGGTAGGGCTGGGAGAGATCCCTTGTCAAAAACCTGGGGGAGCCCTGCCAGTCAGTGTAAACAGTACTGGGCTAGATGGGACAATAGTATAAGGCAGCTTCCTACATTCAAGTCCTGATTTCAGTCCTGCTATGTTTGTGTATCTGTACTTGGGGTGAAATGCTTTGGCAGCCTTTTTCTCAGATACTTGAAAGAGTCTAGGCAGAAACACTTGGAGGGGCTGTGAGTGACTTCTGCTATATGTACTGTAGCTTGATTCCCCCTTGCTGACTGCAGCCAATTTCCATCCTCATCACAATCTGTAAATGTGCAAATGTAGCTTTTCACAAAAACTTCTGGTGCTGACTTCCTCTGAAAGACACCAACATTGGCAATTGTGCAGTGAACTTCCAGCAGCTTGACAGAAATTATTCAGCAGAGGGAGGGGGGAGTATTTTCACACATCAACATAGTTTCTTCGTCTAAAACAAAACAAAACAAAAATCAATAGCAATTCTTGCTGCTGAACCAACAGGGGAAATATCTGTTTACAGTCCTTACTGCCTCATAACTCTTGGATTTGATTCTACCTGGTCCATGGAGGGAAACTTTAACACTTAGCCAGCCGACGGAGTCGCTCCTGAGGGTTCTGCTCTCTTAAAGCCTGTAGCCATATCAGAATTAGAAAAGGGAACCGATGTAACTCCACACCCATCGATTAAACCGAGGATGGAGCACTGGTGTATTTTCACTGGGAGAAAGTGGGCAGGAAAGATTCCCCTGTGGTTGAGGCTAGGGAACTATGTATGAGTTTATGTATCGGTGAATATGCCATCAGAATCACTTAAGAATGCATTTCCCCTATTTGCCATTTTTAAATGATTTTAAATATATATTTATATTATATAAAATATATTTATTGTTCCTAATAATATGCAGAGATGTTTAGTAGAATGTTATACAACACTGCAATAATGTACAGTTATATTGAATAGCCTATGAATTCTAAAAAATGCAAGTTTAATATTTTATTAAAAAGCCACATCATCAGTCATTTAAATATATTTCAATATTAATCTTCTTCTTCATCATCATTTCCCAAGTTATTTTACTATTTCATCTACATTCCCTACTATTAGACTCCCCCCAGCAGAGACTATGGGTTCATTGAGTCTTGTTCTTTGTTGTGCCAATGTAAAATAAACAAACTCATTTTTTTTAACTACAACCCCCCCCCCATTGTTCCCCTATGTGTGTTGCTAAATTTTCTCTTGCTGATTTCACTCCCCATATGGTGATGACATGGCTAGGTGGCAGAGCATATGCTTTACCTAAAGAAAGTCCCCAGTGCAATCCTTGGCATCTCTGGTTTACAAAAGGGAGCATGGAGTAGGTGATCATGAGGGCAGGATTTGCATGAGAGTGTGGAGAGCAAGGGTGGGTGAACCTGCCAGTTGTGGTCTGCATGCCCAGGCGTCTCCCCACCCTACGGTCTGCCAAAATTCCATGAATAATGAGACACGACACTAGTGTTTGGGTCAAATCAGGCCACAACTTTTATTGACCACAGATGTAAGACATTTGGCATAGGCATTGGGGCCTCCCTCATTGGATTGCGAAAGGCAGGGGGAGTCCTGGCCTGCAATGGTATCATCAGGAAGGGTGAACGGACTTCTCCCAGTTTCTTACTTTCCAGATTTCTAGATCAGTTTGCATTTTTTTCAAGTTCTCATGAAAACACATCAGCATTTAAGTGCAAATTTCTCCTTCTATGCACATTTTAAATGTAATCTGCTCTAATATACATATTTTGCAAAGCAAATTTGCCTAATATCATGTCTTTTTCCATGATATTTTATGTGCACTTTAGCCTAATATAATGTATTTCTGTACACAGAATTTGGAGAAGTGTGAGTTGGAAAGGCTGGCTGTGTTTTGGTTCCCATTGTTTTGGAAAGTGTGAATTAGATAGGTTTAAATGCAGACTGGGTAGCTTTGTCTTTAAATGTGAACTGACTCCAATTTATCCCTCATCCCTAGCGGAGTGTTCCATCCAATTCTGGTGTAGCCTATGCACAGGTACGCTGACCAGCCATAAGACACATGGGTGTCCTTTTCTAGCTCTGCATTATCTTTTTGAGTTGGAACATATTATTTCATCCTTGTATCATTTAACACTCATAATATAAATCGTAGAAACCTTATGCTCTGATTTTGATAGGTCAAAGGCATTTATTTTGAACTTGGCTATTTAATTTTTGTCCACTGTAGGCAAATTTTTCTTATAAATTCCTTGTGTAATCTTCCTTCCTTCCTTCCTTCCTTCCTTCCTTCCTTCCTTCCTTTTCCTCTCTCTCTTCCTCGCTCCTTGTGCGTCCCTTGATTCCATGCATGTCAGATTTGCCCATATGAATCAGACTTGCATATTAAATCAGCATTGAAAAAACCAAACAACAATAACAGCAATGCACAATTTTAGCAATGTTTTCCAGAAATAACTGAAATGTGGCTGAGACAGTGTTCAAAATAAAATGGAAACTGTGCAAGTTACACAGACATATTTTTTTCAGGCAGAGAAATAAATACAGCCATGGATAACAAAAGGTCTCACAAAGAAGCACATAATGATTTTACATTTCACGCTGGGACATAATCCAACATGATCGTAACTCAGAGAGGGAGAGAGACGTCTTGCTCATTCCCAAATCTTCACAAGTAACATTGAATTATATTCATTTTATTTCAGGAAAGGAACCCGACTTTAACAAGCTTATGCTACAGAAGGAAAGGCTGAATGAATCTTGAAACAGGGAGCCCAAGACAGTAGCAGGTCTTTTTCAGGTGAGTCACTTGTTTCTATAGAATTTCAAAATGTACCCTTAGAAATGATCTACAACAGCCTAGAAGAAATGACATGGGGCTTCAGGCTCATCATTATTATGACTACTGTTTAGGGAGTTAAGTTCACCTTAGAACTTACATACCTGGGATACTAATTTTGTCTGTCCAGGTGGCTATTATATTCCAGGGGAGCATTCAGGTTGTGCAGTTCCACTCCCAACCCCATGCTGAAGTGGTCCAGCACAAAAGCTGTGGCGTTTCTATGGAAAATCAAAGGAAACCAAGATAAGCACAGTGACAATTTGCAGTGTTGGGAACAACATAATCCAATCAATAATTTCACATCTGTAGTGGGAAAGGAAACCTTGGTTTCGACTGAGCTCTAAGCAATCAAATCAAACTTGCTGATAAATTCTAATTCAACAGTTTTTACCGTAGACACTCCCTTTGAAATATTTTTTGTCGGAATTTGATGACTGTGAGGCCAACTGCAGAATATCCTGGGTGACTGAAATTTTATCCCTCTGGATTCTGAATGTTGCCATTTTTTATGTCTAAATTGGGTCCATTTTATGCCCTTGCATGGAGATTGGCCCTGTTTGTGATATAGGAGGAGGTCAGTAGGCCATGAAATCTCAGTGACTCAGGAGAACATATTTCTTTTTAATTACATGGACTCTCTTTATACAGTTAATATGTGAAGGTGACTCACATCACGAAAACATGGTACCAGTGTTCCTGCCTCAAATTTGCAACATTGGCTCTGGTTTTGGAATTACAGAAAAAAAATTCTAAGGGACTTTTACCTAGTCCAACCCCTACAGCAGGGATGGGGAATCTCAGGCCCCAGGTTGTTTGTGGCCCTCTAGGCTTCTCTATCTGGCCCTCAGAACTCTTCCCAGGCCACACCCCTCACTGGCCCTGCTTCACATCCCAAGTTTTTTCCTTGGCTTGAACTCTGGTAATGCCTCTTGCAAGTCAAGATGGTGACTAGAGAGGGGTGTGCTTGTGTGTGCCGTAGGTAAAATGTACATGTGTTGCTCCACCCACTTTTGCCTCTAGCCCCACCCACCACTGGCATGTGGCTCTGGGAAGTTTTCCCAAAGGGAATGTGGCCCTTGAGCTGAAAAGGACCTCATCTCTGAGATATGGGAAACACCCAACAGATGCCTGCCTCCTTTCTCTTTGAAGTCTTCCAGCAAGGGAAGGCCCTTCAGGCAACACCAGAGAGCAAGGCTTTAGATGAAGGTGCACTATGATGATGTCACAATGACATGGAGAGAAACCATTGCGGGGATGCCATTTTCAGTGGCCTCCCTGTGTTGCCCCAAGTTTGTAGATCTTACTCAGGCAGGGAATGATGCTTGGCTCCTGCGTTTTCTTGGGCTTTTGAATGCATTTTTTTTAAAGCTTTCGGTTGTAGTATTTCATCTCTTATTGCTTGTGAATTGTATTTTAAGATATGTGGTTTTCATTAGCCAATCTGACCCTCAGGGGAAAGTGCCTTGCATTTTACAGGATTGTATTCTGCACAGAGAAAGGTAGCTCACGGACATTGGGCGCTTATTCTTTCCTTTGCTCTCCGTACAGAACGTGCAAGGTTATGATTTCCAGCCTCTGCCAGTGAAGGAAACCAGGCCATGTGTGAAAGAACAAATCTTGCTCGCTGTTAGCATTTGACCTTTTAGAAAACTGATTTCCCCAATTTCCTGATCCAGCCATTGAGGAAGTCTTACCAAGGGAACATTCACAGAGTATTCGGGGAGGAAAGAAAGAAAAAAGAATCATTAATAATTCAAATTGCCTGAATTAAGGCAGCAGGTCCATTCTTTATGCAGTGTTTGAATTAGTATAATCTTATTTCCTTTATTTCCTGTGCAACCTTTTATTAAATCCCATTTTGTCACTGCACAGCATTAGGTCTCCTCCCTCCCACCACTCTCTGAAAGAGGAGATATGGTAGGTGGAAGAGCTTCCAAAATACTCCTCATCCAAATTTCTCCCCAGATAAATTGTTTATTTTAACATTTACCGTTCCTCAACAAGTCCAATGTAGCTAACAATATAATTTAAAACAATAGCTCAACAGGGTTTTTTTTTAAAAAAAAAATTGACAACAGCAATAAAGCAGACAAAAATGAAGCTTTATTCAAAGCACACCCATTGAAATTAATGGAGTTTACCTAGTCATATCCATTAATTTCCATGGGTCTGTCCCGCATAAACTCTGTTGAATACCACCCTATGGTTCCAAGGCAGGAATAGGGAACCTCCAGGTGGGGGGTTGAATGTGGCCCTCCAGGCCTCAATATCTGGCCCTTAGAACTCTCCCCAGACCACACTGCCTCTCTAGCAAACACACTCTTTACTGGCCGCTGCTTTGTACCATCCTTGAGTGCTTATGCCTTTGAACATAGTGCCTTTGAACATAGGTTTGCTCACAAGGTGATGCTGTCCTTGGGCTGAAAAGGTTTCCACCCTCACCCTCCTTGAACAAATGATTAAAATGAACACCCATCAACACCCACCCACCCCCCAGTCCTCAAATCAGTCATTAACCCACCCTACGTGCACCTAGGTTGTCAAAAGGTACTTGCCTTCTGCCTCCAGAACATGCTATTAGGGCAGCCTCAGCCACCTTATCCTCCAAGTCTGCCCTTCAAATATTGATTTGCCTTCATTGCTCACACCTTAATTACATTGATCTCATTTGCACATACTTGTCATTCAAACTGCTTAGCAATTAGAGGAGGGTGACTAAGGAAGGTATTCATTTACATGCAGCCAGGTAACGCTTTTATTTAATAAAGTTTTCAATCTTCGAATGTGTTTTAATATGGCATTGCATGCTTTCCCCTTCAAATTGTATGTCACTTTGAGGCCAAAAAAAGAAATAAAAATGCAGCAAGCAACTATAAATAAATAAAGTAAGTAAGGTCTATTCATGGAGGAGAGGTCCATTGATGCCTGTTAGCCAAAATGCCTATGCTCTGACTCCACAGTTAGAGGCAGCCATAGTTCCAAATACCGTACCTGTTGCTGGAAACCACTGGAGGAGAGAGCGCTCTTGTGGTCGAATCCTGCTTGCAGGTTTCCCACAAACATCTGGTTTGTCAGTGTGAGAACGGGATGCTGGACTAGATAGGCCATTGAACCGATCTAGCAGCCTCTTCTTCTTGTGTTGTTAATGTTCTTGTGTTCTTAAGGTAGATGTAATCTGTCTCCCAGCCTCGTCTCAGAATTGTAGGGGAAAGAAGTCACACTGCTTAAGAACAGTAGTATGCCTTTGAATACCAATTGCTGGAGAATATGCGTGGGAAAGGGGGAAATTGGGACCATGCCCTGATTGCGGGCTTCCGATTGGCATCTGCTTGGCCACAGTGTGAAATAAGGTACTGGGCTAGATAGGCCTTTGTTCTGATCCAGCAGGCAACAAAAGAAGTGCCCTGGAGGATCAGACCCAAGGTGCAAGCATAAATAGAAGGTGCCTCTGGGGAGTTTCCATGCAGGCCATGAAGACAACAGCCCTTCCTCCCTTACGTGGTCCCAAGGTGTTTTAAATCTAAACTGACACAGAGAAAGGAAAAGGAATGGAGGAGGAGAAGACAGGAGAAGAACATGGATTTTTTAAATTACAGTAACACATATTTTGGCTTGAATACAGCAGGGAGTGGAGAATATGGGAACCTGCGGTGGGGATGACCTACCTCACAGGACTATGACTATGAGATAACATATGTGAAATACCTTGAACCATCAAAAGTCCCATTATTATAATATAATATAATATAATATAATATAATATAATATAATATAATTTTAATTCTGCTTATTGGCTGAAATGGCTTCTAAGCGGTTTCCAAGTATAAAATGAATTAGAAAAAATATAGCCGCACACATTTAAAATGCACAATAAAAATAATAATCAAAACATTAAAATGAAACACTCATAATTAAAATGTACAATAAACAAGCCAATCAAAACAGCATAATAGTTAAAACCACAATTAAAACAATTTACAGAGGAGGTTCAAGTGGATCAGGGGAATGCTTGTCTAAAGAGGTGTGTCTTCAAGAACAAGCGGAATGCCAATACTGATGGAGCCTCTCATATTTCAGCATGTTGAGCACCCCACAACACTGATGCTGTCAGTGAAAAAGCCCACCTTTGTGTTACCACAACCCAGTAATCGCCAGGCTGTTGCAAAACTAACTAGGTTCCATCTGTTGATCCTTATGGCCCTACTGGGTAGTAGATGAGAAGGTGGTCTATTGCTTCTTATTAGATTATACTTCTACAGTCAGCAACAATGTGGGATGAGGGCTACTTTACATTAGCACAACCCCCAGAAGCCTCTGAAACCACAGTCACAACTGTATGTGATGAAGATTGCTCAGGACAGATTTTTGATGGATAAGAGAATTTGTGAATAGGCATTAAACTGGCTGAAACTGGACAAAAAGCGCTCCTAACTTTATATATCAGGGTCTGCACAGTGGTGACTGATCAGGAAAGAGGTTTGGGGGTTGTAGTAGATCAGTCAATGAAAATACTGTGTTTGGCTGTGTTGAAAAAGGTGAATTCCATATTAGGGATCATTAGGAAAGGAATTAATAGTAAAACTACCAATATCATAATTCTGCTATATAAATCTATGGTTTTTTGAATACTATACGCAGTTCTGGTTGCCCCATGTAACGCAAGCAATGCACAAAGGAGGGGGGGCAGTGTTACTGCCAATATTATTCCCACACATGTTTCTTATGAGGCAAGATATTACACACACCTTCAATATGTTTCCTATATTAAATTTGATTAATTAAGAAATAAAATTTATGCTTTTAACCGCCCCCTCTGAAATACCAGGTTTGAAAAAAAAGCAAAAAAAGCAATGTGCCTCATTCTAGAGAGCAAAGTGGAAAGAATCAGATGACTGTTTAAAGAAGCAAAGAGTCAACCATTCATAAGAGCTCATGGTTTCCATGCCAACACAGTTCCCTAGGGGATATCTAAGGAGAGACAAATGCCGTGAAATTTCTAAAAAGCATGCTTAGCTTGGGAAGCCTTCTCCAGAAGGCTGTGTGTGTGTGTGTGTGTGTGTGTGTGTACACGCATCCCACCTGTCTCCCAAATTGATTTTGTAACGCCACGATTTGTATGTTAGTGTTCAGTCACTTTGTTCCTGTCATATCCCCCATCACCAGACCCTTAATCCCACCACCGTCTCCATAATATGCAAGAGCAGACGCCAAGGGTCAGGCTTCAGGGCAAACAAACTCTCCATGGAAAGTTATGAAAGAATATCTGAATGACTGCAGAGATATCGCCTGGTGTATGATTTCATTTTACAGATTTATAAACCACTTCACAGCTTGAGGCCAGCCAAGTGGTGCCTGATGTATCCAGACACATAGATGTTGGTGTGTTTTACTATTAATTTTAATTATCTTTTAATATTTTTAACTGTTTTAACATTTCTTCTTAGAGGTCTGACGAAAATCAAGCAGTATGAAATGTTGTTAAATAAAATAACTCACAGAAACATGCCCACAGCTCTGCATCCCGCAACCATACAAGCGAGATGAATCATCGCAGTCCAAGGGGCACATTCTAGCCAGATTAAAGCACTTGAGAAAAGGGACAGCAAGGCCAGTGAACAATCGAGACTCCCAGGGGCGAGGTAAAGAGGCCTGTGGTTGCATTTGGACCCCTGGGTCTGAGGTTCCCCACACCAGCTCTATAATCTCCTAGTGGCTCAAACAGGCTAATCCCCACCCCTCGCTCTCCCAATTTTTCTTTTCTCTCTGTCTTCAGGTTAATACTTTTGACATTCCATAGCTTAGCTGTCTCCACCATAGACTTTATTGCTGGGCTTGTTCTAGTCCACTTTATGGGGTTCTCTCCATGAATCGACACCCACATCTTCCATTATAGGAAATGATGATAATAAAACAGGACTAACAGATAGATACACATCTCTGACTGCCAGGTCTGCAGCTGGGTGCAATCTGCTGCCATCCCTAACATCCCTAAGGATGCCTAAGGTTTACAATCAAGTGGTAAATAATTTTTTACGAAATGAAATAAATGAATAGGTGCTTGTTTTCTGATATGGAGATTTCTCAGCTGCTTCCTCAGCCGATCTGGCATTCCATTTTGTTAGGTCTGCATTGAAGATCACCTCATTTCAATATCCATTTGGAAAGTAGCACGTATGTGATTCAGCTGAACATCTTACCAGGTTTGTTTATTGCAGCTCTCTTGGAAATTAGAAGATTTAGTACATAAAGGGAAACACTGTGAAGTTTATTTCCCCTTCCTGGTGCTTTTTCAAACACTCTAGAGAGGTTTTTGAACATCCTTCAAAAAGCCTTTGCAGCTGCAAAACTTACCAGTCCTCTTGCATTCATCTAAATTAAGCAGAACTTTCCTCCCTGCTCACATAAAGGTTCTTTATTCACATTGGTCTTCTGTTGCTGGAAACAGTGAGATTATCATGTAGTCAATGAGATTTGGCTATGTAAACTGTGGTCAAACAAACCTAATTCAGAGCGAGGGCAAAATCTTTACTCTGCAACAGTTTTAATTGCCCTCTGTGGACAGTTTTGGGACCAGTTCTTTTTAACTTGATCATTGGTGATTTGAAGTTAGGAGAAAGCAGTAAGGTGGTCAAGTTTCTTGATAATCCCACAGTTTGAGGTGTGTGTGTGTGTGTGTGTGTGTGTGTGAGAGAGAGAGAGAGAGAGAGAGAGAGAGAGAGAACTGATGCACATTGGGACAAAAGCTCTCAATTTCACATACACACCCTTGGAGTCTGAACTGGTGGTGACTGACCAGGAAAAGAATATTTTGGTTTTGGTCGATAAGTTGATGAAAATGTTAACCCAGTATGCAGTTGTTGTTCAGTATGCAAATTTCATACTAGGTATCATAAGGGATGGAATTCCTTGGCTGAAATCTGATTGGCTCCACTCTTTAAAATAATGGTTTTTGATATGATGGGAATTCTATATGTGGTGTTATAGCAAAAACGGACCATTCACATTTATTTATTTTTATGATTTTATTAAATTTCCTGGCCATCATTAGATTTTACAGTGATGGAAAAATAAACTTGCATGTGTGAACCAGCTACAAATAAGCCCTTAGTCAGGCCTTTTACAGTGAGGGAATCTAATAGCTCTCTTCATGCATTGAGAGAGAATGCAGACAGGCTGAAAGTGGAAGGGGGCCTTGCATACAAGTCTCCTTCCAACACCCCTTTTCATGTAATATTTACATTACCCACCCACTTTTGCCTTTGGCCCCATTGACCACTGGCATGTTGGAAGGTTGCCCAATCAAGAATGTGGCCCTTAGGCTAAGCAAAATCCCCCATCTGGACTTTAGTCCAGATCCATGGAAATGGGTGTGAAGGGAATCCAGATCCCAAATGCAGGCTGGTCAATTTAATGCTATTGAATATTAATAACAGGAAAAAAACAAAAAAATGGGGATTTGACACTTGTCAGTCATCCTAGCATTACCCAACCTAGTGCTCTCCTGCAGTTTCTGGACTGTAACTCCCATAATCCCTGGCCATTCGCCATGCTGGCTGAGGCAGATGGGAGCCAGATGTTCTACAACATCTTTAGGGCACCAGGTTGCTTATCCCTCCTTTGTCACCCATTGTTCAGGCAGCCCAGTTGACGGTGCCAGATTGGAACAGTAAATTCTGTTCCTGCCTCTTGCTAAAGCAGGAAACAAACATTGCCTTCTGGTATACATGTTAGAGCTGCCTTTTGGTAATAACGTGTCCAACTGCCTGAAAGCGGAAATTAGCCACCTGATTGAAAGCGTGCCTTATAAATATTAACTATGACTTGCCTTCTAAATATAGAAAGCATATTAAAGCATCTCGCTAATAAGCAGATGGCCTCTCTTTCCCACTTGCCATCATTATCCACTCCAGACCTCTGCTGTGACACTGAGGAGAGGAACTTATCACTTGACCTTTTTTCCTCTCTCCAATGGATTACTTGGGTAAATGCGGACAAGGTGTGGAGTCTTGTGTTTACAGCTGGTGCCTACCCCACCCCCGCCCCCCACAACCAAGTCTTGCATAGGTAGCTGCTTAATACCACTGGCCCACCTAGTTCAGCCTTGTCTACAGTGACTGGAAGAGGGTTTAGCAGTCCTAACAGGATATGGTTGGCATTGAACCTGAGGCCTTCTGCATGCCAAACACATGTTCCACTGCTATAGCTCTATTCTTCCAAATAGGAAGAAAATGGGAGGCTGCCTCAAACAGAGTCAGACCATTGGTCCATGTAAATCAGGAGGGTCTGCACTGACTGCCAACATCTCTCTAGGGTTTAAGACAATGGAGATCTCCAGTCCTACCTGAAGATGCTGGGTGTTGAATCAGGGACTGTCTCCTTGCAAAGCAGGTGCTCCGCCACATCTTCCTATCAAGATAGGGATATAGGAAGCTGCCTTATATTGGGTCAGACTGTTGGGCCATATAGATCTGTGTGGTCTACATTAACTGACAGGAGCTCTCCAGGGTTTCGGGTGGGGTCATTCCAGTCCCTAACTGGAAGGATTTAACCTGGGACCTTCTGCATGCAAAGCAGATGGTCTACCACTGAGCTAGGACTTTCCCCACTGAGCTACAGTGGGTTAAGCTGATCGCCAACAAAAGCAGCTCTGTATCATCATGCATATGATCCAAAGAAGGTTTTTTCTTTTTCTTTTGCACAATACCTTGTTGATGCTTGCCTATGCATTTTTAGTTTGGGAAGGAAAAGTCATGAAGGAACCAAAGAAAGTGACAGCTGCATCAAATTGCTCAGGCTTAGGGCTCTGTGCAAACATTAAGAACAGAGGGATGTACACACACAGAGAGAGAGAGAGAGAGAGAGAGAGAGAGAGACTGCCATTGAGAAATTGAGGATTCCTAAGGTATTGGTTCTGCTTTGGTATACGAGGCTAGTCCAAAATCCAGAAATTTCAGTGAGGACAATTTCAGAAGCATCCAAAAGGCGTGTTCAAAATGTAGCCTTCTGCAAAGAAAGGAATATGAAGTTCATAACAGATGGCAATGATAAAAGTGGCCTTTCTGACTTTAATTATGGTAGTTTCTGGTTTCAAAAATAATACTTTATACTGTGTCACCTTAATTCAGGATCACCCAATAACCTCTTTACTTTGATGCTTCAATGTAAGTTGTTATTATTGTTTGTTTTTATTTCATTTTTCACAATTTGTATTGTGTGTGCTTATATTATAGTTAGCCTGCTTCACACTTCCTTCAGCAATTTGGGAACTGAAATGTAACTTCCCTTCAAAATTCGCTAACAAAAAAACTGTCTACAAAAATGTGAATATCAGGGGAAAGTGTGCATGAAAATGCACATTTTAGTGAAAATAACATTATAATGGATCAAATTATAAACATTTCATGCCAAAGTGCATTTATTAGGGGAAATGACATGCAAATAAATGTGCATATCAGGAAGCATGCACACTGAAATGCTAATAAATTTTCATGGTGACTTAAAAAATAATAATTCAGAAACTGATGAAAAAATCAGATGAAACTGATTTTAAGATTGGATTAAGATTCCCTTAAGATTGGAAAAGTGAGAAGTTGCAAGATACCAAAACTGACAGATCCATCCATTCATAGTCATGGATTGTACTGAAGTGAGTGGGGCACAAACTGTCCAGGCCTAATCTAGGGATAATTAAGACAAGAGATGGTTGTTCGGTAACACAAACCATTTTCATTCTTCTCCCCCGTTGTCTCAACTTTTAAATCAGCTTGCATTCCAGCAGAGCTCCAGATTATGTTGTTCTTGTCGAGACTTTCCCCTGTCTCTCTGCTGGATGCTGAAAGCTTTTGATCAATATAGTGTAGAAATCTTCTGACTGACTCTGCCAAAAGCAGCCTGCAATGAGCACCGGTGACTGAAATATTTAACAGTTGAATCTTACCTATAAATCACTTGGAAAAGGTGGTGAAGAGATACATAAATACTTAACGATTGCTGGCAAACTGATGAGCTGGAATTGTAGCTGACGTCACTGAAAATTTGTTGCCACCACAATCTTCATTTATTTTCAAAGCCTCAATACCTAAGGAAATGGAGTGTTCTTTCCCTTTCATTAACTACTGGTGGCCTACAGCTAGAATAATAGAAAACTCAATATTGCCATGTCCAGGGTTGCGTGGCGTTAAGAGAGAGAGAGATCTAGAATGGGGGTGGGGCAGAATCCATAAGGCTTGCCAGGGAACCATAAAAACCTCTAGAACAACTTTGCAAACTTGGTGCTCTTCAGATCTTTTGTAATCTGATTCCCACCAGTAAACCGCCATCCTAACCAGTACAGAGCTAAGGGACAAAGATGGATCCAGGAGCACCCGAAATTACATACCTGCTCCTTCGGAGGGAGTGCAACCCTGACATTTATTATGACATAACCTTTCTAATTCTTTCTAACACTTGCGCCACAACAAACCATTTAGTCTTTCAAAATTAAGCAGGAAGCAAGTTTAATATGCAACAGATCTTGTCCCCCCCCCCCAGTTTATGTCACCATGTGGAGGCTCCATGAGAGGCCTTGCTGGATCAGACCAAGGGCCCATCTCGTCCAACATCCGCAAGGGACAATGACAATAAAGATATCGTATCGTATCGTATCGTATCATATCCTTTTCTCACAGTGGTCAACAAGATGCTGATAAGAAACCCATAAGCAGGACAATGGCACCACAGCTCTCTTCCCAGCAACTGGTATTCAGAAGCATTCTGCCTCCAACACCAGAAGTAGAACACAACCTTTGATGTTCATAGCGATAGATAGCCTTATCCTCCAATAATTTGTCGAGCCCCACATTTAAAGGCAACCATCTTGAAATAAATGCATTGAAATAAATATGGGAGGATTGCAGAATATTTCCCCATAAAACATTCTACTGCAAAATGCCCCTAACGATACTAGCTTTTTTCACATCTCTGAGGGTGTGAGGCTAGCCTGTAAAGCATCATTTTTGTACAGGACTAGTAAAAAAAAGCACCCAACATTGCTGCATAATTAAGCCTTGATCAACAGCTTGCTTTTATAATGTTGCAGAAGGGATTGCCTCAGTTTACGGTTCACTTCACTGGGAATTTTTGCTTGCTGGACACATTTTGTGTTATTTTTAAGTGGTATTGGGGGAGAGGCAGGAGTGGGGAAGCAATGTTACAGTAGCCCCAAATAATGAAACAGTGAGGATCCTATTTTCCATCCTGTGCATAACCCAGATCCACAAATCCCTTGGCACCCACAGCTCGAATGGCAGGATTTTACGCAAAACTTCCAAGTGGCGTGCCAACATTGCCTTCTTAAGTATTAATAATCGGCATAGAGCTGGCACTGTTATTCTTTGCAATAGTAAAGACATTTAAGAAAAGGAACAGCTTGTGTTGCTAATTTTAAATACTTAGTCTGGGGAATGTTGATCTTAATTTTATTCCCAGTAAGAAAATATTACTGAGCAGGAAAGGAGCAGTCATAAGAAAGAGAAGGATATCACCTATGAATAAGCAAGACCCATCTCCCCTTTACAAAGGAAAAATAGCAACATTGCTATTTTTGTTGAAAATTGCTGCATCCCGGAATGAATTCTCATTCACCTGTTTTTGCCCTGTGGCAAGATAATTCAAATAGGTATGTGGTCAGCAATGTTTAAGCCATACATGGAGTCTAGCTGAAAAGAGAGTGGTGCCCAATTTTTCCTGCGTTGCATCAGGATTGCATGGGATGAAATTCTATGTGTGTTTAAACCGTACCTGAAAATAAAATATAAAGTATTGGAGGCTTATTTCTTCTTTTCTTTCTTCACTGGAAGCAAAACCCAGAGCTGCTACAATAAGTCAACGCAATGAGATTCACTTCCCCAGCAGACTGCCCTGTGGGAAGGGCATATAACGTAGCATCACTACTCCCAAAAAATATTCTGCACTTTACATTTTTATAGTATGTAGACCCCACCTACTAGCCAAAGTTCACTTGGCATCTTACAACAGATTGCAAATACATCAGAATAGACAAGAGTTACTAGGATAGGGCTGCCATACATCTGGAATTTCCTGGAAATATCCTGGATTCGTCCGTCAGAAATAGCATTCAGTCAGAATGTCCCAAAAGTGGTAAAAATGTCCAGCTATGGCAACCCATATCTAAAGTGTTGCTTTTTGGGCAAGTTGCCTCAAAAACTTCCATTTTAGGGGGAAATTTTGCAAAAAAGAAGAAGCTTTGGCTCGGGTTGTAATTCAAGGCTTAGAGAAGACCAATGAGCCATGCTTGGAATGCTAGCACAGATTATAACTAGGCCAAATTCATATATTCCAATTCAAACTGGGTAATTCTGAAGCTTGGCAACAGTATAAGTTCGCAGCAGTTCAGCTCTCTTTCTGAGCTGGGTGAAACCCCAACTTTGGGGCTTCTTCTTTTTTCCAGCCTATAGGATGGAAAAGTCTCTTGACTACGCAACCTTGAATGACCTGTGGGGGTGTTGAGAAGCATCCTGCTGGCTGCACACTGGCTCTTTGGTCAAGCAGCCAAGACCTGTGGCTGCCAAAGCAGACAGGAGGTGCTTGTGCACAGAATATCTCTGCCCCCTGAGAGTGGCTGTTTGCAGAGGCTGACCTCTCCCTCGCTACCTCACAAAGACATTTGGTGTGCGTCGGCCTAGCAGTGTTCGCTTATGGGCGATAAATGCCTGCATGATTTCCATAGCTGAGGTATATTCTGAGCGACTGTTTTTGAAACACCAAAAACACTCACAGAGCCTCCTGTATGCATTTTTGTACACATTACTTGGCTGGAGAATGGCACTGCAAAATGTGGAAAAATTCCCAATCTTAAGTTCAGTTCACACTTCCACATCAGTTTGTGGGTTTTTCTTAAGTCCTCATGAAAATCCATAAGCATTTTAATGCAAATTCTGCCCGATATACATTTTTAAATATGCACATTTGCCCAATGCATTTTTGCATGTTATTTTCATTAATGTATTCTGTTTTATGTACACTTTATCCCAATATATACATTTTTGTATACAATTCACCATTAGAGAGGTGCATTGCAAAATTCTAATAAGTAAGAAATTTAAAGGATTTTTGGTTCTTCTATTGTTTTGGAAAGTGCATAATTAGGAAGCTTTGCCTTTTAGCTCAGTTGGTAGTCCATGAGACTCTTAATCTTAAGGTTGTGGGTTCAAGCCCTACATTGGGCAAAAGATTCCTGCATTGCAGGGGCTTGGACTAGATGACCCTCGAGGTTCCTTCCAACTCTACAATTCTATGTGTGCTAACTGGTTGCACAACAATCTCTGGTAATGTCTTCTCTCATGCAACAATGTCTACCACTTAGTGAATGGATAGGCCCCTATTTATTTCTCCGCAATGTCCACTTCAGCGCCAGTCTCCTCTCTGAAGGCTTTTGGAGCCTTCAGGTCTGGCTTTCGAAAGCTTTGGCTGGCTTTTCTCTTGGACATAAATCCTTGCTTGTAATGCCCTCTTGGAACACAGGATGGGCATCCTAGGACTTCCTGTTCCACTCTCATTTTCTTCAGGTCCATCCAATCAAGTCTGAGTGGTTTTGAGTTATTTCGGCCAAAGACATCTGGCCTTTTCACTTTTATTACCTTGTTGGTCCCTCTTTGGGCCTTCGTATTGGCAAGGGCACACACTGATCCCATCGCAGGAACAGTCTCCCCAGCATGGAGCCTGCAGTTTCATTTTTGTCTCCTTGCTTTTGAGGCCACATCAAGCTTCTTGAGAGGAAGTGTGTTTTGTTGATTTGTAGCATCCAAGTGCACAGCGGAATGATGAGGAATACGTGCCAACATGCTATATATTGCTTTATTTACATTTCAAAGCTGGTAGATTACAGAAAACCATCTTGTCTCTGCCGGAGCAGAAAACTGCATCCTCTCTCCTCTGAAGCTCAGAGAGAATCACACTGTGTGAGAACAGTGAAAAACAGGAAACCAGTGTACGTCACATCCAGTCTCCTTTTCCCGTGGGAAAACTCCAACAGTAACTCTGTGGAATGTAAACATTGTCTTGTGACAAGCCTTTCGCTGCACAGTGAAGAGAGCAGAAACCAACATCCTCCCCCTTTCTGTGAACACCACTGGGCAGCGTGTTCGTACAATATCAGTACAAACCCAACTTCTGCACATAGGTACAGTGTTGATCCCTTGATACAATCTTGGACAATACATCAGCAGGAATTTCATTACCTGGCATATAGGACACCGTTACGAGTCCCTTCTGAATACGTTCCCTAGCATGTTGCACCTTCAATTGCAAGTGCTTCGTGCTTTGCTTACAACCTTCAGAATTCAGCAAAGCCAAACATGCTTTGTTGTCCTGGTAAACCTGGATTGGACATTTGACAGGAATTTTCATGTCTTTGCACAATTGTAACAACCATTCACAATCCTTAAGTGAATAAGACAGTGCATTCAGTTCAGCTTCACAAGTACTTAAGCTAACTGTTGTTTGCTTCTTGCATGACCAATCAAAAAGAGCCTGATTGTACATGTAGCAAATTCCAGACGTGCTTCTCCTGTCTGTAGTGTCACTTCCAAAACTTGCATCTGCAAATATCTCAAGACCACCAGACTTCTGATTGTTAAATCTCAGTCTGTAATGCATAGTGCCTTTCAAATACCGCGCTATGCGTTTCAGAGCTTTCCAATCCTTAACAGTAGGATTGTTGACTTGTCTGCTTAGCAAATTACAGCTAACAGCAATGTCTGGTCTTGAACATCTGGCAATGAAGTTTAGCTTGCCTAGCACACTTCTGTACAGTGTAGTGTCAGAAAATGCTTCTTCAGTGTCATCTACCTGATAACCTGTTGTCATCGGTGTGTCTACAGGGTTAGCATCCATCAGGTTTAGTTTGCCTAACACATCAGCAATTTTCCGTGACTGGTGTACTAGAATGTTACCATCTTGATCTCTCTCTATTTCCAGAGATAGGTAGTTGTTTACCTCACCAAGATCTTTCATGTCAAAGTGTTCTTTCAGTTGAGCTAGGGCGTTATTGTACATTGTGACATCTTTCCAAAAGAATAATAAATCATCAACATAAAACAAACAATACAGTTTCTTTTGCCCCTCCTCTTTGACAAATACACATGGATCAGCTTTCCCTTGCTTAAAACCTAGAGAAAACAATACTTCAGTGAGTTTTGTGTGCCAACACCGTGCACTTTGTTTGAGACCATAAAGGGATTTTTTCAGAGCACAAACAAATCCCTGTTTTACCTGTACGCCATCAGGTGGAAGCATATAAAGTGATTCATCTAGAGATCCGTACAGAAAAGCTGTATTCACATCATGGTGACTAATGTGTAGATTCTCCTCTGCAGCTAGCTTGAGCATAAGCCTAATGCTCTCATACCTCACTGTGGGTGAGTAGGTCTCGTGATAGTCTTCACCTGGTACCTGTGCAAAACCTCTGGCTACCAATCTGGCTTTGTGTCTGACTATCTTGCCATTTTGATCAGTCTTCGCTTTGAAGACCCATTTGCTTCCAAGCAATTTCATTCCTGGAACTACTGGAACAAGTTCCCATGTTTTGTTCCTTTCCAAGGAATCAAGCTCAGCCTTCATGGCATTTAACCATGGCTCAGCTTCCTTTGAATCCAAATCCTGGATTTCTTGGAAACTTGAAGGTTCAAATACCTTCTTGGAGCTTTTAACAGCTGTTACTGCTATCTTAGCAAACTCATCAGCAAATCTCTTTGGAGGTCTACCTTTTGTGGCTCTCTGTGACCTGCGAATTAGCCTTAAGTCTTCAACACTCTCCTCTTCCTTCTTAGGAGAAAAGCGACCTATTGTGAACAATGGTTCCTCCAATTCTTGATCAGAACTTTCAGAGGGTCGCATAGAGGCTTTCGCACTCTTGAAATCCTCTGAATCACCCGATTCAGTTTCAGAATCAGAATCAGTTTCAGTCTCAGAATCAGAACTTTCATCAGTGGGTGTGGGTGGTTGTGGTTGCTTTTGACTATCCTCAGTCTCATCACTGTCATCAGGGTAACATTGGAAAATTCCCACATTCTCCCCCCACTTGGCATTGTACTCAACACTTCTTGTGAGCTTAATGGTCTTAGAGTCAGTCATCCTTATTCTGTAAGAACCTTTCTCATAACCTAGAAAGATACCATGCAAACCACGCTTGTCTAACTTGGAGTTTTGTGATGAGTGAACCCACATGTCAGAACCAAAAATTCTCATGTGTTTGATGTATGGCTTCTTGCCAAACATCTTCTCATAGGGGGTACAACCAATCGCTGAAGATAACCTGCGATTATAACTGTAAGTGAAACATGAGAGAGCTTCGGCCCAATAACTCTCTGGAAGATTTGCATCATGCAGCAAGGTTTTTAACCCTTGAAGCAATGTCTGATTTGCTCGTTCTGCAAGTCCATTCTGCCATGGCGAGCGAGGACTAGACAAATCGTGTTGAATTCCTTTCTCAGACAGAAAAGCTTCAAACTGCTGAGAAGTGAATTCTCCCCCGCGATCTGTGAAAAGAATTTTTACCTTCTTACCACGCACATTTTCCAACCAAGCACAGAATTCCTTGAACCTAGGAAAAGCCTCTGATTTCTGCTTGAGATTGTACACATGAATATACCTGGAAAATGCATCAATGAGAACCATGAAGTACCTATTACCACCCAAAGAGGGCGCTAGTGGTCCAACCAAATCAGCATGAACAATTTGGTATGGTTCTGTAGCTTGCCTACTAGACACCTTACCTTTCACAGCCATTTTCACCTTGTTCGCTGCGCATGCCTTGCACTTCATGTGGTACCTGCAGGGTTTAATAGTCATACCTTCAACCAAGGCAGGCATTTTAGATACTGCCTCAAAACCCAAATGACCAAATTTTCGATGAAAATCATGAATACATTCTGCATGCAAACTTTCGTTAGAACCTGCAATGCAACAAGTGTCATCCTGCACAACATCATCATAATACAAAACATACAAACGATCAACATATTCAGCATACAATACATAATCATTTTTCTTTGTGATGATGCACCTTTTGTTCTTAAAGGAAACGTCAATGTTCCGCTCATTCAGCTGTCCAACGCTGAGCAAATTATGTTTGGCATCCGGCACATAAAGTACATTCTGTATCGATAAGTCCAAACTGTGAAGAACAACAGTTCCGTAGCCTTTACTGGGAATTGTGTGGTCATCCGCCTGGTGAATCGCACCTTCCTGCGGTGTAAAAGACACGAACAGTCGCTTATCGTTGCACATGTGATGGGTTGCAGCCGAATCAACAACGAAGAAAGATCTAGACGTCTTCTGGACCTCTGCAACTTTTGGAGTGAAGCGTGAGACCATTGCTTTGTGCTGCGTTGTCCTGGACACCGGACCTTTGCCTCTGCTTTGGCCTTTTCCACGCGATGAGCTTTCGCTGTGCTGCTCTGTCTTGGCCCTGGGATATTTGCATTCCCTCTTCATATGGCCTAGACGTCCACACGAGTAGCATTTCACTGCCTTCAAAGCTTTGGCGCCATCTGGTGGTTCCACTGCACTCTGGGATGACGTCTGTGAAGACTCCCCCTTACCCATGCAGCCAGCACCCCGGCGATCTGCTTCATTCTGAATCACGGCAGTAACATAATCCACTGTCAGCTGAGCGGTAGGCTGTACAGCAATCTGAGTCGCAACAGACTCCCAACCTGAACCCAAAGATTGTAGTATCATGAAGGAATACACAGCCTCTGGAAAGTTGAGTCCTCTCTGTTGCAGCTCATGTCTCAGATTCTGCATCTCCATCAGATGTGTACGCACATCTCCACCTTCAGCAAGAGCCATATTGTGCAGCTTGTTAAAATAAAACATAGTAGACCCAGCTTCTGTCCTCAAGTGCGCCTCCCTCAAAGCGTCCCAAATTTCTCTGGCTGAGGTCTTATCACGCAATAGACAGAGCTCTTCTGGGGATACTATCAATGTAAGAGTTCCCCTTGCTTTGGAATCCTTAGCTTTCCATGCATCTGTAACTGGAGCTGGGGGGGTGTCTGTAATAACTTCAAACAGACCCTCTTTCCGCAGAATAGCCTCTGCATAGATAACCCAGTCCGTATAATTTTTCTTATTGAGCTTGGGAATCCCACAAGCATCCTGAAGGGCCATCATGACTCTGGCATTAGCCTTCTGCATCATCTCTGCTGCTTTAAACAAGCTGCGTTATACAAGCTGCATCTCTGCTGCTTCAAGCCTCATTCCAAAGGCAAGTTCAAAAGTGCTTTCTCTCTGCTGCCTAAATCATGCTGCGTCACTTCTACAGCTGCTTCAGCCCTTGTAAAAGTTACTTTCGATTTCGCCAGCATAGCCATAGCCGCTGCCTGTAGCCGGCAAACGGACATAAAAGTTCAAAGTCCAGCCATAAAGCCATTAAATAGAAGCTGGCAGGCTGCCCGGAGCAGTAGCACATACCTCATCAATCATCTTGACGCGCAGATACCGTCCGATCCGTCCCTCTGCATTCCGATCCTTTTTTCGGAATTCCAATGACTGCGTCTTCTGGGCCCATAACCAAAATGTTGATTTGTAGCATCCAAGTGCACAGCGGAATGATGAGGAATACGTGCCAACATGCTATATATTGCTTTATTTACATTTCAAAGCTGGTAGATTACAGAAAACCATCTTGTCTCTGCCGGAGCAGAAAACTGCATCCTCTCTCCTCTGAAGCTCAGAGAGAATCACACTGTGTGAGAACAGTGAAAAACAGGAAACCAGTGTACGTCACATCCAGTCTCCTTTTCCCGTGGGAAAACTCCAACAGTAACTCTGTGGAATGTAAACATTGTCTTGTGACAAGCCTTTCGCTGCACAGTGAAGAGAGCAGAAAGGGCACACACTGATCCCATCGCAGGAACAGTCTCCCCAGCATGGAGCCTGCAGTTTCACTTTTGTCTCCTTGCTTTTGAGGCCACATCAAGCTTCTTGAGAGGAAGTGTGTTTTTCTGCCACAGACAGGGATAAATACTGCTTTCTCTCGGCCCTCATCTGTGATCTCAGCTGCTAGTAAACAGTGGCCCATCTTTCTACAAGTCCTATTTTTCTTCATTATACTCCTTGATTTCCTGACAAGACACATTTGTTACGTTTCCTCATGTTGCCTTTCTATATACTGGCCCCCTTTGGATAATATAAACCACACTCCTACTCACTGTTACTCCAGACCAAAGAATATGTAGTGTCATTACTGGAAAGAGCACTGGCTCTTTGGTCAAGCAGCCAAGACCTGTGGCTGCCAAAGCAGACAGGAGGTGCTTGTGCACAGAATATCTCTGCCCCCTGAGAGTGGCTGTTTGCAGAGGCTGACCTCTCCCTCGCTACCTCACAAAGACATTTGGTGTGCGTCGGCCTAGCAGTGTTCGCTTATGGGCGATAAATGCCTGCATGATTTCCATAGCTGAGGTATATTCTGAGCGACTGTTTTTGAAACACCAAAAACACTCACAGAGCCTCCTGTATGCATTTTTGTACACATTTTTGTACACATTACTTGGCTGGAGAATGGCACTGCAAAATGTGGAAAAATTCCCAATCTTAAGTTCAGTTCACACTTCCACATCAGTTTGTGGGTTTTTCTTAAGTCCTCATGAAAATCCATAAGCATTTTAATGCAAATTCTGCCCGATATACATTTTTAAATATGCACATTTGCCCAATGCATTTTTGCATGTTATTTTCATTAATGTATTCTGTTTTATGTACACTTTATCCCAATATATACATTTTTGTATACAATTCACCATTAGAGAGGTGCATTGCAAAATTCTAATAAGTAAGAAATTTAAAGGATTTTTGGTTCTTCTATTGTTTTGGAAAGTGCATAATTAGGAAGCTTTGCCTTTTAGCTCAGTTGGTAGTCCATGAGACTCTTAATCTTAAGGTTGTGGGTTCAAGCCCTACATTGGGCAAAAGATTCCTGCATTGCAGGGGCTTGGACTAGATGACCCTCGAGGTTCCTTCCAACTCTACAATTCTATGTGTGCTAACTGGTTGCACAACAATCTCTGGTAATGTCTTCTCTCATGCAACAATGTCTACCACTTAGTGAATGGATAGGCCCCTATTTATTTCTCCGCAATGTCCACTTCAGCGCCAGTCTCCTCTCTGAAGGCTTTTGGAGCCTTCAGGTCTGGCTTTCGAAAGCTTTGGCTGGCTTTTCTCTTGGACATAAATCCTTGCTTGTAATGCCCTCTTGGAACACAGGATGGGCATCCTAGGACTTCCTGTTCCACTCTCATTTTCTTCAGGTCCATCCAATCAAGTCTGAGTGGTTTTGAGTTATTTCGGCCAAAGACATCTGGCCTTTTCACTTTTATTACCTTGTTGGTCCCTCTTTGGGCCTTCGTATTGGCAAGGGCACACACTGATCCCATCGCAGGAACAGTCTCCCCAGCATGGAGCCTGCAGTTTCACTTTTGTCTCCTTGCTTTTGAGGCCACATCAAGCTTCTTGAGAGGAAGTGTGTTTTTCTGCCACAGACAGGGATAAATACTGCTTTCTCTCGGCCCTCATCTGTGATCTCAGCTGCTAGTAAACAGTGGCCCATCTTTCTACAAGTCCTATTTTTCTTCATTATACTCCTTGATTTCCTGACAAGACACATTTGTTACGTTTCCTCATGTTGCCTTTCTATATACTGGCCCCCTTTGGATAATATAATATAAACCACACTCCTACTCACTGTTACTCCAGACCAAGCCCCAATCACTCAGACTTCCTCAGAAAGTGGTGGACTCTCCTTGGTTGAAGGTTGTTGAACAAAGCTTGGGTGGCCATATCTCCAGGATTCTTAAAACTGTAATTCCTGCATTGCAGGGGGAAAGACTAGATGACCCTTGGTGTCCCTTCCAACTCTACAATTCTGTGATTGAGAGTGGTGAAATATAAAGGGATGGGGTCAAACTAAGCCAAATTTATCCTCCATTTTTCATTATTTAACACAGTGACTGATTCATCCTGGGACCTCCAAAAACAGCACGCTCTATAGATTCCTTAGCACAATGGTTAGTCCAGCCTTGACCCTGCTGAAGCACCACGTTGGGCAAGGTTGTATGTGAAGATAGGTTGCATATCTCCTCTATGGGTGAGACGGCTTGCTAGGAAAATATGGCAATGATGGTCAGCGAGAGCTAATCAAGGAAGGAGAGGAGAAAATGGGCTTGAAGGCTAAGATCTCAGGGGATGAGTTGGAGGCAGCTCAAGATGGGATCCATCCTAATGAATTCCCAGGATATTATTTCAAAGTGCCTCTAGTACTGTCCAAACCAGGAAACCGTAATACAGCCTTGCAGAAATCATTTCTTTTCTGCCAGTTCTGAACGTACTATGGAAAGTGTAAATTTTCAAAGCAAACCACCAGAAGCAGAATGGTATAGCAGAGTTTGCAGGTGGCAATGGCAAGGGGGAAATAAAAGGCAAATGCTCCTTTTTTAAAATGTCTCTTTCCTTCATTCCACATTCATGCCCTCGAAGGAAATCAGTGGTTAATGGGACTGATGGAAAGAGGCACATTGAAATATAATGTGAGCTCATATCCTTGCGGCTGTATCCAAAAGCAGCAACCACCAATTTTGGTCTTCGTAAAGGCCCTGGTCTATATGGTCTCCCTGCTGGTGTTTTGCTTTTATTTGTTGCATGGCAAACTTGTTCCATAGGGCTTCTGGCAATCTGTCTATCTAGAGAAATTTTGTCACCTATTCTGGCTGGCAGGGTCTCTCCAGGGTCTCAGTCAATGAACTGCCTGGTCCCTGCTCCCCTTTTCAAAGGGAATTCAAACTGGTATCTAGTCTCTTCAGCATTCTAAGCTACGGGTTCCACCCTCCAGCTGCTGAATTGGTGGCCAGGCATTCACAGGGGCTTCTCAGTTATAGGGTATGCTTAGGGCTGCATGTCAGATGTTGCTGGGGCCAGAGACAAAAGCTGGTTGAGCCACAAATAGAGATGTTACTATTGCACAGTAGGTTAGTTCCTACACACCTTCCCAGTTGTCCATCTAGGCAAACAAGAGACATCAGAGTTGAAGAACACATGGATAGCTCAGTTGATAAGAGCATGAGACTCTGAGTCTTCCAGGAAATGCACAAGCAGACCATAAAAGCCGATACCCCACCATCATTTGCTTTCAGCATCTGGAATTCAGGGTCATATACACTGACTCAGGAAATAGAGGATGTATTCAGTGTAGCTAATAGCTACCAATGAATTTACCTATTTTTTAAAAGTTATATGAAGCCCCTTTCAGCTGTTCTTCTGTGTACAATGAATAGGGGAGGGCTGCATGCTTCAGAACCCAGCCTAAACACATTCATTCAGAAGTCTGTAGGGGTCTCCTGTGCATATGCAGGGGCTCCCTACAGATATTTGAATGAACCTTTGGAGATCAGGTATAGAGCAGCAGTGAGCCCCCTTCCTCTACACATGCATTGTACACATAAGAACACCTGGAAGGAGATTAAGAGGCTAGTTCTGCACAATGTAGTAGTGAGTTCCATAAGCTTATTAGACATTGCACTAGATGACTTCCGAGGTCCCTTTCAAATCAATGATTAGTCTTGATTGCATTTGTGTTTTATTTGCTGCATTTGTGTTTTATTAAGGACAGACTCCGCACCTGAAGAGTGGGTTGACATTCGGGAACAGGCAGATGCATGCATAAAAACATACTGAATGGAAAATTATGTATTTTCCCTGCTTTATAACAGAAGCCTTATGTGGCTATGGCTATCAGATTGCGACCGCCTTTTCCTTTGGGGGAGAGGAGGAGGGAACGTCCTGCGATCATCATAAATCATTATCCCTATGATCCAAAGCACACTGCGCTTTCATTTACCTGCTACCAAGATCTCAGCAGGCTCCCATTTATCATTCTATTCTGGCTCTTTCCCCTTGAATATAAATTTAAAATTGCCCTGAATCTCTTCAGCTTGGAAAGTAAACTGTTCTCGTTCGCCGCATGTCTTGTCCAACCCTGCCATGACAGATCAGTTCACATGTTATCAGAACACAGCAAGCTTCCTAGAGCTGCTGCAGAGGCCCTTCCAGCTCTTTGGAAAATGTGCTTCCAAGTCCCAACCCAGGAAGATGAGCTGCTGTAGCCATTGCTGGTGCCAGACTATTTTGCACCCTGGGCAAGCCTAACTACTTGCACTGCCACAATTTATTTATTTTTAGCTAACTTCAAATTTCAAAAACAGGTGTCCTGTAGAAAAAAAGAAAGGCACAAAACTGTATAACAAAAACTAATCTGTGACCCTCAAAGGTTAGTATTGTATTCCTCTGAGGTCTGTGCCCTAGGCAGCTGCCTAGCTGGCCTAATGATCACACCAGCCATGACAGAGTAGCTAAGAGGCCAAACAGGGAATTATGCTGCTCTGCACTATCTGTCTTTGAGGCTGAGATTGCTAAAAACTGGATGTTTCTAGGGACGGGTGAATTGTCAGTTTCTTTTTCTTTCAGTTCCCCATTTTCCCACTCCAAACTTGTGATTCCTATCAGAAGGTTGAACTCGATGACCACTGTGGATACCTTCCAACTCTACAGTTCTATGATTCCACAGCTGCAAGTGAATGAGATGATAACAAGGCTTTCAAGTTTGTTTAATGACAGGTTAGCATAGAGGAAAGCAGAGAATAATGGGAAATAGTTAAGTAGATGCTGGGTGCTTCTTTTCTTTGATGGGGTTCCTACCTCATGCTAGTTAAAACTTATTGGCAAGATCAGGGGTCAGCAGGGGTCAGCAACCTTTTTCAGCCGTGGGCCGGTCCACTGTCCCTCAGACCATGTGGTGGGTCAGACTATATTTTTTGGGGGGAAATGAACAAATTCCTATGCCCCATAAATAACCCAGAGATGCATTTTAAATAAAAGGACACATTCAACTCATGTAAAAACACGCTGATCCCCGGACCATCCGTGGGCTGGATTGAGAAGGTGATTGGGCCACATCCAGCCCACGGGCCTTAGGTTGCCTATCCCTGGGCAAGATGCTTTGCATTTGTATTCAGAGTGTATAGGTTGCATTTCAGCTGTCTGAATATCTTCTCTTACAAGCTGAACAGCTCCTTGATTTTAATGTGGGTTGTTGACTGGTTGTTTGTTTGTTTGTTTGGTTGGTTGGTTGTAAGTTGCTTTGGGCAAGATAAAGTGACTAACAAATGCAAATAAATAGATAAACAAATAAACAAACAAACAAAACATATTTCCTAAATATTAAGCACCATTGAGTTCAGTGGAGCTTACTCCTAGGGAACTATGCATAAGATTGCAATCATGCTGATATTCATGAACTGGGTATTATGGTGTGTGAGAGTGAGTGTGTGTATCAACATTGCTGCCTGCACTTTTGGACTTTCTTGGAGGCATGGCTATTATTATTATTATTATTAGTAGTAGTAGTAGTATACTGCCTTTTCCCCTGCTGTGGGGACTGCGATAATGAGCTCTTGCCCTTAAACATTCACCAGATGCTGGGGATTGAACCTGGGACTTCCTGCATGCAAAACAATAAAGTCATGTCCTTTCCCCAGCATACGCTGAATTGGCCAATTTTGTTTAAGATTCCTCAGAATTGTCTCTACTCCGGCTAGAAATGGTTTCCCAGGTTTCCAAGCAGAAGCCTTCCTCAACCCTATCTGAAGTTCCCAGGAATTGAACCTGGAACCTTCTGCACACAAAGCAGGTGTTGCACCCCTGAGCTATGCCCCTTCCCCATCGTTCTGTATCCCTTTGGCTACAGATTCTTATGAACTGCCGTGTACAAGGAAGGATCCCTAGGAGAAAGCCCTCCAAACAGATATTCCCCTCCAGGGGTGGAAGTTGGTTCATCTGTTGTCAAAACAGCCTCACGGTTCTTTACAGCTCTGATAGTTTCCCCTTGCCTTTCACTGTAGAGAGCTGTGCTTTCAGTGCTCAGAGTCTCCAGCTTGATGCTGTTTGGTTCCTCCTATGGGTATTACCCAGAGTTCATTGCAAATGTTCTGTAGGAACTGGGCAGAATCCCCCCACTCCCAGCACTGTTTATTTCCATTGATACCGCTGAACTAGGTCAGTGCCTGTCCCAGAGGAGGTCTCCATAACGTCACTGCAGTGAGATGCTGAGAACTGTTCAATGGAATCCATGCTTCCTGGTCATGGATGCCAAAGGGAAGGTTGAACCACTTGACTTTGGAGGGGGGATGAGTTGGTATAGAAGCCAGGGACTGACAGCAACGCTAATGCAGCAGAGGTTCAGATAGCAATTGCTGCCTTTCCTTCAAGCTTCTTTGTCAATCCGTTAGTCTTCTCTTCCCCACTCCACGTTTTCCGGGAGAGATTCCTACATAATGCTTTGCAAGAATACAAGAGCACTAGCTTGTTTTTAAAGACCACACACAATGCTGGCATGTTAAAGAATGCTTAGCAGGAAGAAAGGAACCAGTTCATACAATAATAGGTTTGGCTGGAAATTGTCGAGAGGTAGAAGCATTCAGTTGCCAGATCAGTTAGATGGGGTGGCCAACATAGTACCTTCCAGGTCTTGTGGACTACAACCCCCAGCATCCCTCAGCATTGACCATGCTGGCTGGGACCGATGGGCATTGTAGTCCAAAACAGCTGGAGGGCACCAGGGTGGCAAAGGCTGGCTAAATTGATTAGAAATATTTTCATACACTCAGAAAGCATCCCTGATTAATCAGGCAGCAGTTTTAATTATTATTATTTTAGCAAATATTTTAAATACAATACATATATAAATTGCAAGGGGAAAGTGACATTTTAAAAGGCTCATTCCCTCCTTCATGGGAAAGAAGCGGGGATCATATCTCTAAAAACAATGGATATTATAATTTCATAATTTCAGGCCTTCCCTATCACCACAATCCCCATTTACATTGGTAGGATGCTGACTGAATGAGGCTTCCCTCATTGTCCTGGTTACTGAACTGATCTGTTAGTCACCCAGCCATCCGCCGCTGCCTTCTGTGTGCACATATTGGGTATTCAAAGTGTCCCCAAGAGAGGCCTTGCTATGACTTCTGTAATCTAAGAAGGAAAGCGTTTTTGGTGGCTTGCCATGAAATCACTGGGATAAATTTGGCACTTCAGAATGCCTGCCGGCAGATGTCTCAAGGGGGACATTCCCAGAGGATGCTGCACTGTGCCAAAACTGGTGTTGCTAAGAGCCCCTGGTTCCAATATCATCTGAAGCATTATATTTATCATTCATTCACTCATTGTTGCATTTATATCCCACCCTTCCTCCAAGGAACTCAAGGTGGCATGCTTGGCTCTCTTCCTCTCCATATTATTCTCACAACAACCCTGTCAGATGGGTTAGGCTGGGATTCGGTGACTTTGCCCAAGGTCATCTAGTGAGTTTCATGGCTGAGTGGGGATTTGAATCCTGGTCTTCCAGGTCTGACATTCAGAACCACACTGCCTGTCACGATGAGCGCATCAGGCAAGCCACTTGTCAGGCACCCAGTTTTGATTGTGGTCCACCACCATCCCACTTTCCAGTCCTGGTGAGGTTGAGCTGACAGAGTGAGGGTGGATTGTGGCTCCACTGAAAGGAGTGTGGTCAAAGAAAGGTGCTTCAGGACCTTGGACAGGTCCAATGGAGCAAAAAACCTGTTCAGACTAGTAGTTGGTCTTAAAATGAGTCTACTATGGCCTGGGCCTGTCTACCTCCTATTAGGCCTCACCTCCTTGCTGGTGTCATAGAGAGCCTTAAAGGGGCATTGCCTTTTGCTGGGTACACTTGCCTGTGGGAGTGAGTAGGCTCTGTGGAATGTGAGGCCCTTAGCGATGAGGAGCCTGGCAGCTCAGTGATGTCTAACTCAAGGATTGCCATCACTGGGGGGGGGGTGTTTCTTAGATCTGGAGTTCTTGGTTCAGGGGTCTCAGGTTCAGGGGGCTCTGGATTGGGCTTAGAGTCAGAGGACCTGATTCAATGCGCCTATGCTCCTGGCTCTCCTGGTCCAGCTGGTTTCCAGATCACTGCCTGGATCCTGACATGAACAACTGGGCAGGCAAATCCTCTACAATAGGTGTAATCAGGGCTTTTTTCAGAGCTGTGTTTCGGAGGCATTGGGCTGCATGCTTCTCGTGGCTTTGTGTAAGGCTGTGGGACATCGCATCTGAGGCGACGTTGTAAGGCGTCCCCCCCCCCAAAGTTGTTCTCCCCCTAAAAAAAAGCAATAAAAGGGTTGTCTGTAAAAAAAAAAGTGGGAGTTCCTGCACCTCTTTTTCTAGAAAAAAAAGCATTGGGTGTAATGTTACAGAAATTCAATCTGTGTTGTATGTATACCATTTCATCAAAGCCTGGGGCAATTTCAGTCTGGTTTTGCACAACAGGTTTCTAGTGGGTTGTTGTTGTTGTTGTTTTTGTCACATGTTTGTTCTCGGTAAAGAGGTTTGGTCACCATCATTTGTCTGAACACGACACCTTACAGCAGGGATAGCCCATTTTAATTTCACAAAGCAAAAGTGGCGTATTGATAGCTGTGAATGGTGTCCTGGAAAATATAACAGTTTTCATAAAACAGCAAAGGAGTGGAGAGGAAAAAGGAGTGATGTTTCAGGAGTGTCCTTTCAGGGAAGTGTTTTGAGGCCTAATGTGGTTCTGCCTCTGGAGCACTGTTGCCTCTCCTTATGATAGGATTTTAAAAACAAACCCATAACTGTTTACTTGCAATTTAATTCTGAATATATCCTAGGCAGGCTGTTGAACATTGTTGTGAATCTTGGCTTTCCTGTGCAAATCTCCTTGCCCCCCCCCCCACAAACCCACACCACCCTTGCTATAAACCCTTCTGAGGCAGCTGACCAAACAACCAGCAACTAATCAGCACAATGTATCAAATGAACAATGAAATAAATGGAGCAGGACTTCTGAGTAGGGGTGGGGTTGACCTTTGATTTCATTTTCCTTTAAATGTAAACCTCCCTAATTAGCATTTTCCAGTATGATACAGAAACTGAAGCATAGCAATCCTCCAAAATTTGCACTTTATCAAATTTTGCATTGCAGCTCTCCTTTCAGGAAATGGATACAAAAATATATATATGCTGCAGTAAAGTGTGCATAAAAATGCATATATTAGTGGATATATTAAGTGGATATATTAAGTATATAATAGCATGCATTAAAATTCATTATATTAAGAAAAAATGTTTTGCAAAAATGTTATATTAGGCCAAATTGCATATAAGCATGTGTATATTGTGAGAAAGTCAACAAAAATGCTGGTAAAATTTCATGAGGACTTCATTTTTTTTTTAAAGTGGAGGACTGAAATGTGGGAAAATGGGAAACTCAGAGAAATAGAAATTGACAATTTCACCCATCGCTAGAAACATCCAATCTTCAGCAAGGTCAGTTTCAGAGAGGGATGTGCAAAACAGTCTGTTTCTTACACAATCTATTTCATTATACAGATCAGTATAATACTGATGAATTTTCAGGAGGACTTTGTGGGGGGAGGGACTGAATACTGATGTGGCAATCTGGAGAACTGAAATTAAGATTGGAAAATGGAAAACTGAGAGAAACTGAAATCGACAGATTCCTCTCATCCCTGGTTCTTAGTTACAGGGCCTGGCTTGTGTTGGCACCTCTCATGAAAGACTGCACACAGAAGGTTTCAGCTTCATTCTCCAACATCTCCAGCTAAAGGAGAAAATAGCAGGCCTTGGGAAAGACCCGCATCTGAAACTGCAGTGAGGCACCGCTAGCCAGAACAAGCAATCCTGAGTTAGAGGGAGCTGCGTTCTGGCTCCGTATGAGGCTGCTTCATATATTCAACTCAGTCCCTTCCTCTGCTTAGTTTAGAACAGCCTGTCTCATATCAGCCAGCCACTGCCTATTTCAGCATTGCCCCTTGGGGATTCCTAATCGGTCCCTCTTCTCCCTTCTTTAATTACTTCAGTGTGATAGACTTGCTTTAAAATACGACGGCGTCTCTTGTCCAAGTTTGCACTTATGTAAGAGGCGCGTGAAGGGCGACTGTGGAAAGGAAAATGCTCCAGCAGCTCCACAGTCGTGGTTCTGCACATTACTCACACAGTGATACATCACCCCTGTGAGCCCTCTGGCCAGGCTGCCTCCAGGGTGCCAGCTTAGGCACCTTATTTAATTGCAAGTCGAGTGATTTAAAGCCGACTTTCCCCTCAGGATCAAAATGAGAAAGCTTCAGTTTTCTCTGGAAAAAAGACGAAAGAGAGAAGGAGGAAAGCATCTAACCCCCCCCCCCAGCCTACATAGCTGTTAGGGATGGATATGTGTGTGTGTGTGTGTGTGTGTGTGTGTGTGTGTGTGTGTTTGTCTATATCGGCATATATGTGAATGACTGCAAATTATGCCTCAAAGGCTTCGCAACTGGGGAGCAAATGAGGGAAGGGCAGAGAGGCAAATGTTTTATTTCTAAAGCAAATAATATTTATTCATTTGAGAAGCCATTCGTTTGCCTTCAGGGGTTGGGAATCCTGGGTTTTGCCTTCGTTTATATTGCTTGAAATGTTTGCCTGTTGTAGAGACAGGGGATTAGGACATCAGAAGGAACTTGCTGGAGACCCATCTAGCATCCTGTTCTGACAGACCAGATGCCTCCAAGGGAAGCCTGCAAGCAGGACCTGAGTACAAGACCACTCGTCCTTCTTTGGATTCCCAGCAACTGGTATTCAGACACACACTCCCTCTCACACTGAAGGTAGTATTCTCCTTGAATTTGGCCAATCCTCTAAGAACACTGGCATAGGAACGTTGATTGGCAGGAATTACGGCGTGGGCTAGCTATGTGTTTCCCACCCTGGTCAAACCACCTGGCAGAAAGAGTTCTGGCAGCTTGGGACGTGTCTCCGTGAAGAGGCCCACCTCTCGTTTTGAGAAGCAAATCTGCAAATCGTAATTAAAAGAAGCAGCAGCACAATGCGATGCCCCGAACTTGACACCAGTGGAAAAAGCAAGCATTAGATCTGAAGGCCATTTGCTGCTGCAATGAATCATAGAATCGTAGAAATGCAGAGTTGGAAGGGACCCAAAGCACCATCTAGTCTAACCCCCTGCAATGAGATCATTTACAGCCATGTCATGATGGGTTTTCTGGCCTGAAGCATGACATTCCAGTGGCTTCAGGCCCAGTTGTGGCTGAAGGATGAAGTTTCTCCTCCCATGCCCTTTAATTTCTGCTGCTTCTGTTGCTGACCTTCAATGAGTGCTCACTTCGCCAGGCTCAGCAGCTCAAAAGTGGGGTTGGAAATGGCACTTTGCTTGGAAGAATCAGTTGTGGATCCTCTCCAGTCTCGTGGGCAAAAGATGGACACTGACCAAATGCTATGGCACTTAGTTTCACACCATTTGCCTGTTATTTTCATCGATGTACTGGATGCCAAACTTCAGCTGATTAACAAATTGCCCTTATCCAGCAAGGTAAAATGACTAGACCATCATTCACAAAATCATGATTGATGCACGTTCTTAAAATACATACAAACTGAAATTTCTCACCAATAATTTCCCTTCACTCTTGCCACCCTCTTTCTGCATTTTAGATTGCAACCTCCTGGGGCAGGGACCTGTTGGGGGCTTTTTTGGTTCTGAACTGCTGTTAAGCACCTAATACCTTGGTGAAGCTGTATACATAAACAGTAAACAGATAAAGGTGCCGATCCGAGGCATACGTAAATGAAAATGAATTCCTTAAAAATGGCAATCCATTCATATACATTAATGTGTTTCTGACTGGAGTGACAGAAATTATGAAAGCTTCCCCAACCTTTTGTTAACAGTATTTTCCCCATTACATTCTCAAATCTATCTTATAAAGGCTAAAAAGTTGTGATTCTAAGGCTATAGCCACTTATCTGGGATGAATCTACATATTTCAGAGTACACACATATAGGATTTAAAGACTTTGAAGTAGATCCTACAGTAATCCACATCAGATTCTTACAACAGTTTCCAAAAGGGTAACATGTTAGCCTGCTGCAGCCAAAACAATACAGGATCTTATGACACCTTAAACATTAACTGATTTATTGAGTCCATGAAAGTTTATGCCACAATAAACCTGCAACTCTTTATAGCGCTATAAGTTTTGCTGCTTGGGGAAGACTCTTCACTGCCTATTGATCTACTGTTGAATTTGCTTTAGAGGTAGTCAACATAAAAAGAAGCCTGCAGCTGGATCAGGCCAAAGCTGATCTAGTCCAGAATCCTGTTCTCACAGTCACCAACCAGATCATAGAATCGTAGAGTTGGAAGGGCCCCCAAGGGTCATCTAGTACAACTCTCTTCAATGTAGGAATCTCAACACAAAGTCCTCCATCCAGTTTGAAACCATACTGGACCCTGCTTAGCTTTGCAAATGTGCCAGCAGTTTTTCTGCTGCCCACAAGTAGGACCTATGTGCAATAGCACACATTTCATTTATGATTCCCACCAACTGGTGTTTGGAGACCTGCTACCTCTGACAGTGGAGGGAGAACATAGTCATCATGGCAAGTGGCCATTAATAGCATTATCCTCCATGAAATTTATCTATTCCTCCTTTAAAGCCATCCAAGCTGCTGGTCATCACTACATCTCATGAGAGTGAACGCCAGAGCTTAACTATGCACCATGAGAACAAGCCACTTTGCATCCTGAGTGAGAACCATCCATGAAATCTCCATGCTGAAGTCACTGTAGTTGCCTGAATTGCTCTGTGCATTTCTCCAGCAAGCCTCTTTCATAACACTCCCATCACAGCTCTTGATGAACAACATTCATCCAGTGATTATGATGGGGAACTTGCATTATGAAATGGTAATGCCAGGAAGCATCCTTCGGTATTCAAGCTGAAATTCAAAGAGCAGAGGTCTCCTTGATTCTTGAAAGCAAACATCATTGAGATGCATGTGGGTCTCCTGCTCCTCCTAAAGAACCCATCCCCCGATCAAGGTTGGCTTGCTATCCAGAGGACATTTAATATCCAGCTCAAGGCAAGCAGACCTCTGGCCAGAAACGACATACTAAGGATATTATGACTGACATCCAGATGCAAAGCGACCTGATGGAGAAGGCAGCGCTTCCATATGAAAAGTGGATGCACTGAGCTGTAATTGCATAGGTGTGGGTAGATGAATAGAATGTTAATGGGCTGAGGCTGAGGGTGGGTGGAATACAAAGCTGCTGCTACAGAAAGCAGGCATTCAAATGCAGTAGAGCAAGAGGATCTCAGGAAGGCGCAGCTGTGACGGGGCTCTGCAAACACTCACGTTCCACTTTTCCGTCAGGGAAATATGTGCGCAACCGGTGCTTCCAAGGGAGAGGTGGCCTGTGGTAAATGACAGGATAGCGCTTGCTGGAGAAACTGGATAGAGAAAATTTTTCTCCCTCTCCTGTAATGCTAGAACTCAAGGCTGTCCAATGGAGGTGAACGTTGGGAGATTCAGGGCAGGCAAAAGGAAGAACTTGGTCACACAGTTAAACGATGGAATTGGCCCACACAAGATGCAGTGATGGCCATTATCATAAAGGTAAAGGTAAAGGTACCCCTGCCCGTACGGGCCAGTCTTGACAGACTCTGGGGTTGTGCGCCCATCTCACTTAAGAGGCCAGGGGCCAGCGCTGTCCGGAGACACTTCCGGGTCACGTGGCCAGCGTGACATCGCTGCTCTGGCCAGAGCCAGAGCCAGAGCCAGAGCCGCACACGGAAACACCATTTACCTTCCCGCTGGTAAGCGGTCCCTATTTATCTACTTGCACCCGGAGGTGCTTTCGAACTGCTAGGTTGGCAGGCGCTGGGACCGAGCAGCGGGAGCGCATCCCGCCGCAGGGATTCGAACCGCCGACCTTTCGATCGGCAAGCCCTAGGCGCTGAGGCTTTAACCCACAGCGCCACCTGCGTCCCATTGGCCATTATCATAGATGGCTTTAAAATTCATGGAGGATTAGGCTATCAAAGGCTTCAAGTCCAGGTGTCCTTTGCATGGTATGGAGAACGTAGCTAGAGAAGAGGTTCTTCTCTCTCTCCCATAATGCTAGAATTTTGGACATCCAACAGAGCTGAATGTTGCAAAGTTCAGGACAGATAAAAAAAGTACTTATCCACACAATGCATAGTTCCCACAAGAGATAGTGATGGCCCCCAACTTGGATCGCTTTAAGAGGGTGATCCATGCAGTATCCTGCTTCCAAACCATTTAGGGCTTTATAATAACCAGCACCTTAATTTGTACCTAGAAGGGAACTAAAATAGGGCTACCATAAATCCAGAATTTTCTGGACATTCAGCCATCGGGTGGAAATTGCTGAAATGTCTGGGAAAATCCAGACATTTGACAACCCATGTTGGAAGTGTAGATTTCCTTAAAAATAGCTCAAAAACTTTTGTGTCCAGATTTTTGCTTCTTGAAATAAGGTGACCCTAACTAAAAGTCAGTGTAACTTGCATACAACACTTGGAATAAATGTACTGTGATTAGTGTTACTTGCAGGTGTTTTGCAACCCGCTTGTGCCTGTGCTCACACACAGGGTGTGTATATTTTTTCCCCATTTGCAATCCAAAACAGGCACAAAATCAGGAGGTTTTTTTCAAGCCCCTAGGGAGTGGCTGTACGCGATTGGTGGGCAGTTTTGTAGTTCACAAGGTGTTCTATTCCTTGCTATCATGATGATGACAGTAATGTATTTTAATGTTAACTGTGCTCTGTCGATTAATCAAAATAAGACACCAGCTTTGCCCTCATACTTACAATCTTTGAGCCAAACTAGACATGACACACAGTCCTGTCTCTCTTTCCTCAGACAGTTATTATATATACTGTATACGAGAAAAGCAGCCTTGGAGACTGCAGTGAGGACCAGAAAAGCAGCAGGTGGAGAAAGAGGCTGCTTAACATAGGAACAAAAGAAGATGCCATGTATTGAGTCAACCCATTGGTCCTTCTAGCTTAGTTTGTCAAGGGCAGTTTTATTCCTCTCTCCAAGTTATGCTTGTGGCCATTAAGTGGGGATTAATTCTATGATATCAATTTTTGTGTCGTGTGTCGTGTGACTGGATCTGTTTGGAGTGGGGGCATAAACCAGGAAATGGCTTTTCCTCCCCAAGAGATAGGAAGCTGCTCCTCTTCCCCAAGAGGGGGCCCTTACAGGGTTCTTAACAAAATGTGTGTCTTAAACTTGTGCATTAAACATCCTTTGTCCCTGGAGAGTTGTGTAGTGGATGAATAATGCCTGTCCCAAAGTGAGATATAGACTAAGCACTGGTTTAATCACACACATTAATCTCACACCTAGCCCATGTTCAGCAGCTCAGATAAATGACTCACAGCAGATTAAACTTGCAGATAAGCAGGTAGATGAAGATGGGTTTACCTGGTCTTTGCCCCCACCATGAGATCATATTTTGTAGCTCGTTCTCCTCCCCCCAACCTGATACCCTCCAGAACAGCCAGCACAGCTGGAAATATGAATGTCAGTCTTATCTTGGCAGATTTTTTCTAATACCAATCTCGCCCTTTAAGCTAGGAGAGAAGCAAGCCCCCCCCCCCCACTTTCTGGTTCTGCTAAAAATACAGACAGCTCTTGTTTATTATAGGTATAATATTAAATACAAATACACTCCATGTTTGCTAAAGGAACCAGCATATAAACAGATGCATACAACAATGCATAACACTGTAGAAAAATGTTACAGATAGGTAGCCGTGTTGGTCTGCCATAGTCAAAACAAAATAAAAAAATTCCTTCCAGTAGCACCTTAAAGACCAACTAAGTTAGTTCTTGGTATGAGCTTTCGTGTGCATGCACACTTCTTCAGATACCTTCTTCAGATACCTTCTTCAGAAGTGTGCATGCACACGAAAGCTCATACCAAGAACTAACTTAGTTGGTCTTTAAGGTGCTACTGGAAGGAATTTTTTTATTTTGTTTTGACTGTAGAAAAATGTGTAGGTATGAATATATGTATAAAATTATACCATAAGAATATACTGCTGCCTGGGTATGACTATTTTACACATAAAGGTAAAGGTAAAGGTAAAGGTAAAGGTACCCCTGCCCATACGGGCCAGTCTTGACAGACTCTGGGGTTGTGCGCCCATCTCACTCAAGAGGCCAGGGGCCAGCGCTGTCCGGAGACACTTCCGGGTCATGTGGCCAGCGTGACATCACTGCTCTGGCGAGCCAGAGCCGCACACGGAAACGCCGTTTACCTTCCCGCTGGTAAGCGGTCCCTATTTATCTACTTGCACCCGGAGGTGCTTTCGAACTGCTAGGTTGGCAGGCGCTGGGACCGAGCAGCGGGAGCGCACCCCGCCGCAGGGATTCGAACCGCCGACCTTTCGATCGGCAAGTCCTAGGCGCTGAGGCTTTAACCCACAGCGCCACCTGCGTCCCATTTTACACATATAATACACTTTTTCAGATAGTTTTGCATACAGTTAGTTGGTTTTTAAAAAACCTGCATGAGTGGCGTTCATACGTAGGCGCTCAATGCAAGGGGCAGGACAATGCAAGCAAAACTCATTCCAGTCAGAACCACCCAATCTGTTTTTAAAGGATGGCCTCCAACTTGGATGGCTTCAAAAGACAAATTAATCGCGAAGACTATTGGTGGCTACTAGCCATGGTGGCTATGCTTTGTCTCCACCATCAGAGGCAGTAATGGGCTTCCCCAAGTAACTTGGTTGGCCGCTGTGAGAACAGGATGCAGGACTAGATGGGCCAAATCGCTCATTAAAAGTCTCCTAAATCCCCATGTTGCTCCCAAGACAAGCCAAATTTGCTTTCATGCAATCAGAGCTGGAACCTTGTTCTTTGAAATAGCCCTCTGCGCTATAGAGGTTTGGTACTATACAGGCAAAAATTGTCTAAGTTGCTTGGTCCTAAATGGGTGATAAGGGCAGTTATACAGCATGTACTTTTTCAAGCCTTGAACCCCGTGATATTTGTTTTAAAATATACTCCTGGCAATGAAGGCTCTTTGCCTGCATTTTCAAAGCTATCTCTCTTGCTTATGAAGTCAGGCCTCGTTATGAGCCTCACAGGGACGGCATATCAGTTGATGAGTTAGTAAGAAGACAGTGCAAAATTCATTTCTATTAAAGCTTTCCCACCCCCACTCTGTGGCAAGCCCTTAAGCCTCCCTGTTGCTTCAGCATTCCAAATTAGGGTCTGAAAGCAATTCAAGGGGGGAAAGATTTTAATCTGAATTCTACATTGTGAGATAATCAGCAGTTAAAGTGCTGAAAGAGCGATATTAAGGCTGATGTTCCCTCCTCACCCCAACTAAACTTTCCTTTTCTTTTTTGCATCTTAGTGTTTCATCACACCCTGCTGATGCCAGATAGAGGGGCTGTTTATTTTTTTATTTTTTTGGAGTGGGTAGGAGTTGCTATGGAGACCAGTCTTGAGTGACGTCCCCTGCAGAATTACTCAGTGGGCTGTGTGATTTAATTGAAGTCATCAAGCTTGGAAAGCACTGCATTTAGGCCCCATTACATTTATTGGTTGCTAATCAGTTTTCTGGGCAAATTAGACACCACTTCTCTCCACCCACCACAGGTCTAATCAGGCAAATATCTGTGGCTGGATCAGGATCTGTGCTAAGGGACCTGGTGCTTCTTCTTTTAAAAGTGCAGATTGGATTGTACAGACAGGATAGGAAATTCCATACTTATGGGTCACTATAGAACTGAGATGAAATGCCATCCCACCTATTTTCACAGCCCCTGACCTGAAATCCCAAAGAGCTGCTGCCAGGCTGCGTAGACAATACTAGGTTGGATGGACCATGGTCTTGACTCAGTGGTCCTACTTGAATGGGAGACCATTGCCTTTAGTTGCTTGCCGAAAGAGTCATGGCTCAGTGATAGAGCATCTGCTCTGTGTGGAGATGGTCCCAGGTTCAATCCCTGACATGTCCAGGTAGGACCGATGAAGACACCTGCCTGAAACCTTGGAGAGCTACTACTAGTCAGTGTAGGAATTAAACGTTGTGGAGGAGCTGAGGAACCCTTCCAGCTCTATGATTCTATGACTCCCCCCCCCCTCAAGGATTTCCCCTAAGTTCTTTGGGGATTTTCTGTGCCTAGCTGTAGGTCTTCCCTTGAGCTGTGGGGGAGTTTGTCCCAGATCTTCTGTGCTGAAGTGGATCAGTCTCCCAGGCAACAGCTGAACTGCTGTACTATCAAACACTCATCCCTGTTGCCAGCAGTCATTTAAGAGCATCCTCCAGTCTACAGAACAATGACAATACATACCTTTGAGCCATTAAAAGGCACCACACAGCCTACAAAGCAGGAAAGGAGGAGGAGAGCACTGCTGGATCAGACCAAAGGTCCATCTAGCCAAGTGTTCTGGTCAAGCAGGTGCCTCAGAAGCTCACAGGCTAGACATGATATAATGATTATCATGCTCCGCAAGCTGCATTTTAACAGGCCAGATCATTGGTCCACTAACTCACATATTTTGCTCCCCCCACATTTTGCCTCTGGCTCTGCCCACCACTGGCACCCCCACCCCAGAAGCTTACCCTTGAGGGAATGAGGTCCTTGGGCTGGAAAAATAATTCGCCATCCCCCCCTACATACCACTCCTTGTAGCTGTAGCCTCCTAACCTACTTTGCAGGGTTGTGAGGATCAAATGAAGAGGGAAAGTACTGGCACACTTGGTGGGGGCATGGGGGAGGGCCTTCTTGGTGGCTGCTCCCAAACTTTGGAGCTCCCTTCCTAGAGAAGCTAGACTGGCTCCTTCCTTGCATTTCCACCAACTGGTGAAACTTGTTCCAACAGGCTTTGGGGAATTGACTGCTTTTAAAGGAATGAGTTTTAATAGTGCTGTGGTGTTTTTATTATATGTATTTTAATAGATATGTATTTATATTTTTAAAAATTATATTAGGGTTTAATTACTTTTTAATGATTTTCTCCTTCATGCTTTTAGCTTTTTGTATTTTATCTGTGATTTGTATTTTTACGCGTAAGCTGCCTTGAGTCCCTGTCAGGGGGAAAGGCAGCATCTGTTAATGCCCCAGCCATGGCCCAGCTCCAATGTCTGATGCAATTTTGGCATGACCACCACCATCTTTAATTACTATTTTTTTTCTGGCCCAGTCCCCAAGAAGTTTCAAGAGGTATTAGCATGAAGAATCAAGCAGGAGTAATATATAAAAAAAGAACTTCTTTTAAGCAAGCTTGCATTATTTCTGTTTTAGACGGTTCTTAACATTGTGTTTTCAATTGCTGTAAGCCTGCCCTGGGATCCTAGGGTGAAGGGCAACTACTAATTTTGATAAGGGTAATGATAATAGTCTTCTCCAGTCTCTCACTGATATGCACCCAGGTAAAATTCTAGATCATTATCAAAGGTAGAAATCTCCTTGTACTCTGGAACCTATTGATAATTAAGCACATTAGGGTCCCCATTATACTCTTGTACACCTCATTAAACACTTCACAAGCAAGGCATCTGGGGATACAAAATCTCACTGATCAGGGTGGAATTAAGGAAAGTGTTATTGCCATGTTACTTTCCCTTAGCACCCGACCCCCTAAGAAAACTAATCATGTTTGAGTTGTACAACAACCACCACCCTTCTATCAACAATGCTGGCCTCAGATGTTTGCTCAATGTGCATTTAATTCAGTTCAATTTCTAACAAAGCACTCTTTCTGTCGGGACCAAGACCATGGACTTGTGAGGAAAGTGCAGAGCTTTTTTGCCTTCACCCCCGACATCCCATCCTCTTTTACTGCCATTGACCCAGAGCACCAACGCAAACATCCCTTCTGCCTCCATGCAGATCAGTTAAACAAAATGCCCACAGAGATGAGATTTATTGAAATATAAACTAAATTACAATAGCTGCTGTGAAGCAGGAGACTAAACCAGACCCAGCAGTGTTTTGCAAAAACAGCCACTTCCATTGCTCCTCTATAAACAAGGCTCTGTGTGGATTCACTTGCCTGTCCTACTGATCCCCTGTGCCAAATAAGGACATGAAGGTGAGATTTGTCTACTTTCAAAATATTTAATAGGGTGGGTGAATGAGGCTTTCCACACACACACACGCACACACTATTGCCATGATGTTGTTTCATAGAGCATACATACTCGTGTGCTACCAGAGGTCTTGCCATTTGTGACATGGTGGCAAGCTCCAATTTGCCACAAAAAAATTTTGCTAGCCAAGGGGACTAAGGAGACAGTGTGTTCTGCTGGGCCCCTTTCCTGGTGCTCTGCTAGGTGAGTTCCATTTAAATTTTCCAAAACATCTCTAATCCAATGCTACTGTAGGGCATTGTGGGTAATTTAAATGGTGGCTGTCTGACACCAAGTCCTGGGCAGCAGTGGGTGGGTGCGTGGGGGTAACATCATTACAAATCTTTCTCCCTTCCTCTTATCTTCAACTGTGCGTTTATATCCCACCTTTTCTCTAAAGAGTTCAATGTGACATACATGGCTCTCTCCCCATTATTTTCTCTTTTTTTATAATAATTTTTAATTCATTTTCCAAACATTTTTATACAATCAACTAATATTAACTCTCACATTCATCAATTTTTGACTTCCCTCAGTTTCTCTGCAAATCTTTCATTAAAATTTCTATTGTTAACGCATTTCTGAACTTATTATTGCCTTTAACCATTCCTCTTCCTTTCTCCTACTTTCTTTTTTACAATATTTCTTAATTTTTCACAGAGACTCTTCAAAACCAACAAGTGTTGTCTGTACATCACATATGCTTTTCAGATAATCTGTAAATTTCCCCCAGTCCTCGATAAACTTTTGGTCTTTCTGATATCGAATCTTCCCAGTCAATTTATCCAGTTCCGCATATTCAGTCAGTTTCATTCTCCATTCTTCCACAGTTGGAATTTCTTCCTGCTTCCATCTTTGCACCAGAAGTATTCTTGCAGCTGTTACAGCGTATTGGAAAAGTTCACAATCTTTTCTATTAATTTTATTACCTACCAATCCTAGTAAAAAGGCTTCTGGTGTTCTAACAAATGTATATCTCAACATCTTTTTCAATTCCTTATATATCATTTCCCAGAAGCCTTTCACCTTTTTGCATTCCCACCACATATGATAGAAAGTTCCTTCTTTTTCTTTACATTTCCAACACTTGTTATATGTTTTATATATTTTAGCTAATTTAACTGGCGTTATGTACCATCTATATACCATTTTCATTACATTTTCCTTCAACGCGGTACATGCCGTAAATTTTAACCTTTCATTCCATAATTTCGTCCAATCATCATATTGTATATTATAACCAAAGTCTCAAGCCCAATGTATCATTACTGATTTCACCTCTTCATCTTTTGTATGCCATTCCAACAACATTCTATACATTTTAGACAAATTTTTATACTCATTATTCAATACCTCTATTTGAAATTTTGATTCTTTTCCTTCATATCCACACATTTTACAGTCTTTTTTAAACATTTCACTAATCTGGTAGTAGTGCAACCAATCATAAACAAATTCTTTCACCATTAAAAAATTCCGTACCTACGTCCATATGTTCCAAATTTTTTAACATAAAATTCCATGATATATTGTCAAAGGCCTTTTCCGCATCCACAAAGATTAACATGGCTTGTTTCTCATTCCTAGCATTCAGATATTCTATTATATTTATTATATTTATTATATTATCTTTCATCTGTCTGCCAGGAAGGAAACCCGCCTGATCCTTATGTATAAGATCTTGTAGTACTTTTTTCATTCTCTTTGCTAATATACTTGCAAAGATTTTGTAGTCAGTGTTCAACAGCGAAATAGGCCTATAATTTTTAACTTGCGTTAAGTCTGATTCTTGTTTTGGGATAAGTGTAATAAAGGCTTCTTTCCAAGTTTCCGGTATTTCTCTATTCTTCAAGATATTGTTTACAACTTCTTTCAGTGGTACAAGTAGGGTGCTTCTCATTTCCTTATAGTATCTAGCTGTGAATCCATCTGGTCCTGGGGCTTTCCCCTTTTTCAATTCGTTTATCACCTCTTTAATTTCTTCAATTTCAGTTGGGGCATTCAAGTTGTCTTTTTTCTCCGTCGGGATCTTCTGCACTTCTTTTTCCTTTAAGAATCTTTCTATCTTCCTCATATTATTCTTTTCTTTGTTTTTATACAGTTGTCTATAAAAGTCCAGGAATCCTTTTCTAATTTCTTTCGGATCTTCTATTTCCGTACCTTCAATGATGATTTTGTTTACTGTATTCTGCTCTTTTCTTTTCTTTATCTGCCACGCCAGCCATTTTCCTGATTTATTCGCAAATTCAAAATTTCTTTGTTTCATTCTTTTTATATTCCCTTCTACTTCCTTATTTATTATCATTGCAAACTGTGATTGTAAGATCTTTATGTTTTGTCTTATCTTTTCGTTTTTTGGGTTTTTTTTATCAATTTTTGTTCATTCTCCATTATTTGTCTCAATAATTCCTTTTTGTTCTTTTCCCTATTTTTATTTTTCAGGGCATTTTGTTGAATGAAAAAGCCCCTCATCACAGCTTTACTGGCGTCCCAGACCATACTCATTTTTGTTCCCTTATTGCAGTTATTTACAAAATATTCCGACAGGTTCTTTTGAGCATTTTCTACTACTTTCTGATCATCTAGAAGATAGTCGTTTATTCTCCATCTAAACGTTCTTTCTTCAAAACCTTTTAGTTCAAATTTTCTTGCACTATGGTCCGAAATCACTCTTGGTTGCATTTCAATTTTTGAGATTCTTGGAGCTAATTCATTTGAGACCCACACCTGGTCTATTCTTGACATGGATTGGTTTGGTTCTGAATAAAGCGTGAATTGTTTCTCCAGTGGGTGTCTAAGTCTCCAAATGTCAATCAGATTACAATTCTTAGTCATTGAGAAAAAAGTCTTAGGTAATTTCCCATCTTTGCTCACCCCTGTTGTTCTCAGTCTGTCCATTTCCATTGACACCACTCCGTTCAGGTCTCCCATTATTATAATTTTCTGATCCATATATTCTAACAGTCTTTCTTCTAAATTTTTATAAAATTCTGTCTTGTTTCCATTTGGTGCATAGATCCCGACAATTATTATTTTTTCTCCTTGCCTCTTAATTTGAACTGCCATAACTTCTTCATCTTTAAAAATTTGTTGAGCTTCAATTTTTTTTCTGATGTACAAAACTACTCCTCTTTTTTTACTCCTATCCGTAGATATAAATTCATTTTCCAGTCTTTTATTAATTAATTTTTTTTTATGTCTTCTTGCCATGTGAGTTTCTTGTAGACAAATGATATCCAAATTTTTCTTTTTTAAATGTTGTTCGACTTTGTTTCGTTTTTTTATCGTTGATCCCATTAATATTCCAAGTCCATAACTTAGCTCCGTTTTCGCCATTTTGAATTCTTTATTACAAATTTTATAATTCACCTACCTCTTCTTCTTCTTCTTTCTCTTCTTCTTCCCTCTTTCTTTCTTCCTCTAATTCATCCGGGTCCACTCCTCCTGCCGCCTCCATTCCTGGCTCCACTTCTCTTGTTTCTTCCTCATCACTTTGCAGCTCTTTATATTTTCTTAGAAATTTCCCTATTTCTTCCGGGCTCGTAAGTTTATGTCTTTTACTTTTGTAAATAAAAGAGATTCCTTCCGGGTATTCCCATCTGAATTCTATATTATTCTTCCTTAAAATCTGAACTGTTGGTTTATATGGGTCTCTCCGTTTAAGTAACCTGATCGGGATGTCTTTAAAGATGATTATGTAGTTTCCTTCAATGTTCAACCTGTTCTCTCTATTTTTCTGGAGTATCAAATTTCTCATCTCTCTGTCCTTAAAGGTAATCAGGCAGTCCCCCGGAAATTTTCTTGCCTTAGCCAATCTTATCTTCATTCAAAAAGCACCAATCTTGCCACCTCATCTACATTCATCTCCATCCATTGTGCAATCTCTTTTATTAACTTCTCTTTAATATTTTCTCCTTGCACCTCTGAAACCATCCTCAATCTTAAATTCACTTCTCTCTGCCTGAGTTCGTTCATAGAAATCGCATCCCAGACTTCCCCTTGTGTTTTATTAATTTCCGACATTCCCGTCCTTATTTGTTCTTCCTCCATCTTCACTTCCCTCATTTCCAATCTTGTCTTTTTCAATCCCTCTTCCAAATTCTGTGTCCTCTTACTCACATCCTTCAATTGCCCTTTCAGTTCATTAACTGTAACATCAATTTTTTTGTCCATTTGGCCCATTCTCTTATCCATTTGCTCTAATTTTGCTTCTATATTTTTTTCACTCTGCTTAATATTGGAATTGATCTCTGCAAACATTTTCAAAATCTCTCCTTTAAAGTCCGCTTCTTGTTTTGATCCTCTCCTCTCTACCGGTGTTCCTCCCTCCCCCCCTTTCTTTTGTGTATGAGACATTGTAATTAATTTCCGAACACCTGATATGATATACAGTCAAAGACAATCAGTATATATACAGTCAATAACAATCAGTATTCAATCTTAATGTAAATCATTAAATCACTTCTTTTCAAAAAAAAGGCGTCAGAAAAAAAAGAATTTTTACCCTTCCCAATTGTCATACACTTAAACCTAAATATTACTCAATTTATGTAAATCAGTTTTTCCAAAATAGTTTTCACAAATATATACTTATAGGGGGGAACACCAATAAATTTTTAAAATTCACACTTTTGAAAGATCAATCTCCCACTGCATAAAAGAAATTAACTTCCTTTCTTCTTTCTTCCTGCCACCACTTAGGCTATATCCATACCGTCTTCTTATTGAGGAAATGCTCTCCAAATAATGCTGCTGTACTGTCTAAATTTTTGTAATCCAATGGTTATATATTGTATTCCCAAAATTATAATCCAGTTATGTGGCCAAAGTTATTAAAAATGCTGATAGGTATTCCAATTATATCCAGAAATGTCCAAGGTGCACCAAGTGTATCCAGAGGTAGGAAATAAAAAAAGAAGTATCTAAAGGAGTCTGATCACCAATAATTGTAAAGGCTGCCAGCCTCCTTATTTTGGAGTGATATTTGAGTTCAAATGTAAAAACAATAATATTTTAAAGTTCAGATATAAAAACAGAGGGAGAAGAGAAGAAGCAGAGTGATCTTTAATTTGACAGTCCAGACTAATCCGATAATGGGAAATGAAAAATAAAAATAAAAATGAAACACGGAGGAGTGGTTAGTTCAGCTCCAATTTTCCTTGGCTCCAAATAAAAATATAGTACTGAAGACAGACAGCTAAGCTGTTCTTTTCTCAGTTCATTCCGCGGACTCACACAAAAAACAACAACAAAAAGCAAAAACAACTTGGGTAGATAGCCTCATTCCAACATAGTCCCTTTTTCTTTCCTTTTATATTTAAACGTTCGAGTTTAATTAAATTAAATGCAGAGGTATCCAATCATATAAGAGAGAAAAAAAATACTGTTCAATATTGTCTTTCCATCCCTTTATTATATTTTTTGTTGTTGGATGACTTCCTTCAGCTTAAAATGGAGAAACAAAAGTTCTATTTCGTTGCGCAGTTTTTTTCCAAAACTGAAAGTACCAAGAAGCGACTTTCTTTCTTTCTAACTTCGTTCAGACCGTTTGTTGTATCAAAGACCTTTTAAAGTCACAAAGTAGTTACCCTCTGCTCCCTCTTTTAGTTATCTTCTTTTTCTGCAACTTTTTGTTACTTTTGCAACAATTTATCTCACTTTTAACAAGTTCTCTAAGAGGGAGAAGTTCAAACCGCTTGCCGTTTTACCAACCTCCACTCCACGCTCCGCTCGTAGTCTTGCGCTCCTCTCGGATTGCAGTCAAAACTGACCTCTTTTTTATCTCCTTTCCCCGCCCCCAAAGCCTTTCTTTCATACTCCAATTGTAATCCAAATTAGGCTCCAATTGATTGCTTTTGAGAATCGGTCACTCGCCCTGCAAGCCTGGGGCTGCGTTCTTGAGGGTGAGACAATGGCTTCCCGGTGCCTGCTTTCTCTGCCCGCCGCTCTCCTCGCTCCTATTACGGAGTTACCTGGCGGCCGGGTGATCTGCAAACGGCTCCGCTGGGATCCTGACCCTCTGGTTTCCCTCCAGAGGGGTTTTGGGGGGCTATCGCGCCCTGTAGCACCCCCTTTTACCCTCGAGAACCCGGACTTTCTCTTACTGAGAAAATCCCGCTTGCGACGGGTCCATGGCTCGACCGGAAGTCTCATTCTCACACCAACCTGATGAGATAGGTAAAGCTGAGAGATGGTGATTGGCCCAATGTCATCCACTGAATGCCATGGCCAAATAGGGAGCTGAACCCTGACCTCCTAGACCAATGCTCCAACCATTATGCCACATTATCTCTTTGTGATCAGAAGAGAATTGAAGATCCTTCTCCCCTGCTGTCTTTCCCACACTCAGAATTCCCTCTTCGTCTTCTTATTCACATGGATGTAGGTTGTTTCAGTGAATGCAAAAAACATCGCCCTCAGTTGCACTGAGAGGCTGTGGAATTATTTCACACACTGGAAGGGGGTTAGTGTGCTCGGTTGCAAAAGGAAAACATCTTTGATTGGGCTTTTGTGGTTGTTGTTGTTTTTATCAGGACATGTGGAGTCCAGAGAAAAGCAGTTCCTCAAAAGGCCTCACCACAGATTTCACTCTCCCATTGTGGCTTCAGCAGATCACTTGCACAGCTCCATGTTTTACTTAAAAAGAGATTGCCTTCTTTCCACTGGGACAGTTTAGCACAGAAGAAAGAAGGAATGTAAACGTCTCCATTTTACGCTAAATAAACCTTCTGTGTTGCCCCTAGCAAAAAAATAAATAAAATACTGCAGAGATTCATGATCTGGCTGTGATGTCCAATGCAAAACACAATCCTTGGCAAAGAATATCTTGTGGTCACAAGGCATCATGAGGAACTATTTGGCCTCTCTGTGCAAGCAGCCGAAGCAAATAGTGAATGGTTATTTGCTTTGCAATGTATATCCAATTTTCTCTGGTTAAAACAACAAGATGCAATGTTTAGCTTTTAAATGGAATAATCTAAAGTTCTAGTATGAAGTAGGAACCCCATCAAAGGAAAGAAATGCTCAACCTCTACTAGATGGTTTTCTTTTTCCCCTGCCTTCCGCTATGCTAAACTGTTTTTTTAAAAAATGTAAAACTTGAAAGCTTCATTATCATCAGATTCACCCGCCATTGTAAGGAGAGTCTGTCAATTAACCCTGGTTCTCTGAGAGATAATGTCATCAGTTCTGCTCTGAAAAATGGCCTGGAGCTTTCCTCCCTACTCCCATTCTCATTCCACTTCCACTATATAACTGGGGTCAAGTTTCTTCAAACTGAATCTGCCAGACATTTCTCAGGTTCAGGGCCCACTGCTGATCTGATTCCTAACATCACTGTAAAAGAGGGATAGGGAATCCGTGCTCACCCCAAGCAATGTTGTTAGACTACAATTCCCATAATCCCTGACCATTAGCCATGCTGGCAGAAGCTAAGGGCAAAAATGTCTTCAGGGTCCCTGCTGCTCCATCTATGCTGTAAGAAATATGCTGGGCTTGAAGTGGTCTTGAGAGGAAGAGACATTCGCTGAAAACAGCCCAGGCATGCTGGCAGCCAAAAGAGGAACTGAATCCAGCTTGACAAAGTAAAAATCTAATGAAGCACTGGCCCAAAGAGGTTTGTGTTCATAGTCGCATTGCTTGGCCAGAAAACGCTTGCATTTGAAATGTCCCCAGTGCGTGTATAAATAGGTCCAGAGCATGAAGCTCTGAGTTTCATTTAATACTGGACATGTGGCTCAGCCTTCCTGGCTTCATTCCATTCAGCAAAGAATGATTCGACTATTTGGGGATTTTCGTTCAGAGATGAGCCTGGCAGCAACAATCCATGGGAGAGCATCTCCTGTAACTTTATGAACACATATTTGAAATACATTTTTATAGCAGCACTCAATTAAATTGACAGCTTGTTTACTGTCGACTCTGGTAGCTTATGGGCTGCCCAAGTGGCATATTTAGAGAGGGCTGGAAATTGTTTGATTTAGCTCTTAAGGGCTGAAAGGAAAGGAGTAAACTCTGAGAGCAAAGTAGTGTTTGATAGCTTCCACGCTTCTTCCCTGGCGTGACAGTAAGTGAGTGACAAGGTAGGCAACCAGGCAGTCTTGGCTATGATGGCGACAACTAAGTTTAACCTGGATCAGGCAGTATATTGGGTCATTTAGTAAATATAGCTCAACATAGGAAGCTGCCTTATACTGAGTCAGACCATTGGTCCATCTCACTAAGTAGTGTCTACACTGATCTGCAGTAGCTCTAAGGCAAGCACTGTTCTCAGCCTTACCTGAAGATGCCAAGGGTTGAACATAGGACTTTCTGCATGTAATACAGATGCCCTTCAACTGAGCTAAGGCTGGCCCCCCCACACACATTTTTTCCCTTCTGGGGAAGGTGGGAAGAGGTGGGAGAGATGTCCATGACTTCCGACCTTCATCAAAGGCACACAGGAAGTGAACCTAAGCCCCCACCATCGCCCAAGAACCAAAATGGGGAGCTTTGTTCACGCCAAGCATTTAAGAAACACCTGATACACATATAAAGCACATCACTTCCCCCGAAAAACCCGGGGGACTGTAGTTTGTTAAGGGTGCTGGGAATTGTAGCTCTGTGAGGGGAAATTACAGTTCCCAGGACTCTTTGGAGAAGGTTTTGTGCTTTAAAAGTGTGTTGAACGTTCTTTCAGTGTACAATGTGAACATGCTCTAAGTAATATCTATTTGTTTAAAGAATGGGAAAACTGCCTACCATTTGAAAATATTGTGGCGGTGTACAAAAAAAGAAATAAAAACATAACACAAAGTTAAAACAGTAAAAATATATATTAAATCCGTCAATAAAACCAAACAGGAACAATATCCAACAATGCTCATAGCGGCTTACAACAAAGGAAACAGGAAGACATTTCAAGCAGCACAAAAACAATTTCATAATAGCATAACAATAACATAGCAAATACAAGAACACAAAAAACACATTTCAGTACTGTAAATATAAAAGATTACTTCAGATTACTTAAGCAACATGCAGCATCCAAAAGCTTAAAGATAAAACAGAAACAGCTAAAAACATAGAAGAAACAATCATTAAGCTGAGATATAAATTTAATAAACAATGTAATGTATTTCTATTTAAATTATAGTAATTTCAAAATTTGCACCTATGCATATACACTAGCCTATGCAATATTTTCTGCTGTTTTGGGTGGCCAATGAGCAAGTAGATACCCTGAAATATCTGGAGGGCCCCACAGATTCCCCACTTGATGGTTGGCTAGGAATCATGTTCTCCTCCCACTGAAATCTCCTTGTCTCCGTCCTCCTGAGATCTGAAATTGTACCCTAGATTGGGGGTGGGGGTGATTTAAGAAATCTCATTTTTTGCCACGTCACCCTATACTGAGCCAAGCCATCCAGTACAGAAACTAAGATTGTAACCAGAAGTCAGACTCTTTTGGGATTGCTTTGATCTCTATTCCATCCTAAAAGCTTTTCTCAAAGTGATACTTATGGATCTTTTTAATGTGGAGGGAATAACCCTGGGATCTGTCTTTGGCTGCTGTGGCTTATCTTATGTCGGTAGTTTAAAATAAAAATAAAGAGTGGGAAAGGGAACCTAGCTATTACATGCAAATCAAAGCTCTTATATTGCATTCAACTATTCCCACTGGAAGCAAATACCATCTTTTTGCAAGAGGTGCATGATGAGTCCCTTCTCTATTTGGTATCTCCACACCCTGAAGAACCGTATGTTGTTTACCCTAGAGACCAATTACCCCTGTTCTGCTGGGTAATTACACAATCAGGCTGGGGTTTCTTCAAAGCATGCTAAGTACCCAGCAGACTGCTGAGAGTTCTTCATGGTTGTTCCATTCTCTTGGATAATTACGGGATCATGTTACCTTAGTACACTGGACCAAGAAGCCTACATTTAGTTCAATTTCATTACTGAATCCCTCTGCCATCTCTAAAATTCAAATCTACCATTCCTAGACCCTCTGGCATTATTTCTTAAGCTGAATCTATATTTTAATTGGGTTTTGTTTTTTGTTTTTTTAAAAAGCACCCATAGGTCTTCACAGTCTACCAAGCAGAGCCAGGTGTAAACTCCATGCAGGACTCTTCCAGGTGACCTATAATAATATAATAATAATAATTTATTATTCATACCCTGCCCATCTGGCTGGGTTTCCCCAGCCACTCTGGGTGAGTCCCAACAGAATATTAAAAACACGATAAAACATCCAACATTAAAAACTTCCCTAAACAGGGTTGCCTTCAGATGTCTTCTAAAAGTCAGATAGCTGTTTATTTCCTTGACATCTGAAGGGAGGGCTTTCCACAAGGCAGGCACCATTACTGAGAAGGCCCTCTGCCTGGTTCCTATTTATGGAGCATTTGCAGTCTCGTGCCCAGTATTACTTAGGCATTTTAAGAAACCAAAAACATCAACGCAGTTTCAAAATCATTAGTTAAAATCCATGCAGGTTTGAAAGGTTCAGTCTAGCACCTTGGTTCAAAATGGCTCCAAACTGTAACAAAACCTAAATGGAAAACCTGCTCCTTGATCTCAGGAACCATCATGCTACATTTGGCTAGGCTATCTTCAGATGCAAAGTGAATGGACAAACAAACAACTTTCCAAACTATTGCAGGGTTATAGTCAACTAACTTCTAGTTGGAGTAGACCCAACAAAATAAATGGACCTAAGTTAGTTGTAGTCATTAATTTCCAAGTAAAGTCTTGGTTGAATACAACCCCTAGTAGATTCATCATGATTTACTTGCGCAGAGTTTAGATTATATCTGGTATTTACTGGTGCCCACAGTTAGAATTAAAAACAGAGGCACATTCTTAGCCTTGAGAGTTTGTTCCACAGTCCTTTAACACCAGTGTCCCCTCCTGGTTATTCCAAGGGGGCCTTCATTTCCACAGCCAAATTTGAAAGGGGAGGGGGCACATTTTTGTTGCCATCATTAAACTATTGGGGATCAGAAATAAACTGATGCTGATAGACTGTAGGAAGATCCCAACCTACCATGCCTGCCTCCATTTTATCTGCGCAGCAACCCAGTGAGGTAGGGTTTGGCTGAGTGTAGCTAAGATTAATCAATAAATAAGCTTTGAGGTTGGGTAGGGATTGAAACTTAGTCCAAGTGGAACACTCCATTTGTCACAACCAGTGCCGGATTTACGTATAAACTAAACAAGCTATAGCTTAGGGCCCCACTCTCTTGGGGGGCCCAAAAAAATTAAATGAAAAAAACCTGGGTGTACATTTCCAAAATATAAGATAAAAAACAAATTACTTTGATAAAATACATATTTTGTTATGTGCAAAGGGCTTTAGATACCTATTAGGTCCATATATTACCATATAGCATATATTCAGCACAAAAAACAGCGACAGTTTGTTGTTGGCAAAGGACAGCTGGACATATAAAGGGCCCTATTACCTTCAGTAGCTTAGGGCCTCATCAAACCTAAATCTGGCCCTGGTCACAACATGTGGTTTGTGGAGCAATATGTGCTGGACTGTGCTGTGCCACATCAGAACAGTCCCCCTTGTAAGATATAAATAAAGCTATCTTCCCAGCCTTCATCCCACTATGTTCATTTTCTACTTGTGGGGAGTGTTTTGCATTGCTTGCCAGATTGGCTTTTTCATCCTCCACAGCAAACTGCTGTTTTGCTCCACTGAGTTTTGGTTTAGCTTCTTAGAGAAAGTTGTCTTAACACACATTCTCATTCAATAGCATTTAAAGCTGTTTGCAAACACATTAATTTCCAAAGTCAGGCACATAATAGCTTAGCTTCTGAGCGATGAACCACAGGCAGAAGCTCAATTAGTGGCATTACATTCCTTAGCCATTGGCCGTAGCAAATCTAGAAATATACAAATGTATAAACCACGTCACAGAAGATTTGGCCAATTTGTTACGCATTTAAACAACCCACACACCATATGAAAAAACGTAATCCTATGCATTTCTGCTCAGAAAGAAGCATTCCTGAATTTCGTGAGACTTACTTCTAGGTAAGTGTCTTCATAGGGTTGCAGCCTCAGACATTAACCCCCCAAACAACTAAATGTTTCCAGTGCAATCCTAGACACGTCTACTCAGAAGTAAGTCCCATTCAGTTCAGTGGGATCTCCTCCCCGGTAAGTGTATATAGGACTTACATCAGCCACAGACAGGATAGCCAATGGCCAAGGGTGACGGGGATTGTACTCCAAAAACATCTAGAGGGCCGCAGGTTCCTCACCTTGACACCAGAGGCTTCCAGGGGCCAGATTTGGCCCTCAATGCCTCTCTATCCATCCCTTGTGATTCTCCCCAGGCCACACACACACACCCCGGCCTTGCTTTGCAGCCTCCATCTTTTGCTTGAACTGTGATCATTCCTCTTGCTCTCGCCTGGATGGAGGATGCTGCAGTCTGTGTGTAGAAAGCAACTTCTGGCTTTTGTGTTTCTGTACAAAGGTAACCCCACCCACTTTCCCCTCTGGCCCCACCCTCCACTGGCACACAGCCCCCATTTGGGGGATGTGTTGTGTGCTCCGCAATGCAACTTGCACCCATGTCAGTGGCCAGAAGACCCTCAAGTACTGCTTGATTTACCTTGTTCTGCACAAAGAGAATTCTCACAATAGTACATTTTACAGTTCCTTGGGGGGGGGGCATTTTCACCAGCACTCCACAATGTCTCAGGACCACAGTATATGCTGCTTCCTGGAATTATGCCTCTTTCCATCCTTTTCTTGTCCAGTCCCTAGATTTCTCTGCTGTTTCAAGCCTGATTAGCTTAAGTGATAAAATGCAAGACACGCATAATGCTGTCTAAGAAGAACCTGCAGATAACTGGCAAGTTGCCTTTGCTAAGAGGTAGGCAGAGCTGAGATAAGAAGCAGTGGTGGCTCAAGCAGAGACAGCGAGAGAAAGAGATTATAAAATCCCCTCCAAGCTGCCAATGCAGTCTGACCCCCACACTTTTAAAAAATTGAGGCAAAGGTTATGCACAGTAAGAACTCTGTGGCCAGAGTAGAATCTGGAAAACCTGGAATCAAGTCCCCACTAAGCCCACGTGAAGCTCACTGGGTGACCAGTTTTTCCCCTTGAGTATTTCAGCCTAAACCTACCTCAAAGTGTTGCTGTGAGGATAAATAGGAAGGAGAAAACCTCAGAGTGGGGTGCAGCTTCATCACCTCCTGCTTGCCAGTGCCGGCATACCCCAAGGTGACAGTCAGCAATAGCAAGGAAGAGCAGATTCGGCCCCAGGGGGCTGTGGAGGTAGGCAGGGGGCACGTTCTCAGGGCCATGGGCCTCAGCAAGTGCCTGATGATGCCCAACCCTGTGCTGGCCTGGGACTTGCTGATTTATTTGTTATCACATTTCCATCCCACCTAAGAAGCTGCACTGGACAGAAGGAAAAGAAAGAAAAACCATGTAAAGATGTAACCATTTCAGAGATTTCAAAGTTCCAAGGACATGTTCTGATCAGGATACAGCTCACAGTTCCTTGCAGGAATTCTCTGCTTCATCCCACAACTATATCTGGTGGTAAATCAGGAACCCAGATAAATCTGTAACTCTTGACAACAAGCTTAAATATCCAGGCCTCTTCCAAACTCCTGTGGAACAACCCCTCTGCCTCCTTTTCCAAACCAACTTCTGGAAGAGCAGGTTATTGAGTATGCTTCACTATTGTGGAGAGAAGGGGCTCTGTTGCTTTTGCAATGTCTTCTCTTCTTAATCACGAGGTTAACAGCATGGGTTATCTTTGCACTCATTGGCCAAAACACAAGAAGGCAGAATGAGGTGTGCTACTTTGCATGGACTTGGGTAGAACACTGCCTACATGTTTTCCTTTATACCTCTATAAAAAGCTTACATTTTTTTCATGAAAGCTGAATATTCAGGGAGGGGCATGAAATATTATTGAGGGGATCAGGACCGCATAGAACCTTTATGGCTGCAGCCCTCAGTTTGTATGGTTTAGTGCAGGTATCGCCAACCTTTTTGGGCCAGTAGGATGTTTGAGAAAGTGCCCTTGGCACCAGTCAGAATATGGCTGCCATAGGGTGTTTGGCAAGATACATTTCTTAAAAAGCAGAAAAAGAGACAGGACCATAAAAAGTTGTGAGCATGCCTCCCCACCCAATCCTTGGGGAAAAGGCACCTATGTCAACCACCATCACACTCACTAAGTGTTTTGCATTGCTCCTCTGTCCAAAACTGGTGGGAAGGTGGGTGTCCAATCCTGACATCCAATGAAGTGTGGGGATGCCTGAGGGTGCATGTGCAATGGAGGAAAGGCTGAACCAGTGTAAACAGGTACTTGGCAGGAAGAGCAAAGAGTTACTCATGCATTGTGGATTTTTGAAGAGATACTTAATGAGACCTTTTGCAGGTGCCATAGGAGATGCTGGTGGCCAGACTGGTGTGTGGAGGTATCATCCTGGAACCCTTGGTTGACTGTTTGTGGGGAATATTACAGCTTTATAATTCTGATAGCTCTTCCCTTCAGTGGACACCTCTGAATATGAGCATTCTTGTTCTTTTTGTCTTCGCAGGTGAACTTCTGCCATGGCTTCTTGTGATGAGCAATGATATACTCTGAAGTCTACAGAGACCAAACATCCAAAGGAATGGTTGCTTCGCTTCCTTCTCACTATCACGAAATGAAATGGTGTTCCTAAGGTGATAACTGCTTCTTGCAGTCTAGAAGACACAACTTCGCTAGGACATTTTGTTTTTATTTTTTTTGTCTGCAAACGCACATTCTGATGGCTGGTGGGCGGTGATGACACCATGTAGAAGGTCCTGAAGGGGTGTCCTAACTGAGTTGCAATGGTTTTATACACTTCCCCATTTCCAAACGGCTTTCTGTCAGCACTGCACTCTTTCTCCTGGGGCTTGATCTTCCCATGTTATTGGCTTGGAGACAGGCTTATAGCCTCCTTTGTGCCTACCACCTATGAGAAGCGCCAAAGGGGAGATGATCCGTGCTACTTCCACGCTCTGTGCATCATCATCACCACTCCAATTTACCTGGCACTGCTGGTGGTCTCTCTGCCTTTTGCCCTGATTGGCTTCCTGCTCTGGTCCCCTCTCCAATCTGCTAGGCGACCGTACGTCTACTCTAGGCTGCAAGACAAGAGCCAGATCCATGGAAGCACGTTGCTCACGGAGTGGAAGGCCGCCAGCAATGGGAAAAGCTTCTGCTTTGGCAGCGCCAATGTCTGCCTGCTCCCAGACTCCTTGGCAAGATTGAACAATGTTTTCAACACACAGGCCCGTGCTAAGGAGGTTGGGCGACGGATACGGAATGGGGCTAGCAGGCCACAGATCAAAATCTACATCGATTCCCCCACAAACACGTCCATCAGCGCAGCAAGCTTCAGCAGCCTGGTCTCTCCTCAGGGCGGAGATAGTAATAACCGTGCAGTCAATGTGGGCATCAAGAGGACAACCTCGATGGAGTACAAAGGGGACAACTCCGGCTTGAACAACAGTGAAGATGGTAGAGATGGCAAAGCTGGAGGAGATACCAATGAGGGCGAAGACGGCAACACGTGCATTGTGCGCATAGGTGGAGAGGACAATGGGCACATTTCAGACCTGGAAGCAGATGGCACTGGTGGCCAAGTCAATAACAGCAAGGGGCCAGCAGACCGATCACCAGAATCTGAAGCCGAGAGCCTGAAAGGCCAGACTCCGAACCATAAGCAGAAAGAGGGGGATTCTGGGAGCCTAGATAGCTACACTGCCTCGCGAGAGTCCCTAGTGAAGGTGCGTGCCGCAGACGGCCCTGTGGACCAGAGCACTGTCAACAGCAAGCTCCTTTACAAGGCCTCACTGATGAAGAAGACCTCCTTGAGAAAAAAGAGAAACACAGATGAGCTCTTTGACCACGAGATCTCCGCTTTCTTCCCTGCCAATTTGGACTTCCTGTGCTTGCAGGAAGTGTTTGACAAAAGGGCGGCTGAGAAATTGAAAGAGGAGCTCCACCATTACTTTGAATACATTCTGTACGATGTTGGGGTCTACAGCTGCCACGGCTGCTGTACCTTTAAGTTTGTGAACAGTGGCCTGCTTTTTGCCAGCCGCTATCCAGTTATGGATGCTGCTTATCACTGTTATCCCAATGGAAAAGGAACAGACGCCTTGTCTTCTAAGGGGGCCCTGTTTCTCAAGGTAGGTCTCTTTCTATATAAACTGATTCAGGGACCTTCTGGTCTGCAAGCAGGACAAGTGCATATATGTGTGTGTACTTTGCATGTCTAGGCCACTATGCAAATACAAAATTTGTGGTGTGCAATAAAGAACACCCTGCTTCATTGGAACATAGAAAGCTGCCTTATACCGAGTCAGACCATTAGTCCATCTAACACAGCATCAAAATGAATGGGACCTGTCCCAAGTCCTGGAAGTGGCCCTTATCCATTTTGATATGGCCTGCAAACGAGAACATCCTTATGGGCCATGATTTTCGCTCTCCTCCTCTCTAGCTCTTTTATATCATTTCTTTGACATTTTTATATCATTTCTTTGACATTTTACAATCCTTAGCTCAGTAAACTTTGCAGCCCTGGGGAGGTGGGTCGTGGTGGCTCCCACATGGAGAGCCGAGTGTTCCTTATGTGACCCTTGCCAAGATGCTTGCCAGAATTGCCTTGCTAATTGGCAACCGTAATCATTTTGCTTTTATTGTCTGCTCTTTTTGCATTTCATTGGCCACTAAGCTCACTCCCTTACATGCCCAGCAACCACACGGACAGATAGATGCTTGCTAACTGAGGATGACACGCCATGCATCTGATGAAGTGGAAACTTCCATTGTGACCTTTTTTATTTTTTATTTGGATTTTTAATACAGAGACAAAACACACACACATCCCACCCACCTCTTCCCTCCTCCCCCCAGTTGTACAACTTTCATGCCAATCTCAACATATAACTAAGTACCAGGTGACTCCCCCCTTCCACCCTTTTTCTGGTTTCTTTATTTATCTATTAAATCACGTATTCCAAATTTTTAATCTTTGAATTTCTCCCTTTGTTAAATTCTATTAACTCCTATTCTGCTGGATTAACTCAAGACTTGTTTATGCTGGTTCTTAAAATATTCAATAAACATTTCCCAATCCTTGTATTCTTTATCGTCCTTTTCTCTTACCCTATTCATTATGCCTGCCAATTCAGCATATTCAAGCATTTAAAACTGCCACTCTTCCTTGGTGGGTACCGTCTTCGTTCTCCACCTTTGTGCCAATAAGATTCTAGCCACAGTGGTGGCATATAATGATTTTTGTTTTTTGTTTTTTAGGGACTTCTGTTGTTACCATTCCCAAAAGGAATGTCTTGGACTTTTTTGGGAAGGTTTTCTTTTTAATATCTTTTTTAATTCATTATAAATTAATTCTCAGAATTCCCTGATTATTTTACAGGACCACCACATGTGGAAAAAGGGTCCCTCTTCATTGCATTTCCAACATTTACCTTTTTCTTTTTAAAAACATTTTCACTAGTTTGGTAGGTGTTAAATACCATCTGTGGGTCATTTTCATCATATTTTCCTTTAATGTATAACACACCATAAAAATGATATTTACTGTCCACAAATTATCCCACAGCTCATAATCAGTGTTATGACCCACATCCTGTGCCCATTTAATCATATTTGATTTCACAAATTCCTCTTTTGTATCCCACTCTAGCAGCAGTTCGTACATTTTTGATAATACTTTTTCTTTTGTATCTAATAAATTTCTTGCAAATTGGGATTTTTGTTCTGCAAATCCATTTTTTAATCAATCTTATAAAGTTTGCTAATCTGATGTATCTGTAACCAATCTGTTAGTAATTTTTTTAGTTCCTTGGGATTTTTCAACCTTGGTTTCTCTCCTGTAAGATCTAAGATTTCTTTATATGTTAATCATTGTTTGTCCATATTTGTTCTTAATTTGACTTAGTGCCCTTTGCATTTCCATCATTGATATTGGAGTATTTAATATCTATGCATTTTCTTCTGATATTTGTCCAATTTACATTCTTCCAAATACTCCGATATCAATTCTGCGTTTTCTTGCTCTTTCTTAGAAAGGTCTATGTAGAATTTAACAAATGTGTGTCTTATCTCTTTTTGATTGATTATGGAGGTTCCATTTTTTAGCGGACTATGGATTATCCTTTTTTTCTTTTTCTTTCTTCAGTTGCCAGGCTAATAACTTTCCTGGTTTATTTTGCAAATTCAAATCTCTTTTGTTTCATCGCTTTAATTTTCCTTTCTATATCTTGGTTAATTAGCATAGAGTATTGCGCTTGTAATATTTAATTCCTTGTAATAGGGTGGTGCTGTGGTCAAACCACAGAGCCTAGGGCTTGCCAATCAGAAGGTCAGCAGTTTGAATCCCCGCAACAGGGTGAGCTCCCGTTGCTCAGTCCCTGCTCCTGCCAACCTAGCAGTTCGAAAGCACATCAAAGTGCAAGTAGATAAATAGGTACCGCTCCAGCAGGAAGGTAAATGGCATTTCCGTGTGCTGCTCTGGTTCACCAGAAGTGGCTTAGTCATGCTGGCCACATGACCTGGAAGCTGTCTGTGGACAAACGCCAGCTCCCTCGGCCATTAAAGCGAGATGAGCGCCGCAACCCCAGAGTCGTCCGCGACTAGACTTAACGGTCAGGGGTCCCTTTGTTGTTGCTATGGAACGAAACACAGACCTGCCCAGGAGAAGCATGTTTTAGGAACATAGGAAACCATTACATTGGACCATTGGTCCATTTAGCTCAGTATTGTCTACATTGACAGGCAGGAACTCAGACAGTGATCACTTGCAGCCCTACTCAGAGATGTCAAGGATTGAACCTTTGCCCTTCTGCATGCAAGATCCTTTATCACTGAGCTACACTCCCTCCCCAATCAGGTTTATGTTGCCAAAATTCCACACACATATCCTTTCATTTAGGCCTTTCCCAGCTCTAATTGCTTGGTTGAACTGCTTAGTAGTTGCCTTTTTAAAAAGTTTCTTGAGCATTTTGACTTTCTGCTATATGGGATATTTTTAGTTGATATTATCCATAGTTATTTTCATCAATGTTATGTTTTAATGTATTATTTAGAATTTTGACTTTTTTAATGCAAATGGTATTGAGATTTTTTTTTTAATAGTAAATTGATTAAATAAATAAATAGTCCAGAATGTGTGAATTAGGGCAGCTTGCTTTAAAGTGCAGACTGAACAAAATTTATGAGTGGTGACCATCTATTTAGAAGGGAATTTTTTTTTTCCTGGAGCAGTGTGAGAATAGACGAAGAGTTGTAGCATTAAAAACCTTTTTTGGAAAAATATTCTAAGAGTTTGAAATCTCTGTATTCAACCTGAGCTCTGCTGTTTGCAAATCAAAGGGGCAGAGCTATTTGCTGAACTCTCCTGCCATCTGCTCGCAGTGACCCCCTGCCTGTTTTCCACCTACATTTACAAAGTTAGTAAAATTTCAGTTGTTCCTTTCTTCCGGGCAAATGAGTCTGGTATTCCATTTGCTGTAAGCCAGGCCCCAAGCAAAGTGGGCTTCTCTGGCCTGTATAGATTGTGGCAAATTAAGAAAATGTGTGCCATCTTTCTTATTCTGCCTTCTGCTTTTGCTGTTGATACGGGAGGGACAAGGAGCTAGGCAGTGGGTCCTAGTCCATTCAGATGAATAGGGATATTCCCCATCAACCTCAGTCTTCTCTCAGTGTGAATAAAAATGCATATGTCAGTGAAAAGCAGCATATGAAAGTACATTATATTAAGGAAAATTGTTCTGCAAATATGTGTGGATAAGTGAATTTGAGATTGAGGAAATGAGAAACAGAGAGAAACCAAAATGTTGCCCATCCCTGGCAAAAACACATCTCTGAGAGAGAAATGCAAAAAGAGCTGCAGGGAAGAAAAGGCAGGCATTATGATCTCAGTGGCCATGGACTTTGCCCATCTCATAAACCCAGTTGCACTGACTTTACTGTGTGGTGCATCTGTCAGTTTATGAGCTTGAGGAGCTGCTGGCTCACCTCCTGCCCAAGCTTTTACTTGGACTTTTGGCTGTACTTTCCGTCCCTTGTTCTTTATCAGCACTGCAGCAAACAGTTTGCAGGGGCCGACGGGGAACTCTTTGGCAACGGAATGCAATAAATCTCGGAGGATTCCAAGACCTGGGTCCCATTTGCCAATTAAGCAAGCCATGCCCTCCAATTCTTAAAGGATGCTTTCTTGAAAAGGGGGGGGGGGAATGGGTAGGGAGAACCTCTCTCATGATACGAGAACCCACTGGGGCCATCCACTGAAGCTGAAGCTTGGAAGCTTCCGGACAGATGCAAAGAAGCACTTATTCACACAACACACAGTTAACCTTTGGAATTCACTACCACAAGATTCAGTGATGGCCATAAACCTGGGTGGCTTTAAAGGGGGTATAGACAAATTCATGGGTGGTGGTGGTTAAGGCTATCAGTGGCTACTGACCACAGTGGCTATGTTCTTTCTCCATGGTTGGAGGCAGCGTGCTTCTAAATACCAGTTGCTTGGAATCACAAATAGAGAGAGTGCTGCTGTGCTGAGGTCCTGCTTGTATGAGGGGTATCTGGCTGGCCACAGTGAGAACATGATGCTGGAGTAGATGGGCCATCAGCCTGCTTCGGCAGGTCTCTTATGTTCTTATGAAGCAGATCACTGATCTGTCTACCTCAGTAGCATCTTCAATGATTCACAACAGCTCTGCAGGGTTTTAGTCTTTCCCGGATCTCCCGGCAATTGCTAGAGCCCAAAACTGGGACATTTTGCATACAAGGTAGCGATGGGCACAAGACCAAATTCTGACTGGTTCCAGTTCTGCAGAGTTCTACAGTACTGCCTGCATTGTTCTGGTTCCATGTGGATATTTTAGGAGGAATATGCACAAATCTTTTTTTAAAAAAACCCCTCAAACCTCTGCATGAAACTTTTTTAATTTAAAAAATGCATACACTTAGAAGGTGGTCTGAGAGCTTCCTCTCTTGTCTGTTGTTGGTTCCATGGGGGCAGCTACGTTTTTCCCTGTACAACCCCACTGAAAATGGTGGCACAACTTGCATTGCTCCCAAGGGAACTTGTTCTAGGTTTGTTACATTTGTATGTCGCTTCCCACTACAAAAAAAGTCCCCAAAGCGATTTACAACACAAGTAAAAAATAAAAACACCATGAAAATGATGAAAGCATGTTAAAAACATACTCAGAATATTAACATGGGTTCATCCCTATTGTAATCACCGCACCCAACTGGAGATGAACACCAAAACAAAACAAACATCCAATGATTGGGGCAGCCAGAATGCATGGAGGAGAGAGAAAATATCTGTGCCTAGTACCAAAATAATAACAAAGCAGGTATCAGGCAGGTCTCCTTGGAGAAAGCATTGCAATAATCAGGGGCTATTACAGAAAAGGCCTGTTCTCTTGTTGCCACCTGCTGGGCCTCCCTTGGAGGTGGCACTCAGAGGAGAGCCTCAGATTATGGGCAGGTGGCAAAAGGTAGGGAAAGATACGTGGAAAGGTGGTCCTTTAGGGATAGGGATCCTCTCTGGCTTTCCAAATAGGGCAGGGGTGGGCAGCTTCTGGCCTGCATGCAGACTTTAGTCTAATTTCAAAATTATCCTGCATGTTCAGAGCTTTGGCAAGTGTGTTATTCATTCATTCATTCAAGTATTGTATACCACCAAAACACACACAATATAACATGGTGATGTATTAAACACCATAAAAAAGTGCAATATGATTACAGGTACTGGCTGATTAAAAAAAATAGACAGGTGCAGAGGCCTGTCTACATAAAAAAGGCCTCCCTGAGTCAGCTGAAAGTAAAAAGTGAGGGTACCTGTTAGATCTATGTTGGGAGAGGGTTTTGGAGCCTGAGACTGGCAGGCTTCTGTGGCACAAGGGGCAACCAGCAGCCTGCTGGGTAAGGAGAAATGGGAGGAGAAAAGGGGGATCTGGAAAGACACAGTGAGAAGGGGGGTTCTGCCCACATTGGCCCTTGGACCAGCCCACCACTCAGATCTGCCCTCCATTGACAGATAACCTCCACCCTTGGTGCAGGGGTAGGAACATACTGAAGATCAAAACAGAAAGGTGCCTTGTACCAAGACAAAGCATTCTTGATCCATCTAGCACAGCTTTTATCTGCTCTGATGGGCAGCAGTGTGTAAATCTAGATTATTTTACTGTACGGGGCTTTCATAAAATTAAAAACAAAACAAAAAAGAAGAAGCCAAACCTCTCCAAAATCTGGGCATCATTCATGTCACTGACTCCCTTCAGCATGTGCATATATTAAGGATTAAGGGATTAAAAAACCAGTCTGCTTCCAGCTGCCCAGAGCTGAGTCATTGATTTATGACCCATCCAGGCAAGCTGGCAGCTGTTTTTCCACCCCTCTTGCAGGAAAGTAAGCCTCTTTTCCAGCTACTATGAGGATTGATAGACTTAATTATCAACTCCCAAGTCTTCACTAAGATGGGATGGAGGGACTTGTTTACTGCCAGGACTCCAAATAAAACAAATCAGTAAATCTTGCTCAGATCCTCTAGCCTAGCTAGAAAGTGCACTGGAGCAACATCGGTGCCATTTCCAAAAATCTTGTGCAAAGCATTTTATTAAGCATGCTGGGTGCAAAGGTATGGGTGCCTAAATCTCATCGATCACCATAAGATTTTGCAAGCCATGCTGTAGTGTGGTCTGTCATGAATTCCAAACTGTCTTGTTTGCTTGTTGTTCTTGCAATTACGTTGTTCAAGAACTAAAGAGTCAGCAAACTAGCTCCATCAGCTCAATGAAGTTTTAGACTTATTTTTCTTCAGCAGCAGCCTTGCCACTCCCCATGGCGAATCACAAACTGAAGGGAGCATAAAAAAGGCCAGTATGGTGTAGTGATCAGAGCACCCATCCCCAGCCTGTCACCTTCTGGGTGTTTTGGACTTCAATTTCCACCAGGCCATTCTGGGTGGAGGCTAATGAAAGTTGTAGTCCGAAACATCTGGAAGGAGCCAGCTAAGCAGGTCAGTTCCTGGATGGGAAATCCCCAGAAAGCCTTACTTTGAGTTCTGCTAAGGAAGAAAGATAGGGTAGCATTTTTATTTATCTTTTAAATGAAGCTAGGAGCTGTGGAAGGAAGGAAGGAAGGAAGGAAGGAAGGAAGGAAGGAAGGAGTACAAAATTGAACTGGGCTAGTGTAAGCCTTGTGTGTGAACTGTGATAAGTCCCACTGTGTTGCCTATTTACAAGTACAGATGGACAAACCCTCAGAGGTTTAGTAACCATTCTAGGGTTTTGCAAGCACCTTGTGCTTATTTCTGCCTACATACCTGTCCTGGGAATTTCTGCATCAGCTTTTAAAAGCAGCTTCCCATTTATTCCTAGGCAGTAATCTAAATATTTTATATATACACACACACAGCCTCTGCTAATGCAAGACTTGGCTGGATTCCACACATTCTATGTGCACAAGAATCTTAAGAGTGGGCAGCAGTGGGCAGCTCTTGCAGAATAGGCCCTCCTTTAAATAAGAATGTGATTAGCTATCTCATTGTTTCCTGCTTTTCTTTATTTCTGGGAATCACCATCGTAGAGATAATGGGGCGTTTAGTTGCCACCACATTCATTCATTCCCTTTACCTTTCAGAGGTTCCTGGCAATGGGACTGTTGCACATAGAGATGATTGGACCTATAAAAGTCTGATCCATCCCAGTTTTCAGAGAGGATGGGACTAAGTCTGCCTCATCCTGTTTCCAGGCAAATTTGTAATGGAAAATCCTTTAAAATCTGCCTGGAGAAATGAACAGGAGGGAGGTATCAGAAGATTCAAGGGAACTCCCATGGTTTGCAGAAGTATACAAAATATATTTAAGGGATAAAACAATAAATGGGGGGAAGGACCCCAGAACACCCAAGTGGGGGTAGAGGTCTGGCTATTTGCAGATTAGTTGCACTGCAGAAGGCGTGCTAGGGAGACCACACATTCAGGAAACGCAAAATAACTTTTGCTAGGTTTTAATAACAATAACAAAAACTCCTTTTGCACTAAATTACAATATATCAATAACCCATCCACCAGGGTACTGAAGCTCCATGCTGCTCTTTATATACCATACCCAACAGCTTAATTGCCACAACTTAACAGCACCTGCTATACTGCTTCACAGCTGTAAAACTAGGTCACGTTATTTGCTCTGGCCTTTAAAGAAATACACATCTTGTGGAACAAGAATGAACCTTAAAATTTAAAGAGACCATTCAACAAGAGGGTGCTTCCTGGCCACATTGAATGCTGACTGAATGCTGGAAGGTTGAGAAGGAAGCTTGGGGAGAACAGAATGGAATGGAGTATCATGGACAAGAGCACAGCCAGCAAGGCCTGCTGGAACCCTAAACTGGAGCACTATTAACACAAACATTTTGCCTTGTATTTCTTTAGCATCTGCATTTGATGCCCAATTATTTCAGTGACTGTAGTCCTGCCAAATGACCAGGAAAAAACAAACTGCCTTGCTCCTCTACCTTTAAACAGATGTGTTTTGTCTGCTAAAACCTGCAGGTGAAATTCTTTTGCACAGAGCTTAAATCTGGTGGGGAACATCAGGCCTGGGGGCTGAATGCAGCCCTCCAGCCCTCCCTATCTGGCCCTCTGTAGTTTGCCAAGGCCACACTCCCTCGCTGGCTTTGCTTCACACCCAGAGTATTTTTGACTTACTGGAATGTGCCCTTGAACTCTTATAGTGCCGCTTGTTTGCTTGCTTGCAGGAAAAGAGGCACTTGTGAGAGTGTGTAGAAATTAGCTTACCGTATAAGGGTAGAATTTGCATTAGTTGCTCCGCCCACTTTTGCCTCTGGTCCCACCCCCCACTGATATGTGGCCCTTGAAACAGTTGCCCAGAATGGAATCTTGGGCTGAAAAAGGTTCCCCCCTCTGCTTAAACCATCACCTGCTGATTGCTGGACCATGGTGTGCTTTTAAAGGGACAGCTATGGGTTAGCACCAAAATGAACAACTCTACAATATTTGTGTGCAATGGCATTTAGTTTTTGGCAAGCCAATATTTTTCTTTTTAAAGCCATCTAAGATAGTAGCTTACTCCACATCTTGTGGCAGAGAGTTCCACAAGTTGCTGTGTTATGCCACCAGGCACTCCAAGCAGTGAGGGTGGATGGAAGGAACCAGCGAGTGATTAGAGCTAGTTCCATTAACATTTCATACTTACATTTAATTCTGTTTTAGCGTGCTTAAATAATATATTAACATAGCATAGCTGCTTTTTAAAGTACAATAAATCTCTGCAGGCAAGAGGGCAAGAATGCCAACTCATAAAAAGGGATTTCTGTAAATCTTGTTCGACCCCAGTTTGAAGCCAAATATGCAGCAGGCAGTCAGCACATCGGAGAGAAGAAAATGCATTTCCAAAGCTTTGAGGAGAATGTGCCTTTTTGTCTTGCCCTCAAGTGTCCTTGAAAGGCAGCACCTGTGTTCTCAGCTTAGCAAGAGGCAAGGTGGAAAGTCTGTTTTTGAAAATGTATTGCATATGATTTACTAGCATTCTGTAGTAACTAATTAAATGCCTACCAGAGGGTTAAAATACATAAGAAAATGAGGCTCTAAGGGATAAAACATAAAAAGCAAAGTCCTGTCAGGTCTGGCCCATCACAGTCCAGCAACATGCTGTTATGGTGGCCAAACAAATGCTTCAACAGGAAGTCTGCAAGCAGGAGCCGAGTGCAACAGTTCCGCCCTCCCTTGTGATTTTCAGGGCTAGAATTCGGAGGAAATCATTTGCATCCTTTTACAAAAGGAAATTGTTAGGTGCAGAGGGACCCAATTTTCACTGCAAGTGCACCTAAGGAAGGGGTGCCACTTTCTTCATCCGTTGTGGCCCTGAGAAAAACCTCCCCAATGGACAGCCCTGAAAGAGACACTCTCACTGTTGATTGCTGGGTGCAGCATATCATGTTGTGCTGGGCAGAAGGCTGCCCACACTTTTCAAGAACTGCGACCCAGCCCTGTGAAAAAAGCTGTAGTTTTTCTGCCTCTTTTGCGAGGGGCAGAGAAAAGAAATCCTCTGGGGTGTGGGATTTTGGCACAGAACCTGCCTTAATTTTACAAGTCTGGTGAGGGCTGGGTGTGTATTTGTCCTTTAACTTCGGGGGGGGGGGGAAACCATGCTCTCTGGACAGCTGTTTATAGCTTCACTGGCTGCCCATGCTTCCTAAAATGCACTTCCCAATAGGACCCATTTGTGCCTGAGAACAATGCAAAAATGTAGAAGTAAAAGGGGAAATAAATCTTCACATCGCTTTCGGTTGCTCCAGAGGTCGCCTTATCAACGCAAGTGCCCACAATTGCTTCCCCCTTGTCCTTGTCTGCGTAAGGGCCTACAAATCTCACTTGGGGCAAGAGGGAGCAGTGCAATTGGGTAATTTTAGACTCTAGAATTAATGGTCTTATTGGGAGGGTGGTGACTAAGCCTGCAAAGTTACGCTCCTTGTTGAGGTTACTGATTGATTGTAGGCTCTACCAACATTTCTGTCCATCTCATTGTTCCCCAGTGAAAGATCAACTTGAAATCAAGAGCAAATGTGAGACGTGCCTTCTGGCAACATCACTTCCAAAGGCTCCCCCCCCCCCCAACCCTTTGGGTAGTATAATATGCCTGACTTGTTGGGCACAGGGGGAGCCTGAATAATGAAGTCAGAGCAGGCACAAGATTGGTGCAAGTTTCACCCTGCTAGAGGAACAGAAAAGGGTTGTCAGGGAGTAGAGAGAGAAAATGGTAGTCTTCCTGCCATCACAGAACTGTAAGAACATAAGAAGAACCCTGCTGGATCAGGCTCATTTACTCCAACATCCTGTTCCCAAGGGGGCCAACCAGATGTCCATTATGGGATGCCCACATGCAGGAGAGCAATAGCAACACCCCTCCCCCCCTTTGTGATTTCCAGCAACTGATTAAGAGTGGAGATAGAATGCAGCTACTTTCAAGCCTGCAGCAAACCTTGAAATGAATGATTGAGTGAGGTGCCTTTGCAGGAGAGTTCATCAAACATCTGGGGCGACATGTTGCCTGTTTGGTTCCTGCGTGAAAAGGTAAATTATAGATGCTTTGCCACTCAACAGAAATCCTTTAAAGTATATACAGTGGTACCTTGGTTCTCGAATGGCTTGGCTCCTGAACAAATCGGCTCCCAAACACCACAAACCCGGAAGTAAGTGTTCCGGTTTGTGAACGTTTTTTGGAAGCCAAACGTCTGACACGGCTTCTGCTTACATGCAGGAAGCTCCTGCAGGCAATCAGAAGCCGCACCTTGGTTTTCAAACAGTTTCGGGAGTCAAAAGGACTCCCAGAACCGATTAAGTACGAAAACCAAGGTATCAATGTAGTCAAAGATACTCAGTGGTAAGGAAGTCATAATGCAGGATCAACCCCGGAACCATAGGAAAGAAATGTCAAGCCAAATGTTAAGAAGATAATTATCTGAAAACATTGAATGAATGAATGAATGAATCTTTATTTGCGTCAGCCATCGGCCATAGCAATAAAACAACAATACCTGAACAGAGCCCTGCTGCTGGATCAGGCCAAAAGCCCATCTAGTCCAGCATCCTGGTCTCAGGTGCCTCCTGTGGTGTAGTGTGGTGTAGTGGTTAAGAGCGGTAGTCTCGTAATCTGGGGAACCGGGTTCGCGTCTCCGCTCCTCCACATGCAGCTGCTGGGTGACCTTGGGCCAGTCACACTTCTTTGAAGTCTCTCAGCCCCACTCACCTCACAGAGTGTTTGTTGTGGGGGAGGAAGGGAAAGGAGAATGATAGCCGCTTTGAGACTCCTGAAGGGGAGTGAAAGGCGGGATATCAAATCCAAACTCTTCTTCTTCTTCTTCCTCTGGTCCAAAAGCAAGACCATGGCTAGCAGTCCTTCATGAAGTTCATTTAAGGTTCACCTATTGTCCTCTTCTCATGCTCCCACTGAAAATGGGCTCTCAGGCTCCCCTCTGGCAAAGAGGAGAGCTGTGTGTGTGTCTGTGTTCTGGATCTTCTCCTCTTTTCGTTGCACTATAGTGCAAGGGTGCCCCTCCAGATGGTATTTGTGTTGTAACATTGGGGAAGCATCACAATACAAGTAATAAAGCAGTATGATATGTGGATGGTCCCGTATAAAGCTATCACCAATGCACTATTATTGCATCAAGGGCATGTTGCAAAATGCACCTAAAACCCCCCAAGAAGAACAACCAGTGCCTCTTCTACTCTGAGAACAGCTATGCTTACCTGAGACCTTTGCTACCAAAAAAAATAGTTCTCATGTTTTATCTGCAGTTAATGGGTTTTGATCCTGAAAGGCCTGATGGTTGTCCATTAACCCTTCTATTCCTCTCTTATTTTCCTTCCAGGTGCAAGTGGGAAGTACACCTCAGGACCAAAGAATTGTGGGATACATTTCCTGCACTCACTTGCAAGCTCTGGCAGGTACCGTACAGATTGCTATCCTTTTGTTTTGCTTCTTTTGCTACTTATTGTAGAATAGAGATAGAAAGAGTGGGTTTGGCTATTCTCAGTGGTCTCTTGTCAGTACTTTAACCATCTCAGCTGAAAATGTTGCAGACAGGGAAGGGTTGTACATTAACCTAAGTATTCTGCAGAGCCAGGGCAAGCAGACAGACATCAGGTCTGCAAGGTCTATTGGAAGCCTAAGATCCATCGAGAGAGGGCCAGGTGCCGAAATGCTGGCTTCAAGCGGGGTGGGAATTAGAGAGGAAACACATTTAGAAATGAATTTTAAAAGAAAATAGATTGAAAATACATATTTCAATACAAATTTCTGTGAGGGCTTAAAAACATATCGATAGATGAAGGATTGGAGAGACATACGAGTGAGTAGATGCAAAAGTGTCATAAACTAGAAATAGACAGAGGCTACCACATCTGTTGCTCATGTTGGTAGCTCAAGGGTACCAACATGAATAAAATTTGGGGGGAGATAAGCCCCACCCCACATATTTGATCACAAGACATGGTGCACACACATCATTTGAAGTGCAATGCCCATCAACTTTGGGGAGGCCCAGCCCCCTCTAATAATTTATCGGTGTGACCAGAAGGACCTCTGCCCCTAGGAATTGGCTCCTATGTGCTGGTTGGAGCAGAAGCTGGGAAGCTTGCAAATCTCTGCACCAACCTAGAGTTGGCACAGGAGTTGGGCCCAAATTGGGTCTAGTTGCTGTCATGGGGTGGTAGTCAGTCTGCCTTGAGTTCCCAGCAGATCCCAGGCCTGCTGTGCCCCTCTGTCCCCAGATCCTGATGTCCCATACATTTGGCAGGCAGAATAGTGAGCTCCATGCTGGCGGAGTGACATTGGATAGAGGCTGGCAGAAGCTGGGGGAGCTCAGTGAAGGGACACCTCCATCCAATCCAACTACCCCCAAGCCAGCACAAAGGAGCTTGTATTGTGGTGTGATTCACTCCATGTGAAACATGGTTTACTGAACTCGCCTTGGCCTCTCCTTCCACTATTTACTGGATCTTTCCCATTACCTTGTTTCACGTAAATCTCCAGCACAATACAACTGTAAAAAAAATCAGCTTATGATGTGGACGGTGAAAACCACCATGTTGAGTCATTTCATGGCCACCTGAGAGTATCCAGAAAGAGACCAGGGCAACTTTGTTTCTCTACCAACCTCATGTCAGCAAATAAACTTGCCACCCTCAGCCAATCTGCGTAATGGTTGATAATCCAAATATTATTTAAATCTTATCTCAAGATAAACATTGTGTCATCTGGTAAAGCTTTGGGGTTAGCCTATAAATTTAAAAGCTTTGCCCTCCCTGCTGCTACCTAACTTCTACAAGGAATGGTGGCATTGGTGGGAAACACCTTATAGACCAAGTCTCTTTATAGCGATCAAATAAATTCAACTTGTCAACCTTTCCTCTCCCAGCATAAACTGTTAGCAGAAGTCTAGGACTCTTTGTAAAAATATTTCTCCTGTATATACAACATTGGAGATGGAACATTCTAGACTTTGTTTTGTAAAGAGCTGATACAAAAGAGTGATGGGTTGGAATGGACATGTTAACAATATCAACTTTGGGGTACAAAGGTTGAATGTAGTTCTTGGATCAAATAAGGAGATAAAGGACTCCTGGACAGTCAAGTTCAGTCAAAGGTGACTATGGGGTTGCGGCACTCATCTCACTTTCAGGCCGAGGGAGCTGGCATTTGTCCACAGACAGCTTTCTGGGTAATGTGGCCAGCATGACTAAACCGCTTCTGGCACAACAGGTCACCGTGACGGAAACCAGAGCACACAGAAATGCCATTTTCATTCCCGCCACAGCAGTACCTATTTATCTATTTGCACTGGTATGCTTTCGAACTGCTAGGTTGACCTTCTGATCGGCAAGCCCAGTGGGCTCAGTGGTTTAAACCACAGTGCCCAATAAGTAATAGGCCTCCCAATATATTTTTGAGCCAATTCTACTCTTCGTTTTGCTGATCTTATTCATGACGTGAAACAGACTCTGGTTTTGTTGTCTTCTCAATACACTTCTTTTGTAGCAGGGATGTATCAATTTGGTACCTTCTCTATATTGGGCCAATGCCCCATTCGATCCATCACCCTGCTCTCACTGTGGCCAATCAAGTGCCCTAATGGGAAGCCCAAAAGCAGGACCTGAATGCAACAGTACTCTGAGCACTTGTGATTCCCAGCAATTGACTTTCAGAGGCATACTGCCACCATCGATGGAGGGAGAACCTTGCCATCATGGCTGGTAGCCATTGGAGACACATTGAAACAGTGGTATTCAACCTTAAAGTATGAAAGTATTGAAACAAATGTAGTAATAATAATACCCAGATGTGATATTATGGCTATTTGTGCAGTGCTTGTACAGTTCCTTCATACTATTCCCCACCCCCTGCACCCCCTGCCAATTTCTAGTGGATTTACTCTTGGACCATCTCACTGAGATTTAAGGCAAAGAAGGAGCATGGCGAGAGAGGACTGGAATAATCCCCCTTTGCCCCATCAGAATGTCTCCCTTTAAGGCTTCCAAGTTCCTTTCCTGTTTGTCTTTCGTATTTTTGCTTCATATTTCCCGGCTTATCTATCACACTGTATTCAAATACAAGAGAGCTTAAGTTTTAAAAGCTTAGATGTCCTTCAATAAATCTCTGTTCATTTATGGAACGAAACAGAATGACCTGAGTTCATAACAGTGGAGTTTCCTTGGCTGTGCTGGTTATCTCATCCAAAACATTTCTTGTGTTTCTAAAAAATGAGGGATGGAACATGATGGCAGAAAAGGAAAGCTTGAGCCACATAAAAGGTGGTCTGGGATGTGTTTTTGTCAAAGAAAGCCTATTTGGAAATGTTTTGAAACATACAAATTGATGGTTGCTGAAAGTAAGCCTGGCTCCAGTTTAGAATTCAGAGGTGTACGTGCAACAGCTCAAGTTGGCAGATGCACCGGTGCTGCAATTTGGGAAGCAGGAGGAAGAATAGTGTTGGGGAAGAATAGCGTTGGGAAGAATAGTGTTGGGGACAGTGGAGTCAGCACTTAAAGCAGAAGTGGAGACCCTTTGTCAGCCCAAAAACACCGGGCCCTTATGGATAATCTCCTTAGAGCTGCTCTTAACTGAGAAAATGTGTCGGAGGTGATTTTGAATTGAAAATCATGAGCAGGGGGAAGACCCACCACCAACAATGAGAAAATCTGTCCATTACAGTTTCTCCTTTTCCCAAAATGAAATTCCATTGTCCACATTTCCACATCAATTTGCTTCCCCCCCTAAAATCCTTAGATCCTTAGAGAGCCAGTGTGGTGTAGTGGTTAAGAGTGGTGGACTCGTAATCTGGGGAACCGGGTTCGCATCTCCGCTCCTCCACATGCAGCTTCTGGGTGACCTTGGGCCAGTCACACTTCTCTGAAGTCTCTCAGCCCCACTCACCTCACAGGGTGTTTGTTGTGGGGAAAGAAGGGAAAGGAGAATGTTAGCCGCTTTGAGACTCCTAAGGGTAGTGATAAAGCAGGATATCAAATCCAAACTCTTCTTAGAACAATTTTCCCTTGATATACACATTTCTGCAAAGTAATTTCCCCTAATAAAATGCAATTTTGTATGTTATTGTCATTAGCATGCATTTTTATGCTCATATCTTACCAGCATATGCATTTTTTGTGCACTCGGTTGGAGAACTGTATTGCAAAATTCAGATAAATGTGAATTTTGAAGGATGGCTGTGTTTGCGGATTGTTTTAGAAAGTGTGAATCTGGTTGATTCCCCTTTAAGTGCAAACCATAAGTATAAATCTCTACCACACAAACCACATGCTTTAAATAAAGGGGGTGACAAAAAGCTCCCAGCATAGAGCAAAAGAACAAACTCCACTCATACGCATTTAATATTTTATTTTATTTTATTTAAGCGGATACGGGTCAAGTAAGTTTTACTCAGAGTAGACCGATTGACATTAATGAACATTAAGTTAGGTCCATTTGTTTTAGTTGGTCTGCTCTGAGTAAAACTTAGTTTAACACCACCCAGTATTTTTATACAGCCTTGCAGGGCAAGAAACCCTGTCAAATGAAATCCTGCAACAATAAGAACATGATATGCAATTAACTAACCGAGCGGCATGAAAACATTTCATTTCAATAAGAAAGATCAAGTAAATAGAATAGATGTTTTTTTCTTTTGAATAAATAAGCAAAAATACCACAAAATAATCTATAGGAATTATCCACTGGAAATCAGAAAGAAAAGCAGAGCAGGATGTTGGTTGCAGCCAGTCTGGTGGAAACTTACAAATCAGAACTGGGAAATCCACCCCAACCCTCTGCCTCATTCAATTATACTTGATTCAAAAGTGATCTGTTGCATTCTTCACAGTGACTTCTTTTGATTTGCTGCTTGAGTTGTAGATATGAATTTTAAAAATCACTCCTACAATGTTTAGCACCAACACTGCGTGTTCAGATTAAAAAATAAAATAAAACCAGACAACAACACAGCAACTCAAAAATTAAAAAGACCATTTTCCACTGAGAGTGTCAGGGCTCTCAGAATCCAATCCACACTTTTGAGGAAGCAAGTCCCATTTAACTTGGAGGCCTTAATGTTTGAGTAACCAACTTTGTCTGCTAGCAATTTGGCCTTTACTCAAGAGACATGTTGTTTCTCAAGTTGTAGATCCAGGCTGGAGTTGGATTTTTTAAGTCAGGGCAAATCCCATTGCCCCTTGTGTCATTTCACAATCTCTAAATCAGGCTTCCTCAACCTCAGCCCTCCAGATGTTTTGAGACTACAATTCCCATCATCCCTGACCACTGGTCCTGCTAGCTAGGGATCATGGGAGTTGTAGGCCAAAAACATCTGGAGGGCCAAGGTTAAGGAAGCCTGCTCTAAATCATTGAGCAGCAGTACCTCCTTCTGACTGTCTGCAGTTGGGAGAACCCAAGAGCAGGAAATAGTAGCCGGTGGCTTCCTCTTGTGGAGAGTTGTCCTGCTGGCTCAGCGAATAAGGCACATGACACACTGGGTAGCTAAAAGTTACTCATTCAATACCCCCTTGTGCCTTCAGTCACAAATTTTGTAGATCTATATTTTTTTCCTTGCCTAAAACCAGCCAACAGATATTGAATAACTGAAAACACTAGATGGGAAGCGGTTCAGCCTGAGCTAATGAAAACATATGTAGCATGTCGCATACATGCGTGCTGTTATTGGTGATTCAAAAGGGAAATTTCCAAGCCAGCTCCAAATTATCTTTGAACAGAATGGTGTGAATGATGGATGAGGTAAGGAAGTCAAGCAAGGACGTTTATGGCTTGTGCATCACACAGACACACTGTGCCATAAATCAAATTGCAAAAGTGAGGGGCAGCTACCTGATGATGCAAACCTGGCAGAGCCCTTGGAGAGTATCAGTTGGACCTCACTAGATAAACAAAGGCATATGTGAAATCTCCCCCTGCCCCTTTCCACTGCATGGAATGCTGCCGCCGCCAAGTGTAGGTGCTCAGTTTCCATTTATAGCTGTGTAACCAAAAGGGCTTTCTCCCCAACCCTTTTGGGAGTGCACCTGATTTGCAAACAGAAGGTCCCAGGTTTAATCCCCAACTTCTCCTGACAGAAGTGGAGAAATCTTGCCAGTCAGCATAGGGCCAATGGCCTGGTCCCATATAAGCAGGTTCCTGTGTTCCTTATGTTGTGTGGAGTACTTTCATTCTCTTGTACAAACAAAAGGAGCAGTTGACTGAGCCCTCGGGAACATGGGAAGCTGCTTTATACTGAGTCAGATCACTGGTCCAAATATCTCAGTATTGTCTACACTGACTGGCAGCAGCTCTCCAGGATTTTCAGGCAGGAGTCTCTCTCATCCCTACTTGGAGGTGCCAGGGACTGAACCTGGGACCATGTGCAGATGCTCCACCAGTGAGCTCTTTTGTCCTTACCCAACAAAGTTGCCACCTTAATCCCATGATCAGATGTAGGAAGCTGTCTTATACTGAGTTAAACCATTGGTCCATCTGGCTCATCTAGAATGGGTAAGAAGTATTTAAAATAAAGAAACAGAAAGTTTGCCAATTGTCTTTCATTGAAAATGCTTTTAAATCCACATTCTACTCCAGGGATGGGAAATCTGTGGCTGTTCAGGAGATGTTGGACCAGCTTCCCTCAGCCTCAGGAAGAATGAACAATGGTCAACAACCTCTCGAGGGTCATAGGTTCCCATTCCTGTTCTACACAATACTCACATTCTTCTACTCCTTAAAAAAACCCAACTCTTTACATTTGAAGGAACTCCAACATGTTTATTTTAGAATTGCATCTTATGGTCTAGTAGCTTAAGATACCACCACAATAAATACAATGAAATTTGAATTTGCTCCAGAACCCTTGTTTTGTGCTTTCTGCAGGGGACAGTACTGTTCGATGCGAACAACTGGATCTGCTTCAGGATTGGCTGGCTGATTTCAGAAAATCTACCTCCTCCTCCAGCACAGCCAATCCAGAGGAGCTGGTGGCATTTGATGTACTCTGTGGAGATCTCAACTTTGACAATTGTTCATCAGGTGAGACGGCCACTTATTTGCTTGATGTATTTTAAGCTGCTAAGCCCTAGGCTCAGTGCACAGCACAACAGTGCTGGTTACACTGCCCTAAATCCACCTCTGCCCATGGTGGTTGGTGCCCATTGGGACTGGTGGGGCAAAGGACAGAGAAATCCAGTAAAGATAAATCCAGAGCCAGTGGCAGGCAGAGGAATTTTACTTTTACCCCTATCCTCCTCCCTGCTAAAGACAACACTGAGATTAAGGAGAGCAAAGCTGGCAGCTAGTGTCACCCCCTGGACTGTAAGAAGGCAGACAGGGTTAGGCTGGCTGGTGATAGACCAAGGTTGGTGGGGCAGTGCCCCATTCATCCTAATGGACCTGCCTTCATTGGCCAACACTGTGTTGTGCCTGGAACCCCACTGGTCCTTACCCTCCTCTTCTTCATCGCCATCCTTTTTTCCTAATAATTCCCTGCTCTGCTTCCTAGTGTGAAGTTCATGACAATGTACTGGGATAAACAAGGGTGAAGTAGAGTTATAATGAATCACTGGAGAAAGCGATGCTTTTTAATAAATGGGGTTAATTTATTAAAATAAACAGAGAGATAATGTGAAATGATGCTGATTTATTGCTGCTCATTCTGTTCTTCAGTTTGCTTTTAATTTAGTTGTGCTGCGTTTTTTCTTTGTGAACCACCTTACACTTGACTTTATCATAGAAAGATAGGCATAAATGGCCAAATCAATAAACAGAAGCTAGGCTACTGCAAGGACTGGGCAGGCCTTTTAAAATTCACCATGCTCTTTGCAGGCAGCAAAATGGGGAGTGTGTGGATTTCACTGAATATCCAAAGGGTGAAATTCTCCAAAAGTTTTCCTAGAAATCTCTTTTTGGAGAAATTTTTAGCTTACTGAGATTTACAAAGATTCGCATCAGTGTAGCTGGTAATAGAGATGGAGAGAAATTTGATTCCGTTCTCATTTCATGGCCAACTTGCCACATTTGCTGTTTCCAAGGCAAGATGAGAACAAAATTGGATGATGTGAAAATTTTGAAGGAGTGCTGTGTTTCAGCTCACATATTGTTTTGGAAAGTGCAAATTTCCTTTAAACGTGAACTGAACAAAAAATCTCCCCCATCCCTAGAAGCCATTTATAGCCTCTGGTATCATTGCTAGCAGCCCTGATGGACAACAGAGGCGCCAGCTTATCCATATTTTTTAGGTGGCCCAACACAATGTTGTGAGGAGCCAGAGGGCAAAGCCAAATGTCCTCTGAGCATTGAGGGGGCCAAGCCCCCCTAAAAAATATATATATATTCAGGGGACCAAGACTGCCTCAGCCCTTAGGAGTCAGTGCCTGTGATGGACCTATGAAATGGGCAATAATAAATTGGCATGAGACTGAAAGAGCTACTTTTTGGCAACCTTTTTTTTTGGCCCGACCCTTAGATACCTGGATGCAAATCAGGTCACTGCTCTATAAAGTAAGATGCAGAAGTGTGAACCCTGGCCAGATGATCTGATCGGCATAACCTTCAAAGCACTGTTTTATTTTTAGCAGTTTGGCTTCTTTCTTCTTTTCCTTACCGCTTTTTAAAAGCCTCGCATTTATGGATTGTGTTGCCTTGACAATAGACAGTGACAAATGACATCATTAGTGCCGGTGGCAGCCACTTGTGGGATTCCCCCAGGAGAAGCAAAAAGAAATTCTTTTTTCTTTTCTTTCAGGAGAGATGCAGAATAATGATTAAGAGGCATCATAGGTTTCAGGTGTTTGCACAGGCTTAGCTCTAAAGCAGAATGGAATGAAAAAGTCTGACTGCATAAACCTCTCCCCATATGAACTGACCTGGACCCTACGATCATCATCTGAGGCCCTTCTTCATGTGCCTCCTCCGCGAGAGGTCCAGAGGGCGGCAACATGAGAACGGGCCTTTTTTTTGCAGTAGCTCATCGTTTGTGGAATGCTCTGGCGCCTTCACCACATATCTTTAGGTGTGCCAGGCAAAAACATTCCTTTTCCCCCAGGCCTCTAGCTAGTTAACCAATCTATGGCCTTTTAATCAGGGACTTGTGTGTGTGTTTGTATGTATGTGTGTGTATTGTTTTCATTGTATGTATTTTTGTGTTTTTATATTGTAAACTGCCCTGTGATCTTTAGATGAAAGACGGTATAGAAATTTAATAATGAATAAATAATAAACAATTGCCCAAAACTTAACAAGACAATTTTAATGCCTTCAAATGGCATTTCCAAATAATTCCTCCTCCCCAGCAAACTGCAGCAATAAAATAGAAAATTGACCATATTTGACTGCTTGAATTAGCTGCCTGCCTTAGCCAATCTAAAAATCAGTCCAACTCCAAGGAATAATTGACAGGTCTAGAGAGATCTACATGGGAGTAAGGAAGAGGAAAAGAAAAGAAAAGAAAAGTGTATAGTGTGGGCTTTATCCATTGCTAGTCATACTTGGAGTAGACCTAGTGCAGGTCCATTAATTTCAATGGGCTTAAAACTTAGTTGGATACAACTCTTCCATGTTTTAATGAATTGCTTAGAGACTGCCTTGGTATTAAGTGGCATGGAAGTAAGTTAGGGTTGCCATATTTCAAAAAGTAAAAACCAGGACACCCAAGCTTTTTTGAAGGGAACCACTAAAATTGTTGAGCTTTTTTTAAAGGAAATTCCCAAAATTGGTGAGGTTTTTTTAGGAAGACCTGAAAGTTGTTGAACTTTCTTTTAAACAAAAATACCCCCCAAAAAAACCCACAATTTTTAGATTGACTTGCCTAAGATCCAGGACAAAATGCTGCAGTTCGGAAATTGCCTTTCCGCCTTTGAAATCCCAGTGATGTACGGGAAAATCCAGACATAGGGCAGCCCCAAGTAAATGCAATGCAATATAAATCCAGGATGAGTGAGGAATGCCCACTGCATGGCCTCTGGTTTCTCAAGCTGTGGCCTCTAGATTTTATTCCCTGACCATTGCCTGAGCTTGCTGGGGCTGCTGGGAGTTGCAATCCAGCAGCATCAGGAGGGCTGCAGGTTGCTCAACCCTGCCTCCCCCTGCCCTTGCCTTTCTTCGCATGCCACTGATGTCCTTATTGTTGGTCCTTTGTGTTCTCGCTACAGATGACAAGCTGGAGCAGCAGCATTCCTTGTTTACGCGCTACAAGGACCCATGCCGGCTTGGTCCAGGGGAGGACAAATCATGGGCAATTGGTAAGGGATGTTGCCATGGCCTTGGGCTTGGGTTGGGAGCAGTGCTTGGGGGGGGGGAGCTCATTAATCTGTTCCAGTTCACCCCCCCAAAAAAGGAATTAGTTCATTTCCTCTGGAAAGGAAAGAATTTCCATTTCAGTTCAATTCACAACCCATTCACATAGTTCTCAGCAGCTTTTGTTTCAGCCTTCAGAATTTGACAAGCTGCTCTGCTGTTGTATAAAATATGCTTAAGAAGATTAAGAAAACATCAAAACACACACTCACGGTGTAACACGAATAATGGTTTTATTTATCTTCCCCAACCATCATTGTATTTAAGTTTAAAGAGCGGCATGACATTTCAGATGGAGATGGGACTAAAGATGGTGGAAAAGAGCTGTGCACAGGGCTTGGCAGGTGCTGCCAACCAGCTGGTTGGCATGTACAAACCCCCTCCTGGCCCAGCTGCACCTTTACCTGCCTCAAAACTGGCATCATATATGGAAGCAGCAACGCAACTCAGTACTGCATACAGACTCTGGTCTACATCCATTAGGGAGAAAGCCAAGGTTGATAGGAGACCCATGAATTCCTTTCTCTTCCTAGGAACCTTGTTAGATCCAGAAGGACTATACGATGAAGAAGTGTGCACAGCAGATAACCTGCAGAAGTAAGTACCGCCTTGTTTCTCTGCTTATACAATATAGTGGCTGCTTTTTAAATCTGCACCACCAATGAGTATTGCTTTTATATTTTGAATAGTGTTTTCAGTGGTGGTGGTGGGGAGGAGAGAGTGTCTCTTTCTTCGCTCTCACTCAGTAGGTTCCAGTACTCACCTTGAAGTTGTTACAGCAAGTGCCACACTTTTTAACAACAAAAAAGGGGTACTGGTACTGCGTACCCTTGAGTACCCCCCCCCCCCCGAAATAAAAGGCTTGCCGATCAGAAGGTCAGCAGTTCGAATCCCCGCAATGGGGTGAGCTCCCATTGCTTGGTCCCTGCTCCTGCCAACCTAGCTGTTTGAAAGCACGTCAAAGTGCAAGTAGATAAATAGGTACCGCTCCGGCGGGAAGGTAAACGGTGTTTCCGTGCGCTGCTCTGGTTTGCCAGAAGCGGCTTAGTCATGCTGGCCACATGACCCGGAAGCTGTACAATGGCTTCCTCGGCCAATAAAGCGAGATGAGTGCCGCAACCATAAAGTCGTCCACGACTGGACCTAATGGTCAGGGATACCTTTACCTTTACCCTCACTTCCAGATTGATTTGGGGCTGAATCCAGGGCAGGGTGAACATTTCCTGTGTTGGTCCAGACTGGAGGGCCTAGACCTCATTTCCGTTTTACTCTGGCATGTAGGATTTGCCACAGTGCAAACTGACCTTTTTTTTTCTCCCCAAAATCAAATGCAGTAAAATTCCACAGGCCCTAAGGCAAAAAAGTAAGCACTCACAAAGTTTGTGGTCTGTAGCACTTCTGAAAGCAAACTTCTCATTTATTTTAAGTCCAGTTCCTCTTGGTCTTTCAAGACACCTTGTTTGTTTGGCATTTAATCCCTATGCGTAATTGATGTGTTGTCAAGCAGCTCTCAAATTGTAATGTCATCTTTAAAAAGAAAACTTGCTGAAGAGCTTGCAAATGATACCCATCTGAAATTGCTATTGTCATTGACAAACTAGATGAGGTTTAGAATGGACTCTTGTGGAAATCCTTCAATAATAAAATTTGCCCAAGCTATAGAAACTAATTTATCACCCTATTTATACTGGCATGAATAGTTCTGGAAAGAGCCCAGTAAATTAGGCTTCCATTAGACTTCCAGCACCAACCTCTGGAAATCTATTAATAAAGTTAAGAAGCCTGCACTATTAAATACATCAATAAGAGTGACTACATGGACCTATTTCCTTATTTAAAAGATCAATAAACACCGTTGCTACTTAGTCACAATGTGCCTCCACCTCTGACTTGATTAATAGGATACTGTTAGGGCAACTAGTGAAGAAACAGCCATTTAATTAAGATATTCAGAGACCTAGGGTGGATTGGTTGTTGGTCTCTTTCACTTAATACCAATCCACTATTCAAAGGGGCGGTCACCTGCTTATCAGTCAAGTTTTATTGCGGGTCTAAAGCTGTCACAATGTTGTATACAGTCAGGTTATAGTCTATCAGCCCAGACAATCTTTGGCACCAAAAGGGCAATTTATCAGTTCCTTATATTGATTATCATGGCGGACGTCACTGAGATTGAAGTGGCACACTACATAATTTTTCAGTGATATCAGAGAGATGGAGTTACTTTTGTGACAGGGTGGTTTTGGAGGACTTTACAGCTACTTTTAATACATACTATAGTGGATACAGTGGGGAAGAACAGCCTTAACTTAGTGGTAAATCATCTGCCTTGTGTGTAGGTGGTCTCAAATTCTGCCCTGGGATCTCCCGCCCCAAACCCTGGAGAGCCACTGCCAGTTAGTATAAACCAGTAGTGGGGAATCTCTGGTCCATGGGCTTAATGGGGGCTGGCAGGGGTCCTAATTTGGCCCATGAGGCCATTTCCCCAAAACCATGCTCACGTGCCCGACACCTAAAGTCATACATTATGTGGGGCATGTAAAGATGCAGCTTTCCCCCAACAGTGGAGTGTGGAGTGCTGCCAGTCAGCTAATTGTCTGCACCCGCAAACCCCTGTGCCTCTTATTGTGTGGTTGGATTTCAAACTTCATGAGGAAAGGGAAACTCTTCACCTGCCATCATAGTGCAGTCAAGAAACTGAAAGGTGGGAAGTGTCACCTCCAGGGTGCCATAGGCATAATTTTCAGCTCTATGGCATCCAGAACCCAAGCTTCTTTCTGTTGACTGACCAACAAAGATTGTTTCCTCTAGAGGAGAAAAGGGGGGAATACAGGCAGGGCAGTCAATAGATCGGTAGATTTTAAATCTCAGTGGAAATATGTAGACACATATATTTTATGTCCTGGGGAGAAAAGCAGCTGGGGGTGGTAATTTGAGTATGGATGGGGGAGAAATTCAATTCAGTTTGCATTTAAAGGAGAACTTAACCTAATTTGCAGTTTCAAAAACAACATGTGAACTGAAGCAGCCAGCCTGGGTGGCCCCCTAGAAAGTTTCAGTCTGGTGCTCCCTTCTCAGTTAAATGCATAGGACTGTGGTAGCACATGTAACTCGTTGTGCGAAGGTAAAAGTCTTTCATGGACTGGCTGGATGCAGAAGAGTGGTGGGAGGCAGAAATTACAATGCGCAAAGGGATTCCAGGCATTCTTAAATCCACCATTTATATAAAGTAACCACACCATAGAACACAGCCATTTTTCAAATTAATATATTGCAGGAAATATGGCGAAATGTGTTGCACACACACCTGCCACTTTTCTCAGCTTCTTGCTTAATTTGCTATTATGAAGCAGAGATAATCTGCTGGTGTTTCAACAGAGGTCAATTCTGTCAGAGCCACAGCTCTTTCATTAAAAAAAAATGAAAATTCCATGAGTTTTTCCCCCTAAGCAGTCTGAAGAATGTCTTGTCTGTGGCACTTTTGAAGACAGTTAATTATAGAACGGTCCATATTTGAACCACCATCTTCATAGAAATGAACCTCCCTCTTTGCAGTTAAAAAAAAATTGCATCCAGGGATCATTGATAAGTATCGATTCCTTGATACTGAAATTAATCTGAAACAAGCTAGTGTCAATTGACTTAGATCTCCAGAGATAATACTTCAGAACATGTTAAAACTGGATTTTACATTTTAAAGGTTGATAAAGGCTGGGTAAGAAGAATCAATTGTACCAATTATTTTCATATGCTTTTAAGTTTCTTGAAAAGGACCCACAGGCCTTGACAACTGGTGTCTCCTTTTCTTCTGTGGAAAAATCAAGATTTCATCTCTCTCATTTCCAAAATAATTGATGGTATAGTCTGGTAATTTTGGTGTGTGCCTTATTCTCAGTCCAAGACTACTATTTGAAGAATTAGCCCATGATTCACCACAAATTGTCAATAATCCTATGCACACTTACTTGGAAGTAAACCACATTGCATTCAGTGAGATACTTCTGAGTAAACATCTAGGGAAGTACACTGCTTTGACTGCTCCTTCCTCCAGAACTGGACAGCCAAAGAGAGGCATGCTTTATTGTCCAAGGATACAAGAATCAGAGTTCAGTGGCAGAACATCTGCTTTGCATGCAGAACATCCAAGGTTCAATCCCTATTATCTCTAGGTAGGATGCATAGCTGTCAACTTACAGATTTGAAAATAAGGGATCAGCAGCCAAAATAAGGGATTTTAGTCAACCAGCAGCCAAACAAAGCCTCAAGCGGTGGTTCCCACAACACAGCAACCTGGCAAAAGGGGATGCAGCAAGGAAAAACACCGTCACCTCTCCGCTGGGAAGCGCTGAGCAAAGGCGAGTCCCCAGGCAACACGGCCAATTTGATCGGCACAAGGCATGCAAACTCCACCCCCCAGCTGATCTTAGACTCCTTACTGGGTGAGCAACGCAGCCAAGCAACACAGTTGGAGCCTCCCTCCTCCCTGGCTGGCAGGGAGGGAGGGAGAGGAGCTGCTTCCTTTGAAACCCAGGAAATTTAAGGGACATCATCAATCTGGGACAGCAGCGGGAAACGGCGCTGGGATAAGGGAGTTTCCTGCCAAATAAGGGATGTTTGACAGCTATGGTAGGATGGGGAAAGATTTATGCTTGAAACCAGGTTTCTGACTGTCAGTCAGTGTAGACAATCTAGCTAGATGGACCAACTTATATCTTATTTTTAAAGAATTGTACAGTTCTCAGGAAACATTAGGCACTTTAGAATAACAATAACAACAACAACAATGCACATGAGATAATTTGTTGATATTGGGTGTGTGAGAATTGTAATGTGTATTTATATGCTATTCCATAGTTTTGTGTAATTAACTGGAAATTACCGATATAAAATGAAACTTCAGAAATAGAAGATCTCATACCTTTGCTATCTCCAGTAAAGCATCTGCCACCAAAAACTGGGAACCCATTTGATATTTGTTAGAACAGTGGATGACACAGGTGTAGATCTGACACATAATAAACCGTTGTGTGTGTGTGTTTTTAACCAGGACAATGGAAAGTGAAGAAGGGCGAAAAGCCTATATTGTCTTTCCTACCAGCAAGACCCATCCTTCAAGTCAGAAGGGGAGGAAGAGAGCTTTGAAGGGGAATGGGAGGCGAATTGACTACATGCTTTACACTGAAGAAGGACTCTATCTAGAGTGGAAAGTGGTAAGCCCAGTCACATATGAACAAGCATACTGATAACAGTTCTGCATGTCAGAATTTGGGATCAGCTGTGATGGACAATGCTTCTTGATTCAAGCAGCATTCCCCAAGGCTCACTATGAACAGTCACCCTCTGATGGGATCCCATTATGTTAAGATGCCCCTGGGAGGATGCCCAGTTTTGGTTTTTTTGCTTCAGCCATACTGTAGGCAGGGCATCATCGTTCTAGAACTTAGAATCAGCCAATGAAGCTGAATGTCAGAAGATTCAGGTCAGGCAAAAGACAGGACTTTTTCCACACAGCAAATAGTTAAACTGTGGAATTAGCTCCCACAAAAAGTCACGGTGGTCACCCATATGGATGGCTTTAAAAGAGGATTAGATAAATTCATGGGATACAAGGCTATCAGCAGGTATTTGCCACGATGGCAATGTTCTCATCCCACTGTTAGAGGCAGGATTCCTCTGAAGAGCAGTTCCTGGGACCCACAGGTGGGCAGAGTTCTGTAGGTCACTATGAGAACAGAGCACTGGACTATTTGGGTCTTTGGCCTGATCCAGGCTCTTCTGATATGTTTATTTTCATCTGAAACCTTTAAAAGTGGTGGGGACACACACACACACACACACACACACACCATAGAGCTCTTTTTAAAAGTCATTTCTTTTGCTGTTCCCCCACAGGAAGTGGAAGAGTTCAGTTTCATTACTCAGCTGGCAGGCTTAACTGATCACCTGCCTGTTGCCATGCGCCTGATGGTTTCAACGGGAGAAGAGGATCCTTAAAAAAGGACCGGTTTTTTGTCCCCCAAGTGTGTAGAGGAGGGAATTTCCAAACTTGTGACCAAGATGCAAGACAGAGTGTGGGATTTTTCGGATGCCCCCACCCCCTCAAGACCAGGCTTGACTCAGACTATCCTCTGGCTGCGATTCTACCTGCTTTTCAGATTCCTCTCCATTTGCATCCTGTTAGGAAGATGTTAAAAAGGGAAGCAGAGAACGTATGTGAATGTGTGCATGGGGAGATGGGGAAGGGAGGGGGGTGTCAGCCCACCCACAAGCGTCACGAGTTGCCAGGCAACCGGGCAAGCCTGCATTTCTATACTTTCACTGTGGACTTAAAAGGAACCAAGGTAGAAGTCCCAATTCTTTTGAACCAGTGCCATTCTTACAAAACAATGTTTTTTTATATATATACTGATATATAGCACAATTTAGTTTGTAATCAGTCTCTGTGTTAGTGCTGCTCCAAAAGCGAGTTTTTGAATCATTTCTTTATATATCCTTAATGAGCTAATGCTTACTTTCTCTCTTCTTCTTTTTTAAAAAAAATCCTTTTCTTCCCCACCCCCTTTCCTTTCCTTTTTTCTTTTTAGCCTGTTAATGTTGTAGTAGCATGCCTGCGTCAGAAGCATGCCTCCACATTGCATGCCACTCACTTAGGAATGGAATGGTCAGTGAGGTACCATTGGGGTGGAGGTGGGTGGACAGGTAGGGGAAACGAGAAGGATGGCAATGGTAATTCAGAACCCAAAGCATCCTGGCGACAGCATTCTTAGGACCTTCAAAACCCAGGTTTGGAAAACAGTGTCATATTGCCTATAAGCAGGCAACTGTCAAAACAGTAGGGCCAAATCCTAAAGTATTCTCTACCAATGCAATCCTGGAGATAAGATTTCAGAAGATACTATGGCAGATGTGGCAGATACAAGTGGCGGCATCTTTCCTGGACTGGTCCATTGCAGCTTGCAGTATGAGAGGTTTGGCACACAAACTTTCAAAGCTGTCTTATGTCACCACCAGACAATAAGTTGTATCTAACAAAGTGGAATGGAGTTGCCCCTCGTTCTCCTTCCCTTCCCCAAACCTGTTTGGGGTTCCTCCCCAACCCTCCAGAGCAGATTTTGGGATGCCCAGGAAGGAAGGAAGGGAAGGAGGTTCTGCTGTGCTTCTGTGCTTTCTTGGATACAACCCCGTCAGTCTAATAATCTATCTCAACTTTGTCTGCTCTGACTCTCTGGTGGCTCTGACCTGATCTGCAGCAACTTCTGTGTGGATGGGGCCATAATTACCCTTCAGGTTCTGAACTTTTGTGATACCAAAATGCATTTAATAATGCATATTTTAGAATAAAATGCATACATTGAGACAAAATACATACTTAAATATTTTGTGATGAAATGCATATTGAAATCCATATCAAAATACTGAAATACAAATTCTTGTGCAGTTTTTTTAAAAAACAACAATAGATTAATATGGAACAGAAACAGATTGGATTTATGAATAAACACATGTAACGTTGGCGTAGACTATGGAACCCACCTCAGTTATGTGACTATTGGAACATTCCTCCACCAAAAGATGGTTCTCAGCACATGGAAAGGTAGTATGTCAGGGGAAAGGCTAGCCTAAACCTTCTCTCTAGTGTGTTAGTTTTCTATAGGTGGTGAGCGGGAGAATTGAACTATGTAAACCCAGCCATCACAACCACAAGGGAAACATGACCAATGGAGTCTGCTGAATGCCTGAATTGGCCCATAGACCTACTGAATATGTCAACAAAGTGGCACGGCTGAATCCAACGCAGTTCCAGTGCTGTCTGGATGAAGGAATCGCATGGAACAGATGGGTCATGTGCAATGCAACCACACCAGTGCTATCAACCCTCAAGGAGGTATAGCACCAATGCAGTTGCTTCCTGTTCTGCCTGCCCATCCCAGTGGGATTTCTTCATTTGAGCACGATCAGAGCAACATGGGAACCAGTCACAGGGAAACAGTGGCTACTCTAGTGATGTGTATATTAGTCCTCATTCATTGTGAGAACAGAGAGAGCAATGCAAGGAAATAGGTGGTGGAGGGCCTTAGCTAAAATACAAGCAACTTCACCAGAAGCGCATAGCAAGACACAGTAGGAAAGTTCTGTAAATTCTGAATCAGACAGATTAAAAGTGCCACATGCGGAAGATGTGCCTGTCACTTCAAGGAGAGGAAGATCTCACACATTACCATTTGTACCTCTTAACTTTTGTTGCAGAAGATTTGTTTGCTCGCTCTTCTCTTGTGCCATTCCTGCCCCGCTCTCCCAGCTTGGTGGTTCAGCTTGATTTGAGGTGGTGGACTGAAATTTCTGAACCGCATCCCTCTTCCCACAGCAGGGTTTGTACAGCATGTATGAAGGAAAGAGTGTCTTTAAACACATGCAGAGTGCCTGAGTTTCCCCCACTAAGAACCATCAAGTGTTCCCTGCCCACCCATTGATAGAGGGAGTGGCTTCTGGGGCAGCGTGGCCTAAACATGACTTCCACTGTCCAGTCACAGCACCTCATTCGTTTATAAGCTCATTCACTTGCAACACTCACAGGAGGCAGAGACAACCACCAATTTGGATGGCTTTAAAAGAGAATTAGACTGGAGAGTTAGAATGAAGGAGAAGTCTATTGATGGCTACTAGCCATGATCTTGTGTTTGAATCCTGCTTGCTGGTTTCCCACAGGCATCTATAAAGTTCATGAATAAGTACCCAGACACTATTATCTATTTCCTACCTGAACACAAATTTATTTTATGAACTCTGAATAGACTCTCACCTGCAACAATCTGTTTCTCTCCTAGTCTGCACTTCTGATGTGACACTTTCCTTTTTTAGAAGTGACAAGCACACCTTCCAGAGCAGGGAGAATCTGTACCTCTCCAAAATAGTATTGCCACTTATAAATGGTGGAAGATCAAATGTCATAGATCAACCCAATCTGCTTTTCATATCCCTCTTGAACTCGGAGGCAGAATTTTCAAATATGCTTAAGCAGTTGTGGGCTTGTCATTCAGCATTATGCACACTGAAACATGTTCCTGTCATGTATTAGGTACACTGGGAGGCACTATTGTTGCCTGTTCAGCTCCACGGTTGCTAAAATACATTAGGATGTAGCATAGATTGAGCCAAGCCTCCCCACCAGTCTTTAGCGAAATCTCTGATTTCGTAATGCTTCATAATTCTGCGGTTCTGCAGCTAAGGGCGACAGAGGTTGTTGCCAGTGCAACCAGTGCAACATTTTGGATCATCTCGGGAGGGAAGGGTAAGCCCCCAGTTAGTGTATCTTTGTACAGATGCACTAATTGGGGGCCATCCTCAGTGGAGAGCATGTCTCAGAATCTGGCAACAGATCTCAGTGCTATGGCTGTGAGATTGAACAAGATGTACCATAGAACCAGATGGCTCCAGAAGCAGGGTTTTTCTTTGCCTCTCCTGAAAAACAAAGAACAAGAAATCAAGGAAGATGAAATAAAAGACTGGTGGATCAGAGAGAACTGATTGGAAATGATGCAAACATTTCTGGAGAAATGGAATACAGTGCAAACATAATAAAAAAAAAAATCAGTCATGGGGTTTTCTCTGTAAAAGTCAGGGTAGGTGCACTTGAAATGGCTCTAAAAGGGATTTGAAAACTGACTTGGACAATGGGATCTGTACCAGGTTCCGAAATGAAGTCCATAATGATTGCAAAGGCTTGCTACAGGTAGGCCATAGCCTGTAGCACATCATTGCACCTGCAAAATTCTGGAGACATCAAAGTGGGAAGAAATTTGCCTTTCCACAACCCTTGTAGAGAAGGAGACTTGACTGCCTCAGCGTTAAGGGGAATCACCTTTCTCCTCCCGTGCTTTGAAAGCCTAAGCAATAGTAAAACTTCCACAGATGCCTGATCAGGCCATTCAAAAGCAGGGAACTCCAGAAAGCAAATTGCTGTGAGCAGAGATTGCAGCAGACCTGCTAAGGCACCACCAATGGTGCAAACTGAGACAGGGTGGAAGGCAGGGAGGCCAACTGGAGGCCGAGGCCGAGACAATGACAGGCGGTACCAACTGGCTCTGCATTTGTTCCCATCCTCCTCCCTGCTGTGTTCTACGAAGGAGGAAGCTGACGGTCAGTGCCACAAGCCATTGTAAGAACAAAGGCAGGCAGGCTGTGAGGTTGGTGGGGCAGAGCCCATTTGCCCTAGATGACTAGCACCCACGGGGCTGCTTTGCATGTTCCAAGGAAACAGAGACAGAAAGTGTATTAATCAGGGCTAGTTTGGATCATGTCCAAATCAAAGCACCTTTATGGACTGTACCAACCCCTGTGGTGGTGATGACCAGGAGCAAATAGGATTTCATCGCCCAGAACAGAAATCAATCTGCAATAAAAACTGCTAGCACATTTGTAAAGCTAAGCAGGGTCCAGTATGGTTTCAAATTGGATGGGGGACTGCATGTTGAGATTCCTGCATTACAGGGGGCTGGACTAGATGTCCCATGGAGTCCCTTCCGACTTTCTGATTCTATGAGAGAGAAAAGAAAAATGCTCCCTCCCCACATATTCATCTGTCTTCATTGCATCAAACTTTCTCTACAGGGGCATGAACCAATGGATTTTCTAGTTCATGGCCCAAGCTAAACCTGACTGATGGTTTTATCTGCAACATTGCTTCTCATTCTACTTTTCTGTTTTGCTTGTATTTTATTAACTTTTTTCTGTCCAAAGCAGTATGAATTACAGCTCATATGCTGTCCACCATCTCTGTCTAGAATGTTTACCACTAGCAGTAAAACTAAGCCAAGGCGCAGTATTTAAATAGCTCCCTTTAAGCTGTGTAAATTACCACCAGATATCCACATTCTGTGAGTAGCTGAAGTAGACATGCTGTGTGGTCTATAAGTTATTGTACCAATTACTGCCAAACTGTGCTACACTATTTACAGTTTTAAAAACCCACAAAAGCTAACTGTCTAAATTACAGGTTACTTTCTGGGAATTCTTGCTTTTCTATAAAAAAAGAAAGAAAGAAAGAAAACCAAACCAGGTTTTTCCTTCTTCCCCTTTCAAATTTAGATGTATTGAGATTTCTTTTTTGGGTGAGTTGTGGGGTTTCTTTTCGGGGGGGGGGTCAGTGTCAGTTTTGAAGTAAACTTTCTCAGAGTTTATCATTCTTGGATATTCTCCATTTTTAAAACTGTAGAAAATTTGAAAGTTGTAAAAAGAGCTAGATACTTTTGGATTAATCAACAACAATGTCATTCGTAACCATTGAATAGTATTGTGGGTCAAACTTTGGGGAAACTTTTAGGCTGGGAATCATATTCCTTTGCCTTATTAGTGCATTGACCTTGTGCCTTCTGCTGCCTTGATATGCTATGGAAGAGCTGGAATCCTATTTGAGGGCAAATGGAAGAAATATACTTCTCATTCCAGAGATCAGTGTTTTGAAAAAGAAAAGTAAATTCTGTACATCTGTGATCACATTCTTTCCTGTTATTGCAACAGCTGTATTATGTACATGGTCTAAAGTCCCTTAGGATCCAATTTTATTTTCAATGATGTGGACACCAGATGGAAGGATAAAACACCCAGATCTTAGAGCATATTCCAGTATTCTACATAACCCATTGGTGGGAGGAAGTCACAGGAGCTGTTTCAGTTGTCACTGAATACCACCTTCTCCTCCCTATTTGTCGGGGAGGGGAGAAATCTTGAACTTATGCGAAGGTGGTGAACATGGTGTGCCCTTTGTCACCTTGTCCTTAATCCCTAGTTGAAATGTGGCTATTGAATCCTGTGCATGCCATCCCAGTCCTGCAGATAAAGGCAGTCCCTGAGCTGCATGACTGATTCTGGTTGCCATGCCTTGCCCCAGACCAGCCTTCCCCAACCTGCTGCCCTCCAGGTGTTTTGAACTACAGATCCCATCAGCCTCAGCCAGTGGCCACAGGGGTTGTAGCCTGAACATCTGGAAAGCACCAGGCTGAGCCAGAGGAAGCTGAGCACAGGCTCTGATGTATGTTGAATTTATAAGTCTCCAGTTCATGCACAGAGTGTCACAAAGGGTTATCACCAACCAAGCTCTAGTCAGAGTAGGCCAACTGAAATTAAAGGACCTAAGTTAGCCATGTCCAGTGGGTTTACTCTGAGTAGAACTAACCATGGATATAACACAACCCTTTCCCATTGGCTCCCCTGTATGTTGCAAGGGAAAATGCCCTGATTTATTCACATGCACACCGATCATAACTGTGTTAATATGTGTCTGCACTTTGTATTTAGGCATTGGTTCCTAAGAACTTGATTTCCCACACTTCTACAACTAGCCAGTTCCCTACCAAAGGGACTCCCCCAAGTGTTTTTCTAAGACTAGGAAATGTTGACATTTGAATAGGCATCATGTGCACATGCACAACGCCAGCAAAGTGATACTAGAGATAGAGGATTTCTTATGAAAGTCACCTCAGGTTTGGCTCATGCCGACCGTTCAAAATGGTTAACTGGTCAACTCAACGAGCTCCCCAAAGGCCTGTTTAAATGGGAGAATCAAATTCAAAGGAGCAGAAACCATCTGCATCTCCTCAAAGCCACTCATGACTCAATGAGATACTTGCTCCCTAAGGGAGGATGAGACCAAGGTTAGTGCTGCCTGCATAATTTATAGAACTCTACAAGTATCCTGCGAACCATAAAGCTTTGAAAATGGGTGGAATTTTTGAACTCCAGGAAAATGGGGACATATGGTTCTGGGCAGGGTCAAGTATAGTTAAATCTGGACAGGTGGTCATGGCAGGTCTCTCTATCCAGGAATAAGAACTCTGGACAGTTCCCAATAGGTCTTGCTGGCTGAGTTGTGAAAGATGTTGCCACAATAGGGAGCTGAAGCCAGCTGAGGCCTTCTAAAGCAGGCAAGACCTATTCTGCATTAAGCCCTACCTCCTTGAAGGAGACACCTACATTCCTTAAGAGGCCCTTACCCAATTCTATGTCCTTTGGCTTCTGTGAGGTCTAGAACATTTCTCTTCAACCGTGGGTACCCAGGTGCTCTTGGATATGCTGGTTGGGAATGATGGGAGTTGGAGTCCAACAACATCTGGGGACTTAAGGTTGAAGACCAGTAGTCTCATTCTCTAAGTCTAAGGTTGGTTGTAGGTCAACATCCTCTAGGCAAGAGATCACGGGACCAGCTATTGAATATTCTCTCCTGAGGAAAGTGACCTGAATCTTGCACTCATCTGAGTCCTGTGGGATCTAGCATCATGGTACATGATATGTATCTAGGAAGTATAGCCTGAGACAGCACTATGCTATTCTTAAAGTATTATATAACACTACCATGAATCCCCTTAGATACAGGATACTTCATTGTCCTTTTTAGAGTTGCCATGGAATTTCACCAAGGACATTTTGAAAGTGAATTTGTTGGTCCCTTGTTAGGAGAAACATTTAGGGGATTTTAAGGGAAGAAAAAAAGTTTTGAAAAACATTGAGCAAAGAGTTTTACAAACATGCTTGTTTGGACTCACAATAAACAGGTTGCTAGGCCATGGTGTGCTGTGACCTGCCATTCACCAGTCAGCATTAGGAATCCAAGTACAGGGAGTACAGGACTGGTGAGAAAACACCCTGCAGTGAGAAAAATCCAGGTGTCAGAGGGATCAACAGATTTTGTTTAAAGTGATCCTTCAAGGTCATTTTTGGTTGATTCCTGCTCCAGAGAAAAGTATTAGGAATGTCAAGGAAGGAAGGAAGGAAGGAAGGAAGGAAGGAAGGAAGGAAGGAAGGGGTTTTTAATGAGAGAAATTAAACAAAACCAACTATGTTTCCAAGAGAGCCTCTCCACATCCCTAGTTCTTCTTAGGCAATTACAGGACATCAGCCCCCCTGGCTACTTAAGGGAAAACTCCTGCTCAAGCTGAATTACATTCAAGAATATGCTCAGGGCCCCTCGGTCTATAAATTCACAGCCCTCTTACCTAGGAGTCAGTCCTATTTAACGCAGTGGGACTTGTGTTTGAGCAAACAGGAATAGGACTGCACTATCAGTTACTGAGTTACTGTGATTATACTATCCATCATAGAATATGGTTTCCAACTGGATATACTCGGTGTCAAGGGTCACCAATGTGATGTGCTTCCACTGCTTTAGACTTCAAATTCCATCTGCCCCAGCCAGCATGCCCAGGGATTGTGGGAATTGTGGTCCTCAACACCTTGAGGGCATTGTGCTGGCTATCCACGTTCTTTACATACAGTCCATAAGAACACACCCACCTTCACAACTTCCTCTCTTGAGAAATATTGGACTCAACTTCCTGTCTGCAGCTACTGCTGTCTGATATTCCCTAAGTGCTCTCCTTCCTTCCCTATTAATACTGTGCTTATTATTGCAAAGTACATAACCTAATGACTCCCCCTTGCCATGCCTGCTGTTGCTAGATGGAATTTTTAAAATTTGTTGGGTCTGATGGCTTTTTTAGATAATATTTAGCAACTGATGCTGCACATTAGCTACAACCTAGTGCTCGCCAGAGGTTATGTGCAAAAGGTGCTCCCTTATATTGAGTCTGTCCATCTAGTGCTTCTAGCAGGGGTCCCCTGTAGCCCTACCTAAAGATGCCAAGGATTAAACATGGGACCTTCTGCATGCAAGCTGTTCTTCTCCAACTCCCGTCAGTCCCAACCAGCATGGCCAATGGTCAGGGATGATGGGACTTGTAGTTCAGCAGCATCTGGAGGGCATCAGGATGGAGACAGGTGCTACTATGTTGATCAAGTGTGATGAAATAGGGAGGGAAGGACATGTGTATACTTAGTATCAGCTTGTTCTTTCATGGCAGAAGTAGACTTTATGAGAGACACAGAGTTGGGTTTATTGCATATCTGTTTCCTGCTTCTTCATATAACACAACATGTAGCATGACAACACCACACTGCACATTCCTTGGCACACAATAGTTGATTGTGTGGCATGGGGGCAGGGAAACATACAGCATAATGAACCACATTAATGGTTGTGTCATAGGATACACGTTAGCAAGAATCACTGAGACAATAAGCAGCAGGGGCTCTGTGCTTCTTGAAAAGTTGAGGTCTGCCCAAGTTACAGGATTCACAGTGTCCAGCCTTATTCAGCTGTAGTGATCTCAGTCTGAAAAACCAGACAGAGAAGCAGCAGCATTTCCTGAAAGTGCCCTCCTTTCTCTTGCCTTGTTTCAATACTGCTGTTAAACCACAGTAGTGGGAAACTGTGGTTTCACTTCCAACTACATTCACACTGTGTTTCACAATCCTGGCTTCTAATTAGAGCTTAAACCACAGTTTCCCAGATCAGATATAAAATAGTGAAACAAGCCTGAGAAGCACTGCATAAAGTTGTAAGAGAGAAAGGAGGGAACAAAGCAGGTAATGCATCCCCAAAACTCTTCTTCTGGTAAACCATGGTTTGTCAGACTGAGATCGTTCTGTATCTGAACTAGGCCACTATCTCAGACATCACCTAGTATACATAACAGCAAGCAGCCACAGTAGCTTGATAGACCCTCCATGTTCAGATGCAGTTTGAGTACTGGGCACTGTGGACAAACAGCAGGAGATAATTCTTCATGTCTTGCTTTTAAGTTTCCCAGAGGTAGCTGGTTGACCACCTTTGGTGAGAAAATGCCAGACTAGATGGACCTTTGATCTGATCAGACAGGCAGTTCTCATAATGTTCTAGATTGCCATAATTCCAGAAACGTCAGCCCTAAAATATTCTCTCCTCCTCTTCCAATGTCTCCTCAGTCTCATTCATCTTCTCTTTCTGTTTCTCCTGCTCCATTTTTTTATTGTTCTTCTCCTTCTCATCTTCCTTCTGCTCCTCCTCCTCCTTTTTCTTTTTCTTTTTCTCCCCCTCCTTCTCTTTCTTCTCTTCCATTGCCACATTTTCTTTTCTTCTTACCATTATGGAATACTCAATCGATGACCATGCTACTGCAGCTGGAAGCCACTTCCCCGAGTCCCTAATGAGTGGCTGCAGTCTCATAGAATCAGCCCAGTCCATTTTAACATATGCTTAGCCTGGAATGCAAATCTGCTAGTCAACACATATCGGCCCAGCTCACAGAGTGAAATGTTGCCTGTCTCTGTCCAGCTGGGGAAAGGGAGTTTGTGTAGACTTCAAACTGTGTAATAGAAAAATTCCCAATTTAACTGTTTTCAGTGACAAGACAGATTAATCTTTTTTAAAAAATAAATAAATCTGGTATTACTAAAGCGGTCATTCTCCTTTGTCCATAACCTGCACACAGTTTAACTATGAATCTTTGTCTTTTTAAATATTGTATTAATAGATTTAGAAAGCCTAAAAAAAAAACTTTTTTAATTTCAATGATTTTTTCTGTATTGTATCCTTCTAAAAACTAATGTTTTTATATGGTAAGCACATACAAACCTTCTGGCATTTTTGTTATGATTATATATAATATATAAATATATATTAAAGAAAGCCAAATTAAAATGTTCCATCCATTTCTTTGTGTGTAATGAAATGAAATCAGCTTACACCTCTCTCTCTTTTTTAAAAGATATTTTGGCAAATGAAGAGAAGTCTTTCTTCTTCACTTCTATGGTGCTGAAAGGAATATGGTTGATGCAAATGATATAATAAAATTTTAAGGCTAAAAAACACACCTTCTGTCTATTATGGATTCTATGGGCAAGGTACTAGTGTGAAAGAAGGGGCAGAACATCTGATGTAAAACACATATCTCACCCTCATATTTCTAAACAGAAGTGAACCTCTAAAGGCATCAAGGACATGGTTGTGGCACCATATATGCACTACATATATGGTGTATGTGGTTTGCCACATTTGGTGCAATCTGGCTGCATCAGTGTAAGAAAAATCTACAATTTGTTTACTTCAGTTTACTTGGTCTACAGACCATAAACATCAGACACAGTGCGGGGTTATCAGTACAGCCACAGCAAAAGAAAAAGAAAAAGAAAAAGCAGAGGGAGACAATAGACATTTCCACGAGAAATAGATAGAAATACCAACCATTTTGACTTAGAACTCTTTCCTTTAAAAGTTGTCACCTGACTCTGATGATGACAGCAAGTAACGTGGCTATACATTTCCATGATTGCAGGGCTGGAATCCACCATTAAGGCCTAGGACACAGAACTCCCCAAGGATAGGGAAAGTACTCAGCAAATAAAAAGGGATTTAATAATTCTATAAAAATTGCAATATAGGAGAGCATGTAATCTGAAACACACACAACCCGATTGCCAGAATCCAACAGGTTTTGGGGGATTCTGAGCTAGAATCAGGGTTTCCCACGTTTGAAACAGATTCTAAAATGGCAGACATTCAAGTGGAAAATGCAGGCCTGCCAGGCTCAGGGATTTTGTGGCTCGAACCATTAGCCCCTGAGGGTTGGGGCCAGCTTAGTGTGCACTGGGCTTGTTTGCAGTCAGGGCTCTTTCCAGGTGTGGAAGGGGCCATTGGGGTGGTATGTACAGAAGCAACACCCAGGATTGTTAGGCGGCATGTACTTAAAATATTAAAATCCAACCTTTAAATGAAATTAACTATATTAAAACCAGGAAACAGCACAAACATTACAATTTGTAAGGGAAAGGAAGAACCATTTTCTGTCGTCGTCGTCCCCCCCCCCCCCAAGCCCTGCAAATACAGTGGTACCTCGGGTTACAGATGCTTCAGGTCACAGACCCCGCTAACCCTGAAATACTTGTAGTACCTCAGGTTAAGAACTTTGCTTCAGGATGAAAAGAGAAATCGTGCTCTGGCGGCGCGGCGGCAGCAGGCGGCCCCATTAGCTAAAGTGGTACCTCAGGTTAAGAACAGTGTCAGGTTAAGAACGGACCTCCAGAACGAATTAAGTTCTTAACCTGAGGTACCACTGTAAAGGTTAAGGTTTTATGTTCTGCTGTAGTAATTAGAAAAAAGTCCACTAAATGTTTTCAGAATGCAACCACCTGCTTTTATGCATCTGTAATAACTGTCGGAGGCAATCTGCCTCTATATACCAGTTGCCCGTTGTGGTGGTGATCCCAGGGTTCCCCTTTAAAGGGGTCTTGAGGGGAGGCATTGGCCATATGCCAAGAGGTTGTCATTGCTCTCCCCTCCAACGGCGGTGAAACGGGGGGCAGGCTCTCTGCTTGAACATATGTTCTCCAGAGCCAGCCCAATCCCCACACATTCTGGATAACCCTGATGTCTCCCAGATCCCCGGCTGGGGACTGGGAAGGATAAACACCCAATGCCTGTGCGAAGGTCTCCCTACATCTGAAATTTAATAAAGTTGTGGCCAATTTTAATCCCATAGCACGTTGTCTTGAGTCATTATTCCGCTCGGGGGTCGCCTGGGGGTTGGGGGGACTCTGCCTGTCCACGCAAAGGGCCTTCTCTGCAGTGGCTCCCCGTCTGCAGAATGCTCTCCCCAGGGAAGTTTGCCTGGCACCTTCATTATACACCTTTAGGCACCAGGCAAAAACGTTCCTTTTTAACCAGGCCTTTGGTTGATCTGATTGACATCCCTTTTAAAATGTGGCTTTTGGGGGGCGGTATTGGGTTGTTTTTATTTTGATTATATATACTGTGGTTTTTATGTTGAACTTTTCTGTGAACCGCCCTCAGACCTCTGGGTATAGGGCAGTATATAAATTCAATTAATAATAATACAGGTGGCATTTATACAATACTGTTTATACAAGGTGGTCTTGAAAATAGGAATGGGAGGTATCGGATAGGGATGTAATTTTTGTCCCAGTCTTTGAGTCTCAATAGGAATCAATAGCAGAAACACCAATTTGAGCCTCGTCTGAATTTGCCAGACCCCGAATTTCACCCCTAACTTCAAAGCTAATTGCACTCACAAAACTTCATTAAGCTGACACGTCCTTCTGTGTGGATCAAAACTCTGCTGCCTTTGTTATTTAGAGGCCGGCCCTTGAGCAAGTTAGTATTGATCTGAGGTCGGTCCAGGCTCCCAAATCATCTGAAATTCATCAAATACACACAAGCTCGAAGGAGTTTGACTTCTATTGATTGCAACACAAGCACCAAAGCCAAAGCATCCGGTTTGCTTTTCTGCCCCCTTTCCTCTGAATTTTTCTCAAGGGTTGCTAATCGGGCAAGCTGAGCTGAAATCTGTGTTTCTTCTCTCGTCAGAGAAAAAGGAAATCAATAGAACTCAGGCTAATAAGACCATGCACAGGACAATGTTGTTTTTAATGAGCTCTCTCTTACACACACACACACATCTCCCTAGCTGCTGCTTTCAGTATTGCTAGTATCCCATTTACAGTCAAAACGCCTGACTTGAGCACTTCAGCTTTCAATAAAGGAGGCCCCCCAAGACCACAAATATTCATTCTTGGGCATTAAACCAGCCTCCTAAGTGGTCTTATATGGGGGTGTTCAAAGAACATTGCTAGCTTTATATACTGGACAGTGGTAGGATACCTCTGGTCCAGGGTCCTAATTTGGTCCATGAGGCAATTTCCCTTAACACCAAACCCACCTGACTCACAAATGATGTTATATGTGATGACAGGCATCCTGCGAAAGAAGAATCAGGAGCTTCAAGTGCACTCATGAATGTTTATTTGCAAGGAATTGTTGCTAACAGCACCGACCAAGCATGCCCCCTCCTTTTTTGTATTCCACTTACCTAAGGCAGCTGCATCACTTTGTTTACTGGTAGGACTGGCCCTAAAATGCAGGTCTTTCAGAGGATTTTGATGAATGTGAAAGTTGGGGGTATTGCAATTATTATTGCTTTTGAACCATTCATGTTGAAATAAATGATTCCTATTTTTTAGGATGTACAGTGGTGCCCCGCAAGACGGAAAACCCGCTAGACGAAAGGGTTTTCCGTTTTGGAGGCGCTTCGCAAAACAAATTTCCCTATGGGCTTGCTTCGCAAGATGAAAATGTCTTGCGAGTTCCTGCGGGGTTTTTTCCCCTTTTTCCCCCCTTTTCCTAAGCCCTAAACCGCTTATCAGCTGATCCGCTAAAAGCCGCTAAACCGCTAATAGCGCTAATCCGCTACGCTGTCAATGGGCTTGCTTCGCAAGACGAAAAAACCGCTAGACGAAGAGACTCGCGGAACGGATTAATTTCGTCTTGCGAGGCACCACTGTACTGCTAATCTGTCATGGCTCAGCAAGGATCGGTCCCAGGTGGTTGAGTTTGGGGGACAGAAGTGGTAGGTAGCTTGCTGTTGATCCAAATCAGGCAGAGCCAGGTTTGTGGTTCAAGGGTCAAGTTCAAAGGCAGTAAAAGAGGGTCAAAAGGGACAGAGGTGTATAATCCAAACCAATCAGGGACAAGATCTCAGGTTGCAACTGAGGAGAGGGAGCCGGGCCTTGAGATAAGTTGCTCAGTTATTGTGTTTTTGAGTGTCTTGGTAAGACAGAACACCATTAATCAAAAAGAGGCATTCGCCTATCCTTAATTAACACATATATCTAAGATGATGTGCCTCATTTACAGGCAAAGATCTTCTAAGCCCTAAACTCATAGATGTTGAGAAAGCATATAGCTTCCCCCAAAGCACTTACACAGCTCAGGATGAAGAACCAGAATCCAGATGAGCTCAGGCACTAATGGTTGGGGTCATTAGCATAGCCAGTATTGATGTCCAAGCACCCTTATTCACTGAACTAAAATGGAATTTGCCTTACAGATATACACGTTGAACATTAACCAGCACTTGTTCTGCAGCATCAGAACAAAACCTTGTACATATCACTGAGAAAGGGACCGGCTCATACATTCACTGCTGCATTGTGACAAACACACTGCTGTTCAGTGGTAATAGTGAAAGAGGGGAGCACAACTGTAAAAAGTCCTATTTCTTTCTGCTTTGTGTTCATGACTCAACAGAATATGAACTGGAAGCTGCTTTGCGGGGCACCACAAAGGATTCTCCCAAGCTTTTAAGAGGATGGGTCACCCATACTGCACTCACAGGCACCAATGTGCCTGCTAGTAATACCTCTTATGGTGCCAGGAAAAGTCTCAGTAAATATCCCCTCAAAAATCCACAATGCAAGGACGACTGCCTGCTCCTACATGGAATATGCCCCCTGAAGCACATTTCACTGGATTCCAGGACTGGTCACCAACCTTCCTTCTGTTCTGAACAGAGGAAGGGTGCAAACAGCTTCCTTCTGTGTGTGAGCATAGCAGTGGGTGATGTAGGTGCTTTTTCCCATTCATTGGGGGCAGGGAGAGTGGCTGGGGAGGGCATTTTATAATCCTTTCTCTTTCTGCTCCTTTAAATGTATCCTTACAAAAATCCTGTGAGGTAGGTTAGAGTGAGATGGTGACTGGGCCCAGGGTTACCCAGTGAGCTTCATCAGAAGTAGCACTTAAGGCATGCCTATAGGTTCATAATAGTTTAATTATTTAAAAACAAGTGGGACTTGCAACAAAATGTTGCCATGCAGAGTATTCCTGTTCAGGGTTCCAGTAAACCAGTAACCCTTTTCTAGGATACTCCATTCCAACTGCCCTCCATTCCCACACCACAGCAGTCAATGAGCCCAGCCCTAACCCTTTGGGCTTCCCCCAAATAATTTTTGTATTTCTGCAAACTATGCTGCATTCCCATTCCTCCTTGTGTGGATGGCTTACGCTACAAAAAGGATTCACTCAGAGAATGAGTTCACTATTAGTACATAGGATAAAATAAAGATAATTTCCTACTTTCTACCGATGGTTCCAGAAAGGAGTTGGTTACCATCTAAATACCTTTTCAATAACATTGTGTATCCTTTTGATATCGCAAACAAAAACACCTCCCTGATGCTGTTGATTAAGTGGGCAAAGGCTTTAGCGCCCTCTAGTGGATCTCATAAAGGATGGACACTCAAGGTCTTCAACAATAATCTCAACTGCTGCCTATTATAGCAGTAGTTTTCAACTGTGACCCATCAGACATTTCTAAAGAGAAGACTGGTAACTAGGGGTGGGCATGGAGGCACATGCTTGTCATCCCTGACTGATCCACCTGTGCAATTTGTGACCAGTGGGGTGTACTTGGTGTGTTCTGGGCCAGCAGCCTAAATGGATTTAGTCTGCACCCTAGGACAGGTTATTAGATTGCATACAATGTGCTGAGGTTCCATAGCAGACATGCAGATATTTTCAGCAAATGAAGGGAAGGGAGCTCCAGAAACTGAACCTATTGAATCAGCATTGCCACAAGTCAGGGCATTGATATACTGCACCCAGCCAGGGTTTCAGACAATGATCAGTCCCACCTTTTACTTCCTATAGTTCTCTCAACTGAAGTTGCTGGGGCTTGAAATTGGAACCTTGTGCATGCAAGTTTGTAAAACTTCATTGTAGTCTTCTTTATATACCAACACTTGAAGGAATTTCTCTTGGCTCATGTAAATTACTTAAGATGAAAAGGAATACTATGCAGAAGCTGAGAAGGGATGCCATCACTGTCTGGCCAAAGGAGGAAACTGTGAGGAAACCAGCCAGACCAGCAACAATAGGGTGGCAGAACAAGCCTGGTTCCTAGAAAGCAACAAGGGAATCTTCTGAAGCTGCAGCTGTCAATGATTCAGTCCTCACATTAACAAGGGGAAACAATCTGAAGCAGTCTCATCAGCATGATTATATCTGAATATAGCATTATTACTATTCATAACCTGATTCAGGCATCATTTTTAAAGCTTTACATGTAGCCGGCATATATAGGATTTCACAAGTAATCTCCCATCCAGGCATGAACCAGAGCCATACCAGCTTACACTTTAGCAACATGGCTGCATGTGTATAACCTTCAGACAATGCCTGGGGGGTCAGTAATAGCTGCTGTAACCCAAAAGAAGAGAAGAGAAGCCCATCATAGCTATCTCTTGATATATTTATTAAGATCTGGTCAAAAAAGAATTGGGGGGGGGGAGGGGGAACAGGAAGGTTTTTGATTGGAAAGCTGCCACATTAATCCAAGAGCTTAAAATCCATGATAACATTGCCTGTCTTTGGGTTGAAGCTTAGGGTGTATGCAACTGCAGAGGGGTTATCAATGGGAGGTTCTGACCCAGTATCTGAACTGAAGAAAAACACAGCCTGTTTGCAGTGGGGAGTCCATTGACAATAGCCCTGCAGAAACAAGCAGAAGAAAAATAATCAGCTCTGATAAAAAAATACAATATGCTAATTTGTCAAGACCAACAGCAATCACTTTACTTTAGGATATCAGCATGCTGATTCATAACAGAATGTGTTGTGATTATCAATGAAGTCTGAATTCCATACATTCAGGGAACTGCTGCACCAATCTCCACAAGTTGGTGGTCTCATAGGCCTTCAGACTAGGCCCCTAGGACTTCTGACATCTGGTGAATAACTTGGTAATGCAAATTATTTTGCTCTTTGGAATGGAGGAAACAGCAAACTGGGCTGAACTGGAACGCCAATTACTTGATTACCTCCAAGATTTCTAAGGCTGCAGTCCTATATAAATTTACATTGTATTGCACACACAAGGTTTCACTCCTGAGTACATATGCTTGGATCGGACTGTAAGAATTATAACATACACACAGAAGCTACACTTTTCAAAAAAGGCTAGTGGGGGAACTTCCCCTATGCTCTGGCTTGGCAGCAAAATCTTGCACCTAGTGTGTTAACTAAAAATGGAACATAGCCATCCTATAATACCTCTGACAGATGTCATACTACTGAAAGATGCAAATGAATTATAGTTTATACATGTTTCCAATGAGGCTTCTAAACTGCAAAAGTGAATCGATGGTAGCATCCAAGCACACTGTTTCCACTGAAAAATTGTCAATTCAGATTTACAACATTTATAAATGTTGGCAATCAGAAGAAGCCTTCTCTGTGGAGGTGTCTTCCCTATAGAACCATTTCCCCCATCAGCAAAGTCAGGTGCCAGAATTACTGAGCTTTGGAGACTTCTGCTCCCAGGCTTTTGCTGTTGTTTGACTCCAGCATATGGTACCATGTCTTAATTTAACCTGGATTGTTCTAGTCTTCTTATTGTTTTGTGGATTTTTATTGATTCTTACGGTTTTAAATTATTTAATGTGCTGTACAGCACCTTGAGATGAAATCTGAAAGGCGGTAGAAAAATATCTAAATAAATAAATTTGCCTCGCATTTCAGAGAAGACAGAAGACTGATTAAGCCCAAAAATGTCCCAAACCATGAGATAGAAGTGAATCACTCAGATTAACATTCTCCTCCCCCACCCCCCCGCCCATGGAGCAGAGTGAAGATGAAAGAGAATTAAGCATACCTTTTCATTTGAAACCTGCACAAGCCCTGTGGTAACAGAAATGCTGGGTGTCAGGTGATATTCCATCCACAGAACAGCTCCATGGCTCTTCCCAGTCCTAGAAAGAAAGAAAGCCTCAAGTATTGATTTTCTGCTAACTTTGAAGAACACCAGCACACTGACATATGCACAAATTCTTTTTGAAATATTAATAGTCTCTTTCCTTCTCGGAAGCAGCCTAGGCCAGAGAGATGAAAGAGCATGAATGCTACACCTATGGGAGCCTGAAACTTCCATCAGCTGGCAGATGGATGTAGTAAGTAAGCGAAATTTCTTGTAGGAACCAAAACAATGTGTATAGGACAGTAACTGCATTAACACATTAAAGACCTGAAGCAGGATCTTTCTGCCCTCTTTCATGCCTATAATTAAGTCAAACCATGACATAGCATGAATGAGCCAACATGTGGGCTCCTGGAGAGGAGACTGCAGCCATTTTTCACCTCCCCAGTCATTTTGCTGCTGCAGTGAGTTAATTTGTGGTTTGGCTTAGTGTGTCACCTGAAGCTGGGCTCATGGTTTAGCTCTTCCAGACAAACTACAAGCTGTAAATCATAGAACAAACCTTAGTTACAAGATAGTAGTTTGTCTGAAAGCTAAACCACAAGCTTGCAATTTCTTCTCCAGAAGCCTGCACGTTTCCACATGCATGCTAAGCCATGGTTTGGCTTAGTATAACTCGTGAAGTGGGACCCAGCTTCTTTTGCATTCTGTCTTTCATTTTAAGATTCAGACTTTAACGCAAGTATCTACTATTTTGGTCTTAGCTTAAATATCTCATGTGTAACTGATGTGATTGACTTGTTTGCTAGCACAAGCTATATGATACAGTCTGAAAAATCTACATCTGATGTTTAAACAAGAATCATGCTAGAGACAAATATTGATCTTTACTGCACAGGATGTTCCAATACTTTACAGCTGGTACAATGATAACACCATAATTTGGTTCGGTGGTAACACCACATACTGTGCGCTGGTTGAGAAAGAAATGATCAGCCAGGGAACAGATGGCTATATTTGGAGACGAGAAATAAACGTCATTATAAATTGATTCAGTCATATGTTGAAATGTAATTTATACATTATTCATTAAGAGCAGTATGTTATCTCATACATGAAATATGTTAATTATTATTAAGCAAATTATAGAACTACAAAAGTTTTCTTCAGAAAAAATGCATTATTAAATATAAAATATAAAAGTGATATGAATATGCTTTTGCTCTAAAATCTCAAACACCCATCTGATTTCAGCTCCCAATCTTATACCAAGTTACCCCCCTTGAAATAATGGGGTCTATTTATTATGTTTGTTTATTGCTTTTGATTTCTAGGCCCTGAAATTTCCCCTCCTCCTTCTTTGTCATGCAGTCATGCTGTCCCAATTTTATGGTTGTTTTTCAGAGCAGCCACCAATTCCCTGGGATTTTTTTTATTTTTGGTAAAGCTGAGCTTGCTTGGCATATTGCTAATACTGGCTCAGGCACTAAATTCATGGGGATGTTAAAAAGCATGTGGTTCCAACCAGGCAAGTCAGTGAGGAATGATATCATGGTTTATGGCTATTAAAACACAATGAGAGATCCAGGAGAATTAGGAGGGACATATTCCCTTGTCTGTCCCTGTCAAAGATCCGCCAGGGTGACCTGGGCAGTTTCCATCCAAAAATTAGACTGGAACAGATGCTAATTCTAGCGATATCAAGTGTGTTAATAATGATACTTGACTTTGCATGCACTTAGCGCTTCTAGAGTATTCAATGTGCCTCAGATATCACCTTAGTGCAATCCTTACAATTTCACAAAGTTGGTCAATATTATATTTGTAGATGTGAGGTCTAGAGAGAACTAAGGCTACCCAGTGAAGTAATGGCAGAGACCATGATTCTTAGCCATTCTGCTGCACTTTTAGGAACATAGGAAGTTGTTTTATACGGAGTTAGGAAATCTGTCCATTTTCTACACTGACAGTGGTTCTCCAGAGTTTCTCAAATGGATACTTCCCAGTCCTACCTGGAGGTGCCTGGGGCATTCTGCATGGAAAAGAAAGAAGACTGAGCTATAGTGGCCACAGTCCTGAACAGGGCTTGCACATTTTCTCTTGGTGATACTCACTTTGTCAGATTTATGATGCCTTCGTTCTTGATAGTGTGTTCTGGCACAGTTTGTTGGAAGTCAAATATCAAAATTTTCAGTGGATTGGATATTGATTTGCAAGGGTATTCCCACAGCGGGTGAGGTTCTGCTTCCCTTGACTCCCTGAAATCCAATGAGTTCTATGGAAGAAAACAAAATGGGAAGCATTGAAGTGCTAGAATATTCACAGATAAGGTATTCATTTAAAATATTCAGAGAGCATTGACGTGCTGAGGCAAGATTAACTTTTAGCAAGTCAAGACAGTAACATTTATTTCACTTCTAAAGTGAAGAAAAGAGACATTTCACTCATTTACAGAACCAGGCATTCTCTGGTAAACTATTAGCCCAGCTAATAACATACCAAGAGTCAAAACAACCAGATGCCAGGTGAAAACTCAGCAGATTCTGCCATTTGGAGTGTATGTGTTTATTCACCATAATGGCCAAATATTCTACAAACTTAGCATTTGTTCTCTAGGATGACATCTAGGCTAGGTAAAGTATTATATTTTATGGATGACAGAGATGGATACTGCAAAGTGCTGGACTAGGCACTAAATGAATGAGCGTGCAGAATCAAACCCACAGCTCTCTCTGTCCAGCACATGCTACAGCCTGTCCAAAATTCTCAGACTGTGTATATGGGAATAAGGCGAGTTTGTTTTTAATTAAATTGATAAATTCTATTCTCTGCAACTACGTTCAAGTCTATTTTCCTTTTTACAGCAATCTTTGCTATAGCTTTGCAGCTGCTAGCACAACTCATTAAGCTTGTCACCCCAGACATTTCTAAGTAGTGCTTTCAAATAACTACACATTTTTTGCAATTAAGTTAATTGGTCCTGTGCTTTCGAACAATGAAGGCTGAAGACTTGCAAGCATTCATTTTCATCATAAGAAGGATGTGGTATAAAAGTTCTTGTGGGAGTATTCAGTATTTTAAGTAACATCATTGGACCTTTATTTGTCTGCTAGCTTTTGTCTCCTGTGGGATTGCTACTGGAACTGTTTTCTATTGTTTGTGGCTGATTTTATTTAATTGGCCCTCTGTTTGTTCTGTTGCTGCATTTTTAATACTAGGCATTTGTAGTATTTTAATGGGGTGTGTATATATGCTTTTTAATTACATTGTTAGATGTAAGGTTTGTATTTTAATGATTTGTATTGGGTTTAAAAATGTTGAATATCACCTCGGGCTCCTTTGAGCAGATAGATGACTCATTAATAATAAGTAAATAAACGAAGAAAAGGTCATGCCTGGAAAGCTACAGATTTCATCAAACAGAGATGCTCAGATTGTGGGAGGAGGAAGGGGGGGGAGTGACAACAAGCTAACCTGAAGGGGGAAAAAATCACCTACTCAGAACTAGGATAAGAAGCTATGGTTGGAATCCAGACTTAGTCATGCTTACAAGAGACACACTATTTATTTATTTATTTATTTATTTATTTATTTATTTATTTATTTATTTATTTATTTGTGCATGCTTATCTGAAGATCACAGGGCAGCCTAAAATCTAAAAAGAAATACATATATAGCATAATAACGAACAAATCCATCAAGGGCCATAGATTTTTTAATTAGCCAAAGGCAAACCTCCTTTGGGAGCACATTCCAGAAGTGAGGAGGCACTACAGAAAAGGCCTGCTCTTAGGTTGCTACCCTCTGGACCTCTCACAGAGGAGGCACATGAAGAAGGGCCTCAGATGATGATTGCAGGGTCCAGGGTGGTTCATATGGGAAGAAGTGGTCCTGATCCATTTGAAGGATTTATTGGTCAAAACCAGCACTTTGAAATGGGCCCAAACACTAATTGGAAGCCAGTGTAGTCAGGCTGCCAAATAAATGGTACGTCAACCATGATTTGATCCAATACTACATTTCCTAGCTATTGAAAATGACATAACAGAAAATGATGTTTAAAGAAACTAAGCTACATTTTATGAAGCAATCAAATCTTGTTATCAGAGGATGACCAACTGGCAGGCAATGAACCAGACACAACTCCTGCTTGTTTCAGTTTTTGCAACTTGTTATCCCACTTTAGCTGGGCAAGTGTCATGGGCCAAGCTCAGCTTCTGCTCTTGTCAGTGTGTCTCCTATTGCTAAATGAGAGGAAGAGTCAGAGAGCTCTGTGTTATCAGAGACTTTTGGGGTGCCTCCTCATTCCATGTGTGGTGACTTGAGCAATGTTCAGCAGCACCCTCTCATTTAAAGTGCTGGGTGGGGCTGTGCTGTGATGAGAGGGGTGGTTACACTGCCTAAGCCTTGTCAGTGTGACTGCCATAAAAAGGATGGCACAAAGCGTGCCTCTCAGCTGGCCAGATCCCCTCTCAGCCCTTAAATGAGAAAACATGCCAAAGACCAACAAAAAGCCACTGCTTGTTTCATGCCTGCCAGATTCTTTAGCTTGGGGTGGGGCAGAAATGACATTGTGGTTGATGGGGTCTGGCCTCCAAAAATCCTGTCATGAGCCTGAAGACCATTCCTGTACTGTATGTCCCATTTAATGCACAGGTTGGCTAGAACCACGATTACAAGCAATTTACCTACAACCACATCTCTTATTCAGTTGGCATTTATCCAGCACACAGGGAGGATAGTCTAACCTTTATCATCTCATCCATAATATGCACATCAAACCCTTCACAGGTACCACACGGGCTGCGGATTCGCCACAAGTCCTAGGGGGAAAGAAAGGGGAGAGACACAATGTTATTGTTCAGTGTTTTAAAATTAAATTAAAACATGAGAAATTGGATCAAAACTGTACATTTCATCACTCCCAGGAATATGACAGCTATATTTTGAGAATTAAATTGTTTCAAAGAAACAGAATGTCAAACGACCAGAATGTCAAACACACTTATCCACGATATATTAAAACCACTCCAAAAATAAACTCTAATATATCAAGATAAAAACCACTCAAGGACTAAAGAAAAAATGTTGCAAACTAATAAAAACCAGATAATTAATTGTACTTTGAGGAACCTGTATCATTAGGAACTGATCATTTCCCCCCTTCTCTTTTTTCTTGTGTGTCATGTCTTTTTAGAGTGTAAGTCCAAGGATCTAGCTTACTACTGATTTTGTAGCTGCAATCTGGAAGACTTTTTGGCTAAATGATGAAGTGCAAGTTTTTTTAAATAAATAAAGCATAGTATTGTAACTAAACCTACCCACACTGCCCTGGGGGCAAAACAGAAACCAGACATAGTTTTGTTACCTTGAATTCCACAATCATCATGTGAAGTGAAGCAGACTGGGGCAGGACAGTCACATCGCTTGTCAGGTGGCTTGCCAGGGCAGTCCGGGCGTACCAGAAATATAAATTGTGCCATGGCAACAAGCTCGTAGAGAAGAAGGGTTCACCAATTAAAAGTGATACCTTGGGGTGAGGGAAAACATACATGAGGCTCAGATGGGCAACAAGATGACAGACCACACTTTGTTCCATTTGGCAGGCCTTCCAAGTCTGTCATCCTGCATAGGTGGGATTGGCTGCCAGTTGAGTACATGCAACGTAGAATGGTAGCTTCAGTTGCATGGACTCCGTGTGTCAATTCCAGTGAACTGGCAAATTCGGGACCTGGGTTTGCCACTGCCAGCCAGTCAGCCAGCTCTAAGGTGATGGTAAAGATTGATCTAAACTCAACGCAGGATACCATGACATATTGCCTATGTAATGCATCTGTAAATGGTATGGCCTGTAACAGCCGCAATTTCACAGCACTTTGGAGCTTGAGTGAATGTAGAAAGCCCTTAAGACATTTTTGTAGTAGTAGTAGTAGTATTTTTATTTGTTTAGCTATAAAAGCCATAACAAACACAAAAACTAAACTGCCAGTCAATTTGGAAGAGGTAATTGTATTTTCTCAGTCTTGCCCAACATACTGAGTGGGTTCAGAGATCAAACCATGGTGTAGAGCCACAAAGCTCCTGAATACTTGTTCAAGAAGTGTCAAACCAAGGTTTCCGTTTATGTGTGAACTACCTCACCACTCTAAAGACCAGTAGTGGAGCTACTACTTAACTTTTATATATTGCATACAACTTCAGCGGCCAACTAATGAGGGAAATATCTCTTGACATGCTTTGTTTGATAAAGCTTATCCTCTCAAAGAGTAAAATGTTTTGGTCACACAGACATTTAGTTATCTTACCTTTTTATCTTCAAGATCTGAAGAGATCAACAATTCAGGATGTTTCTCTATTATTTTAATTTTATCTTCTAGATGATTGGCCTTAAAAATCTTTTTTATGAAAAAGAAAAGAAGAAAGGTCTTAGTGTTTTGTTTTTTACTGTTGTCCAAGAATGAAACCTCTTCTTAACTATGTAACGCAAAAATATTCTGAAATGTAAAATGACTTATTTTGGGTAACTAAAATGCTCTACTTTCATAGTGGGCAGGCACTTTTGCCATTACAAAAGAAAACAAAATAAACAGGAGGAGTAATAAACATAAGACAGCAGTTGCATGCAGATGTGACTCCAATATTCATTACTTACTTTCTGCATGAGTGAATGAGAAACTGCAGAGCTCTCCAGTGTAAACACCTAGAAGAAGAACACACTGACTTAATCAGACCTGCAATTTTGGGTGGAAATTTGGGAAGGAATACCTGTCCCATGAGCAATGAAAGGACCACACTGGTGATTCACTGGGGAAACTCCTATCCTTGAATGATGCTCTCACTTCCATTCTGATTGGTGTAACACCCCTTGGTTATGTGTGGTCTGTTGCCCTGCTCCACTTTGCAAGCAGCCAATAAAGACTCAAGAGCAAGACTTACAAAGAACATCAAGAATGTCCTGTATAGCAATTAACTGCTCAAATAAGCAGTTACCTACTTAAGCAATCTCGATAAAATAATTAAATACATAAATATTAAATACATTAAATACATAAATATATATATAAACATGCACAAATACTGCATGGCATGGCCCATTCCATTACATAACTTAGCAGTCAAATGCTCTGCCACTGAGCTATACCTGTCCTGTCCTGTCCCCTTTATAAAGATCTGAGGAATGAGATCATCACCCCACTCTTACTTACCATCCCAGGCCGCCCATCTGCGACCACATTGTTCTTTCTATTATCAGATCAAAATGATCAGACAATAGCAAAGGTTGCTAGGTTTATCAAGGGTGCAATGAGATTAAGGGCCGAACGATAATCTTGGTCATTTGATTGCCCTTTTTACCCATTGTTGTCTTTTTAACTGTATATATTGCTTGTTTTATGTTGCTAAGGCCGTTGGCTAATGCGAATAAAGTTTATCTATCTATCTACGTAACTTAGCAGGACCTAGGGGATTAAGAATTCTACTCCAGTCAGTCAGCTGGATAACTGTTATCATGAGTAACATACTCTGCAAAACTGTATACTGATAGCAGTAACAGGTCTGTACCCAAGGAACTTACAAGCTAAATTTTGCCAGTAATGGATGCAAAACAGAGAAGGCTGCTCTAAGAGAAACAAGACTAACAAGGGCAAATGCAAATATTTTTTCTTTGTTTCAGGAGGAGATGAGGATGAAAGGGTGCCAAAGCTTCTTAAAAAAGGTGGGGGGTTGGAGGTTGGAAGAGAGGTATTGAAATAAAGAACACTAGTTATTCCCACTAGTTCTGGGAGTAAGAGGCCGCAAATGAGACTGGGTGGAGCAATTTCAATGCTCAGAAGAGTTGTGGAAGACCAAATAAATGTCACAGACGGCCCTTAAGGAAAAGCACTAAAGATAAATAGATATAACATAACATAATTTTTTTTTAAATGTATAGAGGAATAGAAGAGTCAGCACATATTAAAAATAGCAAACATTTCAATGACTGGGGGTGGGGTTGTACCTCTTTTGCTCCAAGATGGTGAGCCAGCACAGGAAGGAGGCTGCCATCACTGATGCTGAGGCAAACACTGTTTGGCTTCAGAACCTTCAGAGCAAAAAGACAAGCTGTCAGCAGTTTCCTCCTTTCCAGATGCAAAAGGTCACTGATTAAGGACTGACACATTCACTTGTTTGAAATTACTAAGCATTGTTGCATCCCAAAGTCTGTCTAAAATCTCCATGTTTCAAGTAGAATTCATGACATTTTAAGGCAAAGGATGCATGTTCTACATTAGAAAGGTAAATACTTGTGAGAGGAATACCACAAAACATTGTCACTATGCATATTTATGGACTCAATTTTTAAATCCACATTCTTTTTCATTTTACACCAAGACATGATCCAGTTAGCCAAGTCAGGTCATGAAGGAAAGTGAAAAACAAAGCAGTTTTTGAAAGAGTACATAGGAACCCAAGAAGAGCCTATTGGATTAGGCCAGTGGCCCATCTATTCCAGCATCCTGTGCTTACAGTGGCCAATAAGATGCCTGTGGGAAACCCTCATGCAAGACCTGAATGTCACACCATTGGCCCCTCCTGTGGTTTCCAGGAACTGATACTTGAGCAACTGTGGTTTGCAATACCTGGTGAAAGTAGCCAACAGAAACACACACCTTCAATGTCCATTCAAAGAAACTGGGCAGAAGGCTACCTGAAGTTCTGGTCTAACAGTCCTCTCTATGCTATTTAAGGATCCCACCATCATATTCTAACACAAAGATAGCCAAAATGGTTCCCTCCACATGTTTTGGACTACAACTCCCATCATCCCTGACCATTGGAGATGCTGACTGAGGACACTACTTTCGCTACTCTTGCCCTAGTAGTTAGGAAGGATTAAAAATTGTTTGTAAGTATTTCAGTCATTAGGTGCTGATGAAAAGATAGCACAAAAGACTTAGAAAGAAGATTTACTTCAAGTGCAGAGGACAGGGCAACCAGATGGAACCGAAGGAAAAACTTAGCTGACAGGCTTGCTGATCAAATATGCTGTTCAACACTATACTTGCTCTAACTGGAAAACTCAACCTCTAACTTAGGCTTGTATGGTTAAATCTATCTTTTTACAAGTTTGTATCATTAAACAAAAAAATGTTCCCAAGCATCACTTTAAAAATCAAATAATTATAAATGATTTTTTAAAAAAGAAAAACAACCTGCTCCTTGGTTCCTTGTAGATTTTTATTTTATCTGTATTGCTTAGAGAGATTTTAGCAACTCTCATAGCATCTCAAGATAGGCAAGGTCTTAACAGGCATATCTTTAGACTCTACAACAGACACTACAAGAGATTTAAATTCTTAAGTCACAGGTAGGCAACTTGCAGCCCCCAGCATCTCCTGCAGTTGCCCCATTATTCTGTCCCATCAGAGTTCCTACCTTCCTGTTCATTTTGTTGTTGCTCATCCTGACATTTCTACGTAGTTACAGAACAAATGGAAGAGGCAGTATTTTATTTAATAAATATAATCTGATTTTGTTTTTTGTTCGTTTACCAGGTTGTATGGTTTTCCCCAGCTATTTAAAAACAAATTGGTGGACTTCTGCTTTGTTCTCATGTGCATTGCACACTAAAGTCAGAAAGAAATTACTTTCACTTGCTTTCCAGAATGATAGCTGTATTGGTCCATTGCATTAAAAACCATACAGAATTCCCTGCAACGGGAGGTACATCAAGTATCAACAGTGAATAAGCAAAACAGTATGCTGGCTTTGTGACTCACCATCTCTTCTAATAAGCTAAAAAAAGAAGCAGGCGTGTACACAGCTCTTCACCCAAATTCAGTGAAGTGATGCCTAATGTGCAGAGATTGAGGGAAGAAGATACCATATTGGATTTGGGAAATCTTACTCACTTTCTGCAGAGCCTGTAAATACTGCGCTGTTCGATTCTGATCGTTGAGTTCTCCAAACCGTGGCCTATTCCACAACAGGTGGGCCTGACACCTACACACAGGACTTTCAACTTGGATAGCAGTTGTGCCGTCTTCATTTCTAAAAACATTTGAATGAATGAAACCAACTCATTTCTGTTTGCCCCAGATAATGTTTACATTATAAATGGTTTTTACCAGCTATGCCTGGTACAACACCTATGGCCATTCATGGACTGAGAGAGTAACCCCCCCCCCCCAACTTACATTCACTGAGAAAACAAACTATCCCAGCCTGACAGTCTTTGTTCAATCATGAGTATCCCTTTCTGCCTCCTATCTTTACTTACCTGCCTTTTTGAAGCTTATACCACACAGAGTAGTCATCATGAAAGGCAGTCAGGCCCACATTCTGGCCCTGGAGAACAAGTTCTTCATTTGGAAGGAAATAGACGCACTGCATCCAATGATCTCTCCACTGGAAAGGTTTAAACAAAATGGAAAAGGGGCAGACAATTAGTAATTCAAAATAAAAATGGATTGTGTGGGATAAAAAAACCAAACAGTAAATGGCAATGGGATAATGCAGATAACTCCGTTTTCTCAGCCCTACCTGAAAATGCTAGAGATTAAACATGGAACCTCCTGCATGCAAAGCAATTGAGCTACAGCTGTGGATGTTTATGCATTCAACAGAAAGAAACACATCAAACGCTGGCAGGATCCCTGTCTGACAACCAAGTGACATATAGTGCCAAGGATGTGACACAAAGATATACAGGAGAAAGTAAAGGAGTGAAATAAAGAGCACAATTTGGGCAAGCTCCAATGCTTGTTCATACCTAAACAACCCCACTCAAGGTTACCCCTGATACAGCTTTAATGCTGGGAACTGCCTGTTTTACAATGTAATCATGAGGAAACATTCACAGCAACATAATCTCTTATTGTTTAAAGGATTCATGGAGATTTAACATCACCCTTCTGCATTTATTTAATGTTCTGCTGTCACCTTTCACATTCATTTCTATAACCACAATGTCCAAAAACATACCTTTTCTTTAGTGAAATTAGGAATTGCAGAAAGCATATTGCCTACCCTGATGCATTATATGCTAGAAAAGTCAAAAGAAGATGAGATGGCAAATCCAATGGAATCCTAATCTTACTTAAAGTCACTAACCTGCTGCAATCATAGAGCATTGTTTATTTTTGTACAACTCCATCCATGGCAGTAAGTAGCTAAAAAACTGCAAGCGGCCATATACTTAGACATTATTATCAAGATTTGGACAATTTTAGGAGAACTAGTTTACTTCTGAAAGTTTAGCACAAATGTTTAGAATCTTTATGAGCATTCTCTAAATACTGAACTATGGTCCAACTAAGATGCAACAAACAACATGCACAAAAAATTCCAAAAGCATAACTATGCAGACGTTCATGCAGCTGGTGCCTTGGGTAAGTTAGATCACTGGCCTCTAAACATGCTATGTCAGCACACAACAACACAACATCCACTCATGCCTATCATACTAACAATGCCTGCACAGGGGGTGGTGACCCAAGTCAAATGAGATGCCTGTATGGAATTGCACATGGACTTGGTGTTGTTCCCCTCCCTTGGTGAATGTCCAGAGTCAAATTCGAATTAGGCCAAAAAGTGAAAATGGCACATTTTACAGAGCTGGACAAATTAACATCTGCCCACATATATGGTTTTAGTTCAATCTGCCAGCATTAAAATATTAGGAAGGCAATAGAATTTACAAGAGGTTCAGTACATTACCGGGATATCTTCAGAGGTGGATTGCACCCAATATGGGGCCATCGTACATTTTATTGACCCAGCGGGGTCCATGTCAATATCCCACCAGGACAGGACCACTTGGGCTTTGCCCGACTTTATGGCCTCCAGATGTACTGTGTAGTAGGCAGAGGCTCGGCTTACTGGCTTACTGAAATCTACACTGTGGAAAATAATGAATTGCAATCAGTTCATTTTAAATAGCTACTTATTTTCATTCAGGTTGTTAGGCAGAAATAAACATTGTGATTCTAACCACAAACATACACACAGAGCAGAATTGATAAACACAACGATAGAACTGAACAGAGCTCTTCTAAAAATTGTAGAAATTGAAACTGCATCTGACAGTTTTGACCAAGAGCAGCAGCAGTCAGTCATCAATGAAACATCACAATGCATTAAAGTGCTCAGCAACTTCTCACCAACAACTTCATATACCATCAACCATTTGATCTTAGGAGTTTGCTACTTCCCTCTTAAATGTATTTATAATATATAGGATACCCAGGTGTGTCTGTGTAAGGACAAGTACTTAAACAAACAAACCATCAAACAAACAAGCTACCAGTTTCCTTCAAGAACAATTCAGAGTGCAAGTTTTAACCTATAAAGCTCTAAATAAGGGGTGGGGAACATATAGTCTTCAAGATGTTGTTGGAGCTCTAACCCATCAACCTCCATTAGCATGACCAGGAATGATAGTTGCAGTCTAGCAACACTTGGAGGGCCATAGGTTCCCACCCACCCCACTTGCAAAATGGGTATATGAAGGACCTCCTTCTCCCATATTAATCCCATTAGTAAGTTCTTCAAGGAAGGAGACATGGTTCTGAGGGGCTTCATTGGCTGAAATGAGGTGGATACCAGGGCCCACCACCCATTCATTTAGCACCAAATCTGATGGCTTTTAGACCATCAAGCAGAAACATTTGTTTTCCTTGGCCTTTGTGGGTTTCTGGTGTGGCTTTGATTTTACTACTGCTTTGAATTTTCCACAGACTATGTTTTATTAGATTACTTATTATTTTATGAGGCATTGTTTTAAAATGATGCTTTAAGCTGCCTTGATAATCGAAGATTAAAAGGCAGAGTATAAAAATGGTTTAAACATATAACATAAAAGCCGCACTCACCTGAACATTGTAACAACGTCACTGAGAGGCGTGAAGTCATGCAAGGACACCTGATTCAGTTGGATATCATAGACTGAAGGAGCACCAGGACAGTTCTCCATTTCTGGTGGTGAGACAATAATCTTCTCACTATCTTCTGCTTGAATATGAATGGGAAATAGCTTGTTCCAGGACCACATTCTTTGGGATTCCACTAACTGGGCGTATACTGTTGCCCTGTGAGGCACTGCCTCACATCCTTCCTAATCATTTGAAAACAAAGAGAAAGGAAACTGAAGCAGGTTCATTATATGCCCTTGGAATAAAAGCAAGCTCTGAAATGTGAACTTCTTAGAAAATATATAGGCTGTACATAAAACTTGGATTCTGGGTGTAAATATGAGGCCCACTCTTCAATGCCTTTGAACCTTCTCTTTACGTGCGTTCCTATTTATCTCACAGACTGATACCATAATGTTTACTTGGAAGGTATTCCTGTTGAGTTCAATGATGCTTGTCCTCAAGTGGACAGAGACTCATATACTTACTATACTTTGCATTTTTGTGCCAAAAATGTGTGAAAGCTTTCTCAAAGTTACTTGTTTCTCATGCGCAACCAACACAGGTACAGATTATGACAGGTCTATTATGAATTGTGAAGGCCATTTTGAATATCTTTAGTGAAAACTAATAGTAACAAAACCGATCCAAAACAAAGAAATGATTGGCTACAATCAATCTGTAAGCTTGCAAGAATAAAATTTCTGTTACATGACACCATCTGTGAACAGTGCTCACTTCCTTACCTGTACAAGACATCTGTGGGCATGCTCATAAGATGGTAAAGCTCCCTCCCCTATCAGTTCGGTATCAAAAAGCTCTGTTATCAGGATGTTTGCACGACACTGCATGTCTCCATCTAGGAAGCATAGCACAAGACAAATAGGAGTCTGCTGGTTTCTTTCTTTTCTCTTTCTTTTTCAAAGCAGGCTGCTGTGCTAATGTTAAGTCACCTCAAATAGGAGATAGGGAATGGCCTCAGGACTGCTTCTGTTCTCTTCTATACAGCTGTGACCCTTCTGTTCTTCCTTCTCATCCCCTCCCTTCCTTGAAATCAGAGGAAGCCAGCCTCTATTATATGTAAACCACTCCAAAAACATGTTTGAAGGATGGCATACAATTTGTTTTAATGAAACAAAGAACTAAATAAAGATATCCTTTGTTCCATGCAACATGAGAATACAGTCCACATTAATCTCACCAGGCCCCACTGTGACTTCAGTGGAGTGCTTGTTGATGATTTTTATCTTGTCGCTAAAGCCGTTTTTCTCCACTATCTTCACAGCTGTATCAGCCATAGGTTTGAAGACCTGCAGTATAATAATCCTTATATTTAGATAGATCTGAAGTAACATTTGAATCAGGTACTTCCTAGGACACAGCACAGAGACACAGCCATTACACTACACCAGCTCTCAAGAACACAACCAAGCTAATGGCACCTACATTCAAGGTACAAACACCACCAGAAAATTACTGTATTGTGTTATGGGAAATACTTACCACAGGATAAACATTTAAGCACATTTAATGCTGCCAAATAGAAGACTTAGTAGGTACTGGGTAGTACCTGTCTGTGGCTTTTCCCAAGGAGATTAAAAATGTGTTTGTTTACATAATTTAAATCACACACCTTAAACATAAATGTATGTGCCCTGGGCAGATAAGGGAAAAATACAATTGAAAACTACTACTAAGTTAAATTAAGCATACAAACTAGCACAACAAATGAGAACAACCAACTGCTGTTTTATATTAAGAATCCCTGCCTATATTTTATCATCTTGCATGAAAGATCTAATCACTTAGGCTTCAATCCTATACACATAACTCAATGGTGTTTATGTCTGAGCAGCCATGCATAGGATTACTCCATTAGTGCCCAGTTTCAGATCCAATACATACAAAAGTTGGATGGGATTTTTAACTGGTCTAGGCAACAGAAAGAAACTGGGTTTCTAATAAGAGCCAAGAGTCTGCTCTCTGGCAAAGACTGAGAAATCTAACTTTGCCTTCTCAAAAGCACAGATGAGACCTCCAATGAAGCACATACCTCCTGGCAATGTTAAAATGTGTACCTAATTAAGGCATGAACCCTGGCAAAACAAGACTGCCTTCCACCTCCAAAGCTGCCAGAAATGAACTGCTCCTTGCCAAAATGTAAATATGAAATGAAAGTTGAGGGGGGAAACAGATGGCTACACACCACCAGTGACCAAAAAGTCTGTTTTCATGAGTCAATGCTTTTTCAAAAGCAAAAAACAAACCCAAACTAAAATTACAGCACTAAAATTCATTTCACTATTACTCTGAATAAATATATAACATTAAAACTTTCCTAAGATACCGTACAGCAATCCAGACCAACTCATGCTTAGAATAGCCTCATCAAAATCAATGGGATGAATTAATCATGGATAGTTTAAGCATCTATATTAAGCAGAGCTAGTTTGGATTAAGCTCAGAGATACTTTGGTTGCTTTGCCCCATTTTCAAGGAGTGGGGAATACAAAGTAGACTGAAATGCACCATCCAAAGTGGAGTTTCTCGAACACTGTGCTTTACTAGCAACGATAAGGACAACGAATACTAAATATTAAAGCAACGTTTCAGGAACAAAAGAGTGCCATAAGGAAAGTACAGATGGCTGTAGAATAAACACACAGACCAGAGCAATATTAGTCCCTATCACATACAATTTTGTTTACAAATCTGCTTTAAGGATCTGCCTCCTGCATAACTGATTTATATCTGGTACGTAGGGATAGGGGAGCAATAATACCTACCTCAACAGCATAGCAGAAATCTGCCCCGGCTGTAGCTGCCATCATAGACAAGAGTCCAGTGCCAGTCCCAATGTCTAGGACAATGGCTCTGTCTCCTCTTTCCTTCACTCTGTCCACTGCAGCACGAATACCCTGAAAATACTTTGCATTCTGTGGAAAAAGACAAACCTGACAGTTGCTTCAACAAGAGCAATGTTTGTTTAAATGTGAGACACATGCCCTCCAAGATTAATAAATTTGAATCTGCAAGCATTTAAATGTCGTAGGTTAAAAGGCATTATCTTTTCAGTGGATAATCAATATGCAGATCCATAAGATTTTGTTTGCAGTACACTTATTAGAAGCCTGATAAATTCAGTATGATCTCCATGATAAATGTCTGAAAACATTAAAGGGAGGAAAAGCTAAAGCTAAATACTATTCACAAGAATGCAGCCCCAGCACTTTAAGAACAACTGATATTCCCATTACTCTCTTTCCCAATCCTCTTTAAGTATTTCATTCTAAATAAAACTTTTAAACCCTCTAAATATTGGAATACACAGCAGCAGAAGCTTGGGATGCTTTGCTTTGCTTTGCATTGCTTTAAGAGAAATGGTTAGTTTGCCTATGATTTTTCATCCTTTTCCTGCCAACTCTTTTCAAATAGAGACACCTGGGAATTTGCAAGCATTTAAAGCCCGATACAGATGGACAAAATTCCCTTCAGGAAGTGATTTCTGACAGGCCTTTTTTATCCCTGACATCTTTTTTTAAAAAAATGTCACCTTCTTAAAAAATTAATTAAAGGAACAGCTACCAAAAAAAGCTAGTGAGATAATAAACACATTCCTTAGCTTTGTCAAGATTTAATTTTGAAACAGTTCATTAAAAAAAAACACTTTTGAGAATCACTGGAGGCTTCTTTTGAAGAATATTTAATCTTGCCATCTGAAAAGGAATTTTATTGAAGAAGAAAGCAGGGTACATGAATATCGCAGAAACCCTTGATAAGCAGATGGAATGTTCACAGAGGGTTCATTATCAAAATGCACTCATGACTAGACAGGATCCAAAGGAAATTAAATCAACTAACTAATGCATTTTAAAGTAATCTATGCTTTGTTTCTCCAAATTTAGCACTAAAACCTCACATCATTCTATTAAAATCAAATTAAAATAAAAGTGTTAGTCAAAATATAGTGTTGAACCACTGACTGTTTTCTACAAAAGTCTAGTTATCTTGCTCAATTCTCCATCAAACAAATAACCTCGAAAAGCCAACATCAAAGCATTTGTTTTTTACACTTGCAACAACAGTACACAGCTGAATTTCTCTCTTTAAAATTCTATGCTGTCTTAAAGCAGCAACTTATACAAACAGGAAATGCCTTGATCTCATATTCATGATGGTAAGAAAATAGGAACTGCTGGCAAGATTGATCTCAAGGGGCTATCACAGAAATAATATAAAATGCAGCTGAAAGACCACAAACTCTTAAAAATAAAAGTGTTATAAGTTTTCCCTTAAATAATTTTGGACCCACCAGAAATGTGTCACCGGAAAAGGGAGAAAGACCCTGTGGCTGTGACACTGAAGTCACTTCCTTGAGAAAGGACTTCTGGGAAGAGATGTGTTGCACCACACAGCAGTTGGCAAGAATGTGTTTGCTAATAGTCTCACAAGCCTGATCAGGAGAGCTTTAAACTAAATCCGGAGGGGTAGAGAGACAATACTACAGACAACAGGGGAACACCTGGTACCAGGAATAATAGCTTCACAGGAAACTGAGGCGGCGCTACAAAAACCTGCTAAAGGGGCAAGAAACTGCAAGAAGGAAGCAGTTGGAAGGAATGACTCATGGTTTCAGTTGTGTCTATACTAATGCAAAGAGTATGGGAAACAAGCAAGACAACAGCTTCACGTTACAAGAAAGAAAATTCCAACTACACTCACGGGGAAATGTGGCATTATCTCTTAATCAAATGAAATTTTAACATGTGGCATGATAAAAGTCTGTAATTTTGTCAGGACAAGTTATTTGTTGTTTACTGTTTTAGCAATGTTTTCTCAAAAATTATCTTCTATACCATGAAAATAAATAAAAACATTATTTTAAAAAAGAAGAATGTTCTGATAATATGAGCTGCTCAACAGTGGAATGGAATGCCTCCAAGTTTTGGAACCTAGAGGAATTCTCCAAGTTTTGGAACCTAGAGGAAAAGGACTTTAAGATCGTCTCAGCTTTCAGACTTGGAAGACTAGTAAAGAAAGAGAAGCCCAGAGACTGTTTGATAACACTGAGATCAAAGGAGGAAAGGGATAAGATTTTGGGCCTACACTACGGAAAGTCACTGGACATTTTGGATAAAAGAATTGAAATTTACAAAGATATTCCTAAACAGCTGTTGGACCTTAGATCTGACTATTTGGAACTGGTCAGACTGCTTAGGGGCAACTCAATTATCTTTAGGTGGGAATTTCCCCAAGGATTATCCTTTACTTTCAGAGGGAAGAAGGTGAAAATTAGACCATTGGAAGATAGAGACAAATTCTTGACTGCATACGGAGAGGACCTCCAAAAAGGAATTGAACTACCCTTTGGGCCTGGAGCACCGGCGGTACCGGCACCCTCGGAACCTGAAGATCCAACGAATAAGATACCACCCCGGGAAGAATAACCAGATTATTTCAGGATGTCTCTGCAACTTTTGAGCTGGAATATAAACGGCTGCAACATCCCGGAAAAAGGAGGAAAATATTTCACATATTAAAAAAAGAACAATTGGACATTATTCGCCTGCAAGAAACACATGTGACTAGGCTCCACAGAAAAGTGTTAATAAATAAAAGACTTGGCCAGGAATTTATATCTTCGGATAGAGTAAAGAAGAGAGGTGTGGTGATATATGCAAAAGAGAGCCTGTCACCCAAATTCTTATTCAAAGATGAACATGGAAGAATTTTGGCAATTGAGATACAATATCAAGGAGAGAAGCTTTTGATATTAGGAATCTATGCACCAAATGAGGGGAAATCGGAATTTTATAAGAAGTTGCACGAGACCATGCTGGATTATCTGGATTACAACAACATCATTATGATGGGAGATATGAACGGGGTCGTATCAACTAACATGGATAAGTCACAAAGCCAAAATGTTACAAAAGACGGCAGACTACCAAAGACTTTTTTTTAAATGACAGACAATATGGATTTGATTGATATCTGGAGGACAAAGAACCCCTTGGGAAGAGAAGGAACATTTTTCTCTGAAGCCCAACTGACTTGGACAAGAATCGACCAAATATGGATATCTAGAGGTGGAAATCTGCCCAAAGACCTGCTCCGACCACAATGCGATTAAGATGGACATGACACTATTACCAACCGGCTCCTTTAGATGGAAGATGAATGACAATCTGTTTAGAGATCAGGAGATTTCTAAGAAGGCCCAAAAAGTTTTAAAGGATTATTTTGAGATAAATATGACCACTACGGTGGAAAAAAGAATCATCTGGGATGCAAGTAAGGCCGTGATGAGGGGGTTCTTGATACAACAAAATGCTGTAAAGAAAAGGTCACAAAATGAGAGGAAAGACAAAATCTTGGAGAAAATTAAAGAATTAGAGAAGAAGTTAAGATCAAATCCGAAGTCACAGCCGATTCTGAGAGAAATTAAACTTCATCAAGCACAATATTCTAAATTGATAAACCAGGAAATAGAGTGGAAGATTAAATTAATGAAACAAAAAACTTTTGAATTGGCGAATAAATGTGGAAAACTGCTAGCTTGGCAGTTGAAGAAGAGACAAAAGCTAAACACAGTCACAAATTTAGAGATTGAAGGAAGAAATATTCAGAACCCGGTGGATATTAGAAAGTGTTTCCAGAGATACTTTAAAAACTTGTATACCCAAGGGCCGCAAGATGAGATTGGGATTAAACAATTTTTGGAAAAAAACGGTCTACCAAAATTGTCACAAGGAAATAGATCAATCCTGAACTGCAAAATAACACGACAAGAGATTGAACAAGCCATTCAGAACTTGAAATTGGACAAATCTCCAGGGCCAGATGGGCTGACCTCCAAGTACTATAAGACATTAAAAGACTATTTGATACAACCACTGATGGAGGTCAGCAATGAAATTATGGAGGGGAAGAGGGCGCCAGAATCGTGGAAGGAAGCCTTCATCACATTGATACCAAAAACGGAAGCTGAAAAGACACAACTTAAGAACTATCGTCCCATCTCTCTTTTAAATGTGGATTACAAAATATTTGCAGACATTTTGGCAACTAGATTTAAAAAAGTTCTAAATGAAGTAATTCACAAGGACCAGGCGGGCTTTCTCCCAGGTAGACATTTGTTTGCCAACACAAGGAACATTATTGACATTCTAGAACTTTTGCAAACAGTAAAGGTAAAGGTAAAGGTACCCCTGCCCGTACGGGCCAGTCTTGACAGACTCTGGGGTTGTGCGCCCATCTCACTCAAGAGGCCAGGGGCCAGCGCTGTCTGGAGACACTTCCGGGTCACGTGGCCAGCGTGACATCGCTGCTCTGGCGAGCCAGAGCCGCACACGGAAACGCCGTTTACCTTCCCGCTGGTAAGCGGTCCCTATTTATCTACTTGCACCCGGAGGTGCTTTCGAACTGCTAGGTTGGCAGGCGCTGGGACCGAGCAGCGGGAGCGCACCCCGCCGCAGGGATTCGAACCGCCGACCTTTCGATCGGCAAGTCCTAGGCGCTGAGGCTTTAACCCACAGCGCCACCTGCAAACAGACATAAACACAAAAGCAGTATTAATTTTTATTGATGCGGAGAAGGCCTTTGACAACATCTCCTGGAAATTTATGAAGGGAAATCTAAAAGAAATGGGAGTGGGACGGGGGTTTGAGAATGGGATTGATGCAATATATTCAAGAACAAAAGGCTAAACTGATAGTTAACAATGTGGTTACAGAAGAGTTTAAAATCGAAAAAGGAACAAGACAAGGCTGCCCTATTTCCCCATTGTTATTTATTTCGGTTCTGGAGGTGTTGCTGAATATGATCAGAGGGGACCGGTGGGTGGAAGGAATTCAGGTCGGAGCCAAACAATATAAACTCAAAGCTTTTGCAGATGACCTAGTTCTGACCCTGCAGGAGCCAGAATCTAGTACGAAAAGAGTATTACAATTGATTCATGACTTTGGTCGGGTGGCGGGATTTAAATTAAACAAACAGAAAACTAAGGTATTGGGAAAAAACTTGACGGATGCAGAGTCGGAACGGTTTCAGAGAGAGACAGAATTAAATGTGGTTAAAAAAGTAAAGTACCTAGGGGTAAACATAACAGCAAAAAATCTGAGTCTGTTCAAGGATAATTATGAAAAATGTTGGTCAGAAATTAAGAGAGACTTAGATAGTTGGACAAAATTGAAACTTTCTTTGTTAGGCCGAATTGCTGCCATTAAGATGAATGTATTGCCAAAAATGTTGTTTTTGTTCCAAACACTACAGATTGTAGACAAGACGGAGTGCTTCCGGAAGTGGCAGAGAGATATTTCTAAGTTTGTCTGGCAGGGCAAAAAGCCCAGAATTAAGTTTAAGATATTAACTGATGCGAAAGAGAGAGGGGGCTTTGCCCTGCCGGACTTAAAGTTGTACTATGAGGCCGCAGCTTTCTGCTGGCTAAAAGATTGGCTACTTCTCGAGGACACTGACGTATTGGATCTGGAAGGTTTTAATAATGCTTTTGGTTGGCATGCATACTTATGGTATGATAAGGTTAAAATCAATAAGGCCTTCAAAAACCATATTGTCAGGAAAGCAGTGTTTAATGTCTGGACAAAATATAAAGACTTATTGGAAAATAAAACTCCGAGATGGCTATCGCCTCTGGAAGCTAAGGCCCGAAAAAGACTCAATATGGAGGCCAAATGGCCGAAATATTGGGAAATTCTAGAAAAAGACGGAGACAATTGGAAATTGCAGAGTTTGGAGAAAATGAAGGATAAAGTGCGAGACTGGTTACACTACGCTCAGATTAAGGAAGTTTTTAAAAATGATAAAAAGTTAGGGTTCCAGGTGGAGAAATCGAAATTGGAAACAGAATTGTTAGAACCTAAGACTAAGGTACTTTCAAGAATGTATAACTTGCTGTTAAAATGGAACACACAAGATGAAATGGTTAAATCGGCTATGATAAAGTGGGCACAGGACATTGGGCACAATATTATGTTTGAGGACTGGGTAAGGTTGTGGACCACTGGGCTGAACTTCACTGCATGTAATGCTTTGAAGGAAAATATAATGAAAATGATATATAGATGGTACATGACCCCAGTTAAACTTGCCAAAATATACCATTTGTCTGATAACAAATGCTGGAAATGTAAAGGAAATGAAGGAACATTTTTTCACCTCTGGTGGACATGCCCTAGAGTGAAAGCCTTCTGGGAAATGATATATAATGAGTTGAAAAAGGTATTTAAGTATACTTTTCCCAAGAAACCGGAAGCCTTTCTCTTGGGTATGGTCGGCCAGATGGTGACAAAAAAGGATAGAACTTTTTTCCTGTATGCAACAACAGCAGCAAGGATACTCATCGCCAAGCATTGGAAAACTCAAGATTTACCCACACTGGAAGAATGGCAGATGCAACTGATAGACTATATGGAACTGGCTGAGATGACCGGCAGAATCCGAGACCGGGGAGAGGAGAGGGTTGAAGAAGACTGGAAGAAATTTAGGACTTATTTACAAAAATATTGTAATTTGATTGAATGTTAAGAAGGATGCTAGATCATAAATAATTGACCACCACTAAACTAGATGGAATTAGGACGATAAGTAGATTGAGGAAAATATAAACCATTTGGAGAACTATTAGACTATATTTAAAAGAATGGGACCTAAGAATATAAACAAGATGACAATTTGCTGGTTAAAATTTAAGACGATGTAAGTGGGAGCGGGAGATGTGAGGGAGTCCAAAGAGGTTTTGAAAATATGTTATGATATATGCTATATTGTTGATTATTTTTGCATTTGTATTTAAAAAATCTTAATAAACATTTATTAAAAAAAAAAGGAATGCCTCTCCTTCATTGGAGGTTTTTAAGCAGAGGTTGGATGGCCCATCTGTCATGGATGCTTTAGTTGAGAATCCTGCATTGCAATGGGTTGAACGGGATGACCCTCAGGGTCCCTTCCAACTCTACAACTCTTTCATTCTATGATACTATAAGCCAGTGGAACAAAGTCAAGGTAATGGAAGCTAATAAGGCAACTTTCAGAATCCCAACAATCAACTTTTAAAAAAAGAAAACAACAATTACTTACTCTGTCTTTGTCATTCAACATGTCTGCATAACATGACCTGTAAGAGAGTTCATATTACAGATCAAAAACAGTTCAGACAAACAGGACCAGTGTTACTATTAAAATATGCAACCAACAAAGTGCTGTGCAACTGAGGATGCTTTCTCCTTCTGTGGGCTTGACAAATGGTGAGTCATCCCTTTAAAAGTTATTACCAGCTATTCACAAGAAGATGAACCTTAACTGCAGGAAACTAAAGGATGAAATCCTATGGAAACTTACTTTGGAGTAAGTTCCCTTGTGCTGCGTGGGATGTACTGCTGAGTACAAAGGCATAGGGCTAAGGTGTAAGATCCATGCTATGTTAGGGTTGTTGCTATATACTACTAGGATTTTGTTTTCCCCACTTGAACTGCATACAGTTAAAGTCCAGGACAACAAGGCTGTAGCTTCTGAAGGAGAGTCAGGAGATAGCCATAGAGTATAACACATGGGATCCTGCAACAAGCTCAGATTAAATGTGCATTTTTTGTTTTCTTCAGTTCTAGACTATCAATCCTATTTTAAAAGGAATGAGGAATCAATACCTTTATTTTAGAACCAACCGAAAAAATAAATCACAGAGTAGTGAGCTATTTTCTGAGTTTTGAAGAACTTTTATCAGAACTTAAGAAATGCCCTGCTGACTTGGACTAAAGTCTTATCTAGTCCTGCATTCAGTTCTCAGATGGGGTGACCAGATGCTTATAGGGCACTACACGAAAGACACAAGTGCTATTGCACTCTCCTGCTCATGATCCCCAACTAACTGTATTCAGAGACATACTGCCTCAGATATTCATGATGATACTCTGACACAACTATCATGACTAGTAGCCATTAACAGTCTCATCCTCCCATGATTTAAAACAAAAAGGTATGCATGCATGAGAAAGAAAGGTAGGGGCAAATGTTCCTTGTCACATGTCAGAGTCTTAAAATAGTAATTTAAGAAGCTTTTCAAAGAGTAAGTAGATTGATTAGAATGTGACGAGTGCCAAAGGTCACAGGTTGCACCAAGGGATGCTGGCACAAAGAACCAATCAGCACTTCCTCCTTGGAAATATAAAAAAGTTATTTGAATCCATCTTTAGCACTGTATTGAACTCGAGTTCCTTGTTAAACAAACAAAAACTTTATGATGTTATTAGATATCTTTTTTCACTCTTGCATTCAAGTTTCATTTTCATCACAGTTTTTTATCAGATTTTTATTCCCCTTCCCCCCAAGAGCTCGGGTAGCACACATATCCCCACTGCCAGTCTCACAACGATCTGGTAAACATGCTAGGCTGAGCCCAACGCCAACCAGTATGCTTATGTGGCTGCACATTGATTTGAATCCAGGACTCATCAGGTCTAAATCCAACATGTTGGAGTACACACTGGCCTGTCACAATAATGCATGAAATAAAAGCCAACTCCCACTATACCTTGCAATTTCCTGATGATAATCGTAGTTCTCATCTTCCTCCAACCACTCCACTGCTCCAGTGGTTGGATTGGCTCTTCCACAAAAAACCTTCATTCTTGCCCTGGTTTGTTGTTTTGAGGAAAGCTTTTATTCAGATGATCTCTAGCTTTTGATTCATTATCAAAAAACTATGGCAAAAGGAAAGAAGTTACCATTTAGAAGGAGATAAATTATTTTTAGGTGTTGTTTTATTGATATTATTATTTGCTGTTGAGTTGCTGCTGCTATGGCTTTGTGGTGAAAATTAGAGTATTGCTTTGTATAATTGCTTATCTATTAATTGTTAGCCATCCTGAGCTCCAGATTAAAAAACAGCAAGATATAAGAATCTTGAACGCATAAAATAAATGCTGTTGTTAACAAAACTAAGCCTTGAATGCTTCTGCCATAGGAATTTGCCATGTGCCATCATAATGCATTACATGAGGTTTAGTGGCTGCATTTGTAAAGCAGTATGCATGTGTATGTTGGAAGTGAATGACACTCCAAACTGCAATGTAAAAATGATGCTGTTTTAATGCAGAAGTATGTAATGGTGACCAAGCTATTCCTGTGTAAATAAGGCAAACAGGTGAGACCTGAACCAAGCATCTTACTTCAGTCAATCAATTCCTGCTATCTTAGTCAGCCTGCTCCTAGTTGTAACTCCTGGTCAGGACTAGAATCTGGTATGTTGTATCTTTTCCAAGTTTAGACACATAACCATTGATCTTTCGGACAGTTTCTTAGCTTGTGCCAGAGGGGAGGACAAAGTGAGAATTCTTTGTAGTGTGAAGAAGGAAAGGACATAGGACTCAATCTGATTTATCCATTTTGCTTCCACACATTTTATTTACTAGTTCCTACTTCTACCAGGTGGGACGCAGGTGGCGCTGTGGGTTAAAGCCTCAGCGCCTAGGACTTGCCGATCGAAAGGTCGGCGGTTCGAATCCCTGCGGCGGGGTGCGCTCCCGCTGCTCGGTCCCAGCGCCTGCCAACCTAGCAGTTCGAAAGCACCCGAGGGTGCAAGTAGATAAATAGGGACCGCTTACCAGCGGGAAGGTAAACGGCGTTTCCGTGTGCGGCTCTGGCTCGCCAGAGCAGCGATGTCACGCTGGCCACGTGACCCGGAAGTGTCTCCGGACAGCGCTGGCCCCCGGCCTCTTAAGTGAGATGGGCGCACAACCCCAGAGTCTGGCAAGACTGGCCCGTACGGGCAGGGGTGCCTTTACCTTACTTCTACCACTGTTGAAACATATTAACACATCATGTTACAAATATTTACCATTATTGCAAAAATACATTCCAGGGGGAATCAGTTGCAGCAAAAGAGTTTAAGGTACTAAAAAACTCTTTTGTTGTAAAATTAAGGTACACTATAGCCACATACTGTAAACAATCTAATATGCAATACCAAATACAACAGTCTTAGACTTGAGCACAAGAGCACCCCCGCTTCACATGGTTTCCAGCCACTGGTATTCAGAAGCATTGCTGCCTCCAACTGTGAAGGCAGAGCTGAGCCATCATGGCTAGGAGCCATTGATACCCCTCTCCTCCATGAATGTGTCCAGTCCTCTTTGAAAGGTATCCAGCTTAGTGAACTTCACCGCTTTCTGTGGGAGAAACGCCATAGTTTCGCTATGTGCTGTATGAAGCAGCACCTCCTTTTATCCGTCTCAAATGTTCCAATTTCCAGTTTCATTGGATGTCCAAAGGATGTTAGACGGAAAGACTCTGCATGTGCACATTCAATCCTTGCCCTTATGTTCTCTTTTTGGAGGGAGGGAAGCTGGCTTCATTCCCTGAGGTGAAACTCTGCATATCCTCATGACCATTTCAGTCTTAGGTTCTTTTGGGGGGGGGAGGGGGGAGATAAAGAGGATGGCTTCTTTCCCTGTGGGGAACTCTGCACATGCTCCTGGATCTTTTTGTCTGAAGAACTACCAGCTATGAACTACAGGTACTAGCCCAAGTTTGCTTTCTCTCCCACCTTCCTTCCTTCAATTCTTCCTTCCAATCGTTCACGTATCTCAGATTGCGAGTCCGAGAGCAAGGGCTGATCTCTGGAAGGGGCTCTGGGAGCCCGCCTTAGTGTTTGGTTTTTTTTGGGGGGGCGACGCTTTTAAATGAATAAATGAGAATGAACTCTAGACATGCTCAGGAGCCCCCTTGGCCAGGACTTCTGCGCAGGAATGCACAAGAGCTTCCTAATTAGGACAGAGTGCGCTGCTGAGCCTCCTACGCTCTACTTGAGGGTCGTCAGCTCGAGGTTACCCCCGCAAAAACCAGTCAAGCCTCCCCACCCGCCTCTAACGGTCACTCCAATACCTCACCTTGCCTCCGCCTGTCAGTCAACGCTCGTCTCACGCGCTAGGCGCCGCCATCTTCCCAGGATGCAACGCTCAAAACGGGAAATAGCGGGGGGGGGGGAGGTACCCACCTTTACTATTTACCGCGGCTTTCACCGCACACCATAGAGAGAAACAGTAAACAATTTAATCACTTCCGGTTGCTATTAGATGCCTCCGTGTGCAGGGCATGATGGCAGCAGAAAGCTAAATGGAATACAGAATAAATATTTTAAATGAATATCCCTCATTTTCTAAAAAGCTCAAGAACCGCAGCGAAAAAGAATATAACAAGTACAGTGGAAATATAATCAATCGATATGCATGAAAAAGAACCCTTTTTATGGAGAAACGGATTCTCTTTATAATGCACTAGGGAAATAAGATTCAGGATAGTGTGAACTCGCTTGCGTTGGCTGGAAGCTTGTAATATTGATAGGTTATACTTGGTTTTGGTACGGAAATTCGTCGTGCTATGCAGATATCCCTTTTATTTCTGGCGTTTGTTACTATGATACTCCACTGAAAAGCGGGAGAGAACTAAAAGCATCAATGTAAGATTTATATAACATAATGTCAGGTACAATGTAATGTTACGACATTACGGCCACGAAGCTCACTAACCTCTCTGACTATTATTTTTGCTATTTGTTAATTAATTCTACCCAAATAAAACGATTCCACCCTTCTTGTCCCGCGCATGGAACCACGCGTTTTATTTGATAACCATGAAGACTGGGCCCTCGGGATGAACGCTGCCTTTGCGTCATCCGGGAGGCGGAGCGACGAGCACGAGCCAAAAGGCTGTGACGTCAACGAAGGAGGTTCGGATATGCGTAGAGAAAGGGAGAAGCAGCGCGTAGCTTTTCTCCCTCTCCTTCCCGTCATCCCCTGCGAGCGGCGCGGCCTGGCCCGGTTGCCATGGAGCGCGCCGCGGTGCTGCGCGTCAAGAGGAAGCGCGGCGGGGCTGTGCCGGCCGAAGCGTTGGTGTTGGCCTGTAAGCGGCTCCGGACGGAGGAAGGCGCTGCCACACCGGGCGGGGATGAAGTGGAGAAGAATCTTTTCAAGCTGGTGGCCACCGTAGCCTCGGAGGTACGGTTGAACAAGACTCAGTGCTCTGGCCTGGGCTTGTTGGGGCCTGTCGGTCGTCGTAGTTGTCCAATTCTTTTTTACTCCCAGAAACAATAAGGCCTCAGGCAAAGGCATCAAAAGTAGCTAAAGTAAAATTACTTAAATATCATGTGCGCCAAGTTAACAACGTGGTCATGTATAAAGGTAAAGGGATCCCTGACCATTAGGTCTAGTCGTGGCCGACTCTGGGGTTGCGGCGCTCATCTTGCTTTATTGGCCGAGGGAGCCGGCGTACAGCTTCTAGGTCATGTGGCCAGCATGACTAAGCTGCTTCTGGCGAACCAGAGCAGCGCATGGAAACACCATTTGCCTTCCTGCCAGAGTGGTACCTATTTATCTACTTGCACTTTGACGTGCTTTTGAACTGCTAGGTTGGCAGGAGGGTCATGTATAGTTCTACTCAAAAGCAAGACTCCTACGAGTTTCCTGGGGCAAAGCCATACCTATGGATTGTGCAGCTACATGGTGGTCTTTCACGACTCGTGTCAAAGGACACGCTTATAGCTGGCAGGTTCCTGCAAAGTATGATTTTAGCACCTAGGATAGCTCCTAGGAAGACATAAGTGCCTGGTGTGCTCTGGTCCATGGGGTCACGAAGACTCAGACACGACTAAACAACAACAAAGGATAACTCCTAGGATAGTTAGTAGAACATGGGAGTCTTAATCTCAGGGCTGTGTGTTTAAGTACCACATTAGGCAAAAAGATTCCTGCATTGCAGGGGGTTGGACTAGATGATAATCCCCTTGGTCCTTTCCAACTCTGTGATTGTATTCCAGGACTTATTATTGAGTATTCCATTGTGCTTTTGTGGAATCATGAACTCATTATTCATAGTATTGTTTACATCTCTCTAATAACCATTTCTTCACTCTGCATCACATTTCTTTCTTTCTTTTAAGGACCATCTGATGCCAAACAGGCAAGCCATTATTTGTTTGTATCTTTATCTCTCAAACGTTTAAGGTGTTAGGTGATACAAAAATGATTAAATTTTAGGGAAAGAATGTTACTGCTCCCCTCCAAATAATAATACTTTTCAGGGATTGTGAATGTAACAACCCAAATTTGTTTTGAGAGTATGTTTAATTTGTTGTTTGTTCTTGTGTGAAAAAGAAAAGAAGACCCACTATATTAATTTGATTATAATTATAATTATAATTGATTATAATTATAATTGATTATAATTCTTCAACACTAATATTTAATAGATGTTGAAGTGCTTTACAATCCTGTTCATCGGGGCAGGGAATTTGTGTGGTCCTCTGGGTACTGCTGGTCTACAACTCCCATCATCTGACCCCACTGGCCATACTGACTGTGGGGGCTGATGGGAGTTGGGAGCCCAACAATATCTGGGGGTCGCAAGTTCCCCCACCTGTGTTAATACATGTTTTCTCAATGCAAGCATGTTTCCTCAGGTGACCAGGTAAAGGTTGGTAACCCGTTGTTCAACTATGTAAGCTCACCTGGTATTAAGTTCCATTCATCTCAGTGGAGTTGCTTTTGAGTAGGATTGCGCAGGAAGAGAATCAGGCTGTGATTGGGATGGCTGCTTAACCTCTTGCCGAAGCAGAGGGCATTGATTTGCATAAAATCTGCATACATGTGTTAATTTATAGGTATGGTTGCAAATTTGGAAATACCGTATTTTTCGCCCTATAGGGCGCACCTAGTTTTTTGGGAGGGAAATAAAGGGGAAAAATTATTTCCCCCCCAGGCACAGGGCTGGGGCTGGGGCTGGGGCTGGGGCGGGGGAAGCCCGAGCTTTCCCCGACCCCAGCCCCCAGAACAGGCTGCTATCCGCAAGCCTTGGGAGCCCGGCTGGAACTCCCGCGGGCTCCCAAGGTTTGCGGATAGCTTCCTGAAGCCTGCATTCGCCCCATAGGACACACACACATTTCCCCTTCATTTTTGGAGGGGAAAAAGTGCGTCCTATAGGGTGAAAAATACGGTAATTACTGTAATTTGAATAGAAATGCATCTTCCCATAATGGGGAAAATGGTAACCAGGTGCCCTGTGTATCTGCTTAATATGTTGTCCAGGTACTAACTATTGATGGACCGCTACCTCCTGTTTCTGCTCTGCCTTATTACTTTATCTTTAAACTAGTCTTGGACCACTTAGCCCTTCAAGTAAAGGTCTGTCTGCTGACAGTGCTTCAGGTAGAGAACTGTCCTCTGTAAACTAGGGCACATGGCCATCATAGCAGTAGTCCTCTGCTCACACTTACTCGGGGATGTAAGTACCATTGAGCTTGGTGGGGTTTGCTTGGAGATGACATGCATAGGGTTGCCTTGGTAGACATCAATATTGCTAGACTTCCTGCTATGTCCCAAACTTTAGCTTTAGAAATGAGTAAGGAATAAGAGGTAAATCTCTACCATTCAACTGTACATCCTTTAATCTGGTTCTTGGAAGAAATGTAATCTGATGATTCTGAGAAAGTGGCAGGGAAAGGGTTAATCCATACATTGCACTATTTCTCTACTCTCAATTTCCCCTCTAAAAAGCACTTGCCTAATGTATTTTTTTTTCCTTTTAAAACTGAGCTATTGGAGCAACACTGTACATACAGGTTTGTATACAACAGGGATTTTGGCCCCAAAAGTCTGTGATATAGTCATTTGTAGCCAGGCTTTCTTTGCACATATTTCCCCCAGGTTGCATAGAGAAGATATACTGTGCATTGGAATTTGATAGGTATGTTTCTGTAGTGATTATGCTGGCAGAATATACAGAATTTTTTACCTGTTATCTTTGTTTTGTATGCATTCTTTTCCCTACACAGCAACTGGGCTCTGAGCAAGCAAACAGTCTTCTTTGTGTATTGCTTATTATGGCTGTAGATTTGTTCTTTAAAATAACAAGCATTTAAGGCATGAATTGAAGTTGCATTTTTGCTTTCTTCAGGATGAGCCTGTTGAGAAGTATGTAAAAGAAGCCATTACCAAAAACAAATCAGCTCAACTCTTGCGACCTTCGCTAAGAAGTGCCCAGAGAGTAATTCAGGACCTTCGTTCTTCCAAGTATGCCAGCAGACAGGAAAGCCGCTACCGTCTAATCGCCAGCCACCGACCAAATTTCTCTGATGGAGAAAGTGAAGTACTTCCTGCAAATGGGGAGGAGTTGAATAAAAGCAACCATTTGGTCTCTGGAGCAAAAAAGGACACTACACATGAAGAAAGCCATGGTATTGCAGACTCCTGTGGAAAATTTCAGTTGTTTGATATTGAACAAGAAGAGGATGTAGAAAAGGATACTGGTTTGTCAGCTGCACACTTACAGGTTGGTATTGAGTCCTGAATGGTCAAGTTTCTGGATTAAAATATAGCAAGACAGCAGTTTATACAAAAATGTGAACTCTATTCAGACATCACACCAAACCTTGAATTGAATCATAATAGGAAAGGACCTTGAAAATCATCTAGTTCAATTGACTTTAGTTCACTGCTAGTGATAGTTTAGAATCCAAACCATAGCTTGATTTATTCCAAATTTAATAAGTAAACCAGAGTTTTGAGTTTCTTATCTGCTTTCAATTTCTCTGCTTAGCATTCCACTTTCTAGGTAAATTGGTCCATGGAGGGGAAGCAAACATTATGATAAACCATACATGAACTCTGGTTAGCAAACCTAATTCTAAAACACAACACTTGATTGTATTTTACCAGCCAGTCTCAAATAAAGGTTTTCTGTTCAGTCAATACACCAAACCATAGTTTAGGGTTTTTAAATCATTGTTTAGCCTGAAATCTGAATTGAATCTTTATGTCTAGTAATTTGAGAAGTTTATAAGCAACCATTTTTAATATGCTTTCCAGTGGTTTTGACTAGCACAATTGGCAATCTAGTTGGGAGAGGCAAATAATTTCAAGACAGTGACAAAAAGCGTGCTACTTGCAGGTGTATTTGTTGGCAATGTAACTGTGTATTAGACTGTTTGCATAAGTCTCTGGGTGCTCAATTTTTGAAGCTAAGATCACCTGCTAATTCACATTTCAAAAAACAGTTTCCAATTACACATGTGAGGGTTGTTTGGGTACATAGCCTGTTGCTTTTGGTGTGTGTGAAGGGCCCACAGCTTAGCTGTAGAGCATGTGCTTTGCATTCAAAAAGTCCCCAATTCAATCCTTGGAGAGCTGTTGCCAATCAATATTGACAGTATTGAGCTAGAATATGATGGGGAACTTTCAGCTGACCCAGTTGTGACAGGCTTGACATCTGATCTATGGTGTCGGGCACAGGAAAGTTCAACTAAAACGGGAGAGGAACCTTAGAGCTCATTCTACGTATACTTCTTATTCTAAGTTACACTAATAAATATATTTTCAATATACATTCTAAGTACACATATTCTTCCTTTACAGCTACAGCTTCAATTTAAGCTGTGCTGAGAAGAAGAATCAAGAGCACACTTAAGAGTGCACTCATGATTCATTCTTTTGAAGCTGAGTAACCTGAAGTCATAGTTGTTTCTTAATGTGTAAAGTCTATATCCTTGTTGACCACTAGATGTCAGCAGTTGGATGCAGTGCAGAATAGCATAACTTCTAGCACCTTTCAGAAACAGGTACAGTGGTACCTCGGGTTACATACGCTTCAGGTTACATACGCTTCAGGTTACAGACTCCGCTAACCCAGAAATATTACCTCTGGTTAAGAACAGACCTCCAAAACAAATTAAGTTCTTAACCCGAGGTACCACTGTATTAGTGTATTGTGTGAAATTGAATCCTCAGTTTGCAGGTATATACATGGATACAGAGAAGTAATGCAAAACACAAAATAGTAGGCTCAAAAGGGCCTCCCTGTTGTGTATATTTTGGTGGAGGGGTGGCGGTGGTGTGGTGAAGAAAGCCTAATTGCTAGGTGAGTAGAAAAAAAGAAGGGGACAGGCACCATGTGTCTTTTAAAATCTTTTCAATAGACATTAAACGGCAAATGTTATTTATGTTAACAAAGTCTGACTTATAGGAAACCATTAGACAGTGTGGATTAGTAAACCTTACACTTGCTTCAGTCATAGGCTGAGCACATTTCCATCTGCTTAACCCCATTCCCTTGCAGCGGAAGACGTCAGTGGGCTTTGCTAAGTAGACAAGAGCAACATCAGGGCAGGAAATGCTGCCAGAATAATCTTGGCACAATATGGATACCATGTTATTTCTCTTCCTGATATTACACTTAACGTGATGTTACTGTATTTTCTTAAGTGTGTTGAGAGTCTCCAGGATACAAGTATTCTAAACAGAAAACAAAGTAGCCTGTTCCTTAGTGCCCTTTTACAGCTCTAGCTGAGAACATCCAATGAACAAAATTCTAGATAGATTATTATAATTTGTCACATTTACCTTCTATTACTGTTTGAGATTTTAGCAAAGAAGTATCCACTGCCCAGTGTGTTCTAGTTACAACAAGACTGTGTCTACTTATTGATGCTTTTAAATGAGTAAGAGGCAGAATGGTGGGAGACAGATATTTTTGAACGTGCATTTTTAAACAAGTGGTTTGTATCCTCCTCCTTCCCCCAGCAAAATATAGTCAAAGTTAAATTTGCATTTTGCTTTTGCATTTAACAGGAGGTAACTATTATTATTGAAGGGGTTTCAACCAGCAATTTGAAAGTCACATATTAGTTTATCTTTTAGCTGTTTATAGTGAGATGCTTATAACACTTGTGTTCCATCTAACAGAAACCAGGTTCAGATGCCATTCTCTGTAATGCTGTTGAAATGATTCGTGAGAGTTTAACCATAACGGACAGTAAAGAAGCAGAGCATAATTTAAAGGAGGAATATGTTTATGACATCTACTGCATGGAAACAGCATCTCCATGCTGGATTGAGAACATACTGTCTGTTCAGCCCTACACCCAGGATTGTGAACTGGTAAGCAAATGGAAAAGAATGTCAAATAAGTGACAAAGGGGACTAAAGAAGAGAATGAGAACCTACTGTGAATTTAGGTCAACATTAGAGTATAAAAGCAAATATATGGGAGCATTTTTAATTGCTAATCACATTTAAAGACAAGGTTTAGTTTGACTGACTTACAAGAATATCCAAATGGGTTAGGCGGGATATAAATAAAATTTTATTATTTATTATTACGACTGATAACTGAAATAAACTCCCAAACACTGTTTATTAGATAAAACTGAAATAAATTGGATAAATCAGAATGTTTTATAAATTTCACTGGGAAGGGGTCCATTTGAAGTAGAGGACAGAAACACTTTTAGTTTTTGGCAAGTCACAAATAAGGCAGAAGGGAACAGTGTGAGATTTGCTCATTCACATTCTTGAATAATCCTTAGATTCAGGAAGGTTGTCCGTGCTTGCAAAACACAAGCTGTATTTGCTAACTGCTCAAAGGCATAAAGGTTTTTACACATACACACACACATACTTAATAGGCATAAACAAAACAGGTTTCAGCAGGGATAAGGGAACATATCTGACCATAGGCCATACAGGTCTAACAACACCTAGAGCGGGGTGGTGGTGTTTATGGAATCCATCACTTTTCATTTCTGATGGCTAACTTTTGCATTAGTTGATGCTTAGCAAGTGAGTTGCAGTGGAGACTTTCATCTCTGAAAATGCTTTTCAATTTTAACATGCAGGTGGATGAAAATCACATTACTGAAGAAATATATGATGATGAGGATGATGAGAACAATGAGAACAATTGGCGAAATGACTACCCAGATGAAGATGAGTTCCTCCCTGGGGAAGATGAAGGTATTTGATGTGATGGGCAAGCCAGTCAGCAGTTTCACTTTAATTGTTAGCGTTAACCATTAATTTTACTCCCATTACTCCCAAACTAGGTGTCAGAAGACTCAAGTGAAACCAGCTATGGTTTTACCCTGAGAATGAGTAGCCCACATATAAAAACCTTGATGGGTCTAATATGACCCATCACTTCTCTAATTACTTTGAACTGGGAAGTGGATGGCGAGATGATGAGCAATCTGAGACAATAAGCAAATAGAGGAAAATACAGTGCTTGGGACATTGGCAGAACTGCAAACCTAAGCATCATTGTATCCTGTAAAATCTTTCCCACGTTTCCAAATTATTTTTTCCTCCTAGAATCAGAGCATGGAAGCATCAGTGATGAAGATAATGGATATATCAGGAGAACATGGGAAAAATATCAGTCTGATGTCTTGTTGGAATTCGAGTATGATGGGTTGCAGGAGCTGGATTCTGAGTAGAACACTGGAACCTTAGTGCTCAGAAGGCATTACTTTAATTATGTGTGAATTTGGAAGTTCATGACATACGTCGTGCCGCTTATGTACAGTGGATGCTGCAGTGCTTATGGAAGCCTGAATGTCACTGGTTGTTCAAGGGTAAACAAGAGACTTTAAATTATGTATCTAAAATTGAGTAATAGAAATTCCTTTCTATAAGAAATGTTTGTTTTTCAGGTAAAACTGTAAAACTGGAAATGCAGAAAAAATAGAATTAGAAGATAGCAGATATGTATTCTGAACAACTCTTTCAAGGTCTCAATCTCTTGCCATAAATGGAGCTTCTGCCATAGATTGACAGGAGACCGTCACTCATTCTGTGAATTGTTGATCTTTGCACTTTAGTATGATTGGATTACCGAGTAGCATGGAGTTCCTATTGACTTTAATATACAAATAAAAGGCAGCTTTTGTTGAATAGTTTCTTGGACTGATTTTTTCCCTCTGATATGGCCCTTACCAGTAGGTATTTTTAAGTAGATAGTTTGCTGGTAATCCAATGAAATGTATTACTGTACTGTTTGGTAAGTTGTCTGAAGTTTGTAGACAACACCGACAGTTTGACTCCTTGTCTCATTTTTCTTTCTAGTAAGGTGAAGATGAGCTGCATTGGGTTTGATTGGGGAGTTCCAGCTACCTTGAGGGAAACAGTATTGCATTCCTTCAGTAAGGTCTGAGTTTTAATAATTATTGTCTAGTGGCAAATATCCCTTTTTAGAGCAAGGTGCTTGAATGGGTGGCGGCAGTCCATATTCAGGTATGTTTTGTGAGAACAGATTACAGTCATACCTTGGGTTGAAGTTGCTTCAGGTTGAGTGCTTTCGGGTTGTGCTCCGCAGCGACCTGGAAGTAACGGAACGCGTTACTTCCGCGTTTTGCTGCTCGCGCATGCGCAGATGGTCAAAATGACGTCACGCACATGTGTGGAAGTGGCGACACGCGCAGACACGCAGTCGGAGGTTGCGTTCGCTTCAGGATGCAAACGGGGCTCCGGAACGGATCCCGTTCGTATCCTGAGGTACCACTGTATCTGGATCCATTTCCATCTACCTCCAGAACCTAACATGACATTGTTGACAAGTCATCAAGAGTTTTGGAGTCACCAATATGTGGTAACACCCAGCTCTATCTCTCTTCCATCTGATTCAGGGCTTAGAGGTGGTGGTAGGCTGGTTGCAGGACAATAAACTGAAGTTGAATCCTGAAAAAACAGGGTTATTATGTTCTGAGTTATTGAGGTGAGAAGATGGCTTATTCTAAATGAGGTTACAGTCCCCTGGAAGGAGCTGGTCCACTGCTTGGGGCGTCTGTTGTTCAACAGGGATTTAAATATTGGTCTTGCTTCAAGTTCTACCACATTTTCATTGTGATGCAGGTGAAGATGGGCCCTAGAGGTCTTGAGTTTTCACACATACCTCCTTTGCTGGGTTGGATTAAAAAATGGTACCAATTTACTGTGCTTTCAGTACTTTTTCTAATAATTCCTAAACAGTGAAGGGTTTTTTCCCCTGTTGCGGCAAGCAACAGAAAATTTAGTGATACCATGTTTTCTCACCACTCAAATACCAGTACAAGAGGACCAGTGCATTACAATAGGTGTTGCTGAGCTTTTGTATAAAGCCTATCTTGTAGGCTTGCTATGAGAATAAAATGGGATGATTGTGTGTGTTGCCGTGATACCAATATAAACATGAACAACAACAGAACTCATCCAAGTTTCTGTTACACATGGAGATCTGTATCTGGATGTATGTAACTACTGTATCTGTAACCAACTGGATCAGGCTCCTAATTAACTGCAGTTCCAATTGCTCTCATGTAGTAGGAAAAGCACAAAGAAGCGTTTTTTAAAAATCTGTTGGAGTTCCTTTTTTCAGAAAGGCTTGAGCATGGAGCTCTGTGTGCTGCTTTTCTACAATGAAACTTTGGATGGGGGGTGGGTGCAAAGCAAAATTCAAGTAACACTAAAACATTTCAACCAAACATGGGGTAAATTCAGTAATAGAAATAAATAAACAAGGATGGAGCAAAACCAGCTTTACCAGACTAAATAATAAATAAAACCAACCTACACAAAAAACGATAGCCTTAGCACAGTGCAAAGGCCCACAGCAGCATGTCTTAAAAATAATATGGAGTGGGGGTGGGGGTTATGCCTCCAGATAGTTGGTAGGTGGCTGGAGATGAAAATGATGGAACATCCTCTTCCTCATTTCCACATTAAGTGGAAATACTTGCATGACACTCAAGATACAGTCTAAATATCCCTGCACGGTTATGCTTTCAAGTTCTGCTGCTGCCCTTCTTGTAATTCTCAACCAAAAGCATATGCAACACTGCTGCAGCAGTACTGACATTCTTACTGTCCCATATCACTTTTCTTATATGTATGCATTCAAAGTAGTATGGTTAAGTGTACATGTTTTCTTCACAAACAAAAAGGAGCACGTGTATCAGAGTCTCACCATTTTATTCCCACATAGTGGAAGTTTCATCCTCCTCCCACAAAGTTCCAGCACACATTGACATCATATAAAAGCAGCCATTGTTATTAACAATCAGTTGGACAGATCAGGAGCTATCCTTTGCAGTCTTTTTAACAGTATGTTGGGAGTGTAATAACCTAGAGGAAACTTTAAAAAGGAATGCCAAATTTACACATGGGAATAAAATAAAAGTATGTGCTTTTAAGGATTATGTTTTTACAATTTCAAATAGGTCACTGTTTATTGAAAATAAAAGTAGATGCTTTATTCCAGTTTCAAACCTACTAAAGAAGCATTAGGATAGATGGGTTGTTCCAATTTTGGGTTTACTGTCCATTTTGAATCATTATGTTAAATCTAAAGAATGAACTTCTTCAAAGCACGTCTCACATTTTCTGCAGGTAAAAAAATAAACACCAAAGGAATATCTGGATAAATGGACCAGATTATAATTCCAGCTGTGACACTAAACCATTAAAATCTGCAGTACAGGAAAGCCCCACTTTTTTCACAATCACATGCCTATTAATGCAGGTTCAAGTCTCTTAGTCACAAATAAGACATCTGAATTGACAGATTTCAGTATTTTTCCTCAAGCTGCAGCAATATAGTTGCCCTCTTATAGGGCTGTGCACTACAGTATTCAAACTAATATTTAGACAACGATGTCAAGTTCTGGGATTTTTATTATTTAACAAATGCAGATAGGGTTTTGCTCAACTAGCCATGTAGAAGTAACCAGAAACAAAGGACTTCTAAACAAAACCCTTTGGTTTTTGCCTCAGCAATTACATATATTTCTATTATTTAACACTAGGAAACCCCTGGAAGTGTGGCAGTTTGCAGGCAGGGATGGGTGAGCAGTGGGTGGGTTGGAGGGAGTGGACACAATACAGACACCCTCTTTATCCTTTGTAGGACACTTGCCTTCAGGAGCAGGCAGGTAACAAGGTTGCATGGAAGGCCCTCTGCAACAATCCCATAGCCAACCCCTGACATGTGATGTGCCTTCCGACAATTATCCCAGCCAGCCAGTCTCAGTTCTTGCTGGAAGTTAAGACTGCTAGTGGCACACACACTCCACTGACAAACTGAGAAGATAACACTGGGAATGAGAGAGAAAGCAGCTGCTTCTGCAACTACACTACAAGCTGTTTACTGGGCACTCTGGCCCAGGAAGCTATTTCTGAGAAGTTCTGATGTGGTTCCTGCTGCTACTAAACATGTGGGTCACAAGGAAAGAGGTGACACCCACCACCACTGTAGCTGGGAAAACTGGCCCAGGTAGCTGCCACTGGAGCATGTGGAGCTCAGTTTGGTCTCTGCCACCACTAAACTTAGCAACCAGACTCCGACATCATAAGGTGAGAGAAGAAGCGATTGCAGCAGTTGCTGTGCACAGTTTGGTGAGCATGCTGCTGCTGAAGGAGTTCCTTGTTTCAGTTCCTGCCATGTCCAAACTGAGCAGCTGGCCCCAAGCAGCATGAGAGGACAAGGAGGTGGTAGCAGTAGCAGCAGCAGCAGCAGCAGCAGCAGCAGCAGCTGCTTGTAATGGCTGTTGTCCCAAATGCTACCATCTGCTGGATTACTCCCAAAGAAAAGGAAAGGTCATTAATGAACCTGTTCTCCAGCTTAAAACACCAACAGGTAAAAAAGATGAACAGTGCAATGATATGAGTATTTACTCATCGGTCCTACTATGTTCAATGAAGCATATGCCCAGATACGAGTGCATAGAATTTCAGTTTCATAGCAGAGTGTCTACTCATAAGTAAGCCTCATTAGACTTACATTCAGGTAAGTGGGTATTGCATCCTTAGTTTTATCTCAAAGCATTCCCAGCTGAACTGACCTCCCCAAGCATGTAAACCAATCATGCAAACAAATTCAGTATTGAACAGCATTAAGTCTAAAAACATAAATTCCATAAAGGGTGGGGGATCAAACTAATTGAAAGGCTTGCTTCTCTATTTTTCCTTTAGTGAGTTCTAATACAAAGCTCCTTCATTTTTTTGGTACAGCAAAGTTCAGTGAAACATTCTTACATGGAAAGAAAGGCAAGAATAACCGTAGATCATCCAGCTTCTTTGAGAATCAGTTTACCAAATTATCAGACTAAAGGATATTGACAAGCTGGAACATGTGCACAGGAGGGCAACCAAGATGGCCAAGGGTCTGGAAACCAAGCCTTATGAGGCCAGTTTGGTACGTTTGGCCTGGATAAGGGGAGATTCAGAGGAGATACGATTGCCACCTTTAATTACATGTTATTCATGGATGATGGAGCAAGCTTGTATTATCTTGTGTGGGTTCTAATCTGAATTGCCCAAAACAAAAACTTACCAGCTTTTCCTAAAGCTTAAAAGTTTTACTTTGTTTAATAATAAAAAGCTAAACTTTAATGTGAAGGAGAGAACAGCAGCTTCAGGGCATTAACTGCCATCCAGTGTGCTATAGGTGAAGGAACCAGTCCCTGGATCTTTAGTGACAAATTCAACTCCTCTTATGCAATAGTTTGTCATTAACGTCAATCTACAAAGGACTACTTCACACAAAACAGCTGAACTGTTGATAAGTTGGGAGAATTATTGGTGCCTTTCAAACACCAGCCATTTGGAATTTGTATCAAGCCTGTTGCTGGGCTGCCTATTTCTGAGCTCTAGAATACAACACTCAATTTCACTATTAAAGAAAAGTTTAGAATCTGTAGATGAAAATCATAGTAAGTTCTATGCCTGAGAAGACTGGCTTTTCAATCACAGTTTATAAAAAAAATAACAAACACTAGATCATGACACAGTATGATCTGGCAAGAATCCAAGTTTAGTAAGAATTCCAGATTCCAGTGAATTTTTCTGTCAATTCATCATTTCTTGAGCATCTTGTTTTACCTTTTTAGTCACTTTTGCATCTTTATATAGATTTGGTTTCTAGTTTTTCTTCTAAAGTATCCATTTCTGTCAGAACACAGTAGCAAAGTAGTTGAGTGGCTCGAGTGACAGCACCTGCCCAAGAGGTAAAATAAACAATTAACCAGGTAACTACCTACACAGTAACAGTTAGAATCATTGGCTTACTGAAATGAGACTGGCAGCTGCATCAGTGGTAAATACATTCCTAGAATGAGGTCTAAGTACTACAAAACAATATTTGTTATATATAAGCATAAAAAATACACAACCATTTTCTTTTTTCTTTTAATGACTATCATCCACTTAAAAGTTTTCTGAAATTACAACTTATGTGATCCTTTTATTAATCATTCATTAAAAGAAACACCCCCCGCCCCAAAAAATACCTTACCTAAAATCTTGCTGACAAAGGGTGGTCTTTTGGAAACAGGTAAGGAGACTCCCACGAAGTATACTGGAATCCCTGAGAGTGCAATGCCGATGCCAATCAGGGAATTAATGGTGTCACTATAGAGAGGCACCACCACCAGAAATACTGAGCATATGCAGAAGACTATTGGGAAAAACAGGCTCAACTGTAAGAGAGAAAATGAACTAGAATCAAGAACAGCCAAGTCACACTTCAATTTGTACTTTTTTCATTCTCTTCAAGCGTAAGATTCTCATCAGAAACCACCTTATGCCAATCTGGAACCACTTTCTGCCTACCTAGAAAGTGTAACAAATGACACAGTGCAAGGCTACTCATCTCGGCGCATTGGTGTAATGTCTCTGAATGTATTAACTACAGAATTTGAGCCGTTATCATTCTCACCTTGAGTGGCCTGTGCCGATCTGGTTGCTTCCAACGGAGGTAGAGTTGCCCAGCAATTGATAGTCCCACAAAGAACCAATAGCTGAAGCTGAAGTAGTTAATAAGCTGGAATACATCTTCTACGATCAAGTATATGAGAGTCATGGTACACTGTTAGGAAAAAGGAGATGAATACCATGAAAACCTCAAGAGAGGCATTTTTTAAAAAAATTCTCTGTCATTAGCAGCACTTGCTCATTTTTTTGGTAGTATCACCATAACACAGCATCCTCAAACCTGAAGCCCTCCAGATGTTTTAGACTCCCAACTCCCATCAGTCACAGCCAGCCCATTCTTAGAATGTGCTGCATGGGCACAGTTCAGAACAACAAAGGCATGCAGAAGGGTATCCTAAGTGGCTACTTCACAATGATACAACATCTACCCCCTGGCAGCTCTAAGCTTAACCCCCACCCCCACCCCCAATGGCATGCCCCATTTATTAATGAAATGCTTGTTGGTAATTTTAAAGTACAGCTGTTAGGATCACTGTATACTGTGAGCAGTGAACACAATTTCCTTTGTGGAAAGACAGCACATAAATTAAATCATAATTTAATTTGGGCTGAGATTCAATATCCTGAGGTTACAAGGTGCAACATCTGTAACTAAAAAGTCTATCTAGTTACTCCATTATAGGGGTATAAAAAGCCACAGTAGTTAACTTACGTTGAAGAGAAGAGCTGGGACTGGTGTAAATCTTCCTATGTGGATCATTGACAAAAGGTCAGGCAAATGACCCTCCCGGGATCCAACAAAGAACAGCCTACCAATAATAATGATGATGTCAGATTAGACAGTTATATCTAATATTAAGTAAAAAGCAGCAGCTAATACATCAACCTGTGATTTATTTTATCCAAGCCAATGCTCAACTAGTTTGATCTGAAGCATTAGCCAAGACAGTCTAGGACTGCAACTGTTATGAAAGATTTCATGCATCACAGAATCTAGACATCATTTGCTTCCCTTTTATACAAATGCATTTGCTTGGTTGAATGAGCAGCAACATTCATGCAGATGATGCTTATTTTCAGACTGGAAACAAAGGGAAACTGGGTTTGGTCTCCACAAGTATCTGTTCCCTCCTACCCACCCTGAAAATGGTTCCAATTTTGTTTTCTGCACACGGGGCAGCCTCTTCAATCCTCCCAACTCATAGCTGCATTTTCCTCCTTTGTCCTTTTCTAAACTTCTGTGCAAGATTCAAGCAGATTCTTTTGAAAGGGCATAGCTCAGAAGGAGAGCACCTGCTTTGCATGCAGACAATCCTACATTCCACTCCCAACATCTCCAAATAGGACTGGGAAAATACTCCTATCTGAAACCCTGGAGAGCTGCTGTTAGTCAGTATAAGACAAGAGTGAGCTAGATGGACCTGAGGTCTAACTCTGTGTACAGCTGCTTCCTTTCCTGAAACTGCACCCTTAACAGAATCTGTTATAACTGACTACAGGCATGTTTATCTGTGTAGAAGGATGAATTTAAGAACAATAGTCAAAAAGGTATGTAAGGAAAGAGTAGCTTTGTGACAGTTTATGCCAGGGGTAGGCAACCTAAGGGGGCCAGATGTGGCCCAATCGCCTTCTCAATCTGGCCTGCAGACGGTCCGGGAATCAGAGTGTCTTTACATGAGTAGAATGTGTCCTTTTATTTAAAATGCATCTCTGGATTATTTGTGGGGCCTGCCTGGTGTTTTTACATGAGTAGAATGTGTGCTTTTGTTTAAAATGCATCTCTGGGTTATTTGTGGGGCATAGGAATTTGTTCATATCTTTTTTTTCCAAAATACAGTCTGGCCCACCACATGGTCGGAGGGACAGTGGACCTGCCCATGGCTGAAAAAAGGTTGCTGACCCCTGGTTTATGCTCTTAAAACTGCAGAAGTGAAGTTCTGTATCCCAGCTAGTTTGTTACAGAGTATTTTGTTACAGCTAGTTACAACTAGTTAGTTTTGTTACAGCTAGTTACAAAGTACATCTGTTATTTAAGGGGGGGGCACACCAAAAAACAACAACCCTGAAGACAAACACTGAAACCAGGAGCATCTTCAGAAAGCCTGTACAATTTATACCAAGCATACAATGGTAACTACCCCACCCACCCACCCCTCTCTCTCTTTGGGGTAGGTATAGCCTTACAGATTACTAAAATTAGATGCTTTACCTAGATGATGCCAAAATAGATGCATTGAGTCCACCAAAGCAGGACAAGGCAACAGCAATCGGGATTGTCCAACTGAACATGCCAAATACTTGCTCAGCAAATGTCTAATGTAAGAGGGAAGGGAGAAAAATTAGAACATGTTGAACCTCCACACACAGAGAGATTTCTTTGTAAAATATATGATAAAAAAAGCACCCAGTCTGTACAACAGAGTAAACAACCCATCAGCAGATGTGGAAAATGTGTCCTGCTCTGAAGTTCAAGTCCTGTTAGATTGAATTTCAAAAATAAATTCAATTTGAATTTACTGTTTTAGAAAGTCCAAGGTACAGAGAATTGTGGGCAATCTTGAACAAATTAGATTGCTAAATGATTCTGCTTCTTTGCCCTGCCTAGGGCCCTAGGCAAATATGCTGCATCACAAATTATAAAAAAGCAATAAAACAGTCTGACTCCTGAGTAGCTCCAAATTAAATTGTTTAAGGAAAGGATGGCTTTTAGCATAAGGAGACAGAAATATACTTGTTTGAAAGCTTTACCAAGAAATACATCCCAAATAATTTATGGTTGCTGCTCTTATAATGACCTACAATTCATTGATGACCTTCCTTATTTTTACTGCAACTCTGCATTTTTCATTGCTTTTCCTCAGCACCACCCAAGTCATGCCTCCATAATTAAGTATTTCCTCTTCCTCTATCATCCAGTGAAAATACCTTCTACTGTAATCTCACTACTATTGTGGCATTTCTGCTCCACATTTGAGGAATGATGTCCCATTCTTTTTCTCCAAAAAGAGAATGCAGAATAGCCCGTCTGCACTGTCAGTGCTGCACGGGAAATAGGATGGCTAATATACAGGGTTGTAGGTATATGCTGGTTCCCTGTGAACCATGGTTTGGAAACTGAAATTGGAGGCCAGCCATTGGAATATACACTAGTTCCACATTCCTCATTCTCTGGAGCAATTTTCTTCATCTCTTCCATTCCCAGGTTTAGCCATGGGTTTTGTGTTACACACTCACTGATGCAATTTGTGTGTTTAGGAGGATCCATCATAAATTGAAGATGCGTGTTTTGAAGCAAATTTTGAAAGGGGAGATGGGCGAGGAATGTGTACCTAAACCATGATTTGCAGCCAACCACCAGTACCTCTGCACTTAATCCACTATGGAGAGAGATTAGACTGGGTCATAAAAGGTACCCCTGCCCGTACGGGCCAGTCGTGTCTGACTCTAGGGTTGTGCGCCCATCTCACTTAAGAGGCCGGGGGCCAGCGCTGTCCGGAAACACTTCCGGGTCATGTGGCCAGCGTGACGAAGCTGCTCTGGCGAGCCAGCACCAGAGCAGCACACGGAAACGCCGTTTACCTTCCCGCTATAAAGCGGTACCTATTTATCTACTTGCACTTAGGGGTGCTTTTGAACTGCTAGGTGGGCAGGAGCTGGGACCGAAAGACGGGAGCTCACTCCGCCGTGGGGATTCGAACAGCCGACCATACGATTGGCAAGTCCTAGGCACTGAGGTTTTACCCACAGCGCCACCCGTGTCCCTAGACTGGGTCATACCAATGGCCAAATCTCAGACTTGAGCATTTCAGTTCTGGTTTCAGATGTGAAGCACAAACCCAAATTCACCAATTTGTATGCCACAGTGGCATATTCAACAAGGAAATCAGGGCTAAAATTGGCACATCTGATGGGAAGGATGAAAATAAAATATGCAAGCCTATAGATTGCCAAACCATAGTCCAGCCTTCTAGTAGCTTGAGCATAGGACTTCAAAAGGAAACCATGCCTCAAATTTCAGCTAGCTGCAGAAACAAAGGCATGCCTGTGCCTTCATTTTGCATATGTAAAATGGGATGGAAGAAGCCTTCTGTCATATTCTCCTGCTCCCCATCAGTGTCTAGATGAAACTCGTTCCTGTGTCTTGTTGGTATTCAATAGAGTAAACTCAATTAAATTAATGAAGCTAAGGTAAAGGTAAAGGTACCCCTGACCGTTAGGTCCAGTTGCGGATGACTCTGGGGTTGCGGCGCTCATCTCGCTCTATAGGCCAAGGAAGCCGGCGTTTGTCCACAGACAGCTTCCAGATTATGTGGCCAGCATGACGAAACCACTTCTGGTGAACCAGAGCAGCTCACAGAAATGCTGTTTACCTTCCCGCCAGAGCGGTACCTATTTATCTATTTGCACTTTGACATGCTTTCAAACTGCTAGGTTGGCAGGAGCTGGGACCGAACAACGGGAGCTTACCCCGTCGCAGGGATTCAAACTGCCAGCCTTCTGATCAGCAAGCCCTAGGCTCTGTGGTTTAGACCACAGCGCCACTAAGGTAGTCATGTCCATTAACTTCAATGGGTCTACTCTGAATAGGACTAGCCTTAGATAAAACCCCATATACTGTAGATATTAGGTATTTAATTTGGTTAGTACTTTAGGCACATTTCAGTATTCAAAGGATTCAGTATTTAAAGGATTGCAGTAGATTAATGGGGGAATCTGCCAGGTTTAATTCCAAATAACTTTTAAAAAAACCTGTTCACTCTGTGAAGCTGGTTTTGTCTTTCTGCAAGATATTCTGAAAAGAAATCATCACAAAGAAAACACCACAATTTATAAACTGGATTAACTATAATCTGGGTGATTCAAACAAGCCTAATGAGTAACAGTAGTAGTAAAGAGAGAGACTGTGAATGTTATTAGGAGCTCCTAATAATATTCAATCAGTTTCATTTAAATAGTACAGTGGTACCTCGGGTTAAGAATTAAATTTGTTCTGGAGGTCCGTTCTTAACCTGAAACTGTTCTTAACCTGAGGTACCACTTTAGCTAATGGGGCCTGACACTGCCGCTGTGCCGCCGCCGCACAAATTCTGTTCTCACCCTGAAGCAAAGTTCTTAACCCAAGGTACTATTTCTGGGTTAGCAGAGTCTGTAACCTGAAGCATCTATAACCTGAAACATCTGTAACCCAAGGTACCACTGTACATTTCATGAATGTGTAAGATTTTCTATATAACAATGTAAATGTATGTGAATATAACAATGAAACTGACTTATTGAATATTAAAGGTTTTGATAAGTACTGTGTCCCTAATTCCAGTTTCATACATGCACAGTTGGACAAGTCCTGGAGCACAATTTCTCCTGAACTGCAGTCAGAAAGTAGTAAATGGATTAAGAATGAAATCTGATTACTTAAAGCTCCAATAACCCTTCTAACTAAAAAGATTAAAATCACAAATAGGCAACATACACCAATGAATTTCACCTTGGCCAAATTACAGGAAGCTTCTGGCTGTGTATTTGAACCTGGAAATTTTACATTTGGGATGCTATGCTAGATTAGTCTAAAGAGAATGATCAAAACACCAAAAATTTAAAAAGCTTGTTCTAAGACACAACTTAACTACTCAGCTTAACTTCCCCTTAAAAAAACAGTTTTGTTTGGTAAAGTGTGCTGACCTAAAAAGGCTTAGATCCCTCATAGGTCATTAAAAAGTTGTAAATATCCTATATAGGATTCTGTAGTAATTGGAGTGACCTTTAACACAACTGAGTTCTTGGAAAAGAAAGCAGAGAAGTAACCTATTAGCCCCATAGTGATGTCTAAAAATGTTAGGCATTTAAATGCCTACATAAGTAAATAGATAAGAAATCAGATAGTCGGTCAGATGTCAAAAGATCAACAATGGAATGAATATAAAATAAAAATATATTTCAAATACCTTTTGTGCATTAGTTGCAAAACATCTCATACAATTCAAAGAATAAACTGTATAAGAAGACTGGGGGTGGGGGAGCAAGCAGGATGTTGTCAGTAGGTTTCCCCAATTTCACCCTATGATTACCCAAACTGCAAACCAGTAGTGTTCTTAGCAACAGGATCTGTCATTCATTGTCAGAGTGGAAGATAGTGGGTTAGAGCAATGCATGCCCCACCCCCTGACTTCTTCCAACCTGGCTTCGGTCTCTTGCCTGAAGCAAGAGCCCAAGAACACACTCTGTTACAGTGTTGATGCAGACTCTCTCCAGAACATTTTTACTTTCTACATGTCCAACCCACATGCATGCTACTTCCAGTCTTGCCTAAAGTGACAGCATTTCTGCAGAGTCTCTTCTATTATAAATAGGGCAACATTTTCCATGAATTGGTATGCTGGTCTGAGTCCTTGCAAGTGACCAATTTTCCCAATTTCTAACAGCCCTAAGGGGTTGGAATCAGACTAAATTAGTTGGTCTAAGTTCCCATTGAAACAAATGGTGACTGCAAGCCATGACTTAATTTTAGTTACTATTGAAATAAATGGGATTTAAGTGCAAGTTGCTTAATCTGAATCCGATCTGATAAATTTAGCATTACTATTTTTGCACAAATTATATTTCAGTCAACCAACTGAAAAGAATTCGTGGGGAAGGTTCAGTTTCACATATATATAAGCCTCCAAACTGCATCCTTCAAGGTTGTTTGTTTCATTCTGGATGACTGTCGCCAATTCACTTGGATGTATACACACAAGTTTGGAGAAATCAAAAGGTAGTCTTAGCCATAAACAGTGCCCAGAAGTTCTAGATCATATAGAAACTGGGTCATCTGAATCATAAAAAGGCTGCACAGCTCAAGATGCAACTTACTCAAAGATAAGTGCATAAACACACATAACAATAGCAATATCAGACTTACCACTGCCACTGCATCACTAGAAAGCACAGCATTAATATCCAGCACTGTATAATATGCTATATTGGTCAATATGTAGATAATTGTCACAACTGGCATAGAAACAGCAATAGCTAGAGGCAGGTTCCTGGTTAAATGAAACAAAATAAAACACAAACACACAACTTAGAAGTAGCTGTTACTCTTTTCATCCTGACTAATACCTACTGGGATATCACAAGGGATGCGGGTGGTGCTGTGGTCTAAACCACTAAGCCTTTTGGGTTTGCTGATTGGAAGGTCAGCAGTTCGAATCTGCACAACAAGGTGAGCTCCTGTTGTTCTGCCCCAGCTTCTGCCAACCTAGCAGTTCGAAAGCTTACCAATGCAAGTAAATAAATAGGTACTGCAGCCATGCACTCTGACTTCCATCACGGTGATCTGTTGCACCAGAAGTGGTTTAATCATGCTGTCCACCTGACCCAGAAAGCTGTCTGTGGACAAACGCCAGCTCCATTGGCCTGAAGCGAGATGAGCGTCACACCCCATAGCTGCCTTTGACTGGACTTAACTGTCCAGTGGTCCTTTACCTTTATTTACCTTACTGGGATATCAGGTATTTACAATCATGTTTGGACTGATAAAAGCTTCATATGAGAACTAGAAGTTCTATTAAAAACAAGCTAAAGAAAATGCCTTATTTTCATTACTTTTGTGGTCTACTTCTCACAGAGGTGTTTGGGCTGTACCACTTCACACTGCAGGGTGAAGTTTACATGACTGTTCCTCCATGCTGAAAACAGTGCTATACATAGAAAAAGGCAAGGCTACAACACTCTTCCCTGGCACCATCTTTTCAGTGCACAAAGATTATTCTTTTTGCATGGAGCTGTCATTCAGTTATATGAGCCCCCATTTAAAAGTCCAAAGTGTTGCATCGATGAGAACTAGGCCTAAGACAAGGCAAAAGGGAATCAAACCCACCTTAATCAATGGTTGAAGTGGAGATCAAGGGCCACTGTGGGGTGCAGGAGGGAAGGGGCCTGCTCTAAATCATTCTGGGTAGGTGTGAAACCCAGGAGACCCCAGAGGGCAACCCTCACAATCCCCCCCCCCCGGGATAGGAAGAGACCAGCAGGGCCTCCTATTTTCCAAGAGGCTGCTGTAGAGGTGGCACCAGGACTGCTGCCCCTATGGATCCTACCACCTGAGGTGGTCACCTCACCTAGTCTCATGGGTGGGCCAGCCCTGACTATGTCCAGCTTTGTCAATCCTGCAAATCGGAAACAATGTGCAGTTTGATACAGCCAGTCAAGCTTTTCTTAATGTCTCCCAGGCTTCAAAATTCTGTTAGTTACTCTTTGTAGTGTCAAGGTTCAGAATTGTTTATGTCCATGTAAAATATTTCTTCAGCTAGAGATAAAGTTCTCTCACACTTCCAAGATGAATTTTTAATTACATTGACTCTTAGGAGATACTTTAAACAAACTGAAAAAGGTGAAATAGCTTTAGGAAACATTTACCTTTCTGGATGTTTTATTTCTTCAGTTACAAAATTGAGGGTGTCCCAACCTGAGTATGAGAACAAGGCAGAGTAAAGTGCAAGAGAAATACCCCCAAGATTCCAAGATGATCCCTCAAAAGAGTCCTGAAAGTGGTCCGAGTATCCTGTGTGTAAAGGAAAAGCAGAGGAATAAGAACAGTGTTGGAAACCGTAGCAGATGGCACTGTTAATATACTTTAGTGGAAAATAAAAGCAAGAAGAATGAGAAAGTCTCAAACTCTCTGAAGACAGCAAAGTGAGATCTACCACCCTCTCACACACACGTGGCATAACTAGATGGGAGAAAATAAGATTTTAAAATGCTGCCTTGCATTTAAATAAATGGGGGGGGGGGCTACTAGCAGGCAGAAAACTAGCATAGCAAGCTGAGGGCTGGGCTAGACTGTCTCCTGACAAGTTATTAATTTAATTGAAAGAGATATTTTTTATTTTTTATTTACGTGAAGGAACATTCAAGGAATTGTATTCCTAGCCTACAGTGAAAATCAAACACCTCATTCTACTGCATGAATATACCAGGCTGCATATCATCTCCCTGTTGCTTGCCTTTAGAGCAAATAAGGGCATTTCAGTTAGTAGAAACATTGCTTTATTGTTAAAAAGGTGTAGTTATAGGTATATCAGTACTCAAATCTGAATTGTTAAATTGTGTTATTACTGTTATTGTGGTTTTTGTTGTATGTGTTTTTTGTGGTTGTTGTTTGTATTGAAAAAATGATTAAATAATTTTTTAAAAAAAGAAGCACAAAATTTAAAATTTTATTAAAACCCCCCAAAAAACACACATTGCTTTATTTCTGAGGAACTCTAGTTCAATACATACCCAATTTACATGCATCATCAGAGACAGACTTGGCTCACAGCAGTTCAAACCACAGTTAATTACACTGACTGCAGGCAGCCTTGGCATCACAACTTCACCTCTTGCCAAAGTACTTTTATATACAAAGTATCTAGAGTCTAGATATTTTATGTATAAAAATGCATCCAAAATGTGTTTCTCCATCACAGATTGGTTCTCAGGTTCAAATATTATCTGTACTACTAATATTTGGTTTGGTCAGGAAACAAACTATGATCCCAGTTCAGGTATAACACTAAGCAAAGGCTCAGCATGTTGCTCCCACTTTGCTTTGGAAGAAATGAAGTGCGAACCAACTACAGGTTCACAGAAAAATATTAACCATGGTTAATTGGCATTGACGTTGACATTTGAATGAGAGCAGTGCCACAGTCTGATGGCTACCCGTAAGTCTTGACCTAACAACTGTTAACCCACATCACTGAAGTATTTTAGCCCATATCACTGAAAAGTTTTAAGACAACCAAAATTACAAACATACAGATGATTAATAGAGGTACTTAAAGAAGGTCTATTACTAGACTACAACAGCTTTCCATTTACAAAAGCTAATTAATATTGCTAAATTTGGCATGCTTTCCAAGTGTGTTTTTAAGCTGGATAAAAGCAATTTCACAAAAGCAGCTTTTAAAATTAATTGGTTTTATTTGGCAAACACTGCAAAAGCAGCTTTTAAAAACATTGCAGTGTCTCATTTAGAAATCTGTTCAATATTTAAGAATATCACAGCATATCTGTTTCTTCTCACCATATTCACCACTTTATCTCCTTATAAAGCATTGGGAAGATGGAACAGCAGCCAAGTTAGAACAGGATGGATAAAGGGTTATATTAAAAGCAAAAATCATACCGCCAGAAGAGCACATTGTGTAACATTAATGTATTATTCTGCACAGGCCCAACAGATAAGGAAAGAACATGGCATATAGTCCTTCTAAAATACAGATGTAGTTTGGCATAGTAGAAATGCAGACTTCCTATTTTCTCAAGTCAGCATAATAAGAATGCTTCCAAAATAAACAGGAAACAAAGCTTGTTTTAAAAAATCAATAATAAAGGTGAAAACCCTGATAAACCTACAATAGCTAGGATACCATAGCTCATGGGAAAAATATTTCAGCAAGCTCAGTTGTGTAAAGTTGAACAATAGGCAATAGGAAAAACATGGCTGAGGAGGAAAGTGCTATGTGATCTTTGCTTTTAGGTGCACTCTTGTCAGCAATCTGCACATAAAGGTCATATAGGCTGCTTGTAAATGCCCGTAATATGACTGGCTCTGGGATCAACCTGGTGTTAAAGTAACAGAAGTATTACACTTAAAGGTGCATAGGGTAGATCAGGGCCAAACTCAACATGTTAGCTGTATCAAAGCAATTCTTGTCCTATAAACTGCTTTGAGGTTCTATTACAATCAAGTGATATATAAACTTTGCTAAATAAATTAATGTGCAAACATTTTTCTAATGTAAATAGCTGCTGCTTGAGAAGCCTGGATAGGGCTGAGACTACAGTGGGAGGTTTAATAATTCCCTCTCCCTGTGTTAACCCCCCCCCTCTCTCTCTCTCTCTGTGTGTGTGTGTGTGTGTGTGTGAGAGAGAGAGAGAGAGAGAGAGAGAGAGAGAGAGAGAGAGACTTCATCAGAATCATGGGATTGGGGGGGGGGATTAACACCTATCCACCACTATTTCCATTCTATTCAGTCGAACCCTGACAGCCAATTGCCATTGGAAGGGCAGGGGAGCCCAGTTTTCTTTCATCTAAAAACTTACTTTAATAAAAACAAAAACAACACAGAAAAGACACACTTATAAGACACTGACCAAACTCTTCTATTTAGAAAGTGTTTAACCTCATTGAACAAAGGAACTGCTTTGCAACCCCTGCCTGCAAAAAAACACAAAGGGAGTCTGAGCTGCATGTACAATGTCTACAGTACACATTAACAACTTTCTTTGGATGGCAACTGTTATTTGGGTGAGGAGACAGAGCCAATTTGGAGTTGGAAATTAAGGGGTTTAAGCCCACGCACACCATCAGCCACCACCATAATAATAATAATAATAATAATAATGGTGGTGGTGGTGATGATTGATGTCTGTTTTAAATTAATTACGCATACATAAACCTGAGGTACTCATTAGATCATGTAGACCACTTGGTTAGATTCAACTAATCAAGGCACTTACATTTTGGTAAGGCAGTAGCAAGGCATATTCAACATAAAAGGTAAAGGGACCCCTGACCGTTAGGTCCAGTTATGGATGACTCTGGGGTTGCGGCGTTCATCTCACTTTACTGGCTGAGGAAGCCGGTGTACAGCTTCCGGGTCATTTGGCCAGCATGACTAAGCCGCTTCTGGCGAACCAAAGCAGGACACAGAAACACCGTTTACCTTCCCGCTGGAGCAGTACCTATTTATCTACTTGCACTTCATGCTTTCGAACTGCTAGGTTGGCAGGAGCAGGAACAGAGCAATGGGAGCTCACTCCGCCGTGGGGATTCAAACCGCCGACCTTCTGATCGGCAAGCCCTAGGCTCTGTGGTTTAACCCACAGCACCACCCTTCAGATTCAACATAGCCAGTCACTAAAACTGCAACCCAGCAACTCCTCTCACCCCATAATAAGAAGGTATCCTTTTTTTCTCAGCAGTGGCATTCTTGTAATATACAATCCCTTAAGGAAAAACCTAAATCTAGGTCATGTGCTTTGGGATAATAAGCAGCCATAGCATTGTGTCAGCCCTTTAACACCATCCTTTTGTACTCTCCTATAATATGAAACAAAACTGTCCATTCTATGGACCAGTTAGCATCCACAAAACTGCACAACCAATTCCATATGCCCAAGAGTGCATTCAACTTCTACTTCTAAAACAGCACTATCTCAATGTGAGAAACATCTACAAAGGCCTGGTAAAGACACTACTGCTGTGCCCCAGGAGAGGCTGGTCCATTAGGACAAATGGGGTACTACCCTCTGCAACCTCAGTCTGCCATCAGCCAGCCTCCACCTGCCTGTTTTTCTTCTTCTTCTTACAACCAGTCCAGGGGGTGGCACTGCCTGCCAACTTCCTCTGCCTTAGTTTCAAGTGTTACCTTTGTGGAACTCAGCAGGTAGGAGGATGGGAACAAAAGCAGAATTTGTTGGCTCCACCTGTCACTGGCTTTGGCTCCGCCTATTGCTAGTCCTGCTGCCTTCTGCATTACCAGTCCCAACAGGCACCACTTCTGTGTCTTAAAACACTCACTTCACTAGAAAACAGGTTCCAGTTACTCTGAATGTGTCAAAGAGGCTATTCTTCTACAACAGTGAAGGCTAAAAACAAGTTTTCAAAAAATACACTGAAAATTTTAGTTTTTCGAGATACCTGCAGACACTTTGAAATGTACATAGAGTATTGTTAAGGGTGCAAATAAACGGCCTGAAGTGCCTAAAATGCCCTAGGGGACATGGTTTAAGGAAACTTAATGCAGCCATCTGTTAAAGCCAATAAATTTGGGTCTGGTCAGTGCCTGGATGGTAAGCCACCTGGGAAGCTGATGTACAACACCTTGAGTTCTGTGATGGAACAGAGGAAGCTGCTTTATACCAAAGCAGATTATTGCATCAATCCATCTCAGTTTTGCTTACACTGACTGACTGACAGGCAGTCTTTGCCAGTCCTATCTGGAGATACTGAGAATTGAACATGGGATCTTCTACATTAGGCACGTCCAACAGGTAGATCGTGATCTACCGGTAGATCACTGGACATCTGTGGTAGATCAGTGGCTCCCCCTAAAGAAGCTGAACAACTTTGGCTCCCCTAAAAAAAGCTCAACATTTTGGTCCTTCACCCCCCAAAACGGGCCTTCCCTCCTCTCTAAAAGAAGCTCAACAAGTTTGACCTGAACCCCCCATAACAGGGCTTTCCTTCCTAAAAAAAGCTCAAAAACTTTGACCTGAACCCCAAAAAGGGGGGTAGATCACTGCCAGTCTTTAACTCTGTGAGTAGATCGCAGTCTCTTGGGAGTTGGCCACCCCTGTTCTACATGAAAAGCAGGTGCTCTACCACTGAGCTACAGAAGGTGGGATATAAATGAACTTCAATAAAATCAATGAATAAAACTAAATTAATATTTCCATGACTAAGTAAAATAGAGGCCCAGTTATATGCAACACTTTGTCATGTGTAGTTATCTACTTAAGGGCATACATAACACAACAAAAATGAAGCTGCAGAAGGATGCAGATATTTTTTATTGGGAAGAGGGGAGCATCTGGTGTGTCTGTGAAAGCATTAAGAAGCTGCTCCTCCATGCTTCCACACCTGTATATTTTACATATGATTTTAAATTTCAAAGTAAAACCACAAGTAGTTCCCAGATTTATGTTAAGTCACTATCTTACTATGGGTTTTTATTTTCAATTTTGCTTTCTTTCCTACCTAAGAGTACAGATGCAAGTTCTAGTTTTATAAGAAGAAGTTGGTTCAATTAGAAAGCTGGTAACATACCATACCTGAAGCTTCCTATTTTTTTTGAAGGGATCTGAAACTGCTGTGAATTTTATCAATAACCCAGTAAGTGCTCCTTAACATTTTTCTTCTGATCAGTACAAACCTTTACATATTAAGCTATTAATCTTACCCTGGCTTAGTTTAACAATTCCTGTTATGATGATGACCATAAGGGCAATGACTTTGGCATAGGTGAATGCATCCTGCACCCTTGTTCCCCATTTAACATAGGCACAATTTATAAACGTTAGAAGACCTAGGAGACAAAAAGGGAAGCAAGGAGGCATTAGAAAGTGCTTAGTTTTTGTCTTTTAAAAATCAGTCATTGGTTTGAAATTCTTCTCCATGCTAGAGCTAACATGTCACAATTACATATTTGGGCAAATAAGCTTAGGAAATCAGGATAAGGAAAAACTGTATTTATAAAGACACAGTTTTATTATTAAAACTAGTCTGTTATTTAACAGTTGGTTAACTTCCAACAAACTGCAAAGCAGAAAGGATTTCAGGACATATGCACATCTAAGGAGAGGGTCTAGAAGGCATGAAAATACTTCTTGGCCCAATTTGCAGTCTAGTTATCATCTTAGGAGTAATCTTGTACCTTTGAAATGAAGAAAGGTTGCAAACAAAGACACATTTTAAATGACAACATTCTTATCGAAAATAGGAATCACCACTTAAAAACTCTTTGACAACACAGTCTGTCAGTAGAGTGGTTAAAAATACCCAAGCCACTAGACCTAAAGGGCTAGAAAAAATTAAGGGTAGTTCCATGGTCCAGGGAAACATCTTAAGCGAACCATTTTGATGGCATTTAAAAAACATTTACTAAGAAATGAAGAAGCAAAAAGCAATGCAAAAGGCAATGCAAAATTAAATGCTCCTTTCCCTTTAATCACCTGAAATGTCTTAATTCTCATATTCTTGATTATTTCAGAAAAATAGAAAGCAATAAAAACATTTTCAGCCATCACAAAAATGTAAAAATTGCTTATAAACAAACTCCAGGAAAAAATGGCTGAATTTCTCATCTTTTTTCAGCAAGTCCTGAACTTCTCAATGAAATGGGAAGAGACTGACTAAAAGGAGGCAGGTTTACTTCTAGATTATGAGAAGCTGAAATTGAAAAGGATACTTCTAGTAACATTTCTAAAGGCTACTCAATTTATTACCATGCCCTACAACTCAAGTTGTTTCTATTTGACAAGCCAACCTAGATACACAGGGAGTATCTTATGACAACACAAAGTACTTATGAAACTACTCAGTAAACAACAGTATGATGAAATCTCTCTGTCTCAGTATAGCAGCAGAGTATTTATTTATTGGTTTTTACGCAACTTAGTATCCACAACTGCATTTTCCTTCCTAGCCCCTGAGATCACAGATCAAGGCAAAGAGTGTATCCTGAAATAAAAACTATTTTAATCGTGTCAATATTCTAACACATCACTGTTTCCACTGACTTGGGGAGAGAATGTTTTCATGACTTCTTGTGAGTAAAAAACCACCACACCAACCAGACTTATGCGCATGTTTTCCTATCCTGGGTTCATTTACAAATAATAATAATATATCATTCCAATCTGTGCTTCTCAGCCCCACACTAATTCTAGCCAGAGTGGTAAAACCACTCAAATCTTAATTGCCAGGAAAAGGTTGACAGGCTGTGTAGTTCCCCAGCAAGCTCAAAAAAGACAAACCAGTTTCACTGAATTTCAGCCACTTAAAAAGTAGCTTTTAATGCTGCCCCAATTCAAAGCACTCCAAATGAAGAAACAGAAAATACATCATGACAGTAAGGGTAATAACAAATAAAATGCGGAAATTCACAACTTTTGAATTTAGTTAATCTAATCAAGTCACAAATGGGGAGCAAGAAAATAAAGGAACAATAATGGCCATATTTGGATGATTGTAGCTTGTCTTAACAAGTCAAGATATGTGTAAGCCTTTTGTCTGTGCACACCCTTTTCACAGCTCTACTCAAACAAAATGCTGTATTGATTTAACCATAGTTTCTTATTTTGTTATTTGGTTATCAGCTTCAGATCTTAAACAACCAGACAAACATGCTAAGACAACACTGAAGTCCCAGTCAAGCATTCAGCCAAAGAAGGAGAGGACAAACTGTGCAGGGAGTGTGGTGCCACACCCTCTACTCCCAACCATTGTGCATTCAACAGAAAGATATGAAGGGTGATTCTAAGTGTATTCAGCCAAATGTGCACCCTCAGACTGTCATACATTCAACGTGAAAGTCGGGAGTGGAGTGCAGCAGGCAGTACACATCTGGATGGTGCATGCATCCCCTACACAGTTTGTGTCCTCATGCATTTGGATTAAAGCCTAAATAAGGTTTTACAGCCTATAGAAATGAATCCAGATCAGCACAGAGTTAAAGGCTTATTCTCTTTGTAAGAGAAAATAATGAGAAGAAAGATCTCAAGTATAGTAACAAACACAATAAGCCAGGGGTCACCAACCAAGCAGCTACAAGCACCATGGTGCCAACAAAGGCCTTGACTGGTGAACCCAGGCAGGGATCCCAGACTCTGAAAAAAAAAGACTTTACAAAGTCTAAAGTCCTCCTACAAACAAAGGTATGGACCAAATGTACAGATCACCTTCTAAGTGATTTCTGTGAAATGCGGAATTTATAGCCAATGAGTGAAGACAGTTCTATGGCCAATGAGTGAGTTGTTTGGACACCAGGTAATAGGAATTCTTAGGGTCTTAAAGAGCTGCTGTTTTCCCCTCCCCTTCAGTGTACTTTTCCTGCTTCTGTCTTATTTTCCGGGCAGAAATTCAACAGGTTAATTTCTTTCTCAAATGGAAATACAATCACCATGATAGTACTTTCTCTAATCTTGTGTTGTGGTGCCATGTTGTATTATGCTATGCCCCCCATAACAACCATGTTGTGCCTCCTGGTCCAAAAAGGCTGGCGACCTTGACAATAAGTAATGTATCCTGTTTATTACTGTGAGCTTTCTATAAGGCCCAAGAACTAGCAAATCATTACAAACATCAGAATGTAAAAGATGTTTTTCTGTATCTTACTACAATTGTCCACTAAGCTCATATGAATAATTTTGCACTTCTACTTCATTGCCTCTCACCTGCATTCTAAAAGATGTTACAAATTTTGAATATTTACAACTCTTGTCAAAGTGCATGGATATCTACCTGTTTTGCCTACTAACTGTTTTTCCTGCTAACAATTACCCAGTGCTTCTGGAAAGTTCCTTAGTCTCCTCCTATACATATTTAGTGAATGTGCATAGCACTTTCAATAAGTTACTTCCAGTAAGTGTGCCAGGTTTGCAGTCCTAGCCTTCAAGTAAGTAATCTTGCCTAATCTCCTTGCATATGTACAGAGAGAGCCAAACAAAAATCTGCCTGTTATATCTTAAGCAGACAAAATTTTGCAGTGCAAGAGACATGTCGGCTGCATGGCCAAAGGTTCTGGCTTATGCTCCTAGGTTGTAAAAGGCTATATTTAGTTGCAAGCTAAATAATGTTCTCACTGTTATAGCAACCAGTTAGTATGCATGGTTGTTCAGGGAAAATATGGATTTCAAGATCTGAACCTATATTTTTTTAAAAAAATCTGTTCCTCCTAACCATTAAAAAACTAAATGGAAGACTCCTATTCCAAAAAAATAATAATTTAAAAATAAAAAAAATTCTCCACATAGCAGATGTTGGTGATAAACAGGGAATCACTGTGTTCTTCATGTCCCAGTTCATATCCTAATTCCCAGAAACACAAAGAGCTGGCCAAAGTTGGACATAATATACTGGCCCTTGTTGGTTCCTCTAAGAAATTCCTAATCCTAGGAATGCTAGAAGATTTTCTGCCTACAGCTCAAGACTTTCTTGCTCCTATTTCTGGCTACTCAAGACTAAGGATATCTCAAGCATTCAAGTGGTCTTCAAACAAGTACAGCCCTGCTGTACAAATTCAACCCTGCTCCTTCTGTCATTAATCTTGCCATAACTAATTTAACTGTTTTGGAAGAATATTTGACTGTTGAATCATTGCAACTGATGCCTAGGTGGACTCCTTTCTTTTCCAAGCCTACATCAAGGCAGCACTTTTGTTAATAAAATACTTACATATACAAGCCGCTGCAATAATTCGGCAAGCGATGTAAGGAGGTTGACAGGAAGGGAAGACAGGCTGCACGATATAGTTGGCAAATGTTATTGCAATAATTGCCTGGCTGGTTGGCTCAATGATCAATAGTGAAGTCCACAGACGTATAAAGGCAATGAAGCTTCCAAAGGCCTCCAGTATATATGCATAACTAGCTCCTGATTTAGTGATAGTGGTTCCAAGTTCAGCATAACATAGAGCTCCAAATACTGAAAAAACCCCACCAATTGCCCAAATTACTAGTGACAATCCATAAGATGTACTGTAGTTGAGTACTCCTTTGGGGGAAACAAAGATACCTGAACCAATCATGTTTCCTACTATTAGGCTAATCCCATTAAGAAGAGAGATTTCCTTTTTCAGCTGCATTGTTCCTTGGTTTCCTTCATTTATTTGAGTATTGCCACTTTGATCTATTTTGTCTGCTTCCTTAATTGGGTAATATTCAGTCAGTGAATTCAGAGGTGAAAAATTCTCTCTCTCTTCCATGATGATATTTGCATGTATCCACTGCAAGGCCAACCCCAAACTACAACAAAAGAGAAAGATATAATTAAATACTAGCAATTAACTTTTTGAGAGCTCTATTGGCTATTGAGTAATGTATAAGCGCTATAAACAAACAAACAAACAAACAAACAAAGCAAAACAAACCTGAGACATTTTTATTTTATAGTGTGAAAGGTGGGATACAATTAGTCATATAACCAAAAAGCAGCATTGAAGCATTTATTACAGGACTACTGCTCAAAACCAATTTTAAACTATAAAGTCTTAAAATGCTTCATCACAGTAAGTACAGCACACATTACACAAGTGTCTTTGTAGCAGATCTCTGGTAATTACTCATTAAAAGTTTCACTCCAAAGCCTGCACAAAATCGAGTCTTAAAGCAGGCCTGTAAATAGCCACATGCCTTGTCTGTAGTGGGCAAGAATTGCCTCCAGTAAGACAGGAAAGTTTTAGTATGCTGGAAAATAGTTCACTCTTTCCCCCCTTCCAAACCATCTCAAAAGGTGTGTGTCTGGGCAGACAAGCTAGTAACCTTTGTGGACTTACTTGCAAGGCTGTATTAAAGTACAGTGGTGCCTCGCAAGACGAAAAGAATCCGTTCCGCGAGTCTCTTCGTCTAGTGGTTTTTTCGTCTTGCGAAGCAAGCCCATTGACGGCTTAGCGGATTAGCGCTATTAGCGGTTTAGCGGCTTTTAGCGGCTTAAAAAAAGGGGGGGAACCCCGCAGGAACTCGCAAGACAGTTTCGTCTTGCGAAGCAAGCTCATAGGAAATTCGTTTTGCGAAGCGCCTCCAAAACGGAAAACTCTTTCGTCTAGCGAGTTTTCTGTCTTGCGAGGCATTCGTCTTGCGGGGCACCACTGTAATGTCACAAGTGCCTATTGCTATAATTATTCATTTAAAATTCATTTACCGCTTGCTGTATTATTATAACTACAGTGGTACCTCGGGTTACAGACGCTTCAGGTTACAGATGCTTCAGGTTACAGACTCCACTAACACAGAAATAGTACCTCGGGTTAAGAACTTTGCTTCAGGATGAGAATAGAAATTGTGCTCCAGAGGCAGTTTAGCTTTGAGGAGAGACCATAGTTCAATGCTAGAGATGCACTGTTTGCACAAGATCCCTGGTTCCACCCCCAGGATATCCAGTTAAGGAATTTCAAATTGTAAGGATGTAAAAGATATTGTCTAAGACCTTGGAAAGCCACTGCCAGCAAACATAAATACTCCATAGGTTGTATCTAAGTTTTACTCACAGTAGACCCATCAAAATTAATGGTTCAAGTTAGTCATGGCCATTGATTTTCAAGCCTCTACTCAGAGTAGGACTCGCATTGGATACAACCCCATACTGGGTTGGGTAGAGCATGTAAAGGCAGCTTTATATGTTCAGCTACAGAAACTTCCAAAATAAGGCCACTTTACACATAATGTCTTCTGACATTGAAATTATCTCAGTGCAGAAAAATGTCATCTCCAAATAGGCCCCACTTAGGAAGCATACTAATTGAGGTCACAACCAGACAGCACAGGCAATACAAAATCCAGAAGGGACAAGTATTTATGGAACCATACCTCTGGAGTTGATGTGCTTTACAATAAGGCAGGACAAATATGTACACGCAGCCCATTTGTTATATTTAACTTACATTAGGAATGTCCTTTTGCATTTTTAGAGCACCATCCACCAAGCACAAGCCCCCTTCATATCAAGCTTGGCTTTTATCACATTCCAGACATCCATCAGTAAAATCATCCAATTAGTCATTCATTCTCTGAATTAATGCACTGTCTAGAAAATCAGACATTTCTGCTTATAATCATAGCTCAGGTTAATTAAGGAACATTTGTTAGGCCTCTGGTAGATTGTGATGGGTTATCATGGACCATACTCTGTTCATTTGGTTCTTGAGGTTGTTGTTTTATTACTGTACTGTTGCTAGGTTTAGAACTCTTTATTTTTATTCTCTTTGTAAGTCACCTAGAAATTATTTTTACTAATAAAACAAATACATAAATAATGAATAGAATATGCCTAAAAAATAAAAACCATAGAAAGTGTAATATCATATCAGGAAGCAATAGTCAACCTTTTTAGATATAGGACACACATACAAGACTTACTTTGGGGCTGGGGGCAGGTTACCTGTTCTTTCTGTTCTACTATCTCTTTCTCCCTTTTCTTTCACCTACTCTTTAAACAGATCTTAAATACAAAAAGGTGACCACTCCTGATAAGGCTGTGATCCACTTGGGACCTTCCACCTACCAGCTGGAAGTTCAACGCTGTAAGAGACAAACCCTTTCATACACTAGGGAGGGGGGAACTTTCTGGCTTTAGTTTAACTAGCGTTGCAACATATCTGATCAAACCAGTTGTTAAAAAATTGACTATGTTAAGTCTAACAAACACCACTCCTTCACAAATAAACCTATTGTTATTTTTAGCGGTCGCTGTCACATAAGTAACCTGAGCTCCTCTTGTGAAAGGAAAACCACACTAGAATGCATTTCCCTTTGAAACAAAAGAAGGCAGTATTATTCTCAGTGATACTTCTGCTGTCTGCAGCTGAATTGATACTCTTTCCCAGTTTATTCTATCTCAGCATCACGAATACCATCACATTATTGTTTCTCTTAAAAAACACACCAAAAACTCTTTCAGGGGACACAGTTGTAATGTTCCTGACTGTCAACGTTTTGAGAGCAGGCTATTGTATCATGCACACCCTCTTTTCATGCATACAAATTGCTCTCGCCATTCCTCAGACAGCCTATGTCTGCACCAGCATTAGCCATGCATACTCTAACCATGTTCTCTCTTGAATAGGCTTTCCAAACCCTGACTACAATGGGTGCATGGGTTAGCACTGACCATGCCCAAGATCAGTATAGGCATAAATCCTTGACCATGGTTAAAGCTATGAGAGGAAGGGTGAAATGAATAAGTGCCATAGAGGGATGAAATACACAATCCCACAGCTTGCTCCTAATATCGTAATCATAATAAAAAAGTAAGCAATACTTCTGCACCAAACAATAGCAGTACTTTATCATCAGCCCAGAGGCCTGTAACTTTCTGGACAGTCAGTTTCACTGGTTCAGCCATCTTTACATTGTTACTGTGTTGAGTCTACAGAAAAACTCCTGAAAATCAGTATATATCCTGTATTTGCTTGGTTTCAGCTAGAATTAACTAGAATTAACAACTGAGATGAAATTTTCATGGTCCTTCTCATTCTTTTTTGATTAAGAAATTGGCAGAGACATTCATGAGTAAAGTGGTACCTCTAGTTACGAACTTAATTCGTTCCGGAGATCTGTTCTTAACCTGAAACTGTTCTTAATTAGCGTGCTTTCGCTAATGGGGCTCTTGCTGCCGCTGTGCCGCCGGCACACGATTTCCATTCTCATCCTCGGGCAAAGCTCTCAACTCAAGGTAACTCTTCCAGGTTAGCGGAGTTTGTAACCTGAAGCGTTTGTAACCTGAGGAGTTTGAAACTCGAGGTACCACTGTATATGTGTGAACCAGCCCCCAGGTAAACAGACAGAGAAATTGTCAATTGCAAGAAAGACTGTACCTCAAAGTACAAACTAATGTGCAGAATGGCTCCCCATTTGTGGAATGCTTTTCCCAGGGAGGCTCACCTGGCACCTTCATGATATATCGTTAGGTGCCAGACAAAAATGCTCCTATTTAGCCAGGGCTTTGGCTGATTAACATTCTATATCCTTTTAAATGTGTTTGTAGGAGAGGGTTTTTTGTTCTCATTCTTGTTTTTATTATATATTTGCACTCTCATTTTGTATATTTATGTTGTGAACCACTCTGTGATCTTCAGTTGGAGGGTGGTATACAAATTTAATAAAAAGTAATAACAGTAACAATAAGAATAACAGAAAAGTGGATTCCTAATAAACAAGCAATAGAAATCAAACCCAAACATGAAACCACCCACCCCTCAAATTCAGAGATGGTTTTGCTGATGTTTGGCAAACATTCATAAAGAATTTGTGTTCTCAGACTAAAGGTGTCACTATACAGTGGTGCCTTGCAAGACGAAAAGAATCCGTTCCGCGATTCTCTTCGTCTAGCGGTTTTTTCGTCTTGCGAAGCAAGCCCATTGACGGCTTAGCGGCTTTTAGCGGCTTAGCGGATCAGCTGACAAGCAGCTTAGCGGCTTAGAAAAGGGGGGGGAGTCGGAAAAACTCGCAAGACATTTCGTCTTGCAAAGCAAGCCCATAGGGAAATTCGTTTTGTGAAGCGCCTCCAAAACGGAAAACCCTTTCGTCTAGCGGGTTTTCCGTCTTGCGAGGCGTTCGTCTTGCGGGGCACCACTGTACATGACAATGAAATATAGGGGGGGGGGCAGTGAGAAACCTACAAATTCTAGGTGTTTTTGAATACTTTTGAATAAATTGGAAGATGGGGGAAGGCCCATTAATGCTATTTACACCAAAAACTAAAGTAAAAAATTGAATACAGAGTTCAAGGTGGATTTATAGCAGGAACTACAATGACAACATACACACAAATCTTCAATGCTAATTTTGTGTCAGTTACTATGTACTTACTGATTGAACGGCTTGTTCAATGGCTTGCACACTAGTTACAAACTTTGTACGACAGCATCAACAATTCCAGCATTTTTTAAAACTGCCTTCCCAGAAATCAGTAGCTGGGCACAGTGCTCTCTCCTTCTGTCTCATGAATCAGCATCATATATTCTGTAGAATATACAAGTATTAGGAACTCAATAAAGTGGACTAAAATAAATAAGGACTGTGTTGAATACTCACTGCAGAGGAGTACAGGATATTCATAGCATTGTTTGGCATAAGTGAAACTACTATCAAACTGGGACTTCCGGTTGGCGCCAGCGTTAATGGCGGCTCTTTCTCTGATCTCCGGAGAAGGGGCTGCTCCACGAGTTCGGGTCTGACCGCTACGGCGAAGCGGGGACCCCTAAAATCACAGGCGCGGAAGCCTGTGAACAAGGAGACTCGGTGGGCACTTTTTGCGCTCCCCTTTACTGCAAAAGAGCCTTTTTAAAGGCTCCGGAGGAGCACCGGGGGTGCGCGGAGCTGAGAGTCGCTACCCAGCCCGTGGAGTGAAGCCGCATCGCCATTGACGGAGAGCGCCGATTCCTTCCTGAAATTTGGACTGAAAAGAGATTCCCGTGAGTAGGATTGGCAACTTTACCGGGACTTTAAATTAAAATCTTAAAATTTGGCCGAAAGTGGGGACGGTAAATAAAGGAAGTCTGCCTCCCCCGGATTGCATGATCGCTAAAGCAACGGAACCAGGAAGCTGTAATTGATAATTTATGGAGAACTTTTGAAAGGACTAACCCTAGCATTGAGTTTAATCCCCCCTCTAGTAAGCAGGAACGGGGGGGGGGAAGAAGAAGAAAAGGAAACCTGAAGGAAAAATTTTAAGAAACTACTACCAAACTAAGGTAAAGTAAAGTAAAGGTAAAGGTAAAAGGTAAAGGACCCCTGGATGGTTAAGTCCAGTCAAAGGCAACTATAGGATGCAGTGTTCATCTTGCTTCAGGCTGAGAGAGCCAGGATTTCTCCACAGACAGCTTTCTGGGTCATGTGGCCAGCATAACTAAACTGCTTCTGGCACAATGGAACACTGTGACAGAAGCCAGAGCACACGGAAATGCCATTTATCTTCCCACCACAGCAGTACCTATTTATCTACTTGCACTAGTGTGCTTTCAAACTGCTAGGTTGGAAAAAGCTGGGACAGAGCAACGGGAGCTCACCCCATCACGCTGATTTGAACTGCCAACCTTCCGATTGGCAAGCCCAAGAGGCTCAGTGGTTAAGACCACAGTGTCACCTGCGTTCCTACTATCAAACTAAAGCAAAAGAAGTTTGGTTATCATCACAGAGGAAGTATGAATCTGTGCTGTGTAAATTAGCAGAACTCCTATGTAGATAAAAATGGGAAGTGTAAATGTATCCTAAGATACACAAGGAGACAGAATGGCACAGTGGGAAGGCAGGAAAAGAAAGGAAAGTACTAATTACACAGACTTAATTCTGGCACAGGAATCAGGTACCTGATTTGTGAGCGTCTGCAGGGTGCTGTCAGACTAATACCCTAAACTCAAGTGACTTTATTCAGAAATATTTCCTACTGATTTCAGTGGACTCTACTTTCCAGTGAAACACAATTATAATCAGGCTGCAAGTTCTTGAAAACAAGATACTTAAAAACCATTCCAATGCAATACATATACACCATCCTATATGTTTCTATGGTCATGGTTAGCACCAACTAGTTTTCCATCTTAAGATGGATTGAGGGGTGGTGGGCCAGTTTCCCCCATTCCCTCAATAGCCTTCAATAAAGGTGCCACAGGTGCCACTTCTCCACAAGTCCTTGCCTTCCAGCTGGCAATAGTGGTGTGTCAGGTAAAAGGTAAAGGGACCCCTGACCATTAGGGTCCAGTCGCGGACTACTCTGGGGTTGCAGCACTCATTTCACTTTACTGGCCGAGGAAGCCGGTGTACAGCTTCCGGGTCATGGGACTAGCATGACTAAGTCGCTTCTGGCAAACCAGAGCAGTGCACGGAAACGCCGTTTACCTTCCTGCTGGAGCGGTACCTATTTATCTACTTGCACTTTGTGCTTTCGAACTGCTAGGTTGGCAGGATCAGGGACCGAGCAATGGGAGCTCACCCCATTGCGGGGATTCGAACCGCCAACCTTCTGATTGGCAAGCCCTAGACTCTGTGGCCCTAGACCCACAGTGCCACCCGCATCCCTGGTATGTCAGGTAGCATCTTTTTAAAAAGCAGATTTAACTCAAGTTGTTGATATCCCTTTTAAAAAGATGCAAAACACTGCTATCAGTACAAAGAACAGAGACAATGAAGCTGCAGGCTTTGAAAACATGCCCTCTATGTGTAACATTAAACACAACGAAAGGGAGCAGAATCACATCCCCTGGTCCTGCCCCACCAGTCATTCATGTCATCCGTAGTATTTCAACAAATGAGGGTGGGGCTTTATGCATACACTTTTGTACACATAGGCTTCCCATGTGACCTGCTACTGCCATCACATAGGGTTCTTGAATGCATGGAAGTCTATGCACACACAACTGTACATGTGTAAACAGCTGTTTTCAATCATCCTTAAAGGGGGAACATGATCCCTCCTCCCCCATCTCTAGGCTCCTAGGACAATGAAGTGTAATATGTGTGGGTGGGTGTTGATTGTGTACTTTCCTCCATGCTGCAGTCCCCTTTTAGTAGTAGTGGTAGTATTTATTTCATCCATTTGTCACTTACATATAAAATGTTTCAAAACAACTTACATCTTATACCTTTACCTCATCTCTCCCACTCTTTCATACAGATGGTGAAGGGAACAGCAACATTATTTTTTAACCCTGAGGGTAGCAAAATATATTGATACAATCTCTGGTGCCTAGGAATATTTCCTGGGAAAGTAGACAAGATAATTGTTTCACCACAGCTATCTCTCCTTTTTCCTCATTCTCTCCAAGTAAAAGAGAGCCTAGTGCCCATTTATTTTAGTGCTAGGCTGCCAGTGATATAGAATGGTCCTTTTGTATTGCATCCTGAGGACTGTTGCGACCCGCAATTGATCAGAGTGAGGGAAAGTGTGTTTCTTTGTGTGTTTAAGTGTGGGTGAATGTGTGCTTGTGTAAGTACAAGTGTAATAAAGGGTTTGGAATTTGTGTAGGTATTGAGTGAGTGGAAGAGTATTGAGTAGAATCTTATTTTTGGAATGCCCTCCCATCAGATGTCAAAGAAATAAACAACTATCTGACATTTAGAAGACATAGGAAAGTTTTTAATGAATGATGTTTTAATGTATTTTTAATCTTTTGTTGGAAGCCGCCCAGAGTGGCTGGGGAAACCCAGCCAGATGGGCGGCGTATAAATAATAAATTATTATTATTATTATTATTATTATTATTATTATGATGTTTTGCTTTACATACTGTGTTGCTCTATTTTGTTGTTTGTTTTCCTGGCTTTTTCATAAACAGTGGTATACAAAATCTGAAATAAAGAAAAGTAGATTTACTTTGGCAGCAGCCCCTTATCCCCTGTTCCATACAAGTGAATGGAGGAAACTCTATTCAGACCTTCTAAAATGTTAAGCTCGGAGAGGGCCCCTAATGGTAGTTCCCACTCTTTCCCTCTGAATATGAGTCATTTTTACTGATTTTAATACTGTATTTTTTAATTGCCCTAGAACCTCATGGTGAAAAGTGGATAAGAAAGCAAACAAAAACTCCCATTCACTTGTACGTGGACTTGGCTGCAACAAGGAACAGGAGCTGCCATCAATCCATTCAACCCAAAGTGCCTTGGTCCTCAGCTGCAGGAGTCAGGCTCCACTAGTGCAGGGATTCCTAAACTGTTGTCCATGGGGATTGTTTAGGGGCAGGGGATGAGAGCCCCTCACAGGGGCCTGCCCAGGACACCTTGCTGTCTGGGACAGAGAACCAAATGGTGCCCAACCCCAGTAAAGGTGTACAGCACCTACAGACTATTCAAGTTATTTTACACAAAAATTAGCTGCATTAATTATTGTTATATTTATTTATATCCCACCTTTCCCCCCAGAAGTGGGATTCTAGGTGGCTCGCAAAAATTAAAACAAACATTAAAGGTAAAGGTAAAGGTACCCCTGCCCGTACGGGCCAGTCTTGACAGACTCTGGGGTTGTGCGCCCATCTCACTTAAGAGGCCAGGGGCTAACCAAAACATCACAAAATAAGTGTGCAAGCTTCCAAGTTGTCCAGAACTCTTCCTTAAGTCAGATCAGTCTTTGTCAACCTCATGCCCTCCAGTTGTTTTGGACTACAACTTCCACCAGCCCTGAGCAAAATGTTTGGAGGGCACCAAGTTGGCGAAGGCTGGGCTTAGATGTTAGCCGGTGCAGAAGAGAGAAAAATGATGCTTAACCGAGGCCTTCCCCTGACAGCCAAGTTTTTCTCTTTCTCTTGTCCCCACCCCATTTTGCTTTTTGTCTGCCTTCTAGGGAAGACTGATGAAAAAACCTAGAGGACTTCGGAGCCTGCACACCATTTGGCAACATTTCAGTTGGCCCCATAGAAACGTCCCCAGGCAGAAAACCCTAACTCTCCTATTCCTGGTGGTGGTAACAGCAGATAAGAACATCAATCAGAAAATAATAATAATAATAAATATTCAATCTGAATATTCAGCATTTGAAACACACAGAGACACACAACCCAAAACCCGCTGCTAATGGCAGGGCCGGCCTGAGCCACCCGCCACCCTCCTCGCGCTGCCCCGACACCCAAAATAAAATAAAACCTGCGCTGGCGATAAAGAGAAACGGGACCTCGGAGGCGGCGAACGAGGCGCGCAGGAAAAAAGAGAGCAGAAAAAGCCGGTCTCCTTCCGCCGCCGCCGCCTCGTCCCACCCGCTGCCTGTGAGGTGAATCCCAGAGGCACCGCCATCCCCCCCCCCCCTCACCCCCAGCAGCACCTCGAGGGCGCCCAGCCCACCTTGGCTCTTCGCTCCCTTTTCAGCCTCGCTTCTCCTCCTCCTCCTCGCTCACCTCACGCCCCGCCGAGCCGGAGGGATGCTCAGGCGAGAACGCCAGCCAGCAAGCCGGGCAGCCTGCCTGCCTGCCTGCTGCCGCCTCCCGCTCAGGCGACCTCTAGCCGAGCAGCTTCCTCCGCCTCTCGCCTTGTTTTGTTTTCCCCTCAGCGAGGGCAGCGAAGGAGCTGGGCTGCCGGCCCAAGGCCCCGCCCCGCCGCGGCTGAGGCGCTCGCCTGAAGAAGGCCCCCCTGGTGGTGGTGCTGGTGGTAGCAGCAGCAGCAGCGCAGGCGGCGGCCTGGACGGGGCTCCTCCCACCGCCGACGCCCTCTGGCGTCTTCTTAGCTTCTCGCAGGCTCTCCTCAGAAAGGCCCGGCGGGCTATGTTGGTTTCTCAGGTCGGAAAAGCAAGACCACCACCGCAAAACCACGAGAGAGAAAGAGTTGAAGAAGGGGGGCGGGCGGGTAGGGGGCGTTTACATATACACAAGAAAAGGTGAAAAGATTTGGCACAAACCCCATGGGGTCAGCAGGGTTATTCCTAATAAAACGTGGGAGGAAATTTATAAGGCAGTCAAAGAGATGGGCACACCCCAAACTACAGGAGGAACAGCGCATTTGTAGCGAGGTCAAACAAATTATTACGATTATTCTTCAAAACTATATTACATAGAATTGTAGAGTGACCAGCAGTCACCTAGTCCAAGAATCTCAGCTAAAGCATCCCGTGCCAGATGGATTTATTACAATTTATTATGGACATTTTCTGCAGGCAACGTGCAGGATTCCATTTCCTCTATTTTATCCTCACAACTTCCCTGTGTGAGGTATGTTAGGCTGAGACATGGTGACTGACTCAGCATGTTAAAAAAAGAAGGGGGGGCTGATTATATGGGAGGCAGCACATTGCAGAGGAGCATGGATTTTCATTGTAAAGAAAAGTGTTTAAAAAGCATGTGTTTGGGAGAGAACTTAGTTCTACACCAGCTGCATAGGAAGCTTAAGTTGACAGTTCCATTCTTAAATAAAAGAATATTTATTTTTAACATTAAGGGTTTCAAATTTTGTAAGCAATATTCTTTCTCTCCCTTTAATACATGTATCTCTTCTTCATTTACTCCATCTCCTGAGCCTCAGACTGACAAATCAATTAAAGCTTAAGGCTGCCATCCTAGGCACACTTATCTGGAAGTAGGTCCCATTGAATGCAACGGTATTTACTTCTGAATAAACTTGGATGGGATTGCAGTCAACATATGTAAAATGGCCACCCCAGGCAGTCAATAAATATAAACAATACAAGTATAAATCAATAATATAATGAACACGGTGAGCATTCACAATGTAATAACAACAAAATGCACTGTGTGAATATTAAAAAGAAAAACAAGTTATCCTCATCAGCATCCCTTCCCCAAGAAGCTGACAATCTAAAATTCATCACAGGAAACAACAAAGTAAGAGCAGGGGCAAACAGGAAAGTACCGGTAGTAAGCAGTTTACTACATGTCTCTAAGCTTAGCTACACACAATAGGACAAGAGAACAGGTTTGGGGACACCCTTGCCAACATGCCTTCAGTGGCACTGCCTTTCTGAGTGGCTCAGAGCCAGCCCTACCATTAGAAAGAGTGAGGCCTGGAGTAGCACAGTGCAGGGTCACCCAAGGTGGTAAGGTCAAAGGGAAGGAGCTAGACAAAGAATGATCCAAGAAGTCCTCAAGGGCAGAACAGGTAGATGATAACAAGAGGTATGTTACAGTGGCTGTGAAGGCGGATGAAGGCTGCAGCAGATAAGAATCTACCAGTCGTTGTGACTTCTCATGCCATCGGGACAGAGCCTTACTGCGAAGATTGTGTGTTGGTCAGCGTGCACTGATCTACATACATAAAACAAATTCATGCACAGGCATCTTCCAAAAACCCATCCCAAACCCAAACCCC